>NC_092873.1:189916392-192316392 GCF_028372415.1 Notamacropus eugenii | reverse complement strand
CCTGACTCTCTGTTCCTAAGCAAGATATGAAATATAAGATACATAAGATATAAAATAACTAGATGCTCTCTGAGGTCCTTTCTTGCTCTAAATCAATGGTTCTGGGCTGCCAAACACATTATTTAAACCTTTCTGAGCATGATCTTTCTCATCTATAAAATGGACATAACACTTTCTGGTTCATAGGGTTGTTTTTGTTCAGTCACTTCAGTCATGTCTGACTCTTTGTGATTCCATTTGGGGTTTTCTTGGCAGAGATACTAGAGCAGTTTGCCATTTCCTTCAACAGCTCATTTTACAGAGGAGGAAACTGAGACAAACAGGACTAAGTGATTTCTCAGGGTCACATGGCTATTAATTGACAGAGACCAGATTCAAACTCACCAATGTGAGTCTTCCTGACTCCAGGCCCAAAACTATCTACTGCATCAAGTTGCCAACTCACAGGGTAGCTGTGCCTAAATGAGTCAATAACCAGGAGCTTGTTACAACCCTCATAGACCTCATCTGTAAAAGGAGGGAGTTTGGAATCAGTTTCTATAAATCCTTTCAGATCTAGATCTATGATCTATCATCATATGTACAGTGCCTTTCAAGCCTTAAAAACCCCACATAGATATGAATTTCTGTCATCATCATCATCATCATCATTATTATCTTTCCCTCCCCTCTCAAATAACTAATACATGCATCTCAGGATTCACCCATTTCATGAGGTGCAAAACTTGCCTGATACTGTACTATTGGAGCCTGAACTATGGGCTTTACTCCTAGCTAGCTCCTTCCTGGATCTTATGACCTCTGTTTTACCTTCAGATATTGCCACCTACCCCTAACTATGACAGGAAACTTCTATCTCTGGCCCCTTCAGATATAGAAGTCTAATGCCTAACTCTTAATCTTGACTTAACAATCTCCCTCCTAAGTCTTTGGGAGTACTTATGTTGGGAGCAGCCCATGGTGGTCACATATTCTACCCTTCCCTTCTCCTTTTTGATGGAAATCATCTGGTATAATGTGCATAACCTAGATCATGTGTCTTAGAGAACAATGGAAAGATATGAAAAGAAAGAAAACAGGAATGTTTTTCCAAATTACAGAAGACCCAATAAGTGAGGTTAAAATTCATGGGAAGTACATTATCTGGACACCAGAGAAGAAAGTAGATAAAGGGCTATGAACTCAATATGACCTGACCCAAAGTAGAAATCAGAGACTTGTTTGAGTTGGGCAAGAAAGGAGCATTCCCCCAGCTATCTGAAGAGACCCCTTTGTATGTGAAAGGTAGGACTGGGGGACTCAAGTATAAAATATGTAAAAAATATATTTAAATAGGGCAGAGGTATCCAGTACCGCAGAGGTAGGAAAGAATTCTAAACACAGTCAGTTCAAGTGCCAGTGCTATCTCTCTACTAGCCAGGTGCTTAAGAACATCTTCTGGAGGAGAGTCAAACAGTGGAGATAAGAAGCAGGGAGCAAAATGGCAGCAGTACAAATGGATGAGTGAATGAATGAGTGAACTTTAAAAAGCACTTATTAAGCTCTTACTGCCAAGCACCAAACACTATGTTAAGCACTGGGGATAAAAAGAGAAAAGCAAAAGACAGTCCTTACTCTCAAATTACTCACATTCTGAAGCAAGAAACAATATTTAGAAGAGAACCCTTGACACCTGCCAAGGGTAGAGGAATGAAATGCAGATGGGACAAGAGTTGACACTGAAGGAGTAACTGGCATAACATAGAGGAGAAAACCCTGACCTGACGTGGAGGAGAGAACCCTAAATGTTTTTCAAGAATCATTCAAAGTAGTATTATAGTCACAGAGACCAGAAGAAAATGGTCAAATGGACTCTCTATAAGCTAAGAAGTAAATCCTTTCTGTGTCCTTTACTACATCAATAAAAGTTGTCCTATGCTTTGAAACTTTGTGAGTATGTATGCTTATATGGGGAGCTCATGACAAGAATGCTAGATACTGCAATTCCCAGGTGCCACCTGGATAAGAGAAATGAGCAGAACTGAGTCCTCAGAGTGTCCCTGAGCCTTTTGTATCAAAAGGAAGCTTCTGAGACAAGCAATATATTAGAACTGCAATTCTGACCCCCTAGTTGTACAAGATTTCTTGACAGTAATTCTCTCTCCAAACTGAGAAGCATTCAATTTGTACCATAGATCTTTCTCAGTTCCAACTCTTTATTGACCCTAAACCAGTTTGCTGAGTGCGTGATGAAACAGAGTTGTTTTGATTTGCATTTTTCTTACTATAAGTGATTTGAAGCAATCTTTCATATGACTGAAAGTAGTTTGCAATTCTTTTGAAAATTGCTTGGTCTTTTGCTTTGACCAATTCTCCTCTAGGAAATGGCTCTGTATCTGCAGGAGGTGGAGCACATCACAGTCTTGACCCAGCCTGAACTTAAAGTCCACTAAAATTCCTAATTCCTTTACACATCAATTGCAGACTGGCCCTGCCTCCCTCATCTCAGAACAGCTGATTTTTTAAACCCAAGTGCTAGACTTAATTTTTATTCCTATTACACGATATTCTGTTAGATTTGACCCATTGTTTCAACCTGTCAAGATCTTTTTGGATCCTGATTCTATCATCTGATGTATGAGCTCTCTCTCCCTCCCAGCCTCGTGGTATCTGCCCATCTGATGAGCATGTGTTAGGCTCACTCTCTTCCCTCTCTCTGCTTGCTTAAGCCAAAGTCCAGCAACAGAACCCTAAACCCATTCTTTTCCCTTCAGCTACCCCGGTCAATTTCACTCTTCAAGTCCCTTGGCTATTTTTTCCACTTTGACCTTTTCCATAGCCAGAATTTGTATCTTTTTTGTGGCTATGATGAGAACATTATTCAGTCTATCTACTTGGGGCCAGTTACTCTCTCAAGCTTTTCTTAACTGCCTATAACGGAAGCCAGAAGAGATATTCAAAAATTCAATTCAGTAACACTTTGGTTGTTGAGAGTTTATGATAAGCCAGAAACAATGCTAGGCACTAGGGATTCAAGACAAAAGTGGAACATTACCTACTCTCAAGAAGCTTACATTCTCCTGGGAGGGTAGGAGGGACACAACCCAGCTATGCCCATAAGTATATGTGAAACATGTAATAAGTCATTTTGAAGATGAGCAAGTACTGTATAATTGGGGAAATGAGGAAAGGCCTCATGTGGCAGCTGAGCTATGCTTGGAAGGAATCTAAGAATTACATAAGCAAAAGGGAAGAGGGCATATATTCCAGAAATGGGAAATGCCTCCTGCAAAATCATGGGTGCAAGAAAGAGAATGTCTTGTACAGGGAACAGTTAGCAGGCTATTCTGACTGGAATGGATTGTGGGTAAAGGGGAGTCACGTGAAACATGACTGTAATTGTAATAAATTGTGATGTTATCAAGAAATATGATGCTCAACTGAAATGTCAAAGGGGATTTCTTAGTAAACACACAGATAAAGATATATATGTACATATGCATATATTTACACGCCTGAAGAGTTTTCTTGTCTTATTTCTAACAATACAGTTATGTTTTTGTTTAAATCCTTAAAATAATACAAATATTAAAATCCAGTATGGATATACCATATCCAAGTTTATGTACCATGATATTCAGTCATTTCTCTTATGATTTAATCATTTACCATGTTTTGGAAGAGTTAAGTGACTTGAAGCAGATAGAACACACAAATTAAATCTGTCTCTGTCTCTGTCCCTTCTCTCTCTGTCTCTCTGTCTCTCTCTCTCTGTCTCTCTCTCTCTCTCTCTCTCTCTCTCTCTGTCTCTCTCTCTCTGTCTCTGTCTCTCTCTCTCTCTGTCTCTGTCTCTCTCTGTCTCTCTGTCTCTCTCTCTCTCTCTCTCTCTCTCTCTCTGTCTCTCTCTCTCTGTCTCTGTCTCTCTCTCTCTCTGTCTCTCTCTCTCTCTGTCTCTCTCTCTCTCTCTCTCTCTCTCTCTCTCTCTCTCTCTCTCTCTCTCTCTCTCTCTCTCTCTCTGTCTCTCTCTCTCTCCCCGTCTCACACACACACACGGAATCCTATCAATTTTGATTCTTCAAGTCATCAATCTACACATTACTTCTTAATGATAGAATTAGTCTTTGGGGGAAATGTGGAATAGTGAAAAAAGAACTAGCATGGGACTTTGCCATTAGCCTATTATCTGACCTTGAATAAGTCTGAGCCTCAGCTTTGTCTGAAAACTGGGTGGCTTGAATGAGATGACCTCTGTGGTCCCTTCTTCCTAATATTATTTCATGATTAGGTCATTATTCAGTGCTTTGCACACAGTAAGCTCATAGCCCTAGAACTAGAAAGGACCCTGGAATTTGTCTCATTCAATCCTCTCATTTTACAGATGAATAAACTGAGTCCCAGAAAAATTGTGACTTGTTAGAAGTCACATGGGTAGCAAGTGATAGATCCAGGATTTGAACTCAGATCTTGTATCTCCACATGCATAAATCTTTCCATAGCAATATGCTGTCTCCTAACAAAAACTGGAAGAATATATGAATGAATCATCAGTTCCACTCAAAGACCTACAAGTAGCCTCAGACTTGTTTGAGGGAATTTGAGCTTCCAGGAAGTCATTTAAGTTCATTAGAACTGAAACTCCAGAAAACAAACTCAGAATTCCTGAGGGAATATGGCAGCATATGTAGTATGTAAAGGTTTGTTTAAACTCTTTCAATTTTTTAGGAAAGCATGCCCCTTTTCTGGAGTTTTGCCAACCTGTCTGTGCAAAGCATGTGGAGCTGCTGACCTTGGCTTCAGGCACAATGGCAAGACTCCAGCAGAGCCTAAGTAGGGAAGGAGAAAGTTGGTTAGTCTTCCCAGTTAGTATAAAATATGGAACTCCTCAGAGCAGATCCAGGCTAACCAAAGCTGATAGCCCTGGCTTCTGCTTCTTATCCTGCCAACGTCAATTCAGCCAACAGTTAATAAGGGCTTACTGTATGAACCAAGCACTAGACACAGGGAACCAAAGGGAAAGGAAGGGAAAGGAAGACAAGGGGAGGGGAGGAGAGGGGAAGGGAAGGGGAAGGGAGGGGAAGGTTTAAGAAAGGTGTATATCCAAAGCACAGGGAAGGTCTTGAGTCAGGTTATATTCATGAAAGCAGGAGCTGGAATGCTGAATGAAAGCCAGTAGACCAGTTTGACTAGAATATAGGATACCTGAAAGAGTCACGTGCAATAAGGCTGACAAGGTAAGCTAGAGCCAGATTGTGGAAGGCCTTAAACATCAGGCAAAAGAGTTAATATTTTATCCTGGAGATAATAGTAGGGAGACCTTATCTCCTCCAACTCTTCCCTCTGCCCCCTGAACCCCCACAGAACACACACCTACATAAACAATACATGCATACATACACATGCATGCAGATATATGCATACATACTTCCCCAATTCTCTAATTCTCATTATGCAAATTAAGTCTTATCCTTCGAACAGATCTCTGACATCCCCAGGAACTGTGGAAAGAGGCTCCTGAGTCAAGGATCAGAGGAGCTGGGTTTGAATCTCACCCCTGACAGTTGCCATCTGGTTAACCTTGTAAGCATCATTTAACCTCAGTGCCTCAGTTTTCTTCTTTGTAAAATGAGGAGATAGGGAAGTTGGCTTCTAAGGCTCCTTTTCAGATCTATGAGCCCTCTTCATATTCCTTAAGTCAAATTTTTGGTGGCTATGAAATTCATATGAGTTCAACTCAGCTTGACAAGAATTGATAATGCCTCCTATCTGCTGGAGCCATTGGGTTGTAGTGGACCCAGGTTCAAGTTCTGGCTCTGACATCTTGACCCTAGAGAAGTCAGTTTATTTCCCAGTATTCCCCAAGCAACTCTCTAATACTATTAGTCACTCATAAGGTATTGCACAGGCTGAGGGCCTCCTCAAAGGGAATTATCTCTGCAGATGAGCTCAATCTCTAGTCCCCATGCCTCTGAATCTCTCTTCCCCCTACCTCTACTACCTGATATTTCTGTCTTCCTTCCAAACTTGAGCCTTTATTGGTCCCTCCATCCACTTGAACCTTCTCCTCTCAGGTTACCATCCTTCTATATTGTATGTACCATTTCATTAACATGTTATCTTTTTTATTTGCAAGGAAATGCCTTATGGGCAAGGATTATTTTTTGTGTTTTTACCTGTCTTTGTAACCCCAGTGCTTAGCACAATAGTTGGCCCGTGGAAAAAGGCAGGTGAGTAGAACAGTGAAAGGAGTGCTGGACTTGAAGGCAGAAAGACCTAAGTTCAAATCCTGCTTCAGACACTTACTACTTGTGTGACCTTGGTCAAAGTCACTTAATCTCTGCCTATCTCAGTTTCCTCATCTGTAAAATAGGGATAATAATGCTTCCTACCTGTCAGGGTTGTTGTGAGGTTCAAATGAGATGATGTTTATGAAGAGCTTTGCAAACCTTAAAGCACTCTGTTACTGACAATATTAACAAAATCATATGTTATAATGAATAATTATGAACTGATCACATCAATTCAATATTATTATTATTATATATGTTACTATAGCTACTATTAGTAAAGTAAGAGTTTAAAAAATGCCTGTTGATTAATGAAATTATAAAATAATAAACCATGTAATATAAATTTTTTTTAATAACATAGATCTTTGGTCAATAGTCAGGTGCTGAACTAGACTAGAGGGGCAAAAAAGATAAACATGAAACAGGTCTTGTCTTCAAGCAGCAGCACCATGGGGAGCAGCCTCAGCTTCCAACAGGGAAGTGATTCTGACTAAAAGAATGGAGAAATGGTATTAGATGTAACCTGCTGGGACAGGAAGTACACCAGAGACCCTGCTTAGAAAAGTTTCAGAGCCAGCAAAGACAGAAAAAGCTGAAGAGCAGGCAATTCTACAAAGAGAAACTGTATGGTGAGAGAGAAACTTTAGAAAAGGACATCTAGTTAATGAGAAACTGCACATTCTTCTTCTCCTATGGTTTGGACACAAGTGGGAACACCTTCACTATTTATGTCTTGGAGAAGCAAATCCCCTCCCTTTACCCTAGCTAAAACTACAGATTAGAGGGGAGAAGAGAAAGGAATCTCCCAAACCTAGAATCAGAATCTGATTCAGTCTTTCCTGAGCCACCTGGCTAGAGCTATACTTTAGGCCAAGGGGTCTTATCCATTTTTGTGTGATGGCCCCCTTCAACAGTTTAGTAAAGCCGATGAACTCCTTTTCAGAACAACATATGTTGCTTACATTCTAAATGACAGAAATGCCACATTTCAATTAAAGGTTAGTGAAAATCAAAATAGTTGGGAATCCAGGTCTGTTAATTCCCATCCTAGTTCCCTTTCCACAATGCCACACTTCCCCAAAGATGAATTCTAGCACTCAGAAATAATGTGTAGATCAATGACTTTGAAGAATTAAAACTGATAAATCTTTAAAGGGCTCCTTTAAAGGGAAAAGAGACAGCGAGATGGAGACAGAGACAGAGAGAAACAGAGACAGAAAAGATTAATTTGTATAATATAACTTTTATACAATTTATATAATTTTTACATAATTTGTATTATGTAACTTTTTTCCATTCAAATTCTCAGACTTCCTGAAGTCTCTCCACAGACCCCCTGGGAGTCCATAGATCTTTGATCAATAATCTCTGCTTTAGAAAGAAATTAAGACAAGTCTATTGAACTGAGTTTTTGAATCACCTTAAGCAACAGGACACTGATGTTCTGGAAGTTTCTGCCATGAGCAGAGCAAACTCTCTTGGAATGGATGCCTCTATTAGTGCAGCTGGAAGGAAAAACTGAGTTCTTGGACTTCAGTTTGTCCGTCTAAATAAAGGGGGTGGCTACCTGGCCTGGAGAAGATTCAGGAACTGAAAGGAAGTATTTGTTCTGACTACACTATTGTGCATTTTTTGGTACTCCTTAATGTATTGTTATTTAGGCTTTATATATAGCTATGTCTTGGTAAAAGACCTAAAGTGAGAGCATGCTATGCTGGGGTCTGATTGTGTAAATTCACACACCCTTGGACTGATGAGTTGGGCACTGCCACCCACCAAAGGAGCAGAGAGGCAGCCAGCTCTCTGAGAGTCATAAGGAGCTCAGTGGTTCACCAGTGCCTCTGTTAGCTGTTAGGTGATCCAAGAAGAGTTGAGAATGAGCTTTTGATTGACAGCCTGATGACAGAATGGTTCCAGGCATTGCTTGATACCACTCTGACTATGATATGTAGTTTTAATAAGAAATGGTTATTAATATGAATAGGGTCTGTGAATATAGAAGACACTAACAGATGCTGCAAACTAAGAAGTTTATTTCTTAGTGCTGATGCAGATACACATGGAAGCAGACAGTGGAAACTTAAAAATTCACCAAACCCCAATAGCTTCCAATCGTGATGGATGGATCTTAGAAGCAGCACATTTAAATTTAGTTCTAAAACTGTGATAGAATTCCACAAAAATACGGGAAATCTTAAACAAGTTTCTCAAATAAATATGTTCATAATTCGTTTTTTTCTGGTTATTAGATCATGGTGCTTTTTTAAAAAGGAAGCAAGAAAACAAGCATCTCTTATGTGCTATGTCTTCATGTCTAAAATACTGATAGCTAGCATTTATGTACTGCTTTGTGACGTGGAAAGCACTTTACAAATATTATATCATTTTATCCTCACAACTCTGAGAAAGAGATGCTATTATTATCTCCATTTTCCCATTGAGGAAACTGAGGCAAACAAATGTTCAATGATTTGCCTAGGGTCAGACAGCTGGTAAGTGTATGAGGGAGGATTTGAACTGAGATACTCCTGACTTCAAGTCCAGCAGTCTTTCTATTGTATCACCTAGCTACCTAAACTCTTTATGAGAATAAACTATTCATTCACTGAAGGGATGTTTGATGAAAATACCAGAAGGACATTATCACAGAGTCTTAGACTCTCAGAGTTGGAAGGAATCTCAGAAGTCATCTAATCTAACCCACACCTAGAAAGAATCTCCTCCACCATATACCCAACAAGAGGTTATCCAGCATTCGCTTGAAGACTAGGGATACAAAATAGCTATCCTCCAGAGAATTACATTCAACCAAGGAAAACAGACTTTTTGTTTGATAGAACAAAATTTATCCTCAGAAGATCTTTCTTTAAAAGGTAATGCATACATTAAAATTATGTAAAAGTTGATGATATATACAACCATGGTGACAACATTATTCACTAAACTGCTGTGTTGACCCTAAGCAAAGTATAAAAATAGGGAGACATCTGCTCACCTAAGATATTCACCAGAATGATGTCAAAATCTCAAAAAGATTCAGATGAAAGAAGAATTAACTATTGATAATAGTCTCAAATTCTCCTATTTACAGATGATGTGATAAGAACTGAATTAAGCCCCAGGATACTACAAGCTTCCTTAGTGAAATCCATAGCTATGTGAAAGAAAAATCAGTTTAATTGTCCACACTGGAAAAGCAAAGCATATGAAAAACATACATTGCCCAGACTATTGTATGTCTCTGGATATGCAGCCCACTAAGTTAGCCCCTTAGCATGGGTGTCTTGGACAGGCACTGCTAATAAACGAGAGATCCAGAATTAAGTTGTAGAAAATTAGATTGGGTCTTATTTGGGAAATGGATAATACTTTCAATGATTAAAATCAAAAGCCCATTTCTTCAGTATCTATGACATCCTAATGATGTTATGTAACTATTTTTAGTGGAAGACCAGGATATCATAATAATCAAAATTAGAAATCACCCGAAAAAACAACAGATGAATAATGAACACCAGTAGTCTGCATTATATTATCAAGGACGACTTGTTGCGGGAACTGGTATTAAAACACAACTAAAGATTACCTTACCTGACATCTTTGTCTTCACTAGTGAGAAGACATGCCACCCATGTAATGGCAAGTACAGTAAGATCTTTTGCTGTTTTTGTTTTAGTATAATCAAGTGCCTCTGATTGAATCTTGCCTTTGTCAACCAAGAGTCTTTACTAGGGGTAAAATACAGAAGCGAGAGTTTCTTTCACTAGAAACAGTATATGCATTTTTATTGTTAATTATTTTAATGTGATTAAAGATCTTTCCCACCCATGAACGGGCCTGCCCATTAAGGGGAGTTTGATTGGGAAGGATTGGTAGGAAGGCCCACACCTTTTGTTTATGAGGCACTGGTTCTCAGGGTTTGGGATGCCCTCTGGCTCTAAAAAAAGGTGTAAATACTCTGAGTTGAGGTTTTACTATGGGGCTTACTGACTGAAAGTGTTTGGCCAGATGAAACTCTGGGAAGCCACTAAGGAGCCACCGGCTTTGAAAACCCAGATGTTGGTACTTCCCTCTCTGGTAACTATGGTCAAACAGCTGGAACTGTCTGTTGAATTGTGATAGATATAGATATATGTATTGATTATGGTCAGACAGTTGGAAGCCATGTCTGTTGATCTTTGATTTCTCTGTATTTTCTCTGAAGTTCAAGGTGCTGACTTTCTCCCAGAACTAGGTGAATGATATATGTGCTTGATTAAAGGAGATTGTTAACCCCTCAAAAGTTGCCTTTCCTTTTAGAAAAGAAGATCAAAGAATCTGTGATAAGAGGCCCCCCTGTATATGTTGGAGTGCTTACTGTTACAACCCACCACACTGAAGTCCATCCATCTTCCTGACATGTTTCTGCATAAGTACCCCACCCCACTATTCCCCTCCCTCCCCTACCTTTTATACTTCTTGTTCTGGGAATAGGCAACAAATCAGTACTATCATCCCAGGAAAGAGAATATTAATTAAGTGTCCCTGTGACTTCTCAGACAAAAATACCCCTCCTTGTCCACCATTTCCCAATATCTGTTGCCTATTTGAATATAGGTGCTTAGAAAACAGTGACTGGAGTCACTTTTTGTATTTCCCTGTCTAACATCTAGCATAATGTCTGGAAAATAGTAAGTACTTCATAAATGCTTTTTTCATTAATTCCTTTGATTCTGATCATTCATGTATGATCAGAAAAGATATAGAAGAGTCAGGTCTCAAGAATAGGAGACAATTGACATCCCCAGTACGGATAGGTGCCCCTAAAACATTAAAGGAAAGAAAAAAAAGATCCTTTGAATTCTAGGTTAATCTATGTGAGATTTATGTAAAGATATGGACAAGAATTGCACAGGATGAGAAGGAAATCATCACAGAATCTTGTTGTTTGTCCTCCATTTTTGAAAAGGACCAGTGGCATCATGGGTAATGTTTTGACTTTCTAGTTTTGACTTTCTAGGCAGAGTGGCACAAATTCATCATCCTCACCTTTTCTTCCTGAGTCTTAGAATCTCAAAGTTAGAAGGGACCTCATCAACCATCCAATCCAACTCACACTGGAGCAAGAAATGTCTCTACAATATACCTAACAACAGTCATCCCACATTTACTTGAAGACTAGGAATGTAAAATTGCCTCTTTCTACAAGAGGATGACATTCTAATAAAGGAAATGACATACACATATATCCTATATATAAAACATATGTAAAACCAATAAAAGGTAACCTTGATGGGTGGGGTAGAGAACAAGCATTAGAACCTACGAAGAAAAGGCTTCCAGCAGAAAGTAGCTCTTGAACCGAATGTTGAAGGACAATAGGGTTTGTAAGAGGCAGAGTAAAGAAAAAAATACATTCCAGGCAGGGAGACAGCCAATACCAAGACAGAGATGGAATATCACATATGATGAAGAGCAAGAAGGCTGGTTTGGCTGAACTGTAGAGTACAGGGAGGAGGACAATGTGAAATGAAGTTACAAAAAAAGTAGAAAAGTACTGCTTTGTAAAGAACCTTACATGTCAGACAGATATTAGACATAACAGGAGACACTGGCACTCACTGATTGAAGGGTAACGGTCAGAACTACACTTTAAGAAAATCACTTTGTCAGTCAATCAATAAGCGTTTATTAAGCACCTACTATGTTCCAGGCACTGTGCTAATACAAAAGAGGCAAAAGGTAGTCTCTGCCCTCAAGAAATTTACAATCTAAAAGGGGAGAAAAATAGTAAACATATGTACCCAAAAAAAGCCACATAAAGAATAAATAGGAATAAATAGAAACAGAAGGCACTAGAATTAAGAGGGTTCTGGAAAGGCTTCTTGTAGAAAATGGGATTTTAGTTGGAACTTGAAAGAAACCAGCTTTGACAACTGAGTGGAGAAAGGACAGACCTGAGACAGGGAGATCTGTTAAGAGTCTGTTACAAAAGTTCAGCACTTAGCACAGTGCCTGTCTTATTATTAGGCATATATGCCTAATAAAAGCTTGTTGACTTGACTTCAGGTGAAAACTGATGAAGGCTTGTACTAAAGGTGGCATGTATATAGGTTGAGAGAAGAGGATGCATATGAGTGATGTCATGAAGGTAGAATCAACGACATATAGCAACTGACATAGGGTAAGTGAGGTGTTAGGGAATTAGGGATGAATCAAGGCTGAAGACCTAGATGGCTAGAGGATGGTGGTTTCCTCTATAGGAACAGAAACATTTCAAAGACGGGTGAGTATAAGGCGAAGGATAATGAGTTCTATTTTGGACATTTTGAATTTGAGATGCCAACACAATATGTAGTTTGAAAAAAAAGTCATAGAATCATAGATTCATATAGAATATTGAAAACAGAAGGGACTTTAAAGACCATGTTGTTTAACTCCATTTTGCAGATAAGAATATAGAGACCTAGAAGGGAAAAGAGACTGTTCCTAGATCATGTATCTAGTTCCACAGTCCTAATAATTAAAGTTTGTATTTATGACCTCCCTCTGCAACCTTCAAAATTATGTTTTATCTCCTCTGTTTTCTTTCATTTTAAATAAAGGTATATATTATTGCTGACCTCACAGAGTTTGGCTAATAAAGTGCTAAATTCAACTTAGACATCTGAGGCCAAAGTTCTTGATGAAAATTTCCATGTTACCATGTTATATTATGCCCTGTTTTGTTTTCAGTGGAATTTCACAGCTTGCAGAATGTTAGGCAGCATGTAATGCTTTTTGCTCCATTCACAGGAGGTCTATTTCTTCTGTTTCTGTGTACCCCACAGAGCTGATTCAAATGAGGGCCTCCCTGGAACTTCAAAGGCAGCTTCAGGGCAGGCAAAGAACAGAGCCTTCCTTTCCCTAGTACCCACCAAAGAAGTGAAATTCCCCTCAGATACAGGAACAATAAGCTGGTCTTAATGAGGGAGAAGGAGAGAGGCAGAGAGATGTTTGCTAGGTCACCATTCTCAGACTGTGCCTGCTGTTGGGGCCATCAGTTGAGATCCCAGTGGAAGAGAGAAAAGAAAAGAAAATACTGTTTGATGGTCACTCATTTCAATTCAAGAACTAAAGCAGAACATCAGTAAAAGGCATTTGGGCACTGGCACTGGGATCAGACATGTTCTGTGTGGTTCCAGAAAGCAGAACTAGTAGCAACAGGTAGCAGTTAAAAGGAGACTAATTTAGTCTTAATTCAAGGACTAATCAAAAATGGAACACTTAATGCACGCTTGTTGATAGAATGACTCTGGAATTATTTCACTTTATTCTCCTAGCACCCCGATCAAAAAAAGAAATAAGCATTTATTAAGCATCTACTGTGTGCCAGGCTAGGGCAACTAGGTGACCCAGTGGATAGAGCACTGGGCTTAAAGTCAGGAAGACTCATGTTCCTGAGTTCAAATCTGGCCTTAGACACTTACTAGTGTCTAAGTCACTTAACCCTGTTTGCCTCAATTTCCTCATCTGCAAAATGAGCTGGAAAAGGAAATGAGCAACCACTCTAGAATCTTTGCCATGAAAACCACAAGTGGGGTTATGAAGAGTCAGACTTCTGACGGAACAGACAACTGAACAACAAATGCGCCAGGCTAAACTCTTTACAAATATTATCTTGTTTAATCCTTACCGCAACCTTGGAAGGTAGGTCCTTTTATTATCCCCATTCGCAGCTGAGAAAACTGAGGTAGGCAGCAGTCAAGTAATTTGCTCAGGATCACATAGCTAATGAGTGTCTGAGGTCATATTAGAACTCTAGTTTTTCTGCCCTAAATACTCTAGCTCCTTCAATGAGAAAAGTTTTTCTCATTCATCTCACCGCAGGAAATTGGTCTACTAAAAGAACAGGCATAGTTTTAAACATTCAGCCAAATTCTATCCATCTAATTTTCATTCATTCATTCAGATAGCAAGACTTTTTTTTACATTATAAAAAATTTAATTATTTTTTGTACAGTTCAAGTTTGAAATTGTCTCCTTCCCTCCCTGCACTACAGAAGACCACCACTTGATACAAATATATAAATATATATAAAACCATACTCTGCATGCTTCTATTTATCAGTTCTTTCTCTGGAGATGGATAGCATCTTCCTTTACAGGTCCTTTGTAGCTGATTTGAATATTTCAGAATAATTTGGTCATTCACAGATGCTGTACTGCATACGATGTTCTCTTGGTCCTGTTCATTTTACTCTTCATTATTTCCTATAAGTCTTTCCATGTGTGTCCTAAAATCAACCAGCTCATCATTTCCTACAGCAAAGTAGTATCCCATCACAATCATATTCTTGTTTAGCTGTTTCCCAATTGATGGGTATCCCCTCAATGTCCAGTTCTTTGCCCTCCACAAAGAGAGATGCTATAAATATTTTAGAATATATAAGTTCTTTTCCTTTTTTCCTGATCACCTTGGGAAACAGACTTAATGCTGGTATTGCTGGGTCAAAGGACAGCTTTATTACTCTTAGGGCATAATTCCGAATTGTTCTCCAAAGTGGTTGGATCAAGTCATAGTTCTACCAACAGTACGTAAGTGTCCCAATTTTTCTCCAACATTTGTCATTTTCCCCTTCTATCATTTTAGCCAATCTGATAGGTATGAGATGATCTCTCAAAATTGTTTTAATTTGTATTTCTCTAATCAATAATGATAAGACTATATATAGTTTTGATTTCTTCATAGAAAAACTACGTGTTTATATCCTTTCACCATTTATCAATTGAAGAAAGACATCTTTTTATAAATTTTACAAAGTTCTCTCTGTATTTCAGATGAGACCTTTGTCCGAGTCAGATAGCAAGTCTAACAAATCCAATTCTTTAACTGTCCTGATGTCTTTAACTAGCCATGAAAGAAACCCCCTTTTAAAAGAAAGATGCCCAATCCTTTCCTTCTTTAACTGACTGAACATCTTTCTAAAAATCACTTCCCAAGGCCTTGAATGCTGTCATGAGTTTATAACATCTCAATTCTACCATAAATATACTCATTCCTTTTCAATTGTTGGGCTCATCCCCTTTCTTGGGAGAATCTTTAAAATCATTTCTGCTATTTTATGGGAAGTAGGCATGGATTCCAGAATTTGCCCTCAATCAGCTAACCTTCAGGATGGAGATGGGGTTTGCACTTCTTCCAAGCGTGATATCTAATCAGCCCCATCTACTACACTAATTCCACTGGAACAATTATTCCCTGCAGTTTAAAATTGTTTTCAGCTTCTGCCAACTGAAGGACAAAATGAATAACCTGAATTTGATAGTATTTCCTTGAAAGATATATCTCCAATGTAAGTGTTTCAAGAGTACTAACTCAGCCCTTTCTCCTTCATTACACCCAGTGGTAGCTCCTAAAATGTAGATCTTCCTGATCTTGTTCACATTCATATTATTCAAAATATCATAATGAAAAAGATTGAGCATAGAAAAAATTATTTTCTTCCCATGCAAGGTAAATTTATGGAATTCTCACTAGCACTAGCCTTTAATAAAGCCTTGTTATTGTTCAATCGTGTCTGACTCCCTGTAATCCCACTTGGGGATTTACACCTAGCAAAGATGATGGAGTGGTTTGCCATTTCCTTCTCCAGCTCATTATATAAATGAACAAACTGAAGCAAGCAAGATTAAATTACTTTCCTCATAGTCACACAGCTAGTATCTGAGACAGGACTTGAACTCATTAAGATGAGTCTTCCTCATTTTAAGTCCAGTTGTCTATCCACTGTACCATCTAGCCAATTAGTTCAAGTGGTTAGAATATGGTATCAAAAAGACCAATGTTGCAAGTTCAATTATTTTTGTTCTTCTCTGCTGGAAACAGGTGATATTAGTCACATGTGGGCTCTGGTGAAAGGAAGCATGGTATGGTGGAAAGAATACTGGATTTAGAGTCAAAGGACCTGAGTTTAAATCCTAACTGCCATTGTGTAACTTTGGAGGAAATCGCTTAACCTCTGTGGGCCTCAGTTCTTCATCTGTAAAATGAGACCTCTAAAATCTCTTCCAGTTCTAAATCTATAAACTTATGTATGTAGGTGGCTCAACACAAATCGAAGAATCATAAATTTAATGAAGGAAGGGATCTTGAAAGTAATCCAAGTCCCTAATATGACGGATGAGGAAAATGAAAGCCCAGTGAGGTAAAATGATTTTCCCAAGGTCATGCAACTAGTAAGTGAAGCCAGATACTTTGATTCCAAATCCAACACTCATTCCACAGTACCATTCAAGGTCTATGTACTCCTACCAGTGGGTCAAAGGGTATAATATTATTTTTCCAAACCAAAGTGGATGGTTTACATATTTATTTACTTGAAGGAGATGGGATAAACCAAATGGTTACTTGAAGTCCCATTCAGGATTAAGATTCTAAGTGTTATGTTGTCTTCCACAAAGTATGATTCATGCCAGGTCAAAAGAAGTTGTCAGGTACTTCAACACCATGTCATTCTACCTGCTCATCTATAAAACAGAGGTTACTACAATCCTCTGAAAATTTCAAATAAAACACAAATATGACTACAAAAATTGTGAATGAATGGAAAACAAAGTCTCTGAGTTGGAAAGGACTGAGAAACAATCTGGTCCAACCCATACCTGAACAAGAAATCTCCTTTTTAGCATGCTACATAAGTAATCCTTTGACCTTTTCTTGAAGACCTCTAACAAAGGGAAACCTAGCTCCTCTGGAAAAAGCCCATTCTGATGTTGGAGAACTTTAATCATTTGGAAGTCCTACCTCATATTGAGCTTAAATCTGCCTCTTGGTGACTTCTACCCATTTCTCTCAGTTCTTCCTTCTAAGAACAAAATGTCTAATCCCTCCTTCATGTTTCAGGCCATGGATGATGGCTACATCATGGTTCCTCCTCAGTCTTTTCTTCTCTAGGTTGATCATCTTCAGTTCTTTTAAGTGATCCTCAGATGGTGTGATGAATGTGTTAATGCCTCAGTTTCCTTAACTGTAAAATGGAGATGATAATAACATCCACCATCCAGGGTTGTTGTGAAGATCAAATGAGATGATATTTTTAAAATCCTTAGCAAATTGCCTGGCACATAGTAGGTGCTTAATAAGTGTTCATTTGCTTCTTTCCTCCCTTCTTTTCTCCTTTTCTTCCATCCACATACATATCATTTCAGATGAGGCTTTGGAGTAGACCAGAAGGTTCTGGTGCCTTGAGTTTCTGAAAACTTGTAAAATAAAAAAAATAAGAGGATCTTTACTGGTCTTGGAAAATAAAGAGAATTGTAACAAAAAGCACCTTCCAAGAAATCCCCTATTTTTCTTGGTACCATTTATCCTATTCATTTTTTTCTCTTTTCTCTCATAAGCTCCTACATGTTTGTTATCCCTTGAAGTGCATTAGTTACTAAGGAAACACAGGGCAGACACAAAGCTTAGTGGCATCTACCAGCACGAGATGATGTCAAATTATAAAGGGATTGGAAATTTGTACCTGGATTTGATGAAGAGCATATGAAATAGTTACTTTAACCTGATAGAGCAGGAGAATTGTGCTCACTGGTGACAAAGAAGGTCCTCTTCAATACATGTATGTAGATCTCAAAAATAAAATTCTGAATGGACATTGGGCTTTAATGGCAGAACAGAAGGTTCACAGAGCTTGCTGAGCTGCAGCAAGCAGGCTTTATTTTTTCCCTTAGGACAAAAACCTTGCCTTGTTTATAGGACCTTTAAATCTTATTTTTGTTTTTTCTTTTTAAAAAACTCTCTAGGAAAGCCTTGAGAACTGGAAAATCAGCAATCTGTCTAGGATTTTCTTGGTTCAGTTATGTATAGATGACATGATATTTATAGATGACATTGTATACAGATGACATTTTTTTGAGCTCCTTTTCAGGCTTTTGAACTTGTGACCCTCTCCATTTCTGGTCATAGAATCATAGATTCAGAGCTTGGAGGGGATTTCATGGTCACCTTGTTCAAACCACTCATTTTATAAATGAGACAGATGTGAAATGACTTGCCCAAGGTCATACAGACAGTGAGTGACAGAGTCTGAATTTGAACCCAGAACTTTTGCTTCTAATGTCAGTGTATGCTTTTCATCAAACCACCTCTTGAGTTCGCTTTAAGGCTTTTGAATCTGTACCCCTGCCTACTTGTGATAATAGAATCATAGATTTTGAGGTGAAAGGAACCTTCGAGGTCCCACAGCTTCTAGCCCGGACCAAGTTTTGTCCCTAGCATTGTACATCAATATTTGGAGACATAATGATATCAGCTAACCTTGAATTGGTGCATCAACCATTTCACTGAAATAAGTCTGCTGCATAAGTCACTTAACCTTGTTTAACTCAGTCTCCTCATCTGTAAAACGAGCTGGAGAAAGAAATGGCAAACCACTCCACGATCTTTGCCAAGAAAACCCCAAATGGCATCACAAAGAGTTGGACATGACTGCATAATAATAAAAATTGGCAGACTGGGAGGAAAAGGGACAATCATCCAAAAGCCATGTAAGCCATTTTATTTGAGAAAACACCATAACCCTAAGTGAGTAGTTGGAAACGCCTACACACCAACTAGTATGAAAATATCCGAGGTTCCATTACAGGATGGTGATTCCTACTAACCCCAGTGGCTCCCCTTTCCTCCCCCAGAATCACATGCCTATGCATCATCCCAACAGTGCATGTGGGAATGAACACTCATGCTTGGAAGTAAGAAAGAATAATTATATACCTCAGGGATGTTTTCTCTCCTTTCACCCCCTACCCTGTCCCTATTTTCAAGACAAAAAAAAATGCCAAAAGATTGCCATTTCTAAGGGAAGATATTTCCACTTGAAAACACACACAGTGGCTTGGAGGAAAAGCTGAAGAAGGAACACATGAACGCCTTATTTCTAAGGTTTCCCAGGGGATAACTTAATCTCACTGTCCCTGAGCAAATGATAGTCTTAAAAACACTCATAAAAAGCAAGATTCCCAATTTTTTAAATCATGTATTTCCTAATATGCAAAAAGTAGGAAATATATTACATATATTTTCATAAGATGCATATATCTCTTGTATATATATATAGGCATAAGAATATATATTTGTGTACATGAATATGTATGTGTATATGTATGAGACCAAACTTTAGATTTGCCTAGAGCACTGAGAGGCTGAATGATTTGGCCAGCATTATACAGCTAGTATGTGTCACAGTCAGGAATTCAACCCAGTCCTTTCCAGTTCTAAGGCCAGCTCTCTAGCCATTATATGAAGCTGCCTCTGAGTGAGTGTGTGTGTGTGTGTGTTAGGGAAGGGTGTTCTACTGAAAAAAGCATTAGACTTGGGGTCAAAAGCCCCAAGTTCATTTCTAGTCTCCATTGGCCACTAGTCATGCAGCCACGAAGAACTCCCTGATGCTCTTTGAGCCTCCATTTCCCCAACTATACAATGGGCATAATAAGATTTGCACTAATGTACCTCACAGGGGTATTGGGAAGGAAGGCTTATGATATGTAAGATTATTATTATTAATACCTATGTAGTGAGATATGAATATATATATATACATCTAGATTAAATATATAACACACAGTCAGCAATAATACGTATTTGTTCTACAAGCATCACCAATGTTTCTCCAAAAGAAAATATCCTCAGTTTTTTACCTCAAAGGGCATGAATTTAAGTATGCCCTCCATCATGAATGAATGCCTTCTTCTGGACAAGCTACAGAATGAGCATGTCGGTCCTTTCTAAAATCAAACGTCAGATACTGGAGACAATGCTGCTGATGTAGGCTGAATAAGGCAGAACATAGTGGGACTATACCTTCATTACTGGTGCTTAAAAAAGCCTAAAATCATATCAGTTATTGAGGCTACTACATCACATTGTTGACTTGCTTGCTTAGGGCTTGTTGACTCATTTTTCATATTTACACACATGTAGTTGCATTTTGATTCTCAGTACAGGATTTTGCATCTACACTAATTCTTACAGCATAGTAGTGAGTGGTATGTGTAAGTACACACACACATGACAGATGGCAGCAATAACTGCTGGCGTTTATATAGCGCTTTAAAGTTTACAAAGTGTTTTACAAATATTATTTCATTTGATCCTCACAACAACCCTGGAAGATTGGTGCTATTTCATAGATGAGCAAAATGAGGCAGGCAGAGAGAGGTTAAATGACTTGCTCAGGATCACATTGATAGTATCGGAGGCAGGATGTACTTGAAATCTCCCTGATTCCAAGTCCCATGCTCTGCCCATTGTGCTACTTAGCGATAGATAAATAGGCAGACAGATAGATGGATGAAAGAAAAGAAGGAAGGAAGGAAGGAAGGAAGGAAGGAAGGAAGGAAGGAAGGAAGGAAGGAAGGAAGGAAGGAAGGAAGGAAGGAAGGAAGGAAGGAAGGAAGGAGGGAAGGAGGGAGGGAGGGAAGGAAGGAAGGAAGGAGGGAAGGAGGGAAGGAAGGAAGGAAGGAAGGAAGGAAGGAAGGAAGGAAGGAAGGAAGGAAGGAAGGAGGGAGGGAAGGAAGGAAGGAAGGAAGGAAGGAAGGAAGGAAGGAAGGAAGGAAGGAAGGAAGGAAGGAAGGAAGGAAGGAAGGAAGATAATATGATCCAGACCTATATTTTCTACATCTATGGCAAATTTCTGAATCTGTGACTCCCTCTACCAATGAAAATAAGCAACTGATTTTTGAGAATATCTTAATCATGCTCTTATAGCTAGTGTGTCAGAGGCAGGACTGGAACCCAAGCCTTCTTGAATCCAGTGCCAGTCCTCTATCCACTATGTTGCAGCTCTCTCTATAGAATGAAATAAACTTTACTAGATTTTCTTTCCCTAGAAAACAACACAAATAAGACATTGTCTGCTAAAAGGAATGGATTAAATCTGAGAAAAGTAGATTTCAGCTTGTATAAATTAAGGTATGGAATCAGGAATACCTGAGTTCAAATCTGATCTCAGATACTTACTAGCTGTGTGACCCTGGCTGAGTCACTTAACCCTGTGTAAAATCCTCATGTGTAAAATGAACTGGAGAAGGAAATGGCAAACCATTCCAGTATTTCTGCCAAGAAAATCCCAAATGGAGTCACAAAGAATAGAACATGACTGAAACAACTGAAAAACAACAACAAATTAATGACTGCCCTTTAAAAAAAAAAAAGATATGTATTTATATGTATGACTTTTATATTCAATTATTTCTATTTCCAACTTCTTTCACAGCTGGTACAGATGTGAAGAATGACTATCTGAGTGGCATCTTTCCTTGAGTTTTGCAGTCAATCTCCATGAATATGCTGAACATCTGCACACCACAGAGAGAGGCTTTTTATCTCTGCAATATTATACCAATGTTCCACAAAGCCCAGTGAAAAGTCATGAAAAATCATTCTTGCTGAGATCAAGAAGAATAACATTTGACATTTCAAAAGCACTGATCCTTTCAACCATCCATCCTGTATAACAGTGGAGGTTGTGGGGGTGGGGGGGAGAGTTCTTGCCCAGGTACCATTTGGACTTGATGCCTTGGAGGTCCCTTCAGATTCTGAGATTCTGTGAAGTGTCAGCCTTTGTTTCCAAAGATAAGGTGATAAAAACCTACAAAGGGCTACATAAAGCTCTGCCTCAGAATTCTTGCTCCAACATGAGCTCCCAGAGTCTAGCCTCATTGCATGCTCTCTCTCTCTCTCCCTCCTCCCCTTCCTCTGACTCTCTCTCTCTCTCTGTTTCTCTCTCTCTCTCCCTCTTCCTCCGTCTTTCTCTCTGTCTCTCATCTCACTCCTCTCCCCCCTCCCCAGAGTAGGCTGAGTTGCTGCTAAATTGTCATGTAAATGTGGTTCCCTTTCAACCACAACTCTCAAAACCCTCAATTCAACATAGGAATGCTTTGGACAGAACAGCACTTTCAAATAAAAACATCATGTTGCTGGTTTCATAAAGCTGGGATTTTGGGGTTTTACTCTGATGATATGGAATCTGCCATATGGAAACTAGAATAGAGCTAAGGATCAGAAGCCAAAGACCCAAAGGCAATATGTTGTTGTTGTTTAGTTATTTAACATCTGTATCTGACTGTGTGACCCCATTTGGGGTTTTCTTGGCAAAGACACTAGAGTGGTTTGCCATTTCCTTCTCTGGATCATTTTATAGGTTAGGAAACTGAGGCAATCAGGGTTAAGTGACTTGCCAGGATCACACAGCTAGTGTCTAAGGCCAGATTTGAACTCATGAAGATGAGTCTCCCTGACTCTATCCATTGTGCTACCTAGCCATCCAAAGGCAAAATAGAAAGATGACAACAGCATTGGCCAGACAGCCAAAGAGCCAATGGGTTCCATTTCCGACTTGGCCATTACACCCTAGAATCTTAGTCATTGAATCGTAGAATGACTGGCCTATAAGAGACCTCTTTAAATGAGGTCCATTTAATCACAATCTCTTCCTTTACAAAAGAGCAATCTACAGAAAAGATTCTGAAAGGCAGAAAAGTGGAATAATTTGACTAATTTCACCAGCTAGTTAGTCACAAAACTAGGAGTCAAGTCTTCCAGACTTCAAATTTGATGTCCTTCCTACTACATCATCATTTAATCCTGACAGGTCTGTGTTTCCTCCTTTGTAGAACAATGGTAGGGCTAGAGTATTTTATTCCATTTAGGGAACCACATTTTAGGAAGTACATTGACAATCTAGGAAACCTCTGTGGAAGGGTGACCAGGTCAGTGAAGGGCCTAGAGACTATGCCATGTAAAGAGTGTTTCAAGAAACTAGGAATAAATATTTAACTTGGAGAATTGGAAGAACTGATGAGACAGTTGTCCTCTGCTATTTGAAGGGCTTTCAAGTAGAAGTTAGACTTCTTCTGAAAGGTCAGCTACATGGTACAGTGTGTAGAGCACTGGGCCTGGAGTCAGGAAGACCTAAGTTCATTCAAATCTAGACTCAGACACTGAATAACTGTATTACCTTGGTCAAGTCACTTAACCTCTATTTGCCTCAATTTCCTCATCTGTAAAATGGGGCAATAATAACACCTACCTCCAGGGTTGTTATGAGGTTCAAATCAGATAATATTTGTAATGTGCTTACTATAGTACCTGGCACATAGTAAGTGTTTTATACATACATATATATATATATATATATGTATACACACACACACACACACACACACACACACACATACATATCCCCAGCACTTAGTGCAATACCTGGCACATAGTAAGTACTTAAAAAATGTTATTGAGTATTGACAATTAAAGAAGGGATCCTAACAGGAAGGCCCATAAAGGGCCTTCTAGCATACCCATGTGTAATATTAATGGGATTTAAGATCTTCCCTGTCCATTAAGAGTTCACAGATGGAGCCCATTAAGGGAAGCTTACTTAGGGGAGGCTTGCTTGTAGGAAGGCTTGCTTGTAGGAAGGCTTTCACACCTTTTGCTAATTTCTAATGAGGCACTGAGTCAAGTGGGTTATGATGCCTTCTGGCTCTGAGAAGTGGTATCTATACTCTGAGCTGGTATTTTACTTTGGGGGATCGCTTATGAGAAGAACCTTATGATTCCCTGGTCGAGACTTTGAGTAGCTGTATATTCAGACTCCCCTTCCCACCCCACCCCCACTGCTTAGATGTCAACGCTCTCTCAATCCAGGGGTTGTATGTACAGTGTATAGCAATATTGCTTTGATTCAGGCAGTAGAACCCTGTCTGCTGGTCTTTATTTCTCTGCTTATATTTTCTCTGTATTTTCTCTGTTTGTATTTTCTCTAAAGTTCAGGGTGCTGCCTTTTCCCCTGAACTAGTGAATATAATTAAAAAAGATTGCTGACCCCTTAAACAGCTATCTTTCCTAGTAAAGTAGATCAAAGAACCTGTGCTAGCAGTCACTCTGGGTATGCCAGGGTGCTTGCTGTTACACCACAGAACTAAAGCCTCAAGCCTATTTAAGGGCAAGGAACAAAGAACAGAGGTGAGTTGACAGTGGTGTCATTCTGAGCTCTAACTTGGATTTCAGACCCAGTGCAGAGATCTTAGGTCTATGACTGTTTACTATGACAGAAAGTGTGGACTGATTACAAATCTATAGCTCAGTTGGAGAGGTTGGGACCTGGAGCTGAATAACCAGGGAAGGGAGACCAGACCAGGGGAAATTGTACAATTCTACTTCTCTGAGTCTATAGAGCTTTCAGGCTAGTGCCAGCTACTATCTACTAGAGTTTTTAATAGGGAAAAGCCTACAGTAGAGTCACCCAGATCCTAATCCAGGGCCAGAAACTAACATGGATCAGACCAAGAGGGCAACAATCAGATTATACCCTAGGGTCAGACTGCCTAGCTCAATGAAAATGTGAAACTCACTGGCCTAATCTGCCCAAGACCCTTGAAGAACACAGTTTATTACACAAATCAAGACCAAACAAGGTCCTCAACATTTCCTCCAGAATTTCACAGAGCTTAGCCCTAACACAAAGTCCCAATTTAGAAAGTAAGGATGGAAAAAGGAGTGAATTAAAAAAAATGTAAGACCTAATATACAACCTCAGGAAAAGAGGATAACTCCACAGTATTTACAAGAAGTTCCTCAAGCAAAGATAGAACTTAGCCCCAAGGTCAACTAAAATTCTTGGGAAAAATAAAGTAAGAGTTGGTTTTATTTTAAAGATAATATAAATGAAATGAAACCTCTAGAGGAAAGAACTGTAAAAGAAATTAAGAGCTCTAGAAGTCAAAGGAAAAATACAGCAAGTAGCCAGAAATAAAGAATTCAAGTACTGAAAAATCACAGTTAAGATCACACAAAATTTGGCAGAATCACATAAATCTTTGCAGCAAACTTCTTTGATAAAAGGCTAATATTCAAGATGGTTCTTATATATAAAAATGATAGCCATTCTCCAATATAAATGGTCAATGGATATGAATAGGAGAATTAGTGACTTGATGTAAGAGGTACAAAAGTCTTACCTTTAACAGAGTCCTTGAAAATCAGAATGAACCAAATAGATCTTAATAAACTCATGAGACAATAAGAAATAGTCAACTAAAATCAAATAACTGAAAGAATAGAAGAATGTAAAAGGTTATCACATATAAAAATATGACTTATGAAACAGGTTAAATGGGGGGAAAAAATCTAAGAATTAGAAGTCTATTTGAAAGCCATGACCACAAAAAATTCTGGGTTCAATATTTTAAGAACTCATGAATGAAAACTGCCCAGATTTCTAAAAAACAGAGAATAAAGTAAAAACTGAAAGAATCTACTAGTCACTTCCTGAAAGGAGTTCTCTCTGAAATGAAAAGTTCCAGGAACATAACAGCCAAAAGCTAGAGTTTCCAGGTCAAAGGAAAAATACAGCAAGTAGCCAGAAATAAAGAATTCAAGTACTGAGAAATCATACTTAAGATCACACAAAATTTGGCAGAATCATATAAATCTTTGCAGCAAGCTTCTTTGATAAAAGGCTAGTATTCAAGATATATAAATATAGATTAGATATATATAGATATATATAAAAATGATAGCCATTCTCCAATATAAATGATCAATAGATATGAATAGGCCATTCGTAGAGGAAGAAATTCAAGCCACCAATAATAGCCCAGTCATGAATAATTAGAGAAATGTAAATTAAAACAATTCTGAGATTGTACATCACACCTATCAAATTGGCAAAGATGAAGAAATAGGAAAAATGACAATTAGCAGAGGTGTAGGAAGCCGGGCACACTAATGCACACTGTAAGTTGACCTGTGAATTGGCCTAACCGTTCTGGAAAACAATCTGAAACCACTTCCAAAAAGACATCAAACTGTGTAAAGTCTTTAATACAGAAATATCACTACTCCACTAAGTCTATACTCCAAAGAGAGAGGAAAAGAACTGATACGAACAAAAATATTTTTAGCATCTCTGGTTGTTGTAGCATGAAAGTGGAAATAAAGATAATGCCTATCAACTGGAAAATATCTGAACAAATTATTGTGATTTAATTAATAATAACAATAATAATAAAATAACTAATCTTTATAAGGTACCTACTATGTGCTAGGCACCGTGCTGATTACTTTACAATTATTATTTCACTTGATCCTTTTAACAATCCTGGGAGATAGGTACTACAGTTATCCTTTCCACATTGTGATTTTTCCTTATCAAGATTTCAGTATGTTGCAGGTTGGCATAAGAAATTAATTGGAAATTTGGGAGGGGGGGTTGTGGAAACCACAGACAACACATGAAGGCCAGCAGATGACAAAAAAGTTTAGAAACTCAGAAATACATGAAATATATGTATAATATAATATTAACATATTTTATCTTTTAATACCATAATAATTCAGGCTTCTCTGGCAAAACAGGGGAGGGTGGGTGCAAAAAATTTTATGGAAATTTTCCAGATCATGTGGGTGCCATATCTTTAATCCCCACAATGTGGAAGAGATAATTCCATTTTACAGACAGGGAAATGGAGGCAAACAGAGGTTTGGTAACTTGCTTCAGGTCACAGCTAGTGTCTGAGGCAAGATCTGAACTCAGATCTTTCTAAATCTACGGTCAGTGGTCTATCTGCTGAGTTACCTAGCTGCTCCTAAATAAATATAATGAAATATTCTTGTGCCCTAAGAAATGATGAAAGGAATAGTTTCAGAGAAATCTGGGAAGATTTGTATGAACTGAAGCAGAGGGAAAGGAGGAAAGATAAGATTACTTTTCCTATAATAAAACAATAACATTGTCAAGAAAAAGAACTTTGAAAAACTTACCATAGGTCCAGAAAACCTATGAGGAAATATGCTACCCTACCTTCTGACAAAGGGGTAATGGATTCACAGACGATATGCCTTTGTTTATTACGAATGTATGCATTTGTTTTGCTTGACTATGCTCATTTGTTACCAAAAAAAAAAAAATCTTCTGCTCTTTTTTATTGGGCCCAGGATTTGGCAAGGAGCTATCAGCATGGTTGCCAAAGAAAAGAAGATAAGAGGGCCATTGAAGAATTTTTTTTTTAATTGCACAGAAGAGAAACTAAAGGAAGTTCAGAAGGAAACAGACAAAGAGGGACAATTTTGAAAGCAACATGTAGAATTTATTATATACTTTTTCTAAAAAAGCAAATTGTAAATAATTGAACTGTGCTTTCTCATGTAATCTTTTTTTCCTGCTCTACTTTGTATATGAAAAGTTTATTTCTTGCTATTCATTAAACTGTGCTTTTAAAAAAATTATGTTCTTTTAAGATTCTGTAAGAAAATCAAAATTATACTTAAGGGGTAAAGTAATTTGCACAAACTGATTCTTTTAACTTATTATATGTCAATAGGTTATCATATGTCTATTATGTTATAGGCTTTATGCCATGCCTCACTCCCAAGCCACCTGATAGTAGGACAACAACCGTAATAACAGTTGGCATTTATTTTGATATGCTCTGTCTTTTCACTCCCATACTTTTCTTGTATATCCAAAGGAACTGTCATTTGGTCGTAGTATCAATTAGCTAGAAGAGGTCAGAGTGATGTATAGTTATGTTAACTAGACAATCAGAGGTAGACTATTTTCACTCATACAGGCTTGTTATTAGTTTGATTTTTTTTAGTCCTAAAAACACATTTACAAGTGTTTGTGTGAGTTAAAACTTGAATGTATACTGGAAGGCCACAGTAGTTTTAAACATGCCATTCAACACCACAAAC
The DNA here is from genome assembly GCF_028372415.1 of Notamacropus eugenii. NCBI lineage: Eukaryota > Metazoa > Chordata > Mammalia > Diprotodontia > Macropodidae > Notamacropus > Notamacropus eugenii. The sequence goes on along the minus strand of NC_092873.1, from coordinate 192,288,408 downwards.
ACTACATTGTACCTGGCTTTAAAGCTGAAAAAAAATGTTGCTTTACAATTGTTGAAACATCTCATTCCAATAGAAAAAAAATGAATGTATCTTTTTCATAGTATGTATTGGAAGCTTAAAGACCTCAGAAAAATGGAAATATTAAAGAGCGTTATTGGACTACATGATCTCTAAAGTCTTTTCAAGATTTAAATCTATGTTAGTTCTAAGGCTACATTTAAGCCAAAGCCAGGATTTCCTTAAGTGACCTTAGGCAAATCACTTGATAATAGCATCAATTACATCAATAATAATAATAAATAATAATAATAGCATTTACATAGCATTTTAAGGCTTGCAAGTCTCTTTACAAGGCAGTTAGGTAGAGCAGTGGCTAGAGGGCTAGGCCTAGAGTCAAGAAGACTCATCTCTCTGGGTTCAAATTTGGCCTCAGACACTCACTAGTTGTGTGACCTTGAGCAAGTCACTTAACCCTGTTTGCCTCAGTTTCCTCATCTGGAAAATGAGCTGGAGAAGGAAATGACAAGCCACTCCAGTATTTTTGCAAGAAAACCCCAAATGGGATCACAGAGAGTCAGATGTGACTGAAACAACTCAACAACAACAAATAAGGCACTTTATATGTGTTACCTCAACGATCCTCATAACAACTCTGTGAGGTGGGTGTTGTTATTATTCACATTTTACAAATGAGAAAACTGAGGCACAGAGAGGTTAAGTGAATTGTCCATGCCCACACAGCTAGTCTGGATGTAAGGCAAGATTTGAACTCAGGTCTTACCAAGTCAACACCCTATCTAGCAAGCTACATAGTTTCTATTTACCTTCATCTGTAAAATGGAAAGGTTGGTTTAGATAACTTTTAAGATCTTTTCCATCTCTAAATCTATGGTCCTATGATATAGTGCATGCTCCCATGTAATAGAATGGGGTTCCTAACTGAGAAAATCTTTCAGAGTTAACAATCTGTTCAATATAGAGAAGGATTGGTTGAGAAACTTTTCCCATCAGAGCTTCTCACACTTTAAATAAGCTTGAAGTTCAGGTTGGATATGGAATCAGATGGACTAGTTTCAAATAATGGCTCTGGCATTATTAAGTGTGACCTTGGGTAAGTCATTTCTTCTCTGGGTTTCATCAGCCTCATCTATAAAATGAAGGGACTGGACAAGATGAAGTCTAAGTTTCCTTCCAACTTTTGCTCCATTAATCTCTGGTCCTTAGAGGAGGAAAAACTTGTTGACAATTACTATATCTCAAAAGTAGAACATGCTTTTCCTCATTAGAATCCTTAGCGTGAAGACTACATGACCACTCATCAGGGACATCTTAGTGGAGATGCATTTCTAAACCATACCTCCTGCACTCTGGCCCTTCTCCTTCTCTCACCACTGGAATTTTAACTCAGACACTTGAGACCCTGGTCCCTAATAGATAAATTTTTCCCTTATTTTTCACACAACCATTGTTGTTCAGTCATTTCAGTTGTGTTCACCTCTCCATGACCCCATTTGGGGTTTTCTTGGCAAAGATACTAGAGTGGTTTGCCATTTCCTTCTCATTTACAGATGAGGAAACTGAGGCAAACAGAGTTAAGTGACTTACCCAGGGTTACACATCTAGGAAATATCTGAGGCTGGATTTGAACTCAGGTCTTCCTCATTCCAGGCCCAGTGTTCTATCCGCTGTACCATCTAGCTGCCCTTCTCAGGGGCAGGCCTCCATGACAGTGCCTGGCCTTTTCCAAACCAACCTTTCACATGTGATAGGTATCCTCATAGTCCATTCCTTTCCTTGTTCCCCTTTATGTGTTGTCTTCTTCTTTTAGAATTGTAAAGTCATTTTGGAGTCTTACTGGCTGTAATGTATATATATATATATATATATATAGAGAGAGAGAGAGAGAGAGAGAGAGAGAGAGAGAGAGAGAGTTATAGGATCTGAAATCAAATTTCATCTTGGTTCCTTACTACCTGTATAATCTTGGTTAAATCACTCTTGGGCCCCAATCCCCTCATTGCTTTTAAAAGAAGGGAATGGACTAAATGACCTCTAAGTTCTCTTCTGGCTCTAAATCTAGGATCCTATAAGTTACAGACTTTTAAAGATTCTATGAGAGAGATTGGGATTTTGGGAGGTGGAGGGAGGAAGATGTTGATGATTTTGTAATTATTGGTTTTCCCCAAAAACTTGACTGTTTTTTGGCAGCAAATGTTGCACTGAGGAGGTTGAGTGATTTACCTCATAGTCCACTGAACTATGATTCACTTCTAAAATTAATTTGGAAATGCTGGAAAATCCAGGATTTTTCTATCTTGCATGCTAGAAAGAATAGTAGATACAGGAGGAGTAAAAATTTCATTTTTGTCCTAGAGTCTTACAATTTTCACTAGGAAATTCATTTTCTTCATCTTTGGGTCTACAGATTGTCAGTTTCTTGGCACAAGTGGCTTGTTACACACAGTTACTGGACAAGTGTTAAAAAAAATAAATAAATCTGAGCCATGTGCAGAAAACGACTCAGCAGATGGAAGGCACATCATCCAGGCCCCAGGTTCTTTCTTTGCTGTAAGCAGCTTCTCCTATTTGTGTTGGGAGAATTCACCACTAGGGAAACAAATGCTGAGAGTTTCCCGAAAGCAATGTTCAAGATTTCTGAACTCAAGTCTTAAAGGAAAAAAATTGGCCTCTTATAGTCAACCACAAAACAAAGCCATCTGGCTTGCTTCCGATTAAGATTCAGATTGGATTCTTTACCTAGATAAATAACAACTAAAAGGGAATGATTGGTAGACTGTGTCCTTCCTCTTCTTTTGGTTCTTGGTTTGTACCTGAGGAAGCAAAAGTAGTTGGAATTTGTTGGCTATTAATATTAAGACTAATATTAGATCCTTCATTCATTTGGTCATGGTATCATTAAAGCTAGAAGGAACCCTAATGACCATTGAATTCAACCACTTTACAGAGAAGGAAACTGAGGCACAGAGGGGTTCAGCTATGAAAGGTAATTAATTTGGTATTTGTCTTATGACCTATAGAATAACTTGTACCTTCCAGGGAAACTAAGGGAGGAGGATTATCCCCACAAGTGACTATTAGCCTAATACCTGAGTGGTCTACCATGACTGGTTTCTTCAGGTGAAACAGTTTTCCCCACCAAAATGTAGAATCTTAGGCTCTTCAAACAACAGGCAATCAAGCATTCATTAAGTGCTTATATGTTCCATAGTTAAGTATTATCAACTATTATGTCCCTGCCCTCAAGGAATTTACACTGTAGTGGAATTGGGAGGAATCAAAGACATGATCTAATCTAGCAGTTCTTAAACTAAAGATCCTTGGGCACCCTAGAAATTCAAGGGGTCCATGAGGTCAAAACTATTTTCATAATAAAACTAAGATTTATTTTCCAATTTAATTACTCTTCTCTTTTTATCTACATATCTGTTAGGCTGTATTTTCTTCATATACTGCAGCATATTGCAACAGATTGAATGCAGAAGTAGATATGAGAATCTAGCTATCTTCTATTAAACAAAACATTAAAGAGATTTGCAAAAAATATACAAAATAATACCATTTCTTATCAATTATTTTTGTTTTGGAAAACATTTTTCACTAAAAATTATTTATAAGATATAATTACTATTTTATTGTTTTTTAATGAATTAATAATTTTCCAGTTTATCTTAATTTTTAATATGGTAAATATTGATAGTATAACCCACATAAACATTTCTGAAGTCTTTAATAATTTTTAAGGTGTCCTGTGACCAAATAATTTGAGAACCATTACCTTATACCATGTGACCCTGGAGAAAGACCTCCAAAGTTTAACTACCAGGAAGAATAGTTGAGTACTTGTCTTATGCCTTTGAAAAAAACTTGTACCTTCCAGGGAGAAAAGGGGTAAAGCATTATTCCACATAATTGATCTCTAGCCTGACGGTTGGACGAAGGTCCAATTCCCTTCACCAAAAAGCAGAGAACCACAATCTCTTGAATTACCAGTCAACAGACCTGCATTTATGAAGGTTTGCTATGTATATTCTGTTGAGTGCTGGAGACTATTAATTCCCTGCCTTCAAGGAGCTTACGTTATAATAGAATTGGAAGGGACCAGAGAAATCCTCTAGTCTGGCTGGCAACCCAGTGCATGAATCCTCATGACAATACCAACAATTCCTAACCATACATTTCTATCGAAAGTCCAGGTACTTTTGGAATGTTTAAAATAAGGCTCCAGCCCCCATATTCACTGGTTTCATCTTACTGTAGTTTTGTGGCCTTGTTCTTTGGAGGCATTGAGAAGGCCAAGAGAATAGAGGACTGGGCCTGAGTCAGGAAGATTTGTGTTCCAATCTGGCCTCAAACACTTCCTAGCTGTGTGACCCTGAGTAAGTCACTTACCTGCTCTCTGCCTCGGTTTTCTCAATTCTAAAATGGGAATAATATTAGCACCTACCTCTCAAGGTTGATATGAGGATCAAATGAGATAATATTGGTGCACAGGGTCTTTTCTGGCACATAATAAGCACTTAAATGTTCATTTTCTCCTTTCTGAACAATTTGTGTAAGTGGGCGCTTAAATGCCCTTTGCCATTACTTCCATTAATGAGGTTTTAGTTCATTAACAGGAGGCCTACCTCTAGGTTTCTAGATGAAGGGTTTTGGGGGAAGGGTGGGACAGATTGCCTTCAGGTGCTTCTGTAAAAAGCATGGAAGAGTTTCAAGAGATGATCATGGCAAGTAGCATTTATACATCACTTCATGATTTACAGCATTTCGCTCCCAAATAATCATAAAGTTTTTCTGAGTGTATCCTGTGCTGAGTACACAAAGATATATACAGGTGTGGTTGCCAGCTTCAAAGACCTGGATTCAAATCCTCCCTCCGACAAAAACTGGCTGTGTCAAGTCAATCAACAAACGTTAATTAAATGTCCAATATGTGTCAGGCACTGTGTTAAACACTGGGGATACAAAGAAAGGTAAAAGACATCAAAGAGCTCTGTGTAACGGGAGAGAAAACATGCAAAAACCTACGTATGAAAAAGCTATAGACAATAAAAATGGAGATAATCCACAGAGAGAAGAGACTACTAGCATTAAGGGGGATTGGGAAAGGTTTCTTGTAGAGGGTGGGATTTTTAGGAGGTTCTTGAAAGAAACCAGGAGACAGAATTACAGGCACGGCAGATAGCCAGTGTCTTGTTCAAGAAAAAGCAAAGAGGTCGGTGTCAGTGGACTGCAGAGTACATGTAGAGGGGAGGTGTAAGATATAAGACTGGAAAGATGGGGGATAGGGGAAGGTGTAAGGTTATGAATGGCTTTAAACGACAAGATTTTATATTTGATAGGAAGTTACTACTATATACCAGACACTGAACTAAGCACAGGGGATACAAAAAAAGCACTCCCCCTCCAAAAAAACATCCCTCCTCTCAAGGAGTCACCTTCTAATAGAACTCACAGTCTAAAGACTGTGTGATTCTGGGCAAATATCTTAACCTCTCAACGCCTCTAAAACTAAGAAGATGCAGCCCAGTTGCCAATATGCATTGGTAGAGGGAGTTTTCTAAGTAGATAAAATCACAGGTTCGTATCCCCACCCCCCTCAAAACAAAAAAAACAAAACTGCAACAAGTGCCAGTGTGACCATAAAGATTCTAAGTGCTTCAAAAATTTAGAGAACAATGAGACCATTTAGGATTTCAGGGGGGAAGAGAAGGTAAGATCTGAGTTGGCCTTTGAAGAGAAAATTAGCCTGCTAACCCAGATCAAACTGTCTCTCAAATCTAGCTATTAGCAAGACTTTAATTTTTTAGTAACACTAATGTCCACTTTCCCTTTATTAAGAATCTACTAACGCAAAAAATATGGTGATGTAGAAAATGAGGGATGCAGGAAATGGGAAAAGAGGGGAAAAATAATAAAGATGGCTGGCAGGAGGAGCAGGGAGTAAAGCCAAAAGGATGATGCAGGAAAGCTGACAAAACAGAAGGAAGAGAGTGAAAGATGGGAGGACAGAAGGAAAGAAGTTCTTGCAGGGAACTGAAGACTTGACTGAAGGCCAAGGCAGAAACAAAGGAGATCTTGGCAGTGAGCCTGGGATGGGAAATGGGCACATTGAAAGCTGAAATCAAGACGGTGTCTGGGAAAAGATGAAGACTTTAAACTGACAGATGATTGGACGAAGGCTAAAGAAATTGAGGAAAAGGACCTTTCTTTTTGGTTCAACATCAAACAATACTAATTAGGCACCACCTGGGATAATATACATATTATATAGAACAAGTTCAACAGACTCAGTCCTTCTCCCCCAGAGCTCATTCCTCTAACCAAAATCAATTCTAAAAAAGGCAAAACTAAAGACTGTTGCTTTATTTCAGGAGGAGTGCTTTATCTTAATTTTTAATAAGAGAAAATTTCTAGAAAATCTTATTCTCCTGGTGGCTTTAGATATCCTCTAAAAGACAAACAGAAAGTTTTCTTAAAGATGCAACACTAGGAGATTAATTTATTAACAGTATCTATTGTGAGTCTGTCCTATGCAAAGTGGAATGGATTTCTAGGAAACAATGTCCCAACACAGTAAACACCTTACTCTCCCATTAGACAGGAAGTCAGGGTTCCACAAACAAGACATTCCATTTCTCTACTCTGGCTGTCTCTCATGCTCCTCCGCTCTGACTACTGACCTCCCTGGTTTCCTTTAAATTCAAACTGAAATCCCACATTCTATAGGAAGCCTTCCCCAACTTCCCTTAATTCTAGTGCCTTTCCTCTGTTAATCTTTTGTATATATCTGTTTCATGTTGCCTCCTCCAAAAGACTGTAAGCTCCTTGAGGGTGGAAACTGTCTTTTGCCTCTTTTTTCATCCCTAGTGCTTAGCAGAGTGCGTGGTACATAATAGTCATTTAATAAAATTTTATTAATCGATTGGGGAGATTAATTAATTAATAATCATTATTAAGATAGATCCTCCTATCCAGACAGCCTTCCTGACATTAATACTTTAATAAATCATAAGCCAATTGTGGCACAAAAATGCAATGGAATAGCCTGATGCCATAAGAAATGGCAAATCAGACGAATTCAGAGACTTAGGAGAAGGCATGTGAATTGATGCAAAGAAAGTCAGCAGAATTAGGAAAACGATGTATGCAATGACTCCAGCAATGTAAATAAAAGACAAGCAAGCAAACAAACAAACAAAAAGGAGCCTGAAGGTTGTGTAATTTAAATGATCAACTTTGACCTAAGAGAAAAATTAAGAAAATGTACCTTCTTTCCCTTCATTACACAAAGAGGAATATCGTCATCATCATCATCTCTGCCATCGTTATCATCATCATCAGTTGCGTTCATATAGTACTATAAATTTTCCAAAGTATTTGCATATTTTATCTCCTTTGATCCTTCAACAACCCTGTGAAATAAATAGAATTATTATCACCCAAATTTTGTAGATGAGAACACTGAGGCTGAGGGAGGTTAAGGGATTCGCCAAGGGTCACGCAATTACTAAGTGTCTGAGGCAGGATTCAAATTTAGATCTTCCTGACACCAAAGTCAACTACACCAGGATGAGTATGGAAGAGTACATACGTTGTCAGACATGGCTGATTTATTGGTTAGTTTTGCTGCACAGCTTTTTCCTTCTTATTCTTTGTTGTAAGAGAAGATTTTCAGGAAGAGGGACATGCTTTGAAATAAGTGTAATGAAAACCAAAATAAATCAATGAAAATAAGAAAGAAAATTCTGAATAAATTTTGGACCTGCTCCTTATGTCATGCCTCCTGGATTATCCCAGTCACATCACAACTGGCAATAGACTCAAAAAGTTCAGCCCCTATGATAGAATGTAAGCTTCTTCAGGGCAATGGCTAATTTGCTTTAGTCATGTAATAAGCACTTCATAAATACGTGTTAACTGATTGATACAAGGAAGCTCTGCGAAAGTCCAGACAATTATGCACTGATTGATGCCTTCCAAATTAAAGCTAAAAATACATGTCAGATTATACATACATATGATACCAATGCAGGACATTTTCCTTATAGCATACCTTCTCTGGGTTTATCTGGTTTGAATATACCCACTTTGGCAAACTACTACAAGATAATCAAAAGACAAAGTTGATTCCTGATGTTTTAACTGAGAATTCCCTTTCTTGATTTATGCTTCCCCCATCTCCATCCAAGGCTACTCACCTTAAGGGGTCTGGAAGAGGACAAAGAACCAGAGAACTAAGGGATAGTGGGATAGGAGAGCTTTCTTTCCTTTGAAGACAAGAAAAGAAAAAATTTCTAGAAAGGAAATGATCTGTGGTGTTAAATTTTACAGAATGGTCAAGGAGGATAAAGATTGGAGAAAAGATTATTGAAATTTGGCGATTGAGAGGTGACACTGGAGAAAATAGTTTCAGTAGCATAATAAGGATAGAAACCAGATCACAAAGGGTTAACGAGAGTGGGTAATGAATTAGAAGCAATGAATATGGATACTTTTTTGTCAAATACAAATGATAGTGAAGTATGATTTGTAAATGCTGATCATGGTTTTATCCCATCTTTTCTTTTCTCTCCCTTCTCTTCCTTAACAATCTTGCTCTTTCAAAGAGCTTCATCTATACCCTCTCTGCAGAGGACTCTTAAGCAATATCTACAACTATTACCACTCCTCAGCAGTAGACTACATCTCCAACCTCCTATAAGACATCTCTACCTAGACATTCAACTTCAATCTGTTCAAAGGCAAGGTCACCATCTTTTCCTAAAAACACAGTCCTGACTTTGTTATTTTTTACAAGAGTGTCACTCTCAACTCAAGATCTATGGATCTATTATCTTCTCTATTCCTACTGCGTAACGCCAATGTAATACTCACAGCAGCCACTATGGATACACATTCATATTTCCAGGGTAAATTCGCAAAATATAAAGTTTCTTCCTCAAAGAAGAAACCAAGATATTTATTCAGATACCAGAAAGCCATTCCACCATGGTAACAACGAAGTTTGTACACATTACCAATAAAAGGGGCACGGCCATCCCCAAGCCTTTCCTCCTTTAGGCCTCCCCACAAACAAGCTGCTTTAGGCAAAATTCCACCCTCTCTCACTCAGCCTAACTGCTCTGCCTGTTTTCTCTCAGCTCTGCCTCATTCTCTCTTCCTGCCCCGCTGTTCAGCAAGTTTCTCTCACCATTGGCTCAATGTGACTCAGGCTGTGGGCTGGACTAAAGCTCAAAGCAGGTCACATGGGTCTATTAAGGAGCAGGGAAGATCTTCAAATTCTCTTAACATTATGCATCGACACCACCCTAGCATTTGGGGGGGGGGGGGGGGGGGGTGACCTGCACTATTCCAATAACCCCCTAACAGATTTTCTACATTTATCATCTTTCTTTCCAGGCTTGTTCTTATGCATCTATTTGGTCTGCCCTCATGTATCTAGAACATTATGCATTCAGAATCCTTCAGAAGCAACCCTATTATTTGTTGAATAAAGTTCAAAGTCTTTAAACCGTCTTGTACAGTCTGATACAACCTTATTTTCCAGCCTCATTTTACACTGATACTCTCAATATACTCCACCCAAATTAGATTGCTTGATATCTCCTACATATGTCGTACTTTCTGCCTCTGCATATTTGCTCACACTGCTCCTTATCCCTGAAATGCCCTTACCCAGGGGTGGGGAACCTTCTGCCTCAAGGTCACCTGTGGCTTTCTAGGTCTTTGGGTATGGCCTTTGGACTGAGTCCAAGTTTTACAGAACAGATCTTTTTATTTAGGAGATTTGTTCTGTGAAGTTTGGATTCAGTCAAAGGGCTGCACCTGAGGACCTAGAGGGCCATATGTGGCCTTGAGGCCATAGGTTCCTCACCCCTGCCCTTATCTCTGCCTTTGCACCTGTTGTACTCTTGAATCCACCTTTTAAATCCCAACTCAAATACTTTTCTTGGAACCCTTTCTTGATACTCCCTGTCAATTAATGACCTCCACTCCATCTCCCCCGCTATCACCATTTGGGCCTCACAAAACACTTTGTATGTCTCTGATGCTCTTATATTACAGTTATTTTAGGGGCAGCTAGGTAAGTATAGTGAATAGAGCTCCAGCCCTGATGTCAGATGGATCTGAATTTGAATATGACCTCAGATACTTACTAGCTATGTGACCCTGGGCAAATCACTTAACTCTATTTGCCTCAGTTTCCTCATCTGTAAAATGAGCTGGAGAAGGAAATGGTAAATCACTGGCATTTTTGCCAAGAAAACCCCAAATAGAATCATGAAGAGCCAGATGCAATTGAATGAACAACCTCTTACATGATTGTGGTTGCTTTCCTCATCTAATATATTGGCATTTTCTCAACCTGCATTAACCAAAAGAGGCTTCAGATTCCACTCCCCCTCCCCATCTTTCCATCTCATAAATAGAAGGCAATCACCTTTAGTAGAACTAGTTGCTACCATTTTGCAGTTTGCCTCAAATACAGAATTTCCTTGCTCCATTTTCTGCTTAGTCCTCACTGTCTTTTTCAGCATTGCCACTTTCCAGGTTTCTCCCACCCTTAGACGGCTGTGTGCTCCAAATTATTTTCCCCCAGATGTAGTACTTGGTGTTTTTCCAAAGTAAATCTCTGTTATTTCCTAGCTACATTTTTTATTTAGGTCCATGTGTATTATTTCTCTCTCCTCTCTGGTGTTTGTATCACCTTATGACTTAGCTTATGTCTGCCAATTTTATTTAGATGATGTTTCTTTCCTTTCTAAGCTTGTCTTTTTTTAAAGCACATTAAATGAAAGAAAAAGTTATGTTATTTCCTCCCCACTCCTTATCAACATCTCCCCAAACTCATAAAGATATCTTGTATATTTTATGTACAGACTGTGACTGACAGAAAAAGCATAATGAAACAGGCAAAATGAAAAGAACTGGTTTCAAGTCCCAGATCTAACACTTACAAGCTTTGTGACCCAGGGCAAATGATTACACTTGATTGACCCATCTATATAATGTATAGATAGGTAGGTAGATAGATAGATAGATAGATAGATAGATAGATAGATAGATAGATAGATAGATTATATAGAATACATATTATATTATTTATTATATATATTATATTATATAATAATATAACATAATAATATATAATCCATAAAATGGAGAAGTCAAGACACAATGAGTAAATGGCCATATATGTGAACAGATAATTTTCAAAAGAGGGAAACAAATTCAATTAACAAACATGTCAAAACAGAAATGTAACACAAATAATGCATTCTTGGTGTTTTGTCAAGTGCCCCCCAGAATAAAGCTTCAGGTTGCTGGTATAGGAGCAGCTAGATGGGGCAGTGTATAAAGTACTAGACCTGGAGTCAGGAAGGCCTGGGTTCAAATCCAGCCTCAGACTATTAGATGTGGGACCCATGTCCCAGGGTAAGTCACTTAACACTGTTTGCCTCTGTTTCCTCATCTGTAAAATGAACTGGAGAAGGAAATGACAAATCACTCCAGTATCTTTGCCAAGAAAACCCCCAAAGGGGCCATGAGGAGTTGGACATGACTGAAAAAGAACCTCCTTTGAGCCCCCACCCAAGGTGATTCCTATCTATATAACAAACCACTCAGAAGGCAAACACATTCACACAATGGCTGATATTTACAGATCTTTACACAACTAGCCATTCACAATAAGGATATTTTGGGATCTTAAACATAGCCATTTACTTAAAAATTAAACAAAAGAAATAATATCATAGAAAATAATATATTCAATCAAACAAATAATAAAACATATCACAATGTACACATTAACCCTGGATCACACTCTCCCAAAAATGCTCTCAGTAACTACAGCGAAGAGAGAGCACATGTTTATAGGAACCTGTAAGGGAATCACATAAGGGAGGAAAGCTCATGTGCTTAGGATAACTTACAACTCTGGACCGCAGGCATTGATGATGCTGGTCCTTTCATGAACATCTGCACCCCACAAAACTGCTTCCCTGCTCATGGCTTAGCCATTGATAAACACCACTCTTCATTTGGGAAAATCCTCTTTTCTTTTCTATTCTAATACAGCTTTCATGTACTCTTTCTGTTGTCTATCACCCTTAAAAGGGTGTTTAGAAAGTGCTAATTCTTAACATGAACAATCTCTTTAAGCCAAAAGCAAAAGCCATAACAAGAACTAAACAAATCTGCAAAACTCACCCAACTGGCTATTTCTGAGTGATACAGACCAGACCAGTCAGAGCTTCACTGACCCAGATGGTACTCTATGCAATCAGAATGGAGCCAGCTCCCCATGTCATGAAACCAAATCAACTGAAAAGTCATATCTGCTCTTTCTTATCAAGCCAGAGGTGGCAGTAGAGAGCAACAAGTTTTTATGAAAAGCTTCCCTTTCCTTCATCTCTAAGAGATGCTTCAGGACAACAGTTATCGCTGGAGTTCTTGACCAATGAAGTCAATTTTCTTTTCCCAACCAGTGAAGAATCATTCAGATGAAGCCTTCTATCAGTTGATTGCTTATAACTACCAAGGCTAACACAGGAAAGGGAAGGGGAGGAAAGGGAGCATTTTTTAAGTACTTAATGACAACTAGACCAAACTGACATCTAACCTGTGGAAGGCTGAAGATGAACCGAGCAGGCTAGAGGCAGGAGAGTCAGGAATCAAACAGAAGTTACTTTCAAAGTGAGGGAAACAACTTGCAATCAAAGAAGAAAACTACATGCGTATCCCCCACCTCCCAGTGGGGGAACCCACTTTAACGTAGGCAGATCTCAATACTTTATACCAGTGGCCACACAGTGAGCTGTAGCTCTGACAATGAGAAGTAACAGTAATAATGAGACAAGTTCGATTCATAGTGGGGCTTCATGACCAGAACATGGATGCAACAGATGTTTGTCCAACCTCAGAGAATACCTTGAGCCAGCCAAAGCAGCACAATAATTATATGAAACAATTCTGGGATTTTGCTATGACTGAGTTCATCCAGAGGGTAAATGCAAAGGATTGTTGTTATGCCAAGCTCAGGGCACAGCTTGCTTGCTTGGCCTTAGCTCTGGAAAATAAGGTGTTGCCTAATAATATCTTGACACTACAATGTGCCAATCATTGTTCTAAGATCTCTACAAATGTATCATTTGGTCTTCACAAAAACCCTAGGAAGGAGGTGATAATATTATGATCTCTATTTCACAGCTGAGGAAACTTGGGCAGACAGAAATTAAGTGACTTACCCAGAGCCATGTAGCTAATTAGTGTCTCAGGCTACAATTACCCAAATTTACTCTATTAGATTAACAGTTTTTCTTAAATATAATTCAGTCTTCAGATTATACATATATATATATGATTTCTCATTTTTTAGTTTTATCCTCTTATTCATAAAACAAGGATGTATAAATTGTCTGATTTTTAACCACCATGATTTTCAACTCTCAAATCTCCATCTAGTCTATTTGGTGCTCTTGTGTTTCTTTACACTCACACTTCTCTAGTTTTTCATAAGTGAAATAGTTTTTTCTGCTTCTTTAAAACATGAAACTGTTCTCACACAAGTAAGGCTTCACTCCACCTTGTTGATAAATAGATTCTGGTCTTCACATCTACAGTACAGAGTATTTTCTCTCTGAAATTGTCCAAATCCCATCTGAAAGTTGTTTTTCTTCATACTCAATATTAGCAGTATATATTTTTTAAAAATTGTTTTCTAATCATATGAAGCATCACCATTTCACCCATAACAGCTGCAATAGCTTATATCATTTGACAACCAAAATAAATCTCTTCATTTACACAAAAATGCTATTTCTGTCCCATTCGTCAGTCACTAAATGGCTTGGTTTATCTAAAAGGAGTGGTATACTTTATATAACTATTTAAAAATATCAGTGAAATTGATGGGATATATCCCAAATACTCTTTAAAAATCCTTATATCAACTTCCACTCCCACTTACAAGTTGGTTCCCCAGAGCTTATATATATATATATATATATCCCCCTCAGCTTTCTAGGGGTATCCCTAAGGGATCAAGGGTGATTTTCTAATAATATTGGCTCAAACTGGTATGTTTTCCCCAAGATGTTGAGAATCCCTTAGTCAACCAGTTTTAAGTAGCTTTTAGAAAGTTTTTAGAAAGATAACTAAGGTGGGACAATAAAAACAATTAGTTCAAAAGATGCTCCCAATTCATACAAAGTCTAGGGAAAAGTGGGCTCAAACTTAGAAAACACATGCATGGCACTAAGGATGTTTTTCTTTCATTTGTGAGATCCTCCAGAAGTTCCCCCTAAGCATGATGAATCTATGTCCATCCATCCCTGGTTCCCAGTGTATATACTGCCTTGAGCTGATCTGAGGATGCTAGTAGGACACCAGTGGGAAGATGGGAAATCTAAACCATTCAGATCATTTGAAGATGCCTTCCTCTGGTCAAAGAGATAAAGGGTAAAGAGAACTGACCAAGACCCAAGTCATGACTTCTTCTTTCCTCCCAGGTGGCTCCTCCTCAAGAGTATGTCAATATTGATTGTCAATGAGTTATTGTTGCTCTTGTAGATGAAATGGTAATGCCTCATATGATTAGAAAAAAATAACTTTGTTTTCAGTATACACTGCTAATATTGATTATGAAGAAGCAACTTTCAGATGGGACCTGGACAATTTTGGAAAGAAAATGATCCATAGTATAGATGTTAGGACCTGAATCTCTTTGTCAACAAGGTGGAGTGAGGCCTTACTTGTGGGGTAACAGTTTCATGTTATAAAGAAGCAGAAAAAAAATATTTTATTTATAAAAAACTAGAGAAATGTAAATGTAAAGAAATAGTTTCAAGAGCCTCAAATAAACTGTATTGAAGCCTTGCAAATTGAAAATCATGATGGTTACCTCAGATAATTTATAAGCACATATGTGTTTATACATATATATTTATATATGTATACATACGTGTATATGTATGTGTGTATATACATATGTGTGTGTGTTTTATGACTAAATCCACACTTACTCCAATTTCTGCAAACCCATCCTTTCTTAATTTGCTTGATAATTTAAAGATGGTCCCTGAGGATAGCCAAATTTCCTCAGCCTATCCAAACATGATTCTTGTGTAAGTACTCTAAATTGCGGATTCTTGTGTCACTCTAGTTTGAAGGCCTTTTAACAAATTTAAAGTCCTTCAGTTATTTATTGAGACATATTCTCAATATTTGTATTTTTGTCCTTTATTCTTGAAGGGGATCATGACATCAAGATGATGATATGACTTGCAGTTGACTTTGATTTGAGTAAGGGAGGGCTGTGCAACCTCACTTTCTTCTTCTGAGCCATCTGGGTCCAGTGGCCTGATATTCATCAGGACCACTGGAGATGGCTCAGGATGTAATAAGAGACCCTGGCCTTTTCAGGCTTAGGTCTTATCACGATCTTATTTTGAGTGAGATATACCCATTCAATGAACAGGTTTCTTTAAGTTACTCAGGTTAAAATATAAAGACTAAAATGGAGTGGATGGTTTCAATCCCACCCCTACAAAGATCATTTTGGACATTAGCATCTAGGGGAAGCAGGAAAAATTTCTGGAAGCAGTTAGCATTTAAGCTGAGGCTTGAAGGAAAGTAGGGATTCTAAGAGGTGAGGATAAAATGCTTCCCAATTATCAGGAAAAGCTAGTGCGAAGGCAAGGAGACCAGAGATAGAGTTCCTAGTAAAAGAAACACTATAATGCCAATTTGGTTGCATTATAGTGTGCATTTTTTGTGGTTCAGTCATTTTTCACTCATTTCTGACTCCTCATGACCCTATTTTCTTGGCAAAGATAATGGAATAATTTGCCTTTTCTTTCTCCAGTTCATTTTATAGATGAGGAACCTGAAACAAATAGAGTTAAGTGACTTGTCCAGGGTCATACAGGTAGTAAGTATCTGAGATCTTCCAAATTCCTTGCCTGGCACTCTGCCTACTACAGTCCCTAAATGTTTTACAGTGCATAGAAGGTTTGCTTTAGAGCAAAAAAAAAACCAACTTGGATTCAATTGTCACCTCTGGTACATACTGATGATGAGCAAGCCACTTAATCTGGACAGCTGATGATCACCCTTAGAAGAAGAATCTTCTTACAGGGTGCCACCTACACTGACTGAAAGTGGAAGAGAGAGAAAGAGACAGAGAGAGAGGGAGGGAGGAAGGAAGGAAGGAAGGAAGGAAGGAAGGAAGGAAGGAAGGAAGGAAGGAAGGAAGGAAGGAAGGAAGGAAGGAAGGAAGGAAGGAAGGAAGAAAGAGAGGGAGGGAGGGAGGGAGGGAGGAAGGGAGGGAGGGAGGGAGGGAGGGAGAAGGAAGAAGGAAAGAAAGAGACAGAGAAAGAGTGCACACAATATACTATCCATAAGCACATGGTGTCATTGTTTTCAATTAAATGAGCTAGAGATGTGGAAGCAAAGAAGTTTTCCTTGACAGCACCCTGGAGCACATGAAAGCATTGATCCCAAGGGTCAGAATGACATACCTCCAGTGAGACCATCTACGAGCACTCAGAAAAAGAGGAGGCAGGCAAGTCAGGTGTCAGAACACACACACACAAGGCCTTTTAAATGGTTAAGAAAAGTCTGTGATCTGAACAAGGCCAAGAGCTGCTGAAAGATCAAAGGGAAACTCCAATCCAACTCAACTGCTAATAATAAAGTGTATTCTACCTTGAGAAGGAGAAGAGAGCCTGAAGACACTGAGGTAGAAGGCTGATGAATCTTACCTGGCATTCTGAAGCACCATAGCAAACTCGGGGGAGCATTGTCTGTTTATGTCAGGCCTCTGGGCCAGGGGCCTACTGGTAATTCAGAGATTTCTAATCACTGTGAAGGAGAAGGCTGGGGTGGTGGTCCTGTTTTGAAGAGCAAGGAGCATGTATCCAGAGAAACTTTTTAACTCAGAAATGATCAAAAAAGCAATGGTCAAAAAAAAAGATCCCAGAGCTTTTATTCCATGATTTTACTAGGCAACAGGCTCTTTATCCTAAGAGACAGTTCACTGTTTGGATGCTTTTGGAGACAAAGATATGAAAAATAAGAAAGCATTTAATGGACTGTCTCTCTTAGTGGAAGGGTAGAGAAAGAGAAGAGGCTCCCATGAATGGATATCAAAGCTAATTTCATAGGAGCTTAGATTTACAGAGTTTAAACCAGAAGGGACTTTGGAAGTCTCCTAGTCTACCCCTTCATTTTAGAGATGAAGGAAGCTGGAGGCCCAGACAGAAGTGACAAATCCAAAGTCACAAAGGCAGCCAGGAGCTGAGCCCAGATCTGAACCCCAGGCCTTCAACATTAGATCTGCTGCTTACTCTGGACCAGCACTCTAGTCTGCATCATGTCTTAACAGTAAGAAATCCTTACGATTTATTACTTATCTCCTATTTTATGTCAAAAATCCTTTAACTAGGCCTCCTACACACAAAAGAAACTAACTAGAAAAGAATGATGAGGGGGATGAGGAGTGGAATCCAAGAGCAGAGGGATAGACAAGTGGAACCAATTGGTTGGTTTCTATCCAAATGTACCTAATTATAAGAGAGACTTGGCTGGCAGGATGAGGAGTGGAATGCAGCCTGTTGGCTAATGATATTGTCTTAGCAACTTCCCAAAATTTCCTTCTTGTAGATGCCCACTCCCTCTACACACACACACACACACACACACACACACACACACACACACACACACACACACACACACACATACTACCTTTGTGGTTTCTGGGATAACCTTTACCCCTCTCTTGCTTGGTAAGATCTCTTGGTTATGAAAATATCTTATATTCACCTTTATCCCCCCACTCCCCAAATCCCACCACAGTTGTAACCAAGGTGAAAGATTTCTTCCTGGTTCCTGTCTCACAGAAGGGCATCCAAATCTGAGTGGCCTAGCAGAGGGGATCCAAGTCTAAAACCTAATGTGAGCTAAGAGTCTAGAGATGCAGACAATTTTACCTTCAAAGCTGTAGCTCTTTTCCCAAGTACCACGCTGTTCTGGAGGTAGTGTGGTGCAGTATGAAGAAAGTTGGCCTTAGAACCAAGATCTGAGTTCAAATATTAACTTTGACGCATACTGGCTATGTGACCCTGGGCAAGTTCCTCTCAGGGTTCTAGGCAACTCTGTATTACCATAAGTTGCAGAGAAAATGCCAACCTAAATTTGTAGGGAGCAAGGGAACAAAGTAAAACCAGGGGTTAGGCACCAGCAGCCTCAAGGCTACAAGTGGGCCTCTAGGTCCTTACATGAAGCCAAGGGCCATACCAATCCATTTGAGGTCACAGATTCCCAACCCCTGAACTAAATACTATTTCATTTGATCCTGACAACACTGGGAAGTGTGTGCTATTATTATCCCCATTTTATAAATGAAGAGACTGAGGCAAACTGAGATTAAGTGACTTGTCCAGGGTCACTCAGCTAGTAAGTGTCTAAGGTCAGATTCATACCCATGTCTTCCTGACTCCAGATGGAGTGAGTGCTCTAGTCACTGCCCCACTTGGGCAGGAGTTTCCTTACCTAGAAGTTCCCTATACCAAAGAAATTATAGGTTCTCTCCCTAGGTACCGCCCTATTCATCTTTGCTGCACCGGAAAACAAACTACTTCTTTCACTATACAAGATAACTATCAGAAAGAAAATTTCTGTCTAGCACCTTTTGCTGGACCACCTACATGCAGACATCTCAGTGGTCCCTCTTCCTTCCTCCCCTGACCTCTGTTACTTCCTTCCAAGGGACTTCTTTTGATCTCTGATCTGGCTCTTCAAGTAAACGAAGACCAGTCATATTCTGTACCATGCCTCTCTTCCCATACTTGCTCTCTTCCCAACGTCTTAATAATAACTGACATTTACAGATCACTTTAAGGTTTGCAAAGTACTTTAATTTATGATTGCATTTGAGCTTTAAGATGTGAGGTAGGGGCTTACGCTATTCCCATTTGACAGATGAGAAAAACTGAGGCTAAAGTGTGCCCACTGTCACACAGCTAGAAAGTGTTTGGGGGGCAGGGCGTGCAAACACTCATGCACACAGACAGTAAGCTCTGGAAGCCCTTGCTTTGGGTCTGTCGCCCTTCCTCCTCCCCTCTCTGCAGTGCTCTGAGTTGAGCCAACTCCCTGCACCTGAAGATTTCATTCTGCTGCTTCCTTCTCCTCTGGCAAAGAGTCAAGCTGGCAGCTTCAGGCAGGGGGCTGGGCTCTACTGTGGGCAGCTAGCCAAAGACTTGCAGGGAGAGGGGGGAAGCTGCGCTGTCTTAAGCCCCACACTCAGGCGTCCAGGATATGGAAGCATTCTACTTCAGCTTTTTTTTTAAAGATACCTGTGGAAGAGTTTCTTATACTAAATAGTAATTGTTTCTCTTTTACTGAGGGTCTTCTGCTCCCAGTTTGATTTTTTTTTTTTAATTAAATGGGCCATCCCTTGAGCAACTACTTAAAAAAACCTATTCATTGAATGGGTGGAGCCCACTCAAAGTGAGAATGCTATAGAACCTTAGCCTGAAAAGGCTAGGGTCTCCCATTGCGTCCTGGGTCATCTCCAGTTGTCCTGATGAATATCTGGTCAGTGGACCCAGATGGCACAGTTGCTGACCTTGCACAGCCCTCCCTCACTCAAATCAAAGTCAGCTGCAAGTCATGTCATCATCTTGATGTCATGGTCCTCCTTGAGAATGAAGGACAAACATAACCCTGTGAGTGAGTAGCAACTCTCCTCCTCCTCCTCCTCCTCCTCTTGCTCCTCTTCCTCCTCCTCTTTCTCCTCCAGTGTTCCACCCCAAAAAGCTGCCTTTTTATCTTCTGAGTTTACTGGCTACATTTCTTACTCAAAGATCAAGCCTCAAACACAATTCACTCTGGAGCTCATAGACTGGACAACAAGTCCCCACCCACCTAGCAAAGAGTGGATTTAAATACTAAATAGTCGTTGTTTCTCTTTTACCCAGGAACCCTGAGGGTCTTCTCCCAGTTTGATTTTTTTTTTTTTAATTAAAGGGGCCATCCCTTGAGTAACTACTTAAAGAACCCTATTCATTGAATGAGTGTATCTCACTCAAAGTGAGAATGTGATAAGACTTTAGCCTGAAAGGGCCAGGGTCTCACATTGCATCCTGGGCCATCTCCAGTAGTCTTGATGAATATCGGTCCACTGGAGCCAGATGGCTCAGGAAAAGAAAGTGAGGTTGGTGACCTTACACAGTCCTCCCTCATTCAAATCAAAGTCAACTGCAGGTCATGTCATCATCTTGATGCCATGGTCCTCTTTGAGAACGAAGGACAAACACAACAACAACCACCACCACCACAAATGCAAAAGTAAAATACAGATTACTTGTATTGATAAACAAACTTGTGCGTAAAACATCCTCATGTGAATATTGTGAGTTAAAGCCTTGTATAAATGAAAATATTTTGTAAATTCTAAAGTATCATGCAGAGATGAGCTATTCTATACACCTGTTTACAAAAATCAACAAAAACTATACATTACAACAATTTCTAAACAGTAGTCCTTAAATAATTGCAGTTTTTACTACTCAACAAAATTGTTGTTTGTTTGTTTTTTAAATACGCAGGATTCATTCAGTCATGTCCAAATCTTCATGAACCTATTTGGATTTTTCTTGGCACAGACACTAAAATGGTTTGCCATTTCTTTCTCCAACTGATTGAATAGATGAGAAAAATGAGACAAGCAGGGTTAAGTGACTTACCCAGGGTCACATAGCTAGTTTCTGAGGCTGGATTTGAACTCACAAAGAGGACTCTTCCTAACTGGATCCCTGGCACTCCATCTACTGAACCATCCAGCTGCCTAGTGGACTTGGGAGTTAGAAACTCTGGCTTCTAGTCTCAGCATTGCAGATAATTGCATGACCTTGGACATATCATTTATTCTCCATGAGTCTGAGGTTCCTTTTTTTACAGTTAGTAGTTATACTACATTAACCAAAAAAAGTATTTATTAATCTTCTATGTGTCAGGAACCATTAGACACTAGGGATACCAGCACAAAAAATGGAACAATCTACCCTCAATGAGCTCACTTTCTAATAAGGAGACTACAAGTTCACAGAAAATATATACACCAAAAGTATAGAGTTCTAAGAACTGGAGATCAACAGGATGCCCATCAATTGGGGAATGGCTAAACAAGCTATGGTATATGGTTGAAATGGAATATTATTGTGCTATGGGAAATAACAGGCAGGATGACTTCAGAAAAACCTGGAAAAAATTGTATGAACTGATGCATAAGAAATAATCAGAGCTAGGAGAACACTGTACACAGTAACAGCAATATTATCCCATGAGGAACTGTGAAGGATTTAATTATTCTCAGCAATACAATGATCCCAGACAATCCCAAAGGACTCATGATGAAGTATTCTATCTGCCTCCAGAGGCAAAACTGATATTAATTAAATACAGACTGAAGCATTCTATTTTCACTTTCTTTTCTTTTATTCAAGTCTTCTTGTACAAAATGACTAATATGGACTTATTTCACATAACTGCACATGTACAACCTAGATCTGATTGCTTACCATCTCAGGGAGAGGTGAGGGGAGGGAAGAGAAGGAGGAACAGAACTTGGAACTCCAAACCTGGAATAAATTTGTTTTAACTTTTAAGTTATTAAATACAAACTTGTTTGGGAGTAGAGCGCTATCCTAACAGTTGAGAGGATCAGGAAAGGCTTCATGCAGAAAGAGGGTGTGGGGGAGAGGGGATGTTAGGATGTTAGGTGCTAGGGAGTCATGGGAGATGGCAAGTGACCAGAAATGGAGAGTTGTGAATAAGAAACAGGGAGAAAGCCAGTTTGGCTAGATGAAAGAGTGAGGAAAAGAAAGTAATGTTCAATGAGGCTAGAAAGATAGATTGGATAGGGCTCTCAAAGCTAAACAGAGGAGTTTATCATTTATCTTCAGGGCAATAGAAAGCCATTGGAGTTGTTTGAATAGGAGAGTCCCACAGTCAGATCTGCACCTTAAGAAAATGATTTTGGCAGCAGTATATAGTGATGGATAGAGTGGTAAGAGACCTGGTAGGAAGACTAATTAGGACAGGTTATGAGGGTGGGAACCAGGGTGGAATCTGTGTGAGTAAAGAGGAGGGTTTGGGTAGAAAAGATGTTATGAAGATAGAAACAGCAAGATTTGATCATTAATTGTATGTCAATGCTGGAGTAAGGGAGAACATGAGTCTGGGATAGTGCCAAGAGTACTAGATGATTCCTAAGGCCCCTGCCAGTGCTCTGATTCATGATAAAAATCTAACAGGAGTCTCAGTCTTCTCCTATCTCTATATTCATTCAGTCATTCTCAGTCATGTTTGAGTCCTCATGACCCCATTTGGGGTTTCCTTGGCAAAGATACTGGAGTGCTTTGCCTTTTCCTTTTCCAGCTTGTTTTACAGATGAAGAAACTGAGGCAAGTAGGGCTTAGTGACTTGCCTGAGGTCACTAATAAGCTAATAAGTGTCTGAGGTTACATTTGAACTCAAGCCTTCTTGACTGCAGGCCCAGGGCTCTACCCATCTGGAGGTTTCTCATTGTTGTGGTTTGATGCAACATAAAAGAGTAAATACTAAATCTGAGGTTCAGGTTCTGACCCAGTCACTTGCTGCTTCTGTGACCTTGGACCAGTTACTGTCACTTGACCATTCTAATCTTTGGGGATCATCATCTATAAAAGGAAGAGGTGCCTATTTTCAAGCAATCAACCCATCCACAAGCATTTTACAATAGGGGTTATGGATCAAGCACACCACCAGATCCTGGGAGTGTTGGCGTTTAGTCATTTTTCAGTCGTGTCTGACTCTCATGTCCTCATTTGGGGTTTTCTTGGCAGAGAGTGGTTTGCTACTTCCTTCTCCAGCTCATTTTACAGGTAAGGGAACTGAGGCCAACAGGATTAAGTGAATTTCCCAGGGTCACACAGCTAGTGTCTGAAGCCAGATTTGAACTCAGGAAGATGAATCTTCCTGACTCCAGGCGCAGTACTCTATCCACTATGACACTTAGTCAATACCCCTAACTAAAAACTAACTAATTTTGGCTGACTGATGTCAACAGAGGTAAGTACATTGGTGAGGGCTTGTAGGCAATACTACTAGAAATACCTCCCCCTCCCAGACCCTCTCCTAGAACTCTAAGGGGATCCCACTTGCAAGTTTGATCAGCAGTTGGTATAGTAGCCTCAGAGTATGTGCTACATGAAATGCCTTTTATAAATTTTTTTCATGGATTTTTTTCTGTTACACATTTCCCAATGTATGTTCCTTTTCTGTCCTTCCCAGAGAGCCATCTCTTATGGTAAAGAATAAAAAATAGAGGGAAAAAAGAGTTCAGTAAAACTGATATATTGAAAAAATCTGACAGCACTACCATGTTCTGTGCCAATAGTACCCCATCTCGGCAAAGATGACTTCTTATATCTCTTCTTTGGGGCCAAGCCTTGTCAAATTTCATAGCATTCAGATTTTGTTGTTTTGTTCAGACTCTTCAAAAGAATCAATCTTCATATAACAGGTACTCAAGGGATGTCACCATCCTCGTTGTCTTCCTCTGTACATTCTCCAGTTTATCAATATTCTTCTTAAGCTGTGACTCCTAGAACTCATCATAATATTCCAGATGAGTTCTGATAGAAGCAAAGTACAGTGGAACTGTCACCAACTTATCTGGTAACCTCTATTCTTCCTATTGAGATAGCTAGATGGCTCAGTGCATAGACTGCTGGGCCTAGAGTCAAGGAAGACCTGAGCTCAAATCTGGCTTCAGACACCTTCACTTAACCTCTGTTTGTCTAGGAGGCAACTAGGTGGCTCAGTGGATGGAGTGCTGGGCTTTGAGTCAGGAAGAGCTAAGCTCAAATCTGGCCTCAGATATTTACTAGGTGTGTGATCCCAGACAAATCACTTCACCTCTGTTTGCCTTAATCCACTGAAGAAGGTAATGGCAAATCACTCTAGTATCTTTGCTAAGAAAACACCATGGACAGCATGATCCATCAACTCATGAAAAATAGGATACAACTCAACATCTTTTCCTAATGCAGCCCCCAATATTGCAAATTTTTTTTGGCTCTCACATAATACTGCTGAATCTTATTGAACCTGCAGTCCACATCCCCAGTGTCCCCCAATCTTTTTCAGACAAATTGCTGTCTAACCAGCGTTATCCACTTTATACTTAAAAGATTGATTTTTGCACCCAAATGTAAATCTTTTTGTTTATTCCCATTGGATTCATCTTATTAGATCCAGCCCAAAACTCTAGCCTGTGAAGATTCTTTTGGAAACCAACTCTGGCATCCACTGTGCCAGTCATCTCTCCTATCTTTATGTTATCTGCAAATTCAATGAACATACTATCTACGCCTTTACCCAAATCAATGATAAAAACATTCAGAAGCACAGAGCCAAGTACAAATCCCTGGAATACTCCACTGGCAATTCCCTGCCTTGTTGACATTGAACATCAACAACTACTATCTGAGTCCAGTCATCGTAACAGCTCTGAATTCATCTAGTCAATAAATATTTATTAAACTCTTACTGTATTCCAGGCACTGTATTTCACATCTCTCCATCTTTTCCACAAGAATTTTGTAAATTTATAAATGATGCTTATAAAGAAAGAGGTCAGTTAATACATGACCACATATAGAACGTCCCCAAAGAGGGGAGGGGACAGGGACAAGAGAAATGTCCACATACTGGGTCAATATAGCTAGCAGAAGATTATCAGCAGAATAAACAAGAATCAGCAAATAGCAGATACAAGGTCCAGGGTTCTAATTCTATCAAGAAATTTTCATAGTTTGTTATGCTTAGTAAGCACATTTTAAAGCATGGAGGTCTGAGCATAATCCCACTGTGTTTGCCTTGTTCTTTCAGATGATTACAGTTGCCACCTCACCAATGTCATTTCTTGAATGGAAGATAGCTATGTAGGGGTGACAGTAGGCACCATAAACAATACTTATATTAGAGCTCTTAATGTTCTTCTTTTATCAAGTCGAAATTACCATACATCTAAGTGTAAGTTTCAGAACTAAATCAATGATGAACAACCTTGACTCAGTGATATCTCAGGGCATGAACAAAGTTGTCAAGGGTTTTAATAAAATTTCTTGGACAAGATGAATTTAGATTTGCTGATTTTTTTTAAAACTCCATTTACTTTATGCAAATTGTTTCAGGGCATGACAAATGGAAGAATCAAATAAATAACATCAGAAAAAAAGATGTCACAGAATCCAGTACTGGAAATCTTTGGTCTAAATATTGATAGTTATCCAGAAGACTGTAAATGAGCACAGATGAACCCTTGAGAACTGTAAAAATTTTAAATTGAAAATTAAAGCATATTTTTCAGCATTAGAGGATTTAGAGTGCTGCTAGGTGGCACCGTGAATACAGCACTGGGTCTGGAATCAGGAAGACCTGAATTTAAATCCAGTCTCAGACATTTGAACATTCACTTGTTTACCTAACTTTCCTCATCTGTAAAATAGGGATAATAACAACACCTACTTCCCAGGGTTGTTGTGAGGATCAAATGAGATAATATATATAATTTGCTTCGCAAACCTTAAAGCACGATACAAACTCTAGATACTACCACTTTGTTCATAATTCACTTCTGCCTAAAGAAATCAATTTGAACTTGATGTCAGGGGAAAATTTCCTACCAATTAGAGCTATCCCCAAGTTGAATGAGCCTTGTGAGAGGTAGTAGTTTCTTCCTTAATGAAGGCCTTCAAGTAAAGTTGATGACCATTTATGGAGTATATTGTAATCAATCGTGAATAAGTATTTATTAAGAGTCTACTATATAACAGACACTGTTCTAGACACTGAAGATGTAAAGACAAAATAAAATAGCCCCTACCTTTAAAGAGATTATAGTCTAATAGTGGAAACAATAAATATATACGTGACTCCAGCAGCCGGTGGAGTCGAGGTGAACGTTGAGGTGAGGAGAAGAGCAAATTAGAAAAGGACTCACAAAGAATGTGGCGCTTGAGCTGCATCTTGAAGGGAACCAGGGATTCCAAAGAGGCAAAGATAAAGAGGGAGAGCATTCCAGGCATGGGGGACAGCCAGCACAAAGGTGCTGAGACACAGGACATGGTGCAGGTAAAGAGCAGCAAGTTAGATAAGGGATTCTTGTTCTAGTATTAGTTGGACTAGATGATCTTGGCATTCACTTTCAGTTCTGAGATCCTGTGATTCTCTTTTGAAGTATCATTATTTATGTGTATTTCTCATTGCTATTGGATCCTTGAGGGCAAGTACTATGAGTTATCCATCTTTGAACCTTCCTCAGAGCTGAGTACAGTGCTTTGTATGTGGTAGGTACTTAGTAAATATTTGTTGATTTTATTTAAATGGTTAAACTATGGCAGAGGTCATTTTTAGCGACGATAATTTTTAAAAATATCTCCTAAGTGGGTCTATAGCCAACAACAATGGAATTACAGATCCTTGAAGTGTATATATACCTATCTATATTCATACGCATGTGAGTATGATGATAAGATTCAGATATTAGTTGTATGTATACACATGCACACATGCAAATACATACATACCTCTAGGTCTAAAGCTGTTAAATTGTTCTTCAAAAACTAGAGAAACATATATTACAAGTGATAATTAGCTCTGTAGGAACAATTTATAAAATGGGATGTATGTGTTTATATTGTCTAAGTCCTGACTATAAAAGCTTAGCTGCTCTTTATAGAAACTATATCATCATCATGACAGTGATATCAACTCCCCCGTCTCCTTAGACCCCTACCCATGGCTTCCCTCTCAATAGGTAGGCCCAAGGAGAAAGAAAAAAAATAACTAGCATGTATGTCTCTCCATGTTTTAAAAACATCCTGGAAACAGAGGCCTTGTGTCAAGATGATGTCAGCATTTGATGGATAGATAGATAGAAGGATAGAGAGATAAAGAGATAGAGAGACAGAGAGATGGACAGACAGACAGACATAGATGGATGGATAGAGCATCTATTTAGTGCTTACTATTTCCAAGGAGTATAATGAGTGCACTAGAAATTCAAATAAAAGCCTACTAGACTTCCAGCTTACATGGGAAGGAGCTTACGTGCTAAGGGGAGAAGACAAACACATAAAGAGAGGAAGTTAGATGAAGAGTTAGGCTAAATCATATTACTGATAGGTTTGATTACAATTCATTGACAATACTGGTAAAAAAAATAAATGTTCCTCAAAACAACATTATTTCAGAATTTTTTTAAGTAGGTACTATGTGCCAGGTGCTATGTTAAGCACTAGAGATGTGTGTTCGTCCTTCATTGTTGAAGAAGACCATGCCATCAGAGAAATAATGGCATGACTTGCACTTGATTTTGTTTTGAGTGAGGGAGGGCTGTACAGGTCACCAGCCTCACTATTCCTCCAGAGTCACCTGGGCCCAGTGACCAGATATTCATCAGGATGACTGGAGATGACCCAGGATGAGGCAATTGGGGTTAAGTGACTTGCCCAAGGTCACACAGCTAGTGAGTGTCAAGTGTCTGAGGTGAGATTTGAACTCAGGTCCTCCTGACTCCTGCACTGGTGCTCTATCCACTGCAGCACCTAACTGCTCCAAGCACTAGAGATACAAAGAGAGGCAAAGAATAATCCCTCCTCCCAAAAAGCTTATAATCTAATGGGGGAAGCAACATGGAAACCACTATATGCAAACAGTACATACTGGAGATAACCAATAGAGGGAAGTTACCAGAATTAAAAAGGATCAAGAAAGACTTCTTGCAGAAGATAGGACGTTACCTAAAACTTGAAGAAGGCCCATGAGTCCAGGAATTGGAGATGAGGAAGCAGAGAATTCCAGACATGAAAGACAGCAGTGAAAATGTCTCCAATTAGGAGATTGGAGTATACAAGTAATAGCAAGGATTAAAGAGTACATGATAAGGAGTAAAGTGGAAAAAGACTGGAAAGGTAGGAATGGGCTAAGTTATAAAGAGCTCTGAATGACAAACAGGATTTATATTAGATACTGGAAGTAATCAAGAGTCGTTGGAATTTATTGAGTAAAGGGGTGACTTGATTAGACATGTATTAGGATGATCACTTCGACAGCTGAGTATAGATGGACTGGAGAGGTGAGAGACTTGAGGTCAGGAAACTAACCAGCAGGCTAGTGCAACAATTCAAGAGGGAGGTGATAAGGGCCAGCATCAGAGGAAAGAAGGGTACACATACAATTTTTTGGCAGTCAGTCAAAAAAACATTTATGATTATGTGTAATATTGTTGTATTTTTTTTATTTCTCTCTAAACTATTGAATTCATTGTCCCCAAGATATTAAAAGAGCCAAAGGAAGATCTCTGGCACATTGAATAGTTCCTGTATAGAAGATTTAGGAGAGAAAATACATATATTTGTGTATACACACATATATGTGTACATACATGTACATATACACACATGCATGCGTGTAGTATGGATTGTATGTGTGTGTGCATATACATAGATAGATAGATAGATAGATAGATAGATAGATAGATAGATAGACAGATAGATAGATAGATAGATATAGGAGGAGGAGGCATACAATTTCCATTGTACATCAGTGGAAAGAGTGCCTTCACTGATGGAATAAATGGATCCATTTAATTATCTTCAAAGGCTTGTTCCATTATAAGGCAATATAGTATTACAGAAAGAGGACTAGACTTTTATAGGTGTGGATCATGGGCAAATCAGAGCCTCAGTTTTCTCATCTATAAAATGGTGATAATAATATCTGTACTATCTATTTAATCAGGTTATTGTGAAGAAAGTACTTTGGAAACCCTGAAGTGCTATATAATTGTAAATTATTATGAAGACACAAGATTGGGAAGGAGAAGTATTTGTGGTTAATATATTACAAACCACCATCAAAGGAAGCTGTGAAAGGCCTGGGCTATTGGAAAGCAAAGTATCTTCTTCTGCCTTACTGCTCTGAGCTTCATACACTCCTCACTGACTCTTGGGTGTCTGACAGCTGGCTTCCCACTGCTCATTTTTTGGTCATTCTAGCTATGTTTTAAACTTATTTGTTCATCTTATCTTGTTCTAGGTTATATTTTGGTAGCCATTCCTATTGGCTCCTTCCAGTATGATAATTTGGTTTCATTTCCTGGCATTATTATCCCTAGCTATTAATTCAAAGAGTAGGGTCCTCAATGCCACACTACAAGAAATTAAGGCTATAGATTACACAAATGAGCAGTTAACCAGTACTGGTCACCTATAGATAAGCTCTCAAGTATGGTTTTCTATTTGAAACACTTACTTTGACTATTCTTGTGGAAACTAACAGACCACCACAGTAGGCTGTTCCAAATAACCCAATTAGCAAACTTTATAGCATCCAATCTTTTACTTTCCCTCTCACTCTTCATCTACCCTGTCATTCATCAGTCCTTGTTCTACTAGGATAACTAGAAACTAAACCCTATACCCTGGTTCCTTGAACAACCGAAGTTCTGATATGTAGAGGGGAAAAAAGTGTTCAAGGTCAAGAGAAAGACTATCTTGAGCTCCCAATATTGATAGAGGCATTTCTAGTACCTGTTCACCTAGATAAGCTATGACCCAGAAAACCAAACTTGGAAACCTGCAAGAGAACATCAACATTCCATTATTAATATCCTACCAAACCGAGGCCTTTGTTACATCCTAGAAAGGAAATGATATCTGATTCCCTGATTCTAGTGTTTCGGTAAGCACCCCAACATACACAGGAGGGTTGGGGGTGGGGGGCGCTGCTATCACAGGTTCTTTGATCTACTTTTCTAAAAAGAAAGGCAACTTTTGAGGGGTTAACAATCTCCTTTAATCAAGCACATATATCATTCACTTAGTTCAGGAAATCAACAGACAGCGCTTCCAAACTGTCTGACATAAGCAATACATATATCACAAATCAACAGACAGGTCCCATTGTCTGACCATAGTTGCCAGAGAGGGAAGCACCAACATCTGAGTTTTCAAAGATGGGGAGCTTGTTAACAGCTTCCCAGAGTCTCCTCTAGCACACAAACCTTCTTCCAAAACCTAAGCCCCAAAGTCAAACCTCACCCTCAGAGTATTTACACATTTTTTTAGAACCAGAGGACATCCCAACCCTTGAGAACCAGTGCCTCATTAACAGAAGGTGTGGGCCTTCCTACAAATCTTCCCTAATCAAACTCTCCTTAATGGGCAGGCCCACTGATGGGTGGGGGAGATCTTTAATCACATTAACAATACAAATACATACACTGTGTCTAATTTAAAAAACTCTAGTTTCTGTACTTTACTCCTAGTAAAGACTCTTGGTTGATAAAAGCAAGATTCAATCAGAGGCATTATACTTCTTGATTATACCAAAACAAAAACAACAAAAACAAAAACAAAAGATCTTACTTGGCTTGCCCTTACACCCGGTTAGCCATTTCTTTTAAGACACAAGATTGTGTCTTGTGGATTGAACTGTTCAGATCATCACTAGAACAAAGACACGAAGTCACTTGGCAACTAGTCTTCTGTATGATTGTCCAGAGCTTTATATACTCCTAGCCACTTGTGGTTTGGGGGCAGTTAGGTAGAGAAGTAACTAGAGCACTGGTCTTAGAATCAGGAAGACTCATCTTTCTGAGTTCAAATATGGCCTCAGACATTTATTAGCTGTGTGACCCTGTCCCTTAATCCTGTTTGTGTCAGTTCCTCATCTGTACAATGAGCTGAAGAAGTAAATGGCAAACCACTCCAGTATCTCTGCTCAGAAAACCCCAAGTTGGACGTGACTGAACAAACAGAGGCAAATAGAGATGAAGTGACTTGTGCAGGGTCACACAGTTAATAAGGGTCTGAGGCCAGATTTGAACTCAAGAACTTCCAAAATGTAGGCTTAGTACTCTACCTACTGTACCACCTAGCTACTAGCAGTATATCAGATGCTTTACCAAGTATTGAAGAAAAAGAGGTTGTTCTCCAGAGAGCTAAAGATCGAAAAAGTCCAATGAGATAGGGCATTAAAATACCCAAAACAGAAGGAGATCTTCTGGGATAGGGAAATCTCACATCTTTATTCATTTTGTCTTCCTTCAGATAGTATCACTATCTCTATCATTTTGGTTTCAAAGTGCCTGCTTATTGTGATTTTCTTATTTGTAATAATCATAATCATAATACAACCTGGGTTAGGGAAGAGTCTTGGTTCTGACACTAACTTTGGGCCATTAAGAAAACCACTCCCTCAACTTCGGTTTCCTCATCTATAAAATGTGGATAATGATATCCCTAGTACTTACCTCATAGGGTTGCTGTGAGGTCAAGATGAAATAATGCATTTAAAACACATATTTTAAAATGCTATAAAGTAAACTATTATTTTTCTCATGATTCCAAGGACCTCAGAGAAGTCTTAGTTTCCTTCAGGACAGCTCAGGCACTACCTTCTACATTAAGACTTTCTTGATACCCCTACCCTCAACTACTTTCTACTAGTGCTTCCCCTTCAAAATGAGTTTATATTTATTTTGTATTTAATATGTATATATTCATCAATGTGCACATAAATTTTCCTCAATTAAAATGTAAGCTTTTTGAGGGCAGGGAGTATTTCATTTTTGTCTTTGTATTTACAGAATCTAGCAAAGGGTCTGGTAGTAAGTCAATCAGTCAACAAAAATTTATTAAGTGCCAGCTATGTGCCAGGCACTGTACAAAGCACTGGGAAGAAAAAGAAATGCAAAATGTATTCTCTTCCCTTAAGGAGCTCACTGTCTATTGGGGGATGATGTGAAAACAATCATATGTAGCTAGTTATATACAGGATAAATTGGAAATACCTTAATAAATGCTTACTGATTGATTTATTTACAATAATTACCTTAGTCATTCCTAAAACATTCTTATCAAGGATATAGGGAACAAGTATTACTATATTCACCTTGAAGATTTAAAAAAAAAACTGAATAAGAAGAAGAAGTTATTTCCCTAAGGTTACATAGTCATTAAGAGAACCTGAATTTGAACCAGGGCCATATACATTTCAGTTCAGTTTTCTTTCTAGTAGCCTGAGATAGACATGATAAAGGACACATGAATGGATTTTATGGAATTAGATAGTAGAGGTGGAGAAAGGAAGTATCAAGAGGAATCTATTTTAAGAAAACCACTTAACCTAGCAAAAAGAGAGAATAGTAAGTGTAAGAAAGCATTACTCTCTAAAATACTTTTTATTTTTTATTCTGACTTTAGTGAACACAAAAAAGAACATTTTCATAAACAAAGAATAAAAATAGGGAAAAGGAAGACCAATAAAATGTATCAACACATCAACGTTTAACAGTATATGCAATGTTTTGAATCCGTAGTTCCCCACCTCTTCTAAGAAGGGAAGAAGACATATTTTCTCATTTGTTCTCCAGGGTCAAGCTTCGTGTTCAACAGCATTCAGCTTTGTTCTTTGTTTTGCTCTTTTCTTTTAATATATTGTAATCATTATGTATATTGTTTTCCTGGCTCTGCTTATTTCACTCTGACTCAGTTCAAATGAGTCTTCCAATGCTTCTCTGAATTCTTCACATTCCCAGTTTCTTACAACACAGTAATATTGCATAGTATTCAAGTACTAAACTTTGGTTAATCATTTCCCAATAAATAGGCATTTATTTCTAGTTCTTTTGTTACTGCAACAAGTGTTGCTATAAATATTTTGGCGTGTATGGCCCCATTCTTTCTGTCTTCCATCTCCTTTGGAAATGTGATCAGAAGTAATTCTTTGAGTCAAAGGGTGTATATACTTTGGTAAATTTTAGAATAACTTCAAATTGCCTGCTAGAGTGGTTGGACTGATTCACAATTCCACCAACAGCATCTTTCCACAGCCCCATTAGTTCTATTTTCATCTCCTGTCATCTTTACTAATTTTCTGAGTGTGAATGGAAAATCAAGTGCTGTTTTGATTTGATTTTCTCTCATTATTGATTTGGAGTAATCTTCATATAGTTGTTAGTTTGTACTTCTTCTAAGAACTGTTTGTCCATACTCATTGGAATTTGGCTCTTGGTCAAATATATTTGTGTTAGTTATCTATAAACGTTGAATATTAGATTCTTATTGAAGAAATCTGATGCAAAGGTGATTTTCCCCCATTTGACAACTTCATTTCTTATCTTAATTGTCTTGATTCTACTCTTTCAAAAACCTCTCAATTTCATGTAATCAAAATTATCCATTATCTGTTTTAGTTATATGATCCCAGCATGTGTCCTAACTTTCCTGGGACTCGATTCTCTCATTTATAAAATGAAAAGATCAAACCCAGTGATCTTTTAGGTCCCATCAAGCTTGAAATTTATGGTCCTATGATCTTTTATGATAGCCTCTATTCTTTGTTTGGTTAATAACTTTTCCTCCAAATATAGCTGTGAAGGATAGCTGATCTCATTCTTTTCTAATTGTTTGTAGTATTTTATTTAGTAATATATATTCATATTAAACTTATTGTGGCATGTGTTGTAAGATGCTTGTCTAAGCTTCATTTCTATCAGACTGTTTTCCAGTTTTCCCACCAGTATTTATCAAGAAGCTTTGCTTTCATTTGCCTCATGCTTATTATTATCTCACTACTATGGAATGAGCTAAGCAGCACCAGATTTGTGTTGTGTTTATTTTGGGTATGTGCATTGTGAGAATAGATTAAATGGGGGGGGGGGGGGGGGAAGAAAATGAAACATTAAAAATACAGAGCAGAAAACAAAAAGAAATTGAGAAGAAAATGTAGACAGGGAAAGTGTTTTATTACCTTGTTAAATTTAATGTACACTTTTAAAAATAAAATATAGGTAACAGATGTTCACACTTTCATGTATAATTCTCTTTTTTGATCTTTTATATTGAAATGTTTGCTGCTGATTATTAAGTTCATAACAAAAAAGAAATTTTTAAAATTTTTTTAAAAGAAAAATTTCTCCTACAACCCAAAGGGCTCTTTGTTGGGCAATCAATTATAAATGTTAATTTTTAGGTACTTAATGACATTACTGGGGAGGAGTGAAGCAAATAAACATTTATTGAATGTCGACAATGTGCCACGCACTATGTTAAGCCCTTTACAAATATTATCTCATTAGAACAGGTTTCCTTCCCACATCTCCAGGAAGACATTCCTTCCTTCCTTCCAAAAAAAAAAAAAGAGGAAAGGAGTACTAACATGCTAATGTAAACTTGTTTGACTGGAACTATCTTATCTGGTGAAAAGAAAAGCTCATAACTGATAACTATGAAGCAAAATCTGGCAAGAAGGTAAATTGCATCATAATATCAGGATAAAGGTATTGCAGAAAACAATAAAGAACACAATCTCCTCCTTTTAATGTAAAGGTCATTAAAAAACCAATTTGGTGATGGTTCAGTAAAACGTGGTTATTCTGTGACCTGTGAAAGCAACATTAAGGCTGTGACTTATTCAGAATGGTTTCCAACTATTAGAGCAAGAATAAGAAACTGACTATAGTTTTACATAACTTTTATATAACTGGCTTTTAGACAGGGAAGTCCAACAACAGAAAGGAGTTTAGTAAAGTTTTCCTGCCTCTCTTTCCTGTCTTCTGAGCTGATGGATGTTTAAAATTTAAATCAATATATCTTGCATCAGTGTGGGGGGTGGGGGAGGAGGAAGGGGATCAAAATCTGTGATGAACACCATAGGCTTCCATAGTCTTTCACCTCCTTCATTGTCTAATGTAAACTACAATATGATTGTAGGAGAAAAAAGCTTACTTTCCTATGAGAGGGAAGAGGAACTTCTGTCATTTGTAATAACCAATGATAATGACAAAGCAGCTAGGTGGCAAGGTGGTTAGAGTGCTAGGCCTGGAGTTAAGGAGATTGATCTTCTTGGGTTTAAATCCTGTCTCAGATAATTGTTATATCACCCTAGGCAAGTCACTTAACCCTGTCTGCCTCAGTTTTTTCATCTGTAAAATGACCCGGAAAAGGAAATGGCAGACTACTCCAGTATCTTTCCCAAGAAAACCCCAAATGGAATCATGAAGAGTCAGACACAACTGAAAAACTACTGAACAACCATGATAATGAAATAATATGATAATATTTCCATTCTGTGTGCATTCCATTCTGGAACTTTGATGCCCTTTTCAGACTCTGGTTTATTTTCAAAATCAAACAACTGGTTAGTGGCCAGACTGAGAATGGAAACCAAGCATATTCATCTATGTATTTGTCTAACTCCTTAAAAGTCCAGGCCTATTTTTGGCCTGCGCTTTAAAAAGGAAGAGGTAAGAAGACTCAGATCTTCTCATTCGGGATTGAGATATGCACTGGTGGAGAAAGCACTCCCACTAATAAAATCATGTGAAATGGTTAAGCATATAAATAGACACACAGGAGTCCACATGAGCCAGATTATCCAGGAGCCGAGGGTACACCCTTGGGAAAACAGGCACTTTTGGAAGCTTTACTGATACTTTACTCCTGAAGCAATAACTTGAGGAATGGAAGGATGGCTCAGTCCTTCCATTGCACTCAAGTGTGAGAAAACAGTCTGCTCTAATCATTAGAGGAATAAATACAAAGACCTATTATGGAAGAGTCTTGAAGAACATAGGAAAAGACATGGGAGAATCTGACATACAAAAGAAATTCAGCACATCTGATCCTAGAGGGCCCCCAAAATTAATCCACTGCATTTCACCTCACCCTCCAGGGCCCAAATCTTAGATGAATCAACTGGGACTCCTCTAAAACAGAATGATCAGGGTTGTTTAATGTGGAAAGCCCATCCCTCTGCTGGACAGGACATAGGGAAACGAGCTCAGTGCAGCTGTTGAACAGCCAACAAGAGCTGCCACTGCTAATTGCTAACTCTCCAGGGCTACTCATTAGAAGCAGGACTATTTAAAGCAATGAGAAACACAATGGATTCTAGTGATCTTTATTCCAGCTCACTTAGTGGCAGTAGTTATTATATTGGGATGTGGCAGTGGATTTGTGGGTAAGGATACAGGGCCAACACCAGGGACCTGAGGGAATTTTTATACTGTTGATGGCTTGGAGAAATACATTCTTTTCTACTCTTATGTGCAAATAATATAACACATGTAACATTAATATTATATAAAATATAATATTAATATTATATTATAATTATTATTCCTTCTGCTTTCTTTCCACAAGACCAAAATCTCCTACAGTCTTGAAGACTTCTCCCTTCTGTTGGTGGGGAGGAGATATAAGGGGAATACACAGACAAGGATCCCAGTGTTGGAGATGTATTTTGCTTCATTTATGCCTCGGTTGTGAGAACCAGTGGAGGTGTGACCTGACCTTCTAACTGTTCATGGAGGAAACCTGCTTGTGATATCAAATGGTCCCAGATTCTGCTTATTAGGAAATACTGAAAAGTTTTAAGGCAAAACTTTCTTTGCTATTGCTTTAAGAAATTGCTTTGAGCTAGGAAGGCTGTTTCTAACATAGAAACTGTCTGACCTCCAAAAGGACACAAGGAATTAGGAGTAGGGATTATTTGTGTTACATGTAGTGAAAAGATTCTCAGAGTTGGAGGCTGATGTCACTGAGTCTTTCACTTATTAACTGGGTTAACTCAGGCAAGTTACTTAACTATGACTTTCACCTTCTTCTTTGAGCTACCATTTCTTCTTCTGTTAAATACAGATAGTAATAGATCACCCTTGTGGATCATAGATTTAAGGCTGGAACATCATGCTGTCTAAGTCAGTCTATAAACATTTATTGTTGTTGTTCAGTCGTTTTAGTCATGCCCAACTCTTCATGACCTCATTTGGGATTTTCTTGGCAAAGATACTGGAGTGGTTTGCCGTGTCCTTCTTCAGCTGATTTTACAGAGGACGAACTAAGGCAAACTTGATTAAATACTTGCCCAGGGTCACACAGCTAGTAAGTGTCTGAGACCAGATTTGAACTCAAGAAGATGAGTCTTTCTGACTCCAGTCCTGGGTACTCTATCCACTGTGCCACCTAGCTGCCCAAACCATTTATTAAGCACCTAATACATGTCAGGAACTGTGCTAAGTGCTGAGGTTACAAATATAAAAAAGAAAGACAGTCCCTGCCATAAAGGGGCTTCATATTTAATCCTAATAAGTGGAGACAACACACAGAAAGAATATCAAAGGACTGGGGTTGAGGAAGAGGGGAGAGGTTCCAAGATGGGGATGTCTAAAGGAGTAGAGCTCCTTTACAGACAGCTGAAGTTTTTAGGAGGGGCACTTCATTCCTTCCTCCAAACAGAGGGACAGAGAGTACCAATGAAATGTGAATACCAAGACTGAGGTTCCTAGGAACATGATGGAGAAATCCAGAGCTTTGGAATCAGAAGACCAGAGTTCGAGCTTTTCTCTGACACATACAAGTTGTATCACCTCAGTCAAGTTGTTTAAACTCTTTGGGCTTCAGATGTCTCATTTGTAAAATAAGAAGGTAGGACTGGATAACCTCTAAGGTCCCTTTCAACTCTAGATCTATGATTTCTTACAAATGAAGAAAGTGAATACCAGAACCACAGAATGATTTATCTCATACTCATATCTAATTCCTAGATCTCAATCATCCATTTTCTTTAAGACCCAAGGGTGTGTGCAGTTGACATGTTTCAACTTGCCATCGGAAGGAAGCCATGAAATCACATACTGTCATATGGCAGCTTATCCTCTTCTATATGGCTGTCCCAAGTTTTATGAATTCCTAATGAGTACTGATTCTCTGAGTATTGGCTTCCTTTCAAATTCTCTGTTGTCTTTCTCTCTACATTTGGCTGACCTATATAGATCTCCACCCAGCTAGTATCTCACTCTCTCTTCATGTCTGCTTCCTTGGTTTTGTCATCCCATCTCTGTCTCTTGATATTGGTTACTGACTCAACTTGTACTTACTTTAACGACCTAGACAGAGCTGTTAAGTGACTTGCCTCCCACAGGACAAAAACTGCAGAAGCAACATTCAAGCTCAGCTTCTCAGACTCCAGAGCCCAGGATTTTTCCGCGGCAAATACCTTCTCTTTTGTTAGATCTCCAGTTCCTGCAGGATGGGACTACAAAACATCAATGAATACATTGAGTTCCTACAATGTTCCAGACACTGTGCTAAGCACAGAGGATACACAGAAAAAAAGTGAAAACTGTCCTTTCTCTCAAGGAGGAAACAACATGAAAATAAATGAATATGTGAGATACATATAGGATATGTATAGGATAGATACACATTAACTTTAGAGGGGAAATCTCTAGCGGCTGAAATCGGGGAGTCCAAGAGGTATAGGTAGACTTCCAGACATGGAGGGCAAAGATACTGAGAAGGGAGATGGAACAGGATATTTAAGAAACAGGAAATAGGCCAATACAGGTGGGTTGTAGAATAAATGAAGGAAGATTGTGAGTAAGAAGATAGAAAAATATGAAAGGGTCCGGTGTGCAGGATTTAAAGGAATTTATGCCTGGGTTGAAAAAGGCATGACCCAAGCTGTCACTGGAAAGGTTAACCAGTATTCTAAGTGGAAGGTGCATGGGAATCAATAAATCCAAAGGGTTAAGCAGGAGTTATGGAATAGAGGTAGGGATATCAGTGAAAGCTGCTGTATAGTATCATCAGTGCAGAGATGTTCTTGAACCCTATAGAGGAAACCAGGAAACTGCATCAGGTGTTGGCAAATGAGTTTACCTCCCATGAACACTCCACCCAAGAGCCATTGTTTTATGGTGTCGCTGTAGTAACCACACCTCTTCCTCCCTCAGCTCTAAGTGTTGCTGTAGGCCCAGGTATGCCTACCTCATAAGATTATTGTGTCAATGAAGTCCCTCCCCACTCCCATCGCCAATCCATCTGATATTTCCTTTTGGGGTGAGATGAAGGAAAATGACAAATTGCAGCAATCTATTCAGGCCCCTCTCCCTTTTGCAGTAGAGGTGTTACATTTTCCTCCTTTTGAAATCTTGCCCTTATAGTCAACCCATTGGACTTTATTCTTTCTTCTTCTATCCTTGAGTCCCTTTCCCCTTGCCCTGTAGCTGCTCAGATCTGCATTACTCCCATCATCCCTCTTCTCTGATCCTACAAAGTCACCCAACCATGCTAACTGTCCACTCCAAATTTATTTTACTCAACTACAAATGGGCTCCCACTGCTGGCCACCAATGTTTTTGTTCTTCCCTGATGAATCTCTATCCCATACTCCCCAAAGTGTCTTTTTCAAAATTTCTCTCCTAAAGAAAGTCCTTTCTGATCTCTCATGTGATGATGTGATGGTGTAGGTGCACCAATGCCATCCCAATTTCTCTCTGCCAATGATCTTGCCTCATACTTCCCTGAAAAAATTGATTTCAAGGACCCACATGTTCAAAAATATTTATAACGGCTCTTTTTGTGGTGGCCAAGAACTGGAAGTTAAGGGGATGCCCATCAATTGGGAAATGGCTGAACTAGTTGTGGTAGATGAATATAATGAAATACTATTGTGCTATAAAAAAATGACAAACAGATGGACTTCAGAAAAACCTGGAAAGACTTCTATGAACTGATGCTGAGTGAAGTGAACAGAACCAGGAGAATGTTATACACAGTAGCAGTCGC
Organism: Notamacropus eugenii; assembly: GCF_028372415.1. Lineage (NCBI taxonomy): Eukaryota > Metazoa > Chordata > Mammalia > Diprotodontia > Macropodidae > Notamacropus > Notamacropus eugenii. Next base: position 192,248,692 of record NC_092873.1, on the reverse strand, counting down.
GGTGTGTGATGACTGATTTTAATAGACTTAGCCCTTCTCAGCAATGCAAGGATCTAAAACAATTCCAAAGGACTCATGATGGAAAATGCCATGCACATCCAGAGAAAGAACTATGGAATTGGAATGCAGAGTGAAGCAGACTATTTTCTTTTTTTGTTTTGTTTTATATTCTTTCTCATGGTTTCTCCCATTCATTACAATTTTTCCATGAAACATGACTAATATGAAAATGTGTTTAATAGGAATGCATGTATAGAGCCTATATCAGATTGCATATCATCATGGGGAGGGAGGGGGAGAAAATTTAAAATTTATGGAAGTAAATGTTGAAAATTAAAAATAAATTAATTCATAAAAAAATTTTAAAAAAAGAAAAATGTTGATTTCCTCAAGCTCCCACTTCTCCTCATTTTTATACAGCAAATTCCCTCAACATTGACCTCCACTCTCTCTTCCTCTGCTCTAATCTTAAAGAAAGAAGTAGCACTTTTCCTTGACAATGTTAACCCCTCAACTTGTACCTGTTAGTCTTTTCTTCTCTTCCTATCAGAAAGGATGCCTATTTGATTACAGTTTCTCATTCCCTAATTTTCAATCTCATCTTATCCACTGACCCCTTTACTAATGCTTACAAATCCTGTCCAGATCTCCTCTAAGGAAAAAACAAAACAAAACAAACAAAAAAAAATCTCCCTACTATATGACCTTATCATTCCTACAAAGTATTGTCTTTTATTTCACCTGTCTTCATGTAGCCAAACTCCTAGAAAAACTGTTTATACTTGTTTCCTCTACTTTTTCACCTCTCCCTCCTTTCTCAACCCTTTTCAGTATGGCTCCTGACCTCATCATCCAAACAAAACTGCTCCCTTCAAGATTACCAGTTATCTACTATTTGCCAAGTCTGATAGCCTTTCCTAAGCTCTCATCCTTGTTGACTTCTCAGTATTTGACAACCCTTCCTCTAGACACATTTGCCTTACTAGTCTTTGTGACGTTATCCTCTCTCCTGATTCTCCTCCTATTTATCTGCCCACTCCTCGGTAATTTTTTGTGAATTATCATTCATGTCCCAACCCCTATGTATGGGTGTGCCTCTAGGCTCTGTCCTGGGTCTCCTTCTTTGCTTCCCCTGTAACCTCTCTCAGTGATCTCATCAGCTCCCATGGGTTCACAGCTGTGATCTCCATACAGATGACTCCCAAATTTAGATATCCTGCCCTAGTGTCTCTCCAAAATTTCAAGCCTGAATCATCTACTTCCTATTGGATATCCCTAAACTGATATTTTACAGGCACTTCAAACTCAATATGTCTAAAGCAGAATACATTATCTTTCATTCCAAATTCTATCTTCTTCTCAATCTCCCTTTTCTGTTCCTTCCAATCATTCAGGTTCACAACCTTCAGCAGAACTGGGCTCATTAAAAGCAAAGGCTTTATCACTCTTTTATTTTTATCCTTAGCATCTAAAATAGTACCTGGCATACTAAACACTTAATAAATATGTGCTGACTGACAGATTGATCCTCACTCTTTCTTTTCTCTCATTCCCTATATCCAATGAGTTGCCAAGTCTTGGTGATTCAACCATCACAATATCTTTCACACAAGTCACCTTCTCTCCACTAACATGGCCCACATCCTAATTCAATTTTTGATGTATAAATAAGACTGCTTATACCCTGTGATCTCTTTACAAGGTGTGAATCTCTTTAAATCAAAGAAGAAATTGATAGGATTGGCCAAGACAATCAGTCACACCCTTTGAGCCAACTTATAAAATGTCAGTCAGTTTATCACTGAATTCAGCTGTGCCAGTCCATCCAAGTGAGGGAAGATTTCAGTTCTGAAGTTGAGGATTCCAGTTAGAGCCAAACTCCATGAAGGGAACTGCTCCTGGAGGAAGAAAGATCTTTTTTATGCCTTCAAGGTTCTGGCAGGCATAAAGTCATGTCAGTGACATGACACGGTGGTCCTCTTGTCTCCCTAGAAGGACATAAATTAGTGACTCCAAGATCATCCAAGTGGCATAAGCAGTTATACTGCTCTTCCTACCAGATCATCACATGGGGTCTGAGTGGCCTAGGGTTCAGGGAGGAGTGGAGATAAGGAAAAAGGGGAAGATATACAAGTTACCCAACCTTTCTGGGATTGAATAATAATAGCTAGCATTAATTTAGTCCTTTAAAGTTTGCAAATATTATCTCATTTTAACCTTATAACAAACCTGGGAAGTATAGCTATTATTACTCTCCAGTTTACAAAAGAGAAAACTAAAGCAAAAAGAGGTTAAGTGACTTGTCCAGGGTCACACAGTTAAGAAGTATCTGAGGTTGAACTCTTGGCCCAGCACTCTGTCTACTGTACCACCTAGCTAATTCAATAGAAGAGGCTTCTCTCATTTATCTCACCTCAGGAAACTGGTTTACTAAAAGCTGAGGCATAGTCTTAAGCATTAGGCCAAATCTTAAGAATGCTGAAACTCAAAATAAGAAGAGAAAGTTTAAAGACAGTTTGCTTGCCAAAGGAAGCTAAAGACAATAACCCCAATAAGGGTTGTTTGTTGTTGGCTATATTGAAAGGAAAAAAGAGGATAAAAAAAAGGTCTAGGACATCTCCTTAGGGTGGATGGGATGATAACTGACAGGAGAAAAAAGTCAGCTGATTAAATCTTGTTCCTATTTTTATTACAAAATTTAACTGGAAATGGCATAACAAAAAGAGAATAACAGGAAGTCAATACCCATTGTAAGTAAGGAGATGCTAAGGGAAGACATAGCTTGATGAATTCAAGTCATCTGGCCCAGGAGAAGTGTGTCCTCACATCTTGAGAGAATGGACATAACTAAGTATGCAATAACTGTGATAACTAAGCTACTGTCAGTGATATTTGAAAGATCATATAAAACAAGAGAGATACCAATAGTTGGAAAAGGGCAAATGTTGCTCCAACTTTCCAAAAAGATAAGGGATTAGAGTATGAAAGCTATATTCTGGTGAGCTTGACGTCTAATCTTTGGAAATTCTAGAAGAGATCACTAAAAAGATGTTTGCCAAATATCTAGAAAGTAGTGATTATAAAGAGCCATCATGGCTTCCTCAAGAACACATCATGATTGACTAACTTCGTTTTCTTAAAAGTTAAAAGACAGAACTAATATATCTGAGATGGTGTGTCCAGCCAGCATAAAGGACAGTATTTTATTTAGACCATCTGAACAAAATGTCCACTACATTGCTTCTATTAATACATACACACACCCACAAATATACCAGAATGTAGTGGATAAAGGGAGAGCCTCAGAGTCAGGATGATCTGAGTTCAAGTACTTCCACTGAGATCTTCTACTGTGTTTGGCTTGCAGGTCATTTAAACTTTCAGTCCCTTGATCAATTCTCAAGACGAGAAGTTTCAGAACAACTGTCAGAACAATGGTAGAAAGAGGTTCTTCTTAAAATATCATCCTCGAGCTTGTTTTTTAATGCGTTGATAACTGATACTATACCACAGTTGTCCTTTGCAATTTATATGTGTTTTAATTTATCCATTGCTGAGTTTTACATGACTCTACATGAATAACCTAGGCCAAATTGCTTGCCTTCTCAATGAAGTAGGGGAAGAGAAAGAAGGTGGAAGGAAATTTGGAACTCAAAATTTGAAAATAAGGTTAAAATTGTTTTACATGTAATCGGGGGAAAAATAAAATACTAAATTATTTTATGCCCTGAAAAGCATTAGTGTGAGAAGGGGTCCATAAGCTTCATCACACTGCCAAAGGAGTCCATGACACAAAAGGAGAAAGTAGAAAAACCCATGTAATCATGGGACCCAGTCAAAAAAAAAAATTAAACAATCATATACGGAGCACATTTGTGAGCTGAGGAGCCCTATCTCAAAACAGTTTTGACAGTCTTCTATCACCTCCTTAAATTAGCAATCAGTGACACATGGTCTGGGTGCTTGCTGTTTAGATATATTCTTAGTCTGAAATTCTATTAGCAAAAACAATAAATGAGTTTTGAGACTCATCCTCCATTCTGTTCATTTTGCAAATGTATTACTCCTTACTGAAGACAAAAGCAGTTCCAAAATTGACTGCCTGCTTAATGAGGTCTATGCCTAACTATGTATTCATTCATTACTGATGCTAAGTGCAGGCCTTGGGGAAGAGTATAAGGAAAGGACAAATAGGTGTTCCCCATAAACGAGATGATTTATTTACAAAACATCCTTTGTTACTTTTTCCATAGTATTATATACTTTCCATCCTGTAATCACCTTCTGCTAAATTTACCTAAGCAAAATTTCTCAGTAACTCCTAGAAAAATTTCGACCAAGAAGCCTTTGGAATAAAAATTTCTTTAACAGTTGCAACCATCAAAAGCAAACAAAATGCTTTGTTTTTAAAGGATAGCTTTTTTTTCTTTACTGTTTTGGTTGTGAAGGGGGATCTGAGGAGCTACAGTGGGAAATATAAGAATTGCTGAAAAAGATAAAATAGAATAAAGCAAGAAAGGAGCAGGAACATTTTAAAATATGATGGAACAGTAAGATAAAATGTCTGGATAAGAAATGGTTTCTCCTTTTCCTATTATACATTTTCTTTCCTTGTCAGAAAGAGCACCTTCTTCTCCTCTTTGTTGAATCCATTGGGTGTAAAATGGTGATGATTTAGAGTCCAAAAAAGGGGAGAAGTGGAGGATGGGGACAGGGTTGGGAAGACCAAGAGCACCAAGGAAGATTTTCTTTTAATATTCACAAGGAAAATTTACTGGTATTTTCCCTACATCAGGCATAGTGACTTGGAATTAAAGTTATGTTAAAGAGAGAAGCCAGAGTGATATGTTCTTATCTTCAGCCTGGAGAAACTTTCAAAAAATGTTCTTCCACAGGAGAAATAATGAGCCTGATGTTACTGGTTATCCATGGGGGGCAGAGAGAGGGGGAAGGGAGGGTGCCATCCTTTTCCCGTTGGCCATACGGGGCTCTGCTGGAGACTGAGGCACAATAACTTGTCTTGCAGCCAAAAAGTGTGACTTCACTAATTGGTGAAGTCTGTTCAAGTGTCTAGCCACCAGCTGGCAGACACAACAAGTTTGGGAGTGGCAAAGAGGGGAGATTAAGGGGGAGGGGGCACATGGGGAGAATAAGTAAGGGTGCGTGTCCATGTTTGTGAAGGCCGAAATGCTGTGGCCTGAAAAGCTGAGCACAAAGCTTTTGATAGGATTCAGCTTCCCCAGGTCTCTAGCTTACCTCCTGCTCCCCACTCCCACCTCCCTTAATACAAAAGGACTTCAGCAATGTAATTGGCTGTTTGTGTCAAAGACGATACAGTAGAGAGAAGTAGGGTGCTCACTCAGGGACATCTGCTCTACAAAGCTTCTACAAAAATAACCGTGTGACAGTGTGAGTGAAATGCTGGTGCAGAATGAGGCGGGTTGGGAGGGAGGAGGAGGACAAAGAGAGGTAAGGAGCAGTGGAGACCTAGATAAAGTGTCCCACTGAGCCCTGCTACACCTGCCATCCATTCAGTGTTTGAAGCGTAGTGCTAGAGGATAACAATGATTTGTGGCAGAATGAAATGTACTTCTCTCTTATCTCCGCTTGGTAGATATCCCTAGCTTCATTCAAAATACAGCTCAGGTGTTACTTTCTATACTAAGGCCTTTCCTAATCACTATCCCCACACCCCAGTTATCAGCACGCTCGCTGTCTTGGCACTACCTTGTATTTCTTTATACATGTATGTGTATGTGTATGTATGTATATACACACATAGATACATATATGTATGTGTGTATATATGTATATGTGTGCATACATACACACACACCTGAGCTGTGCTTTGGAGGAAGCTAGGCAGCCTATAAGGCAGAGGTAAAGAAGAAATATATGTGTGTGTACATATATACACATACACATATATGTACATATGTGTGTGTTTACATACAAATAGGGGATTTCCCCACTGAAACCAGCATAAGCTGTAGGTCCATAGAGGTTAAAGACACAGCCATTGAAAAGTAATGGGGAAAGCCTTCAGATGCAAAATAGCTAATCCTGTCCTAGACAGAAGGATGCCAGTTGTGGATCCTTTCATTGCATATGAAGAGGCATTGCCTTCATTCACACCTTTATTCCTAGTCATTCATCTACATAATATGGGAAGTACAAATGATTGAACTGAAATTAATCACTCCAAGGCCTTAAGGAGGGAAGGACCTTTTGAGCCAGGGAGAAATTGGTTGAGAGACAAGCTTTCTCTCATCTTCTGTATAATCAGAATGAGGATCAGAAGAAGTCACTGCCTTGCTGATCCCAAGCCAGTGGTCATTAACCTTGCTAAAAAGACCTTTATAGAATGTCAGCTGAAAAGAGTATGGTCACACACACCAGCTTAGGATAGTGTAGTACCACCTTGCCTGGTCAGTGGCTAAAGACAGGGGGAAAAAAATTCAGCTGCTCATCAAAGAGCAAGTCCAGGAGATCAACAGGTAGACTGTACCATGTAAAGTGTCAACCCTGAAAAGAGCCAGCCCAGACAGATCAAGGAGCAACTCATAGTGAACTTTGTCAGGATCCTCTGGAAAGACAAAGAACGTTGAGACCCTCTAGTACTGGACTGTATGTGCCTTGACTCTATGTGTCCCTTAAATATATGCTTCATTTCCATTGTACTTTAAATAAAATAGGATATTAGGTGAAACAATGGGAAAGGAGAAGAGGCAGTTCTATAGCAATTATATTCTAAATATTATAACTTTTACACATTATGACTCTGGCAAGTATCCAAAAAAATATTACAATGAGGTTCTATGTCTGCAATGAGGTTATGACATATCAATAAGGTTATGGTAAAATGATGATAATGGTTGGGCCAACTTTATGTGGAGTGTACGGAAATGTGCTGGCAAATGTTTAACAATCACCTCTGGGGGAAAAAATTGTATAAATGTTGTTACTGAGTCATTTAAATTGTATCCAACTCTATGACCCTATTTGGGGTTTTCTTGGCAAAAATACTGGACAGGTTATTATATATAACTTAATTTTAATCTGCACTATTAACATTTTCCCATGATTTTCTTAAGTCTGGATAATCAACAAAACAATAAACCAAACCCTGATTTTTAGTGTTTGCTAATTTACAAAGCATAAATGCTCAGAGTGAAACTTTAACAAAGAGCTTTTGTGAGCTGGTGTGATCTGGCTCCAGCACACCCGGGGAGTGTGTTTTTATCTACTTGAGTCACCTCAATAAATCTTCACATTGGAAAAAAAAAATCCTTGGAAGGGAAGTGGAACACAAATGCAGCCATTTGTTCAACAGATCCATGATTTAACAAATAGAGCATCTGGTACATAGCAGATTATGGATCCCTGCTGTTGATCACAGCAAGATCATCGTGAGGTTTTCCCCCTTGTTGGTGAAGTAGAGTCACATAAAAATAGACTATCAGAATTAGAAGTGATCTCAGAGCACATCTGTTCAACCCATATCTGAATCATGAATACTCTCTACAAGATTTCCAATAAGTGTAGTCTAGTCTTTACTTGAAGATTTTCAGTATGCAGTACAGTAGTCAGATTATCTCCAATCAGCAAACTGACTAGAAACCAATTGAGAATTGTCAATTATCCTCTTAACAAGGTTCCAGTGTGTATGTCCATAGTCTATAAAGGGGAAATGTATGCTCAAATCCAAGTGAAGGGGACCTCCTTGTTCACCTTTCTGACAGAAAGGTTACCTTAAAAACCATTAGACAAATGTTCAAATGCTCTAAAATAGCCTAACCAAAATCAAACTAATTATTTGAAGGGAAAAATAGCTTCTTATTCTAAGTTCCTTCTGTAGGTTTCTGATTTGGGTGGGTAATACTGATCAGATCAGGACAGTAATTTGCTGAGTTCTATAAAGGAAAGGAAGAGAATAAATATTTATTGCTATATAATACTATATATTACTATAGTACCCACTATGTGCCAGACACTGCTCATTTGATTCTCTAACAACCTTGTGAGGTAGGTGCTACTATTACCCCCATTTAATAGTTGAGGAAACAGAGGCAAACAAAGATTAAGTGATTTTTCCCAGAGTTACACAGCTAGGAAGTGTCTAAAATTGAATTTAAACTTGGATTTTCCTAACCCTAGACCCAGCATTCTATATTACCGGTTTTCTAGGTTTAATACCCTGAGCACCCTATATATCCATCTGTTCTCTGTTGGTTTTGTTGGTTTAACCAACACCAAATTCAGCCTTTATGTCTCTGCCAAAGATTATTATATAACTATAATCTTTCTAACTTAGACTGTTATCTGATGCATAATTATGCTTCTAGTGGATGACCAGCATCTCAACAGATGATCTAAAATAAAAGTTAAACAGATATAATTTGCATTTATTTTTGTCTTATTGTAACCAAATACCATAAAATTGTTAGTGTCTATTTCACAATAATGGTTTGAAGCAAGGAGATAATAGCTTTCTTTTAAATAGCTCCCTTGGAGTCAGAGCCAAGATGATGGAGAAGCAAGAAGAAATAGAGCAAGCTCTCTCCACCCCTAACACCTCAAGCAGATCTAGAAAATTCAGTAAATCGAATCTTAATAGGTATATCCTAGGGGGAAAAAAATTGTTTAAGAGTCATTTGTCCAGATCACCATAAGAAAAACAGAAAAGTCTGTGGACACCAGGGTTTGGGTGGGCCAGGAAAGGCCTCGCAAAACATTCCAATGCAAATTGAGACTGTGCACCAAGGCATAAAGAGGTCCCAGATCTATCAGAGGAAGACTAAACTTGTACCAGGTGTAGGAATAGATGAAAACTGGTAACTCTGTTGCTCATTAGCCAGATCCAGGGCTGACTGAAGAAGGAACCAGTGTCTAGGGGTGGCATTCCAAGAGGAGGAGCAGTCATGGGGATCTACACTGTGTACCAAACAAGAAACATGTTCAAAAGCAAGCAGAAACTGTGGCTCAAACTTTGGGTGTAGAGCAAAGTCTTATTTACATCCCCCAGACTAGTCTGAAGCTAACATTAGAAAAACCAGAACAGGAAGCCTAGACACACATACACACACACATACACACACACACCCAAATATACATAAGACATAATATATACACACATATGTGTGTGTGTATACACATGTGTATTTGGTCATTGGTAATACTTGAATTTGTTTTGCTTAATTATGTATTTACATGTTTATATTATGCTGTATGAATATGCTATTGTATAATGTTATTATGTATTAGATGGTATATATTATGTATAATAATATACAATCGATTTTTATGTGTTTATAATAGACCTTTTTTGTCTTGCTTTATTGACAGGAAGGGAGAGATGGTAGGAAGATAATTCAGAGCTAAAAATAAAATAAAATTTAATTTTAAAAAAAAGATGAAAGGGATAGCTCCAGAAAAACCTGAGCGGACTTGTATAAACTGGTGCAGAATGAAGTAAACAGAACCAGGAAAACAATAATGACAACAATATTGTAAAGACAAACCACTTTGAAAGACTTGGGAATTCTGATCAGCGTAATAACCAAATGTGATTCTAGAGGATGCATAACGGACTACCCACATCCTGACAGAGAGAAGGTTTCAGAGTGAAAAATGGGCATGGGGGGGAGGGAAAATGACAATGTGGGGATTTGTTTTCCTTAACTCTACATGTTTGTAACAGGTTGTTCCTCAACCCCATGGGAGTTGGGGGAAGATAGGAGGGAGAGAAGTCAGATTTTTGCTGATTGAAAAACATTTAATTTTTTAAAATAGCTTTCCTGAGTAAAGTATGTAGGGATAGATTTTACTTGCCAAAAGAAGGGGAGGCAAAGGGATAAAACTAATTCTGTTTCTCAGCCAAAGCCATTTAGGTTTCATTTTTACCTAATCTCATTTTTCCAGGTCTGGAAAGGCAAAAACCATGGCAGTAGAGTAAAACAGTACATCTGGAATTATAGGACCTGGGTCTGAATCATGGCATTCTATGGTACAAGCCAAGCTCTCCCATTTATCAAGAACGCGACTTTGTGTAAGTCACTCTGACTACGTATAAGGGGAATGAACTAAATGATCTTCAGATCTCGTCTAACTCTAGATCTATGATATTTATTAACTTGGGAGAATTACTTTACTGTGGTCTCTATTTCTCAATCTATAAAATATAGGGTCTAATGGATCTCCAAATCCCTTCTAACTTTGAATACTGTAATCTTATGATTAAATGAGATAATTCTTGCAAAGCCCAGTGCCTGACACATAGTAGGTGCTTTATAAATGTTCACTCCCTCCCCTCTGTTTTCTTGTTGTTCATTCTTCACTTTCAGAGAAGACCAATTACATTATGGGGTGATGTCTTGAACTGCCATGAATTGGATTTAAGTGAAGTTGTGTAAAGTGGTTAATCTCATTCTTTCTTCCAGAGTCTCCAAAGTCCAGTGGAAGGACAGAAAGTCAGGATGACTGAGTGCTATGGATGACTTTGGCATCTTCAGCGTCTGACCAAGCTCTGAACACTCTACGCTATTTGCTTCAGCAGCCTTTGTTGTTATTGGTACATATTGTTCTCATCTGCCCATTCTGCTGGGGGAAGTTTTCATGTGCCTGGAGTACACATCTCCCTAACTCACCAAGGAGTTTGAAACCTCAGCCTTGTCCCGAGTTCTGTGAAAACAAATCAGATCACAAAAATAAGGGATGGCTCTCTTAGAAGATACAGAAGGAAATTTGGCTATGTAAAAAACAAATTATATCAATAAAAATTTGTTTAAAAAAAAGTTTGAAAAAATTTTTTTTCCTTCCTGAAGTAAAAATATGATGATCACTTACACTTCTAGTTTATTCTTCCTCAATAATGTTACAAAGGGAACTTTACAACAAGTGATCAGTATAAAACTTATTAGTATTATAAATTTTGGAACCAGAAGGGACCTTATAGACTATGTAGTCTGTGATTCCTAACCTTGGGTTTGTGAACTTAAAAAAAAAAATTTAATGTATTTCAATATAATTGATTTCCTTTGTAATCCTATGTATTCCATATTATACATTTAAAAATATAATTATGAGAAAGGCTCCATAAGTTTCAGCAGACTACCAAAGGCATCCATGATACAAAAAAGATTAAGTCTCTGATCTGGTTCACCCTTTCACTCTATAGATGAAGAAACTATAGTACAGAGAAATTAAGTGATTTGCCATTTTTATTGTTGTTGTTGAGTTGTTTCAACTCTTCGTGACCCCATTTGGGTTTTCTTGGAAGAGATACTGGAGTGGTTTACCATTTCCTTCTCCAGCTCATTTTATGAAGGAGGAATTGAGGCAAATAGGATTAAATGACTTGCCCAGGATCACATAGCTAGTAAGTATCTGAGGTCAGATTTGAATTCAGGAAGATGAGTCTTCCTGACTATAGACCCAGCACTCTTTCCACTGAGCCATCTAACTGCCCAAGAAAGGCCTCAGATGCTCACAAATCAGAGCCCAGGGTTACAACAGTTGGAGATGTCCTGTGGAGAAGCAGAGGAACCAATGCATACAAAATCAATATAACTTGTCCCAAGGTCATGGATGAAAATGTTAGTGTGGGATAATTACAATTTAGAATTTGGAGACCCATTTGTGTTTCTATATAGTTCCATAAAATTGCTCTTCCTCTTTAGACATCCTCCCTTTCAATTTTATCCTGAATGCTTTTCCAAGGACAGTAAATGGTTTTATCATTTTGTCATGTCATTTATGAAGGACTCAGCTATTCACTAGCTTTGTGGCCCTATGCAAGTCACTTAATCCTGTTTGCCTCAGTTTCCTCATCTGTAAAACAAGTTGGAGAAGGAAATGCCAAACCATTCTAGTATCTTTGCCAAGAAAACCCCAAAATGATGTCATGAAGAGTTGGACACAACTGAAATAACTGAGCAAAAGCAAAATGCTTAGGTCATACTGATTAAAAATCATACTGAAATATTGGATAGTTATTTTTTCCTTGTGGTTATAACTTTGGTAAAGTTTTATGCTTCATATGGTAGACATACAAGTTGCACAAATAATTATGGAGTAGGTGAGTATTTATAGAAATCTTCTTATGATAGGAGGGTTTGTAGCAGGAAACCCAAACTATTTTTTAATAATTCTTCAGAGGCATATAAGAATATACACTTGAATGGATGTATTAAAATGGTAGTTTTCGGAATAACCTAGATGTCTCAGGATTTTGACTCAGTCACTGGTAAGGAAGTCTTTTGTAAATAGTTAATATTGTTTCAGAAGATTGTGACAGGGATTGTAAAGATGACTAAAACAGGAAGATTCTAAGCTTAGGAAATCTATTTAGAAATACTTCTTTTGAAAATGATTTCACACTTCTAGATTATTAAATCATTCTTGTTAAAAATATGATCAAACCGAGATTCAGATAAATTAATAGAGGACAGATCCATGATGTGTTATTAAAGGAAATCAAAGTAAGCCAGCGTGCCTGGGTATAGCCCTCACTTTTCAAGGCTGGCATTTAGAAGAGCCATACCTTCCTCTCTCCCATAACACATCCCTTTCTCTGGTTGTCAGAGACAGAGTATGTACTAGATTTTAGCTGCCTTCTCCCATCACCCACGTGACTCCTTCTCTCACTGATGAGCTCCTCCCCAAACTTCCGTTCTGAGGAAGGTCTCAGAGCAGTCATTATTCATTCTTTGAGTTTTGCTACCATGCCCACAGTAAATACCTCCCCCACCTCCCCTGACCCCCATTCCCATTTTTCAGCTCTCATTTAAATGTTGTTCTCTCCCATTAGAATATATATTCCCTGAGGACAAAGAGGTTTTTTTTTTTAATTATTTTGCTTGTATTCATATTCCCAGTGCCTAGTACTATGCCTGCCTGGCGCATAGTAAATGCTTAACAAATGTCTGTTGACATGACTCAAGACCAGATGGACCTTCGCGCTAGCCTAATATCGCAGTTCTTTGAAATGCAAAGATGTTGTGGAAAGATTCTGGGATTTGGAATTAAAAATCTGAGTTTGAATCCTACCTCTGCAACTTACTCCTTTTGTGACACTGGACAAATCACAACCCCTCTCTGGATCCCAGGTTCCTCATCTGTAAAATAAGGAGGTTGAACTATATGGTCTTTGAGGTCCCTTCTAGTCCTAGAACTGTGACAAATTACTCCCTGTGTGATCTTAGACAAACTATGCACCCTCTCTAGGCCCTTGGTTCCTCATCCGTAAAATAAGGGGAATAGGTTAAATGACCTTAAGGTCCATTTTAGCTCTAAGTCTATGATCTTATATGATAGATAGATAGATAGATAGATAGATAGATAGATAGATAGATAGATAGACAGATAGACAGATAGACAGATGATAGATAGATAGATAGATGTATATATAAGGCTATGATCTTATAATTATGTCTTTTATAGTTAAAGAGATAGTTATAACTGTCCTTAATAGAGTTGATAATGGCATAATTATTTCTTGTAATAGAAATGTGACTATCAAGAGGTTTTACAAAGTGAAGGGAGATTTGGCTTAGGAGGTAGGCTTTCTTCTCCCATTAGGTACTGACATTTGTGGTATCGTACCCTTAACTGCCAGTGCTCTGCCCAAAGGAATGTAAATTTTGATCCTTGGAACTTTTTTTTTCTTAAGGACCGGGCTTTAAACCTAAATCACTCTGGCTCTCACTGATTGGTCAACAATAGGTCCCAGGTCAAGCCCCCACTTGATCATTGTTTGTACCTTGATTGGCTCAGAGTAAATGTAAAGAGCAATTATTTCTGTTTTGGCCAGAAAGCCTAAGGGTCTTCCCCTCCCAGATTGATTTATTTTTCTTTTTTTGACCAAGTAAAGAAACCATTCTCTGCCTCATTTCTTACCTACCCTTAATCATTGACTATGCTTTGCCTCAGTCAAACTGAGACCTGATAAAAACCTTAGCTTAAAAAGTCCAAGGTCTCCCACTGCATCCAGGGCCATCTCCAGTCATCCTGATCTCTATCTCACCACTAAACTCAGATGGCTCTAGAGGAGAAAGTGAGGCTGGTGACCTTGCACAGTACTCCCTCACTTAAATCCAATTCATTTGCATGTCATGGCATCACCTCCCTGACGTCATGGTCCTCCTCAAGAACAAAGGACCAACAACAATGACAGACACATTTAAGGAACACTTGAAACAGGAGTACAGAGTGAGATAAGAGAGAATTATTATAGTATTCTTAAAAACATTCAAATATTTTTAAAAATTTGCTGACTTCTTTCACAAGCAATTGGAAGCAATTAAAGTTCTTATTGTGTTATATATTTCTTCATAATTAGATATTTTAGAGTAAACTTTTCAAAAGATGGCAATTAAGAGATTTTCTAAACAGAAATGCAAAATTAAAAAGTGCTCACACAGAAAAGAAGCCCTTCCCGTTCTTGCTGAATACAAACCTATTTTACAGACTGGGGTTTTCAACATGATGATGTGTCATTTACAATTTAGTTGTGAGGGCTTGAACACCAAGAGTAATATTGATAATAATGATGATAACCTTTAAGGATTCCAAAAGACTCTTCACAATAATGCTGAGAAGTGGATATTACAAGCACTATTATTCCTATTTAAAAGATCAAGAAACTAGGTTTCTGAGAGGTTAAACAACTTGCCCAGGGGTCACATAGTTGGACATAATCTTCTGATTCTAAGACCAATGCTCTTCTTCACCATTTGTGAAAATATAATGGTTGACTGGCTTGTCCAAAAGTAGGCAACCATGAGTTATAGGAGCTATTGCCTGAACTGGAAGAACCGATGACCCAATGAACCTTAGAGAGAGAGGGAAAGAGAGGGAGATGCCTTCTAGCTAACTCTCATGCTTTACCTCTCCAGAATTCTATGAGAACATGGACTTAACTAGGTGAACTCACATCTTGACATGGGTTGCTTTTTTCTGCTTTGTGTTTCCTTGGACAATAAGAGAATTCTTTGGCCTGGCTTGCCAAAAGACACAGACTTTGAGGAAGACAGTACATAGCCAAGGTGAAATGTAAAATGCTTCATGCTAAAATGAGGTTTAAGTACAGCATCCCTACAGATATATTTAAAGTAGAATCCTGTATCCTTTAGCAGTATGTGTGTGTGTGTGTGTGTGAATTAAACATCTGTTCTATACCTCTATTTACATACCTCTCTTTGTACATTTCATACCTTTTTATTATCTTCTTTGGGAAAACAGAAATAAGCCAAAACCTAAGCCTCAAGCAATTTTTCTATAGGGTTTCAGGGCAGGTAAAGATCAGCTGTGACGCTGAAGAACCTAACATCCCTCATTAGAGGCAAGGCTTCTCAAGGACTGAACCTCATCTGAACTATGCATGCAGTTCCAGAACAGATGGACCCTTCCTTTAGCAGAAATAGAATGGACCCAGTGGCCCAGCCCTCAAGCCAAACAGCAGTTCTTTACCTAAGCACATCTCCATTCCCAAAGGTTAAATTAGAAAGTAGAAATGATACTTAAGAAAATGAAGCACCAAAAAGTAGCTGAATTAATTCAGGTACACATCAAGAAAATCTGTGCTGGAAGCTATACATTCTTGAAAACATTGAAAGATCATTTAGCAAGATATATTGGGAAAAGGGAGCTGCTAAAAGAATTGAAAAAAGTCACAGATGGCATTAATACCGCCAAAAGAAAGGATATCAGTAGGTACTAACTCATATACTTTAAATTCTCAATAGAATATTTATTCAGAGATCCCAGATGAAATTGAGGTGAGAACACACACATAAATGATTTTCTACTTTAAATGACATGGATGAATAAGTGAAGGAAAAGGCATTTATTAAGCACTCATTGTGGAAAATAAGGTGATCTTTTCTCATCTCTAAAAACATATTCAAATATTTTAAATATATATTCTACATAGACTATACTCATAGTCTAATAGAGGAGACAAAACATACAGGTTTTAGCTGCAAGTCAGATAGAAAGGTACCATTGCCTTAGGGTATAGTGGTAAAACAGATGTATCATTTTTAATGGCATTTCCATCGATAAAATCACATCAGTTTCTGATGTTAAATCATTCAATAATGCCAAAGATTTTGGTAGTGAGAACTTTATTTTCTGGGTCTTCTATAGCTATGACTGTAACAGCCACAGAAGTAGTTTGCCAAGCAGCACATCCTTGGGAGTGGTTTCTCAGAATGATGGCTGTGAGAGCTCACCTGAAAGTAGCACTGGTGATCAGGGATGGGGTGCTGCCACTCCTCAAGCTCTTGACTTTGCCTGTCCAATTAATGGCAGTTGGTCAACAGTTGGTATTGGTGATGGTGAGGAAGGGTAGACCCCTTTTCTACACTGATTCTCCTCTAATTGGTGGCCACTGGGCCCAGGCTGAAAATAAGGCTTATAGTGTGTGGGATCTCCTATTCCAAAAACTCTTGGGATCCAGATCTTAGTTTGTCACTTTCTGGATCTCAAGGGAATTGGTGGAAGTGATGATGGTCTGACTAACCTGGCATGAGCCGCCTCCTATCTCTCCCTCAAGGCGAAAGGTGAAGAGAATTAAAGACTGCACAGTGTTTTGTTGTTGATGTTGTTGTTATTTTTATTATAAAAACATATTTGGCTAGAAAGAAAAAAATGTAGCCTTAAAAGATTACTTGGAATAAAGGGAGGGGAGAAAGAAGGGGGAAGACACTGGCTACCATATTTCCTCACTGGAGTGTCCCACTATGGTGGCAAGGCCCTGGGATTATTACAGCTTTTGATTTCCAACAGCAAGTCTCAAATTCATGTGTTAGGATCATACAAGATTCCTTGACAGAGGCAGCTTCAGAGATTGCTGTTCAAAATCTCCATAATTATTAACCACAAGTGTGGCATGAAATAGAAAAAAAATGTGTGTTTAACTTAAGTTGTCCACCATTGCTATGGAAGGTCTTGAAAAGATCCAAGTGGAAAAGAAATTCTTCACTGATGATGATATTCTCCAGATGTTCTTGTTTGTACATGATATTATGCTAATTGGGAGCAGCTAGGTGGCACAGTGAATAGACTTCTGGGCCTGGAGTCAGAAAGACTCATGTTTCTGAGTTCAAATCTGACCTCAAACACTTACCAGCTAGGCAAGTCACTTAACCTAGTTTGCCTCATCGATAAAATGAGCTGAAGAAGGACATGGCAAACCACTCCAGTATCTTTGTTAAGAAAACCCCAAATATAGTCAGAGAAAGTCAGCCATGACTGAAAAACAACTGAACATCAACAATTACACTAATTGAATCAGGTCCCAGAATATCATGAAATTGTTATTTGAAAGACATTGACTGAAAAATCCACATATAAAATACAAAGTAGATGAAAAATTCATAATAAAAAAAGATGTATATTAAAAAATAAAATATATTGGAGCCTACTTATGCCTACCATGAATGAAGAATGAATAAATGAATGAATGAAAACCACCATCATTACTTCTATCAGTGGAAACAACCCCAGACCTTGGGCTCAAGAGTTTGGAGAATAGTAGCACCTCCCAGGCAACTAACCGAGTTTCTAAGTTAGCCCCATTCAACTATCATACAGGGGAATATCCCTGTGGCAAAGCGGCTTCCATATTTAACACCACCAGCACCAACCCACTGACCAACTACCATTGAAATACAGATAAGTCCAAGAGTCCTGTAAAGACAGGGTCCCCCAGACCCTGCTTTGAATGTACACCCACAGCCATCATCCAGGGAAATAATCCTTGTGGAGAAGCAAACTGGCAAATTTCTCTGCATGTTCTATAAGCTCCTACTTCAGCAGCCACAATTATTAGAGACTCAGAAAAACAAAGTTCTAGCTATCAAAGTCCTTTGCACCTTCTAATGGTTCACTATTAGAAATGGATATGGCTTTATCAGTGGAAAAGATGTTAGACACATTACCATATTCTGTACTCCAAGGACCATGGGAACTTTCCATCTGACTTGCTGCTGAAACCTCCTGTGTGGGTTTTTCTCCCCCATTAGAATGTAAGATCACTGAGAGTAGGGACTGTCTTGCTTTTCTGTATTTATCTTCAGCATTTAGTACAACGCTTTAGACATTATATTACATTACCATTCATTCATGTTGGCTACAAGTAGTCCATGCTATATTTCATTTTTAACATATTTTTTTATTACAGACTTCATGAATATCATCTAACATGAACGTTTCAATATGGCAATAAAGAACAGAAAAAAAGATTGTTTTTTAAAGAGCATATTAAATTTAACTCAATAGTACTAAAACTACCTAGTTTATCTGTGCCCCTTCTATTCTGCTGTCCTCTGTGTGTTTTGTTTAGTATTTTATCGATGGCCTGTTTTTTCTTTTCCTTTTTTCTGCATCATTATCACTACAAATTGCCTCATGGAGAATAGTGGATTAGAGTTGGTATCCTCCATGAAAATTCAATTCAATTAATAAGGGGGAAATATGAAACCATATATCACTGGAAACATGTTTGAAATTTGTTTGGATTTAGTCATGCATACTTGCACCTAATTCATAAATGCCCTGATTGGGTACCAGTTTGTTGTGTCTCCCTTGGTTGGCAGAGAATGGTTTTGTTGATTTTATCCTACATTTAGACTTAGGTCACATTAGTTGTTATTGAATACACAATTTATAAACTCTTAACCTAACTCCCTATTTCCAATAGTATTATGGTATCTCTAGGCTTCTACCTGTTTTGATTTGTCCATATGTTATACACTCAGTCCAAAATCTAACTCTTACACTTAGAAGTCTGGGTCTGTCAGTTTCATCTTTGTCTCCTGAGGGCCGAGAATAGTGCCTCAAACAGAGTAGGTACCTAGTAAATATTTGTTGAATTGACTTAAGTATCTTTCCCACTTTCTAAAGATGCTATGTGAGAAACTGCCTAGTGATAAGAACAGCAAGAATTGGTAATAACTATGTAATAACTGTTATTAAAATCAGTACTTTTTAAATAATCTTGTCAGGAGGATGGGAGAATGTAAGTTAGGATGTCTGTTTATACTGATGAATCAATAAGCATTTATTAAGCTCTTACTATGTGCCAGGCAATGTGCTAAGCCCTGGGAATCCAAACATAGCAAAAAAATAAACAGTGTCACACTCAAGGAACTTACCTTCTAAGAGAGAAGATACCACATAAAGGGAAACTGGAAAAGGGAATGAAGGAGTGAACAATGTTGACCTGGGAGCATTCCTTAGAAAGGAGATGCTAGGAGTAACTGATCCATCAGAGCAAGGGGTTACAGGGCAGAATGATCTTCCAAGGCAAGAAAGTTGCTGGATCATGGTGGAGAAAAAAGTCCAGAGAGTCAGGAACAGAGCTGAATGAAGGCACGAGCAAAAATCTCTGTTAACCTTTGCTTTCCCTATCTCTAGAGGCAGCAAGGTGGCTCAGTAGGTGGAACGCTAGACCTGGAGTCAGGGAGACTGGAGTTCAAAAATCTGAGTTTAGATGCTTAGCAGCTATGTGACCTTGGGTAAGTCACTTAAACTCTCTCTGCCTCAGTTGCTTTCACTATAAAATGAGAATAATAATAGCAATAAGCTTCCAAGTTTGCTATGAGGATCAAATAAGACAATAGTTGTGAAATTCTTAACACGTTGCCTGGCACACAGTAAGTGCTTACTAAATGCTTGTTTTCTTCTCTTCCTCCTTTACCCCCAGACATTCTGATTTGCAAAGAAGGAAAAAGGTTTGAACTATCAAAAGCACTCTTCTACTGGTATATTCACATTTATAAAATGTGAATTTTTAAGGATTGCACAGAGATTAGAGGTATCCTTGTAGGGGGGCTCAGGAGTCATAATTGGATAATTTTAGTCACTATAGTAGTTTTCCTTTTCATTTATTCAGGATTGATATACTAACTACTTTTAAAAGGATCTGAAGTATAAGTATAACACAAAACATTACAGTTAGGAGTAGGAACAGAATGGAGACCATCTATCTGAAGGAGAAAAGGATATAGATATTTCCAAAAGCAGCTTTCTATAAGTGGATACTTTATTTGGTTCTAAAATTAAGGCAAATAAGAAAATCCACTGGATTACAGTTTTCATTTTCTAAAAACAAAAGAAAATATGCAATCCTGACTGTAGGTGAAAAGTTTTTCTTTGAAAGAAACTCAAGGTAAAATTTATCTTGTGTGCCTTTGTATGAAGAAAGGTCAATATAGTTTTGGAAAAGACATAGAAATGCTGTTTAAACAGTTGATTCTTGCATCAAATCCTCTTATAAGATTAGGGGAATAATATTGAATCCTAACTCAGTGAAGGAATCTGCACACTGAAAGGAAGGAGATCATGTTTCTCTTGATATTATACATGTTCCTTGAGGGCAGGGATCATTTCATCTTTATCATGACATCCCAGGCACCTCCAACTGTGTCTTTCCAGTAAGAAGACATATAATAAATATTGACTGATTGATCAAATACTTTGCTTTTTGCAGTTTAGAGAATCTAGAGGAATGCATAGCCAATATGTCTATTAGACTGACCTTCTCAAATGTCAGGTGGCTAAAGAGGTCAGAGAAAGAGAAACCCAGGAGAGATTTGTCCAGGGGGAAGTGGGAGAAAGGTCATAGAGTTTCTCAGAATTCTATAGCCAGCTCAACAGTTGCTATTTGTTCAGAACAGCCTTTTAGAATTCTCTAGACAGCGAGGCACTTGCTGTTCTGCAGAGAACACAGGGGCTTTTGGGATGAGGTTAGAACAATTTCCTTAGCATAATGTTCCTTAATCTTTTTTGGTGTATGTGTGTGTGTGTGTGTGTGTGTGTGTTGAGGAAATGAATCCCTGGAGAGATTTACCTTAACCAAGGGGAATGATAAATCCTAAAATAGACTTCTGAAAACAAATTTGGTGACAATTGAACTGGAGAGACACAAGGGAGGGCATTGTAGTTCAGTGGGGCTCAGAGATGAGAAAAGTCAAGCAATCCATTTGATAATAATAGCATTATTTAGTGCTTTAAGGTTTGCAATGTGTAACTGCTACGTTAGACACAGCTAAATAAACATGTATGTAAATATTCACTATATGTGCACATATGTGTGTACATATCTACAAAAATACATACACACATGTGTATACATGCAAAATCTTGCTTTTTTTCTTACAACAACCCTATGAGATAAGTTCTATTATCATGTCCATTTAACAGGTGCTGAAACTGAGGCTGAGAGAAAGGTTGAGTGATTTGCTTCGCAAAAGGTCACATCTAATAAGTACTTACTGTTTGCCAGGAACTGTGCTAGGTGCTGGGGATACAAAGACAAAAATGCCATTAAGGAGTAAGAAGATTAAAACTCAAGTGAAGAAGAGTCCTAAAGAAAAGAAGCAATTAACAGAGGAACTCTAAGAGGAAGTCAAAGGACAATTATTATGAACACAACACAAGCTCTTGTAGTTCCTGGAGCAACTTGACTAAAAGCCATTGGCTAAAGGAAGCCTGACTAGAAATTAAAGCAGCTATTGGCTAAAAATGTTGGCTTAAGAGAACTGCAGGGAAAGGCTTCTTAACCATAGCACCTTTGGTACATGGCAGGATTGAGTCGCCGATAAGAGAGCCCTTCAGCTAAAGACCTAGGTGAAGACCTAAAGAAGCGGCTGACCAAGGACTTCTCAGAGAGGTTCATTGACCAAAGCGTGACTTCTCCCTCCCCATCACCTCCAGTAAATGAACTGTAAACACAGCATTCCCATTGGTTATTGTTTAGGGATACAGTGACCACACGTAACTGAAGTTAACCCTCCTGGAATTGGTGCTAATACCTGGTGGAGCACAGCACAGAACAAAACCTGGAAGAGAGAAATGAAGAACAACGCCTACTGAAAGCAGTGGAAATCAGAGAGAAAAGACTGAGATGGGATGCCTTAGGAGGATAACTGGCAGGGAATAGGTCCAGGAAAGGGACAATTTTATCAGGAGAAAACACTGGCAACTTTGCAGTATTGGAAGTGTGAGTTTCCCCTCCACATATACATGCACTCTGACCATACATGCTCCCTCTGTGGGCATCCCTTCACACAGCTGCTAGGGTCACAAGTGTTCTTCCTGAGTGGATGCCCCATGCATGATGCTTATGAAGGTCCAAGATTCAGATATGTGGGAGAAGGAACTAATGAATTCAAGGTTTTGTGCCTGTGAGGGAGAGTATACATGTTAGAGGTTATGTGTCATATTACTATTTTATTTATAATGTTATTTAATCAAAATGTCTGTTATGTATTAAGTGTGCCATCTGTCTAACTGGCTAAAAAAAGGAAAACAATTAATTCATGAGCTGTAGTTTGGAGAGAACTCAAGAGCTACAGTTTGGAGAGAATTCTGGTCTACAAAATAACTAGAATCTGGGATACGTAATGGATAAGCCATAGCAACTTTTCCAGGTGCTTAAATAATTATGTCAGAGTCAGATCTCCTGGGCAAGTTACATTGGCAAACCCTTGGCAGGTGCTGGATAATACTTATTGAATTCTCCCTGTTGTGTTAACAATCCTTGTCATAGGTTAAAGGAGGAGAAGGACAGGGTAAGTGCTTTAGATGTGAGGCATAAGGTAGGGAGGGCAAATTTATAATATATTCTGAAAGCTTCAAAGCAGTCCTGGTATTTTCACTCAGACAAAAGGCTTGTTCCCTTCAGCACGAGTATGGGCTATAGAAGTAGCCACAGATTAAGCCAATATTGTCATAAGCAAAGAGATTTTCATCTTCTCAAGGATTTTTACAAGTACTTGGTTTAGAGCCCACAATTCTAGGCTGTGTGTTAATTACAGGCAGAAAGTATTAGGAGAGTGTATGAAAAGTCAACAGACCTCAATGGAATAATCAATAATCATGACCCTATCTATTAATTTAATACGATTTACATTTTTTGATGGGCTCTTACTTCTATTACCCTGTTGTCATAAAGACCCTGTAAAGTAGGTTAGAACAGACATTAGGAATCCATTTTACATATGAGAAAACAGAGGCGCAAAGGAGTTAAATCATAGTGAGTCAAAGGTAAAGCCAGACCAAAAACCAGGTATTTTAACTGAGTTTAGTATTTCTTCCCCTACCATACTACCCAATTTTTGACTACAAAGAGAAACAGCTTTACTCATTTCGGAAAAGCATAGATCTAGAACTGAAAGAAGAACCCTCAGCAGCCACCTAGTTCAGCCCTTCATCTTACAGATGAGGAAACTGAGGCCCAGAGATGTTAACTAGTCTCACTGAGGAATAAACCACTAAAGGTGGGATTTGAATTCAGATCCTCTGATTCCAGAATCAGTGCTCTTTCTCTTGTGCCAAAATGTCCAGTGAACGATCGTAGTGTATGCATGGAATCTTTGCCTTAAAACTCTCTCCCAAGGTAACAGGAAAGAAAAGACCATGTACTAAAGATGAATAGAAAAGTAGCCTAAATGATAATAATAGTCCCTCACATTTCAAGAACCAATCAGTCGATAAACATTTACCTCCTTTGCACTAGGCACTGTGCTGAGTACTAGAGTTACAATGAAAGGCAAAAGATAGTTCCTGCCCTTGGTGAACTCACAGTCTAAAAGGGGAGGCAAGGAAGTTGGGAAAACACATGCAAACAACTGTACAAATAAGCTAAATGTGGACTAAATAGGAACTTTCAAAAGAGGGAGGGGACTAGTATTAGAAGGGATTAGGAAGGACTTCTTGTAAATGGTGGGATTTTAGTTGGGACTTGAAGGAAGCCAGCTTAAATCCCAGCTTGTACAGGAAGGCTTGCCCAATTCCTTTTAATAACACTTTAAGGTTTACAAAGAGATTTCCTTCAATTCCTTACATACAATTTCCTCCTATCAGAGAGATACTACTGGTTACACTTCCTTCGGCTGACAGGAGAAGTCTGGCTAAGAAGACTGAAGCAAGCTTCACCAACAATGCTGGGAGAAGAATTAATGACTGATATTGAGGGAATGCCAGGGTAATTGATGCTTGGGCTAAGCAACTATTTTTCAGAAATGATTCCCAAATCTCTTGAATCATTCCCTTTAGGGCTAAGCAACTATTTTTCAGAAATGATTCCCAAATCTCTTGAATCATTCCCTTTATCCCAGTTCCTATTGAATTTATAAAGAAAATAATACATTCATGTTCTTCCTCAAAAAATTTAAGATAAAAAAATTAGAATGTTTTGTAAAAAAAATCAAAATGTCCAATAAAATTGTAAAAAAATTGAGAGAACACTGTATTAGAAATCTGGAAACCTAGCTTTGTCATAGCTAACTCTGTGACCTGGGACTAGTCAATTTACCTCCACAGACCCAAGTGTTTCACCCAGAGTTCATCGCAGTAGATACTAAAAGTGCATGTTCCTTTAAGAACTAACCACTCTTTAACCGCTTCCTAATCCCACCTTGAATCACCTAATCATCACACTTGGCACATGTTATACTTCGAAAAGACTAGTAAATTTTACCTGTACCCCTTCAAATCTCAGGTTCTCTAAGAACTCTTGCCTGCTGAAAAGTATAATAAATCTTTACCTTGACCTCAAGAATACTTAAGTTGTCAAATTCATTCCAGGCCACCTGCCTCTAGCACTCTGGTCTTGGGGGTGGGGGAAAGGGGTCACACCTCCTCCCTTCTAACCCTCATCAATAGTAGGGGCTTAATAAAGTTTGTTGAGTTGAAATGAAACAAACAAAAAAAAGGACTAGGAATTTAAGTACAATTGACAAGACATTCATACCCTCTGACCCACAGACCCCACTGCCAGGCACATGCCCAAAGTTCAATATCAAAAAGAAATGTCCTATAAACACCAAATGTAGTAGCACTTTTTATAGTAGCAAAGAACTAGAAAGTGTTTGTTATTGATTAGAAAGTGGCTAAATGGATGATATTACATGAATGTAATGGAATATTATCATGGCATAAGAAACAAGTATAAAGAATCCAGAGAAGCATGTGAAGATACTTGAAATAATGAAAAGTAAGCAGAACCAGGAAAACAAATAATTAAAAGAATGGAAATGAAAAGAAAAAATGTCAGTAGTGGTCCAATGAAGTGCATTGGCTCTGGAGTAAAATTCTGCTTCTGATACTGACTACTACTATGAATTTGGGAAAGTCATTTTATCTGCTTGAGTTGATTTATCTGTAAAATGAGGGGCTTGGATTAGGTGTCCTCTGAAGTGTCTTCATCTCAGGACTAGGGGAACACTATACACAACTAGGAACTAGAACTAGGAAAACAATATGCATATTAACAACAATGCAAACAGAAAGAATATTGTATCATTTTAATGGCCAAACATGGCCTTGGAAAAAAGTTGAGGGAATGAACCTTTCTCTCTTCATTAGAGAGAAGGCAGCATGGGATAACGACAGATAAATGGACTGATGGATAGAGTGAATGAGTGAGCATTTATTAATGTCTACTATTTGCCAGGCAAAGGCAATTAGATGGCTCAGTGGATAGAGGGCTGGGCCTGGAATCAAGAAGACCTGAGTTCAAATCCAATATCAGACACTTACTAACTGTGTGACCCTGGACCAGTGACTTATCTCTGTTTGTCTTAATCCACTGAAGAAGGACATGGCAAACCACTCCAGTAATCTTGTCAGTTCTGGCATGCTCTGGTCCAGGCTACCAAGAGCCCAACAGACTGAACAACAATTTATTAAACTGTGCTAAGCCCTGGGAATACCAAAACAAGAGAACAAAACTATCTCCTATTGTAAAGGAATTTACATTCTCAGGGGGGAAGGGAAGATGGGAGGAGGACAGTAGCAAGAGGAAAAGGCAGCTGGTGTTAAGGGTGAATATAAAAATGAGTTAGCCAGGAGGGAAGTGGAAATAACTGTGGTTCTGGCATCAGAAGACTTGCATTCAAGTATGGTCTCTGACTACGATGCTTGTGTGACCTACCTGGGTGACACTGAAGTAGTCATATAATCTCTGGCTTCTGAGGCTCCTTCTAGCTATAGATCAATGAACTTTGGGTATAAAATATTGCATGTACTGCCAAGCACAGCCGATGTGTTGTTTTTGCTGAATTGCTTTTTTCCCCTTTCTTTTAAAAATTTTTATTACAAGGAATGGCTTGCTGGGTATGGAATGGGGAGAGTGGGAGAGAATATATTCAGAAAATAATGTATTATAAAAAGAAAAGCCACCAATTTTAAATAGTTTAAATGAAGGCTGAATATAAACAAAATGGAGACATTCTTCGTAACACTTTGCAAATAAATGCTGTTAACAAAATAACAATAAATTTTTAAAAAAGAAAATGAATGTTGTACTCATAGATGGCTGCATTAAATTGAGGGCAGTTAGGGCTTCACCCTACCACACTGGATAGAGTGCTGGCCTTGGAACTAGAAAGGGCTGAAATCCAATCTTCCTCTGACACTAGCTATGTGACCATGGACAAATCACTTACCTGTTCTGAGCCTCAGTTTCCCCTACTGTAAAGTGGGAGTAAGAATACTAGTAAGTTTCTTCAAGGGATTGTTATGAGACTCAAAAGAGATAATGTATTTAAAGCTTTTGAAAACTTAAAAATGTTCTACACATCATCTTACTCAAAGAGATTCCTATTTATGTATTTTAAATGCTGTTGTATTATAGCAATAAACCAGCTAAGGTTTCTATGGTCTTGTATGCTATAACTTTTCAATTTGCTTGCTTTGTCTCAATTTCTCTGACCATACCAAGTTATTCCTCTCTTTATTTTTTTTTAACATCTCTTCAGTTATTTTGATATGGTATTCCCTTATTTTCTTACCATTCCACTATACTGTGCACATCAAAATATTTTAATTGTTCCCTCAATGTATATACTGTATAACCTCTTTTACTATTTTCCAATTGATCAAAAGCTTTGCCCTTATGTAGCTCAATACCACAAGTGAAGATGTTTAATAAGAAATCATTTGAATACTGACCAGAAACTATTTACTACTTGCTTCTTTTAAATAAGTTGGCTAAAAAATTGTCAAGTTCCACAGATGATATTCAAATGCTAAATATTGTAACCGTGTGCTGTGTCATGAAAAATCAGTAATAATTCAACTCTGACAGCATAACAAAAGTACTTCTAATTCTTTTCTAATTGGTCATATCTGTACTGACAACTTTTAAATGCCTTTCAAGAACTATTTCTGATCACTTTCTAAATAAAACACCATTACTGGGGCACCTTATTTTAAGCACACTAAATTCCTTTAACAAGCACTTGCTGAATGTCTACTATGTACAGGAAACTGATTCATCGAAAATTACACAATAGATAAATTAGGAACTAGCTGCTTAATAAACAATACTTTACTGTATAAATATATTTGCAACTCAATTCTTTATGTGGTACAGTGGAAAGAACACTGAGTTTGGAGACAGGATTTTGTCCTTACTGCCTGTGTAACCTAATCTCTCTGAGCATCAGTTCTTCATCTGTAAAATGAGGGAGTTGGATTAAATTCAGGAGTGGGGAACCTGCAGCCCCAGGGCCACGTGTGGCCTTCTAGGTTCTTGGGTGCCGCCTTTTGACTGAGTCCAAGTTTTGGGGATTTGTTCTGTGAAGTTTGGATTCAGTCAAAGGGCAGAACTTGAGGGCCTAGAGGGCCATGTGTAACCTCGAGGCCTCAGGTTCCCCACCCCTGGATTAGATGATATCCTGAATCCTCTCCATTCTAAATCTATGTTTCTATGGTATTCTTTCCAAGGCAAATAACATAGACTCTTCATTTATATAAGTTGCTTTCAATCAAGTTAGTCATCAATAATAATGCCTTCCCTAACATGGAAATGTTTTGCATGACTGCACATATATAATCCATACCAAATCGCTTGTCTTCTCAAGAAAGGAGAAAGGGAGTGAAATTGGAATTTGAAATTTAAGTTTTTACATGTAATTGGAAAAAAATATATAAATTTTTTTAAAGTGACTTCCAGTTTGACAACTTCTCTAGGCTTCAGTTTCTTTTCTCTCTCTCTCTCTCTCTCTGTCTCTGTCTCTGTCTCTCTCTGTCTCTCTGTCTCTGTCTCTCTGTCTCTCTCTGTCTCTGTCTCTGTCTGTCTGTCCGTCCGTCCATCCGTCTGTCCGTCCATCCGTCTGTCTGTCTGTCTGTCTGTCTGTCTCTCTCTCTCTCTCTCTTAATTTTGAGACTGGATCTCCCTATTTCACCAAGCTAGAAGAGCAGCAGACACTCATGGATCCAATACTAGCACTGACTGGGATGGAATTTTTCACCTGACCCTAAAAAGGATGAGAATCCCTGCTTTAAGCATATTTGTGGGTTAGGAAAATTAGGAAGTTAAGATCCAAAGAGATTAAGGACCTTGTGCCAGGTACAAAGCCTTCTATATAAACAATTCCCAAATCAATTTCACCACAGAATGCTTTGGAGCTTGATATATATTGACAGACCACATAACTACATTCTGGTAGTATGGACTATTCCTAAATAAGGGGAGGGTTGAGAAAATTCAGGGGCAAAACAAAGAAAATGAAGCCAATTTCCACATAAAATTTGCTGCATATAATATTTGATAGATAGATAATTTCCACGTACAATATTTTATAGGAGAAAATATTGCTAGCATCAAAATTCCCTTATAGGACCCCCCATTATATGGAATACAATTAGAGAAATATGACTTTTTATTAGGCCTATGAGGCAATGCTATATAGAGAAATAGTGCTGTATTTGGAGGCAGGAAATCTAGGTTTTTTTCTTAGCTGTGATACTACCACTGTGGCTTTAGACAAGTCACTTAGTTTTCAACTGTAAATTGAAGAAGTTGGACTAGAAACTAGAAGACATATAACGTCTGACCTTCCTCTTCTAACTATAAGGTCTCCATGTCTTTTTCCTCTAGGTAGAAAAGGCTTGCACGCAAGTATCTTTAATCTTGGCACATAAATTTGACTTTACAAGATTGGCTCTACTGGACTCACACAACCTGGTGGACCTAGGAATCTTATCTTTTACACTTTGGGGGGGAAATGTAAAAATGTTGTTCAATAAAATTTTCCATTCTAAATTTCAAAATGAACAGTTTGAAAATAAACATTGAAGTGAACATTAACTCAATCTGTTTAATTGCCTTCTTGCTTCTATAGCTCAACTTTGATATCTTTCTTTTTTCCAAGGCTGGACTCTTCCATTTTCAGACAATTCCAAAATTTTGAAGGGAGGGAGAAAAATTGGGAACTCAAAATCTTATGAAGATGAATCCTAAAAATGACCTTTCCATATAACTGGAAAAAATAAAGTGCTATAAAAAAAGGAACTACTGCAATTCTGTCCTTTCTTTTCTCCAATCAATCACTATTATCCTTGCCCGTTGTCCATTTCTACATAGTGATAGCTATTCTTGCTTTCCAGTTTAAAGACATAAATACTAACTGAGGAAAAGGAAATCCTATGAAACTGACACGTGAAAATTCTAGAAGTTCCTGAAGTTGTTTTTTTTTTCTGGAAAAATTTTATAAGAAGAGAGTTCTGTGGAGGAAAGGTACAAAATTGTCACTGGTTCTGAGATGGGTATCATCCTAAGTGCAAAGCCAAAACGGAAGGAATGAGATAGAAAAAGAAAAGAAATTCCATAGGATCACCTATCTTTGTGTATCAATGGCACTGTATCAAGATTTACTATGCCAATCAACTGGGGAATAGCTGAACAAGTTATGGTATATAAATATAATGAAATACTATTGTACAGTAAGAAATGATGAGCAAGAAGATTTCCAAAAAACCTAGAAAGACTTATATGAAATGACAAAAAGTGAGATAAGCAGAACCAGGAAAACATTGTACACAGTAACAGCAACGTTGTGTGATGGTCATTGATTTAGTTCTTCTCAGTAATACAACGATCCAAGATAATTACAAAAGACCCATGATGGAAAATACTATCCACATCCAGATAAAGAACTGATGGACTCTAAATGCAGATTTGAAGCACACTGTTTTCACTTACTTTATTTTTTTGTGTTTTTCTTCCTTTTAGTCTGTTTCTTACTTCATAGCTGTGACCAATATGGAAGTATGTTTTACATAATCACATATATATATATAACCTATATCAAATTGTTTACCATTTTAGGAAGAAGGAAGGGAGAAAAATTGGGAACTCAAAATCTTATAAAAATGAATCTAAAAATTGTCTTTCTATATAATTGGAAAAAATAAAATGCTATAAAAAAAGAATTACTGTAAATGCATCTGCTTTTAAATGATGTAACAATACTTTCTGCCTTCCTACCCAACTCTTGTGACAGTAAAAGCAAGATTTGTCTAGGTTGGAGGCTGTCTGATATTTTGTGTCCCGGTATAATCTTTCTTCCTTCTCTTTTCCATCTTTTTGAAAAAAATCTCTTCGTTTATTTTATGTTATGAAGTACTATAGCTAATCAAAAGGAATAAAATCTTTATATGTTAAGGTTTGTTTTGTTTTAGAAGCCTCTTGGTTTCTTAGTCACTTAAGATTTTATTGGCAAATATAGCCCTGACACACACACACACACACACACACACACACACACACACACACACACACACACACACACACACACACACACACACACACACACACCTCCCAGGGAAGGAAATACTACTGTATTCCTAGCTCAACACCAATGAGTATAAAGAAGAAAGGTTGTTTGGGGAAAAGGCAGGGCGAAAATAAGTATGCCGCCTCTTTCCCTAGAGAAGGGGGAAACACAATTTTGGAAAGTTCTACCTTGCTAATTTGCTAATATGACCGTCTCTAGACTAGTGTTTTGTCTGGAGACCCTTTGGAATCCATTTTTCTTTGTACTGGGGGCAACATCCCACTCTTCAATCGATTTTTGGTTTCAGTTAAATTCCAAACCAAATCCTATTGTTCAGACCAAGAGGGAGAAATCTTTCTCCTCTTCTCCTCTCTCCAGCCCAAACACACACAAGAGAGCATTACAAGGTAAGAAGTAAATATAGAAGGACGCTACTGTACACAAAAGATATTTTAATTGAATATTTGTGGCTTCCTCTTTTCTAAATAGCCAAAAAACAAAAACAAAAACCCAAAGCACCAACAACAAAAACTTCACTTCGAATATGCTACTTTCTAAGTGTTTCTATATATATATAAATTTGCTTTGATTTGTGGTTTGACACTTCCCTTCAATCCCATTGAATAGAAACTTTTAAATGTGCAACCCTGTTACTCAGCGCGCCTCTGTTGTCAAAGAGAAAAAACCCCTCACATCTCTTGGCTGCCTTTGGCTTTCCCAGTCCCCCGAGACCTAGGCAACGAAATGAGCACGGGGGTGGGGTTGTGGGTGGGGGGAGGGCAGGGAAATCAGGGTGACCATACTTTTGGCATGAGCCCAGGTTTCCAATTTTCTAAGTTCTTCGGCCAGTTTCATTCTCCTCTCCATTGTGTCATGCTAGTTGAAAGACCCAGGAAAAAAGGGGGGCCATGGGAACACAAAGAAACAAAAGAACACCCACCATGGGGTGAACAGACAGGAAGCTTTGCTAATAGATTTCAAAAGTGTAAAATCCTGGACCAATCCTGTGTCTTCAAAGATTTACTAGATAGAAGCAGAACTCTGATGCCTATTAAAGAGTAAATTAGCATAGTTGGGGGGGAGGGGAGAAGTTTAAGGAGGAAGAAAATGCCGGTATTCAAGGGATAGTGAAATAAATGTTCATCCTTAACAAGGCCATATCTAGTTCTATACTGTAGTTGTTTGTCCATTTGCTTAAGTAACACTTTTATTGTCTTTTAATTTTTTAGAAATTTACTTCTGCATAAACACATAGCTTCACTAATTTGTACATCTTGAAGTTTCTTTGGCACCAGACTCTATGGTCTCAGGAATACTGAAAACTATTGCTTGGCTGAACCCCATGGCTTTGTCTGCTATAAAATTCTGCCTTCCTGTCAAGCATTGGGAAAGTAAAGCACAAAAAATCTTGCTTGAAATCAGAATTATCCTAAAGCTGTAACAGAATTATAATCTTAGAGCTGGAAGAGGAAGTTGCAGCCTAGGAAGGGTTCTTGACCTGATAGTAAAGTAAGTTCTTAAGAGTAAGGATAGTTTCTTGATAGTAAGGATAAATTTTTAATAAATGCTTATTGGCTCACTAATTTGCCCAATACAGGTAGTATCAGAGGTAACCTTTGAACCTTTTCCCTCTGATTTGAGAGCCTGTACCACGCTACCTGACTAATACTTGGTATACAGAAAGGCATTTCCACTTCACTTCCCCTTTCACTTCTGTGTGGGCACCACTACCTTGTGAGTGCGTTTAGTATGGAATAGTCTGGATTCATTGACTTTTCTTTTAAAGGTTGTAATGACAGATTCATTTAATGGATATAGGTGACCATATGTAAAAATTCCAGGAGTCTTCAGATTGCATTGAAGTTTTAACAGATTGGCTACAAACCAAAATTGTTCATTTAGTCAGGATTTACTGGCTTTTTTTTGTGGGGGGCGGTATATGGAAGCTGACTTGACAGTTAAAAATAATAAACAATTAGGAGACATAGTATGGTATGGTGGTTAGAGTAGGGGTCTTGGAGTAAGACAGATCTTGGAGTAAGACTAAGGCAGGGTTCTAATCCTGCCTCAGACACTGTATCATTTAATTTTTTTGAGCCTCAGTTGACTGGCTTATAAAATAAGGGGTTTGGACTTGACCTCCAAGGTCTCTTCCTACTTCAAAGCAATGACCCTATAACTTATCAGATTTGTCTGGTGTAGAGAGCTAGTAAAGCTTCCTACCCTACTTTTTATGGGAAACCTTAAAGCAGATAACTAGAGGAATTGACTAACGCTACAGAAATAGATAAGACATCCATTCTGGACAGTTTGCTAAATCTTTGTGAAGCATTACAATGTTGCATTGGGAGTCAGAAGACTTGGGTTTGAATCCTGGCACAGATAACTAGTTACATGATTTTGAGTAAGTCACTTTTCCTCATCTGCAAAATAAGGATAATAATAGCATCTACGTCAGAGGGCTGTTATAAGGATAATATATGTAAAGTGCTTTGCGATCTTTAAAGAATTATACATAGTTATTATTATTGGAAGTCATTTGCTACATTGAGAAAAAATATTTGGAAAAGATAACTAAATTCCATTATTACACTATTATTGAGGGGCGGGGGTAGGGTCTTACATTTTAGTGCTTATTATATTATATGTTTATAGAAATCAATCTATTTCCGGGGCGATGATTTCATGTAAGGCACATATAATCCATATCATAAGTGATTTTCTCTCATGACAGAGTTCTCCTACATAGTATTAAACCTAGCTTCTGAGTTTTTGCCCTAGAACAGTGTCTTGATTAGAATATTTTATTGTGAAGCTGCTACCTTTTGTATGCCTGAATTCTTCATATTTCTTCACTTGAATTATTTGTGCCCTGGAACAAAAATAATTATAGTTTAGGTTGATAGATTTAAAGCACTTTTCTCATAAAAACTCCATAAGCTAGTGTATGTATTGTTATCCTCATTTTATAGATGAGGAAACTGAGTCTGAAAGAAGCTAATTGACTCCCTTACAGCCATATAGCTAGCAAGTGTCCAAGAACCAGCTAGGTGGTACAGTGGATAGAGCACCAGTGCAGGAGTCAGGAGGACCTGAGTTCAAATCTTACCTCAGACATTTGACACTTACTAGCTGTGTGACCTTGGGCAAGTCACTTAACCCCAATTGTCTCATCCTGGGTCATCTCCAGTCATCCTGATGAATATCTGGTCACTGGATTCAGATGGCTCTGGAGCAGAAGTGAGGCTGGTGACCTGCACAGCCCTCCCTCACTCAAAACAAAGTCAAGTGCGAGTCATGTCATTATTTCTCTGATGGTATGGTCTTCTTTGGCAATGAAAGATGAACACACAGGTTCAAGAACCTGGGTCCTTTGATACCACGTCCAGTATTACTCCATTACATTGCCTTTCTCATCTTCGTTCACTTGGTCCCCATGGTGGAAATTATTCCCCTTCCACCCATCTCTATCAATTGAAATTCTTCCCTACCTACATGGCCTAACTCAAGTGCCATGTGCTCCTTGAAATCTTGCCTACACACTGAAAGATGCATCTTCCTCCTGAATTGGAGCATTTTGTGTAGCCCTTCTGCTTACCCTTATCTTACCCTCCTTGTGTCCTAGTTATTTGTATACACTTTGTATACATTTTGTATACATTTTCACCTCATTAGATTGCACATTCCTTGAGAATACAGTTTTTGTTGTATGTATCAATATAGCCCTTGCACATAGTAGGCAATGACTTTAATACATGCAAACACAATGGAACATCTTTCCAAGTACAAAACATAACCTCAGGCACCTGAATTCAACCTTGTAAATACATTTAAAAATTTTACCAGCTCAAGCAATTTTTAAACAACACTACTCCATGAAGTAGTAAAATGAATGAATTGATCTTTTCTTCTCCATATAAACTATTACTCACCCTGGGTTACTAGGATATTTCCATAGCTGCCTTTCAACACAACATTTTACAGTAACTATGGCTTGAAATTCTGTTACTTCATTTAGTTGCTGGACATCCTCATAAAACATATTACTCTTAAGGTGGGCAAAATCTCAAAGAATCTCAAGACATTTTTGGTGGTTCTGCAAAAGTATTGGAAAGTATGTTCTTATTTGGCACATGGGAAATGTATCAATTTTTGAAAAAAGAATGAATAGTTTTAACCATTAAACCTTGTAGACGGGAACTAACAATATATGAGTATGTATGCGTGTATAGTGCGTGCTCTGTAAGAGATTGTTGATTGATTGATCTAATTTTCTCTTCTGTAAAATGGAAGTAATTTTGTAGTTATTTTTGGCAGTTCTTAAGCCCCTACTATGTGCAAGGTGTTTGCAATAAAAAGATGAAAATGCAACCTTACTTGCCTTGAAGGATCTTACAAACTGAAGTGCTCAGGAGATGACTTGCCTGAACTCACCCAGGAAATAATACAATAAGATGTCCTAATTCCCAATTCCCTCTTGTGTATTATGTCTAATGCAAGTACGGCTGAAAAGGAATAAAAGTAAATGCAGTCTTTTTAATTATCAGAGTATTTAGTTTCAAGTACTCCATTTTAACATATCTGGTAGATCTTAAATTGTGAGCTGTTAAAGGAAAGGAAACTTTTTTTTTCAATTTTTTAACATTTCTATTTAAAGTTTTGAATTCCAAATTCTCTCTCTCCCTCCTCTTCCTCCCTTTCCCCTTCTCTGAGATGGTAAGCAATCAGACATAAATTATACATATGCAGTTACATAAAACATTTCCATATTGATCAATTTGTACCAAATGACTTGAATAAAAGGAAAAAATGAAGGAAAATGAAAAATAACATGCTTCAATCTGTATTCAATAAATATAAATTCTTTCTCTGGAGGCAAATAGTATGCTTCATCAATGCGTCCTTTGGGATTGTCTTGGATCATTGTATTGGTGAGAATAGCTAGGTTCTTCACAGTTCTTCATCGAATAATATTGCTGCTACTGTGTACAGTGTTCTCCTGGTTCTGTCCATTTCACTATGCATTGGTTCATGTAAGTCTTTGCAGGTTTTTTCTGAAATCATCCTGTTTGTCATGTTAAGAAGACATGATATTAATAAGATATCAATATTCCATTACAATCATGTACCATAGTTTGTGTAGCCATTTCCCAATTGATGGGCATCCTTTGATTCCCAATCCTTAGCCGCCACAAAAAGAGCTGCTATAAATATTTTTGTACAAGTAGGTCCTTTCCCCCCTCTTTTTTAAATGTTTTTGGGTTAAAGACCTAGCAGTGATATTGCTGGAGAAAAGAAACATTTTAAAATCTAATCTGTATGCCACATCTAGCATAATGCATCATGTCAATATATATCTAATAAAGGGTTTTGATGATGACGACGTCTTACCTTGCAACATTTATAACATACTGGGTGCCATACTAGCAAAGCATTTGACACACAGAGAGAAAAACATTCCATACAGAAATTTTTAGTCATTGACTTATTAGAGTGTTAATTAATAAAATTACCTTAGATTCATAGATGGTACTTTGAAGTCTTTAAAAATCAGTAATGGCTAAATTAGGAAGTAGGAATGGTACTTTAGAAGATGAAGTTAGGAAGGTTAACTGGACCTGTCCAAATCATCAAAATCCATATTGGAGGCTGCACAACTTTGAGGGCCTTGAGGGATCATTTAGTAAGTTTTATTAGGGAGGGGAAGATGCCAAAAAGAATGGACAGAATTACCACCTCAAAAAAGTGATCAAGAGGGCATCGGGAACTACTCACCCATATTCCTACTTTATCTTCTTCATAACACAGTTATGAGAATGAGCAACATTTTTGTCCAGGGTAAAACTAGATGAAAATATGAGACAGAAATCCAGTCTTTCATGATTTTCTATAGCATAATGAATGAATAAATGAATTCACATAAATGAATAAAGGAACTTATTGAGAATTTACTAGTTAAGTCAACAATTACTTATTTTTAAATCATATTTTGTTTCCCCCAATTATATATAAAAACAATTAAAATGGCTTTTTAAAAGTTTTGACATTCTAAATTCTGTCCCTCCCTCCCTTCTTCTCTCCCTGAGATGGTAAGCAATCTGATACAGGTTATACATGTGCAATCACATAAAACCTATTTCCATATTAGTCATTTTGTGAAAAGGAAGAAAGGAAGGAAGGAACAAAAGAAAGAAGGAAAGAGAAAAACGGTATGTTTTAGCCTATATTCAGACACCATCAGTTATTTCTCTGGAGGCAAATAGCATTTTTTATCTTGGGTCTTTTGGAGTTGTCTTGGATCATTGTATTGCTGAAAATAGTCATCCACAATTTCAATAATCATTTATTAAACACCTGCTATGTGCATGGCATTCTACTAAGGGCTGAGGATACAAAGAAAGGCAAAAGACAGTCTTTGTTCTCAAGAAGATCATAATCTAATTCAAGAGAAAACACGCAAATAACTATACAAAATAGAGGCAGTTGGTAGCTCTGTGGATAGAGCTCTGGGCCTGGAGTCAGGAAGACCTGAGTTCAAATCCAGCCTCAGATACTTCCTAGCTGTGTGACTCTGGGCAAATCACTTATTCTCTGATTGCCAGACAAAACAGATTCATTGGAAAAGGAAATTGCAAACCACTCCAGTGTCTTTGCCAAGAAAACCCTAAATGGAATCAGGAAAGGTCAGACGAGATTGGACAACATGTATAAAACAAGGTATGTAAAGGATAAATTGAAGACAACCCCAAAGGGAAGGCACTAGCATTAAGGAGGATCTGGAAAGACTTCTTGCGTAAGGTTAGATTTGAGCTTAGACCTGAAGGAAGTCAGAATACTGAGAAAAGAAGGGATACAATTCTGGATAGTAAAAATGAGTGGAGTCTAGAGATGAGAGGAAGGCTTGCGAAAGAAGTAAATTAGGAAGGAAGCCAGTGTTATTGGATATCAGAGTACATGGGAGTAAGGTAGACTGGAAAGAGAGGAAAGGACCAGGTTCTGAAGGACTTTCAAAGCCAAGCAGAATTTTTTATTTGATCCTGGAGATAATAGGGAGCCCACTAAATTTATCAAATGGGATGGTGACATGGTCAGACCTGTGCTCAAAGAATTGTGCTAAGGAGTAGCAATACAAATAGAAAACACAGTACCTCCTCTCAAAGAATTCAACATTCTACCTGGGTTTGACAACACACAAAGGAGGCTTTAACTGCAAGTCAATGGAAAGGTCCTATTGTTCCTAAGAAACAGCAGTAAAGAAGATGATAATGCATCATCTTTAATGACATTTCTCCACTAATAAAATAATCCAGAGTTCCTTCAGTATTTGATCCACTCATCTGAACCACCTAAAACACTCAAGAAGAATCCAAATACTTTTGAGGAAGGCAGTAAATAGGATTTTTAAGGTGTTAAAGGAAATAAGACAGAATGCCCTCTTGATGGCAGCTTGTCAATAGGTACTTTGGATGGCATATTCAGTGTGGTATGAAACAAAATGTTGACTTAACAGTCAAAGGACTGGAATCTGACTTATTACCTAGGTAACCTTTGGAAAAGGACTTAAAATCTCTGAGACTCAGTTTCCTCATCTGTAAAATGAAGGGATTTGATCAGATGATCTCTAAAATCAGCTTTAAAGCTATGACTGTATGATCTCTTGGTTGATTGGTTATTGTCCTTCATTCTCGAAGAGGATCAAAATAACATCACCATAATAAAGTGAAATTTCAGTGTGTCAGACTGTGGCTGATCAGACCAATATGAGCTTGGAATGCTCTACCACAGGCTGGGCACAGATAGTCTGTATGAATATTTGGGGTGGATATTCCAAATTTGTACATCCTATGTTTACTTTGTGCTATTTCAATTCTGCTTTGCTCATAGAGCACAGCAACCTTTCTGATGTGGGCATGCTATGCTGAGTGGTCCTGTGCCAGTGTCTCCCATGTTGCACAGTCAAATCCAAAGTTCTTGAGAGAGACCTTGACAGTGTCCTTGTATCACTTCTTCTGGCTACCATGTGATCGCCTGCCCCATACAAGTTCTCCATAAAATAGTCTTTTGGGCAAGTGTACATTTTGCATTCGACCAACATGCCCAGCCCATCAGAGCTCACTCTCTGAAGCATAATTTGAATACTTGTCAGTTCAGCTTGAGCAAGGACTTCAGTGTCTGGTACCTTACCCTGCCAGGTAATCCTCAGAATTTTCCTAAGACAGTTCAAATGGAAGAGATTCAGTTTCCTGGCATGGTGCTGGTAGACTGTCCATGTTTCATTTTTAAAAGACAGACTTGTAGAACAAGTGGGAACAACCCATAGACAGAGAAAATTAACAGTAGCTAGCTGAGAAATTTGAGGTACTTGAAGTATTTTCAAAAGGATCCCTGCTTATCCTTTGGATAAATGTCAATATCTTCTCTAAGACAGTGTATCAGAGTCTTCTTTTTCTTCTTGTAGGTATTTTTAAGGGGACCAAATGAAACAGTGTTCTATGGCAATGTTATTATGTTCTGATTTGTCTTTATACAAATATTAGTCAGTGTGGTGCAGTGGCTTTGGAGTCAGAGGACCTCTGCCATTTACTTACTTGGTGACCTTGGGCAAGTCACTAATCTTTTCTTAGCCTTGGTTCTCTCATCTGTAAAAAGAGAGGACTGAAGAATAGGGTCCCTTAAGCCCCTTACAACTCTAAAACTATGAGTAGGTCCTCCTTACTCTATTGTAAACCCATCAAATCTGTGCCAGAGAAGGCAGACAGTAATAACTGAGATGCATTCCTTTCTCTCTGAGTTATGCCATTAGAATTAAAGCTTATTTGGAGCGGAGAGGGGTTTCCTTGCACAAAGCATTAAGTGCAATTTGTTATTATTAAATGAACGAATTTTAGTTAAGCCTCAAAGTGAAACTCTCAGATAAAGAGAAATCAATTATAAAGAAAATCAGGAAGGCAAAATTTTACTTTTCATGTAGATATATCTCATCATACAAAAGTTGGATGACAGGAAATAGACTGATTTATCCCCCAAATGGTGTATCCCATCCACCAAAAAAAAAAAAATTTTTTTTTAACTACAGAACATGCATCGGAGGGCAAAGGAGTGGGAAGCTTGAATGTCACCCGAAACCAAAGACAACATTTGGAGAGACAATCCCCGGCTACTATTACACATGATTTTGAAAAAATGTGCAAACATAAGCTTCTACCCTATCATTATGGTATGCACACACTTGAATATCTCTTCTTTCCACGCAGCTCTAATCTAATCACCACCAGGCTTGACCACTTTGGGGGTGGGAGGAATCCTTTCTAGAAAAAAAAAAAACCTTTGAATCTTTTTCTTTTATATAGATTTCCCCAATTTCTATCTTGGGGAGAGTACCCCCCCACACACACACACACCTTCTTCAGACTGTGTAGGGAGCACACAGCTCTCAGAACGCTTCGCTGAGCACCCTAACACTTTATAACCTTGTCCTCCCACCCCTGAAACACTGTAACACCAGGAGGGCAAGCCGCTACTTTGTTAAACAGGTTTCCATGGTTTTAAGGGTGGCAGGGGATGGGGAAATGCTAAAACTGTACTGAAAGGAGTGTTGAAGAACCAAAAGAGAAAGACTCGTAACCCTTAAAGACTGAACTGGACGCAGCACACTTTACCCACTCCTCAATTTTTTGCTAAAAAAAAAAAATTCTCCATAAGCCTTACTGCTCACACAGCCCACTCCGCGAACTCAAATCCTCCTTGTCCCCATCGGGATGCCCGCTGACACCCTGAAGCACACCACCAGCTCCCGGGCCCGCCCACTCCCGCCCCCGCCCCCGCGGCCGGGTCCAATGACGGCCGCTCTTGGGGGCTAGGCCTCCGGTGATAGGCTTGCAGGGCCTGCCGCTCTCAAGATGCGGCCCTCCCCCTTTCTCCGCCCTTCCCCTCCCTTTTTTCTTTCTCTCCCTTCCCCAAGCTGGAGGGGCCGGAGCATCAGGGGGAGTAGCCCAGCCGGGAGAGCAGCCGCGGCGTAGTTGCAGTTGCGCCATCTGTCAGGAGCGGGCCAGGGAGGAGGGGGAGGAGAAGGAGGAAGAGGAGGAGGAGAGGGAGAAGGAGAAGAAGGAGAGGGTGGAGGAGAAGGAGGAGGAGGAGGAGGAGAGGGAGAAGGAGGAAGGCTCAAGGCTCGCTGTGCAGAGGAGCAGCCGCGCGAGGAGAGGGGAGGCCACGGCCCCTTAGAGCCCCCTCCTTCCCTTGCCAGCCGGGGCGGCGCAGCGCTTAGCTCCCGGGGT
This sequence comes from Notamacropus eugenii, assembly GCF_028372415.1. NCBI lineage: Eukaryota > Metazoa > Chordata > Mammalia > Diprotodontia > Macropodidae > Notamacropus > Notamacropus eugenii. Next base: position 192,207,846 of record NC_092873.1, on the reverse strand, counting down.
GGTGGGGGTGGCTTGCGGAGCGCCCGCACCGAAGCCGCCGCCTCCCAGAGCGGCAGCTGGTACCCGGAGGGAGCCGGCCGCCGGGGCTGGGGGGGGAGAGACCCTGGCGCTGTCCTCCTCCCGCTTCTCCTGCTCCTCCTGCGCCCGCCCCCTCGGAAGGGTCGCCTGCCTGCCTCCCCGGGAGCCCGCAGAGGAGCGCCGGGAGAAGACCATGTGAATGGGGCTGGGAGCCTCAGGTAAGCGGGGCGGGGGTGGGCGGGGGAGAGGATGCTGCAGCGGCCGCCGCAGCCGCCGGCACCGGCTCCTCCTCCGGACCCCCGCATCTCCGGCCGCGGGGTCGGGCGCCGCGCGGCCGCTGCGGCTCGCCAGCATTCTCCGGACCTGACAGGCGCGCGGCGCGGGCTTCCCTGCACTGCCCCGGCGCGGCGGACCCCCGACCCCAGCTCCTTCCCCACCCCGGGAAGGACTGGACTGGAGCTGGGCTCGGGCTCGGGAGGGAGAAGCGGGTTCCGCCCCTGCTGAGCTGGTGGAGCCCCCCGCCCCCACCCCGGGGGACCCTGGCGGCGTGGGTTGCTCTAATGACAGGGATGATGTAATCATTTAATAATTGATGATTCCCAGTAAGCCGGGGCTTGGCCCCCTGCTGCTCCCCCTCCACCTCTCCATCCTCTCGCGGTCCCTGTAGCTGACGATTTCCCATGCCCATCCTCCTGCGGGCTTCCATCACCTCCCTAAGCGACTTCCCCCACCTTCTTTCCCTTCCCCCAATTTCCCTTTCCTTTGGCTTCCCGCCCTCTTCCGCCTCTCCTTCTGCTCCCCTCAGGCTTTTTCTCCTCCCCCCTCAGCCTCACCCTCTTACCCCTCGCCACCTTCCCCTCAGCCCCCCTGCGTTTCCTCTCTACTTCCCCAGATCATTTGCTGGTTTTTGTCTCCTCCTTTCTCTTATCTTTAAGCCCACAGGCTGAGGGTAGTGAGCCAGAAAGAGGCAACTAAGACTCCTCGCAGGGCGTTTATTTGCTGTGACTAACTGCAAAAAAGGAAGGGAGGAAGGGAGGGGGGCATGATAAAAGTATCCTCCCTTTTCTTTCCCTCAAATCAATCTCACAGGCTGTGTGTGTGTGTGTGTGTGTGTGTGTGTGTGTGTGTGTGTGTGTGTGTGTGTGTGTGTGTGTCACACAAAGGGTCCTTTCAGTTCCTAGAGAAGAGACACACAAAATACCCAAGAATGGTGGGGTTTCCTGCTTGTTTCTTTTCCCTGGGGCTTCCCTTTCTCTTTCCACAGGAGGCAGGAGATCTTCTCTCTCACATCCCCTTTCCTGCCACATTTGGGGGAAAGATAAAGGGCACCAAATGCCCATTTGTGGGCATTTAATAACGTCCCAGGAACTGTAGGGGATTTGGAAGTGGACTATTTTCTCATGGTTGTTATTGGTGTGTGTGTGTGTGTGTGTGTGTGTGTGTGTGTGTGTGTGTGTGTGTGTGTGTGTGTGTTTAAAGGTTTCAGCAGCTTAGAGAAGTTTCCTTTCAGCGTTAGATGGCTTCTTTCCTGACTCCGTTTTGTGGGGAGGGTGCTAGGGGCCTGGAGTTAGGGCTATGTTGGTGTGTTGAAGGAGTAGTTTACTCATGAATCAGAGAATGATATTAATGGGTTGATCCATTTCTTAGTGATAGGGGAGGGAACTGAGTGAGAGAGAACTGAGCCTCCAGAAAGACTTCATTTCTTTCCAATCAAGTATAAGCAGAGACTTTTGTTATGGAATCTCTTTTTTATGTTTTCTCTGTCGATGTTGGTGTCGCTTTGTATTTAAGTACTCAGAACCATTATGAAGGCAACAAGACTTGAGTGCCTCTGGAAATACTTCTGGAAACCTTGTCCCTTTCCTGCCTCTGTCTAGCCTTCTTTACTCCCACATCCTTCCTCTCACTACTTGTGTATTTTCTACTCTTTGTGTTCTAACCCTTTCACCCCTAGATCCTGCCCCATGTATCCCCAGTATTCAGGTGAAGATTGTTGGGTTCAGAAACTCTCAGAGGAAGTGGTTTTGTTAAATATCTAAAACTTGGAGGCAAGACTGGCTGCAACCTATAGAAGTTTCTATGTATCTTCTGTCAGAACCCTAAACCATCTCTCTCATGACACTCTCTAGGAAAGAGGTCCTTAATCTGTGAACTTTTTTTTTTTATATTTTGACAACTATTTCAAAATAATTGATTTTCTTTGTAATTCAATAGGTTTTATTTTATATATTTAATAACATTATTCTGAGAAAGAAACCATGGGCAGTATATGATAAAAAAGAAAGGGAAGAATGTCACAGCATGTGTGTGTGTGTGTGTGTGTGTGTGTGTGTGTGTGTGTGTGTGTGTGTGTGTGTGTGTGAGAGAGAGAGAGAGAGAGAGAGAGAGAGAGAGAGAGAGATACAGATACAGATACAGATACAGATACAGATACAGATACAGATACAGATACAGAAACAGATACTCTTGCTCTAGGAAGAAATGTAAAGTTGGGTGCATTGTATGCCAATTCCATAATGGCTAAACTTGAGTATTAAGAGTCTGGTACCAAACCAATACAAATGTGGGGCAATGTCTCCCAAGTTAATTCTGAAAGAATACTTTTTTTTTTTTTAAATAAAAGCTTTGTTAGAATTGAGATCCCATCCGTGCATATTTGAATTTTAGAAGCCTTTCATTGTAAGAACTTTTTATTTGGAAAAAGTAATGTGGTTAACGGGGTTACTTCTGAAAACAAAGGATGGTTTGTTTTTAGACTCTAGAAGGGCAGTCAATGCGCTTTAAGCTTAAACTCTGTTGTCTAACCAAAAGTGGCTTCATGGACAAAATTGAATTTGAACAAAACCCCCATGCTTTGGATTCTGAAGCTGCTCATTATAGCATTTCTATTACTTTCTTTGAACATTTTTAGGTCCTTGTGGCCTCTTTAAGTGAACTCTTTTTTTTTACATGTTCAAAATAATTCAATTTTTATTTAATAATAAGCTCATGTAATATAGAAATTTGTCTCCGCCCCCTTTTCACAGCAAGGCAATTGGCTTATTCCATTCTTTACTCTTAGCTGAATTTCTCTCAGCAAAGTTTTTTGTATACTCTCAGATCAGAGGAAGGAACCTTACCGGTCATCTAATCCAGCCTCAGTTATTTTACAGATGAGGCAACTGAGGTCTTGAGGTGACCCAGCTAAGGTTAATACGGCTTTGTTAGTGACAGAGTTGTGACCAGCACCCAGGGGGCCCTTTATGTTACATGCTTCCTCCCTTATTTGGCTCTGAATGGCATCAGATTTCAGTTATTTTGTATAGTTTTTGAGAAGAGAGCTTCCAGATGGGCTGCTAAGACATATTTCAATGCTTTGAGGTCACAATGCTTTGAAAGCATGTCAGGACCGACAAGCAGATTGAAGTAGGATCAGTCAACATAAGGATAGGGCCTCTATTCAGTTCATGGTGCCAAATTATATTGGTTGGAGCCCTAGGGTAGTGTGCTGTCAGTCTAGCAGCAGACGTGGGGTGGGGAGGAGTACCTCCAATCTTTTTTAGGCCAAAATTGATGATGAAGTCTATCTACCATCTGGTGAGGGCTGAAGTAAGAAAATAGTCTTCCTATTAGAAGGATTTTTTTTCTTCTCATTTTGGAGGATCTAAGAGTAATAATAATTGTGCCCTTTTTCTACTTCAGTACTATTTTTCTCTAGTAGTGACAACAAGATTGGTGGAGAGTTGTTTTAATTGTGGGAGGACCAAACAAGTAGGTGCCAGCAGTTTATTTATTATGACCCACAAGATCAAAGAGAGAAATCTTTTTGTATCCCGTCAGGGGATTATTTGATTAAAATAAAAACTATTTAAATCCCTAGTCAGGTGCACTATATTGAATTATATTTCCCACAAAAATACATGACTATTTTGATACAACCTTAATAGCTATTGTAAGCCAAAGACATATTTCAGTTGTTAGAAGAGATTTTACATTTTAAGGCAATGATTTGTTTTGCTATTTCTAGTTGACCTAAAGAAACAGCTTTATTTTCATTTTAAAAATCTAATTTGACTTCAGCCTACTCTTTGAGCCTTACTGTGTACAACTCCCCCCTCAGATATTGCATATACCCTGGCTAATCTACTACTTGTCTCTAAAACTGCCCCTCCCCTACCCCCTCCCTGGCTTCTGTTTCTTTTGCCAAAACTGGTCTCTGTGTCTGAAATGGCCATCTTCTTCCTCTAGCTCCATGTATGGACAGTACATCTAACCTTCAAGGCCCTTCTCAGGTGCCATCTTCTAAATGAAGCCTTCTCTGATCTCCCATCCTCCCCCATTCTTCTTTATATCTCATCATTCTATAGTAATATCATGTATATATCATATTCCAATTTTTATTATAGTCATCTTTGTATTTATTTTATCTTTTTCAGAAATATTAGCTACCAGTCTCCACCCCACCCCCACACCCTGGAGGCTAAGGGCTATGTTTTATTTACCTTCATATCTCTCCTAGCATGCTACACTGCACATATTAACTGTTAAATGTTTGTTGAACAAATTAGTTAATTAATGAATACACCTGTATACATAACTATGTTTTTACTTATATGAAAACTGACTTCTGCAGTAGATAAGATAGTCTTTGGATGCTCCTTGTCCTCAGGCCAGGTCCCACAAATTATTAGTGCCACTGATGTGACAAAGCAGAAATTGTCTCCATCTTGAAATCAGAATAATAAAATACTTAACCTATTAAAAGCATATATAAAGCATCTAGGCATTGAGTATTAGCTAAAGCATAGTAGCACTGGTTCTCACCTGGGAAATAGGTTGTTTATCTTGGTTAGCTGTAGTCTAATGTAACTTGTCAAGTTTGCATTGCTACCAGTTCAATTCAGAAAACATTTAGTAAGCTTATTGTACAAAGCACTTGGTTAGTTTTGCCTTTTGGATATTTTGAATTGAATGTCTTGTAAGCATCTCACGTGTACTGTGTCTAAAACAGAATTCTTTCCAAGGTTTCTGTTATTCCTCAGGGCATTACCATGGTTTGCAACTTTTGACATCATCTTCAACTCCTCTCTTACATATACCGCTTAACTAGTTAGTTGTCCAGTCATGTCATTTCTGTCTGCACAGCATATCTCACGTGTTTCTCCTTCTGTCCACTCACACAACCACCAACCTCGTTCAGGCCCAACTCACCTCTCCCTCCAGACTATTGCAATAGCCTCCTGATGGGCCCCATCCTACCTTTCCAGCCTTCTTACATGCTACTTCCCACCATACACTCTACAGTCTTGCCATTCTGGCTTACTTGCTGCTCTTCAAATATGGCACCCCATCTCCTACCTCTCCCTTTGCACTGGCTGCCTCTCATGCCTGGAATGTTCCCTCTCTTTACCTTGCCTGGCATCCTTCAAGAAGACTCAGCTCCCCTTTGGAATGAGGCCTTTCCTTATTGCCCTAACTGTTAATGCCCTTCCAAAGTTACCTTGTTATCTGTTTTATCTCCCTTGGCTTCAGAATATAGGCTCTTTGAGGACAAAGACTTCTATTTTATCCCCTTGGCCTGAACTAGACAGTAAATACTTGATTGATTGAGACACAAAAATTATGCAGGCTCCTCATCCTCAAGGAAACAATTAGTAAATATTCTTGGAGGTAGAAGAATGTACTTCGATTAGTTATGAATAACCCTGAATTATTCTCTACCAGAGTCTCTTTGGCCATGCACAGTATGAGTAGTATATTTAAGGTGGCATATTAATACTATGAATTGTCTTACACAGTTTAAAAATCTTTTGCCAATTTATAGGTATTATTGGAGAGTTTCTCTTGAGGTTTATGGTCCCCTCTGGAGTCACAATATATAATCTTTAAGAAGCAACAAGCAGAAACTATGAGAGATTAGTAGAAATTGCCCTTTAAGGACCAAAGGTTAGAGAAGAGACATGAATTATGGAGACAAGTGTGTCACTAAGAGAATAGTAGAGCTTAGGACATGGGAGTGAGTCCTAGTAAACTGGAGGTAATGATCTTTTTTAAAAGGTGGGGAAGTAGTTTCCAAATTATGGTTGTGAAATGACATTGATGGGGTGGGGGGTGGAGGAGAGCTCGACCTCAGGTTTTAAGAAATACAGTCATCTTGAATTCTTAGAAATGGAAAACATGAAAGGGGGAGCATGGAGAGGGGAGGCAAGTACTTATAAGTAACTTCAACAAGTTTTTTAGTCTTTTAGTGTGGTGATAATTAGTATTAATTATGTTTCAATATGAATTGATTGGGTTTGGCTTTTTGGACTCCTTATGAACATGGAATCAATTCTGCAAATACAGTAAAAGTATAAATTGTGCTTCTCTGCCTCCTCTCTCTCCCCTCCCCACCCCTGAATACTGCAGGTGGTTCTTATTCAAGAAAACACTTTGCAGTGTCTTAGTGAATAGATTGGTTGGGGGGGAAGGATCGTTAAGTTAGAGGTGCTAGTTTACTAAATTTGATCATTTTTTAACAACCAGAATACATAAGAGCCTCAGTAATTCTATCCAAACAGTCTTGGGTGGTACATTGTACAAGGAGACCTTTGGGTTAAATGTAACTGGTCTTGATTAGAACAGAGTAATCCAGGAAAGATATAAATTGAATTGGATTTATGGCCTAATAAAAATGTGGGAAGAAAAGATAATGTCCGCTGCCTCATGAAACTTAACCATGTTTGTATCTTACTACATCGTAATCTTTGGATGAGAGCTCTTTCCCATTCTCTTCACTGTCTAAGCTTCAGAGTTAGCTTGCATTTTCATAGGATCATAGATCTTTAACTGGAAGGGTCCTTGGAAATCATTTCACTCTTCTGTCTCCCTTCCCCCATCTTTTATAGATGTAGAAACTTAGACCCAGTGAGGTTAAGTGATTTGTCCACGGTCACAGAGGTATCAAGTAACCGACCCTAGTTTTGGACCTAGATCCCCCAATTTCAAAGCCAATTCAACCATCCTGTCCTGTCTTCTCATTACAGAGTACGGTTTGGTGCCTACTCAGAAGGCTTTTGAAGCAGCAATCAATATGCTATTTACCATGTAAACAGAAACAAAATAGATGAAAATGGCAGTCCTCAGGGAGGGACAGAAAAAGGCAGTAAATACTAAATGTCGGGGAAACATTGTTGTCTCAGTTCAGTACTAGGAAGTGATCATGGACTATTTGTGCCTGAATTTAGGGTCGTGAAAAAAAAACCATAGGATCATAGATTTAGTGCTGAAAGGGACCCTAGAGGTAATTGAGTCTTGACTTCTTCATTTTATAGATTAGATGCACTGAGAGGTTCAGTACAGGGTCACATAGCTAGTAACAGAGTTTTAAAGTTCAAAAAGAACTTTAATAAATGATCTCATTTTATCCCTGTAACAACCCTGTAAGATATGTGCTACTATTATTACCATTTTAGGGATGAGAAAATTGAGACTGGAGTGAGGGGTGGAGGGGGAAGGGAATGTTAAGTGACTTATCCAGGTTCACATAGCTAGTAAGTACCTGAGACAGGATTTTAACTGTGGTCTCCCAAATTCTAAGACCAGGGCACTATCCACTAAGCCACCTACCTCCACAACTGGTAATGATCAGTTCCTCATAGAAGAGGACAGTGCCCATGCCCATGCCCTACTAGCCAGCACATTTGTACTTCCTTGGCTAAACCCAGTGTTACCCCAGGCTAGAAGCCCTTTCTAACCATTCCACAAAGCTTCAACCCTTGTTAACAGAAAGAGAATTTGTCATGCCAGGACATTCTGTTGTCAGAGTAAAAGAAACCCCCATCCATAAGAAGGATGGGGCTGTAGGGTTGTCTACCAACTCTGCCCAAGATGGAAAAAGGTCGATACTTCGAGTACTTCAACGGCATTCTTTAGCTTCACTGCCAAACTTTGCAGTTTTAAGGTGAGGCCTCAAAAAAAATGAAGCCACGTTTGGGCTGTTAAGCCTGGTTGTATGATCCCTGGACTCAAGCAGGGGACATCTTTGAAAAGAAAAGAAATAAAAGGAAACCTAGTGCTTCTGGAACCGTAGCTGTTAACATCAGGTACTAAAGAGGTGGAGAAACATCAATTAGGAGAGAGAGGGAGAGACACAGAGAGAGAGAGTGAGAGGAAGAGAGAGACAGGGAGAGGGAGAAGGGGAACGAGGGACAGGGAGAGAGAAGGAAGGAGAGGGAGCCCCATCAGCCAGAAGAGAAGCTGAAGACCATAAATCCCTCATAGAAATACCTCTTAACTTCTGTTTTAAAAGGTTTCTAACTACCTGCCCCTTTTGAATTTGCTGCTGGGGTTTTATCTGATGAATTCAATCACTTCCATTTTCTTCAGAGCTTCCATCCTTGAGGTAGCCAGAAATAGTAAGCTTTCTGTGATGCTGCATAAGGAATCCGTCTGCTTTACTGAAAAATAGGGCTTTGGTGGCAAATAAAAATGAACCAGCTCTCCTTCCTTACTTCTAAACCAATGGCACATTTCCCAATCCTTTCTTCCTGAAATCACCAGAAAAATTCACTGGATATGTAATCCTATGAAATCTTACCCAATTAGAATTCAGTTAAAAAGACAAATAAACAATTCACTTTATTTTACTTGGATATAGTGACAATGTGCTACTAAGGGACTATAAAGTTATTGTTTATTTAAAATTTTATTCCCAGAGAATTGGCTGAATAAATGTATTCATCCATTTGATGAACATTTATCAGACACCTACTGATTAGGCAAGATATTGTACTAGGAGATGCAAAGATCAATGTCATAGTCCCCATCATCGTGTTTTCTGTTGTCTGTACGGATGAATAAAAGAGCAAAATTTGCTTTTCCAATGTATACTTCCTTCATCTCTGTTGAAATCTTCCTGGTCTTCCAAGGATTAACTTAGACATCTCCTCCTCTTCCATGAAACCTTCCTCGTTCTAGTCAAAAGCAATTATTGCTTCTTCATATCTCTTATAGAACTTCATTCACACTTCTCTGTTCTTGTTTTTTACTTCTTATTATAATATAACTATGGCATAGTAAAAAACACATTGATTTAGGGCCGGAAGGTAAAGGATGTAAGTCCTAGCTCTAACACTTAATAGCTATGACTTTGGGGCAGCTTTTCTGTGCCTCCATTTCCACATCTATAAAATGTAGTTAGGACAGCTAGGTGGTACAGTGGATGGAGCACCAGTGCAGGAGTCAGGAGGATCTGAGTTCAAATATTACCTCAGGCACTTGACCCTCACTAGCTGTGTGACCTTGGGCAAGTCACTTAACCCCAGTTGCCTCATCCTGGGTCATTTCCAGTCATCCTGATGAATATCTGGTCACTGGATTCAGATGGCTCTGGAGGAGAAGTGAGGCTGGTGACCTGCACAGCACTCCCTCACTCAAAACAAAGTCAAGTGCAAGTCATGTCATTACCCAATGGCATGGTCTTCTTCGGCAATGAAGGATGAACACACACACACACACACACACACACACACACACAAAATGTAATTAGTAATATTTGCTGGACCTACCTCACACAGTTGTTGTGAGGAAAGTGCATACCTTTAAGTACTATGTAACTGATTTATTATTATTAAAATGCTTTTTAAAACTGTAAGTATAGACCATTATTATTGTTGCTAGATATTTCTTTTCTCCCTTATTAGATTATAAACTCCTTGAGGCCAGGGTAGGGCTTAGCACAGTATCTATCAAAGGCAACATGGAAATAAAATAGCATTGTGCTGGGAATTTTCAGACCATGGTCTGAGTCCTGGCCCTGAGAGTTAGTTAGCTCTGTGGTCATGGGTGACATGATCTTTGTGAGTTTGTTTCCTCACATCTAGAATAGGGATCTTCATGATGGCAAGGATATCATGCGGTTGTGTAAGAAAAGTGCTTTATGAACCATAAAGGCTACCTAAATGTGAACTATTATTATTATAATTACAGCACAAAATAGTCACTTAATGTTGGAGCAAAATGCAAATCCATTTAATTCAGCGAAAGATAGAAGGCATATCATTCTTCACTGCATTCTTGTACTTTGGCTTTTCTCCAGTGCTCCAGTGAAACTGTGATCTCATCAATTTGGGTATTCCCTCCAGTGGTGCAGATTGCAGCCTATTTGTGCCTGCCTATCTTTTGTAATTTTTGTCCTTTTAACTACCAAATGGGAGCCACTCAAACTCTGATTGATATTGCATTCATTCACACTTCTCTGTTCTTGTTTTTTACTTCTTATTATAATATAACTATGGCATAGTAAAAAACACATTGATTTAGGGCCGGAAGGTAAGGATGTAAGTCCTAGCTCTAACACTTAATAGCTATGACTTTGGGGCAGCTTTTCTGAGCCTCCATTTCTTTTGATATTGCATGGATATCAGTGGAGTATACAAGCTTAAAATCTATCATCCTTCCTTCTTTTTTGTTTTTGTTTTTTGGATTTGTTTTTCAAGGCAGTTAGGGTTAAATGACTTTCTCAGGGTCATACAGCTAGTAAGTATCAAGCGTCTGAGGCCAGATTTGAATTCAGGTCCTGGCTCTGAGACTGGTGCTCTACCTACCATGCCACCTAACGGCCCCTATCCTTCCTTCTTAAGGCAGTGTAGTACATTGGAAAGAATTCTAGATTTGGAGTTAGGCAGCCTGGGTAAAAATGTTGGCTCTTCTGAACTTTCCGATTACTGTCAAAGACAGCATGTCTTACAGTCTCCCAGTCTCAGACTCACAACCTGAGTATCACCCTCTATTCTTCTCTTTCACCTCCCATAGCCAATCTGTTGCCAAGGCCTATTTTATTCTTCATAACAGCTCTTGTATACAACACACACACACACACACACACACACACACACACACACACACACACACAATCTTGCTTCTTCATCACCTCATGCCTGGACTACCAAAGTAACTTGGTTGAGTTCCCTACCTCACATCTTTCTCCACTTTAGTTCATCCTCCATTCCACTCAAAATCTTCGTGAAATACTGGTCCAACCATGTCCTCTCTCCTTCCCTTCATTCAATAAACTCCAGTGGTTCCCTATCATCATTAGGATCAAGGATAAAATCCTCATCCAAAGCCCTGTATAAACTGACTCCCTCCTACCTGTGCAGGCTTTTTACAAACTTGTTCATCTTCACATACACTATAACCCAGTAATACTGACCTCTTTGCTGTCCCTCACAGAAGACACCCCATCTACCAACTTCTTTGAATTTTCACTGGCTGTCCCCCATACCTGGAGGGCTTACTCTTCCCTCATGGTTCCTCTGGTTTCCTTGAAGTCCTAGCTAAAATCCCATCTTCTATATGAAGCCTTTCCCAATCTCTAATGCTTGTGCTTTTCCTCTGTGGATTATCTATCTATGTATCTATCTATCTGTCTGTCTGTCTGTCTGTCTATCTGTCTATCTATATCTTGTTCATACATAGTTATTTACATGTTGGATTCTCCATTAGGCTTAGCTTAGATGTCTCCTCTTGCATGAAGCTTTCCTTCTTAATCTCTTCTAGTCAGAGGCAATTATCCTTTCTCAGTTCTCTTTCTTATAGAACTCTGTTCCCATTTCTTTGTCCGTTCCTTTTACTTATTATGATATATCTATAGGATGATGAATACCACATTCATTTGAGGTCAGAAAGTAGGGATGTAAATCCCATTTAGCACAGAACTTGGCACATAGTAGGCATTCTGTAAATGCTTCTTAACTGACTGCAACTTACTACTCTCATAATCTTGGGCAAATCGCTTAATTTTTATGGGCCTCAGTTTTCCTATAAGGGTGGGGTGTACTAGGCCCATTTCAGCTGTACATCTCTGAGCCTGTTTTTTTTCCAGTCATACTCTTTTCTGATGGCATCCTTCATGTCATTGCTCTGGTTCCATTGCCCTGTTGGGTCACACTAAATTTCATTTCTTAGGAGACTGGAATATTCCATAAAAGGTAGCCACACAGCATCATGAGAAGAATGCTAATATTAAGAAGGGCTTTTGTTTTAGGGAGAAACGTGTGTGTGTGTGTGTGTGTGTGTGTGTGTGTGTATGTGTGTGTGTGTGTGTGTGTAGGTATGTGACCCTGGGCAAGTCACTTAAGTCACTTAATCCTGTTTGCCTCAGTTTCCTCATCTGTAAAATGATCTGGAGAAGGAAATAGCAAGCAACTCTAGGATCTTTGTCAAGAAAACCCCAAATGGAGTCATGAAGAGTAGGACTTGACTAAAACAGCTAAACAGCAACAACATACGCGAAGCACTGTACAGGATACAAAAGGTAGTGAGCTTACAATCTAGGGAGGGAAATGACATGGAAACAAATAGATAAAAACAGATGAACAGGAAATAATTAAAAAAGGAAAAGCACTGAAATTAAGAGGAATTAGTGAAGGCTTCCTTTAAAAGGTAGGATTTTAGCTGGGACTTAATGAAAGCCAATTGGGTGATTTATGATCTGCTGTGAAATATTACTTGCAAAAGTCTTCCTATTCTCTGCTAATAGCTTGATCAAGGATACTCTCAATATGTGTTTAGATTATTCTAATAAATATTTTGTACATATGGGTAAGGTAATCTGTGAGTTAGTAGTTAATGATTTATAGTGTAACCTTTTGGAGGAGTATTAATAAGGTCTGAGATTCCCTCCCCCCCAAGCTTCTGATATCGTTCCCTAGAGTCACTGTGGTATCTGTTAATCCATAAGCATTTATTAAGTTCCTACTCTATGTGCCAAGCACTATTCTAGACACTGATGATAAAAGTAGAGAAAAAGAGACCATCTCTTCTCTCAAGGAGCAAATATGTTCTATCAGGGGAGGCCCGTACATATTATATAAATGTATAAATTATATAAATATACATGTATATATATGTATGTATGTATGTATAAAGATATGGAATAAATACAAGGTAGTTAGGGAGGCAAGGCTTTAGGCAGAGAATGGCACTTGAGCTGCATGTTGAAGGAAGAGAGATTTTTTGAGGTGGAGGTGAGAAGCATTTCATGCTCAGGGAAGTGCTATGGAAAGACATGATGATTGAAGATGGAGTACTCTGTGTAAGGAACAGAAAGAAAACCAGTTTTTCTGGTCTGTAGGATGCATGATATGAAGTACTATATAGTAAGTCAGAAAGGTAGATTGGAGCTAGGTCGAGAAGGGCTTTAACAGACAATCAGAGGAATTCCTATTTGACCCTACAGGCAACAAAGAGGCTCTTGAGTCTTTGGAGTAGAGAAGAATGACATGATCAGATCTGTCCTTAGACATCTGTGTGGAGGAGGATTGATTAGAATGGGGAGAGACTTGAGGCAGAGATCAATTAAGAAGTCATTTCACTAGTCTAGGGAAGAGGTGGTGACGGCTTTTGAACAAAGGTGGTGGTTATGTAAATAGAAGGACTTAGGTTTGAGCAACGTTGTGAAAGTAGAAATTTGAAAACTTGCTGGATACACAGGATGAAAGAGTGAGTTATTGAGGATAATGTTGAGGTTACAAACCCCAGAGAGAGGAGGTAGGATGTTTTCGACAGAAATAGGGAAGCTTGCAAAAGGAAAACGTTTTATGCAAAAAATACTATTTTGGACATGTTAAGTTTGAGATGTCTCCAGGACAGTGTTTGAAATATATGATAGCCAATTGATGACTGAAGCTTGGGAGAAACCAATGCTGGATATATATAGATCTTAGAGTCATTGATGTAGAGTCGTTAGTTAAAATCCTGGGAAATGATGATGTCTTTGAGCAAGAGTGAAGTGAGGAAAGAGTAGGGGGCCTAAGACAGAGAGCTGGTAAACACCTACAATTCAGAGAATTTGATATGGATAAAAAAGACCAGAGAAAGGGTGAAGAAAGAGATATAGGATGAGAGTTTGAGAGGGTGATAGGATCTAATCAAGGTTTTTTATGGGTGAGGAAGACTTGAATGCTTGAAAAGAATAGGGAAAAAATCGATAAAGAGATGAAGAATAGAGAAAGTAGGGGTATGATTGAGGGGACGTATACAGGAGAGAATGGCAAGGGATGGAATTAAGGGTACATCATGTAGAGGAATCTGAAGCCAACCCTCAAATTGATTTGAGTTGAAGATTACCTCACTGTGGTACAGTGGAAAGAGTACCAGCTCTGGGGGTAGATGACCTGGGTTCAAATCCCACCCCCAGCAATGATTACTACTACTACTGCTAATAACTAACATTTATTAAAGCCTACTATGTACCACGCATGTGCTAGGTGCATAGCAGTGATTTCAGTGTCTTTGAAAATGAAAAAAAATTTGTTATGAAAATGATTACCTTTTCCATTGTCATCTGTTATCCTTTCAGTTTTATCTGTGAATATCCTTTAGTTGTATCTTTTCACCAAACTTTCTTTAAGCTTATTTTTTCCACTGTTCCATTCTATTTTATGAGATGATATTGTACAAAATTGTCCTCCATCCTTCTCTGTACAGTTTTGAATGAAATTATGTTATAATCTTGGGTTGCCCTTTCCTGCCACATCCTTCAGCTTGGCAAGAATGATAGGATCCTAGATTTATAGCTGAAAGGGACCCGAGAGACCATGTAGGCCAACCCCTTTGTTTTACAGATGAGGAAAGCTCATTCGAGAAGGTTCAGTGACTTGTTTAGTAGGGTCACCAATGACAGTTAAGTTCCAGTTCTGGATATGGAAGCAATTGCTTCTTTACACACAGCTTCACTTGTGCTGGATAAAGAACCACTTTAGTACTCCCTGCTTTGAGTTTCATCACTGCCCTCCACTTAAAGCCTTGGAGGTGGAATCATTAATGCCATCCATCCATTCTCTGGTGACTTTGCAGATGCTTACCAGTAGGTTAGTTCTTCAAAGGGAAGGCTACATCGAAAATATGCTTAATGGAATGTCCTCTGGAAAAACAATAAGATTTTACAAGTCATCTCAGTAACAAATGACACACTAGGTTGGGTTTGTTCAGTACCTTTGCTAAGAGTCTTCTTAAGCTTTACATTGTGACTCACTTTTTGCTCCTGCTTTGTGGCTGCCTAAGCTCTGCTGTCTCCTGGATATGAGACTTTAATGTTGTAAAATGGGAAGAAAAAAATAAGAACATTTTATCTAGCCCCCTTCTATGAAGTGCTTATACCAGGGGTTCTTAACATAGACCCCATTTTGGGGGATAGTGGTGAACTTAGGTGGAAGGAAAAAAATCACATCTTTATTACACTAGAGTTTCTTCCCTTTGTAATCCTTTGTATTTTATTTTATGGATTTCAAAATATGATTCTGAGAAAGGATCCATAGGCTTCACCAGATTGCCAAAGGGGTCCATGACACAAAAACAGTCAAGAGCTCCTGGCCTAGAGCATTATTGGAAAACAATGGCAAGTTCTGCCTGGTAGCATTCTAAAATGTGGGCAGCTAAGAGTACAGTGGATAGATTTGGAATTAGGAAGACCTGAGTTTGAATCCTGTCTCAGATACTTTGCATCTGTGTGATTTGGGGGAAGTCCCTTAACCTCTCTCTGCCTCAGTTTTCTCATTTGTAAAGTGAGGATAATAATAGTACCTACTCACAAGGTTATTGTGAGGATCAAGTGAGTTAATATATGTAAAGCGCTTTGCAGATCTTCAAATGTTACATCAGTGCTAGCGATTATTCCTCCTCATCCTTCTTTAATTATTTTTATTTTATTATTATTATTATATGATGTTTTCATGCTTAAATCCCCTTGTCCCCACTTGCCACCTTGCCAAGGAATGTGCTTTCTCTTTTGCTGGTAATGACATTAACATGTAATGTGTTTGTACATGATGTTAACACCTGATATATTTATCTAGTTTGTTTTATTTCGGTAAGAACTTGTTTGACTTGCCTCATATGGGGAAGACAGCACCATGCTCAGATCAATGCTTATTAAATGATTTCTGAGGATGAACCTCTCCTTCCATTCTGAGGAGGTCTCCTACCCTGTGTTGCCTGTGGCCAGGTGGGATGAGATTCCTTCGAAGGAGCCACCTTGTGTTTCTTTGATGTGATTAGAGCTGGGCCCTTCATTTGTTTGAGTTCATTTAGTCATGCCTATTTTGGGGGGAGAGTGATGCTTTTCATTCTCTTAGCGTGTCTCATCATGGCGCAGAGGCGATCCTGGCTTCTCGAAGGCTATGCCAGTGGGGCGCCAGTTCTGGCAGATCCTTCCAAGTTAGAAGGACTTCATGCACAGTCCTGGTGATGGATGGTGTGTCTGTGGTCTGAGAACCAGCCTAGCCAAGTTTTCAAGAGGCTCATCGTCCAAATTGGCCACAGGGTAGGAATTTTTTGGCCTTAACAACTCCTAAAGATCTTCTCCCAAGTCAGAGAAGTTGCACTTTGCATCAGGGAACGGAATACCCACATTGAAGGAATTAAGGATTCTGAAGGTTGGAGTGGAAATTGCTGTTTTATTACAGCAAAGCCTCTTTGAGGTTAACCGATGACTCTGTGGGGTCATATACGTATGCTAGCAAGGTAGGGCATATTTACAGATTTCTGCCTTGCTAAGAAACTTGCTTCTATTCTCTTTGTCATGTTATCAGTTCCATTGTTAAGTAGTCATAAACAGAGTAATAAATGAAGACAGATTCTTGATTTCAAACTGCTATAACATGGAGTTTGTTTTCTTAGTGGCAAAGATAGTTAAATAAAAGTCAGTTTAAAGATGATGGGATAGGAATCATCGAAAAAAGCATTCTTTTCTCTATGGAAGAGTTCATTTATGGTTGAACTGGTCACCATAAAAAAGGTCTTGGTTCTAAGGTACTTTTAAAGTCTGAAATAAAGAACTGAGTTAAAATCACTTTGCAATCTAACTTCAGACCTCAGTGTAATAGTGAGACTAACCTGGGAAATAACCAATCACAGTGAATCAACAAATATATTTATTAAATACTTACTGTATGCACAGGCACTGTGCTAAGTGAGGAGAGAAAGATAAAAATGAAATGGACCTTGATCTCCAGGATCTGGCATTCTGTAGAGGCTAGGGTCCCTCAAGTCACAGATCTAGCTTGTTACACGTGCATGTGCTTTTGTCTTCTGTGGGGCTTTTGGGACTAATCGGCCACATGAAAATAAGGGAGAGTTTCTCTTAACATCATCACCTACAATTGCCTATCATTTTCCCTCACTCCACCTAGACACATAAGTTTCTACTTCCTCCTTTATTCCTTAAGAGGGAAAATGTGTAAAACTATCAATGTGGAGGTCTTTATGAACTACTTTTCCAGTAACCATAGAATTTTCCATTAAGTCTAGGAGAGCAGTCATTTCATTCATTAGTTTAAAAAATAAAATAAATATTTATTGAGTGCCTAACGTGCAAATAACACTGGGTAAGTCAGTGTTGGGGTGGAGGGTGGGGGTGAGGGAGAGATGGAGAGAGAGGCACAAAGATAACTGACATTTTCCTGTCCCTTATGGAGCTTATAATATAGTGCAGTGGCTAGAACACTGGATCCAAAATGGCAGGGTGGATTTCAGGAGATGAAGAGATGGCTAATTAGATATATGAATATATAAATATGAAGCACATTCTGGCACCAGGGACTGGCTACGTGCATTTGAACTAGCTGACTCTATAGTTAGGATAGCACAGCCCCGGGGTTGTGGTTCTAAAACTGAGTGGATTAAATTGCAGAGTCCAGAAAATGGTCTCAGTAGATCTGGCGGTCCAGAGGGAGCAGCAGCAGGACAGATGGCAAGGAGATGCGGGGGAGTGGCACAGACTGTTGGGTGAAATGCACTGTTTTTAGAGCGCTTTAGGTTAGCAAAGTACACATCTAGTAAGTAAGAGCACGGAGGATTCAAACCTGTATCTTTCTTGACTCCAAATCCAACAGTTTGTTACAATAATAACTGACATTTACACAGCAATTTTGAGTTTATAGTTTAAGTGATTACTTTTCCCCAAAATCTTTAGACACCAGAAAAACAAAGAACTGTGTAAGCAGGGAGGACCATGGCTTCATATAGTGTCACCACACCCAATGCCCACCCTCTCTTTCTCTGTTCCAGGGTCACTATTTCCTATGCATTTCATGGGTACACTGGGTGGTGGTAAAAGATAAGGAAGTAGCTGTGTAACTGGAAAAATTAGTGAATAAAAGCTCCTTTAGAACAGGGAATGTTTTTGTTTTGTCTTTGAACTCCCAGCATTTAGCACAGTGTTATACGTAGAAGAAGGTACTTAATAGACATTTGTTGAATTAATTGAATTGAGGAAGTTGTTTAAAGGTTAAAGTGATCTCAGTTGTACAGTGCTGAGTTTGAGGTGCCAGTGAAACTCTTGGCATAAATGTCCAGTATAATAGTTGGAGGTAAGGGACTGGGCTGAGCATAAAGTTAAGATCTAAAAAAAGAATATCTGGAATCTTCTAGAGCTGATAGTTGAATCTAGAAGAATAGGAAAGATCACCAAGGGAAAGTGTAAAAAGAGTAGTACATCTAAGGATATAAGGAGGTGGAAATGGGTAGAGAAATCACCAATGGAGATAAGAGGAGTGAGTAAAGAAATGAGAACCAGGACACTACTGTGCAACAGACTAGTGGATTAGAATGTTTCAGGGGTATGGTGGTCAATGAATATTGCATGCAGGTCAAGAGAATGAGGACTGAGATAAGGCCAGCTTGGGTTATTAAGAAGTCATTGGTTACTTTGTGAGAGTAGTTTTAGTTAAGTGGTGTGTGGGATAGCAAGACCCCCCATCCCCCCTTACTCAAATTGACTGCTCAGAGACATTCAAAGTAAAAACAGAAAATCTTCTTTATTGGGTTCTCGGGAGAAGTGAGCTGTCCCTTCACCAGTAAAGCTGGAGTCGGGAGGCACCTTACAGAGGCGGAATGGCAACTTATGTAGACCCTAACGCAGAAGTCGCACTTCCACCACTAAGCACTGTTCTCATTGGCTGAGAAGCATGGTCTTACACCAATCCCTTTTGGAATCCAATTCAAATTTCCCACTCCTCGGACCATTACAAAGCCTGCGAAAATACACGTCATCATATGCAAATTAGATATTGAAAACGTATGCAAATGAAGCATTGACGACTCATACAAATTGAGTATTGAGAACTTATGCAAATCATGCGGACCAAAGTGAGGACTGGAGACTGTGTGCATATGCAAATTAGGTATTGAGGAGTTAGTGAGCCCATAGCCAGTCATTGATCCTAATGCACTGTGTAGCTTTATATGAAAATCACCTGACTGGAGGAATCGAAACCTGGGCCTAAGGTTTCTTCTGCTCTAGGGAGGAGTCTCCATATTACTGAGAAGTCTTCACTAAACCTTCAGTGGTGAAGCCAGATGCGCAGGTTAAACAGTGTATTGGTAGTTAAAAAATAGAAATGACAAGTGTAGACACCTTTCTTTTGAGATATTTGGTGGTAAAAATGAAATAGCTAGTATTTTAATGAAGGTAACAGGATTAAAAGAAAGTTTTTATTGCGAGATTTGAGTATGTTTATAGGCACATTTGTAAGTAAAAAAGATAAGAATGAAAAGATTGAGTAGCCATGGAGTTTCAGTTGGATTGGGTTTTTATAACTTTTTTTCGGCAACACCTGACCATCTGGGAGGCCGGAAAGCAGATAACGGGGATCACCCAGGCTTTGGAATTGGCATGAATAGAACAACAGAAATTTGTGTAAGCAACAAGGTTTTCTAGATTTGATATCAGGAAGCAAGAGAAATCACAAGAAGGGACAAAGAGACCAGAGGTTTTGATGACTAAAATAAAGAAGTATAGCAGGTATAAGGATTTATTTGATCTTGAAAGTAAGGTATCTATGTTCGGACATCACAAACTAAGGTCAGCAGCCTCAAGTGATGAGAAGGTATAAAAGGAAATTATGAGTGCCCCTGAACAGCTTAAACAAAGTAAAAATGAATATTGCTCTACTGAGGAATTGTTTATGAGGAAATACTTGTATTAAGAAAGTCTAGATCTATTTTGGTGATAATTTAATCTCTCCACTAATCTTTGAGCTTCGCTTTTTTGGAATATGTTATTCCATTGCCTTCTGTTGTTTCAAGTTGAAATAGAATAGTCTTGTGTTATTTGAATAGCCTTTCCTTTGGAATTGAAGGCCTTTCTCCTGGCTACTGCAGAATTTGTTGATTGTTATTGGAACTGTGAAATTTATTCACTAACTGTCTTGGAGGTTGAAGCATAATTTTTGTTTGTTTGTTTTTCCTGGAGATAATCTTTAGATTCTTATGATTGGTACTTTGCTTTGTGTATTAAGAAGTCCTGAAAGATCTTTTTACACTATTTTATGCATTATGGTGTTCAGGTTTTTTGATTTCTTGTGTTCTTCTGGAAGGTCTGTGATCTTTATGTTGTAGTTATGCATCTTGTTTTTGAGATCCATATGTTTTGCTTTTATATAGATCATGTATTCTTTTGACATTATTGATTTTTGTTTTTCTTCTTCCAGATTGTCCTTCACCCTAGGATATTTGAACACCCCATCTGTTGCTCTCTCTTTCTTCCTTCTTTGGAGAGACTTATTGTGGATTCAAGTTTTTCTATTGTGCTAATAATTAATTATTTCTGTTGTGTATGCCATATATTCTTCCATTTGTTTGTATCTAAATTCTTTCCTCAAGGTTCTGGTTTGTCTATTGAATTATTCAGGAACATCTTGCTGTGGTTCTGAGCTGTCTTTGAAATCCAAAGGGTTCTGTGTTTCATCAGGTGTTTTTAAATTTTTCATTGTCTTCTAATATTTATTTAGTGACATTTGCAATATTTGAGATGTATTGTTACTCATTTTCCCTTCTGAGTTTGGTATCTTCCTCCTTGATTTCTCTGGTTGTACTCTAAGTTTTAAACTGAGTTTTCTTCTTTTTTGGTATCTTTGGTGGTTTTAGTCTTTTTCCCCTTATTTTCTATTCCTCACTTTCTAACTCTTTTTCACATGGTGGATTTATCCATAGGGCTAGATCTCAGAGTTGTCTCAAACCCCCCCCAACCCCACTTTGGGGAATTCACTTTCCACTGACCTCAGTTCCTCCCTAAGCAATTTCTGAGTGGAAAGGATTGGCCCTAGCTGAATTCCAGTCCCTTTTCCTTTTGACTTGGTGTAGCCTCACATACTGGCTCCTGCCCTGATTCTCTCCATTATTTCATTCTCTGGCTGGGTGCTGAGGAATTTTTGCAGTTTTGGAGGGTGGCAGGCAGAATGTTTGCCCTCTTGATGTTCCCTGATCTGGGGGACACCATATGCAGAGCAAAGCCTCACCCTCATGGGCCTCCCCACTTCCCTACACTTGACTGGGCAGAGTTGCAGTACAGTGAATGCTGTGTAAGAGAAGTAAGCAGTGTTATGTCAAGAGAGAATGAATGCAGCCACAGGAAAATTCCTGAGTGGATTTCAGATTACAGGCTTATGGATCAGTTTATGTCCCTTGAATGGGTGATGAAGCTGATGGGGGAGGGATTCTTAGTGATAATGTTAGGCACGAGTATTCTCCACTGTGAATTCATTCAAATTAATAAAGCTTTGTTGGGTTTCTCAATTTCTTGTCCTGTGGAGACAGCTGTAATTGCTATACTTTTGGTGCATAATCCATCTTTTTTACTGTTTTTTAGGGGAGTTAGTGAAGATAGGAGAATGTGTCTAGTCTTTCTTGTTGATCTTGTGACCCTCACTGTTCAAGAATTCGTTATTATAGGCAGAGGTCTTGATTTCCTCCAACAATGAAATGCTGCAGTTCTTTGGTAAAAGTCTTGAGTATATATATTTTTAGTTTAGATTTACTTCAGTAATATTTTTATCTTTTGACTATTCTTAGTTATAACAGTATCTGCAATACCTCAGATGAGAAATACATAGAGAAAAAGCATGAGGATTTTCAGACTTTCTTAAGCCAAAACTGAACTGGCATGTCAGAGATTGGAACCAAATTTTCATTTTTAATGTACCTTTCAGGGATCTAGGATGAACATAAGAAATTAGAATCTCTCAATATAAGAGAAAACTCTCTTCATCTTTATTCAGTTCCCTTGTACTAAATAAAGCATCTATTTATGAAAGGATTAATTTCCAAGTATAATTTGAAAGTAGTTGCCAGAACATTCAAGTGAAGGGAGGGTAGGGTGAGGATGTACATACAGGGAGTAGGGGTAGCTCTTTTTTTTTTTTTTTTGGCCCCTTTACATGTGGTATTTCTGACAGTCATAGGAGAAAGATTCTACATTTAAAAAGACATTTCAAAAGTATGCTGTTTCTTACAAAAAATAGTCAGGTTTATCTCAAATATGACTGTTATTAGATATTACTATTTCTATATTTTCCCAATAGAAGACTACAGAGATGCTTAGATTATATGTAGGGTCATAGATTTAAAGCTAGCAAAGACCTTAGAAGCAATTCAGTTTATTTTATATTTTACAGGTGAGAAAACTGAGACATGGGGGTAAAGTGATTTGCTTATTGGGCTCATGGAGCTAGTAAGAATCTGAGGGGGAAATCTGAACCCGTCTTCTTTTCTCCCAATTCCGCATACTATCTACTACTCAAGAAGAATTTATATGAACCAATTGCGTTTAAGAAGTCAGCCTAGACATGGAAAGGACTGAGGGAAGTTCTAGTTCCCTGAGACTTAGGTTAATGGTAACTGAGGAGTAGATACTGGCTCAGGTACATGCCCTAGATCAACAGGAAGAGAGAATTTACACTCCTGTGATACCATTGCATAGGGAGAGGGAAATATCTGTGAGAACAGCCATGTGTAGCTTCTCAGTCCTTAAATTAGGAAGGGACTGTACAAAAAAGAAGTAGAAACACTTCAAGAAAGCCTAAAGCATCTGTATCCACATTGGTTTCCCCAATCCCATCTTTCTAATCCTGGCTATTAAGCCTTTTATAAATCTCAGTTCTACCTAAGACTGGGATATATCCTGACTACAGAGTGGAGGGAATATGTGACCTAGGCCCACCATTCACATCCGTGGAACTCGATTTCAGGACAAAATTGAAAGGGAGAATGTCTAAAGAGGAAAAGTAATTTTGTGAAGCTATGTAGAAACACAACTGGGTCTCTAAAATTCCAAACTGTAATTATTCTTTCAGTAATATCTTCATCTATGATCTTGGGACAACTTATATTGGTTTTGTTTGTCTCAGTTGCTCCATTGTAAAATCCTTTGATTTCTCATCTGTAAATTGGGGTTGTGTGCACAAAGTGACTTCTAAGCTCTTTATCAGCTTCAAATCTATGATATGGTGGTCTAATGATGTTTCTGCTTCTGGTAATGAAGTTTCTGATAGTGAATGCACCTTCATTAACCAAGGAATTAGTACATACAGAAACTATACTCTGTCCTCTTTTCTTTGCCTTTCACTTTAAACCCTGATTATTTGTTTTAGGTAGGGATCTTTCCAAGCTGAAGGTGGGGAGCATAGAACATACAACTACCCAAAGTCATAGGATTGTTGGATTCTGAATCTAAAGCTGGGGGAAATTTAGAACTTGTCTAATTTAACTCTCTCATTTTATAGAAGAGGTAACTGAGATCCAGGGGTTGGTTAAATTACTTGCCCAAGGTCACACAGGCAGTGAACATTATAGCACATGACATGGAGACAGCCAGAAAGTAGTTGGGTTATCCCAAAGCTGAGCAAGATATGGTGAATGTTCACAAATCAGAGCCCAGGGTCACAAAGGTTGGAGATGTCCTTCAGAGACATGGAGGAACCAATACATGCAAAACCAATATAAGTTGTCCCAAGGTCATAGATGAAGGCGTTAGTGAAGGAATAATTGCAGTTTGGAATTTGGAAACCCAGTTGTGTTTCTATATAGTTCCACAAAATTGCTTTTGCTCTTTAGATATTCTCCTTTTCAATTTTATCCTGAATGCTTTTCCAAGGACAGTAAATGGTTTTATCCAGTATGATACTGTTTCCATGGTGACTAATGTATTTCAAAGAGGATAGGCCTTGATGGAAGGAGTCTAAAAAAGGACAAACACAGAAGTGTCATAGCATAAAACATAGGACAATGCACAGCAGAGTTAAGTTTGATCTTTTTGTATCCTAATGGCAACTTACTTAAAGGAAACCTGCATAACTTGCTCCTAAACGTGAGACCATAAATTCTTTACTGCGGCCCATACTGTCCCATATTAGCTGACACCATTCCTTTGGTTAGTGCTTGGTTTGTTGTGTTTATTTAACTCAGCCTTAGGTTTATTCATTTTGTTTCTTCAGGAGCTTTACATGCATCAGCATAGCTAGGAGAGGGGATCTAAGATAGTTCTACCAATTGAGTCACATTTATGACCGTTTGTGTGTGTAATAAGGTTTGAAAAATGAAGTCATATATGATTATATCCTTTCAAGTCTCAGACTATTTTGTGAGATGATAATAAAAACCACTTTGATCTCCTCAAATGAACCCCAGGGGGAATGTGGATGGATAATCATCATAATAACTCCCATTTCTATAGTACTTTAAGGTTTACAAAATGCTCTGCTAACAACAATCCTATGTGGTTGTGAGTTTGGGTATTGTTTCCATTTTACAGTTAAAGGAACTGAGTCTTAGAATTAGAAGTTCAGTAATTTGCCAAGGTTCACTTAGATAGTAAGTGTTGGGGTCTGGACTTTAACATAAATGTTCTGACTTCCAAGCCCATGCTTTTTTTTTTTTTTTTTTTTTTTTTATGCTTCCATAGTAGGATACCAGAGTCATGACTTTAGACAAATCACCTAGCAGTTAAGTCTGTGGCAGGGTTAGGAAAAGAATTGTAAGAGGTAATTCTTATCTCTCTCAGGCCAAAATTCTGTGCTGAGGTGATGAATTCACAAAATGATGAGATCTGCTTTCAGGTGGTATGTGATATTAAATTTTACTCTTTAGTGGTTGAAAATAGACTCTGAAATTATAATACTGCTCAGGTTTTTAGTGATTTTTTTCCTTCTTGTTTGCCATCCAGATGTTTTGTCATCAGTTTGAACAGTAAAAAGTAAGTTTTTAAGGGTAGGATATGTAAGAAATCGCCATCATCCACGGTGCCAGGCTCTCTGCTCTTCCCTTTCAGATTTTCTCCCTTTTCCAGAATCTTTGCCTTTTTTCTGTCTTGCTATATCTCTGCAAAGAGACCATCCAAATCCACAACCAGCAAGTTTGGCACCCTGGGAAAACACTATGGAAAAAAAGAAAAAGGAAAAAAAAGAAAAAAGGAAAAAAATTGAAATTAACTTTTTAAGATAGACTTGGTTATGGGCCAGGGGAGGGAAGACTTTAGGGCACAAGGATTCATGAAGGGAGGATAGACTCTGAGACATATGGAGGCTCTAATGGGGCAAGTCACCTCTGAGGAAAAGAAGCAAGGTAGAGCCAGACTGGGGAAGAAGTTACCCAAAATACATTTATGGAGAGTAGGAAGCATGCCTTCTGGGAACTTTCTCTTTTAACACTTATTCTTGTTAACTAGTTGGTAAGCTTATTTATTTCTGTCTACTAAAGGAATACAAATCCCACTGTTGTTCAGTCATGTCTGATTCTTCATGACCCTGTGGACCATACTGTCCATGGGGTTTTTCTTGGCAAACATATTATACTTGTTTGCCATTTCTCTCTCTCTAGTGGGCAAACTGAGGTAGTGACTTACCCAGGATCACACAGCTAGTAAGAGTCTAAGGTTGGATTTGAATTCAGGTCTTTCTCACTCCATCTAGCTGCTCCACAAGTCTCATTAAGGTCCTCAATCTTCAATGCTCTGAGACGAAGCCCCAATAGTTTTGCCCCAGTTAAAGCTTTGAAATTGACTGGGGTAAAGAGGATCATAGATCTTGACCAGGAAAGGAACCTTGGAGGACATCTAAATCCGTTTGTCTCCTAAAATAATTGAGGTCCAGTGAACTTGAGTTTGCTACAGTCACACAGGTAACAGAGGTGAAATGTGAACTTTGTTCCTCCTCTCATTCCAGATCCAATGTTCCTTTGACTATACCAAAAACATTGCCAATCTTGTCTCCCACATTTTAAAGTGAAGGTTAGGTAAGCAGAACATGTATTCACTCAACAAACATTTATTAAGTGACAACTATGTACATGGCACCATGCTAGATGCCAGGGGTACAAAGGTTAAAAATGACATTGCCCATAACCTGAAGGAATTTACATTTTACTGGGAGGTATATGACATATAAACAGATAAGGTTAATACCAGGCAGAGAGTGCTAGGGAAAAAGATCCAGAATTAAGTATTCTATAAAAATTTGAGGCAAGAATGCTATGCTAGAAAGAATTGCCTCCATCAACTGTTGTGACTGCCTATTAAATCACCAGTAGGGTTTGGCATAAGATAAAAGGATACAAGTAACTCTGGCATAAAGCTCTGTGAATAGGTAAGAACTATGGATGTGTCCCAAAGAGGTTGAATAATAGTAGCCAACGTAAGGTTCACTATTAGCTAAGGTGGTTTCATTCATCCCTTATAACTTACTTTCTGAAGTCCTGAAGGAAGCATTGAGTGAAATGTACACCATCATGGAGATAGCAGCTCCTTGATATTTTGGGGAACTAGGGAAAGATTCTATGCTTGTCTGTACAACACCCCATCCCAGCTGCTGGACACACAGGATGCTCCAGAGACACTGGATGTATAGGGGAGGCCACAATGCTTTGTTTATCCAGCAGCTGCAGCAGCCGCCATTGAAGAGTCTTCTATGAAACTATGCGTGTGCCCCAGCCTTTGGGCAGGAAGCCCTTGCCTGCCCTGTTTTGAAGAAAGCACTGAGGAGTTACTATGTTTGCTGTGTGACCATCCTCCCCTTACCCCCTCCATCTATTTCACCCATCCCATTTTCACCCTTTTATTCTGAATTGTAGCAGACTCTGGCCCCAGCTGCTTTTTTTGTCTGTTTTCTATGACCTAAGTAGGAATGACTAAAATCACAATGTCCTGTTGGAATGTTCAGTAAGAAAATGTATGACAGTCATATTAGCCCAGTGGCTGGTCTATTCACAGACATCATTTACATTACAGTGTGCTGAATTCTATAATTCTCCCTGTAGTAGTGAATGAATAGAGCTAAGAGAATTGGAGTAAGAAAGAGGCCATTCAGAGTATGTGAAGACGTGCCTGGCGTAATGAAGGCTTTTCTGACTGGTCTATAAATATATTGGATCTTTTGAAGAGAATAAAATGAGTTCAAATGGCAATAGAGAAGATACAATGATTAGTGAAAGTATGCTTCATTGGCTAGCTCCTCTCCCCACTAAGCCCTCCACCTCCTCTAACAGCCCCCCCCCCAAAAAACCTGGATTATGTTTTGGTTTCTTCTTATGTATACCCAAGATCTCTGTTTTATTTACATGGAAGAGATGGTGAACACTTGTAGTCTGTGACTCCTGATCTGTCTTATGTATTTTAAATCAAAAAGGGAAAACTTGAATAGTGATTTGCCCTTCACTAAATGACTAGATCAGTATATTGTCATTTACTAAGAGCTAAACAAACATACATAAATTGAAAAGGGAAGGCTTGTTGATGGTTTTGCAGTTTTAAACTTCACTAAGACTTTTGGGACATCCTTTGTATATATACATACATCCATTTGCCAAATTTCTTCAAATATAGGCCACATCCTCTCAGACTTATGTAAAGCCTTATTGGGGCTAAAGATGGAATTTGTGATATAAGTGGTATAGGGAATTGCTGGGAGAGAAAATTCCCTGCCTCCCTGAGGCAGCTAGGTAGTTTAATACTACCAACAATGTGCCTGGAATCAAGACAACTTGAGTTCAAATATGACGTTAGACACCTAGTAGAGGTGTGACCTTGGGTAAGTCAGTTAACCTCTCTTTGCCTCTTTCCTCACTTGTAAAATGAGAATAATAACCTAGCTAGGTTATTTTGAGGATCATATGAGGTATTTGTAAAGCACTTGGCATTATACTTTGCATGTAGAAGGTATTTGGTAAATACCCCTTCTTTCCTTCCCTCATATCAATGCAGGTAGGTACCTTGTGTGCAACTTATATTCTTAGAAAGTTACATAGAGCACTGTGGCGTTAAGTGACTTGCCAGCGGTCTCACAACCAATATATGTCAGAAGTGGGACCTGAAGTCGTCTTCCTATCTTTTCTTTCTATTATACCACATTGTCTCTAAAACCATATTATATGATTTCTAAATGTAAATTTTTGGTACATACTCATACTTTCCTTTCAAAGAGATCACATTTTAGTTGAGTGGTATGTATTCAGGGATAGCTTATATTCAAACTAGTGTACCATACTATACCATACCATACCATACATCTATACACACATATCTATATGTGTGTGTGTGTACATCCTAGAAATATTACGGATTGCTAAAATAATATTAAGGATTTCTGTCAGTTCTATCAGTTGATAAACTCTTCCCAACCTCAGTATTTAGTCTTTATGTTCTTGTGGCCAAAAAAAATGCCTCACTTGATAAATAATCCTTTGGGCCTCTGGCTGGAAGCTCCTAATTGCCCATCAAAGACTGGTGAGCAAGCTAGCATCATCTCTTGAGAAAAGGCAGGAAGAATGCTATAATTAAATGCCTCATCGAGTGAGCCCCGCAACAAGGTGAACAGGTATAACCAACGGGCAATTCTACCACAGCATCATCTTGCCATAAATGACAAAAGGACTAAGGAAATAATTTCCTTACAAGTAGAGAGGTCAAGGGGAATTTTACAGTGACCTGAATAAATTTGTTCAGCGTGTGTCTTTCATCTATGGGCAAGTAAATGTTTTCTGCTCATGGATTGGTTCCTCTCTTAGAAAGGGAGGTTAAAAAGGGATTGGAGGAATGGCATTCCACTCTAAAGATTATCAAGAAGAATTAAGTGCCCCTTGAAAAAGGAAAGAAGAGAAACAAGGGTATTGTTTTGGATTTTTTTGTTGTTTTGTTTTTTTTAAATGAGTTAAAGTGTTCTGTCAAGGCAGAAAGGGATCATGACCTGTGTTGGGAGGTTGGAGGACTGAAAAATGTAGTACAGTAAAATAAGAGAAAAAGGACCACTGAACATCTGGAGCGAAGTAACAGTTAAGTAGCTCTTATGGAGAAGGAAGCTAGACCCTCTATATAATGGATCCATAGATAACTCTAAGAAAGTGATAATCCAGTGAGAGTCCAAGGAAGAAGAGACCTAGTAGTGGTTTTTGGTAACTATCTACTAATGTAGCTATTTGTCTAGGGGACTTTACTACTAGAGGGGTCTGTTATCTTCCCAAGATATGTATCCAAGACATAATACAGAGCCTCCTACATCTTGTCAGATTTGATGACCACTACCCCCATTTCTGTGTTTTATGTAGAGACAGAAATACAGTATAATAGTGAGAGCTCTGAATTTAGTATATGAGGCATTGGGCTCAAATTCTGTTTTTACCATTTAATGAATAAATCATGTAACCTCTCTGGACTTCAGTTTTCTCTTCTGTAAAATGAAGTTAAACTACATGGATTCTGGTGTCTCCTTCAGTTCTAACTCTATGATTCTACGATTGTGACAGAACCTAGGAAACATTGCTAGGATTATAAAGGCTTGGCCAAGAAACCGAAAACTTTAGAGGCACCAGTATTTTTTTTTAATCATTATTACTGATTATAGGCAGGGTATTTGAGAATACCCCAACTTCAGGCTAACTTGAGAAGTGAACAGCTGCTTAAGAAGATCTTATGTAAGAATCTGATTCAGATTTACAAATCATAGCTTAAATCACAGGAATGAATGGCTCTTGACCAGAGATAGTGTACACCTAAAAAGGGCTGGTCAGACCATTTGCCTATAGACTTGCATATCTGATTAAAGAGGAGGGAAGAAACTGCTTGTTTATATGCATCAAGTTAGATACTATGGACCATAACAGCTGTAGTACAGTAAGCAGAATAGTAATAGTTACCCAAGAGAAAGAGTCCAAGAAAGGACTCACTAACAAAACCCACAGTTCAGATATCTATACACAAATATAAAAAGTATGAGTGCTAAGAAAGATGAACTAGAGATTCTAATGCAAGGAAGACAATTTGATCTCATAGTTATAATTGCGATTTAGTGGAATAGGCACCGTGATTGGCATATGGCTCTGATAGAACATACCTTCTTGAAAAGAAACAGAATAGATAAAAGAGGACTGAAAAGATACATCTATGAGGAAATCTCAGGAACCAAAGAGGGGAAGTATGGTGTTGACATCCAAGGGAAGATTAATATTGGTAACAGAAGCCATATTATCATATATGTATGCTGTAGACAACCTGAACTGGAGCAGGAAATAACAGGAGATTTGAAAAAAACATAGCAAGTCTGGAGTAGATGCAAGAGAGTGATATGAAATTTCAGTTATCTAGAATTCTGTTGGAGTCATGTTTCTTTGGCAAAATGGGCCATAAATTCTTAGCTTACTTTTAATGATAATTTTATCCTTTACAAGGTAGAGACATCATTGGAAGGATCTTATATTTCTGGGCCTAGTTCTGACCAATGAGAAGGAACTGATTGTTCAAGTAGAAATGATGGAAATCTAGGGGAGAAGTGACTTCATCTGAATATTTTAATAGAAGAGGAGAGGAAAATCAGACATGGACCCCATGGACATTTGGAGAGATTTCAAAAGAGTTCAGAGAGGAATAGCTAAGATTCCATGGTCTTAGAAGTCAGCATAGGAGAGGAGGAAGTTCTCAAGAATGAAATTTTGAAGGAAAAAAAAGCAGAAATTCTTTATGATGAAAGAGGGGCAGAGGGACAGAACTGTCTAAAGAGATCAATGTGGATGCACAGGGAACTCATGTATCAAATTTGCTTTTTCAAAGGTATATAGAAAGTGGAAGCATGACCCAGTGATGCAAGATATAGTAGAGCCCTGTACAATTCTGTAAGCACGGGTCTGAAGCATAAAAATCCAGAATGAGCTGAGCCTGGCAATGAATAACAAGAACACCAAATAGGACTTTGGTAGCTATATTGAGGAAACTGAGGAGGATCAAAGAAGGACCAGAACTGCTGCTTAGGATGGATAGGAAAATAAAGATAGATGATGGAATGGGAAAAACTAATCAGCTTTTATTTTATTCTATTTTTTTTCTTTTTTTTTTGCTATCAAGAAGAAAGATGTTTGGAATGGAAAGGACAACATAAAATGGTTAATAGGGAATTGAAACCCAAATATATAATGAGAAAATTAGAGCTCTTCATTGAGTTTAGAGTACCAAGATCAAATACATCCCAGGGTACTGGAATGACGCAGCACATGTGATTTCTATGCCACTGTGAGTGATTGTTAAAAGATGGTGAAGAGTGGGAGAGGTGCCACTGCACTTGAGATATGTAAATGTTATTCTGACTAAAAAACGAGTAAACAAACTAAAAAGTAAGTGGGTGGAATATGTAGCTATAGGCCAGGGTACTTGACTTCACAGAATATAGAATATATTAAAGAGATGGTTAGTGAGTATTAAGAAAATCAAGTAATGGTAACTAATAGCCAGTGTTTCTTCATCAAGAAAAGGTCATGCTAGATCCAATTCATTTCCTTGTATGATAGGATTAGAAGGCAATGAGATCAGGACAGTGCTGTGTTCTGAAGTAAGAGGATGCTATATTTGAGGTACCAACAAACACTTCTCCATGAAAAAAGTTTACTTTTTTTTCTGAAGAACAAGTAAGTTGTGTCTCACCTTGGTAATCTTTATGAAAGGAGATGTATGTGTGTATGAAAACAGATTTTTCTGTATATACACATGTATTCTATGTGTGTGCATGAACACACATATATATACATGCATACACATATGTATGTTGTGCCTCATCCAAGCAATCCCTATACTTAGATGAGAGAAGGGGGGAAAGGGAGAGAGGATAAGGAAGGAGAGAGGGGAGGATAACTGTTCACTTTTATAAAAGTATTCTTTGCACATCTCCCCATAGGAGTCCTTTCAATAAAGGGTGTTCCTAATTGACTTAAAAATAGATTTTTATTGAAAAAAGTGATATACATACAACTTTTCAGGAATATATCCATTGAATAAAGAAGGATACTCCTTCCCTTGCTTTTATAACAAACATTACTACTCTCCATTCTTAACAGGCACTGACATATGTATTTTAATTAGGGCAATTCTATTTTCATCCATCTTTATTCTTTCAGCAATAATGGAGCTGATGACTAAAAATATCACAAGCCTTGTGTGTCTGCCATGTCTTTGAAGTTAAAGCTGTGGCATCCCTCTTTGGGTTTGATCTGCACATTGTGGGTACAATGTGATGCACAGATGCATTGTCTTTGCTAATTAACTCCATCTGTTGAGGAAGACTGAAAAAGAAATTGGATTGAGGGTGTGTGTTTGTATAATGTATGTATGAGACACCTTGTGCAATAGTGAGGTGGCCCCTCCAAACATGTTTTCATCCTTCTTGTTGTTAGAGTACCTCAGAGCAGAGAATCATTACTTTCATAGAATGGGCATCTCATGTCCTTGAAGTTCTGTATACAATGCAAGCCCAGAATATCTTTCTCAAGAGGAACACCTTCTGAAGTTTCTCTGAAAAAAGAATAGTGAAGAACACTCTTCACCATCCCTGATTGTGGGAGATGGAATCCTATCTTGTGACCTTTAAATCTATGTGATCTAATATGATTTTCCCTCTTTGATGAAAATTATCCCAGAGAATGGATTTTTCTTTGCTAAGGGTTAAAATTTCCAAGACAGGGAAATTTGTTTCATTAAAAGTTACTAGGATATAGACCCCATCTGTTGGAAAGGGGAAAATATATACACATATACATGTAACACTTGTAGAAAGTAGCAGACCCTAGATTTGATCTTAGCTCTCTGGCATCAAATCCAGTGCTCTTCTCTAGTCTTTCCTTGGGTTTGGGCAGCATTTCTTAGAGAAAGAGGTCACCAGAAAATTTGTGTTCCTTGTTCTTTAAATGTTT
This sequence comes from Notamacropus eugenii, assembly GCF_028372415.1. NCBI lineage: Eukaryota > Metazoa > Chordata > Mammalia > Diprotodontia > Macropodidae > Notamacropus > Notamacropus eugenii. The sequence continues at coordinate 192,174,873 of NC_092873.1, read as the reverse complement.
GTTCAATTAGTACGTATTTATTAAGTGTCTGCAATCTAATGGACACTATGCTATGTACTGGGAATATGAAATTAAAAATGAAATAGTCCCTGCCCTCAAGAAGCTTACATCCAATCGAAGCAAGACAACATGTCCATATATAAGTATATACAAAATAAATTCAAAGTGGTTTGTTTTTTTGAAGGGGGTAGGGTGGAAAAAGGACTAGCAACTGGGAGAGATTAGGAGCTGATCAGTTGGTTTAGTTGATAAGATATAATAAATTAAACTTAATTTAATTTGTTAAGACTAGAGCAATAGTGAATAATTGGTTGTTGATGACTTGGATATTGGTCCCAATAACATTTCCAGGTTATTTTCCTGTGGTTGTTTTGTTTTGTTTTAGTAGATGTATAAATCATGGACAGGAGGGAAGGGTGCTAGAAAGACCATATTAAAAAAAAGTTCATCAACCATTAGTTGGGGGTTCTTCAATTCCTTCTCCCTACCTTAGCTTCCTTAGGCCTAAATTTTCACTTGGAATACTATCAGTTTAGCATCCCTAAAATCACAACCTCAGCATTGTGTTGAAACTAGGGGGGAACTTGGAGACCATTTAATCCAACTTATTTATGACTGAGGAAACTGAAGCCCTCAGGACTGAAGTAACCTGCCTGAGGTCACATGACCAGTAGGAAAGGGGCAGAGTCAAGGTTAGAGCCCAGGCTTCCTGACTCCTACGTTATCAGTCTTCATAGCAGTCATGAACTCAAAATAGCTTTGGCCAAGAGCACCCTGTTGCATCATGGCAATGAGTCCCTGGAGCTTATTGCTTTGGGTGTGTTTTGCTTTTCCTTTGTTTTTAAATTTCTAAGCACAGCCCTTGCTTGCTACTATGACAGGTGAGTTAGGGATGGCATGCCAAGTCAATAACTGTAAAATTATCCAAGCACATATTAAGTGAATGCAAATTTATAATTTTTCATATTAAAGTGACTGGGTAGCCCAGATTGTTAGTTTAAAGTGACCTTAGGTCATTTTGTTGTCCTTAAATGAGTCTATATTATGATGCATAATAAATAGAAAGATTTTAGAAAGGTTTACTGTGCTAGCCTTTTTCTCCCATGTACAGTTATAAAAAGGCTAGAAATTCTTATAGTTTTTTAATGTTATTGGTATCTTTTGTTTTTGTATCATCTTCATTTTCCAAATATGTGTTCTTTCTCCTTCTCTCCGGAAGGCGCCATCCTTTATAACAAAGAATGAAGAAGAAAGGGAGCAGGGATGGGGATGAGGGAGAGTGGGAAGGCAGGCCAACAAAACTTAAGATAACACCTGAGTCTGATAGTATATGCAATGTTTCATATCCATAGCCACTGTCCACCCCTGCACCACAAAGAAGAGAAGAAAATAAGTTTTCTTTCCTTCTTTGGGGGAGACCAGCCTTGGTAATTATGATGACAAAGTGTTCAGTTTCATTCTTTTTGTTTACAACGTTTACATTTGTAAACCAACATTGTTGACTCGAGAGAGTTTTCCTGGTTCTGCTTATGTCCCTTTACCTCAGTTCATAGAAATATTCCCGTGCTCTCCTAGGCATATTCTTGATAGTTGTCATTTTCGTGGTACTGTCATATTCCAATAAATAATCATGAACCGTAGTTTGTTTAGCTATTCCCAACTCAATTCTCCTTTATGTTTAATCCAAATCTTTTAGGTGTTTCATATCCTTAGTGGAACAAAGAATGGTAAAATTGGTATAGAACAAGTGAACACTGAGGGATGGTTGGTCAGAAAATATGCAAAGTGAATGTGAATACTTTAAAAATTGAAGATGGTTATTTTGTTTCTCAAAATGACCTTTCTTTTCTATCAGAAAACTTTTCCTAAGTAGATCAAGGAGGGCCTCTTAATATTATTGTGTGTGTGTGTGTGTGTGTGTGTGTGTGTGTGTGTGTGTGATAGACCCTCTTGGGTAATTTGGTGAAGCCTGTGGATCCCTTCTCAGAATGTTTTTAAATGTATAACATGAAATACGTAGGAGTACAAAGGAAACCAATTATATTGAAATAGAGTTTTCAAAATATTTTGTAAAAATTCCTATATTTGATGATTTTGTGAAATCCTGCTTTCTTGTCAAATGCCAGCAGCTCAGTGGGATTTTACAGCTCACTTGATTCAGGGAAAGAGAGACTGGATCATGAATAAATTTAGATTCCAGGTCTCCAAGTAAAAAGTTGTTAAAGGGACCTCCCTCTAGCTCTCCAGCTCCAGGAACAGAATCTCACCACCTACTCTGGAGTGTTGAATACCACACCCATTCTTTTGTGGGCTCCCAGACTCCTCAGGGGCTATTGAGAAGTCTCTGTGATGCCTGTGGTTCTGGGCCCATGCCAGGAGGAGGAAGGTGGGTGTACGGGCAACAACATGCTGGCAGAAGCATCTTTTAACAAATTTTTTAGCTATTGACTTTGGCCTCAGAGGCTTTGATCCTTTTGATGAGATTTTTGTCCTCCCTGTAACTTTATGCTGGCCGCCTTGCTGGTGTTTGTCACCAGTACATTTCAGCAATGTTTGTTAGTTGTTTGTTTGTTGGTGTTTCCTTGTTAATACAGCCTTCTTGTACTTAGAATGAAAGGATTGTGTGTACGTGTGTGTGTGTGTGTGTGTGCCTGTGCATGCGTGCCATAAGGGCCTTAGAGATTTTATGATCTAGTCCAACCCTTTTCTTTGATGACTGAGGAAACTGAGGCTCAGACTGGTTAAATATCTTATTCAAGGTGAACAGAAACTTACTGGCAAAGCTGTGATTCAAACACAGCCCTCTTATTTCCAGTTTTATGTTCTTTTCATTATTTCACACTGCCTTTCTTACTAAACCATTGTCAAATCCTTCCCCCAATCTTCTCTTCCCTAGGCTAAATAATCTTTTTTTTTTAATTTGACCATTTTTGTGGCTCTTCTCTGATTCTGCTAAAGCCAGGCCTACTTTTTAAAGGGCCAGAACTAGGCTAAATTACCTTATTATTTTTTCCCTTGACCTTTGTCAATGTTCTCTTCTGGCACTATTAATCAATCAATCAATAAATACATATTAAGTGCCTACTATGTCAGAGACATTGTGCTGACCACAGATGGAAATGATGAATGAGGTAGTGACATGAACTCTTTCATCATTTGCTGGTGGTAGGTAGCCAGAGTATACCAGCCGGATGGAATGTTGCCATCTACCAGCCTAGCACTTTAAAAATTAACTAGTAATTAGGCATGTGCACCAGCAGAAACAGCATTCCCAACCTTGCCAGGCACTTGGCAGGGAGTTTGAAATCCACCCTCACCCTGGTGTTCTACGGACAAGTATTTGCTTTCTGCAAGGGCCCATACCAATTGTGGATGATAAGTAGCATCACTTCAGAGATGCCTGTGTATTTGACTCTGTACTAAGATGTCAGAGTAGGGCTGGATGTGGGGAGAATGAACACTCAAGAACTAATCTCTGCCTTGATGTGACAGAGACCATTGCAAAGAATGGCATGATACATTGGTGCTATATACTCCTCCTTCCTAAGGGTCCAGACTCCAGAAAAATAGGATCCAAAACACTGACTTCCTTTGCTCACTTTTCGGCTGGGACCAAGTCCTCCCAAGCAAGTTGCAGGCAGGTGCTTGTGGCAAGAGTGGCTCGGTGAAAATTGTGTGAACAGCAATAAATTTGTGAGCAAATCAAGTGTGTCTCTATCAAATGGAAATTCTGTGGGTGTTATTTTGTGGGTGGCTTGCCGGCACTGAATGCTCATTTCTGTGGTGGTGTATGAGTGTGTGACTCTCTCTCTCTCTTTTTTTCTCACCATTTCTTCATTTTCTTCTGCAGGTCTTTGAAGAAACAGGATGTTCATCTAGACGTGGAAAAAAGTAAGCTGACTAATTTCATACCAAGTGCATGTGACTTATGAATTAGAGACAGGATTTTCTACTGTGACCAAAGAAGAAAACTCATTTTTTTTTTCTTCCTGAACTGTGGATGGAGGGACTTAAGTAACCTTTCTGATTTTTAAAGTGAATTGTTTTCATCAATTTTTTTCTATTTTAATTCTGCTTTTTTAATCCCAAAGATAGCACAACATATTGGAGTTATAAAGGTAGAGAGAGTCCTGTTCCTTACTCTGTTTTTTAGGGAATTTTTGATAAAGAATGAAATAATTCTTCCACATAGAGGTTTGGAACAGGACTTCTTAACTTTTTTAGTATCATAGACCCTTTTGGTAGTTTGGTGAAGACCTTATCAGAATCTTATTTTTAAATAAAATAAAATTACCTAGGATTACAAAGAAAACTTATGTTGAAATAAAGATGTGATTTTTTTTTTTCCCTGACCAAGCTCATGGAGTCCCCAAAATCTACCCATGTACCCCTTGGGGGATATCAGATTAAGAACCCCTGTCAAAGAGTTGTCTGGGGCACTAGGAGAGTTGAGTGACATACCCAGGCTCATATGGCCAGAGTCAGGACTTGAACTTAGGTATTCCTGATGGTGAGGCTAGATTGCTATTCAATACTCATGTTACCTCTCCCCTTTTTTCTGTCCCCCCTCCTTTATGTAAGAAATAACCAGTTGTTTCAGGTATAACTTAGTAGCCAGTTCATATAAAGACTGTGTGTCCTGGTAGCTAGAGAAGCAGTGAGCAGTATTCCAACATGGTCATACATCATAACTCCACTGTATGCTTGCCATTCATAAAACGAGCTGTTGTGTAGAGATGAAGAGAAGTAAGTCCTCTACTGGGGGGGGGGCAATTACAGAACAAAATTTCATTAACATTCATGAGACCTTTCACCTCTGGATCTCAAAGCTCACAGATCACAGATTTTGAAGTATGAAGGAACCTCAGAGTCCATCTAGTCCAACTCTTTCATCCTACAGATGAGGAAACTGAAATCCAATAGGGCTTAGTGATTTTCTCAAGGTCAACTGGGTAGTAAGTGGCAGAGCCAAAATTTGACCTTGAGTCCTCTGACTCCAAATGGTTCGTAGACAATGTTCTAGGGAAGAAACTGAGCCATTTAGAAAATAAATAGGCTTCCTAAATACTAGCTGGTGTATTTCTGTCATCCCTGTGAGGTGACTTCAGACTTTGTTGCTAAAAAAGATAGTAGGTAACTAAAAACTTACTTTTAAAATTGAGAATTTTGAGCCTACTTTCTTTGCATCAGCAGTCTTTGTTTTTCACTCCTTTCTCTCCCACAGAAAAAACTGTAATTTCTGGGTCCCTTTATTTCAGATCCCAAGATACTATTTTTTGATTCTTTGAGGTTGATTCCTCACCTCTTTCAAAATGAAGTAGAAAGACCATGTGCTTTGTTTTCGGTTATATCTCAAATCTCCTAAGAATGATCATGGAGGAACCTTGAAATACCAAGGATGTATTTCTGTGTTTATTTTTGAGGGAAGACCATTTTATTACATTCAGTTGCTTTCATTACATATTAAATAATGAAGAAAAATAAATCGGTAATACACTTCAGTAACTTTAATAGTAATAAAGTTGCTTTAAATAATATCTAAACACTAAATGTGTATAACCCTAATTTTTGCATTGACACATTATGATTTGAGAGGTCTGATCTTAATTTCTTATTAATCTTTCACTGAAGTTACTTATCTCAACAAGCACATATTAAGTCTCTATTATTTGAATGACATATTAATGATGCTATACTAATAGCTATGGGGAAAACAAAGGTAGAAAAGGACTTCTTACAATCTTCAGCAAAACTGACTATTTGGAATACAACCCTTGTACCCTTCCTTCTATCAAGGCAATGAACCCTATGAGCCAAATTTCCCTGATAGCCAGTGGTTGGCTATTTAAATGCTAGAATAGTCTCATGCTCTACAAAATACTTGTTTTAGAATGTATGTCATAAATCCTTTAGTCCAACCATCCTCATTTTAAGCAAAAATCCCATCTATCATGTGTCCTACTGGCCATTCATCTTCCTTTCGGAGACTTCCACCCAAGTTAAAGTAGCTTCCTCCTGAAGTAGTTTGTTCCATTTTTTGGATGACTGTTAGGGAGCTCATCCCACACAGAGATGAAATTTGTCTCCATATGACTTCCACCCACTCATTCCAGTTCTTCTTTCTGTCACCAAGCAAAATAAATCTAATTCACTTTTTGCATGACAACTTTTCAGATATTTGAAGTAAATAACATCTCCATTCAATTCAACAAAACATGTGTTAAGTAGTCTACTATGTGCAAGGCACTTGGGATATGAAGACAAAATGAAAAATAGATCTTTCCCTCCAAGATCCCCTCACTTTCTGTCTCTCCAGGCTAAACATTTCTACCTTCTTTAAACTTTTTAAACAGAAGTTGTTTTTTTTAGTGTGCTATGTACTTCTCTGCCTTCTTATGTAGAGTAAAATGAACATCAATGAATTTCTTGATGACTTAGCTTTTTTGTTATTATTAGCGTTTGAAGTGTGGTGTGGATATGGTTGTAGATGTGGAATCATTCAGCAACTAATTATTGAGCTGCTCTGTGCCTGTAAAGAGTTGTGGTTGATATAGAAATAATGAAGTATATATAGAGTCTCTGATTTCATGAAGCTCATAGGCTAGCAAGGAGGTTATGACACATACATAAATATCCAGTAACTATTCAGTAAGAAGCAGCGTGGCATAGTGGGGAGACAGCCAGCCTCAGAGCCAAGGAAACTTGGGTTCAAGCCCAACCACTAATATATACTGGTTGTGTGAGTCTGGGAAACTCACTTAACTTCTCAGTACCCAAGGCAACCCTCTATAATAATATACATTGAAGGGAAGGCACTGAACTGCATTTGCAGTTAGAGCTCAAACAATCTATCATCAAACAGTTCTTAATTGTGATTCTCACATTACTTGCCTTCATAAACTCTGTGTTCTGACTGAATTGGACTAATTCTTCCCTTAAACTCAACATTCCATCTCCTGTCTCCACAGATTTGCATAAGTCATTCTCTATGTCTAGAATGCACTTTCAAAATCCTTATCACCACAGCCCAGAAGACTTCTCTTCCTTCAGGGCTTAAGTGAGGGACTGTCTCCTTTGTGGAACCTTCCCTGATCTTCCCAATCATGTGTGCTCTTCCTTGCCTTGGTTTTCTTTGTACTGTCCTTATTTCTGTATATGTAGGATTCTGGTCTCTACTGCACACACTCCCAGACCCCGTAATAGAACCTCTTTGAAGTGCTTTGTGTCTTTGAATTCCCAGCTCCTCCAATATTGCCTTACAAGTAGTAGGTACTTAAATACTTGTTGAATGGAAATGAATTCTCAAACTGGATTTTTAGCCTCAGAGATAATTTGCTTGTTAAAAACAGCATATAGAGAGAAATAAGAGATAACAGACTCCATCAATAGTCCAGTTTCTTTCTAGGAGGGCATGTTGTCAAGAAATCAAAGAAATATAGAGGTTTGTTGGACAAGGAGGTAAAAAAGATAAATAAAGACGAAGCAAAATATGAAGGGAGGCAGTAGAAATAAAAGGAAATTGTGGACAAAACATTCTAGAAGTCTTGAGGGAGGCGTGTGTAGCTTTCATAACTCATTGCTTTAAAACGGCATCATGGGTGCATTCTAAAAATGAAACCTAATCTCCTCACAGTTGGAGAGAAGCTACCAAAGTTATATATCATTTAGAATGTGAATTCCCTAGGGGCAGGCACTATTTTTTTGCTTTCCTTTGGATCTCTATCACTTAGCACAGAACCTGGCACATAATGGGTGCCTATTAAATGCTTCTTGACTGTATGCTTTTGTAGTATGAAAAGTCGATTGATCAAAAGCAGTCATCTTGACTGTTATTTGAATCATGCTTTAAATCGATGAGATTTAAATGTCCACTTTGTCACTACTCAGGAGGAACTAGTTAATGAACTTATGTTTGACCTGAACCCTGAAGTAGAGAAGGAACTTATAAGTATCCAAAAAATCATGTAGACAGTACATAGAGCAACTCACGGGTCTAGCCCTCAAAACCCTCTTAGTATTTTGGATCCTCTAATTTTAGTGATAAATGAAAAGTCTTTCCAGGAGTACACATAATGGTATCAGAGTTGCCATTCCCACCAACTATCCTTCCAATTCTTTGTTTTTTGCACTGGCTGTTCCTCATACCTAGAATGCTCGTGCTCTCACTCTCTCTCTCTCTCTGATGCCACTTACTATAGGAGACCTTTCCAAACTCCCCTTTCCCCTTTAAGGTTACCTTCCAGCCATTCTCTGGATATCTTGTTATATACCTTTGTATAGACATCCTGTCTTCCTCATTAGAAAGTAAGCTCCTTGAGGTCAGGGCCCTTTCTCCTCCTTTCTAGCACAGTGCCTGATGCATAGTAAACACTAGGCTAGATTGAGGCCTCAAAAACTAGTTTTATCCATCCTGCCCAAATTTCTCATTGTATGTATTCATTGCCCCAGAAGCATCACAATCACAAAATTATCACTTAAAAAAAAAACCTGGAGAAATTAAGAAAGGAAAAAAAATCTTGCATCACATTATCTTCCTGTTTGATAGAGTAAGGGAAGTATATATTTCCAAGATTTTGTTGGCTTATAAAAATGTAGGATGTTCACAGAAACTGCTACATTCTTCGATATCTGTTGCTCTAAAGAGTCTCCAGGGAAAAGATAAAAATATCCACAGTTCTTACTGTGGGGTTAATAAAGGCTTGTCAAAAGCATTTTATGTCCTTGAACAAATGAAATTTCAAAATACATAGGCTCCATACGGAGGAGTCATTAAGGCTGTTTCTGCCTATAGGAACCTAAGGTCATAAGTCTTAGAGCTGAAGGGAACTTTAAATACTATCTAGGCCAACCTCCTCATTTTACACATGAGGCAACTGAGGCCTAGAAAACAGAAATGACTAGACCAAGGTCAAAGGCTTTTTTGTCTGGACTTGTGGTTTTATTGGTCAAGGATTCTCTCAGTTGAGGAAATTTCATCCAGTAGTACATCTCTGTTCTGCAAAATGTAGTCTTAGAAAGTTGCCCAAGACACTGAGAAGTTGTGTGACCTACCTGAGTCATACAGCCATTATGTATCAGACACAGAACTTGAACCCAGATCTTCCTGACTCCAAGGCTGGCTCTCTTTATTCCTTCTCTAAGTTCAAAGGTAGTAATATAAATAAAATGGCAAATTTAGGGAAAAATTTCTAATGATTAGAATTATTCAGAAGTGAAATGGGCTACTTTGAGAGGTGATGGGTTACCCCCCTCTATGGAGGCCTTCGAGCAGAGGCCAGTTGGCCACTTGTTGGGTATGTTATAGTGGAGATTCCTTTTGTGATGGATTGAACTAGATGGTTGATGGGAACCCTTTCAGCTCTGAAATACTGTGGTTTGAATCCAGGTTCTTGGACTCCAAATCTAGTGGTTTCTTTGACCTCTTAGACAACTGGATGAAAAAGGGACAGTCAGGCTTTTGTGAGGATCAGGATAGACCCGGAGAGGGGAGGAACAAGGGAAAGTGGTGGGTTGAATATGGGAGGACTGAGTGCTAAGCATGTTGGTTATTTGGAGAGCTGGTGGCTGTGGTTGGGATAGGAAGTATTTATGTTAGCATCATTCCCCACCACCTGTAGAAACTGCTGCTGGCCCACAACATTCCTGAGTGTGGCCTGAACCAGATGAAAATGTAATTGGAAACGTTTACAAAATAAATAAAAATATAATAAAACATAGATAATATTACATTTTAAAAGGAAGTCAGTATGAGACCTGAAAGTATCCTTGTATATAGAGGAGTAGCCCCCATTTCTCTTTAATTTTGACCCTAGTGGTCAGAATAAGAAGACAGAAGTTTGTTAACTCCTACCCCTGGTTGAGAAGAGATGAGAAAAATGGACCAAAGGATATCAGCTTGTGTACCTTCTTTGACAGATTTACCTGGGGTTGCATTCTCCCTGGCCTGTTTGATAGTAGGCATTTTCATCCTGATGTATTGACTTGGTCCCTTGGTGATCTTAACCCCAGGTAGAGGTCCAACTACTGTTATTGAGTGAAGGGTGAAGTACTCCAGGCCCAAGTTCATACTCATTTTCCATTGTTTATCTTGCAGCTCATTCATTCCAACTTGTAAAGGAAGTAGCTGCTTCTAAAAAATGCTGCTAGAATTGTTTGTAAATTTTGCTAAAGGGTAGGGATCCAGGCCAGCCTGTAATTTTCTGGGACTTGGGACAAGGATAAATTAGGGAGGCTCACCCCACGTTGATGAAAGCAGGAGGACAGAGGAGATGACAGCTTGTAGGAGGCAGAAAGCAGGCCGCTCTCCTAGCTGCTGAGGCTAGGTAGGAGGAAACAGCTTTGTATTGGTGCTTCATTTGTGTTAAGGGGAGGGAGAGGTTTAACTTTTGCAGCTGAAGGGCAAATTTTTTTTTTAAACCTTTGACTGGAAATAATTATTACTCATCACCCCTGGTAGCTTGTTAACTTCATTTCTGTTCTACATACAACCCTAGATCATGAGGCTGGGTCTTTGTTTGAATGCCTTCCTCTGCTGTCTAAGAAGGAAAAGGTGACCTTTGCAAATTAGAATTCCCAAGTTAGTAAAAGCTAACCCTTTCTGGACTTTGTGCATTCAGCTGTTGGGTGACATTTTGAAGAGCTGCAGATGGGCAACGTTTATGTTGTATTTTAGTCTTTATGAAGTGGTGGAGCAGGAAGGGGGCCTTTGGGATCAGCTAGATTGTTGCGTCCCCAATGACCTTCCAATTTGGGCTTGAGTTACCTTACTCAAAGTGAGAACCTGAAAAGGCCTTAGCCTAAAAGGGTCAGGGTCTCCAGGGCCTCCCATTGCCTCCTGGGTCATCTCTGGTCATCCTGATGAATATCTGGCCACTGGACCCAGATGGCTCTGGAGGAGAAAGTGAGGCTGGTGACCTTGCAGCCCTCCCTCAGTCAAATCAAAGTCAACTGCAAGCCATGCCATTATTTTCCTTGATGTCATAGTCCTCTTCAAAAACAAAAAACAAACACAACAATGTGTGGGCAGTTTTTTAGTAATTCACAAACTTTTACTCCTAGTTCTGAACTCCTTGAGCTGCAAAGACCAACAGAGGGTGTAGGCAATTTGGAGTTTAGATTAGAAAGCACTTAGTACATCTCCTTCATTTTACTGAAGTCCAGGGCACTGAGCCTCAACTACAGTCTTACTCTTTCAACTCATTGTGGAATCAAGGTGACCTTGAGTTCCCAAACACTTTGCCAGTAGAGTATAAACTTTGGGAAAGCCTATCAAGCTGGAAAAACTTCAATTTCGGACTTCTGACAAATTTTTTGATTACAGAAATCCTCAAAACCTTTCTGATAAAGCATAAAAGAGTTCTAATCTGTGTCAGTGAAATCATAGCTCATGGGAAGGAGGAAACTGAGTCCCAGAGAAGTTCCCGGATTTACCCAAGAGCAACGAGAGGGTTGGTAGTAAAGCTAGGATTTGAACCCAGATCCTCTCACTTCAAGTCCAATGTTCTTTTCTTACAAGCCTTCATTTTTGAGATGACCTAACTTAACCTCTCCAAACAAAGCCAAAAGTCAATAAGCATTTGCCATGAGGCAGACATTATACTTAGCTGTAAAGGATACAAATAAGAAAAAGCAAAATAGCCCCTGCTCTCAAGGAGTTTGCAATTCAATAGAAGAAGACAATGCAGGAAAGGAACGCGAAAAAGGGTGAAGAGTTCTGCCATCGTCCCTGTCAGGGATCATGATGTTGGTGAATTAAAATCAAACAGAGGAACTGGTAATGAGTGGTGAACTGGAAATGAGGAGTTGGCTGGAAATTCTGAGCTCTCTAGAAAGGGAAGCATCTTTTACTTCATCCCTCCGATCAGAGAAGAGAAGCATCTGATAAACTGAAGCAACCTCCATGATGATGAGATTTCTGGTAATGAGAGTTTATCCCCAAAAAAGCATGATATTCAGTGATAGAAACCAGGCAGAGCAGCTGGAGAGAAATGAAAACTGAAGAGACTTGTCCAAGTCAAGAGAAGGAAGGTGACTTATCCAAGGCCAACAGGGATTTAAACTCATGTCCTTTGGCGTCTAGGTCCACCTCACTTTCCTACCACACCATCAATCAACATTTATTAAGAAGCAGCTAGGTGACTTAGGGGAGAGAGTGCTGGCCCTGGAGTCAGGAAGACCTGAGTTCAAATCCAACCTCAGACCTTGGGCAGTGACTTAACCTCTATCTGCCTTAATTCCATAACCTATAAAATGGGGATAATAATAACACCTACTTCCCAGGCTTGTTGTGAATTATCAAATAAGATAATAATTGTAAGATGCTATTTAAATAATAGTTCTTATTTATTACATTGCAAGGTTGTTGTAAGAATCAAATTCATAAGACTATTGATAAATCTTAAAGCACTATATAAGTTCCAGCTATTAGTATTGTGATGATGATAGTGATGGTGATTGATGGTATGGTGATGGTGGTGGTGATGGTGATGGTGGTGGTGATGATGATGATGATGATATGCCTACTATGGGCCAGGCACTGTGTTATATGATGGAGATAAAATACAAAACCAAAAATGGTTCCTGGCTTAAGGAGTTTATATTCTGCCTTAGTGAGTCTGTAATCAAGGTCACACATCAATCCTCATATTCTCTGCTTGGTTTCTTCTCCTGAATATCTGCTTTTCTGGGGATAAACTTATCATCAGAAATCTCATCATCATGGAGGTTGTTTCAGTTTATACCTTAGCATTCTAAGACACTTCTCCTCATCACATATGATGGTAGAGCTAGAGTTTGAGCTGGTATTTCTAGACTCCATTTTATTTCTGCTATCCTAGGCAGAGGAAAAATCTTTAAAACTCTTTCAACACTTTTTTCAGTCCCAAGCATTGGTATGTATAGAGCATGAGCAGGTTGTACCTGCACATTCTGCCCTTGCTCTATACACAAAAGCCAGTCAGGGTGTATGTGAACACCTGGCCCATTGACTATGCACAAGAGCCAATGAGAATGCTCTCTTAAGTTGTGGCCCAGACTGTGTGCCAACTCTGTGGTCCCAGGGTAGTTGGATTTGGCCATAGAGAGTTTTATGACATCAGGTTCATGTCCTGAAAAATACAAAGCAGAAGACAAACTACTGAACTAACTGCAAGTTTACATACATCAATTTCATGTACATTTAGTGAGTAATGTCTAAACTATGTAGTTTAGATTTTATTTTCTCTGTATTTGGTAGGTCCTTCACCACAACTTGGGACTGTCAAAACAGTAATATGGTTCTTACCTCCTTGGGAGGAATTTTCTTTTTTCCTTTTGATTTTAAAGGAATAGCTTCCAAAAATCTTGCATTCTTTCTGCTTGGTGGGACCACTTCCTCCCTTACTGGTGGGATTGATTTCCCATAGTGGCATTCTAAGGGGTGAGGGAGCAAGAGGACTTTGATGCTCAGGCCCATTCCATTGCTCATTCCCAGTCTTGGGAAATTGTTTTATTGAATTTTACCTAACAGTAGTATTTGTCATCTCGACAGGATGGAAGTTGTTTGTTACCATGAACCTTCTGTGGGTGGTGAGAAACACTGCCTGCAGGACAATAGGGAATGAGGAGCAGCTTCCACTTTTTTTTTATTTTTTGGCTCGGGGGCAATGGGGTAACATTTATTTTTATGCAAGGGTTTTCTGCTGTAGCAGTAAGCAATTGCATAATTGCTTCATCACAACGATGCCTGCTGTGTGGACGTGGTCATCCTTTCTCTTGTCCACCTTGGACAGACTTATCATTGGTTGAAATGGCATGCAAAGGAGAGATTATTTAATCATATATATATATATATGGACAAGGGCTCAAAATTTGCTTATGTCATCATCCCTGAAAAATGCTCCTAAGAGCAGAGATAGATAAGACTTGCATTAAAGCTAGTGCAGAATTGCCCAGGGAGTAACTGCATGCTCTTTCTTTCAGGACTTTTCCCACTGCCCACCTTTGGTGCTTAACAAAACTGATAAATAAAAGTATGTAAAGAATAAATTTACATATGCCTATTTGTGTCTAATGATAGCCATCTCTGTGGCAGGGTAGGGGGAAGGAAGAAAAAGCACAACATTACAGGATAATTTTATTATATTTATATGTTATTTATTAATTATTTGCTATTTTATGTAGAATATATTATATTTTATACATTAGTATTATTTATATTATCTATAATATATGTTGTATACTATATGTGTAATTTATATTTAAAAGAAACAGCAAATTTCACATAATAGATTTGCCATTTCACATGCAATCTTTTTTTAAATGGTGTTATAGAAATGCTTGTTTATTCCATAAATTAAAAATAAAATAAATAACTGTAAAAACCAATGAATTCAGAAGAAAATCTCGTATGGGAGATAAACCTTTTTCATCTGTGGTTTCAGTTCACTTCTGTATTTGTGAAAGGTGTTGGGGGTACTCTAAGTCCTCAGAGCAGAAGGGGCGGTGTATGTGAATTCACTCTTATGTATATCCTTTTGGAATTGCTGGAACAGATAAAGGAATTGTTAAATTAGAGGTTTCTGGAAGTTGGAGGGCAGTCACCAAAATCAGGTCATCCATCCTCTGGATATGTGAAGGAGTTCCCTCTATGACATCCCTGACAGGTGGGCATTCAGTTTCTGCTTAAATATATCTAGTCACAAGAACATGCTCACTGCTTTTCAGGATCTCCCCTTATTTTGTCTGGCAGCTGTAATTGTTAGAAAAATCTTCCTCGTATTGAAATGAAAGTCCAACTTTCTGTAACTACCATTCATTGGTCCTAGGAGCTAATCACTGTAAAGTGCTTAGTGCAGAGCTTAGCACATAGCAAGGGTTTAATAAATGCTTGTTCCTTCCCCTTCCCCTACAGCTGCTGTTCTCTAGAGCTCTGTTGTGTTAAGGATGTCTCTTATATTTTCCCTTCTAGCCATCTGTATTATAGGCTAAATCTTCACCCACCCTTCACCTATCCTTATGTGACAATTGCTAAATCCTCAGTGTCCTGAATACTGTCCTCTGGGGCTACTGATAGGTTTTCAATGTTCCATTTAAGAACCCAACATAGTACTCTAGAGGTGGTTTGATCAACATAGACGATAGCAATTGATCTGGACACATACCTCTTACCCCTTATTCTATTACTGCAGACTGAATTTGCAGTACTTATTTTAATAGCCTCACAACACCACTGTTTCATATTGAGTCCTCTCTCACCCCTTGCACCTCCCCTAAAGTCTTTCATATATAAACTGCTGTTTACACATCTACCTGGCAGTGTGGCTGAGTAGATAGCGCATTGGCCTTGATGTTGGAAAACATCAGTTCCTGCCTCAGACACTTATTAGCTATACAACTTTGAAAAAGTTACCTAACTTGCAACTTGAAAACTGTGCTTCAGTTTCATCATCTATAAATAAGGGAACTAGATCCAATGGTTTCTAAGATCTCTTACAGCTTTTAATTTATGATCCTATGAACTTTTTGTTCCCTGCTCTGTACTCTTACAATTTGACGTTTTTTTAGAAGTATGAAGGACTTTATATTCATTCCTCTTTTCATCTTGCTAGTTCCAACCCCATCAGTATTTTAATTCCATTTAATTTCATTTCTGCTATTAACTCTCTCTCCCAGATTTTTGTGTTGTGTAAATTCACTAAACGTTCCTCTATATCTTCATCTGTTATTAATAAAAAAAAAAATGTTGACCACACAGAGCTAAGTACAGAGTTCTGTGGCCTATCATTTATCACTCTTTAGATTGACCTCAGTTCATTAAATCATCACTTTTGGGGGTCCAATTCTTCAGGAGATAGGAATCTATCATCCAACCTACTTCTCTTAATCTTGTCTATGAGGATATCATGAATGACTGCCAAATATCTGGCTAAAATACATACATATATATATATATAGAGAGAGAGAGAGAGAGAGAGAGGAGAGAAAGAAAGAGAGAGAGTTGTGGTATTTCCCTGACTTACCAGCCTAGTAAGCATTTTTTTAAAAAGGGGAATGAGATTAGAAAGGGAGGTGATTTGTTTCTCTTCTCTGTTTTGATTGCCAATAGAAAGAATGATCATTTTCATTTACGTTTGTAGCCAAATTTTCCATTTGTTGAGTACAATGCATCTATCAGTCTACCAGTGGATGATTTTTCAGTTATGATACTTTATCTGTGGAAATTCATAATCCTTTCTTTGTTTTCAACTGTATTTTAGAGAAAACTCTTCCTTTTCCTGGTCAGGGAAAATTCCTATAAGCTGGCTATATAGAGTATATAATCTTCAGCACCTATAGCTTTTTACCTTAAAGTGAATAATAATGACAATAATACTCAATTATTTCCATTTGTATAGTGCTTTATAATAATACCCAGAGGGGATGGCCAAGATAGCAGGCAATTGATAACATGTGGCTAGAGTTCAGAAGAGAGATTATGGCTGGATATATAGATATGAGAGTCATTGATGATGATACTTGAACATATGGGAGCTGATGAGGTCTTTCAGATTGCTTAGAGAAAGAGAGAACATGAGAGCTCAAAAAAAAAGCCCTAGGGAGCACTTGTGCTAAAGGGACAGGAGGAGGATGATGGTCTAGCAAAGGAATGGTCAGGCAAGAGAAGATCCTGAAAAAGAGTAATGTCATGAGAGCTGAGAGAAGAGAGACCAAAGGTTGATTAATGATTTAAAAAGCTGCAGAGAGACATCAAAGTGGAGGAAGCAAAAAAAAAAGGGGGGGGGGGGTGAGATTACCTTGGAGAGAGGAGTTTTAGTGAGTGATAGGGTTGGAAGCTAGATCTCAAAAGGACTGAATGGTAAATGGGCAGTAAGGAAGTGGAAACTGAGATTACAAATGCAGACCCTTTTTCCTAGGAGTTTGGCATTGAAAGGAAATAGAGGTAAAGGGCAATAGTTTGAGGGCATGGAGAAGTCAAGTCATCTTTTTATTTTTGTTTTTTGGATTTGTTAGGATGAGCACATATAAAGGCATCAGGGCAAAGATCAATAGACATTGATCAACAGACAGATTGAAGGTAAGTGAAGAATAGATTATATAAGTAAAGTAGGTTAGCTGGCCATAAACAAGGAGATGGGCTTACTGTGCTTCAGAAACAAGAACAAAAGTGAAGCGGATGGGTGAAAATGTAGAGGGACTTGTAAGACACAGAAGAAGAGAGAAAAGTGAGCCTGTCCATGGCAGATGGTGTCTGTTTTCTTTGTAAAACAAGAGGCAAAGACATCTGTCTTGCGGGTGTGGGCATGGGGGGCTACAGATGAGACACTAAGGACCTGAGGAGGGAAGGTTTAGAACAGCCGTCCAGGAGGTAAGATAGAGAATCAGCCCAAGAACAAAAGTTCTGCTTTGGAGGAGTGATCGAAAAAAATTCATGCATATCTGCTTACCGATATCCCAGCGAAAAGACATTTGGTTAAGTAAGATATTTATAATTCCAAGAATTACTGCTCCTAGATCTTGGGAAGGAATTTTCAGAGCAAATGACACTTTGCCACATTTGGTACTCAGATACCAAATTACAAATAATCACTTATTTTGTCTTTTTGATGGAATTCCTGAAATGAGCTGAAAGATGTTAACTCTAATGGAGTAAAATTGAATTATGTAAGGAATTTTCAGTGTCACATAGCCACAGAAAATGAAGCAACCAGTCTTAGAGACAGTGTGGTAAGCTAGAAATAAAAATATTAATAACAACAATAACTAGCAATTATATGATGTTTCATGGTTTAAAAAGCTCTATAAATATTGCCTCATTTTCTCCTAACAACGCCCTTATAAGGTAAGATGCGATTATTATTCCCAATTTTACATATAAGGTTGCTGAGGCAGACAAATTGACTTACCTGGGGTTGCATACATAATAAATATCTGAAGCAAGATTTAAACTTTCTTGTGTTATTACATTGCTGTCTTGTAAGGCTCAGTGGATAGAGCACTGGGCCTAGAGTCAGGAAGACCTGAGTGGCCTCAGACACTTACTCGTTGTATGACCCTGGGCAAGTCACATAGCCTCTGTTTGCCTTAATCCAATGGAGAGGGAAGTGGTATACCACTCCAATATCTTTGTCAAGAAAACCCTATGGTCAGTATTGGCTTGCTGTGGTCCATGGGGCCATGGAGAGTCAGACATGACTGAACAACAATCCGAAGTAAGATTTGAACTTGAGTTTTTCTGACCCTAGGTCTAGTGCTCTATCCACTGGACCAGAGCACTAGGTATGGAGGGAGAGGACTGGGTTCAAATCTTGCCTCTAATGCCTACTTAGGTGACATGGAGCAAGATAGTTGAACTTCCCTGGACCTATCTTTCATCATCAATAAAATGACTAAATGACTCCCAAAATCCCTTCCAACTTTAGACCTATGGCTCTGTAAGACTTTTGGAGTGGGGTGTGATGTCAGGAATTAAACTGGAAGACTCATTGGTTTTTACAAGACAGGGTTCTTTTTCTTATGTCCTATGAACTGGTTGAACCAATTAAATCATTCAAGCCCAAAGGTCTGACAACACCCAGGGATGGCATTTACCATACTTTCAAATTTGTGGAATACATAAAATAATAACTACCAAAAGAGTAGCATATCATTAGACCACTTCTGTGGACCTAGATGAAAATAGAATTAGATTTTTATGTTTTTAAATAGAGAGTTTTAAAAAGAAATTAATTTGCAGGGAGGAGGGTCATCAGGGAGAGAAGGAATGCTCTGGACATAGTCGTCTTGCCAAGTTTACCAGTTCAGGAAAAACAGTTCTTATAGGTGGAATTTTGATTTGCTTCTCAGGATATGTTTAATGAGAGGTAGAGTAAAGGGAAGCTAGGTGGTACAGTGGATAGAGTGCCAGCCCTGAAGTCAGAAGGACTCATCTTTCTGAGTTCAAATCTGCCTTCAGATATTTACTAGCTGTGTGGCCCTGAGCATGTCACTTAGCCCTGTTTGTCTCAGTTTCTTCATCTATATAACGAATTGGAGAAACTCCAGAACAGATCACTCCAGTATCTTTGCCAAGTAAACCTCAAATAGGGTCACAGAAAAGCATTACATGTGTATGAACAATTTGCACATAAATCATTTATGTTCTAATTGTCATTTTAGATAATAAATAATATTAATAACCAAGAGAGCACTTTAAAGTTTACAGAGCATCTTTTGTAAATTATTTTAGGTAAACCTCCTTAACAACACTGCGAGGTAGGCGCTAAAGGTATTATCTCAGTTTTATAGATGGGGAAATTGAGGCTCAGAGTTGTCACTTGCCTTACAGTCAGTAAATGTCCAAAATAGGATTTGAATCTGTCTTCTTGAATCCAGTTCTGCATTCTATCCACTAGGCTAAGCTTACTCATAAATAGAAGTTTATTATGCTGTTTCCTCGTTAATTCTCATCTTTCCTTGAATTCAATTTTTTTGTAAGTATCTACAGCATGTAAGGTACTGTACGATGCATTAGCCATACAGAGAGAAAAATGAAACGATCCCCATCTTCAAGAAGTTGGCATGCTAATGGGGATGAGAGTAATATAAAATGTTTGGAAAGATAAGGAAACAGGTATTCGTTAAGCAGCTGTTAGGTGCTAGGGACTGTGTTCAGTGCAGATGTTATCTCATTTGATCCTCACAACAACCCAGAGAGGAAAGTGCTAATATTGTCCCCATTTTACAGTTGAGGAAACTGAGGTAAACAAATTAAGTGACTTATCTAGAGTTACACAGCTAATAAATGTCTGAGAGTAGTAAGTGTTCTATCTACTGCTACAAGGAGCTATCACTGTAAGCAGGCTGGAGTACAATCGTAGAGGGCCTCAAGTACCAGTCCTTTGGATTAACCATTTTCCTTGGTCTCTCCCATTGGTATTTAAACTGTCATCCTGGATGGATGGATGAAAATGCATTTATTAAGCACTTGCTATGTACCAAGCACTGAGAATTCCAGTTTAAAAGCAAAGACAATTTCTGCCTCCAAAGAGCTTACAATCTGAAGGGGAGAGGGAAAATAGCACACATAAGGAGTGTTCTCCAGACAGGGGTCCTTTTAAGTTACAGGGATGGTAAGTGGGGCCATAGGAGCAGAGACTGACACATCTGATTCAGGAACAATGACTGAGTTGATCTGATGGTCATGATTCCTGAGTTGTTTTTTTTATCATGGTTCCCGAAACGTGTGTGTGTTGCACGCGCATATGTACTTTTTTTTGATATTCAGTCTAATTGTGAGTTTTCTCTATTTTGCTTATTTTCCCCACTAAACATTAATCAGCAGTACTGTATCTTGGAAACCGGTGCTACCAAGCAGCCTTGCATTTTAAAAGAATGCTGATCCTGTGCTAGTTCTGATAGTGTTACGGATTTCATAAAGACTTTGGAGTGACATAAACATTTTGGAGAAGAATTTATTTTTTTCCCCTGAAAGGCAAAGCTCCTCCTTGGTAAGCCTATAAGGGTAATATATCACTGGAGTGTGTGTGTGTGTGTGTGTGTGTGTGTGTGTGTGTGTGTGTGTGTGTGTGTGTGTGTGTGTGTTTAACTCCACTGCCTTATTTAATGGGAACTTGTATTTTTTTTTAATAGTTACTTATGTGGAAAAAATAAAATAGGTCAGCATTTTTATAGGTATTTTGAGATTTTAAAAATTCTGACCACCTTTCTACAACAGAGATTATAGTATATGCCAACAATTTCCCAAAAGGCCTTAGAGCCATTTTGTTCAAACCCCTCATTTTGCAGATGAAGAAACCTATGTTTTGGGAAGAGGATTTCTTTTGATGACATTTCTAAGAAACTGAAATTGAAGCACAGATAAACCATTAAAAAGTATATGTACTTTGGCTTCTCAGAAATATAGCTTTTTTTAGCCTGTTATTTTGGGTTAGCATTCATTAATAGTTTCTACTAGGTTCATCCTATTCCAAGTTCATGCTATTCTAGAAAGGCTGATTGGTGCCCACTGTCTGTTTTAAAAAAAAAAAAAGTTATTTTTATTAAAGTGTCATGAGTTGACTGATAGGATTAATTAGAACCTTCTGACAGTGAAAGACACTATTCTGAACCTGATGATGTCAGAACTTGGCCAAACATACTTCAGGCATACCTGTAACTCTGAGGATAGGATTCATCTAGTATCTGTTTTATCTAGTTGTGCCCAAGATGTGATCATAAGCTATATTTGCTTCCTCTCTGAATGACTAGCAATTTGGGGCATGAAGACTGATGGTTATTTTAGAGTAGTAACTGATGAACAAGGTAAAAAAAATGAAGATCTGAACTTCCTAATAAGTTTTTAAATTTCAGCTCCATATATTCATATATCTGAATGGCAGAATTATATTTACTAATTTCAGAACTTGGGACAGCAACAGATTGTTGTTGTTTGTTTTCCATTCTTGAAGAGGACCAATGACATCATGAGGGTGATGTCTTGACTTGTACAGGAATTAGATTTGAGTGAGACAGAGCTGCTCAAAAACCATCACAAAGTCTCACTCTGTCCTCCAGAGTCATCTGAGTCCAGTGGCAAGGTAGAAGTCAAGAAAATTGATAACGGCCTGGGATGCAGAGGTTGACCTTGGCCTTTCTAATTTAGAAAAAGCTTAATTTAAGCTTTTTACTAGGTCTCTACTTGTCTGAGGCAATGACCATTCAATGAAAAAGAATTGAGACAAAAGATGTCCTAGTATACTGTCACAAAAGTGTCCATGAGGGAGAGGAAGACCCTCAGGGTTTCTGGCCAGATCAGAAAACAATTGTTGTTTGCACTCACTCAGCCATCAAAACCCAAACAATGAGCAACCAGAGCTTGGGCTGCGGCCTGTTGTTGGCTATTCAGTGAAAGCCAGAGTAATTTGGGTTTAAAGGCATAGTCAAGTAGCTCCATTTGAATCACAGTGGACCTGTTTAAAGCCTGTTTTTTCAGAGCTATATTTCAAGAAATCATAAATGAAAAACTGCTTGTCCCAGGTTTTGGGAAAAAAAGTAGAAAATTTAGAAAAAAAAAAATCTAGCCTCCAAACCTTAACACACTTTACAAAATATGTGACCCAAAATAATATTCCTTTAAACATAGCACACACATGGCACCCCAGGTGGAGAGAGGGACCAGATGTGGTGTTCCTCGATAAGCTAATAACTCACACAGACTTCTTAAATTCATTCAACAAACTGGGTGCTTCCTATGTGGTAGGGGCAGCTAACTCATCTTCCTTCCTGAGTTCAAATCTGGTCTCAGACACTAGCTGTGTGACCCTGGGCAAGTCACTTAACCCTGTTTACTTCAGTTTCATTATCTGTAAAGTGAGCTGGAGGAGGAAATGGCAAACCAATCCAGGATCCTTGCCCAGAAAACCCCAAATGGGGTTACGAAGAATAAGACATGACTGAAATGACTGAACAAAAATACTGTTCCTATCCTTACGAAACTTATAGGCCACTAGGGGAAATTAGGCTGCACAAATAACTGTAGTACATATGGGAGTGTGACCCAAGGCACAGAAAGGCTCAGAGAATCAGGGAAGCCTGGACAGTGGTTCGTGTAAAAAAGACTTGGATTTGTCAGTAGGATGCAAGCGCATTTATGAGTCAGTCGTAAAAAAGTGGGTGCCAGAACGGCCCGTGTTGCCATCATAGAAGTACAGTATCCAGAGTAAGAGAAATCATTCAGGGCACCACACTTTAAGAGGAGTATCAATTAGTAATAACAATAACAATGCATTCAAGGTGCTTTAAAAAAATGTACAAAGCTCCTTTCTTCCAACAATCTGATCAGGTAGATGGCACAAATATTTTAGCTACTTAAGATCAGGTAGATAGCACTGTTATGTTCTGGAGTGTTGGGAACCCTGAAATGTAAGGATACAGGGGGGTCTGCCTGAAAAGAATTCAACCACTCAAGTCTTCTAGTTTTATTGTAACACCAGTATGGTGGGCAAGATTCCTGGTAAATCTGCAGTTTGGTAGGGATAAAACTGATACTTGTGTGCAAGAAAAGACAGTGAGAATATCTGGATGGGACTGAGGAGTGGTAAATGGCCTGGGGTGGGCCAGGTGCAGACAGTGAAAGGAGTTATGTGGTCTGGGCTGGATTCTAGAGCTACAGGAAAGGACAGTCCAAGGGATTATTGAGTATTTAGGTGGCCTGGAATGTGCCAGATGCCTGGGGCAGAGGCACCAGTGATCTGGGCTACTGAAATATATGGGAAAATTCAGGATCCAGGTCCCGTCATCCCATCAGCACAAGTATTCCCTATTTTACGAAGGAGGAAGCTAAACCTCAGAAATGTTGTGTTACTTCTCCAAGATTCCACAACTAAGTTAACTCAAACCCAGGTCTTCCAAGTCCCAGGCTGGAGCTCCATCAGGAGAGAGTGATCAGGATGATGAGGTAACTTGAAATGATGTCACAGGAGGAGATATTGAAGGAATTCCTTAAAAGAGAAAATGGTGGAAGGAGAGGTCTGTGTGAACATGAGAGCTGTCTTCGAATATTTGAACACCAAAGTTGAAGAGAGATTAATTTGATTGTATAAATATAAATAGCCTTTGCACCACAAAAAAATAAAGGCAACCATCATAAAAGGCGGGGAAAAATCTCACTGGTTGCGTTCTTCCTTCTAAACTACTTTATATTTAACTGCTTTGTGCCTGTTTGTGTTTATTCACTTTATATTCATGTTGTGTGCATTTGTATATGTACTTATCTTTCCCATTGGAATGTAAACTCTTTGTAAGTAGGGCGGTTTCATTTTTTTTATTTATATTCCCAATGCTTAGCATATAGTCGGTGACTTTTAAGTAGTTCTTGATTGATGAAATGATTGTTCTAAATGTTGTGTTATTGTGGTTGAGTCATTTCAGGCCTGTCTGACATTTTGTGAATCCCATTTGGAGTTTTGTTGGCAAAAATACTGGAATGCATTTTAAAGATGGCGAAACTGAGGTAAACAAGGTTAAATGGTTTGCCCAGGGTCACACAGCTAATAAGTGTCTGAGGCCAGATTGGAACTCAGGAAGATGTCTTCCTGATTCCTAGTGCAGTACTCCACCCACTGTGCCACCTAGCTAACCAATTGCTCTAAATAGGAACTGACAAATCTCAAAGATTAAGGACCAATCTCTAGTCAATAAGTGTTCCCAGGACTTGAGCAAGCCAGCGCTTCTTGAAAGAAGCCGCTGGAAGTTATCAGCACTGCGTGAAAACTGATAATCAGAGAAGTGCACAGTAAAGAACTCTTAGGTAATTCTACCAGACTCTTAGCAAACTGGCAAAGATAGTGAAGGATGACACAATTTGTTGTTGGTGTACTTATAACAGAAAAGGTACCTGTTATCCTGCTTTTGGGGAGCTGTGAATTGACTCAGCCTTTTTGGAAAACAATGAGAATTACAAGAATACACAAGCCCTTTTGACCAAGTGATCATGTCATGCTATTGGGACAGTAAACCTAGGATTTTTTTTCTTTTTGGCAGTATTAAGTCTATCCAAAGACATTCCTGAAAGTACTCTTTGTATTAATAGGGGAAAAAATTGGGTTTCCAATGATTGGGGAATGGCTGTACACATTATGGTAGATGTTACATACTCTGACATAAGAAATGACAAATATGAAAAATTAAAATGAGATTGAAATAAAATAGTATAAAGAAAGTAGAACCTAAAGAAAGAACACAGTGACTTTAACTGTGGAGTAAAAAATAGCATTAACAGCACCCCCCCCAAAAAACCAGAAACATGTTCTGTATAAAGGAAGGGCTTTGGGTGTTGTTTTTTAAATCACAGAAACAAAACTTAGGTGTATAGGATTTTGTTAAAGTCAATATGTACATCTTTTAGTTTGGGCTTTTAAGAACCAGAATAATTACAGTAATAACTGTGCAAATATTTATATAGAACTTACTATATGTCAGGCACTGTGCTGATTGCTTTACAGTTATTATCTTGATTCTAACAACAACCCATTTTACAGATGAGCAAACTGAGGCAAACAGCTTTAGTGACTTACCGACTTGTGGGGCTTGTAAATGTCTATGGATAAATTTGAACTCAGGTCTTCCTGATAGTAACTAACGGAAATTGTGTGTGTGTGTGTGTGTGTGTGTGTGTGTGTGTGTGTGTACACTCACTGATTATATTTTGGAGTTTCATTTTGTATATTCTTTTTTTGTGTGTTCTTATTTCTGTATTTGAACATCTGTATTTGTCGGTGGAAGTTAACAATTACAATTTGTATTAACAAGAAGAAAGGACTGTCATGTGAAAAAGGATTAGATTTCTGTGTTATTCCAGAGGAATAGAACTTACTAGAACTAAGTAGAGCTAAGACCTCTGGTTAGAATTTGTAAACAAGAATTAGTTCATTATAATTGCAACTTCCTTCTTTATTGTTTTGTGCTTGATCTCAAAACTACCTTGTATTTTATTCTGTCTCTGTCTCTGTCTCTCTCTGCACATATGCACATACATACATCCATAGACACACACACACACACACACCCAGTGTGTGTACATATTGTCTCCCCAATTAGAATGTAAATTTCTAGAGAGATTTATTTCTGTCTTTGAATCCCCAGTACCTGGCACATAGTAGGTGTTTAATAAATACTTGTTGAGTTATTGATGATAAGGAAGAACTTCCTAGTTATTACAGCTCCCTGAAGTTGGAATGGACTATTTTGTCTCAATTGGACTGCTTCATGAACTAGTGAGTTCCATGTCACTGAAAGTGTTCAAGCCAGGACATGAGAATCACTTGCTATGGATACTTTCAAGGGGATTCATACCCTGGATAAGGGTTGAACTAAATGAGCTTTCATGGCTCTGATTCCTCAGGGAGTGTTTGAGACCTGGTTCTGCTACTAACTATAACTGCAGCCTAATTGACTTGACTTCTCTGCGCCTCAGTTTCCCTATCTATAACATGTTGGAGTTGAACTAAAATAATTTTAAGGCTCCTTCCAGCCCTGAAAGTTCTACAATCCTATGCCTGTGCCAAAGCCCTTAAGGCTTTGTTTAAGGGAGTAGCAACTTTTGCTTTAGAGATGCAAGTAATCAAACTCAGAAACCAGTCACAAATTCCCATGACTTTAGAAAGCTTTAGAAATTTTATGGGAAAGTCATACTATGTAATCACCAGACTTTATGTGATCCCTTTTAAAAAAAAAAAAGGCTACATCTATTTCCTTCCATAAGATCTTCTTACCTGAACAAGAAACTGTTTAAGTCCTTTAAAGGCTGTATCCTTTTGAAAAAGGAAAATTCTTGTATGGTGAAGGGAAAGAGGAGGAGAATAGGGCAGGGAGCCCTTGGAACTTTTAGAATAATTGCTGGCTAGTAAGACAACTCCTCCCTACCCCCCCACTCTCAGAATTTCTCCTAGGGAATTAATTTAGTCCTTTGTATGCCACGTCTGATTTCCATGGAAAAAAGTTCTTTCAGCCAGTGTAATTGTTCTTCATACTCAGTGACATGAATTATGTTGTTAATTCACATTCAACAAGTCAGCAACACTCCCAGAGCCATTTCATAATTTACCTAACACTCCAAGCTCTGCTTCTGCCTTCCTAGCATCAACACTCAAGAGGTGTGGGGTGACATAGAGGGCTGGATTAATAATGCTGGCAATGGCAAATCTGTTCTGGAAGTGGTGATGCCTCTACCCCCCACCCTCATTTCCTCTGCTTTTCTCCAGGGCTCAATGAAGTGTTTAGCCCTTCAGAAATCTGCAGAATCTATGTAATTGATTTTGACACACTCAAGCCATTTTAATGCTGCTCTTTTCCAAAGCATCATAAAATACGACTGTAGAATTACAAGTTGACAAAAAAGAAAAAGAAATATGAAGTTTATATAAAAATGGAGAAGGGTTCCTAGGAGAATAATTTGCAGAATGGACATAATAATGTAAAGGAAGACAATATTAAAAAGTATTGTAACTCTGATCAATCCAGTAACCAATTGAGACTGTAAAGAACTCACAGGCATACTTTCTGCCTGTTGGCAGAGATGTGGTGGAGTGAGATAGACATGCCAAGGTATTGATTTTTTTCTTTTTTTAAATGTATTTATTGCAAGTGAAACCTTGCTTTGAGTTGAGAGAGAGAGAGAGAGAGAGAGCGCATGCATGCTTCAGTATAGAATTGTGGTTCAGTCTTGAGCTGGAAAAGAGAGTAAGGCTGATGACTGTGCAGTTCTGCCTCATTTAAATCCAATTCACACACAAGTCAAGGCATCACCTCATGATGTCATTGGTCCTTTTTGAAAAGGAAGGATGAACAACTATTTGTCCAGAGGGTCCCCTTTGTCCTTCCCCCTAGCATGGTCCACTCTTTTATAGCAAACACTCATTTAAAACAATAAAAATGAACTTATCTTTAACCCATTTTAAAAGTATAGATAGTAAATAAATAAAATTTAAGGATAAAAGGTGTCCATTCACCAGGCATTGGAGAAGGGGATAAATCCATCTAGTCCCACGGGGATAGCAAATGTTATCTACTTTTTAAGTGAACCAGTGAGCCAGACAAGGCTCTAACTTCTCATGCTTATATTCAGTTCAGGATAGCAGTGCCTTTCCCTTGCAATTGGCTAGCTGGTGGTGCTGGCATGTATCTGCACCTCTCCTCCTCACCCCTACACACCTTCATCCCATCCTCTCAGGGATATTTCCAGACTTCCATTCTTGATACTTTTGGCCTCTCCCTTTACCCTGCCATGGTCCTTCAGACCCACCTTACAGATGAGAAAAACTACATTTTCCATTAGCCCCTTTGCCAATAAGGTGCCATACAATGAAGGGTTCTGTTGTTGGGTGAGTGAGGAGATAGATTGGGAAGTGATACCAATTTTTTTAAAGAGCATCAATAAAACATTTATATATTTTCTTTAATTAGGAGGATTCTCCCTATGCTTCATCTTTTTCTGGATTCAGCCAACAGTCCTTAGAGGTATTGCTTTAGATGAAGAATAATTAAACATTTGAGAATACGTACAGTGTTTATTTATAGTTACATGGGGAGCCTATGAATTTAGATTGTTACTGAGCAGTTTGACTTGATAACATCATTTCTTCAATAAAAGGATTATGGATAGTTAAAAGAGTCTCTTGTAATTCTTTCTGACAGGCCTTTCAAATTTTAACCATGACTGAACAGACCTCAACTTCTTTTCGCTGATGAAGGACCTTTCATATTAAAAGCTTTTAAAATTGCACATGAAAGGTTCATAAATATGATTTTGAGGTTCTTAAATTTAAAAGGCTTAAGATGAATTAGTTTACCAAAATTGTTAATCTTAGAGTACTTTTATCGTGCCAATTTGACAAGGTAATTGGGGAACAATCCTTCCGCGGGATTCATCTATAGATAGTTTATTTATGGCTTTAAGCTTTTTTACTTTTAATGGGCTTTTGGTCTACCTGATTTGATCAGCTGACTAGGTACAGCTGTTCCATCAAACAGATACCTGAGGTTCAGTGCAAGAAAGTGTAGGAGGTAGACCCTTTGGATACTCAAGAGAGAACAACACTTCTTTCTTAGGAAACCAGTGAGTAAGGTTGGGATTTTAAGTACAGGTCAGAACTGAAGCCTCCCAGAGGATTCTTATTTTTTTTTTTTTTGAGGGGTAGGATGAGGGGCAGATAATTAGATGTGAGAATGAGTAAATGGAAGTTTCTACAGTGAACTTGGGGCTTGGCTATCTCTATCAGGACTGCAGAAATCTTTTTAGTGAACTATTTATTTCTACTATACCACTCCTTAGGTTTTCTTCGGAGCACCTGTTATATTGTCTTCTATGCCCACTGCCTCCTGTCTCTTTTTCCCCTATTTCTCTTCAGTATAACACACCACAGGTGCTTGGTAGATGGATTGACACTATAGAATAAGTTCAGAATCCCCATTTATTGCTTGCTTCAGTGTATCATCCAGCTTTTGTTTTGGTGTCTTCCTATCCGTCCCTCAAACATTCCTGAAATTCCACCTCTTCTTTTAAAGCCTTAGGAAGCTGATTCACTCACTAGACCAGGAAACATTTATTGGGCCTCTCCTGTAGGTGGACTATTAGTTGGGGTTGTGAAGGGAAGGGGGATAGAATTAAAAGGAGGAGAATAATAATGTGAAAGAAACAAGGTGAAGTGTCTGTCTTTATGAGGTTAGTAGAAACAAAAGAGAAGACAAAGTTCTAGAACTGGAAGAGTCACCTAGTCCCACCTCATTTTAGAGTCAGTCAGTTTTTCAGATAGGCTTTATGAAGAGCCTACTATGTACTACACTGTGCTAAGTGCTAGGATATAAAGAAAGACAAAAAACAAATAGTTCCTACTCTCAGGGATCTCGTAGTCTAATGGACAACATGCAACCAACTGTGTAAACATAAGATATATTCAGGATAAATTAGATCCTCAGAGGAAGACCCAATATTAAGGAAGACTGGAAAAAACTTCTTGCAGGGTGTGGGAGTTGTCTGAGACTTTCAGGAAGCCAGAGAAGCTAGGAGGTGGAGATGAGAAGGGAGAGTATCCCAGGCATTGGGGGACAGTGAAAATTCTCTGTTCAGAGAGGGAGTGTTGAGTGTGACGGAGAGCAAGGAAACCAGTGTCACTGGATTGCAGAATACTTAGGAATAAGTAAGGTGTAAGAAGACTAGAAAGGTAGGAGAGAGCCTGATCATTTTCAGAGGGCTAAAATCCAAACAGACGATGTCATACTTGATCCTGGAGGCAATAGAGAGCCACTGGAATTTATTTTATCAGGAGTTGCGTGATTGTGATCAGATCTGCATTTTAGGAAGATCAATTTGACAGTTGAGTGGAGGATGGATTGGAGTGGGGAGAGATTTGAGAAAGGGAGACCAACCAATTGACTGCTGCAGTAGTCTAGGCAGGAGGTAATGAGGTCCTACACCAGGATAGTGGTAGTGTCAAAGGAGAGAAAATAGACAGGTGACACTATGAAAGTGGAAATGATACTTAGCCATTCATTGGAGATGGGGAGTGAGAGAGAGGAACTGGGGATGACACATCGGTGGTGAGCCTGAGTCACTTAAGTGGGTGGGGCTGCTCATTATAGTAATAGAGAAGTTAGGAATCAGGGAGGGTTTCAGGGAAAGACAAAGGATTTAGTTTCCGAGATGTTGAGTTTAAGATGTCTATAGGACCAAAGAGGAAACTGTCACCCAGAGAAATTAAAGGAACTTATTGAAAGTCTATAGCTACTGAGAGGCAGAATTGGAACTAAAACCTCTTTTCTCCTGGTTTTAGGTAATAATATTAAGCTTCAGCTAATTTGGAAATCATATTTCAAACTCTAATTAAAAGAATAAGTTTTTCATTCTTTTCAGTAGCTTTCCATTTTGTGTTGCCTTATTTCCTAGTATCTCCTTTTCCCCTTCCTAATCTAGTGAAGCATACTTAGGAATAAGAGAAAACTAAGATTGGTTGTTCAATAAAACCAACCAACACTTCAGCTGAGTCTGACAATATATGAACTGTTCTATACCCCTAGCTTTCCCCACTCGCTACAAAAACTGGGAGTTGCATCTTTTCCCCAATTTAGTTTTGTTGTTATTACCATTTTTGTTGTCTTTGTGTATTTTTTTTTCCTGGTTCTGCTTACTTTATTCATCATTAGTTCTGGCTTTTTTCAGAGGCTTTCCCCCCCCCAGTACTTGTATCAGTGGGCCAGGTTGTTTGGATGGGGGAAGGGAACTGGGAAGCTAGAAGATTAAATTGAGTATCAGGGGCCTGAAATCAGAAAAAAAAAGACTAGAAGATGTTGTTCTTTCCCAAGCAACCAGAATTCTTTAAGCATTCTCCCAGTGTGTGTGTGCGTGCCTGTGTATGTGTGTGTACATGTGCACACGTATATGCATGTGCATGCATGCATGCATGTGTATATATATGTATGCATGCATGTATTTGATAAGAATGTGTAATCTTAAGATTTTTATCCTGCAGGATATGGTATACCACTTCTGTTTTTATGATATTTACAGCATCTCTGGTGGAGCTATTCCCAGAAGATATGTATATAATTTTTTTTTAATTTGGGGTTACTTTTGTTACTTCACTTAATTCTTGTGTAAATTCTGCTTTTCTTGAGCTTCCATAATCAGAGAATATCTTTCCATGTGAAGGATTTGTGGCTGACTCAGTATCAGAGTCCAAGGGACATGGCAGCAGGATTTGGAGAAATAGGAAGAAATGACTGCCGGATTTCCTCTGTTCTAAGTAGTCAACAAACAAGTATTTCCAGGATGTTGATCTTATGTTGTTCCTTCATAAGGCTTCCACCAAGAGGGTGCGGTTAGTTATTCAGAGAAAGGAAGTTAGGAAAAGGGAGGACCTTGATCATAGAGTATACAGGGAAACCTACTGAAGGAATTTTAAAGCTCGGAGCTGTTTGCCATGGTTTTAACCTGGGGTGAAGAAGCAGCAGTCCCACTGATGAAAAGTTCTGGACTGATTCAAACTGTCATCTTCATTTAAGTTACGGAAAAAAGAGAAAGAATCTTGGCCTAAGGAAAGGAAATTGGATAAAACTTTAGAGTAGGGGAGTCTCCTTGGATTTTAAGACATAGTGTTTTCTAGTTTCTGGAAAAGGAAAGAATCTTCCCTATTAAGAATATAAATCTGCTTCTCCTCCATACTTGTGTCATTTTATCTAACTGAAGCAGGCAATATAGTGCAGTGTAGAGAGTGCTTGTTCCAGAGTCTGAGGAGCTGGGTTTGCAAACTGCCTCTGCTTCTTACCACCTATTTGATGTTGAGAGAGTCACTTAACCACCTTGGGCCTTAATTTCCTTACCTGTAAAATGAGGGAGCTAGACTAGGTAGCCCCCAAATGGCCTCTGAAGACCTTTCCATGTCTACATTGATGAGCCTATGATCCTGTAATCCCCAGTGTACTTCTTTGATATTTGGAGGATAATTTTAAGTGCTTTCACTAGTTAAGAATTTGGACTGAGTTAAGTTCTATTTTAGAGGAGGTAAGGGTTAATTTGGCAGAGCCAACAAAGAAAAATGAGCAATTCTCTGCCTCTGAAATTTCACTCAGTTTCTGTTCTGAATATCTCTCATCCCCAGCCCTTCTCTGCAATTGTCTCTGCTGGTAGAATATAAGCCCCTTATGACCAGGTACTGTTTCACGTTTGTCTTTGTAACCCCAGCAACTAGCATAGTGCCTGGCACATGGTAGGTCCATGACAAACTTTTCTTTCTTGATTGATTCGTGTCATGCTTGTAAATGGGCCTGAAAGGAATTAGGATAAGCCTTTGAGAAACTAAGTAGCATAAAAACGAATCTGTGTTTGTAAGTGGCCATCAGGATCTGTTTCTTAAGACCTTGGCTGTTACTGCCATCTTCTTATTGATATGGGTGGGGAGAGTCTGGTAAAAGACTGAGGTCTAAACATACTTTGAAACTATCTAAATGCCTCTTAACTTCCATGACTGCAAAACAGAGATAATAATATCTCCCATTGTGCTACAAGAGTTTCATGTACTCTCTGAGATCCTTAGATGAGAGGCACCACAGATGCACACCCTTTGATAAATAGAAAAGACTTCCCCGTTCAGGGGGTAAGTGTGCTAACTCATTCCCTCTGACTGCCGGGGCTTTACAAAATGTGCTGAGATTTGGTCTCTCTCATTGGCCAGCCATCATCCAATGAAGCTCCCATGATATCCACAGAAATTCTAGTAAAATCCTTCATAATTTATTTTGGAGGGCAGACAAAAGAAAATGGGTTTAATGCCTAGGAGGTGGGATATGAGTAAGACCTAACGAAGAGTTTCTTGTATTCAGAGTGACAAATAACACTGGAAGAGTTAAATGATATTGGTGCGCTGTGACTTTCAGTATTATCTCTCCCACTCCTCTTTTCTTCCTGCTGGAAGAACTAAAGCACAGAGACATTAAATGATCTGTCAAAGTCACACAGTAGTGAATCAACACAGTAGTAAGGATAATTTCCTAACTTTCAGCACATTAGACAAATAAAGCTTCCCCAGATAAAGCCTTAGATGATTTCAGTGAGACAGTCTTTACTCTTTATTTTTTTACTTCCTCTTCTATTCTCATGTCATTTCTAAACTGTAAGATCCTGTTGTTGCAGAAATTCCAGAGTTGGCAAATGCTGGAGCATAGGCCCTAATATTAGTTCCAAAGGTAAATCTTTCAGAAGAGATCTGTGCACAACTGTAGATCGAAAAATGGGTAAATGGCCTTATGGAACAGAACCCTCATTTTATTTAGAAGCAAAGAAGTAGATTTATCTCTGATGGGCACACCAGAACATTATATCCCATTAAAGATTTCCTTTGGAACCATAAAGCAAACTCTCAATGAGCATGATAATATAACATCAGAGATTGTCTGTGGTCATTTTTTAATATGGTTCGCAGTGCTCACAGGTACATCTTTATATGTGAAATTCATATAAATAGAAGCCCAAGATAAACTTTCAGATGTGCCTGAGTATTATAGAATTTCCAGGTTCATTTCAAATGACACTTTGGTACAGTAGATAAAGTACTGGGTTTGGAATCAGAAAAACTTGAGAGCAAATTCATGAGTGGGGAGAACATGAATTTCATGATGCCAGTGGTAGCTATGAGTGCAGCAGAAAGAGCACCAGATTTGAGGTTAACATATCTGAGTTCAAATCTCACTTCTCTCATTTGGAGTGGCAGAGGATGCCACTTCCTCTCTCTCTCTAAAGCCTCAGTTTCTTCATCTATAAACTGAAGAGATTGGACCAGATACTGTCTAAGGTTGCTTCTTACTATACTATTCTGTGAATTTATGATTTGGTCTTAGTGGTGAGAACATATTTGCCAACAATAAATATTCATTTTGAGTGGAGTTAAGTGTTAAGTTAGTGAAAGAGCTGAGAAAAGAAGGATGAAATTCAGTTGTAATTTTATTACAGCTAAAGGAAAAAAAGAGGGAATGAATTAATGAAAAAAAAATCATTTTTAAGTACTTACTGTGTGCCAAACACTTTGTTAAACACTGGAGTTACAAACAGAGAAAGCAAAACAGTCCCTACTCTCAAGGTGTTCGCATTCTAATAGGGGAAGAGAGCACAGAGAAGAGAATTCAGTTGTAGGATGGATGTAAAGGCCAACCTGGAAATCCTAAGGGCCAAGTAAGTAGTACGGTGGATGGTAAGGCTCTGGGGTCACGAGTACAGCAAAAGGTGAAATGGCAGTTCCCAGGGATCTGAAAGCCACAGCTTTGGATAAAATGGCAGGGCACATGGTAAGACCTGGTGGTCCTCCCATCTCAATAGAAGTCTCTTGTAGTTGGTGGCTCTAAGTAGAGTAAGCACCCATGTTGTTTTCTTCTTCTCACCTCCACCCCAGACCACCCTAGATAGAATTTGGGAACCCCAAGCAAAAGTAAGTGATGGAAAGGAATATGCACTAGACAGAAGGAAGCAAATTGGGGAGGATTAACAAAAGCCAAGAATTAGGAAGTCAAGAATAAAAAAGAGAAAATATTCTATAGATAGAAAAGGAGAAGCAGAAGTAAGTGAAAAAAGGTAATATAAGAAACACTTCATAATGAAAACTCATACCTATTCCCATTTCTTATTTCTTAACAGTGTAAGGTGCTCACTGTGAATTGTGATAGGTTAATTAAAATTATACAGATGACTCTCACAAATGCCTTTTTACCTCACTTGCCAACTGAGATTGCAAGGGGGAAATCAGGATGTGAAAGTAGAGGAGTGAATACTCATTGTCACCCAGAGTGCCTCTTTCCAGATGAAGAAGACAAGAGGAATGTGAAATTAGCCTACGATGGGGTCTGTGGCAATGGCCCACCAGGGGACATTCTTATGAGTCATTCTAAAAATACTTTTCATATCGAAACAGATTTAAATATAAAGCTTCAAGAGAAAACTTGCAGCCTAAAGTTTCCCCACCCTCCCTCCCCAATTTGGGGAAGTAATAATAATATTTAATTCAATTGAGGAAGTGTTTATTGTTTATACGTGTAAGACAATATGTTAGCCTCTGGTGTTACAAAGACAAAAACAAAACTGTTCCTGTCCTCAAGGAAATTACATTCTATTGGAATGACACAGTATGTACTTGGATATATGAAGTGTATATAAAGTAATTTCAAAAGGTAAAGACACTTAACAGTGGGGGAATGTAAATAGAAAAGACCTTGTAAGTAGGAGGTGATCCCCTTAGCTGTGCTTTACAGGAAGCTAAGGATTCTAAGTTGTACATTCCAGATCTGAGAAGCCACCAGCAAAAAGGCATGGATGGGAGTGAGAGATGAAGTATAAGACCTGTTTTTCTTGAGTGGTGAATGGGTGAAGAGAAGTAATAATAGCTTTATTACCTGATGTCTCTTTGGTGCTTAGTGCTTGGTATATTATCTCAAGGGATTAAAAAAATTTCACTTGACTCAGTACTGTTGGCCATCAAGAGTTAATGCAAAGGCTGCCCTTGTGCCTGTATCCAGAGATGTGCCATGACCAGATGATTCAAAACAGAATTCTAATGACATTTTTGATTTTTTCATTTTGTTTTGTTTTAGAGTGTCATTATACTACAAATGAAGAAGAGCTTTTTGCTGTGGAAGTTTTGATAAACTGAAAATTGGCTTCAGTGTATTTACACTTTCACTGAGAATCTTGTTGTCCTTTAACATGCTTTCCTTTTAAAATGTCCTAGTTAATTTGCGCCTCCTACCCAAACGCATATTTTGACACTTGTAACAGTTAGCTGAGGTCTGTTATATTAACATGACATTAAAATTTCAGATTAAATATTTGCCAACAGAGTCAGTATGTGTACAGGACATCAAAGGGAAGCAAAGATATTTTCTATTTCAAATGTTTTTAGCTGTCTAAAAATAGAGGGAAAGGAGAACTTCCTCATTTACTTTTAGTATTTTCCATAGCTTTGGGACTTCCTGTGAACTCAGTGACAAATTTTATCATTTGAATTCATTTCTAAGAATTCTAATCTTTTTAGTCATGGTCATATTTAAATTCTTAATTATCTACTTAAGTACTACTCTAAGATCTTCATTGGCACCTGGGTATGACCTTGAGTTCTTGAAGGCTAATTTAGTAAAGCAGGAACTGAAAGGCTTTGATCAGAGACACAGAAAAAATTATGCATTGGTCACCTAAGAGCCATCCTAGCTAAGGAAGTGTTAAGAGACTCATCACCAGTATTGGTCACAACATAATTTGACCCTGACAATTTATGAAGGCCACCAACTCAGGAAAAAAGATCTGTATATACAAAAATATTTAGAGCAGTTCTTTTCATAGTGACAAAGAACTGGAAATAAGGGAAGAGAGTGCCCATCAATTGGTGAATAGTATAGGAATGTAATGGAATATTATTGTGCTATAAGAAACGATGAAAGGGGATAGTTTCAGAGAAACCTGGAAAGGTTTGTATGAACTGATGCAGCATAAAGTGAGCAAACCAGGAGGAAAATTTCTACCATAGTTGAATACTTGGTTATTGTCTTTTGTGCTCAGAGAGGAGCAAAATGACACCACTCTGCTGGGGTCCAACTCCTGTCTGATCAGACCAACACAAGCTCCAAAGGCTGTGTCTCAGATCAGGCACAAATGGTCTACACGAACATTTGGAAGGAAGATGTCTCCAAATTTGCATATCTCATGGGTTTGTTTGGTTTTTTTTTTTTTTGAGCTGTTTACAGTATGCAATAGAAAAGCCCTTTTGAACTCTTGCAGTATACAAGAATAGCTACTGAGTTATTCTGCCAAACTACAGGATTGTAAGTTGTAAGGACAAACAACTTTGAAAGACTCTAGGATTATGACCAATCATAATTTCAGAGTACTGATGATGAACTATGCTTCCTATATCCTAGGAATCTCTGGTAGGTTCAGAATGCAGAATGAAACATACATTTTTTTAGACATGACCTGTGTGGGAGTTCATTTTACTTAATTATACATATTTGTTTCTAGGGTTTTGTTTTGCTTTTAGATAAGAAGGGGAAAAAAAGAAATGCTTGTTCATATATAAAAATGTTTAAATGGGGTAGAAAGATCCCTAAGTATAACATCTGCATTATGACCTGTATTAATAGAAGAAATACCCAGGTTGCTCAGGAGAGGAAAGTGAGGATGGTGCAAGTCATGTCAACATTTCTCTGACGTCATGGTGTACTTCGAAAACGAAGGATGAACACAGACACACCAATAAAACCATGAATCTTTGAAGCATACACACACACACACACACACACACACACACATACATTATAAGTGTGTGTGGGAGAGTATACATATACACACATACATAATCTTATAAGGAACACTTAATTGATCACTAAGGATTTGTTCTAAAGGCAATCATTATTCACTCTTTGTTTTTTTCATGTTCAGATTGACAGATGTACAAAGGAAGGGTCTGTAAGCCTCTTTGTTTTGGTGGGAAGATCCCTAGCAGCAGGGTTCTTGTGGTTAAGCCAGCCGTTTGTTTTGGCATCCTCCCAATCCAGATAGTTTTTGTATGCAATTCATTCTCTAAATGTATCATTTATCTTTGAAAGGGAGCATAAATGCATAATGGTCGTGTAAACAGTGCCATAATACAGTATCTCTTCAGTAGGCAGATAGCAGAGGTTTATAAAAGTGAGGCTTGGCAGATAAAATTTGTGCCACATTACTGATAGCTCCTATTTAGCATGGATGTTCTGCTGTTAATAGCCATGATTCACAGAGGAGCCAGTGAAAATATCTATCATCTGATCAGCACGGGCTGCTCTCCAATTTTGTGTCATGGCTACATAATATTTTGTGAGGATGAAGTGACTAGCCTTTAGAATGTGTCCTTAAGCGATTATGCTCAGAGGTGGATAGTCATAGATTTTAGATTTAGAGAGTGCAGGGACCTCAGAGGTCATCTTGTTCAATCTTTTTTCAGATGATCAAACTGAGGCCCAGAGAGGTTAAAGTGATGTACCCAAGGCCTGATGATGATGACAGCGATGATGATAATGATGATGAATAGTTAGCATTTATGGAGCACTTTGACGTTTGCAAAGCTCTTTATGCAGACCTGTACAACATATGGCCCACAGGCTGCTTGTGGCCAGCCAAAGGATTTTTGGTGGCCTATGAAAAATATAGGATCACCACTGGGCACTCTCCTGTTTGCCACAGGACCTGCACCAACCAACCATTGTCTGTCTCTTAATTTAACCTATCTGCTTCCCGAATAAGTTTAGCCTGTTTTAATTTTGGCCCCTATCTACTGCCAAGTTGTGCAGGTCTGCTTTTATGTGCGCTGGTTCATTCGGTCCCTACAAGAACCCTGTGAGGACAGTGGGAAAACCAGGCTTTGAATCCAGGACCTTGGATTTCAAATTAAAATGCAACGATGAATACTATGGATTTGAGAGCTTGGGGTTCTGTGCTTATGATTTCTTAGGATTTTCATTTATTTGGTACTTTTAGTAGCTTAATTGTATTTTCAATTAATATACAGGCTTTTACATTTTTTCATCTTTTTTAGTGTTCTAATTGTTATTTTGTTATCCAGAATGCAAAGGTCATACCATCGGATTTTAACTTCAGCCAGGTTTTGTTGTTGTTCGAGTACAGGGAGAGCTTTACCAATATGGTCATTAACGATAGCGTTACAGAGGTACCGATTGTGCTACAGGAAAGATCCGGGTTCATGTCCAGACTCTGACATTTGCCTTTTTTTATTGTGGAAATTAGGACAAAATCATTTATCCTCTCCAGCCTCATTAAGAAAGTGGGGATAATGAAACTTGTATAACTTGCCTTCAAATAGGTATTATGAAAATGAATTTGAAAGCAAAAAGTGCTGAATACATGTCAGCTCTCATCATTATTGTTACTGTAGTAGTGACTAAAACCATGCGATATCAATCTATAATGATTTCATGGGGGAATCAGGGAAATAGAGAGCCTGACACCGAAGACATTTAAAGATTAAAGATGATTCTTGAAAATGTCTTAAAGGTAGGATACGTGGCCCAAGGGAATGCTGATGGAAAGGCATCCTCCCATTTAAAGAGAATGGTTTGATCCTAGGCTCAGAGATGCTCTTGGGTAAACAGTGAGAGGTCAAAAAGGAGAATTGCTTAAAAGGAGCCAAAAGCAGAAATCTGTAATGTAGCAGCAGATTCAAACAGGAAGGGAAAGGAGAGAGGCTAAGTGACATAAGGTCTTGGAAACATTTTAGTTTATTTTAAGAGGCAATTAGGAAGCCATTCCTAAGATGGCGAGCAGTATGATCAAAGTGATGCACACATAGAATCGATTACAAAGCTCAAGAACCAGAAAGTCCCAAAGAGGTTGGTGTGGAATATGCTGCTAAATGGAAGACGACGTGGAGGGCTTTCGACTGTGGGTAGATGGAGGTGAAGATGCAGTAAAGAAACTCTGAGTGCCAGAAGCTTCCCTGCCACTTTGGACCCCAGTGCAGCCCTTGATCACCTCCTTCCTCCTTATAATCCTCTCCTCCTTCGACTTCTTTTACCCTCCATTGCCCTGGTTCTCATCTTACCTCCTTGGCCAGTCTTCTCTCCCCTTCATAGATACTTCTTTCTTTTCCCACCGCTGCACTATGCATGTTCCTGAAATTTTTGTCCATGGTATTCCACACTCTTTGCAGATACCCTCACTCTTGAAGGTTTTGTGAACTCCTTAGTCCCTCTCTTTGGATAACTCTGGTCCTCATCTCTGTCCCAAGCTTCGGTGTTACATTACCAACTACCTACAGGATACTTCCAATTTATTATCCACTATCAATTCAAAAGTAAAATTTCTAAAAATTTGCCCATGTTTTTCTACCCCAAACATAAGTATGGTCCAACAACTAGGCAGATCATATACAAGAAAACTATATGACCTCTGTGGTTCTTTCCACATTAAATCTGTTATCCTATCATCTTTTAATGGGGCCATTTTTCTACCATTCACCCAGACCTGAAGCCTTGGATTCATCTTTGACTGTTTGCTACTTGCTCAACCCTATGGTTAATCAGTCACCAAATTCCTGACAATTTGTCTGACAATATGTCTCTGTCCTTTTCATTACCACCATCCTAGGTCAAGCCCTTATCATATCATGTCCTAGACTACTGTATCTGTATTGTTATTGAGTTCAGCCATGTCTGACTCTTCCTGACCCCATTTGAAATTTTCTTGGTAAAGATACGGAATTGTTTGCCATTTCTTTCTCCAGCTCATTTTATAGATAAGGAAACTGAGGTAAGCAGAGTTAAGTGACTTGTCCAGGGTCAGACAGCTAGTATCTGAGGCCAGGTTTGAACTCAGGAAGATGGCACGCTATCCACTATGCCAATTATAATCTTTTGACAGGTTTCTTTACTGTTAATTTCTCACACCTCCCATCAATCCTGTGAGATGCCTATATAATTTATCCTTCTAAAGCATGCTTTCATCATTCCTGTGCTAAAAATCTTCCATTGCTATTCACTGTCTCCAGCACAGACATGTGGAAAGTGCTCTTTTTTCTTTGCATTCTGTATTTAGCATAAGACCTTGTACATAAGAGGATAACTGAATGATGGGAAAGGAATAGAAAAGAAAGCTGTCTGACTAGAATTGGGGAATAGCAAAAGATAAGGTCTGATTAAGTGAGAGAAGAGACCAGTTTATGGAAATCCTTGAATGCTAAGATGTGGGACTTAGGTTTGTTCGTAAAGGGAGCTAATTTATCTTTTAAGTAGGAATATAATATGATGAAGACTGAGACATTTTGAAGGATGAATGAATAGGAATTTACCAACTAAATATAGAGGATAAAGGAGAAGAAGGAAGCAGAGATGATTCATTTCAAGTTTTTGAACCTGGAAGCTTAAGAAATTGGTTGTACCATTGATAGACATGGGGGAGTTAGAGTCAAGGGATGTGGGAGCAGAGGGAAGATGATAGAGAATTCAACATTAACCATGTTGGGTTGGAGGAATTAACCACAGAAATTGAGAGGTAATAGAAATCTGATGATTAAGAACAATCCTAAGGGAATGGCAGGGTTATTTATCTAGAAAAGGGGAAGACTTGGAGGGGATGATGATTAAAATGTTAGAGACAACGGAAAAGGCGTCCAGAAGTTTAAAGGACAGAAAAGACATCACTAGATTAGTCCATGGGAGGTCACTGATACCCTTCGTAAGAGCAGTTTCTGGAGAGTAGTGAGCAAGGAAATTGGAGCACAAAAAAGCCAAGCAAGAAATGGAAAAATATGGAATACCTGGTATAGCCATGAAAAGGATAAGAGAAATGGGGAGCAGCTGAGGGAAACAGAGGATCAAATTTTTCTTTTGCATCCACGCACCCTGGGCATGCCAAAATTTAGGGGAGAAATTGCATGACAACATGAGATCATGGTTTGTATTTTTTATTGTTTGTTTGCAGTTGTGTTGATTTTTTTCTATCCCTCAGGAAATAGTTGTGGCTGAGAAGCAGACAGCTCTGGGTAGACAGGACATATGACCGTGGCAGTAAGAGTTGGCTACTCAGCAGCATCTGAGGAGCAGACAGAGAAGAGAGATGATTTTAGTTTGCATTCCAGTGAATTGAGTCATGGTCAAGGTCACAGGTTTCAGACTTTTGAGGTCCAATCCAGTCATTCACATGAATATTGTACCCCCTAATTCCTTGCCCAGCCATCTTGTAAGAGGGTTTCTTTGGTATCACACAAGAGAACTCACAGAATCACAGAACTTCAGTTTGAAAGGGACTACAGTGGCCTTCTTGTCAAACGTTATAACTTTATTATGTATTTAAAAATTTATATATTTAAATATATATCATATATTTAATTCATATATTAAATATGTATGATGTATTGTAATATGTATTAAAAATGTTATACATGTATTAAAAAAGCAAGTTGTACTTGATAGATTTGCCATTTCATCATCTTTTTATTTTTCTAGTCTATTGTTATGGAAATGCTTATTTTATTTCTTAAGTTGAGGATAAAATAATTTTTTAAAAAAATCATTAAATAAATAAATAAACCTCACTATTGTGACGTACCTGACAAATACCCTCATACAGCCTGTGCTTAAAGACCTTACATGAAGGCTCTATTTGGTTCCATGCGCCTTGCTTCCAGTTCTGTCCCCTCTTGCCAAGAAGAATAGCTCTAGCCACTCTTCCACTTGACAGCCTTTCAAGTGCTAGGAGACATCTACTCTTGACATGGTAATTGAATTCAGTTCAACAAGCCCTTAATAAAATATTTGCCATGTTCAAGGGGTCATTTGGTGGATAGAGTGTTGAGCCTGGAGTCAGGAAGACTGAGTTCCAGTCTGGCTTCAGACAAGGCGTGACCCTCAGCAAGTCACTCGACCCTGTTGGCCTCAGTTTCCTCATCGGTAAAATAATCTGGAGAACGAAATGGCAAACCACTCTGGTAGCTTTGCCAAGAAAACCCCAAATGGGTTCACAAAGAGTCAGACACAACTGAAAAATGACTAAACAACAACAGCTATGTTCAAGGTACTGAGCACAAGAAGATCCTTACACAGAAGGAGCTTGCATTCTACTCTGGGAAATAAGGGTAGGGATTGGACCTGTAATTTCAATGGGATGGACAGCTCCCACATAAAGAAATGATCTTCCAATGCAGATTGGTGCCTCCTCTGCAACTTACAGACAGTGCCACTAAACATGACTTATCCAAGGTCACACAGGCAGAACATGTCAGAGGTAGACCTTGAAGCCAGATCTTCCTGGTTCTTTCTCTGGCTACTTTTCATGGAAGGAGATTATAGCATGTAAACAGAGTATGATGTGCAAGAGCAAGTAATTAGGGGAGGGAGGGTGAGGAACTCACCCCTTTTAGGATCAGGGAAGCCCTCATTTAGGAGGTGACTCAGATGACCTTTAAAGGGGGCTGGGGTACCAAGAGGCAAATGTGTGAAAGGATAGAGCATTGTGGCAGAGATGTAGGATTGTATCTATGGATGTAGGATGTAGGAAAGGCATGTTAGATCTCCCCTGCTCTTCCCCCTCCGCTACCAACCTCTTCTCCAGGATGAACACCCTCCAGTTCTTTAACCCTAGTGCTCCTCACTAA
This sequence comes from Notamacropus eugenii, assembly GCF_028372415.1. NCBI lineage: Eukaryota > Metazoa > Chordata > Mammalia > Diprotodontia > Macropodidae > Notamacropus > Notamacropus eugenii. The sequence goes on along the minus strand of NC_092873.1, from coordinate 192,131,746 downwards.
AGACATGCCTTAGTGATGCTGGGTCAGTAGGGCTAATCTTGCACATAGAAAAACCAGGTGGAATATTATACTCCTAATGAGACTCTCTCCCAGTCAGCCGCCTTTATCTGCTGACATGCAGTTTTTAACACCAAACATTCAAAGTGCTTTGTACTTTGGATTGGATGCTTCTGATACTATTAGTTCTCTGCTTTATGCTGAATTAACACTGAAATCCCTAGGGCCATGTAGAGAGACTGTTCCACATATATTTTTTCCTAGCTTTTTTTTTTTCTGATTTGTTTGTAAAACTCAATGAAAAGCATCAGATAACTCGAGTATGTGGTCCTTGCTTGACTTGGCTAATCCATGTATTGAGATGGGCTCAAAATAAAATTTATGCAAATATGATTCACGCTTCAGCAAATTTATGTAATTCAGATTAATAGCACCCAGAAGAGAAGGCTTGTCAGTAAACAGTTCTTCTGTGTCCTCTATGAACAGACTTTACAGTTTGCTGACTCTTCAAGGCTTGCACACTCTGATGCAGGGTTGGTTGGCCATGCTCCTTGTCGTCCAAAGGTTGCCGAGAATTATAGGCTGATATTGTTTTGGCCAGACAGTGCACTATTGGTGATTAATTTCATGCTGCCCTTGTTGGGAACCCAAAGACACACATGGAGGTTTTGTTTATGTCAGATTAGAAACAAAAAGCATCATTGAAACGATTGGTTTTTAATACAAATTATTCATTTTCAGACTCGATCAAGCCTTACAGGAGACTATATAAAGAATAAGACCCATATTTCTTCACTGAGTAACTGGTAAGTCTTTGTGGGTTAAGCTGACAGATGGAGGTCTCTGATCCTTAGGGGGACTTGTATTAAGTAAGACTCAAGCCCAGGAGAGACTTATTATGCCGGTTAGGCATATAAGGAAAAATACAAGATAAGATTAAGCATTAGTGTATGCAGATTCTCACAGTCCTAGAATGTAGCTCTCACTAAACTGATCATTGTAATAGCTGAAGCTGGTAGGTAATCTACATAGCACATTTGGGATCCAGTGCTTACCCTAGTGCCTGGCATCAATAGTAAGCACTTAATAAATGTTTATTGACTGAGTTGTCTCAGTTAAGGGAAGTGCCGGCACAAAAAGTGAGAAATCACAGGACAAGAGATTGTACCAAAATAGAAATCATGAATATTACAACATTTTAGGTGAGGATTTATAAGTTCTCATCCTAATTGTCAAGACTCTGCAAAATACCACTAATACTAAACAACATTAGAACAGCAGTTTGGTATGCAGCATATCTACCATTATAATGAATGCTATAGTTCCCCCTTGCATTTAAAATGAGGGAGAATTTTTCCATTTACTACCTCAATCATGATGATAATAAATTATTCTATAAAAGTCATCAGATACTCCTAGAATATATGTTGTATAAATATTATTTGTGATTAAAAGAAATGAAATAAATTCAGAAAAAAGGAAATTAATCTAGCAATATGTGTTTTTATAGCTATTTAAAAACCAGAGTATAATCTGCCCCCTTGGCTTGACATACAGAACTTGAAAACATTAGTTTCACTTTACTTAACAATTAAATGTTATTCTTCAAATAAATATAGAAAGTATTAAAATTACTTATGAGGAGAAATGATCATCTACAAAGTCCATGACTGGGACCATATTACCCTTGATTAAAAATTTTGCATTCTATATCATTTAGCTTTATGGGCTTCCTAATCTCATTAAAAAGATATGTTTAATTATATATGAATGGAGATATTTTTTTAAAAAATCTACCCAGATTTATTTTTTCATGACTCATTTACTAAGGATACTTTGCACTTATTTTTGTTGATATTCATTTCTGTGTAATCATTTCTTCATAAGATGGAGATTGGTGTAATTTGAAAGTAATTTCGAACAATTAGCGTCATAAAAACTTCTGTTGTTCCTACCTCAGTTAGTAAATCTGTTACATGATATAGATTCAGAAATTAAAATAACAGATTTTATCAGTAGTTGGGGAAATATTTAAATAGCCAACAAGTGGCCACTTTTAGAATATGGCATTTTCAAAATTTTAGAATTAAGATTATGGTGTGTTGTGTTCCAATGATCTTAAGCAGTATATGCCTGCATTCTCTTCTGTCCAGAATTGTGACCCTTCAACTTAATAGTATATCAGTGAATCAGTAAATATTTATTAAGTGCCTACTATGTTCCAGGCACTGTGCAAAGTTATAAGGATAAAGAGAGGAAAAAGACAGTCCCTGCCTTCAATGTCTAATGGGTATATAGACATCAGATTCCAAAATTGACTCCCTCGTGTTCTCTGAGCTCCTTATGACCATGGGAAGGTAGAGGGGGGAGGGAAATAGAGAGAAGTGGGGTTGGATCTAGGATTTCACTGGTTTAAGGAACTCCTGGTGGCGGAATTGTTTTGCCAATGCAGATCAGTAACTATTCTACTCCTTAGAATTTTAAGAGAGTTGCATAGGACCTTAAGATGTTACATAACTTGCTCAGGGTCACACAGCATTGCATCGTAGATGTGGGGTTTGAACTTAGGTTTTCCTTGCTTGGAGACTGGCTCCTTATCCATTGAACTCACACTGTCTCACTTAGGAGAAGCTAAATAGCTGAACCCAGAAAGAAGGGGCAATGAACCAAGCTACTTGATAGGAGAGAATAGGGTTAGCCCCCTTGCTATGAGCAAGTCTCCCTGGAGCAACAGAAGACCTTGAGTTTGGATCTTGAGGCCATTTTGGGATCCTTTATTCCTGGGCTTCATTTTATGCAACCACTATGCTCCTAAAAAACCTCCTATTTTCCTAAATTGAATGTTTTTGTCAGTTATATATACCAGGGAAGCTCAAATTGGAAAGAAACCCTCTTATGAACCTTTTGCTAAAGCAGCAGAGGCCTCTTTTATAATGGGAATCATCAGACTTTATCTGTTTTATAATTTCAGCTTTCCATTCATACTTCCTAAAAATGGGCACACCTCTACTCCATGTGTGCACACCCACAATTGATCTATGCTGGATTCTGGAATTCTTGCTTGTGTTCTAACACCCTAGAATTCTAGACTTGAATGCTTTGAGACCATATTAGTTGAAGTAGTATTCTTTTCATTTTAATGCTCTTTGCCTTGATGACAGAACAAGGATTTTAGAACAAGTTTAGGCAACCAGATGCCACAGACCTGTGCTCTAAGTTCAGACCTGCCTTCAGGAACACTTACTTTGCTTTCTCTCTCTGGGCAAGTAATTTAATGGCTGTTTGCCTCAATTTCCTAATCTGTATAATGGGAATATTAATAGCACCTACCTTCTAGGGTTATTGTGAGGATTAAATGAGATATTTGCAAAGCATTTTGCAAACTTTAAGGTGTTATATAAATACTATATGGGGGCAGGTGAGCGACAGTGGAAAGTAGATAGAGCACTAGCCCTGGAGTCAGGAGGACCTCAATTCAAATCTACCTTCAGACACTTGACACTAGCTGCGTGAGCCTAGGCAAGTCACTGAACCCCAATTGCCTACCCCCACCCAAAATACTATGTTATTGTTTTTACAGAGCACATGTATATGATCCCATTTTATCTTCATGATAAAATTCCAACCTTTTAATACACAGATCTAATGACATAACTTCTAACATCCCTACTTAAAATCTTTCAGTGATTTTTGTCATTGTCTATGGAATGAAATACAAATTCTTTAGCTTAGCGTTTTAAGTCTTTCATAAGCTAGCTTTGACCTACCTTTCTAGCCTTATTTTACACTATTCCCTTTTGCATATTCTAAATCCTAGCAAACAACTAGTTTCTTAGTCTCACCCTGCCTTCTTCTGTGCATAAGCTGTGCCCTTTACCCTTGACTCCTTCCTCATATCCCTGCCCCTTGAAATCCTTTTCATGTTTGAAGGCCCCCTCCCTCAGGTGTCTCCAGGAAGTCCTTTATCTACTCAGTCAGAAGTGATCCCTACCTCCTCCTTACCACTTCTTGTGCCATTCTATTTCTATTTCCAGGTTTGTCATAATCCATCTCTGTATTTTAATTATTCCTGTCCATGCTTATCTCTTCATTAAATTCAACGGCCTTTATATTTCCATTACCTAGCGTAGTGCATCATATAAGGCCATTTCATAATAAATGTTTGTTGACTTCCTTTGTGAGTCACAGGTCTCTGAAGGTCTCGTCTTCTGTTAAAAGGTCTGTCTGTAAGTCATTTATATTTTCTTAATTGAATACTGTATATACGTAATTTCTGTGATTCAGGGTGTTCAAATCTTTTTCCCAATTCTGATGCCTTGTTCTCTCTTGCTTCTTATGGTTCCATTCAAAGAGAAGGTCAAAAGTGATCCACACTGACTCATGATTTTAGCTTTTCCTTCACCTTTCTCCCAGAGATTCTGAAAGCTCATCTCCCGTTCCCAGCTGAGAAATGTTTTCCTTTCTGTGTTCATGTTTTGGTTCATTTAATTGATGGAGTAAACTTGAAACCTCATCAATGACTTATCACTTGATTTGCTTTTCTCCTTCCCCTTGTCCTCAAAATAAAAAAAAAAAGTTTGTAAAGCCAATTTATAAAGATTTATAAAGCCAGAAGCCCTTCTAAAAGTTCACCTGATTGGTATGTATCTGTCTCTCTACATCCATTTTCTTGTCTTGGTCATTTCAAATAAGAACATTTTTGAGCAGTATGAGATTTTCTTGGACACTTAAAAAATCTCATAGATAAGAACTGTTGATGATTCTTACCTAGCTAATGAAAAGTGTGGTATGGCAGTACTATTTTTTTTTTCTCCAGACTTGTGATTTCTTGGGCTTAGAGACCTCCAGTGAAGAAACTATCTTTAACAGGTACAGATCAGCAACTGCTCTATACTTCGTATTTTTAGAGAATTTCTTAAGAGGTTAAAGGCTTCACCTAAGGTCCCCTCAGACAGTATGTGTCAGAGACAGGACTTGAACCTTTCTCACATGGAAAAATTCCAATATAATGAAAAGATGTGTAAACTTGTCCTTCTTTCAAGCAAACTTTGGTAGAACTCAAGTCTTAACTCATAATTTGAGCAACCTCTGGTGTTCGTTTTTAACAAGATTTGACCTAGATTGTGTCTAGGCTTTCTATCAAGACAAGGCCTGCTTCCTAAATGAGGTTAATGCAATAAGAGTGTTCCAGACAGTGGGCATTTTGTGAACCAGGGTCATTTCCCTGGCTCTTGTTTTGTAGAGTCTTTTTTCTCAATTGTTGTTTTTTCCTATAGTGTGTCAAATATCTGCCATATGTTGTTGCTATGCCAGGCCTTCGCAAAAGGCAACTGAATGAGAAAATATGAAGTTCATTGGACAGGCATGAGACCAGCAGAAAATTAGAAGTGCTCTGGTGATTGCCAGCCTACAAGTTGAGGAAAATGCAAACTGTTCAAATTTGAAAAGTACAGAGCCAACTTTGTGGCTTGGAAACTACTAAGAGCATTGAGATGTTGGTTTGGAATAACTGTAGAACATGCTAATGTGACATGCCACGTAGGTGTATTACTTCAGATTTAAATTATTCACATGGTTCTGAGGAAACAGGAAAAAAATTGTGGTGAAGCAATAATTCTGTATGTCAATGGATCTCAGGGCTTATCATCCTGAGTATTTCCTCCTACTGTGCTGGGATCTTTTCTCTAAGCTAGTTAGCATCATGGGGAAACCCCAGGAAAAACCAAATGAAAAAAGAATCTTTATTGTTCAGATTGGGATATGTAGTTAGAAAGACAACCTTTACAGCAGGTCCATTAATGTATGCATACATACATATATATATTGTACACATACATATGTATACACATAGTGGTGTCTTAAAAGCCTACTGGACTATGACTTTGGGGTCACTTTCTGCATATGTGTGTGAATGGGTATATGTCTATACAGATACATATGCACTTACCTCTCTGTGTGTACATGTGTGTATTGTAGCCACATGTACACATATGTGTCTGTACATGTATACACATAGATGTATACACATGAATGTACATACATATATATTTATGTATATGTGTGTACATCCATAGTCTATGACTTCTCTAACTAGAAGAAGAGTAAGTATGTTTTACCAACAGTCATCCGGACTTAAAGCGTTCAAGATGTAGTTCATCTGAAGGTTGATGCCTTTTGGTGTTTTCATTTACATTCTTGTTGTTCAGTTGTTTCACTTGTGTCTGACTCTGTGACCCCATTTAAGATTTTCTTGCCAAAGATACTGTAGTGGTTGGCCAGTTCCTTCTCCATCTCTTTTTACAGATGAGGAAAATGAGGCAAACTGGGTTAAGTGAGTTGCCCAGGGTCACACAACTAGTCAGTGTCTGAGGCTGAATTTGAACTCAGAGCTTCCCGACTTCAGGACCAGTGCTCTGTCCACTGCTCCACCTGCTGCTCAACTCCTTCATTTTAACCTATGAGGAAACTGAGGCACAAGAAGTTATCTATAACTATACTTATATCTATCTATGCATACTTACGTACATGTGTATGTATATGTATGTATATATCTATTCTATTTATGCCTTGGAAAGATAGAGTGGATAGAGAATGAGCTGAACTCAAATTGAACAGGAGGAGGAATAAGGGCTAAATTGGCCTTTTTGGACATTTCATTGCTTTATCAGTATTCTACCAGTGATGCTCTATCATCTCTATGGAAGTAAAGTTTTGGATGGCCCAAAGAGCAGTAACAAGACACACAGTGGGCTTGAATGGGCCACAAAATATTAACAATAAAGAATTCTGTAGGGAAAGTCTTGCAGAGGATATCATCAGAGAGATATTTAACCAGCAAAGGAATCACATAGTAAAAGCAAGGGTAAAACCAATGTTGATCCGATAACGTTTCCTTGGTTATCCTTGCAGTATCAAGAGCCTTAGAGGAAGAAAACTATGGACAAGAGAGGCCTGTTAAATGCACTTATTTATTCTGTTAGACCAAAGTATGCCAGTGACTGACAGATGTACAGATTATTTTTACAAATCTTTTGGTGAGGGGAAGAAATAGGCATATGACTGGGCTTTTATTGACATTCATTTGACCTTTGAGAAGGAGGGTCAGAAATACCACCTGTGATTGATAATTAGTTCCTCGGTACTCTCAAAATTGTGCTGCTTTCAGCGTGAACATCCTTCGTGCAAACTAAGTCAAATTTGGCTGTTCTTATCTTATTTTCTTTTCTTCCACTTCTGTTTTTTCATGCAGTACATTGAGGACTGTGATGTTAGATTCCAAATTTGGAGGCTGTACTACAATTGATGAAGAAAATGATTTGTTGTAGATTTGTTGAGACTTTTTTCAATTTTTAATCCGTTTGTTGTCTTCCTTCCAATTTAATCTTTAAATGCTCTTGATAGCATCTGACTTAATTATGTCTCTTGCCAAGATTTCTGAAAATTTGCTTTTCTCTCTACTGCTTCTCCCCATTTTATCATCTGATGCAGCTCAGAATATTCCATCATCCTCACCTATAATTTTTTAAAATATCCTGAAGATTTTTGCTTTTATATCCTACTCAGTTCCTAATAACCTTTCCCCAAATCATACTTCTCTCTTAAGACAGGAAAAACAGTTCAGATAAATGAGGTAGCATAATGACCATGTGTGGAAAGCATGAACAATATTTTATATCCATAGTCCAAAACCTCTCTAACTAGCACAGGTTCATCAGCAGTCATCAGGAACCAAAATTGGTCATTGTGATTAATCTGATATTCAATCAGTCAATAAGCATTTATTAAGTACCTACTGTATGCCACATTGTGGTAAGCACTGAGATTACAAAGAAAGGCAAAATACAAGCCTGCCCTCAAGGAGCTCACAATCTATTGCAAAAGCAACATTTAAACAAATATGTACAAACTGTATTCAGAATAAATAAGACATAAGGGGAGTCACTAGAATTAAAGGGGATTGAGAAAGTCTTCCTTCCTGTAGAAGGTAGGATTTTAGTTGGTACTTGCAGGGAGCCAGAGAAGACTTAACAACGAAGTGGTCAGTGTCAATGGATCAAAGAGGACAGGAGGAGTGTATAAAGTATAAGAAGAGAAGAAAGGTGGTGGGTGGCTGAGGGGGTATGGCCCATGCAGGGCAGAGGTGTTATAAAAGATTCTGGTTGCCAAACAAAGGATTTTATAAGAATTTAAGTGAAAAGATAATGAGTTCAGTTATCTTTTAGGTTTGTTTTCATTTATGTTATTGTGGTTCTATAGAATTCTAAGATCATAGATCTAGAGCTATAAGGGACCTCAGATGTCTCATTTTACAGATGAGGAAATTCAGACATATGGAAGTTAGGTGACTTCTAGCTCAGTATCATATAACTAGTAAGTGTCTGAGATAGTATATGAACCCTCATCTTCCCAGACTTCAAGGCCAGTGCCCTATTCACTGCTCTCATTGTGTGTTATTCTCCTGACTCTGATAGTTTTAACTATATAAGTTCATGCCAGTATTCCATTATATTTATATACCATAATTTATTGCAGCACTCCCCAATCAATGTTATCAATCAATATCCCCAGTTAATATTTACCAAGTGTTTTTCCCCCAGTTTTTTCTTTTATAAAAATGTGCTGCCATGAATATTTGGGACTTTTCTTTCTACAATTTACCTTCTTGGGATATTGACATGCTTATTAGTGGGATAACTAGGTTTGGCTGGTCCAGTTCATAGCTCCAACAGTATACTGTACCTATCTCCCACAAGTTCTTTCAGCAATGAGCATGTCTATTTTTTATCATGTTTTCCAAAGTGTTTGGTGTGAGGTAAACCCCCAAAGTTGTTTTAATTTGCATTTATCTTGTCACTAATGACTTGGAAAAAAATTTTTTCATGTAGTTGTTGATAGTTTGTATTTTTTCTTTTGAAAACTGTTCAAATTCTTTGATACGTATTGGAGAATGGCTCCCATACAAGAGTGTATTTGTATCAGTGGTCAGACTTTTGTTAAAGATATTTGATGCAAAGATTTTTCCCCCCTACTTGAAAGCTATTCTTATTCTGTGTCTATTTTTCTTTATGTAAAAGCTTGTACATTTTATATAACTGAAATTATTTTATAATCTCCTCTATCCTAGTTTTGGTTATGAATTATCCTCCAAATATTGTTGTAAAAAGTACCACCTTCTGTCCTTCTAACTTTTTAAAAAATATAATCTTTTTTTTGGAGGAGGGAAGGCAAGGCAATTGGGGTTAAGTGACTTGCCCAGCATCACACAACTAGAAAGGATGTCAATCATCTGAGGCCAGATTTGAACTCAGGTCCCCCTGACCCCAGGGCCGGTGCTTAAAATGGGATCTTTTATATTTATTTTGCGTATCCATTTTGAACTTATATGTGGTATAATATATACATATGTGGTGTATATACTTGTCTTACATCTATTTTCTTTCAAACTGCTTTCCAATTTTCCTAGCAATTCTTGTTGAATAGGAAGTCTTTCCCCTAACATTTCATGTCCCAAAGTCTTCCCAAAAGGTTTTGAAAATGAATTTCTGTCATAAGCTGGTGTTTCTTTTACCTGTTATGTCTCTGCTCAGCAAGGAAATCCAATATTTGCCAGCTAAGATAGTTTTGAGGTTCTCTTCTATATCTCTTTGTAGACATTAATTTATATTTCAGTTAAACTTCCATAGGAAATGATGGTAGTCTAAGTTGGTAGTCTTTTTTTTTTAAGTCAGAACTTCCTGATTTCAGTGGTTCTGTGATCTCATTGATATGAGCACACACTCCATGGGTACAGATTGCAACTCACCCATGCTTTCTCATCCTCTAGGATTCTTATCTATGTTCACCCATAGATCCTCCATAGATGATCCATCTAGTGTGCTTAAGGAACTTCTCTAGGTCAGTTTATATTTCTGGGGTAAAAAGTGGAGCACTCAGGCTATTTCTTTCTTATCACAAGTGCTTGCTTCTATTTGGATTGTACATTTCCTCAGTAATATCTCTTATGCCATTTCTTGAAGGTAGTTCAATATTTCTAATACTATAGATATAATATTTTATAATTTATGTAAATGTAATTTAGTTGAATAATGTAATAATATTTTATAATTTACAATTTGCTTATATAATGTAATATAATTAGTAAGATATGATATAGTATAATATAATTAATATGATATAATATATGATATACTATAACCAACATAATTAATATGATATAGTATGAAATATAATATTATATTTCTAGTACTATGGCAACCTACATGCTCCTACTGATATGCATTTAAGTAGTTCAGATTGGAGTTGTTTAATCTTATTCTCATCTTCATCATCTCTTTTAATTTGCTATTGACTGAACTTTGCTTTAACTAGTCAAAGGCTTGATTTCGTACAGACAGCAGATCTCAGTGACTTCCTACTTCAGCAACCAGTCATTTTCTGTTTCTTAAGATAGTCAGTTTTATTTTTTTGTGATGTTATTCGGTGCTCACCATGTTCCATAGCTTCCAGCTCCTTTTCTGCTTAAATTATTCATCATTGTCACTAACACTTTAACAAATGCAAAGTGCTTTGCAAATATTTTCATTTTGTTCTAACTACCTGGGTGGTAGGTGCTATGACTAGCCTCATTTTTCGAGGTTAAGTGACTTGCCCAAGGTTACGCAGGTAATAAGTATCAGAGGTATGGGGAACAGCTGTTTCAAAGGCCCAGAGAAGGGAGATGGATGGAACCCAGCATCACCTCTATGCCACAATGAGGAATCAGAATAGAATTTTGGGAGTTATTTAGTCACGTATTGCTCTAGGCAATGCTCTAATACTAGATGTTGTAGGGAACGTTGATCCATTGTGCCTGGCATGTAGAAGATACTTAATAATATTTATTGACTCCTTTGCATTGGTAGAGGACATTTCCTGACCTGGAAATTTCTTGTACCAATGAAAGGACAGATCTAGTCCCTATAACGATCTTGAGGGAATGAATGAATTATGTTTGCAATCATTTAGAACAATCTCTCTTCCCTAAACACCCCATAGACCAGTATGAAGCAAACACCCAACAGATGGAGAAAGTGAATGAATGGTTTTATGGATAGCACTGGAGACAGATCCAGGTCTGCCAGACTCTCCTCTGCCACAGGGGCCCCTCACACATCTCTTCCAATGATGGCATCTTCAGATTTTGCTTTCTACACTCCATGTTCCTATTTCCTTGCCATCTGCTGGTGCCTGCCTGTTACATTCCACAGCTCTCCAGCCCTGGGATCTCTACCTTTTTATGCATATGTGCCTTTTTAATAATCGACACCATTTCCCTGGAGGCACCAACACTCCATCCAACACAGTTCCCTTTGGTCATAGTAGCACTAATAGCTAGTGTTTTTATAGGTTATGTTTATAAAGTGTTTTACATATGCTATCACATTTGATCTACACAACAAACCTATGAGACAGGTGTTTTTACTATCCCCATTTTGCAGAGAAAACTGAGGCTATGAGAGGTGAAAAGAATAGCATTCAGAATCACACAGCAAGTCATTTTCTAGACAGGATTTGAAATCTCCCAGGTCAACACTCTGTGCAATGGAACACCTAGAGTTCATTAGTTGGCAACAAGTTTTTGAGCATTTTATAAATCATCTGCTCATTTTACAAATGAGGAAACTGAAGTCAAGAGACTTGGTCATACTGGAAATAACCCAGAGCTTCTCACTGATCACTCCTACAAGAAGTGTACAACTTGAAATGGCTCCTCTCAAGCTGAGGACTCTTAAATGGTTTTAAGTCTTTCCTTTCCTCTAACATATAATATCTGAATAGACAGCATCCATCAGGCAAGATTCTCTGTAGCTAACAGCACAATCAAGGTACGTACAAAGAAAGGGACTCCTTTAGATCCCAGTGGACAGACTTCTCTGACAGTCCTTCCCAAGTTCTAATCAACTAATTGGTTTAAATCAACTAGTTGAAAAGAGTTTTCTCTTCATGAGGAAAGAACAGCTTATACAGTCCAGTTCAATGAAAATTTCTCAAATGAATGAATCAGTGAGTGCTTACTAAGTGCAAAACACTGAGATTTGTTGTTGTTCAGTTGTGTCTGATTCTTTATGACCCCATTTGGGGTTCTTGGAGAAGATACCAGAGTGGTTTGCCATTTCTTTCTCCAGCTCATTCTGCAGATGAGGAGCCAGGGTGAAGTGACTTGCCCAGGGTCACACATTTAGTAAATGTCTGAGGCTGGATTTGAACTCAGGAAAATGAGCCTTCCTGACTCCAGCCCTGGTGTTTTATTCACTGCGCCACCTAGCTGCCAAAGCACGAAGGATACAAATAGAAAACACAGTCCAGCCTGTCAAGGATCCCATGCTCTTATAGGAAAAATGACACATGGGAGATTTCTTAAAATGAATACCTCTTCTTTAATTTCATTTCCACTGATAAAATCATAGCAGTTTCTGATGTTGAACTACTTGAAACTATGCCTCTGCAAATAGATGTACTGCTTTACCTCTCCTTGGTTTCTATCTTTTTCTAAACTTACTATTTATACAGGTGCCAAAAAATACTGACAAAGCCATAGTTCCGAAATCCAATGCCTCTCTGCAAACCACCTCTACCCATTCTGGCTTGCCATCACAAAAGAAGTCAACAACTTACCTGTTATTATTTTTCATGAGGCACCCAAAAATCACGAGGACTAGAAGAGAGACTAGAAGTCACCTAGTTCAATTTCCCAGTTGTGACATCCCTTACAGTGGATTTCTAATCTGCTTGAACACTGTCAGTGACAAGGAGCTCACCACATCACATGGCTGCTAGTTCCATTTTCAGATAATTCTGAAAAGTTCTTCTTAAATTGACTTTAGTTAGTTTTTCTACCCAGTATGTCTAATTGCTCTTCCATATGACAACCCTTTAGCCATTTGAAGATGTGTACCATCCATGCAAATGAGATAATATTTGTAAAAAGTGCTTAGTACAATATCATGCATAGTAGGTACTATGTAAATTCTTATTATCTTCCTCTTCCTTTTCTTTTCCCAAATCCTAAAGTATTTTCTTTCTCAGCTAACCATGAATCCCAGTTCTGTTAACCACTCTCATGCAATGTATTCTGAAACTCTTTGCCATTCTCTTCTTGTGTTATATAGTAAGAGGTATATTGTCCAAGACTAAGGGGGTCATAGTTCTGCTATGGTCTGTTGTGGTCAGACCACCTCCAGAGTATTTTCTTCAGTTATGGGTGCCTCATTTTAGGAAGGATTTTGATATGCCAGAGAGCATCCAAAGGAAGGAGGTCAGCAGGTGGGGAGTAAGAGGATTGGAAACTGTATCATACTGGGATTAGTCAAAGGAATTAAAGTTGTTTAGTCTAGATTTGGAATGGAGATGGGGAACCCAACCACTGTCTTCATATATTTGAAGGACCTTCCTGAGGCAAATGGATTAGACTTATTTTCATTGTCCTAGGAACAATGGGCAGAAATTTCAAGACAGGAAGATTTTGGTTCAATACAAGGAGAAAACCTACATTTCCCAAAGTGGCAAGGGCTGTCTGGAGATGTGGTGAATTCCTCACTCCTTCATCAAAGGTCTTTACATGAGGAGTTCTTGAGCACTTGTTGGGAAAGTAGAGAAGATTATGGTACTGGAACAGGTTGGATCTGACTTTTGGTCTCTCAATTCTGTGGTTCTGTTGTATCACTACTTCTCTTAATAGACGAAGTCAGCATTGAAAATAGTTCTTCATTTACATTTTAACAATAATCAGGGGTGGGGAAGTCATATACCCTGGGAACTCACACAGAATTCACGGTGACTCTTAATGGAAGTCTAAGATTACAATGTTTTGGCAGCCTCATCACACCATTGACCCATATGGAGCTTTCAGTCAATTTCTAGGTTCTATATTTATATAGCTGAGTTTTTAAAAAAAACTGTAGACAGAACTTCATGTTTATCGCTATTAACTTAGATCTGATGGTTTGGGATCATCTTCCTAGTTAGGAAAAAAAGTATATAAACGATGAAAGCAAAGCATAAACTGAACCGAGACTTTTGGGACAACCTGTGTGTATATGTACATATCACATATATATATATATATATGTTTGTGCCTTGTGCTACAATGTTTTTTTGCTTGGTTTTTGTTTTTAAATTTATTTTGTTTAACAAATTAACAAAAACTTATTTTCACTACACTCCATTACAAAAGAGAGAAAAACAAAGCCCTTGTAACAAATATTCATAGTCAAACAAAAAAAAATTACCACATTGGCCATGTCTAAAAAATATATGACTTAATCTGCAACCCAAGACCATCACCTCTCTGTCAGGAGGTAGATAGCCCTACATCAATATTTTCTTTTCATTTTAAGTAATATTTTTTTCTAATTCATGAAAGGACAATTTTTAATACTCATTTTTTTTTATTTTGAATTTAAAATTTCTTAATTTTCTCCCTCTCTAACTCCCTTTTCCCTTCCCTGAGACAGCAAGTAATTTTATATAGGTTATACATATGTGTATTTCCATATTAATCATGTTGTGAAAGAAAACAGACAAAACAAACTTTAAAAAAATAAAGTGAAAAATAGTATGCTTCAGTTCTACATTCAGACTCCATCAGTTCTTTCTCTGGAGGGGAATAGCATTTTTCATAATGCATCCTTTGGAATTGTCTTGGATCATTATATTGCTAAAAATAGGTAAGCCATCCACAGTTGTTCATTGTATAACTGTGTTGTACACTGTACTGTGTACAGTGTTCTCCTGGTTCTGCTCACTTCACTCTGCATCAGTTTATGTAAGTCTTTCCAGGTTTTTCTGAAAGCATTCTGCTCATTATTTCTTATAGCACAATAGTATTCCATCACAATCGTATTAACTACAACTTATTCAGCCATTCCCCTAATTGATTGGCATCCCTTCAACTTCAAATTCTTTGCCACCACAGAAAGAGCTGCTATAAATATTTATGTATAGATAATTCCATTTAAAAAAAAAATATCTTTATGATACAGACCTAGTAGTGATATTACTGGGTCAAAGGGACCACACAGATTTATAGCCCTTTAGGCATAGTTCCAAATCGCTCTCTAGAATGGTTGGACTGGTTCACAACTCTAGCAACAATGCATTAATGTCCCGATTTTCCCACATCCCCTCCAACATTTATCATTTTCCTTTTCTGCCATATTAACCAATCTGATACGTGTGAAGTGGTATCTCAAGAGTTGTTTTAATGTGTATTTCTCTTATAAATAGTGATTTATAACATTTTTTTCGTATGACTATATTTAGCTTTGGTTTCTTCTTTTGAAAACTGCCTATTCATATTCTCTGACCATTTATCAACTGGGGGAATGACTTGTGTTCTTATAAATTTGACTCGTTTTTCTATGTATTTGAGAAATGAAGCCTTTATCAAAGACATTTGCTATAACAATAATTTCCTCAACTTTCTGCTTTCCTTCTCTCTTGGCTATATTGGTTTGTTTATGCAATTAAAAAAATTAATATAATCAAAATTATCTATTTTCTATCTCATAATCACTTTCTGGTCACAGAGTCTTCCCTTATCTATAGATCTGACAGGTTAACTATTCCATGCTGCCCTAATTTGCTTATGGTATCATGCTTTATGTCTAAATCATGTACCCATTTTGACCTTATCTTGGTATATGGTGTGAGATCTTAGTCTATCCCTAGTTTCTACCAAATTGCTTTCCAGTATTCCCACTAGATTTTTGTCAAATAGTGAGTTTTTACCCTGAAAGCTGGGACCTTTGAGTTTATCAAACACTAGATTACAGTGCTAATTTACTGTTGTGTGTTTTGTACCTAATATCTTCTACTGATCCACTCCTTTATGTTCTAGTCAGTACCACATTCACGTTGGGGCAGCTAGGTGGTGCAGTGGATAGAGTACCAGTGCAAGAGTCAGGAGGACTTGAGTTCAAATCTCACCTCAGACACTTGACATTCACTAGCTGTGTGACCTTGGGCAAGTCACTTAACCCCAATTGCCTCATCCTGGGTCATCTCCAGTCATCCTGATGAATATCTGGTCACTGGATTCAGATGGCTCTGGAGGAGAAGTGAGGCTGGTGATGTGCACAGCCCTCCGTCACTCAAAAACAAAGTCAAGTACAAGTCATGTCATTATTTCTCTGATGGCGTGGTCTTCTTTGGCAATGAAGGATGAACACATAAATCACATAATCATCAGATTCACGTCACTATACTTCTGAACCTTGATTTTGCCATCTAAAAAAGTCAATAAAGAGGCACCTGTCTTTATTAAATATAAATAGATCACTAATTCATATTGGTAGAGGTATTTTTCATTAGTTAACATTAGTTATATAGCATTAGTTAAGGCTATAAGAGATAAGCCTGCGGATCACCAATGGAGCATAGACCTTGGTTTGAGAAAAAGTGTAAAAGAAACATCCTTTTCTGCCTCATCTCCTTAAGCTTCTTTCTGAAAAACGGCCTCTCTCTTCTTGAATTCCCATAACATTTGAGAGCTTCCTGATGGCACTTATAATTTCTCACCTTGTATTCTAACTTTGTGTGTAATTTTTCCCTACCTTGCTCATTTCTCCATCAGTAGGCATACTTACGTAAAGCTCCTTGAGGGCTTAAACCATCTCATATTCCCCTCCTAAAGATCATAGGATTTAGAGCTGAAACAGACCCAGTACCAACCCCTCTTGCTCAAGGTCATACAAGTAGGGGAAGAGGTACTAGACTGTGATCAGGAGAATCCTGCATTAGAATTCTCCTTCTGGCCTTTTTAGCTAAATATAGTCATATAGTTTCTTAGAACCTCAGTTTCTTCATATGTAAAAATAGGGATGATGCTACCTATAGTTACCACAAAGGATTGTTGGAAAAGTCAAATGTAATAGTGTATGCAAAGTGATTTGTATGTATGAAAGCACTATGTAACTGTCAACCAGTAGTGACCATAAGCAGAACTGGATTGGAACCCAGACCCTGCCCCCAAATCCAGTGCTGCCTTTTACATTTTTTATATTTCTCATACCACCTAGCATAGTCTAGACATATAGTAAGGGCTCTATGAATGTCAATTGAATTAAGATGGGATAATTCCCCCAGAGAGGAACAAACATTTCTCAGTCTATATAATACAATATTTGTGCACAGTACATTATTTATATACTTTCATTTAAGAATCGCAGACACCATGGTGTGTGCACAGCAAAAAAAATATTTCTACTGATTACCCTATATCATGATACATCTAAAAATCTTTGAATTTTACATCTAAATGCTATGAATTTAGTTAAATTTTAAAGGTCTTTCTGCTTTTGTTCTAGAGTTTTCTCTTCTAGGTGAGTCAGATATGAACAAAGAATCTCAAACAAAATTAAATGAAATAATAGTTGTAAGGCAGTTAGTACAATACCTGGCACATAGTAGGCACTTAATAATGATTGTTCCCTTCCTCCTTTCAAGCCACATCTCATAGCATGAAGAGGCTTAATGTACACGATGTTGCTGAAGTTGAGGCCTGAGTATTAAAAATTAATGAGAATTTCATGCAGCAAATACAAAAATGCTTGCTGATCGATTGGTTGGTTGCAGAAGACTGAGGGCAGTGCTATTGCAAGATGCATCAGCTGGTGCTAATCTGAATCTGTTCCCAGTGCCAAGCAACTCCAATTATTCTTTGATAAACAAACTTTTATTCATTGAGGAGCCATCACTTGCCAATGACCCACACAATTAGAGGAGAAGGAGAACAATTAATACATTGTGGAAATATTTTAAAACAAGTCAGCAACTGATTGTGGCTAGCAGGAGGGCTATCAGACCAGAGTTGGGCTTTTGCTGAAAACTGTGTTTCAGATATGGCAGACAGCACATGACTGATCTGAAGTGAATGAAGCTTTTTTGTTTAAATATAAATTACCTGGTAGTGAATCTGAATTGTTTTCTTTGGCCGACAAATTAGAAAGAGATATTATATACATATACATATACATATACATATACATATATATATATATATATATATATATATATATATATATATATAAAATTTTAAGTAGCCATAATATATATATATATGTATATAATATCTCTTTCTAATTTGTCGGCCAAAGAAAACATATATATAATTTTAAGTAGCTATAATGGGGCAGTGACCTGTTTTTTGAGCTCCAGACTTAAGAGGAACACTGGGGTGACTTGAAAGGCTTTGAGACTGAATTGGATTATCAGAGAGATTTACTGCTCCCATAGAAGATAACTTAAGAATGTTTTCCCTGGCCATTACCGTGAAATACATAGTTTGTTGTTTTTTTTTCAAAGATTGATAACAACAGGCATTCACATCCCATGACAAATTACCGTCATAATTTAATTTAGTCGGGGTGACCCCCGAATACTAACAATAAAGTTCTTCTAGGAATCAGGGAAGCATTTCAGACTTCAGTGACAGCAGAAGAGCCCTTTTTGGACCTATCATGGTGAAAGAAGAAAGTAGCATTTGGTTGATTAGCTTTGCTCTCATTTATTATCCTTCCCTTTACTCTGAATGTAAATCTTCAAATCAAAGTGTTTAATTATTTATCTTGGAAGGTCTCTGTTTTGTGTTGTGGGAGCCAGGTAAGATTTTGATTAAAGAAGCTATTTTACCTTATTTTGGAGTTAACTTTTTGTGTGTGACCAGAAATATCCATGGGAGATTTGGATTATTGTAATTTATTTGCAGTGAAATAAAATCAGTTGCCACCTTTTGTTTAATGGGATTGCTAGCATGAAGACATCCCAACTCCCAAATGTGCTAGACTATTTGAACCGTTCAAAGGGCTCTTTTATCCACCCAAAGGAAGTAGGAATAGAGTGATGGGTGGATAGATAGGATAGATGAAAGAGGTGATAGATAGATAGATAGATAGATAGATAGATAGATAGATAGATAGATAGATAGATGACCGACCATTTATTAGTGTTTACTAATGTGCTAGGCTCTATCTGAAGTGTTGAGAATACAAATACAAACAAAAGGTAGTCCCTACCCATGTGAAACTTACATTTTAATAAGGGAAGTTAACATGTAGAGAGGAGCTAGAAGTGGGAAAGGAGTGAACCAATGCCAAGGCAAAGCATAAGACAAAGAGGACATGTCAGAGATTGAATGTAGGCTTGAAGAAGATCATGCATGGCTGAGATCCTTCTTAAAGTGACTCTCCTAGGGAGTTCCCTTATAAAAGGGAACAAGCATTTTATAAGTGCCTACTATGTGCCAGGCACTGTGCTAAGAGATTTTTGCAAATATGACCTCATTTGATCTTGTGAGTTAAATCCTGTTATTATATGTCATTTTATAGATGAGGAACCTTCAGTAAACAGGGAGTGACTTGCTGACAATCTGATTTGAACTAAGGTCTTCCTCATTCCTGGCCCAGCGCCCTACACACTGTGGTACCACCTAGGAAAAAAAGGGTCTCAGGGAAAAGATTTTTCCACATATGTGTGTAACATGAAGAAAATTAATGAATAAATATGAAATTATATATTTAGAGCTAGAAAAGACCTTATTGGGCTTATTGTATTCATGAGTAAACTGATGTCCAGAGAGGTTTAAGTAATTTGGCCATACAACAAGCAAGTACCTGAGGTAAGATTGGTAATGGGGTCTTTCTGAGTCTAAGTCCAGCACTCTGTCCATTGCACCATCAGGATGACATCGAAAGTCATTTCTCTAAGTAAGATACCAATAAGATAAGAATTAGGAATCTTCCTAGAGTTTACCCAGCCCCTGTAGCTGGAAGTCAGGAAGTCATAACAGTCAGGAAGTTCTAAGTTCAAGTATGGCCTCAGATACTTACTCACCATGCGACCCATGGGAAGTCCCTTAAGGTCTGCCTGCCTCAGTTTCCTCATCTGTAAAATGAGAATAATAATTGTGAAGATAAAAATGATCCAAGTGCTTTGCAAACCTTTAAGCATTATATAAATGCTAACTATCATCATCATCATTAAAAGGGAAGCCTACTTTTAGGCAGTTAACAATCATTTTTTGTCCTTGTCTCTCTCTGCCTCTCTACTTCTCTGTCTCTGTGATCTCTCTCTCTCTCTCTCTCTCTCCCTGTTTTTGTCTCTGTTTCTCTCTGTCCTTCCATCTCTGTCTCTGTCTGTCTCTGCCTCTCTCTCTCTGCCTCTCTACTTCTCTGTCTCTGTGATCTCTCTCTCTCTCTCTCTCCCTGTTTTTGTCTCTGTCTCTCTCTGTCTCTGTCTCTGTCTCTCTCTCTCTCTCTCTGTGTCTCTCTCTGTCTCTGTCTCTGTCTCTCTATTCTCATGTGCATAGTTGGTTTTGTGTTATCTTCCTCAAAGAATGTGAACTCCTTGAGAATAAGGAATTTGTGCCTTTCTTTATATTCCAGGACTTATCCCAGGGCCTGCCACATAGTAAGCATTTAATAAATATTTGTTTACTTATTCCTTGATAAGATCTGTCACAGTTTGTTCTTTATTAAAGTAGCCTTTGAGAATCCAGGATCATTTACCTCTTAAGGATGCCACAATGTAGCACTGAAATAGAACTTTGACGTAGAGATTAGGAGAAAAAAACATAAACTAGGAAACTTTTTAAAAGTCAGTTCGGTTAAACATTGAAAAGAATTCCCTTTTTTTTTGTTTTATTTTGGGTTTTTCTATACTTGGAATTTCATTGATATAGGGAACTATTTTCTCAAGTGGAGTTGACAGGGAGCCTTTGGGGTTTATTTAATGGGGTGGGGTTGAGATGACTCAATCACACCTGTTCTTTGGGAAGATTAATTTGACAGCTGAATGGAGAATGGATTTGGAGTAGGTAGAGATGTGAGGGAGGGAGACCAACCAGAGGACTATTACAGTAGTCCAGGCAGATACGGATGAGGTGAGAGATTTGAAGGGAGTGTGTTCACTCCCTTCACCTATGCAATTTATAGTTTTAGAGCCTCGTCTGAGGCACAGAGAGGTGCCACAGAGACTTGCTCAGGGTCACACAGCTAACACACTTGAACCAAGGCCAGCTCTCCATCTACCTTTCCATTGCGTCCTTTTTTCCAACTACGTGAGCAGCACCATAATCAGTTGCTTATAAATATTCTTTAATATTTACTCTTCCTCCATTTGTGTTCAAATGTTTCATTCGAACTAAAATTCTGAATAGGATAACATGTTTGACCACAAGAAATCAGTGGATAGCTTAGTAGTAAGAAGGAGAACCTTGATGGTGACTAACTTCATAATTCACCAGACATGAGAATATGCTGGTTTTCCTTTAGGCTGGACCTGAGAGAACTCCAAGTGGTTGTCCGGTGAAAGAGGTCTAGATTCTATAGCTTTGCCTCGTTCGGATTTCATCCTCAAGAAAATTACCCAAGAGGATTAAAATGAAGCCTAAATAACAAATAAAAATTCTACTACATATACATCATTGATGATTCAAGAATCCATAATTCCATCACCATGGGTTATGTTTCCACCAATCCACTTAACCCTTTTAACTCTTAGTAGATCAATCAACTATAAGCATTAGACGCCTACTGTGTACTAAGCACTGGGTCAGGGCCTGAGGATACAAAGACAGGGAGAAATTAATGTGGATAGAAAGACAAATTAACCCCTGCCCTCAAAGAGCTTATATTGTAATAAGAGAAAAAACATGCAAATTTATGGGTATCTACTAAATTGGTGTAAGATAGTCTTAGTGGGGGAAGGCACTGACTGACAACTTGTAGGAATCAACAAAGGCCTCATACTGAAGCTTGGAGTTGATGTGAGCCTTATTAGAGAAAACCAGTAGATGGTTTGAGTTGCTTGGCACCTTCAAAATTGATTACAGCGGGTGTAGCTTTCTGGTGATAAGACTCTGAATTTTGCTAAACTAGACTTTAGGCAACACATATATAGTCTATATCAGTGTCCATCCTTGGTGCCTTTCCAGCTTTATTAAACCTACTGGCATCTAATCTCTGCTGCATACATTTAGGACCTGGCAAAAGAAATCTCCTTGCTGCAAGGAGACCTTAGAGGAGGAATTCAACAAACATTAAGGCAGGAGTTATTAATCTTTTTTGTGTGTCAGGGATCTCTTGAGTGGTCTGGTGAAACCTATGGACCCCTTCTCTGTATAACCTTTTTAAGACAATAAAATAAAATACGTAGTGTTATAAAGGAAGTCAATTATGTTGAAATATAGTTGTCAAAGTAATTTAAAAAAAAAAACTCTCACAGATCCAAGATTAAGAACCCTATATTAAATGGTCACTACTTGCCAGCCTCTGTGCTAAGCCAAAAAGTTAAACAATATCTGGCCCCAAAACACAGTAAAAATTAAAGCTCTGAAAGGAATTTAATTTCTTTGCTTACCACATCATCATTAACTGTCTCCAGATGGAGTGATGAGTTGGCATGGTTGATCAGCCCCAGTGCACAATGAGCTAGAATGAAATGGCTGGTAATGGGAACCATTTCTGTTTTGGGGGGGAGGGAAATATCAATGTCACACACTTGTCATCAAAAGTCTTTAACCCCAATCTGGTCAAGGAAAAATTCTTTTGGATTACTAAAACATAAATCCAAATCTAAAGCGTTTTTTGTTTCATTGATTTAGAGGTAGACGGAACCTTAGAGGTCATCAAGTTCAACCCCTTCATTTTTTCAGTTTAGGAAAATGAGGACCAGAGAAACTAAATGACTTGCCTAGAGTCACATAGCTAGTATCTTAGTAGAACTTGAACCCAGTTCTTCCTGATTCCAACCCAACACTCTCCACTAGACACCCACTACCTCAAGTTCACACTGCTCATTTCTCAAGATGTGAAATGCAATTATCTAAAATTTGACAGTCTTTCTCTGGAAAAAGGAATCTATAAATAAACTCTCTGTTAATGCAGATTCTCTAATGAAGGAGAACCTACAAATAGAGTTTTGTGTTATGCCTATGAAAACACTTAGACTCTCTTAGCATGTGCCTGTGATAAACAATCAGCGTTCTCCCCTCTAAAGAGGAAGATAAAGTTAGAAAGCAGTGTCCTGAACGAAATTAATTATGTAAGTCAGTTCCATCGTAGCTAGAGCTCAGTCATCACTCCAGCTAAGTATTTACCCTTTCTTTAAGTATAGACTTGGTGAGATGGATGATAGATGAGTGCCATATGACAGTCTGCTAGGACAGTGATGCCTAGTTCTCATTTGGGGGCACCTCAGGATTTCTCCAGTTATTTCAGTGGATTTTAGAAAAATCCTTCAACCAAACTTCTTTTCATTCATTTTAATTCAGGAAGTAAAACAGGTCATGTTAGTACATCTGTTTAACAAAATTCGAGCAGTGATAGGAGGGCCTGAGTGCTTTGCTTTCACAGACAATTTCTTCATATGTTTTGTAGTCATATGTGTCTTCATCACAAACACTTTACATTTTGTTCTTTTTAGTCATTTTGTGCTGGACATTGCAATAAAGGATGATCTTATATAGAATAGCCATTATATCAGTCATTCTCTTTTTTCCCCTGGACACAGGGTTCAGGAGCCATAGACTTTTCTGGGTCCAGCAAGACCTGGGAGTAAGGAAAAATAGATACCTTCCTATCAATAGTGTTTATTGAATGCCAACTGAAGCAAATCTCAGTCCCCATCCTTCTCCTCCATTTACCCTCTTCCCCGAGGGGCAAAGCTTTCAACTCCATCTAGACATAGTACTTGAAATCCGAATGACCTGCTTAATGGCCCCTGGAGTCATTGTTGACCCACATTCAGTAGCCAGAAACTCAAGTTGGTGCAGTGCTGTTTCTTTTTGTGAATTGGAGAAGGTCAAGAAGAGAAGAAGGTAGAAAGTGCTGCAATAAGCTTAAACTGAATTTTTAGTTTCTTCCCAACATAAAATTTGACAACTGGCATCAGAAAATCCTGTGTATAATATTAGGTATCCTGGGCACCAGCATGAGTTTTAAAATCCATAGACTATATTTAAATAATCATAAGACTCTTAAAAAGGGCAGTGGAGCATAGATTTAGGTAACACTTAACCAGCCCCTGAAAACCAGGGGCATCAGAGACTGAAGGTATCTCTAAAAGTCTAGAACCTAGGACTCAGACTATAGTTAATTTTCAATTAATTAATCAAGCTAACACTGCTAATTCAGCAGTGGATTTTACAGAATATTAAAAAGACAAAAGAGCAGAAATGTGTCTTAAAGATCATTCATTCCAATCCCTTCATTTTTTCATATTAGAATTCGGTGAACCAGAGCGGTTTAAATGCTTTCCCAAGCTCTCACAAGTAGGTAGTTGCAGAGCCAGGATTCAGATCTAAACAAAGAGAAGCCCACTTTGCTAAAGATTGGGAGCTCAGCTTGCTGAGTGGCCCTTTCTCATGTCCATAGAGGTTAATAACTGTTGATGAAAATATAGCTAAAACTAGAACAAGTGAGAGTCCCATTTTCTCTATTAATATGAATGCTACGTGTGTATCCCCTACATCACTAAGGGACCGAATGTCATTTATGTTCCTTCAGAAAAGAGGACTTTAATTCCAAGATTTTGGGGGGGATTAAAAAATTTAAGCTATCCTCTTTCCGTGGAGGAAGCAGCATCTTGGGTGAACCAGATGTTTTTTAAAAATCTTACATCTGGATAGTATGAAAAGGAGCTCTTGGAAGTATGGCCCAAGAACTACTGGTTCTTTGTGTCACCTATGCAGTAATAGAGGAATTTGGCACACTTTGATTTAGGACAAAAGCAGAGGTAGGGAGCAATGGGAGAAAATAAAAAGAAATGGGATTTGATATACCTCCCTTATCAGCTAATGAGTGGTCTCTACGTGGGGTATAACCTGGAGACAAAGAAAGGTTCTTGATGGCAGGGGTAGTATCAGATAGTATCAGGTTTGCATTTTTGGTAGTTCTGTATTTATCCAGCTCCTCTGAGAAATCAGTCAGTGTTGGAGGAGTGGTGTTAAAGGGCAAATGGTTGATTTTTCCTCTGTTTCTCCAGAATCTGCTACAAAACCCTTTTTGGTATTTCCAGATATGTCCTGAGATATTTCTTGGATTTGAAATGTACAAGGACAGAATTTTCTTTTCAGGTTCATGGCACTGTTACTTGGAGCTGTAGATCTGAGAGGGAGACATTGCTGCTTCAGAGTTATTCCTGGTTGAATACAGACTGCAGCCATCAACATCCCCTACAACAATCTGAGTGTGTGGGAAACTATGTTGGAGGGGAAAGGGTCATTTATCAGAAGGAGAACATTTTTCTTACTTGCTTTTCATGTGGTCTGTTCCATTCACAGTATGATAGATATGTTGTAGTGTTTAATGGAGAACTCCATATTTTTAAACACTGTAGTAAAATGACATCTTTTCTGTGAGAAATAGGCATTTGAAGGTTCAGTTTAATTCAAAATTCATGATATGCCCACTGTGTACAATACACTGTGCTAGATTCTAGGTAGATAAACCCAAAAAGGAAACAGACCCTGCCCTTAAGGAGCATACCTTACAATGATCATTATTTAAAGGCTATATGTATATCAGAATGACATAGCATGGACAACAGAAAAATAAACATAAGATAATTTAAGAAAGGAGACAACACTAAGAAGTAGCAATATTGGTAAACTTTCCCATGGGAGTTAGGATCTGGGTTGAGTTTTGATGGGAAGCTTAAGGCATCTCAAAGGTGGATGTGAGGAAGAAATACCTCCTAGGCATGGGGAGACAGTTTGGGCAAAAGCACTAGGATAAAATGCAAAGATTGGAGAATATCAAGTCAGTCAATTAAGCTAGAATGTAAAGTGCATGAAATGTGAACTTAGTTTAGGAGTGTGGACTTATAGGCAGACTATGCAGGACTTTAAATGCCGGGTGAAGGATTTTATATTTTATTCTAATGACAGTAGGGAGTTATTAAAGATTTTAGAGCGGAGGAGTTGACTTAGTTAGACCTATGCTTTAGAAAAGAATATTTTGGCATCTGTATGGATGATAGATTAGAGAGGGGAGAGGGTAGAAGCAGGGAGGCCAGTTAAGAGGCTTCTCAGATTATCTTTATATTTCTCTGTCTGTGTTCTTTGCAACAAGGATTAAATTATACATGGCAAATGTCTGTCTGTCTGTCTGTCTGTCTGTCTGTCTCTCTCTCTCTCTCTCTCTCTCTCTCTCTCTGTTTCCCTCAAACATAATACCAGCCAAAATTATAGGTAATATCCCCTGTTCAAATTTTCTGTACTGTATTCTCTATACCTTCCCCACCTCAACTGGGATTATTGGCATTCCAGAATTTATTTGTTGTTTGTTATTTTTTTCCTTTTACCAGGTGCCTAGCATAGTGTTAGACATAGAATTGTTACTAGTCGTGATGCCTTGTGCGATGCTCAGTTGTGCATGTAGGTACTCAATTTTTTTTGTTGAAAAATGATTTTATTGATGACAGATTGAAGAGGTAATGTAGTGAAAAGAGTGCAGGGTTTGGAATCAGAGAACTTGAATTCTAGATACTCACTACCCCTCTGCCCTTGGGCAAGTCACTTAACCTATGGCCCTCAGTTTCCTTATCTGTAAAATGGGCGGTTCAACCAGATGTTCTTCAACTATTTCTTCTGTTCTACGTCTGTGAGCCCTTGGTTTGATCTTTACACTTGCTTTGCCACTTGCCAACTATGAGAACTTATGAGCAAAGTGCTTATCTTCTGACCTCCAGTTCCTTCATCTGAGCAGGTTGAATGAGGTGGATCCTTCATCTAAAATCTTCTAATTATCTTCCTTCAGGCGTCAACTGAAAATGTTCCCCAAAGCACAAAATATATGAAAATATTTGAGAAATGGTTTAAGCTACTATTCTAAAGCAATATACCTTCAGAATAATAAACCCTTATTCATATTACCATTAAATGTTTTTTTTTAATTATCAGACTTCATTCTGATTTTAGGAAAAACACTTAAAAATTAAAAACAAAGCAAAAAACCTCAGTATTTCTTAATTTATTGACTAATGTAATGCTTTTTGAGGGACCAAATAAAAGATACTATCTGAAAGGCCTTTTGATTGGGAAAGAACTGAAAATCCACCAAAAACCTACCTAAAAGCAGTATTCTGAGTTAAGAAGTAAGGAGGGAATCAAAGATATCACTTTGTGGATTGCGCTAATGGAGGGGAGAGGGAAATTGGGTGATGTACAGGTTGCTTAAAGAATTTTGAATAGTGTTAGAAATCGATGAAACCCATGCATAGTCAGTCAGGAAAGCAAAAACAAAATAAAAATTCCCTGCTCAATTTCTTTCTTCTCTCTCTTGTATTATCAGGAGGAATTGATGAGAAATTCTAGTCTTCATTTGTCCTTTTGCTCACTAGCTAACTGGCCAAGAATTCTATAGTTCCTAACGTTGTTAGCGTTTTACTCAAGTTAAACATCCATCAGATGTTCTATGTTTGTATTATTAGGTAACTCTGCTTGCATCTGTCTGTTCAAGTCAACTCAACAAGCATTTATCAAGCACCTACTATGTGTCAGGGGCAGCTTGGTGGCACAGTGGATAGAACGCCAGGCCTGGAGTTAAGAGTTAAATTTGAGTTTAAATTTGACCTCAGGCATTTATTAGCTTTGTGACCCTGGGCAAGTTGCTTAGCCCTGTTTGCCTCAGTTCCTCATCTGTAAAATGAGCTGAAGAAGGAAATAGCAAACCATTCCAGTATCCTTGCCAAGAAAGCCCTAAGTGGGGTCATGAAAAGTTGAAGATGACTGAAAAATAACTCAACAACAGCAACAAAATGAAGGCTATTTTGGTAAATACTTGGGGTATACAAAGGCAGAAGCAGTCTCAGCCCTCAAGGAACTCGTTATTTAACAGAGAAAACAACATTCAAACATAAATGTGCAAACAAAATACATATAGGATAAATTGGATATAACCACAAAAAGAAGGCACTAGCAACTGACTTGTGGTCTCTTGGCAGTCATTTTATACTACTTACATTCTCCAACAGCAACTAACATAGTCCCTTACATATTAGGCATTTAAATGTTTTCAAAGTGTATTTGTTGATAGATTGTTGTTCCACTGACATTGAATGACATTGCCAAATTATTGTGGGAGAAGCATTAAGTACAGCATCAAAACTGGTGTCTGTGAGATACATACAATTTGATTTAGGACATATTTTAAATATTTGTTACTGGGAGGCTACAGTCCTCCAATGGATCTTCATGGTGCCATGGAGGTAACTGGGTTCTCAAATATTGGCAGGTGGGGAAATCTTTGCATAAACAAATTCTTTATTATGTTTATCATAAGAGGACCAGCTTAACTATACTAAGAGAAGCTCATGACTAGTTTGCCCTCAGTGGGATGAATTTCTTTAGCTTCAGTAAGTCATGGAGACCATCTACTAAGGCCTCTATGCCTTAGCAGATAGTCTTTATGCCTCTTGATTCCCCCAGTAGTTAATGCCATCTCTTAATGACAATGCAGAGGTTACATGTATTTTTCCTATATTTACCTATCTTGGAACTACTTATGTTGTCATCCCCTTGTGGAATGTAAGTGAGCAAGGATATTTGTATCCCTAACATTTGGTACGTAGTCAACAATAAAGGCTTTTTGATTAACAAACAAACTACAGTTTGTGTTACTGGAGGGAAGACTACCTGAATGAAATTACAGATCCTTGAAATATTGACAAGGAATTAGTGAGGAGAGAACACAGGTGAATTATTTAAACAAAACAAAAAAAAGACAATGGCTAATCCAAATGGCTTTCTGTTTGGCTCTGGAATAGCATCAGTTTCTCATCCATTCCTATTTTTTATAAACCCAGCTCTTTGTTTCTTCAGTCTATCCTGACTCTGGATGGCCAAAGACCCTGGTGGCTGAATGATGTTGAGGGAAAGGCTACAGATAATTAGATGATGCACTCATGGAAAGTTGAAAATTGGTAATGTTGAGAAATTTCAGTCAATCTTAGTATTCCAGGGTTTTCCCAACTCCAGATTGCTCCTAAATCAAGGAGTCTTTCACCTCTGCCCTTGGAGTATCCTTAGAGACCCTCTAGAGGTACATCCTACTTCATTCATTCTTTCTTTACTACAATCTCCAACAAAAATAGAGAAGATGCCTGCCAGATGAGAGTTGGAGCCTTTTAACAAGCTACTTTGTTCTCACTAACCAGAAAGCATCACTTACAGAGCAGTTTTACTATTGAAATATCTGGAGGAGTGATCTCCAAAGTTCTTTGATTGTATGCATCTATCAGTAAAGAAAAGTTTTGAGCACACCTCCTCTGATATATGTATATTTACTCATATAAATTATGCATATTGCTACTGTGCTAATAATTGTATGCATTATAAAACTGAAGCAAAAATAGCAGTTTTAGAGGGATAAGATACATTTAAAATAATATTTGATCCTAAAGGCAAAGGGAGCCACTTTGGTTTATTGAGAAGGGGAAAGAGATGGTCCGACCTACACTTTAAAAAAATCACTTTGGCAGCCTTGTGAAGAATATGTTTGAGAAGGGAAAAGCTTGAGTCAGGGAAGCTGAGTAGGGAAGCATTTTAATAGTAGATCCAGTAAGGAATGAGGTGATGAGAGTCCATACGATGGTGGTAACTGTGTGATCGGAGAGAAGGAGTCAGATGCCAGTGATATTGAGGAGGTAGAAGTAACAAAATTTGGCACCTTCATGGATATGGTTCGTGAACAAGAGTGAGGAATTCTAGATGATTCCTCACCTGGGTGACTGGAAGGATATGATGTAGAATAAGGAAACTTAGTAGAAATAAGGAACTATGGAAGAAGGGTTGTGGTTTGTCCTTCATTCTCAAAGATATGACATTAAGAAGATGGTGCCATGACTTGCAAGTGAGTTGGATTTAACTGATGGAGGACTGTGCAAAGTCACCAGCCTCACTTTCTTCTCCAGAACCATCTGGATCCAGATTTAGATCAGAACAACTAGAGATGGCCCAGAAGAAGAGGAGTAGATTCTGGGGAAAAGATAGTACAATGAGCTTTGTCACACAGATTGAAACTCATCGCCGTACTAGCTCATCCTGTGCAACTCACTGTCACACCAAAAATGAAAAAAGGGGACAGGTTGAGATCTTCTTGGTGGTTATCCCTGGCACTCAAACCATTCTCTAAGGGGTTGCTACAATCATGAAGTGATTTAGTGGGGCAGGAAGTGAAAGATTTTCCCAGTAGCACTTATGTAATTCTTGCTCAGGGTGCTCTGGTGAAAATTAGGAAGAGCTTCCCTAAAGGGCCAGTACCTGGTTCAGAAGGGGAGGATTTTGGAGCTGAGGTGATAGCAAGCCACATGGTTAGTTTTGCAGGGAGGGTAGGATTCAACATCTGATTCATTAAACATATATCCCTTGGGGTCAGGCCAGTGCCTCCACTTTGGAGATCACTGACCTAGGGCACTCCACTATGTTTTAGAATTTATGCAATGTTGCAAAAGCAGCAAATTCTAGAAATAGATTGTTATTTAGTCCTTGCTGTGTCCCATGATTGGGGCCTGCATTATACCAGCACCTGTACCT
This sequence comes from Notamacropus eugenii, assembly GCF_028372415.1. Taxonomy (NCBI): domain Eukaryota; kingdom Metazoa; phylum Chordata; class Mammalia; order Diprotodontia; family Macropodidae; genus Notamacropus; species Notamacropus eugenii. Next base: position 192,101,178 of record NC_092873.1, on the reverse strand, counting down.
GCTCCTTCTCCAATTTCACTTGTCCCTATGACAGGAGAGGAGGGTAAACGTGTAAAGAGACTTTCATAAAATCACAGGATCATAAGTGTAGAGCTAGAAGAGACCTTATAGGCCTTTTTTCCCTATTTGATAGATGAAGAAACTGAAGCCCAGTTAGTAAAGTGAAATGACTTTGCCAAAGTAACAAAACAAGTAGGAAGAGTTAGAGCTGGGATTTGAACTCAGGTCTTATGACTACCAAGTCATTGCTAGTTCCACAGTACCACATTGCATCAATATTGTTTTTCTGTGGTCATGAGAAGATGATATATAGAATCATTGCTCCCAATTTTAAAAGCAATTTAAAACTCAGTCCCATATCCTGCTCATTACTACTGTGGTATGAGAAAGTAAGAAAAACAGCCTTCATTTTGTCTCAGATCTCCCTATTGCAGAAGTTTCTTTACCTTGTTGCCCTTTTTCTACAGGATGGCCCCAAAGTCCTAGTGAAATTCTAAGCTTCAATAGCGTAATCTCCTTGAGTTTTATTTTTAGAAAAACAACATTATAGAGTATGACTAAATTGAAACCCATAAATTAAATCCAAAAGAGGAATACCCTTTGGAGAGGTGTTGAATTTCTAGCAGATATTTAGGAAATATTTTTCATATTTGGCTATGTGAGATTTCAGGTCTTCAAAGTTTTAGAACATTCACTGCCAGTCAGCTGAATGTTTTTCAGAACAGATAAATGCACATAATACATTAAGACTTTATCTCCACCTCTGTACTTCTAATGGATGTCAGTAATCCTCTATTTGTCTCCTGAAGGGAAATATTCAGGAGAGAAATGCAGTACTTAAGAATGATAGGGTGATAGGTCAGAAAATACATTTTCAGTCTTAATTAAGAAATCCGTAACAGCATTTTGTATCGCTGCAAAATAATCCATGCAGCAGTTATTCTGCTGCATCATCCTCAGAACTTAATTTCCTATTCCAGTTTAGTGTATATTTTTGGAAGCCACTAAATAGTATTAAAGTCTCCTGAAAAAAAATGATAGACAGTGGCACTGTAATAATGATTCCAGTTTCATAGTATAATAAACCTAATCATTTTGTTAAAAAAACTTAAAAAAAAACTTTCATCATATTCATTCTTATCTTGACAAGTTGCATTTTTCTCATTACTGTATACCTTCATTCTTCTTCACACTTGAACTGTAGTGTAGGTCACAGCCCAGCAAACCCCAGACTCCATCATATCCAACAGTTTCCTTGTCCTCCTTAGTATTTTGGACTCCCTCTTAAAATTGTGATCAAGCTCTTAGCTCTTTCCACTTTCCACCTTGTATGTTGGACAACACCTCTTAATCTGAGCAATATTGGAGATTTGCCTAGTTGGACTTAAGGCTTTCTTCTGTCACCACACCTACACCAACACCTGTACCTGCCTCTTCTCCAATTTCCCTTCTTGTCCCCACTCCAGGAGAGGAAGGTAAGCATGTGAGAGGCTGATGGCTACCATATTCTGAAGGCTTTCATATTCTGCTTTTGCCTCTCCATTCATCTTTCCTTGAAAACTAAAAATACTCATCTAATTTCTAAATTGGAGGATTGGCTTCTAGATCCAAAGCAAATTTGTCAAACTCTGGTATAGAACATAAAAGAGTATATCATCTGAATTGTTTACGTTTATTTCCCCCTCTCCCCACCATGTTCTCATTCTCATTCTCCCTCTGTCTCTCTCTTTCCTTTCTATCCTCCCCCTCCCTCGTTCTCTCCCTCTCTCTCTCTCCCTCTCTTTCCTTTACCCATCCTTCTTTTGCTCTCCACCTCACCCCTCTCCATCCACCCTATGAAATTTGATGTTTAATTTGTGGCTATGCTGGGGAAGTGTTTCATTACTTGAATGAAAATTGGAAAGCATTTTACATTGCTTATTACAAATCATTTATTGGAGCTCCACTAAGTAAAGGGGATTTATCTTCCCACTGGTGTGTGGGTAACTCCTATTAACACTAATTGAGGTGTTAAAATCAAAGGACATGTGAAACCCATAATACAGAATGCATTTGATCTGAGAACCTCCCACTTCACAAAGAATGACTCACACCCATAGAGCATCAACAAGCACTTTATATACAATTTTTTATGACTCTTTTAAAAAATTAGAAAATTACTGAGCATTTCATAGCATGCTCATATTACACTTCCTGCCTAGTAACTCTTAAAGGTTGCCACCTGGCTAGTGTTAACCCAGACAGGTTGGAAATTAAAGGCTGCAACCACCACTGAAACAAATTTTAAGGTCAGAAACTTCATCTGGAACTACCATACTGGCTGATTTTCCCACTATATGATTGCTGTTTCTGCTTTCTTTCCCTCCTGGCTCATCATGAGAACAGTGACAGCAGTTGCTGGAAAGAATACACTGGGCCTGGAGTCAGGAGAGAGCTGTGTTCAAATCCAGGTCCTTATAATTACTAATTGTGTGATTCCTTGTGGGCAGGTCTCATGACCTCTTAGTTTTTCCATCTGCAAAGTAGAAATAACATTTATTCTAAAGTGCTTTATACGTCTCACATGCTATACTATATAAATGTGAATTGTTATGAAGGCTAGATAATAAAGGAGCTTAGAGGGTGGGAGAGGGGCATAGCATGTAGGAAAGGGGCTTCCACTTATCTCCCTGTATTTCTATCCTGGATATTTTGGGGCTGACTTGGTGTGGCGGCACACTGAATTGCCACTGTACTGAGAGAGTTGTGGACTGGCAAATATAGTTTACTTATTTGTAAGACTGTGTATTCATTTGAATGCTACCCTCAGTACTCAAAAATTGTTGAATCTTTCAGAAAATCCTGGCGTAAATTTCTGATAACTGGAATGTACCTTATCCCTTCACTTAAGACATACATTGTTAGTTAGAACTGAGCTTTGTATCTGTTGTTGACTAGTAAAATATTTTAGATCATTTTTCTGTAATAACTATTTATTCTGTCATTAGACCATGTACCTCAAATAGCCAACAGGATGTATCTCTGCAAAATTTTCTCTATTTTTAGCGCTGAGTAGTTCATTTTTCCCCCCTTCCCAGCCTTATGATCTTTCACTTTTCTTTTATCTTCAAGAGTATACTAATCTTTATGAGGGTTCTGGATGTTTGGAAAATGAATTCAGCTTGTGTTAGGAACAGGGAGAATTTTCACATTTATTTGTATGTTGGAAAGAGTCAGGCTGTTATATTTAAAGTAATCAGTGTCATTTTATTGCCCTTTGGTCAATTTTTGGAACATTTAAAATGCATAAAACATAGAAGTACTTGCTTCTTGTTTAATTCTGGACAGAGCATTTTTAATTGCCTTCCCCACAGAGGGAGGGATTTCTCTAGATTTCTATAATGTATTTATTTATTGATCACAGAAAGAATGTTTTTCCCATGGTGACAGTCTGAGAGAGTCCATCTAGTTTTGTCCTTGGAAAATGACTGAATCTTTCAGTGATCTTCTGAGCACTGTGGGTTCCATTTGTAAAAATGAGCTGGCATCCATTTCTGTAAGTGTTAGCCTAGATATTCTGAGTGGGCAGAATATAGAATATTCCCCTTCGTGACTGAACCGCCTTTTCAGCTGTTCTTTCGGAATAAGCATGCAGTTCCCAAGGGAAGAAGGCAAATCCTGACTATTATTAATATGTAGCATCCATCTGGCATTGTAAAGAAACAGATACAAAAAGCAGAATGATTTTCATTTATTCTCCACTACAGCTCTGTGAAGTAGGTCAGGATTTTTCTTGTTTTACAAATGAGGCAAAGGAAGCATACAGAGGTGAATTGAGACTTACCTAGGGTCACAGAACTAAAGCCAGCAGTTCTGGATTACATCCTGAAACCTTCTTTCTCAAATAATCCTGAACATCCTATAATTCCCTATCCAAAAGACATTTAAATTGGTAGTGTTGGCAGAATACCCATCCTATAGACTATTTTCTATCAGATTTTTTGCTAAATATAGTTCTGTTTCAAGAGACATGATTTTCAGCTCAGAATCCTGTGAGCCTATGAACCTTCCAGCTAGGAGCTGCGTAATAATATAGGCATCTTCATAGTTGACTCTCATCTGTAAAGGTTCTATTCTGAAACCTTGTTGTTGTGGCATAGAGGTAACTCCAGATTCTTGAAGGAGGATTCTACCAGGCTAGAAAGGCTCAGGTACGTTCTGGGTGACAGACTTGACGTGCTTTCCAAGAAGCACTTTCTTGAAATATAGAGAATGTGTTTACAGAGTATTTATAGGGAATACAGAGAATCACTCACCAGAATGTTGGTAAAGTCTATTTACAGAAAACTCATTGACTGGATACAACAGAGGTAAAAAAAAAAAAAACAAAAAACCAATACCAACTTAAAAGACAAAATTACAATTTTGTTATTCCATTTATTGAAGCTATAATCTGGTCTATCTAGATAAAGTGTCAACTCTGGAAAAGGAGGAATAAACAAAAGGTAAGGACATTCATTTGGATGATCACCATTTTTAATAGAAGTTTGACCAGTGATGAGACAGTAGCCACAACAAAGAGCCCAGAAACCATCTTAGCCACTAAAACACTTGATCTCCTTGCCAAGGGAAAAGACCTAGCCGCAAAGTATAGTACCTGCTTGGAGTACAAGCTCATTTGGGAGATTTTTATGGAGTGGGGTGACATAGAATATGACCAACATCTACTCACAAAACAGCAAAGATTAGTTGGGAAAACAAATCTTAATGAGAAACAACTAACCTACATTATCCCAAGCATATCCACAATTTAAGCCAGAAGACATTAAATGGATCAGATCTGCTCCCATTACCCCACCCTGTTCCCAGTGAGGAACTTCCCACATTTACAGATCAGCACCTTCTCTGTGCCTTAGAGGAGAGTTGCCTGGGACCCTGAGATGTTTAGTGAATAGCCCAGAATCACACAGTCAATGTGTCAGGCATAGGACTCAAACCCAGATTCTCCTGACTCCATAGCCAGACCTTCGTTCATTCTACTTCATGCTGTATGTGTGTGTGTGTATGTGTATGTATATATTACTGTTTTCTGTATATATAATGTATTAGTAATATATTACTATATTCTGATCACAAACAGTAGAGGAAGCACCACAACCTTAGCACCTAATGTACTTTGTGAGGCAGTACTCTGAGTATTTAAGATCAAGTCAGGAAGAACTCCAGAAACATAGGAAAAATCTCTATTCCTTGGGCAACTGTACAGTTTAAACAAAACCCTCAGGGATGGCTTTTTCAGGCTGTCTCAAAGCATAGAAGATTCCAAAGGAGAGGAACAGATTCCAAAGGAGAGGAACAGATCACAAATGGTACTTCTATCCTCACCTCCCCAAAAGTAACTGAGAAGCTGCCAGCCCCTGCTCTCCAAATACACTGTCTGCATTTTCTCTGTGCTTTAAATTTTTTTTATGAGAAAGATCTCTGTCCTTATTGAGGCTATTTTTTATATAATAATGACAGTAACAATAAATAGCTAGTATTCACGCAGTGCTGTACATATATTATCTCATTTAGTCCTTGCAACAGCTCTCCGAAGTAGATGCTATTGTTCCCATTTTACAGACGAGAGACAGGAAGACAGAAAAAGAGACGTAAGTGACTTGCTCTCACAGTCACAGTCACAGTGCCGGAAGCAGGATTCAAACTCAGGTCTTCTTGACCCCAAGCTTTGCATGCTTTCCACTTTGCTACATAGTTGTGTAAGAATTGAGCACAAGTACAAAAATTTTCCAAACCAGTGTGAAGCCAACTTAGAGGCAATCTTGTCCAACCCACACGATTCCAAACAGATTTGTATTCTGTTGCATCCCGGTCTTTGCTTGAATGCTTTTAGTTTTAGGGAACTCAGTATCTTACTAAGCTGACCCTTTTATTTTTGAACAGTTCTAATTGTTAGCAAGTTCTTCCTTATGTTGAGGAGAATGGTAGAAATGGAAGACACTGGACTGGGAATATAAGGATTCATTTCCTAGCTGTGAAACTGTTGGCAGATCCCTGTCTGTCTCAGGGCTTCAGTTTTCTCTCCTATAGAATGAGAAAATTGTGCTTAATGATCTCTAAGATTTCTTCAAGTTCTAACTAGGGTTGGGGAACCTGCAGCCTCCAGGCTACATGTGGCTCTCTAGGTCCTAAAGTGCAGCCTTTTGACTGAATCGAAGACTGTTTCTAACTTGTATTGAAGTACTTGGCACAGATCTGACCAGTCTTCTCTGCATCTCCACTAGAGGGAGACATACACATCCAGGTGGTGAAAACTTGGCTGAAGGTATAGTCTGACCATATACCTGCATATTTTAGGTCAAAGGGTGTGGCTGGGATTAAAGGCAAAAACTCTGGGTAAAAGAGTTCTTGTGGAAGAGAGACCACCTTTAAAAGTGTAAAACTCACCAGCTGCTCCAATAGATAAAATAAAAGGGAGAGGAGCCCCACTCCCCACAAAAGGAAGACAAAAATAGTGTGTTTATCTCAGTTATAGAAGGTAGTTTTATCTATTCTATCTATATAAGGTAGTTCTGTCTATTATCTATAGAACAGTTTTATCTATTGAAGAAAGGGAAGTAATTATTGGGGACAAAGGAAAAGGATTAGGTTGTAGAAAATGTTTAAATCTGTACAGCAAAAAAAAAATAGCATAACCAAAATGAAAGTAAAAATAGCGACTGAAAAAACAATATGTAAATAATTCTGATAACAGTTGGTAAGAGCAATAGTTAATCACCAATGGATTTAATGAGCTCAAGGATTTGAACAATTTATGAAAGAAGCAGAAATTATAAAAATTGGTCAAATCCTACCTCAGACACGTGTGACCCTGGACAAGTCACTTCACCCTGTTTGTCTCAGTTTCCTCATCTATGAAGTGATCTGGAGAGGGAAATGGCAAACCCCTCCTGTGCCTTTGCCAGTGAAAACCCCAAATGGTGTGGCTGAAATACTTAAGGAACAAAAATTAGAATAAGAGTTCCTTAAGGTCAAGGACTGGCTTGTTTGAACAAATTGTGGTCTATGAATACAATGTATATGAATTTATTGTTTCATGATAGATATAAGGAATTCAGAAAAATAGAGAAAGGCTAGTGGAAAGGCTTTCTGGAAAACAATATATAGAACGAATATGTATGTAATATTAATGAAAAGAACGTTAAAATTAAGCTGAACACTGATCAGTCTTGGTCTTGGAGAAGAGATCAGGAAATACTTCTCCATCCTTTCATTGGAGAGGTGGGGATATTGTTGCCTATCCTCTTAGATGTGGTCACTGTGTTGGTTAGCCCTGAAACATTTTCCCAGGATTCGTGTGGCCATCTTCTTCCTTTTGGTCTGAGCTCCTGATTGTATCAGTATGGGGAATTTCCTGTATGGAACCTCTTTCAATTTGGATAGTCCAGCGACTCATCTGTCATCTATAGTCTTGGAGAGTTATCAAAGGCACTAAGCAATGAAGTGACCACCTAGTATGCAGTAGAGACAGGAATTGAAACCCAGTTTTTCTGAATCCAAAGCTGAGCTTCTATCTACTGAGCCATATAAAGGACCTAATAGAATAAAATATACTGAGAAATCCAAGTCCAGCAGTATGGTTTGTGAAATTAAAGGTTTTTATTTCTGAGGTGAGGACATAGTGGGGAGTTGAAGAGTGGACTACACTTGGAGTCATGAAGGTCTTTGTTCCAGTCCTCTGATATGAATTGGGTGACCATGGGCCAACTCACTGGGTCTCTGTTTTTTCTTCAGTCATATGGGCATCGTAATAACCATAGTTTTTACCTAACAGGGTTGTGGGTCTCAAATGAGTTAATATTTGAAAAGCATTTTGTAAAGTTGGTCATTTGTATAGTACATTATTTATATAGTTTTTAATCATATAAAAATGAAGTTGTTATTTGGAGTACATATCTATTAACATCCTATTTTTCATATAGTTGTTTACAGTAATTACAATTTATTTGTTAGACAGCTGTCTCTAGTTAAGAGTCCAGCCTATGGTCGTCAGTGGTTAGGGCAGTTAAGTGGCACAACAGATAGAATACCAGCCCTGGAGTGAGGAAGATTCATCTTCCTGAGTTCAAATCTGATCTCAGATACTTGCTAACTGTGTGACCCTGGACAGGTTACTTATTTGCCTCAGTTTCTTTGTCAGTCAAATGATCTGGAGAAGGAAATGGCAAACCATTCTTAATGTCTTTGCCAAGAAAACCCCAAATGGGGTTCCCAAGAGTCAGACACAACTGAAACAATGGAACAAAAAGGAAATTGAGGTTTTCTCTATGAGTATAGGACTTGCTGCCTAACCTGTCACTGCCATCCTTCTGAGATACCATATAATGCTCTATGCATTTCATGTTAGACAAAGAATTAACTTTTTTTCTGTATCATGGATCCCTCTGGCAGTCTAATGAAGCCTGTGGCCTCCTCAGAATGACATTTTTAAATTCATAAAGTACATAGGATAACAAAGGAAATTAGTTATATTGAAAGATAGTTATCAAGATATTTTTAAAATGAGTTCTCAGACTCCCAATTTAGGTATTCTCGTGTTAAATGCACCTTGATTTGACATAAGGGATGTAACTCTGTGTTATTGTCACTAAAATCTCTCTCTCCCTGCTCCCTCTATTCATTTCTCCCTCTCTCCCCTTTGCTTTCTAAAATAGTTCCCTCATCCAACTGACTTCTCTTTCTCAATGATACTAATATTCTCCTAGTCATTTATGCTTAAGAAGTTTAGAATTCTCATTTGGTTCTTTCCTCTTTTTCTGTTTCCTTATGTTCTATCAGTCACTAAGTCCCATTTCCATTTTTTTTCCCTTAAAATGTCTCTCATTGAAACACAAATTAAAACAACTCTGAAGTACCACCTCACACCAATCAGATTGGTTAACATTACCAAAAAGGAAAATGACAAATCCTGGAGGAGATGTGGAAAAATAGACACTGAAGCCCTTACTGCTGTTGAAGTGAATTGATCCAACCGTTTGGGAGAACAATTTGAAACTATGCCCAAAGGGATATAAAATTGTATACCCTTTGACCCAGCAATACCCTGACTAGATCTGTACCCCAAAAAGATCAGAGAAAAAGGAAAAGGACATACATGTACAAAAATATTTATAGTAGCTCTCTATTGTGGTAGCAAAGAGTTGGAAATTGAGGGGATAGCCATCCTTTGGGGAATGGCTAAACAAGCTGTGATATATGATTGTGATAGAATATTATTAAGCTTAAGAAATGATGAGCGGGATGGTATCAGAAAAAACTAAGAAGACTTATATAATGATGCAAAGTGAAGTCAGCAGAACCAGATAAACATTGTATATAGTAATAATGATTAAGTGTGAAAGACTTAGCTATTTCATTCAGTATTTCTAAGACAATTCCAAAGGACTCATGATGAAAAATGTTCTCCACCTCTAAAGAGAGAATTGATGAACTGTGAGTGCCAATTGAAGCATATTTTTTTTCACTTTCTTCATTTTTCTTGATTGTTTTTTGAAGCATGGCTAATATAGAAATATGTTTTGCATGATTTCACAAGTATAACGGGCATGATATTGCTTGCCTTCTCAATGGACGGGGAGGGGCTGTAGGGAGGGAGAGAATTTGAAACCCGATTTTAAAAAATGAATGTTAAAATTAAAAAAAAAAGATGTCCCATATTCTTCTGTCATCACCCCAGGCCAGACCCCAATCATTTCAGCCTAAAATACTGGAACAGTTCCTAACTGCTCTCAGTGATTTGTCTCTTTTCACAAATCTCTTCTGCTCAATACTACCAGATGCGTCTTCCTTTAAAAACACTGCTGTCATCAGACTGTCCCCTGCTCCCCAGTTTTCTATTGCTTCAAGCCTGAATGCTTCTGCCTGTGTTTTAGTCCAGGGAAAAATAAATTGGACACATAATACTTAGCCAACCCTATTTCCCAAGACACCCTCCCACCCTAACTCATACCCTCAAGTTTTTGTTATACTAGTCACTATTGTTCCACAGACATGATGTTGATTGCTACCTCATCCTTCACTCACTCTCTTTGCCTGGAATGCCCCCTCCTTAGGCCTACCCCAATCCTGATTCTCCTGCTCTCACTTTTTTCCCTCTGTTGAAATTCTCTAGCACTACTAATCCGCACCATGTAATTTAGCATTTAATTATACGTTGTCTTATTTTGTTCACTGTTGTTTCATATATTTTAGCATCACTTACCCATTTAGATGGTAAGCTCAAGAACTGGAACTTCATTGGAGAGACAACAGGGTAAAATGGAAAGATTGCTGGAGCTTTGGTCCAAGGACCTGGGTTTGGATTCCACTCTGCTACTTTTTAGTTATGTGACCTTGGGCAAGTCTTTATCTGTTATGTTCCTCCTATAAAATAAGACGGCTCAACTACTGTTCTCCAAACTCCCTTAAGGTTCTAAAATTGCATTATCTTACATTTTTTCTCTGTTTTTCTTTGCACATAGCCCAGTGCTGAGAACCTAATAAAGGCTAAGCAAATTCTTATTGATTATGTGAAAGTAGGACTTTTGTAAGCAGAGTTATTATGAATACATTAGAAGAGTTGGCTTTTAGACCATCTCATCTTCTTTGTGAAGAGAATAACGAGCCCCCTGATCTATTTCCTTTGTAAATTCAGAGTTTTGTATCTCTTTCTTGTATATGTGCCTTTGTGTATGAGAGGTAATGCCATATACAAATGGACTGTGAGCTATAGCAGAGGTGGTCATGGAAGTTACAAAGGGAGCTGTGGTCAGCTGCTGTTGTGCTGTATTCTCTCCCAACCCAAGCTAATTGCATATAGGAAATGCGCTCTTCACAGCGGCTGCCAGTGTTAGGAGCTGAGAATAAAGTCGTTATCTCTCCTCCATACCCTTCAAATGTTTTCTCTTGACTTGTTAGGGTTACTGCTTCCTGATCTACAGTAAGCTTCCCTCCCCCAACCCTTCCAGGCTCAAGAGGGAAAAATTAGCTTGTCTTTTTTGCCATCTGCTCTCCCTGTCTTCTGTCCTGTAATCAGTAATTTCTTTTTCTTGGACTGGCTTCTTCCCGGACGTTAGCCCTTTGCTCATTCTCCTTCTGTCCATTCCCTTCTCCTTATGCCTCCTTTCCTATCACCTCACTTTTCTCTTCTTTTCCATCCTCCCTCCATGAAAAAAAAAAACAACTTTGTTCTGAGTCTGCCAAACCCTTTGGAAGAAAAGTCAAAGAGATTAAAACACCTTTGGGGCACTGGTCGGAAGAGAGTTTCACAAAAGGATCAGGTAGTTGGTTGTAGTTGGCCTACATGATGTCCTCCTGATGAGAGTAAGAGAATGCTTGAGAATCCTGGGTTTTCAAGGTCTTTATACTTCCTACTTGTGACTAGGGCTTGGGTTTGGTGGGTTTTTTTTTTAGTATATTAGCTTCTTACCAGACCCAACTTCTTCATTTTCCAAACAGTTGGCTTTAGACTTGGAGAAAATTTACTGGGAATGGAAAGATTTGGGGCTACAGTTTACCTGAATTTTCCCTTTTCAAATGAGATGGCTTATCCCTTCTGACTGCAGCAATACAATGCAAAAGGAGAGAAACCCTGCCCCCCTTCCTAATTTTTTCTTATAACCAAATCCAGCAGAGCTTCACAGGATGTAGACATGGAGGTAACCTCAGAGATCACCCCTACCCACCCTTTTGTAGATGGGAAGAACATAACAGAAAGGTTATATAACATGCCCAAGGTCATGCAGTAGCTGAATAAGATTCCAAAAGATGTCTAATAATTGCAAGATATTGCTTTTGATATTGCTTTTTGTCTTTTCTCAATACCCAACTATGGACTATCCCACTTGAGTGACCTCAAGGGCCCCTGCAAATTTGTTGTAGCCACATCTTCTGCCTGCAGAAATTAGAGTTTGGATTCATAGCTTCAGAAATTCTTTAACATTTGGTTATAGGCATGGTGACTTATTTTGTTTCTTGGCTTTTAAATAACTAGAGTTAATCTGGATATCAAACGAGCCCCTTAATCTCTTTCTTATTGGCATGTCCCAGTTGCCTTCCCTATTGGATTCTAGATTCCAGCAATTAACCTCCCATTGTCTTTTCAGGAAATGACATCTTTGTGACTTCTGATGTAGGCGACTGGTGACCTCTATGGTTAAAATAACTTGGAATGCTTTTTTAGCACTGTCTCTGGGTTGGTCATATAGACTAGATGACTTTGAAAGTTTTCTGGAATGTAAAAAAGTGAGCGACTATTATCAGTGTCCTAGATCATTAATAGAGGGAGCACAATGGATGAGATGAATGCTTCTGAGTCAAAATTACAGCTCTAAACTCTTGCTTTTCTGTTCTTTGCCACCTGGAGCATTTTATGGAACCCTTGTGCCTCAGTTACCCATTTCTATTCTGGATATTTCTTGAAGTTTTAAATAAAAGGAATAGTTCAATTGAAAATATATTTTGCAAACAAATCTTAAATTGTTTTTACATGTAGTTGGAGGGAAATAAAATATTAAATTAAAAAATACACACACACACACACACACACACACACAGGTCTTTTTGACTTAGACTCTAGCTCTGTGACCCTAGGCCAGTCAATTAACTACTGTCAGCCTCAGTTTACTTATCTGTAAAAGGGGGTTAATAATAGCACCCACTTCCCAGGGTTATTGAGGATCAAGTGAAGTATTTGCAAAATGTTCTGAAAACCTTAAATCACTATATATAAATGCTGTTGTTGTTTTTCTGGCTCCAAAGCCAGTTCTCTGTTGGTTAGGAGAGGCTATTTGTCTGTCTTACACTAGAAATGCTTAATCTAAGTAATTCCAATTCATCTAAATGATGAGCTTTGTTTATGCCAGGTTGTCTATCTTGGACTAGAAATGTTTAATCTAAGTAACTCCAATTCATACACATGTTGAACATTTGCCAAAGAGGTAGAGATTGCCATTAAGTCAAAAGAAACAGCAGAATTTGTGTCTATGCACTAGGAAACAAAAGCACCATCAGTGTGTTCATGAACACATGTGATAAATATTGACTTCTGATGATCTCAGCACCAGAATACTTTGTATCAGAAAAGACATTCTAGTATTGAAGCTTGACATAATGAGTAGGGGAACTAGCCATGGAATCAGGAAGACCTGGTTACTAGTCTGTCTTCTGAAACATACTGGCAGTGTAACATTGGGCAAGTCATTTCATTGCCTAATGCCCATGTCCCATGCAACAACTATAAATTACAGAACAGTTACTGCTGGGCATTACAAGAGAGTACCCCACATAAGTAAAATCACAGGTTGTTGTTATTCATTTGTGTCTGGCTCTTTGTGACCCCATGAACCATACTGTCCATGGGGTCTTCTTGGTAGTGATACCAGAGTGGTTTGTCATTTCCTTATCCAGATCATTTAGCAGATGAGGAAACTGAGACAAACAGGGTTAAGTGACTTGCTTAGGGTCACACAGCCAGTAAGTGTCTGGGGGCAGAATTGAACTCAGGTTTTCCTGACTCCAAGCCTAGTACTCTATACATTAAACCACCTTTTTGCTCAGTCATCTCAGTAGTGTTGAACTCTTCATAATCTTGGTTGAGGTTTTCATGGCAAAGATACTAGAGTGGTTTGCTATTTTCTTCTCTAGCTCATTTTACAGATGAAGAAATTGAGTAAACCAGGGGTAAGTGACTTGCCCAGCTGGTAAGTGTCTGGGTCACATTGAAATTGAGTTCTTCCTGACTCTAGATACAGTAAGCCACTTAGCTGCCTCCAAAAAAAAAATAATCACAGCTTCCAAATAGTAAGTCTTCAGTGAGTGCTTTATAAATGTTTATGGCATTGAAAATAATTAAATTTAAATTGTGAAACGGATATAAAATTTTCTCAATCTTAACCAGCGTGTTTTAGGGCCAATCTTTGTTTTCCATATTCCTGTGTCCTAACACTTAATTATCTTCTAAAACTACTGGATGTGGGCAGGGTTATTTCCCTGTTTATACTAAGTATCACTTGACATGATGTCAAACCTAGTAGACTGCCAAGGATGAATTTCTGCTTATGCAAATGAACACAGGTCCCTTTCAAGTTACATTTTCATGTTGAGAATCCCTGTCCACACAGAAATTATCAGTATGTCTCTTCACTTGGAAAGGGGATCATTCTGTTGGTTTTCTATTCATTCTGGCCAAAGACTCAGAGGAGCCTTCAATCTAAGCCTTCTGGACCAGTAAATAATGTCCATTTTTCTATTCTTTTTTATGTGCCAGAATCAAGAAATAAAAATCCTGAGGTGGCTCATATTCTAACAAAATCAGACTGCTGTCTGCCCAGAAAACATTCCCTGTGTTCTCTTGTCCTGGTACGTGTGCACAGGCTTTCTATGCCTGAAATGTTCTCTTTCTCCTCTCTTTGCCTGTTAACCTATTCATTCTATAAAAGAGCCCCAATCAAATTCTATGACAACTTCCTCATCCCCTTCCAGTTATAAATCCCACTCCCCCACCTTGGACCACGTGATATTTTGGGACAGCCTTTATCCTTTATACCAGAGCTATCCATGCCACATACCTTATTTCTCTATTAGACTATAATAGGCTTCATGAGGACAAAAAGACTCCATGATGTAATGCAGAGGCATCAAACTCTCTGCCTGCAAAACTCCCAAATGAGGTCTGAACTGGATCAAAATGTAATTGGGAAATGTTTAACAAAATAAATAAAAATACAATATAACACAGATAATGTTAATCTGTGGTGTTCATAGGGATCTATTTCTTTAATGGTATAATGGAAAAATAATCTAGGTTCAAATGTAATGTACCTCTATGAAGACTCCCCCATTCCCTTTCAGTCATGACATCCCCTTCTGCCCCTGGCCCCCTGCCTTCCCAGTATTGGACAAGATTTAAAATTTTACATGAGGTCCTAGGTTGGGGTTCTTGTTTCTGTTTCTCACACAAGATATACCTTCTCTCATGAGCTCTATGCCTTTGTGTGGGTCATTCTACATGCCTGGAATATGCACTCTCCTTAACTTTTCCTAAAAGAATTCCTCTCTTCCTTCAAGACTTGGTTTAGAGCTTAATCTTTTTATTAAGGGAATTTGTTCTGTGAAATTTGGATTTAGCCAAAGGGTCACACTTGAGGACCTAGAGAGCCAGATGTGGCCTCAAGCCCGACTTTAAGCAATGATTCTTCCATGAAACATCTCCAGATCCAGTCCGTCGGTAATGCTTTCCTTCCCAGACTGCCTTGTTTACCTTACCACTTTATTGGGCATATGTTCCATGTATGTTTCTCTATGTACATGCTATTTTCCCTAATCAAACATAAGCTTGTTGAGGGTAGGGATTGATTCATTGATTGCATTTGCATCTCCAGCACCCAACACAGTGTCTGATACTGATAAATTCTTATTGATTGATTAGAGGAGATGAAAAGTTTGGATAATGTCAATTGCTTGAACTTATGTGGTACTTGAATGTTCACAGAATATTTCACATATACCTCTCCTTTGATCCTCGCAGCAACCCTGAGAGTTTGGGGCTACTCTCATCACCATTTTTCAGATAAGGAAACCAAAGCTCAAAAGAGTTTTTAAATGATTTTCCTAGCATCACACAGTATTCTTTGCACATAATAAGTGCTCAACAAAAGTTTTGTTCGTTGGATTGAATCTGTGGTGACATTAGAAGAGTTCTGTTTAGTGGAAACTTGCTATATTTTTCCATGTAGTCAGTTTCCCACAGTAGTGATAAGTGGAAAGTCTGATCACATTGTCTTGTTTCTCTAGTAGTGGTGATGGTTTTTTCACTGATCTATCCACTTTCCCACCTGGCTTCCTTTGTGACTAAGAATACAAATTACAGACATAGCAGACTGAGATTAGAGATTATCATAGCCCATGCCCATGATTTAGAGTTTTCTGACAGTTTCTAAAAAAAAAAAAAAACAAACCAAAAAGTTCAGACAGGCCAATAATGCTTTGTTAGAGGTGTTATAATAGACATACTTTTGGGTACTCCTAGGTAGCTACTAAGGTATCTTCCAACTTGAAAATTCTGTGATTACTGGGTCCCTTCTCACCTCCAACTGTTAGAATCTCTGCCTCCTTTCCAGGCTTAGTTCAGTCTCCACCTCTTAGAGGAAACCTTGCCTGATGTCCCAGTTGTTAGCTCTTTCCTTCAGCTGCTGAAATAGTTTGTATTTATTTAAATATGTTTTGTATTTATCTATCTGGTTATGTATCCAGCACAGGAGAATGTAAGCTCACTGAGGGCAGTGATTATTTTTATCACTGTATCTCCAGCACTGTGCACATAGTAAGCATTGACCAAATGCATATAGAATTGAATCAAGTGTTTATCAAATGCCCATTTTCTATATGTGACCTTGTGGGAAATAGCATAGAAATAGAAATTGTGGTCCCTGCCTTTAAGTACCTTATATTCTGAATAGGGTGCTGAGATTTTCCATTTGTATTCTGCAAACATACCTAAAATTAATAAGGCAATAAGTGAGGCAAGATTTTGGAGAAAGACTTATTGTTCCTGGTGCTTATCTTGTGTTTATGTTTTTTGTTTTTCCTCTATGGTCAACTACTAGAGGCATGCAAAAAAAAATTCAGTTAAACCATTGTGAACTCAATTTCCAGCTTTATTCCTTTATCGTGCAAATTTTTCAGGTCCATAAATTTTCATTTCCTCGTGCAACATGACTACTGCGTAATGATTGTGAATCAGTTAGCATATGGGTCTGAAATATCAGTGACATTCCAATAGAAGTTGTATAGTTTTGATAAGGTTGCTGGGGAAGGAGATTGTTATAGATTCTTCGCGTAAAGCAATATGAGTCAGATTATTGCAGTTTAATGATGCTTACCACTCTATATGTGGTATTGTTTTTCAGGACCAGTCCTACAGCTGTGGTAGAAGAAATGTGGTGTATATAAAATTTGTGATAGCTGGGAGAAATTCTGGTAAGTGCTGCTGCATGTATTCCTAATAGCTTTTGTTAGATGATAGGGGCTCATAAAAGATGGTTCCTTGTTCTTTGCCTCTTTAAAATCTATGTTAAGCTGAGAGAAGGCACAATTTTATGATGATGAAATGTGACTCTGCTTCTGTGTTTCCTGTTAGTGATTGCAGTTTTTGTGGCTGTTGCTGTTTCTAAGGAATATGGTGTTTCCTAGGTATAATGAGGGCGCGTTCTGGGCCAAAGGCAAAGGATATTGTTGACAGCTTAATTTACTTAGTTTCTTGTGTTTTCTCTGCTATTACTGTACAATCAAGGTAATGAGCCTCTTTGCTGAGAGAATAAGAATGAGAGAGACAAAGGCAGAGATAAAGGGGTGGAACACAGAGCAGAGAAATCTTGAGATTCTGTGTGTCTGAATATTATTCCAAATTCATCTGCTTAGGCAGAGGAAGAAGGCGGCTAATTGCATGTGGGCCATGGAGAATTAGAGGGGAACAGAATGAACAGACCAATGTTAAAAGACCATTGGGACAAAGTACCTTCCGTTTGACAAAAATCAGTGAACATTTATTGAGGGCCTACTCTGTGACAGGCAGGGAATACAAATGGAAAAGTAAGTCTCTGCCCCCAAAAAGCTTACAGCATGATAATATGAGGAGAAAGAGCTCTGGCTCAAGAGTCTGGAGACCTGGGTTTCAATCCTCACTCTCATGCTTACTCCCTGAGCAAATCCCTTATCCTCCCTGGGTGATCTTGGCCTCAGTTTCTTCATCTGTAAAATGAGCAGGTAGGACTCAGTGGCCCTCTGAGATTCTAAATCAAGACTCAGATAAGGTCTATCTCCAAAACCTGAAAAAAAATTATTATTTTTCATCTGTAAAGTGGTCTCTTCTGGCTCTAAATTTACGATCATATGACCTGTGTATGACATTATGAAAGACAGTGCTAATGGGCTGAGGTTCCATTCAACAGGTTGGGCAAACTCTAGAAGCCAAGAACCCATAGGAGCATGAGCTTTGTGGGAGGATGGTCAAAAAGGGATTGGTTCTATCCAGGATGATTTATCATTAAGTCCCCAGTGCAATTAAGATTATGGAATCATAGATTTAGAGCTGGAAGAGACTTTGGAAGCTATCGAATTCACACCTCCACCTCATTTTACATATCAAGAAACTGAGGTACAAAAAGCACCTGGCTTGTAAATGTCTGAGGTGGGATTTGAACCCAGGTCTTCTGTCCATTAGTCTATACTGCTTCATTCAAAGATGATAATAACATTCATTCCTTGCTATACTCTACAACTAGCCTATGGGTTTTACATTTCTAATCTTATTTGCCAAGGAACTGTTTGATTCTTGTGGTTGGTGTCTCAGAGTAAGTATATACAACTCACTGCTTCTTACTTCCATTTACTCTGCCACTGAGTGAAATCACCTTGGTTTGGGTTTTGTTTAAATTTGGAAACTGATAGAATTTCATTTAGAAACAAATAAGTGTGTTTTAAAGGGAGGAGGGGAGGAAGTAGATTGAACTCTCAGCTTTATTTATGCTACCTAACAGAGACTTCCTGTGTGAGAAAAAGAAAATGTATATACATATATATATGGAGAGAGAGAGAGAAAGAGAGAGAGAGAGAGAGGGACAGGGAGAGGGAGACAGAGAGATATGAGAAAATGAATAAGGTAGGTTTGCATGACCAAGGTGTTATTTTCTTGGAGGTGATACTTTCATTTCCAACCTTTTTCACATATGTGATACCTTCTCTGAAAGCTAGATAATTTCCTGAAATTTCTGAGACATGCACTGCAGGGGAGTTTAAAAGCCACTTAGTACCAGAACTGTGATCTGTGTGTAGGGAATTATAAGAGAGATACAACAATGTGTTAAAGGTTAAGATTGTGTGCTTAGAGTTAATAGCTGTATTTCAAAGGCTGGTATTCTCACTTTACTGAATTTTTATTTTCTTTTTATATATAAACTTTTATTGATAGCTTTTGTTTTTATATAACCTACATTTCCCAACATATCCCTCCCTGCTCCCTCTCAGAGTCATTCCTTATAATAAAGAATTTTTTAAAAGAAAAAAAAAGTTGACAAAACTAACCAACATATCAAAAAAGTATTTCATTAAATTCAGTATTCCACATCCATAGTCCCCCACCTCAGCAAAGAAGCAGGGAGAGGTGTCTTTTGACATGTCTTCTGTGGAACTTTCCATTACTATGCATTCAGTTTTGATCATTACTTCACAGAATCTTAGAAAAGGAAGAGACCTCAGAAGTCATCAATTTCAACCTCTACGTAGCATAGAAATCCCCTTCACATTATCCCTGAAAGATAGTTATTCCCCATCTAGTTGAATACTTCTAGTTACAGAGTGCTCCCTACTATGTAAGGTAACCCTATTCCATTGCTGGACAATTCTAGTGAGAAAGCTCTGAAACTCTGAAGGCTTATATGGGCTTCTTAAACTTTTTCCATTCATGATCCCTTTAAGAATTTCAGCATTATTTGTTGGTGTTGTATGGTGTGACAGCATGCATAGTGCAAAGTGCACATGTTGTGTGTTCAGAACTAAGGCTATAGTGAAGTTGCATGGTGCAACACGGAGAAGTGCTGCCAGAAACCCCTCCAATTCATTACAGAATTAAAGATTTATAAGTAAACATGAAGACTGAGTTAATATATCATATGCACAATTGCACTTTTGCATTACAAATACATAAATCTATGGAAATGCCCAGACTGGTATTTTCATCGTGTTGTATTCATCTATTATCAGTACCCACTAATTATCAAAGACCTTCTTTTATGTCTATGCTTGGCAGCAAATCTGAATGGTGCGAGAATATTCAAAGTGTTGAACTTTATGGTTCAGATGGAACAACAATAGCATTTGTGCTATGGCTGAAAAAGCAACGGTGGGGAAAACCACTGGCGGCTTAGCAAACATCAAGGTGGTAGCACCAAACCGTACTAATTGTCCTTGTATTCTCCACTGTCACAAATTTGCAGTAAAAAAGAAAAGGCCGGTTTCCTTGATGCCAAGGACATCAGTAATTGATAAAGCAACAAATCTCAACCCTTAAGTGCACTTCTTTTTAATAGTCTGTGTGATGAGATGAGAAGTATGCATTAAACACTTCTGCTTACTTAACTACCATAGTTGTCTCAAGGAAATTCACTCACAATAGTGAGTCATAATCTGAACTAGTCACTTTTGTTTTTTCATGGAACATCATTTTTACTTGAAGAAACCACAGATACACTATGATCATTCAGACTTAAGTATTTGGCAGTCATTCTTTTTTAAAATAAATGAAGGGAGGCTGTCACTTCAAGGTAAAGAACTGACAGATTTGTTGCCAATGAAAAATTTTGAGCTTTCGTGTAAAACTTAGAATTTTGGAAAGCTTATATCTACCACTGTGAGTCTGACAACTTCCCATAACTTAAAGACTTTTCCGATGAAATCAGTGATGATATTAATGAATGTGATTTTTTGATGACATTTGAAAGATCTGCATAAGTCAGTGAACCAATATTTTCCAGATGATCAATGCGTTATCTTATAAAATCATGCATCAACAGAAGATCCCCAATGGATCTTAACATAGCAGAGTACAAAGTTCATTGATGTAGTTTCAGATTTCACATTGCAACTAACCTTTAAGAACCTAGTTGAATTTTGGTATAGTATCAAAGAAGAATATCCACAGTTAGCTGAAAAGTCTATGAAAATACTCCTCCCTTTTGTCCAACTATATATTTATATGATGCTGGATTTTCTTAATATACTTCAACACAACATATCATAACAGATTCAGTGCAGAATTAGAACTTAGTTCAGTTTTAGACATGTTAAGTTTGACTATGGTATATCTGTTCTTCCTTCTATTAAGCCAAAATCTACTTCCTTATAGAGATCTTGAATCTGAAGCAACATCAGCATAATTTTTCCACATAATATCAAATAATTTTTTAGAGCTGGAAGGGATAGTAAAGATCATCTGGTCCAAATTTTTTTAGTTTATAAATGAGAAAATAAAAACCAAGAGAAATTAAATCACTTGTCCAAAGTTACATAGTTAGTAGTAGAACCTAGAATAGAACCCAGATGTCTAAACACGCAGTCCATAGAAGCTGTCTTCAGATATTTAGGATCTATCATTTCCTTCCAGACTTCTCTTCTTTGGGTTAAACATTCCCAGCCCTTTCAGCTGTTCCTCTGATGCCCTTGTTTCCAGCCCCTGAATTACTCTGGTGTCCCTTTTCTTGGAAATTTTCTGTGTTGTTAGTATTCTCCTGCAGTACCGTTAAGTCAACTGAAATCCAGAGATGACCTGACCATGCAGATTCTTACTTTTCATAAGAAGCTGCCTAGCATAGTGACTGGAGGGCTGTCCTCAGAGTTGGGTGAGAGAACCTTAGGCAAGCTACAGAACTCATTGTCCTAGGCATTTTGATCTGCGTTGCTAGAGGTAGTTTTCCTCAGTAGGAAACTAGGAGTTCCATGCTACAATGTAGTCATGGTGTAGATCACACAAAAATTGCATTCTATAATCTGGCTACTATATTATTCAGTGGTTTTAATATATATGTACTACTCTCTTCTCTCCTCTTCCTTCTTTTCTTTCTCCTTTTTGCTGCTCTTTTCTCCTTTCTCTTCCTCTTTTTCTTCCCCTTTCTCCTTTTTCTCCTCTTCCCTTCTCTATCTTGTCCTTTCTCCTTCTTTTCCTTCCCCTTTCTTCTCTTTCTCCTCTTTTCTCTTCCTCTTCTCTTCTTGTTCTCCTTTTTCTCCTTCCTTTTCTCCTCCTCTTCCTCTTCTTTGTCCTCTTTCTCTTTTCTACTGCTTTTTCCTCTCTACCTGTTCTCTTTTCTCTTCCTTTCTTCTCTTTCTCCTTTTTCTTTTTTTTCCCTCCTCATCCTTCTTGTCCTTCTTCTCTACTTGGACTAGGAAGGATTTTTTAAGAGTAACTCTATTAAAGGTATGGAGATATCAATACTCACAGAGCCATCAGTACTAACTTTTATACCACTCTTTAGGTTGTCCTTTATATAGCATCACCACAAATCTTCTAAGATTCACAATCAAATACAGATAATTTATTGAGTTATAGGAAGTTTGCAGTTCTTAAGCCTTGTGATTTCATAGAAAATCCTAGGGTTTGATGAAGTGTATGTATTTTGGGGGATGCATAATTAAAGTAGCTGTAATATATTTTGGAAATTCAAAAATATTATTACCTTAGTGATATATGTTATATATGTTAATATATAGTCATGTTAACATATATGTTATATATGTTAATATATAGTCATGTTAATATGTAATTAGAAAATAGTTTGATATTTAGAGCCTTCTCTGAATGAAGGAAAATACTCGACTCATTCCCTTGCCTCCTGACCTGAGTAGAATAGGAAATATAGCTGAAAGGGCATTTTAGTGATTATCTAGTTTGACCCCTTCATTTTTACGGATGAGGATACTGAGACTTATAGAGGTAAAGTGACTTGCCCATCTAGTAACTCTCAGTGGTAAGATTTGAACTCAAGTAGTGAGACTCCAAATCCAGACCTAAACCAGTTAAGTTGTCTGGAGCTACTAAATACATGGTTGTCAACTGAGACCAAAAACTGATGACTCACAGAGCCTACAATGTTCCCATTATTATCCCAAGTGTTGTTAGACTCATATTATAAACATTTAACTGCTGGCTTCTTTAAATATGTTTGTCATTAGATAACTTCCTAAACTAAATAGTATTTCAGTTAGGACTAGCCCTCACATGCATCCAACACAGTGTTTCTGGTGCTATGAATATGTGCATAGGGAAGAAGGAGATCTCATTACAGATGAAGTATGAGGTAGGTATTTTGATACTTGGTGATGTTTATTTTCATCAGTTTGTAAGGGATATTGCAATCTGGCTTAAAGAGAGGCAGCAGTCAGGCCTTTGTAGTCTAATGTGGCTGTTTGCTGAAGCCGAACCTTTGAAGACAGCACATGTTAGATTGTGATATAGGGCAATCCACCACCAAGAACAATTTACTTAATTATGGGCTTTATTTTGGGAAGGTAACTATTCCTTTTGTGAAGGATATTTTGGGATTTTACAAACCCAGCATCTAGGCCAATATTATCTCCCTAGTAAAGGATGTGGTGTATGTATCTGTGGACGTAAATATCCTTCACTGAATACTCTGCTATGATATTACTTCAACTCATCTACCCTTCATTTTTCTTTTTCTGGTAATCTCTTTCCTCCAGCATGAAAGTTATGGAAATGCATTCAGGAAATCAGGAGGAGAGAAAAGAGTAAAGGGAAAGATTTCATTTCAGATGACCAAGGCAGGAGATATTTAGACCTTAGATTAAATTGGTCTGCTCACTTTTAGAAGAAGGAATATCCAAGAAGGTATCTAGACTGAATAAGATTAAGGTCTTCTAGCAAACATTTTTAGTATGCTATGTCTATAAAAAAATGGACATCAAATAATAGTCTCCATTTTCTAAGCTCCTGGAAAAGTCAGCCCAAAAGGGATTACAGTCAGGAAAGTCTGAGTTCAAATCCTGCCTCAGATCCTTAAAAACTATGTGGCCATAGGCAAGTCACTTAAATCACTCTCAGCTTCAATTTCTTTATCTGTAAAATGAGGAGACTGGACTCAGTGATCCTCTGTGGTCCCTTCTAGTTCTAAATGTATGATCCTAGGCTTAGACAAGGCCTACTTCAAGCACCAGTGAAAAAAACTGATAAGCAAGTTCCTAAGAAAGAAATTGAAGGCTTATTTAATAATAATATTATTTCAGTACTGTTTTGAGTCCTTTCAACACAATAGCCCTGGGAGGTAGGCAGGACTGATATTACCAAATGCCTTTTATGAGGAGAAGTGTAGATAGAATACAAGAGCCTGGAGTCAGGAATGTCTAGGTTTGTTTAACAATTAGCTTTCCAAGATTAAAAAAAAAAAAAAGTATTCATGGGATACCTGTAAACTTAATCTCCTGTATTGACTTTCTCCATCACTTTCTTTAGTCTAAGCAATCAACGAAACAATAAATCAAGTCGGTAGCGTTTGTCCATTTCCAAGGTGTAAAGCCCTGCATTCAAAATTTAACAATCAGTTTCGCTATCTCCGGTGCTTGCTTAGCACAGTGCCTGACCCACAGTAGGTGTTTAATAAATGTTTATTAATTGATTATCTCCAATGCATTCTGACACTAGCTGTGTAACTATAGGCAAGTCATATGACTTTGCTGAGTCTGACAGTTTTCTGAGGTCTCTTCCAAAATGAAATCTACGATGCCTATGTAAAGTTTTTTTTGTTTTTAGGGGGAGGAATGGTGGTAAGTGACTTGGCCAACATCACAGTAAGTGTCTGAGGTTGCATTTGAACTCAGGTATTCCTGACTGCGTGGCTGGTGCTTTATTTACTATGCCACCTAGCTGACCCCTATGTGAGATTATAGAAAGGTTTCAATCTGCATCAGTGGAGGAAAGTTCCACATCAGGCCACCCACATTGTTAAAATCACAGTTCTTGAATATATTAGCTTATATGGAGAGGAAACACTGGAGATGAGAGAGGTTAGGGACAAGGTCAAGCAGAACTAGTACTAGAATTCCTCTCTTAATTCACTTCCCTTGTCAGTGCTATTTCTACTGGATCTCACTGCCTTTTTCAGACAAGAATGTGGTTCTGCCCAGAGGAAGGTGGGTAGGTATCACTCACTGTTCCTTTTGGATTGTGAATTTTGATCCCTGAAGGCATCTGATCCCTCTCAGTCACTTTTTAATCAATCCCATATGGAGATAAGGTATATTTTTCATTATCAGATAGATAAGTTTGGATCTTAACCCAGACTTTTTTTGCTGCACTAAGGGCATCATCTTTTGTTGCAGATAAAAATCTGCGTTGGCTATCTGCAGTAACAGTCTAAAACTAAGCAACTGCCTGTTTTTGCCTGTGGCATAATTTTCATCTGTAACAACTTTCATGGGCACAAATTATGTACATATTAAGAGAGAGTAACCTTTTGGAATTGAGCCCAATGCATTCATTGCCATGTGGGTGAGCTAAATTTTCTAGGAGAGCCATTGCGCTTTTTTTTTTCCTGAGAATATATATAATTAAATACATACTAATGGCTGACATTTATATAGCAATTTTAATGTGTAAAAAATACTTTACCTACATTATCTCATTTGAGCTTCAGAACAGTGCTACGAGGTATACGCTAAAGGGCCCTATTTTACAAAAATAAAAACTAGGACCTTAAGAAATAAAGTGACTAACTCATGGTCACATAGCTAATAATTATTTTTGGTAGGATTTGAACTCTGGTCTTCCTGATTCCTAACTCCAGCAGTCTTAACCATTGTACAAGGCTACCTTCATTAAATTAAAACTAATTTAATTAAATGTATGCAAAAAACCAAAGGCTTTTGCATTGTATTTCCACATTTTTTTGTGACAGAGAAATCAATCTACTTTTCTGAGTAGGCCTTTTTTTTATTGGAGGGGTAGAGGAAAAGGGAGGCTTAAAGTTTCCCTGTGTCACTCAAGCTGAAGTATAGGAGCTTACTCATAAAGACTCGATGTAATCACTCTTAGAATTTTGACTTGTGCCTTTTCTGACCTTAGGTGAGTTTGGCCTTCATTAGGCTACTTAGTGGGCTCACTACATTAATGTCAAATTTAGTTCAGAAAGTTCAGACACAGATACCACTGTAGCTCAGGACTCCTTAGCTCAAGAGATTCACCAGCCTCAGCCACCCCAATACTTGGCATTATAGACATGCAAGACCATGCCTCACTATTGAATGAATCTTGCTATACTTAACCATGCCAGTACATTGTTGAATATTCAGTAAATGGTGATAATCCCCAACTTGGACAAATTTAGATTAAGTTATAATACAGAAGCGTGATAAATAAGTTTGCAGACATGTTTTAATAGCCTAAGATGAGGAGCAGAGATAAAATTTAAGTTCTAACCCAATTTTCCATTATTTTAACTTGTTACTCTTCATAAACACCTCATAATGAACAAAGTAAGAAATGTTAAAAAGGTGACTATTCTAAGTTTGGGCAGCAGATTAGAGAATGGACAAAAAGTAGACAGCACAGGCCCAAGATTTGTTAAAGTCTACAGTTTAGACTATTGAGAAATTTGTAGGCTATCTTTTATTCCCATTGAATCTAAGAAATTTGCCATTTCAAGAACAACTCAGTTGCATAAATTGCTGTTGCCTCACTTGCCCCTTGATACTTGAGCTGTCTTTAATAATTATAACTAGTTACATAAATTTCTCATTTTAAAATGGTTTTAAACTTTCTTCTCACTCTTGCAGTTTTGAAATTGAAATTTAAAATTTAGTGATATCCTCTTAACAAGTTAACCATATGTCCACATTCAGTGTTATGTCGATTTTTGAGAATCCATTCATTCAGCATATCTCTACTGAATAGAAGGCTGGGTCTTCACTACAAGTGTATCCCATTTTAAGGAGGCCTGATCCATTAATCCAAATGTACAAAATAGATAAATTTGGCCACAGTGGGAGATTATTTGCATTACCAAAAGATTCCTTATTTTACAAAAACATTCGCTACAAGGTTTCTTTCAGATTAGAACAAGAAAGGAATAAGTCTGTGAACTAGGAGGGGTTAACATGAAAGAGAGAGCACCAAATTATTCAATTCCTATTTTCCTTTTGTTTTCTCTGTGAATAAAAAATGATCTAACTGGAAAAAGTCAAGCAAAAATTGAAACCCCAAATTAGTGAAAAATTAGTTAAGAAAGCATTTGGCTGCTCTTTAAAAAAAGAAAAAACAAAAGCTCACCACTCCCAACCTTTCAGATATCTTTGCTGAATTATTTACTGTAAGTAGTTTTTGAGGAATTGTGGAGAAATTAGATACATTAAGGCTGGAAATAGGTAAATATTATCCTAATTTTCTTTCTTTTTTAAACCAGTCAACAGGCATTTATTAAGCATTTACTAAAAGTTTACAGAATGCAGTTGTTGGTTTTTTGGTTTGGTTTTTGGTTTTTTTTTTAAAACTTTAAATTCTAGGATTAACATCTAGCCTAAAACTGGTTTGGCTATCACATCTTAAGAAATATTCAATCCCATTTCCTTTCCTTCACTTTATCTTTATCTGAGATGGAAGCTAAACAAAGACACTCAAACTTCTAAACTGGTTGGTGCAATTTTCACAAAGGGAACAAAAGTGAATCCTGGAAATGACCCTAGTAACCTTATCATCCACTGTCCGTTTCACCTTTCCAATTAGATTTCACATAGGCTTCTCAAACATCATATCTAGAATAGAAATTCATTTTATTCCCCCCTATTCATACTTCCCCATTTCTGTCAAAGGTAACACCATCCTTCCAGGCACAACTTTTAAGTCATCCTTGGCTCTTCACCTTCACTTACTCCATATATCCGGTCAGTTACCAAATCTTGTCCACTCTGCCTCAATAACCACTCTGGCATCCTTCCCCTTCTTTCTTTCTATTTCCACCATAGCCAGCCTAATTAAAATCCTCCTCACATCTTATTTGTATTGTTGACAATGGCCTCCTATTTGGTCTCCCTGCATCAGGGAGTCCTCTGCAATCCACCATCCACATAACATTCCAAGTACATTTTGGATCAGTAGAAAGAATTTTCTTTTTGGAAATGGAATTGCTTATGAGAGGTGTGTTCATTGGAGAAGGAAAGATTGGGTGACCATTTACCTGGGATGTTGTAGAGATGGGTTATAATAGATTACCTGCTTCTGCCCCTAACATAATAAAAAATTTTATGATTGTAAGGTACCCTAGTACAATAAATTTTGATAAAGATTTGATAAAATTGCATGCATGCTTTAAAAAAATCTATTTATAAATATGGTTCATCTCTATTTGTGGAGGCAACAGAAGGAACCAGGATGTTTTTGTAAAGTTTTGACCAGGAATGCTTTGTTTTATCTCAGATTTTTCTGACTCTAGGTCCATCCACTGACTCACCTAGTTGCCTATTTAGTTATGAAATTGTAAAACTAGTATTAATGGGCATGTTAAGCCCTCTAGTGCTTCTTATACTTAACTTATCCCTTTCAGTGGTATTGGCTATAGAAAATGAATTTATACTTGCTAATGTGTTTTAAAGAACATCAGATGTCTAAGGCTCCTCCAAATTGTCACCAATAGGGCATCACTGTATGTTAGGGTGGAAATGACAGGAACTTTTCCAGGAAGTAGCTACTCCCTCCTGAAGTCTATGCTAAAGAAAGGGAAAACTGGGCTTACTAAGGCATGCATTCTAGAATTTTAAAGAGCCGATATCAAGGGATTAAGACAAAGGATGTGCAGGATCCTTTGGAACAGAAATTCTACAAGGGAAATAAACTAAAGGAGGGGTGGGCTACATTCAGAAGGTGAACAGGGGGAGGAAAAACCATGATGAATGCAAAAGTGTGATACAGTCCTATTAAGAATAGGGTCAGAGGACTAAAGTTCAGGGTGCACTGAGGACAGGAATGGTTTTATTACCTATGGAGGAGTAAATTAGGAATAGGATCATTACCCCTCATGGACACCAACAATGAGAAGGGAAAGCTGTCTTATTTCCTAGTTTGCTCTGTTTACTCTGCAAAGGAGGATGACTTTTGGAAAAGGACAGAACAGAAATGGCTACTAAGGAATTGATCTCTGAAATTAATAAGGAAATAATAAGGGAGCTCTTTTTAACCCTTGAAAAATCCAAGTCACTTGACTCAGATGGATTACATCCTTAGCTACTTAAAGAATTAGTTCCTGTTATTGAGTTGGTTGTTGCCTGGTTAAGGCGGAAATAACTTTCTGGACCCTGATGTAATTAATTATCCAATGTAACTGGTTTTGATTAATCTTCCATTTAAAAATGATCAGTCCTTCAGAGCAAGTTTCATCTCTAACATCTTCCATGTTCTGCTTAACCTACATAAAGGTGATCATCTCCCTCATCCTTCAGACATCTTTGCCCTAACCTCTGTTAACATATCCCAGTGTTTTCACTCTGTGTTAGTAAAGCTATCTCATTTAAGTGGCATCCAATTGAATTGGTTTTTTCCAATTTTTTAGATCTAGTGGGCATCATCTCCCAGAACTTGACCCACTAATATTCTCTTCACCATGTTTCCACAGCACTACCCAGTGGCAGAGAACATCATATTTAAAAATCAGCATCAATGTTAAGACACATTCTGCCTTTGTCAGGGTTCATGGGCATTTAATTTATCCCCTGCCCACCTTCACTAAGACAATATACATTTCAAAATACATCCCAATTTAATTTCTGTTTCATTATGATTTCTCATTCCATGGGAATTGCTAAGGCAGACACAGTGGCTGTACTACTGTATCAGGTGGTCACCAAAACAAACAAAAAAAAAACAGACTGCAAGAATGGGCCAGAGATGCTGACTGGTTGTTGTTGTTTTTTAAAGTTACAAAGATAGGTTCACTGGGTAGGGAGAGAGGTATGTTCAGAAGTTAAGGTGCTATAAAAAATTAGGTGTTTTTAAGAGAGACAGGTAATTAGTAAGAAGATAGATAATTCAAAAAAAGATTTGTACTTTTGAAAAATGAAATGGGGGGAGGGTGCAGTTTAGCACTGGATAATCCCTAAATTCTCTTCGTGTCCTAATATTCTGTGTTCTAAGGATCCTTTCAGCTCTCATATTCTTGCTGCGTATTCTAAGCTTAGTCCTTGTTATAATATTATATGTGCCACAGCCACTTTCAGCTCTTATATTGTACCCAGAAAAACTAACATGGTCTTGGACTGCATTGAGAGGTATGTTGTTTGTCAGTCATGTCTGACTCTTCATGACCTTATTGTAGGGTTTTCCTAGCAAAGAGTCTGAAGTAGTTTGCCATTTCTTTCTCCAGCTCATTTTACAGATGAGGAAGCTGGGACAAACAGCCCAAGGTCACACAGCTAGTAAGTAGCTGAGGCTGGATTTGAATTCATGAAAATGAGTCTTCCTGATTCGAAGGTCATTGTTCTATCCACTACACCACCTACTTGCCCTTTGAAAGATATAGCTTTTGGAAATCAGTTCTGCTGTACTGTGCATGAGACAGGCCACATCTGGAATATTATGTTCAATTTTAGTCAGCTAATGAGGGTTTATTAGGTGCCTACTCTTTGCTAGTCACAGGTGTTAAGCATTGGGGGCTACAAAAAAAGGCAAAAGACGGTCCTTGCCCTCAAACTAGAAGAATTCTCTAGAAGCTAGAGAACACCACCCAAAGGGCAATCAGAATAGCAAAGGGAGTTGAGTTCATGGTTTATGAGGATCTGTTGAAGAAACTGGGTGTGATTAACCTGCAGGAAAAAAAAAAGACTGCTGGATTGACTGTGATAGAGACTTGGGAGGACAAAGAGAAGTAGATATAAGTGGCAAAGAGGAAGATTTAGTCTTAATATAAAAAATAAAATGAGAGCTACCCAAAAGTAGACTGAACTGTGGCAGGAGGTGATGAATTCCTTTTTTCTCAGAGATTTTTAAGCAGAGGCTAAGATGACCACTTGTCAGGTTTGGGTGACAGGGATTCTTGTTCAGCTACAGGCTGGACCCGAGGTCTCTTCCAACTCCCAAGACCATAATTCTGTAGAAATTCGATACTTCACAGATATTTTTAATTTTGACATACACAACAAGCAAAGTGGCACAGTGCTGCTGTCGCCTTAAAGGCTGGCAATATTGTCTAGACAGAGGCTTCCTGTGTCCTTTACTGACTGATCAGCACTAACGACCAGTCAGATAAGTGAGTGTCCATTAGGTGCTACTTTCAAAAGTCTTTGAAGGTTTTCTTGGCTTATAACTTGTCAAGCTGAAGTAGATAGGTATATACAACTGTTGCTTGGTTTGTGTGAAGTTTTGTTCTGATATCAGTCAACAGAGAAATCAGGACAACAGTGGCCGTATGTAGCAACCTGAAACATACAGTTATTAGAGCAACAAAATGCCTAAAATTAAAATTTTATTAAATTATAGTTACCCCTTCTATGTCACAGGGGCTAGGGATGTGGCATCCCCACAATCTGGAAAATCTGCATAAAATTTTTTGGCCCTCCCTTGCTACCAGAGAAGGTCTGAATTTTTTTCTTTCTTTTATGGGTTTGTGTACTTTATTGTACTGGGTTTGTATTGTATGGTATTGGGTTGATATTATACTATTCATATTTTTGCATATATTTTATGCATGTCTGAGTTTCTAAACCTTTTCTGTGTCATCTGCTGGTGTTTGCATGTCTTCTGCAGTTTCTGCAAAGCTCTCCCCAAATTCCCATTTTATTTCTTATGCCAATCTGCAAAAATATCAAAACTTCAGTGAGAAAAGTCATGATGTGGAAGGGATGACTGTGCAATCCGTGCACAGACTGAAGTGACCCTGAATCTAAGTGTAACATGGTACCCAGAAAGGTTACAGGAAACACCTGGATTGAATCACTCTAGGTGGCACAGTAGATAGATAGAGTGCTAGGCCTGGAGTCAGAAAGATTCATCTTCATGAATTCAAATCCAGCCTCAGATACTTACTAGCTGTGTGACCCTGGGCAAGTCATTTAACCCTGTTTGCCTTAGTTTCTTCATCTGTAAAATGAGCTAGAGAAGGAAACAGCAAACCACTCCGTTTCTTTGCCAAGAAAACTCCAGTTGAAGTCACAAAGAGTTGGCCACTACTGAAATGACTGAACAGCAACAGCAGACACAAGGACATTTACCAGAGAGATATAAACATGAGCAAGTCTTGCCCTTATAATTTAGAACTGAAAGGAACCTTAGAGACATTCTAATCAAAGCCTTTCATTTTATAGAAATGGGAACCAAGGCCCATTCAGACCATCTCGTGGTCACTTGGTAACCAGAATTAGTTTTCAATTTGAGTGACTCCAAAATCAGGGCGGTTTTTACTGCACAATGATGCTCCCTTATTTTACAGTTTCTTCGTTTTTAAGGTCTTACCTCTCAGGTTTATTGTAAGACTCAAATGAGATGTCTCTAAAGTGCTTTGCAGACCTAAAGCTTATTGTGTAAAGTCTGTATATAAACATTATAAGTGCTAAGAGACATCAGACCTTGCTGACAAATGTTGGGGGAGAAAACTGCATGTGACATACTCTTTAGTATAACCTGCATCATTAACATTTTATTTATCAGTTTCTGTTAAGTCTAGACAATCAACAAAACAATAAACTGAACCCTGATTTATAGCATTTTCTGACTTCTGAGGTGTAAATGCTGACCCCAAAATTTTAACAGTCAACATGGGGCCTATAAGACCTGGGTCTAGTACACCCATGGAGATAGCAAGTAAAAATAATGGCAACTATACCGCTGAATGAATTTTTCCACAAATACTTTACATTCCCTTCTTGCATTATAGTCTTATATCATTGGCTGCCTCAGATAGTTAGAAGAATAGCTCTTTAGGACCTTCCTCAGATAGTAGAGTTCACTTTACTGAACAAACATGGTGGCTTTTCCTTTTGAGAGATGATATGGTAACTGACTTAAGCCAAATGTTCTATTTATTGTCTCTAACCTTACTTAGCACCTACCTCCCTGTGTACACCACCTCACAACTCTGGCTCCCACCCAGTTAACACCACCCACACCCACAAACCCACCCACCCACTTTCCGTGGAAAGGCAGACCCTGTGTTCTTAGCACCAGAAACCATGGAGGTGCTAAGTAAGCAGCTTTTACCTGAAAGACTAGTGCAAATCATTAGTTACCCAGTGGTTTTTATGAAGCAAACATCATTAGATTTTGAAAGACCCCATTATAAAATGGACACATGTACTGTTTCAGTTTAATATTTGATTCTGTGCTTATAGGAGAAAGGAAAAGAGGATATTATTCCTTTCTGTGCTATTCACTTGATGCATTTTTTTTTTAATCTAGAGTTTCTTTAACTATCTGATAGGCTCAAAGACAACTGTTTACATTTGATTTGCAGATCTGAAGGGAAGCATGCATATTTTTCTTGGCTTATCCAAATGTTAGAATTTTTTTTTTAAAAATTTTTTCATGAATCCTTTAAGAGTGACTACAGTGTAGTAAGTAGTTTTACCCACATTGTAATGAATACTTCTGTGTGTGTTTTAACTGTTAGCTATTTATTGTAGCCTTTATAATCTATTCATATAAAATTTCACTCCCTTCAGAAATATGGAAAAAGATAACTTCTAAATATTCTCCAGTTCAGGAAAAAGTTCCTTTTAGATGGAATATTAAATTGCTTCTTAGGATATATTTAATGAGGGCAGCTAGGTGGTATAGTGGATAGAGTGCCAGTCCTGGAGTCAGGAAGACTCACCTTTCTGAGTTCAAATGTGGCCTCAGACAGTAGCTGTATGACCCTGGGCAAGTCACTTAAGCCTGTTTGCATCAGTGTTTTCATCTGTGAAAGAATCTAAAGAAGGAAATGGCACACTACTCCAGTATCTTTGCCAAGAAAACCCCCAAATGGGGTCACCAAGGGTCAGACACAACTGAAAAATGATTGAACAACAAAGTTATTCTTTGGTAAATAATGCCCTTCTAGTTCTTCAGAAAGTGTTCCGTCCTTGGTTGTTAGAACTGTTAGCCAAGAAGAAAGAACAGCGCTGATTTATGTAATTTTTAACCAGGTTGTTCTTTTGCCTCAAGTTCAGGGGTAGGGAAGAAGATTAATAATAATTATAACATTTACATGGCACCTCCTGTGTGCCAAGCGCTTTATTATAATGACCTCATTTGATTCTAACAACAGCCCTGAGAGGTAGGCACTATTATAATACCTAGCATTTATAGAGCAATTTGTTTGCAAAAAGTGCTTTCCATGTATGATCTCATTTGATCGTCACGACCACTCTGGTATAAGATGTAACTAAAGAACTCCTCATATGCTCACAGAATGTTAGAACTAGAAGGTACCAACTCTTAGTACCATGTCTGGCACATAGTAGGAACTTAATAAGTGTTTATTGACTGACTCAAAGATCACCTGGTCTAACCCTCCTCATTTTACGGCTGAAGAAATAGGCTCAGGAAAGTCGAGTGGCATGTGGAGGATGACCCAGTGGGTTAGTGCCACCTTCTAAGCATGCCTCTCTGGTCTTACCTGCATGTTGCTGTACAGCTGATCCAGCCTTCAATCGTTTTTTTAAAAAATATCAAGTCAGCATTCTTTGCTTCCTTCCCCTCCCCCCCCATACATTTCTATCCTGATTGTGCTGTTTTTTCCCCAGTTAGCTATAATTATAGGGAGAGTCTTGGTTTGGATATAACCACTAGCTCAGCACTTTTTCCTACTGTCCTGGTGGCTGGTGAGGCCAAAACACAGGGCCATGTAAATGAGAGTTCATTGGACGCCTCCAGTTTTCTCCACACCAGCTGCAGTGACTTTGCTTTACCTTGAGAATTACTAAAAGACCATTTCTTTCCTCTTTTTAACTTTTAAATACATTTTGTTGGCGTTTTGGTTTTTTTAACATCACCTAGATTCTCCTTGTATCTCTTCCCCCTCCTAGAGCGCCATCTCTTCTATCCAAGAGTGTTTTTTAAAAAGAAAGATAATGAAGAGAGGGGGAAAGAAATTCAGCAAAACCAGTCAATACATCAAAAAATTCTTTCATAGTCAGTATTCTATATAGTAGGCCTGTCCCCTCCCCTTAAAATGGAGTAGGAGGAGAGGAGGGGGCTCTGCTCATTTCTCTTCTTTGGGGCCAAGCATATTCTTTGTAATTTCTCAACATTCATTTTTAATGTTTTTGCGATTGTTGTAAAAGGTTGCCTTCAAGTTTGAGGGTTTTTTGTTGTTAAATCCTTCTTCCAAGACTTTAGCACAATAATTTAAACATTGTAACTTTTTATATTCCTTTTTTTTTATTCTCGTGTTTAAAATAATAATGCTTGGGTTCCTCTCTCAGTAGTGTTCATTCCTTCTTAATCATCTTGCCCTTCTTTGGAGCATTATCCAGAGTGAAAAGTAAACCTTTAACTATTTAAATATAGGCCACCTTCCTTTACAACAAATTGCCTACACCACCACAATTTCTATGTGACAAAAATCTTAACCTATGGCCTACCATGCAATATCATTACAGAACAAGGGGAGAATCTGGCATGTCTGAAAGTAGAACCCAGGTCTCCTGTCTCCTAATTTAGTGTCCTCTCTGCTGTATCACCTGCTTCCCCAGTATTTCTGCTAAGTAACCAGACATTATTATCCACCAAGGCCAAACTGGCTAAGTTACCTGGGTTTTGCTTCCAAGGATGGCGTTGAATAGAAATATTTTGTTTTCCTCTCCAGTCACTAAAGTGAATGTAGGGGGCAGCAGGAGGTCAGAGGAAGGAAATGGAGGAGAAGAGGAATGAAGTACAGACTATGATGGAACAGTGTAGTGCCCAGAGAAGCTTCAGGATCCTAAAATGAAACATATACGTAGAAATGCTCACTCCTAAGACTATACCCAATCCATAATAAGAATTTAATTATTCAGTAGTGGCAGAAATTCAGTGTTTCCAAGCTAAAGATGATCTCTTACATTTCCTTTTCTAGATCATTTTGCAGATGAGAAACTGAGGCAAATTAGGTTGGGTGAATTGCTCAGGCTCACACAGTTTTATAAGTATCTGAGGTCCGGTTTGAACTCAGGAAAATGAGTCTTCTTGGCAGCTTGGCGGCATATCCACTGAGCCACCTAACTGACACTGTTTATTCTTCCTGTACTTGAAAAACTTGAGGTACGTGTTGAGGGAGAGAAGTCGATATTGGCAGACTTTTGAAATTTTTGAAATAATTTATTTTAAATTAACTTAGCCAGTATTTTAAATTAATTAAATTAACTGAGGTCAGCCTATTTCAAGCCCCTTCCCATTCTAATCCATCTTCCATTTGGCCACCAAAGTGATTTTCTTAAAGTGTAAGTCTGATCATGTCACCTCTCTCCATCCCTATTCCCCCAATAAACTCCAGTGGTTCCCTACTGCCTCCAGGATCAAATTCAAAATCCTTTGTTTGGCATTCAAAGTCCTTCATAACTTAGCCCCCTTCTCCCTTTCCAATCTTCTCACACCTTATTCCCTATCACAAATCAGATGTCAGATTCAATTCCAGGCCTTTCCTGATTGTAAGCCTAGCACTGTAAACCAACTTTGTTCCTCCCCAAGTACATAGCACAAGACTCTATATTCAAGAAACACAAGTGTTTGTGAAAGGAAAAACTGATTTGAATTGAATTGACCCAAATTAAAGTCTGTTTTGTTTTGTTTGTTTGTCTGTCCATCAGAATTCTATCTAAGAACTACTGCACCCAGGCGTTATTTCGTTTGGGGAGAAGAGTTGGCACAAAAGATAGCTTGCCTCAGTCAGATACAGGGGATAGTTGCTCCCCAAAAAGTCTGGCCTGTGCCTCTCTAGGACAAGGTCCTGGATTCCCAGCCTCCTAGTAGGAGATGTTTCTACTGGTGTAGTGGGAGGAGAGGATATGGCCTAGGAGATTAAGCACCATAGTAATGGCATCCCTAGGGTCCAGGATCATATAAAGAGAGCAGGAGTATAACATGCGAGAACCATTGTAGGGAGGAATAAATATGCTCACTCCCATGTCCATGTACAGGAGCCAAACACTAGTTTCCTCCTTCTTAATTACAGTTGTACTTCTCATCTTTTAACCTTAAAAACAGATCTAAATATCCTAAAGTCGGCTCTCCTAGATTTAGAGTCGGGCAATACCTGTTCTCTAAAATGAGGCTATACTGCTTGTAATTATCTTACAGTTATCTGGAAAAACAAAAGAGAAAATGTATGTTAGGTTTTATTTTTGTAGCACATTGTTCTTTTTTCCCTCCTTAGGACTGTTTAGGCAAATGAATAGCAAAGGGTGGTGAAGATTTATTTTCCAGATGGGTTGCCATAATACCTATGTCTTTATATCTTCTGTCATGATCATGGAAGGCTTTTCCCCAACACTCTAACCATGCCTCAGGGATGACATTTAGAACAACATGTTGTACCATGTGAATATAGGCCCGTAAGGCTGCTACATTGAAAACCACTGAGAAAAGGCTCTGAGATAGACCCTGCCCCCTACAACAAGACTACCCTCCTCCATTGTGGAGAGCTCCAGTGGGAGCTCAGGAGCATATACACACATGAAAAAAGAAATTAGTGAAATGAATCAGAGATAGGTAAAGAGGAAGGAAGGTTTTCTATTTTTTTCTCTCTTGAGTTTATTTGAAATTTTGTATTAATAGCTTCTTTTTCTTTTAAAACTCAATTTTTTTCTTTTTGTTTACAATTATCCTTTAATTTACAAACTGGAATAATGACTTTTCTCCAACTTTTCCATGGTCATCCTTGAAAGGATGTAATGTAGAATGTTCTGGGGCCCTCCACCCAGGCAAAAGTTTAAACAATTAGTAGATGATATGGGGAACTAAAATAATTATGTTCTTCTGGGAACATCCCTAATTTTATCCACTCTCATGGTGAGTCATTCGTTTCATTATTCTGACCTCACATGTTCATCTGGTAGTAAGGCCTGTCTTTAGTAGCAAGAGGCCCAGACTTTACAAGAGCTTAAGTTTTTTCTCATAGTTAATAATCTAGAAATATTGTGGGTTTTCACTTTCTACCAAAGAGCTTTTTTTTAAACAATTGTCTCTTGACCCCCTCCACTGCCAGCTTATCTGTTACCGTTCCTCCTTTGGTGATTGAGCTGTAGGATGATAACCTTGGTATTTTCACTACTTGAAGTACTGTTCATCTCGTCAGTCAGTACTTGAAATATTGAACTCAAGTTACTTTCTCAGATTTTTTTTTTTTACTCTTTGGACTTTTCAAATTTAATTTTAGCATAAACTCTATTTAAACATAAGACCTTAGATCATGGAATCATAGATTTAGAACTGGAAGAGATTTTAAAGACCATCTAGTTCAACCTTCTTATTTTATAGAGGAAGAAGCTGAGAACTGAAGAGTTAAATGACTTGCATAAGGTCACCCACAATGATTAAGGGGCAGAATATGATGCACTGCTTCCCCTCCCCCTCCAATTCTAAAGATGCTTAATACAAATTCTAACAAGTTTTTCTTCTTTCAGTATAGTTGATTGTGATGCAGGATCAATACAAATAAATAACCAAGTATTTCTTGTGCATCTACTAAGTACCTATCTCAGTGTCAGATACTGAGAGGCAAGTAACATGGGGAGGAGAAACAAATAATAGTATTCTTTGTGTGTGAGCTGTTCTTTCTGAGGCTGAATAATAACATTAGCTAACATTTGTGTAGTGTCTGGGGCGGCTAGGTGGTGCAGTGGTTAGAGTGTCAGGTGGGGAGTCAGAAAGCACTCATCTTCCTGAGTTCAAATTTGGCCTCAGACACTTACTAGCTGTATGATCCTGGACAAGTCAGTGCATGTGTGTGCATGTGTGAGTGTATATATACACACATATATATGCATA
The DNA here is from genome assembly GCF_028372415.1 of Notamacropus eugenii. Taxonomy (NCBI): domain Eukaryota; kingdom Metazoa; phylum Chordata; class Mammalia; order Diprotodontia; family Macropodidae; genus Notamacropus; species Notamacropus eugenii. The sequence goes on along the minus strand of NC_092873.1, from coordinate 192,062,675 downwards.
TACACATAGACAGATAGATATGGATATAAACATGGGCACTACTAAATATCTTCCTTTTCCAGAAATCTTTCTCTTACCTTCCCGTCACAGTGTCCAAATTTCTTCACACTGAAGTCACTTCCTAATTCCAGAAAGCTCCCATTAAAATATGAAAGTAATAGCTAAAAGTCATTGCAGCTTTAAAGATGAGGACCATTTAGCTCATTGAGTGAGAATTTAATTTTTAAATTTAGCTAACAACCTGGACTAGTAGGAAAAAAACATTGGACTGAGAGGTAGGAAACCTGAGTTCAACAGTACACAGTAAACATTTAACAACCATCTCCCTCACCCAAAAAAAACCCAGTACAGCCTTTAATTTCAATCTGCATTATTAACATTTTTCCATCACTTTCTTAAATCTAGACAGTCTGCAAAACAATAAATAAAGCCCTTTGCTGAATATCCAACATGTAAAAATGCTCACTCTGAACATTTCATCTTGGCTCACAGAGTTGGCTCCAATATACTCTTGCCTGAGTTCTGGCTTTGTCTCTTCCCTTGGCTATAGGCGTGACCTCAGGAAAGGCCCTTGCCTTTAGGCTTCTCCCATAAAATGAGTTGTATTTGGTGATTTTATGTGACTATGAAAAAGATGAGGAAGACCCGAAGGGAATTGGACATGGGGATAAAGAAGAGAAGGAAGTGGCAGTTAAAAGATGGTACAACATAGTCCCCTAGGGAAGCCAGAGGGCACAAGATACCTCAAGCCAGGGGACTAGAGAGGCAGGGGAGAGGGGTTCAGGGAGTTGCCCAAAACAAGTCTCCTTCACAATTCAAGCTTTAACCAGTTATGACCCTGGGAAACTCACTACCACAAGATGAACGACATCCTCTGATACTGAAAGAATTGTCGGATGTGACTGCTGAGGCCCTGTCAGGAATATTTGAAAGATGATTGAGAGAGGAGGTGGAGTGGGGGGTAGGGGTGGGGAAGGGAAGAGCCACTTCAGGCTTAGGAACAGCAAATGTTGTCCTGATTTTCAAAAAAGAGAATAGAATCTATAACTATAGGCCAATGAACTTGGCTTTTTTTTTAAAAAATTATTTTATTCTGAACTTAAAGAAATAAAACAAGTATTTCCATAATAGAGTAGAATAGGGGGAAAAATGATGATTGAACATGAAACTGCAAATCTATTGTATACAACTTGTTATTCTTTTTAAATACATAATAAAGTTATCATGTAACTTTTTTCCTTTGTTTCTTCCCTTCCGCAACCCCGCTCCCAGAGATGGCTACTGTTAGACACAAATGTGTGTGTGTATGTGTTTATATATATGAGTGTGTGTGTGTGTGTGTGTGTGTGTGTGTGTAAAACCCTTCTATACATCTATTTATTAGTTTTTTCTTTGAATGTAAATACCATCTTCATATGTCCTTAGTAGTTAATTTGGGTATTTATAATCGCCAAAATGACTTAGCCACTCAAAGTTGTTCTTAAAACAATATTGTAGTTACTGAATACAACCTTCACTTGAAAGAAAAGCCAATGAGCTTGACTTTGAACACCCAACATCTAGAAGGGAGATGATGACCACACAGAGCCAGTAAAGCTTCCTCAAAGCAGACTGTGCCAGGCTATCCTTATTGCCTTTTTTGACTGAGCTAGTAAATCAGGGGAATGCTGAAGGTATGAGTTACCTAAATTTTAACCAAGTCTTTGGTGTTCTTCTTGTAGAAAAGTGAGATTTGTGTTAGATGGTAGCATGTTGTGGACCCAAAGAGTAGATTCATGTTTCAATGTCATCTTGGCAAGAGAAATATAGTAGAGTTACCCACAGATTTATTTGGCTTTACACACACACACACATACACACACACACACACACACACACACACACACATATATACATAATTTTATTATTGACTCATGTAAGAGCATAGATGACCTGCTTATCAAATTTGCAGTTGATACAGAGCTGAGAGGGATAACCGAACAACTAAAATTAAGATCCAAAAATATTTTGATTCACTAGAACATTGGGCTGAATCTAAGAAGATGAAATCTAATAGATGTAAATATGACATCAAAATTCAGATTCAAGAAATGGACTTCACAAGTAGAAGACTGGGGAGGCAAGGTCTGTCTGAAAAAATAAATACAAGCTGCAATCTGAATACGAGGGAAAAGAATAAGCGTTTATATAGCACCTACTCTGTGTTAAGCACTGTTTACAAATATTATCTCACTTGATCTTCAACCTTACAAGATGAAGATTATTAATATCCTCCTTTTACATCTGAAGAAACTGAACAGAGGTTAAGTGACTTGCCCAGGGTCACACAACTAATGTGAGGCTCGATTTGAACTCTGGTGATCCTGACTCCAGACCCAGCACTCTATACCCTGGGCCAATTAGCTGCCTCAAATATGAATCAACAGTATGCCACAATTTAGGTAAGACACTGAGAAAGGGAGACGTACCAGGGCAGCCAGGACAGGGAAAAACTTTGAATCCAGGCCCAGGACGACATGCCTTGTGCAAGTATTTGAAGGGTACTAGTATGTGGTCAAGAGATTAAACTTGTTCTCTCTGGTGTCAGAGGATAGAGACAGCATTAGCAGGAGATGCCAAGATGCAACTTAGGCCAACTGATACCAGGCAAATCTTCCTGAAATTTAGAACAATGTATATATGTGAAGTGAGAGCTGCCTTGGAAGGGAGTGAGGTCTGCAAGCAGAGTCTGGGTGACCATTTATTAACTACCTTCCATCTGCTCTGGCTTTGTCTTGGATGTTGCCTCCCCAGTTAGAACATAAGCTCCTCAAAGTCAGGGCCTGCTGTTCTTTTTTCTTTATATGCTCAGGAACGGTGCCAGACAGTACGGTATGTTATAGCACACAATTAATGCTTCAGGCCATTCCTAAGAGGTCCCTGGAACCTCTCCTTCCCCGGGTGAGGGCATCCGGAAGCCAGGTGCTCCGGTTGGCGATGACTGTTAGGGCTGCTCCTCAAATAGGAGGCTTGCAGAATTGTTTGTGGGGACAATCGCTGCTGCTTTCATTCAGTGTGTGATCCGTTGTTTCTTTATAGGATTTCTCAGCCAGAGCTGTTTGTTAGCTCTCTGGTGGATCTTTGTTGTCAATTGTATCCCATGGTTGTTATTATTATTATCTTCATTATTTGACTCTTGCAGATGTCGACATTTACATGACATGATATGGTTTGTGTTTCACAGTGACCACAACCAGGAGTCATTGCCTTCTTAACTGTAAGCAGATGGGGGTAGGGCCTAGAAGAAGCATTTTCTAAGTTCTTCTTACAAGCAGTGATGGTTTTCTGTCTCTTTCAGCGGGTGGTTTTTCTTGTTCTCTTTCCATTTTCCACTTGAGGTTTTGTCAGGCTCCCAGTATATCTGCTTATTTTTTTTTCCAGGCTGTACTTTCCCCTCAGTTCCAGCACATAGCAAAATGAGGTGGGGAGAGACTTGAGTCAGAAAGACTCAGCAGGAAGCTAGTGCAATAATCTAGGCATGGGGTAAGGAGGGCCTGCACCATGGTGGTGCCAGTGTCAGAGGAAAGAAGGGGGTGTATTCTGAGAGATGTTGCAAAGGAGAAGTCTACAGTGCTTGACAATATATTGGATGCAATAGTGGGGGGCAGTGAGAGAGATAATGAGTTATTGAATGTCACAGTTGGCAGGAGGTCATCTAATTTAAGGATGCTAGCCTGAGGGACTGGGAGGACAGTAGTGCCTTTGAAAGTTTGGAGTGGGGAGGAGAGGGTTTAGGGGGAAAGTGAAAATCAGCATGAAGCCACTGAAAGGGTTTGGTCAGAGAAGTTATATGAAGAATTTGGTTTTAGTTAGATTAATCTGGTAATTGTATACATGTTGTCAGCTCCTAGCTCTCCACTTTGCAGATAATATACATAAGCTGGAGCTGACTCCTATCCCCAAGGCCAATGTGGGTCTCCTTCCATTATCATAGACCTACTGCCCATATACCTTAGCAAACACTTTCCTTGAGGATTTGAGAGCAGCTCCCCACCTTTGTACCAGGAGTATCCCTTCCCAGCTCAGCCATCTGCAGACTGCCTACCTGCCATCAGTAGAGCTGTTCCTTTTTGCAGAAAATGAGAGATCTGGAAGGAAGAAAATCCAGTCATTGAATGTCAGAGTTGGCAGGAGGTCATCTAATTTAACCTATCCCTGAAAAGGGATCCCCTCTCTAACACATCTGTTAAATGGTCATCCTGCCTTGGCTTAAAGATCTCGGGTGAAACAGAAGCCTGTCTTATTCCACTTTTGAATAATTTGAATTACTAGGAAGTTTTCCCTTGTTGCCCCTTTGAAATTCTATTCATTGTGGCTAATTCTGAACTCTGGGCCCAGAGCAATAAATCAGTACAGTTCAATTCAAATAAATACTTATTTAGGGCCTACTATGGACAAGGCACTCTGATAGGCCTTAAGTTTACAAAGGCAAAAACTTCAAATAGTCCCCGCTTTCAAGGAGATTATATACTACAAAATGAGGGTTATAACATACAGATAGAAAAGTAAATGCAAGTAATATAAGAAGAGAAAAAAAAATTAATGGAGGAGGAGTGAGTTTCAAGAAAGATTTTCTGGTAGAAGTAGAAGCATAGCTGAACCCTGAAGGAAAACTAAGAATTCTAAGAGGCAGAATTGAAGAGGGCGTATGGGAGTTGGAGCAGGAGAGTACCACAGCCTGTGCAAAGGTATGGAGGTGGGATATGGCATTCTGAATTTTAGAAACAATAATTAGTGGATTTTGGCTAAAACATTTAGAACATGAAAGGAAATGACACGAAAGAAGTCTAGAAAGAGACTGGAGCCAGACTGTAAAGAGCTTTAAATACCAAGCCCAAGGAAGTAAGGAATATCCATTCATTCCTAAGAAGAAAAGATTATTTTTGCAGCTTTATAGAAGATATATTGGCAAAAGGAGAGATCAGAAGCAAGGAAAACAATTTAGGTGCCCATTGCAGTAGGTCAAGAAAACTATAACAAGATATGAACTGGAAGGAAGAGGGGGGATGGCCATATAAATAGAGAGAAGGAGATTGGTGCAAGAGATGTGTAGATATAGAATTAATAAGACTTAGGAACTGATTAGAAAAGCTAGGAGGGAGATGAAGAGTAAAGGATGACTCCAAAGTGACTGGAGGGATGGCAGTACACACCGCAGGGTCCTGCACTTTACAGAAGGGATAGAATCAGTTCAACTGCTTCACAAGAGCCCTTCCAACATATGAATATCCTGTTCCCCATAGCCCCCATCCTCTAAATCTTCTTTTCCCCACGCTTAGCATCCCCAGACTGTTAGATGACATCAGCTTGGAGCCCTTCCCTTTCACTACCCCAGTTGCTTTCTTCTGGACGCTCTCCAATTATCAATACCCTTCCTAAAATGTGATGCTCAAGACAACATAATGTTCTGGATAGAGACTAGAGGCTGATCAGAACACAGAGTACAATGGGTCTCTTGCTTCCTTATTCCTGAAATTTATGACTATCTTAATGTATGTAGCCCTGGATGACTTTAGCTTTCTTGTCTGCCTACAGGCAAGTGGTGCAGTGTTTAGAGCCCTGGGTCCTGAAGCCAGGAAGACCTGACTTCACATTCAGCCTCAGACACTAACTAGCTGTGTGACCCCTGGGCAAGTCAACTGAATCACTGTCTGCCTCACTTTTCTCAACTGTAAAATGGGAATAATAATAGCACCTATCTCCCAGGGTTGTTGGAGGATCCAATGAGTTAGTATTTGTAAAGCATTTAGCACAGCCTGGCATGGATTAGACACTTAATAAATCCATCCTTCCCTCCTTCTCTTTTTCCTTCTTTCCTTCCTTCTTTTCTTCCTTCCTTCCAATTACATTAAAGATCAGATTCACCTACTCCCTTCATTTTGCTGGTGACAAAACTGAGATTTCTTTCAAACTCTCAACTACAAAGCAACTGAGCTGGAATGTAAGCCATCACATTTTTTCCTGGAATTTTCTTCACGTTTGTTATTGGAATGGGAGAAGCAAGCCCCTCTGGGAAGAAGTACTATGTAAACCCACAGCATTTTTATTATCACTAATTAAGTTTCTAAGATTTTAAAAAAGCAAACCCTGAATTGAAAATTCACAAGGATATAACCTTGTCTAATTAGACTAAAGTAAATGAGAATTCTTATCTTCTTTATTGCCATCATCATCAGAAACATTAATCACCTACAGGATGGAAAATTGTGCTTAGCATGCTAATCCCTATTAAGGATGTTTAAAGTATGAGCAAAGAATGAGGATAGTGTCTGAGGATTTGGGACACATTGATGGAGGTATAGAAAAGCAAGTGAGTTTTAAGGGAGAGGTAAAGATTCAAGGCAGATAGAAACTGTCACTCAATTTTCTTGCACTTTTCAAAAAAAAACCCTTAACATGCTTATTTATAATAAGAACTACCTCAGGTTGGGGGCGGGGGAAAGGAAAAAAATAATCTTTTGTTTCTTTTTTTTTTCATTTCATCAATGACATATAAAGAAAGTCTTCAACATTCACTTTCATAAGATTTTGAGTTCCAAACTTTTTTCTCCCTCCACTTCTACCTTCCCAAGATGGCAAGCAATCTGATATAGGTTATGCATGTACAATGTTATTAGACATTTCCTCAGCAGTCCTATTGTGAAGGAAGAATAAGATAAACTTTTGTTTCGTTCGATAAAGTTCTTAACCTGGGATCCATGAAGTTGTTGTAGATAGGTAGACAGATAGTTATGGATATAGATATGTAGTATATATCTATATCTATATATATATATATATACATACATATATACACATTCATATACATACACATATGTGTACATATATGTACAATATGTATTTAATGTATATACAATTATATTATTGCAAAGGAAAACAAGTATATTGAAATTGAATTTCAATTAAACAATTATATTAAAATACAACTATATTAAAATATATTGTAATATTAAATATTATATAACAAATACACAGTATTATATATTATTAATATAATTATAATACACTTTATAGTAAATATACAGTTATATCCTATACCATTATTTTATGTTGTTTCTATATAATTCATTTGTAGTCCTATGTATTTTATGCATTTTAAAACATTATTCTAAGAAGAGGTTCATAGGCTTCACCAGACAGTCAAAGAGGTCCAGGACACACACACAAAATTAAGAACTCCTGCTCTTAAATGAACAGCCAAATACAGTTTGATACAGTTTAATTTCTCTAGAGGAAGCAATGAGTATAATGGAAATTTCAAATTTTGGAATCAAATGCAAATTTGAACCTTGATTCAAGGCTCAGATCTGCTATTTTTACTGCCTTTGTGACCTTGAGCATATCAGTTTACCTCCAAGGGACTCAGTTTCCTCATCTGTAATATGTTCAAGTTGGATTTGATAACTTCTAAGGTTCCTTCTAGCCCTAAGCCCTAGAATCTTCTGTGCCTTTTCTCTTGTTACTAGCCCTGTACCTAATTGTTTTCTTCTCATGAAAACTTCTTTCTTCCTGCCTGTGATTGCCACATTGGGGTATTTTTTTCTCGTGGCCAATGCATGCTAAATTTAAGATCAGCCGTGTGGGGAACAGCAAGTGTCAATTTTAATTTTCCTTTGTGGTGTATTTAGCTTTAGAGAGGTCCAGAGCTTCATGATTCCTTCACTCAATTGTACCAGAGCTAACAAATCATATGTGCACATGCATGTGTATGCACACACATACACCCTCTCAAATCTTTGTATCATATAGCTTGATTTACCCCTTTTTCATATTGTAAGGATTATATTTCTTTATGGGTGTAGATATGAACAGAAGGAGATGTGAAATACGAGAAAAATGAACTTGGATTATCTGGAGGCATCTCCTTTTGTTCCCATCCTGTTCTCGCTTTGATCAGCCCCTAATTGACATGGTTCTGCTGCTCTTGAAATGTAGATTACTTTCCCTTGGCTCTTAATGTAACTTTGTCTCTGATTTCTCCGATGTGCTGGATTCAAAACGTTCATCTTCAGATTTTTACATTGGCTCCATCAACTATGGACTAGACCAGGAAACTGAATAACCTCTTCCAAGGGGAGTCTCAGGACATATCAGAAAGCCCACATTTAGTCCCGGTTTTCCTCATTTCTTAGCTTGTATGATCTTGAGCCAAGACACTTAATCTCTTTTTCGCCTTGATTTCCTCTTTTGTCATATGGGAGTAATATACTTACCATTCTCTCATAGGGCAGCTTGAGAACAAGTTTGTGGAAGTGCTTGGAATCTCAAAGGGTTAGATTGTTACACTGCTGTCATTTTTAATAGCTTTTGTCGTTGTTAACACTTCCTTTTTAAGTTGTCTTCTCTGTTCTACAGAGCTGAGTACTTTCCTCCCCAACCTTCTGTCTGGAACCAAGAAACTTGAAAGTAAGACTCCATATTGGGAAATATAACTGAATCTCTCTTGAAGTTCAGTTTGATAAAGTTCCTCTTTGCTTTTGAGAGAAATGGAATTTTAGAGCCAAAAGGAACCATAGAAATCACCTGGGCTAGCCTAGATTTACCTCTTCATTTACTCCCTCCATCAGATAGTCAATCATAAATTCTTGTGAATACTACCTCCAAATTATCTTATATCTAGAATTATCCTGACCTAGTAGATGTAGCATTGGAAAAGCAACTTGAAATCACCTGGTTCAACACCCATATATCTATGTTCACATATATGTATCATATAGCTATTTATAGATAATTTCCCCAAGATGACCCTTGAAAATAGGGTCAAAGCCCTGGTTAAGATAGGGCTACAGTGGAAAGAGTGCTAGGTTTGGAATGACCTGGGTTCAAATCCTGGCTTTTCCACTTGATACTTTTGTTCATTCTTCAAGAAGCAGTGAAATATAGCCTCTTCTATGAAACCCTGGACAGCTAGTTGGTGTGGTGGATAGTGTTGAGCTTAGTCAGGAAGACTCATCTTCCTGAGTTCAAATCTGGCCTCAAGACACTTACTATGTGACCCTGGACAAGTCACTTGACCCTCTTTGCCTTGGTTTTGTCATCTGTAAAAGGAGCTGGAGAGGGAAATGACAAATCACACTCCAGTATCTTAAAAATCCCAAATGGGTTTATTTTCTATCTCTCAGAACCAGTGGGATCTAGCAGATTGAGAACCAGTCACCTCAGGCATAGATTGACCATGTGATTCTGGGCAAATAATTCAACCTTTCAATGTTCTAGGTAGCTAATACTGTATATAAGCTGCAGAGAAGTACCAGTCTCATTGGTAGAGGGAGTTTCCTCACCTGGGAGTTCACTATACCAGTGAAATCACACATCTAGTGCCTATCTCTACCCCCAGTGGCATCTAATAATTCTGCTTTATATCACAATTATTTGTATGTATTTTATCTTCCCTAGACTTAGAAGCTTAAGTTTCATGAGGTCAAGGACTGTCATATTTTTAAAATCCTCCATAGTGCCTGGCAATGTCTTTACCCATAGTAGAAGCTCAATAAATATTTCTTAAATTGTTGAATGAATGAGGAAACTGAGGCCCAGAAAAAGTAATTTACCTACCTAAGGTCATAGGACTATGGATTTTGAGCTAGAAGTAACTTCCCCCTTGTTTTTTGTTGTTGTTTAGTCATTTTATTTGTGTCCAACTCTTTGGGTTTTTAAGATACTAAAAGTGGTTTGCCATTTCCTTCTCCAGCTCTTTTTACAGATGAGAAAACTGAGGCCAACAGGGATAAGTGATTTACCCAGGGTCACACAGCTAGTAAGGATCTATGGCCATATTTGAATTTAGGTCTTCTGACTCCAGGACTAGCATTCTGTCCACTGTACCACCTAGCAGCCCCTCATTTTACAGATGGGGAAAATGGGGCTGTAAAAGGTTAAGACCTGGCCAAAATCATGTAATTAATGTGTGAGATAGGGTTTGAACTCAGGTCTTCCTCACTTCAATAGAACCTAGAACTCTATCCACTGTACCACCTACATCAAAATAGTGGCAAGAATACAGGAATCCTAACTCCCCAATTGTGAGCATGCTACAGTAGAAAAAAGCCCTGGATCTGTTTGGTTGTCAGAAGACCTGTATTCACATCCTGTGCCCCTCTTTCCATTAGTACTTGTGTGATGTTGGGGACATCGCTTTACTTCTCTTTCTTTCTGTGGCTTCAGTTGTAAAATAATGGAGGTTGGGCTCAGGGACCTCCAATGTCCCTTCCAGGCCTGGATCTGTGACTCCATTTCTTGCTGTAGTCTGTTTTATGTGTTTCATAAAAATGGGAGTAATAAAGTATCCATCCCAACAGATGGAACAAAAACCCCTAGACTTAAGAGCTGCATGAGTAATTCCTTGGCTTTCAGAGTATGAGCTTCCTTGGAGGAGGGAAGACAGTTTGGAGACAGTTTTTAGGCTCCAAGACCACCAAACTTAAGTAATTTGAAAGATGAAGATGGGCCTGCATCTGGCCTGCCTGCAAATTACACTATCTGATGCACCAGTGGTTGTCGTCTTTCTGAAATCTGTCACAAAAGCCTTGTTTTTCGCTCTGCATCAAAGCTATCAGGCACTAGTTTGGGGAGGGAGGGGGGAGGGCTGGGGGAGGGGAGTTGGGTTGGGGGAGGTGGAAAGGATAAGGTGCTGGAAAAATGTAATTTCTTTTAAAAATACAAATTCCACTCTCCAAAGATCAAAGGGTTAGGATACTTTAGAGAAAGTTACTCTGGCTTCTCCAGCTACAATGCAAAATAAGAGTTACATTGTTAAGACTTAAGCGAAGGCTAATTTGCCTCATTTGAATCTGAAAGACAGCCCACATCCTTCCTGTTGCCCTGTAAAGAATCTGAAAAGGAGAAAACAGATGTATTAATATGTATTATGCTCCCCTTACCCCAGTGGCTCCCTCTGCCCCCCTCTGCAAAAACACACACACACACACACACACACACACACACACACACACACACACACACACGACCCAAAAGCTAAGGATGAATTTCTTCTTTTTCATCATCATCTTTTTTTTTTGGTCAAATGTGGTTCTGCAGATAGGAGCTCAGGCAGGGTGTAAGTGGGGGGTGAGGTGGGAAGTGCAAGTTCATTTTTTCCATTCTTCAGTAAAACTTATCTTGAACAACAGACTTAATACTGAGACTTGCTTATGTAACAGCCAACCCCGCCCCCTGTTCCCCCCACCCCCAAACTCCAGAACGAAGCCTTCTCACCTTTAGTGACTCAGTGCTTATGAAGTCCCTTTCTTTTTTCTTCAGAATAACGCTTCTGAATCTGTGGGACAGCTGAGATCCACAGCTATTTCCTTCAGTGATTTGAACCAGATTTCTAATTGGCCTTGCATAGTAATGAGATGGTGGAAGTTCCATTGTCATGATTTAAGAGCCTTTCCCTTCTCTCCTGTAGTTCCTTCCCCCATCCCTACCCCAGCCCTATTTTGGGAATCTGCAAAGAGTCATTTCCCTCATCAGTACTTTTTGTTGTTGTTGTCTAGTAACAATGCATAGGTCAAACTTGAGTCTACTCCTGCACTAAAGGCTTCGGTCTGGTATTTGTAGTGTTTGGGGCATAGATTGCCTTGATTACAGCTATTGAAATCCACAATTTAAACAAGTTCCGACTTAGCAGAAGGTGAGCATGCAAAATACAGCCACCAGTCACCAGAGAGGAAATCAGGCTAAAGCTTGACATAGCTTGAAGTGTTCAAAATATAAGAGAAAACTATCTGTGATGTGAGAACTGCAGAGAGAGGAATTTTGGAGTTTAGAAGGTTTTTCTAAGGTCTTCTAAAGGTCTCCAGACAGATTTGCATCTGAAGAAATCAGTATTGTAGCTCATCTTCCACAAATGACCTCTCAAGCTCAGTCCTCATCCTTGGTCTCTGCGATCTGATCTTTGATCACACTTTATGGCATTGTTGTTTAAGAAATGTTAGTGGACCCTAGGTACAAAAACAATTATACAGCATCCCGTGCTGAAGTGTTAGCCTGTCACCTGTTTCCTTTGTTACCTATGTTTTTCACCCTTTAAAAACATAGTTGAACTTTACAAATGCTCTAAGCTTTATGTAATTTGCTGGCAGACCAGGGACACTATCAACAAATAATTATCCATGAAAAACAAAAGAAAAAAAACAGCACTAGAACAAAAAGAAATAACTGCTCCATTCAAATTTCCTAGGATATTTTAGAATCTTTTTGTTTTGTCATTTGTTAAATTCTTGATGTGTTTATTAAGGGATATTCATTTTTTCCTGCTGAATTATGATGTTACCATAAAAAAAAAACCAACAACACATATTTTGCTATAAAAGCCCAATAGTCTCACAATTTCTATTGAGGAACTTAATTTGTCCGTTTTAAATAAATGCATATATCTTTATAATGTTGAGGATATTTCAATAATTCAGTAGGTCTGATCTCATTAGTGTCATACTTCTTCCACCAGTGAAGATTGCAATTCATCCATGCCCATTGATCTCCTTGTCTTAAGTTTCACTCCACTCCAAATTATCCTGTACACGGCTGCTGAAGTGATTTTTCTAAAGCTCAGGGCTTGCCATAACACTCTCTTAATCAATAAACTTCAGTCGCCTGCTGTAGCCTATAGGGTCAAGCATAAACTCTTCTGTTTGCTTTTAAAGCCCTTCACAATCTAGCCCCAGCCTACCTTTCAAACCTTGTTATACATTACTTCTTTTCACTTGCTCTGAGGTCTAGTCAGATTCCTCTCCTTTGCTGTACCTCACACATAACAGACCATTTTCTATCTCAGCCACTTGACTTTATCTCTGCCTTGTCTGGAATATACTTCCTCCTCCATCTCTTAAAAGCCCTCATTTTTTTTTTCAAAAGTAAGTCACCTTGAAGCAGTTAGGAGGCACAGTAGATAGAGCACAGCCTTGGAATTAGGAAGACCTGAGTTCAAATCCAGCCTCAGATACTTACTAGTTGTGTGACTCTGGGCAAGTCACTTAACCCCAATTGCCTCCAAAACAAAAACAAAAGTAAATCACTTTCTACATGACATGTTTCCTGATCCTTCCCACACAATCCCCTGAACTGCTGGTGCCCTTCTCCTAAATCACTTTGTGTTAATATTGTATATACTTATATAATGCATTATCATGTATAATAATAAATAATATATAATGATCCATATAACAAATAATATAATCATAAAATATAATTGTATAATGATATGATAGCTATGACAATGTAAATTATAAAATAAATTAATATAGTATATAATATTATATACTTATAGAAGATGCAACTATGTATCACAGTGAAGTGAACACTGGCCCTGGAATCAGGAAGACCTGAGTTCGAAACCAACTGCAGACATCTACTAGCTGTATCGTTCCTCAGTTTCACCATCTGTAAAATGAAGAGTAACAATAGCACCTACTTCCCAGGGTCATTGTGAGGATCAAATAAAATAATATTGTATAGCACTTTGCGAACCTTAAAGTGCGATGTAAATGCTAGTTTTTATCATTGTTATTATATACATTTTCTCTCCACTCCTCAAAGGAATATAAACTCCTAGAGGACAAACTGAGTTTCATTTTTGTCTCTGTATATCCCCTAGCACAAAGCACCTGACACAAAGTCTACACTTAATAACTGGTGATGGATTCATTCCTGTCTATGATTTTCTGTAAATCCAATATAGAGGATCTCCCCATGAACTAGATGGAGTTCTTCCTCTGGTATTTCGCACACATCAGTTGTCCCTCTGTTATCTGTGACTCTCACAATCTAGTTCTTCCACTTCCTTTTCCAGTCAGTCATACATTTCCTTGACATTTTTCTCCCACTTCTTACATGTAAGTCGCCAGAGTCACAATGAGAAGTAATAGGAAGAGCACTGACATTAGCCTATCAGGCCTTATTTAAATCCCACCTAAACAAAACTGTGTAACCTCTCTGTGTATCAGTTTCGTCATTTGTAAAATGATGAGAATGAGCTCTGTAATGCTTCATTCACAGGGCTGTTTTGAAAATCAAATAGGATTATTTATGTAAAGCACCTTTCATAACTTAATAGCTATTATTTTTATTGTGACAACTGCTACAGTGTGAAAGCAGCATGGTAGAGTGGAAAGAGGGGCAGCTAGGTGGCACAGTGGATAGAACTTTAGGCTTAGAATCAAGAAGACCCATCTTCATGAGATCAAATCTGACCTCAGACACGTACCAACTGTGTCACGCTGGGAAAGTTACTTAACACTGTTTGCCTCAGTTTCCTCATCTGTAAAATGAGCTGGAGAAGGAAATGGCAAAATCATTCCAGTATCTTTGCTAAGAAAATCTCAAAAGGGATCACAAAGAGTCAGACGCGAGTGAACACACACAGATACATACACACACTGAAAAGAATCCTGGATATAGAGTCAGAAGACCTGCGCTCAAATTCCACATCTTATACTTGTGCAATATTTGTGTGATTTTGGTCACCTCACTGCTCTTGGATTCATTTTCTAGATGGCCACCAAAGTCCCAGCTTTTAATCTATGATCCTACTTATACCTGCTGTGTATCTTTCTGTTCCCTATTAGTTACTTTCGAAGGCAGCATAGCATGGTATGATAGTGAATTTAGAGTTTGTAAGAGTGGCATTCAAATCCTTCCTCTGATGGGTCACATACTCTCTTGAGTCTCAGTTTCCTCATCTGTAAAATGAGTTAATGATATGTGCAGTTTTGATCTAACAGGGTAGTAGTGAAAATCAAACATGACTGGGTGTATAAAGCACATTCTTATCCATGGTAGTGTCTTAAAACTGAATTAATACCTTCTCTGTCTAATTCCTTTTGGTTCAGAAAGATTTAAATTGTAATGCTTGAGTATTTCACCAGTTTTAGTTTTCATTGCAGAGAGACTTAAGCATAACAATATACATGGAGTAAAAGACACAATACTTCACCCTATGTTCAAAACTGTAGATATTAAAAGCAATAATCTTGCATTTTCTTAAACCATAATTACTTAGAAGGCTATATGACATGGTAGACGGAGTGTTGGGCTAAGAGTTGGAAGACCTTGTTTTAACTCCTCCCACCGTGACCAGTGTAAGGTTACTTTATTTCTCTCAAGCTCAGTTTCTTCTTTTGTAAAATATACATGTAACTCTTCCCTCAAAGGGTAATTGCAAGATAGATTAGGTGATGGTAGTTTAAATTGGGCAGTGGATAAGAACATTAGACTTAGAATCAGGAAGCCCTCATACACTTAACTGTGTGACCTTGGGCAAGTCACTGAACCTCTGTTTTTCTCAGTTTCTTCACCTGTAAAATGGGGGTAATAATAGCATCCACCTCCTAGGGTTGTTCCAGTGAGATAACGTATGTCCACTACTTTGTAAACTCTAAAGTGCAATCCCCGTTAAAGTTCTAAATAAATTTCAGTTGTGATTGTATTTAATAACAATCATCACAGTATGTGGTTCAACAGAAAGCCCTGGGCCTGGAGTCAGAAGCCCCCAATGAAGTTCTCACCAGCTGTGTGACCTTGGGCAAGTCATTTAATCCCTCAGAGTCTATTTCTCCGTCTGTAAAATGGCCATAATAATCCCTATACCACCTGCCTCACAGGGTCCTTATGAGGACCAAAGGAAACGATGAATGCAAAACCATAAAGCGGGACAGAAATGCCAGCTGTTCCTATCATTTCGGTACTTGAAAGAGCTATGATTTCTTGGGTAGTAATGCAGTAATATACAGTCTTGGAGAATGGTTAGAGTTAAAATGTGATGACCCTGCATGCAGTCTGGGGATAAGACTTTCAGAATTCAGCTAGTCTGCTCTCAGAAAAGAGACAGCAGAATTGTCCCTGGGCTAGAGAGCCTTTGCAGCTTGGTAGGACATGCCACTCCTTCCAGAACCCAGTCACCTGCACACTGTACACCATCATGAGGCATCACGATTGTTAATATCGTTATTGTCCTCAGAAACCCAGATCTAGAGCCTGAAGAGTACTTAGAGGCCAAATGAGTCTAGACCCTTTATTTCAGAGATGACAAAACTCAGGCCCAAGAATAGTGATAATAATCATGTTGAGTATAGTAATGATAAAGAGAATAATAATAATAGCTAACATTTTATTTATTTACACTTTACAAGCCCATTTTACAAATGAGGAAACTGAGGCAGACAGGTTAAGCGACTTGCCCAGGGACACACAGGTAGTGCCTGTGAGAGGCAAGATTTGAATCCAGATCCTCTCATTCTAAAGCTAGTGAGTGCTCTTTCTACTGTGCATTACTACGTTATTCTGCTACATAATCTTTACATCTTACTGACCATATTTTATTAGTAGCTCCTTTCATTCCCTTACTTAGTACATGTATAGCACCTTATGA
This sequence comes from Notamacropus eugenii, assembly GCF_028372415.1. Taxonomy (NCBI): domain Eukaryota; kingdom Metazoa; phylum Chordata; class Mammalia; order Diprotodontia; family Macropodidae; genus Notamacropus; species Notamacropus eugenii. Next base: position 192,046,270 of record NC_092873.1, on the reverse strand, counting down.
ATTTAATCTGTGCCAAGATTTCGTTCTCTTTGTTTGAATAACTGTGACTATATACTCTGAAGCATAAAACCTGAAGATAAAATCTCTATAGCTTTTCAGTATGCCAACACAGTCCTTTCTTACACACACACACATACACACACACACGCACACACACACAGCAATCTTTTGGTCTGTAGTGTAATCTGTCACCTAAGTCAGGGGTTTTTAATCTCTTTTGTATCATGGACTCCCTTTGACAGTCTGGTGAAACCTATAGGCCCCTTCTCAGAATAATGTTTTTATATGCATAAAACTATAAAGGAAACCAATTATATTGAAATATAAGTTATCAAAAAATGTTCAGAGCCCCCAGGTTAAGAATCCCATCAAATTCAACTGCCTTATTTGCAAATAAGGAAACTGAGTCCCAGAGAGTTGAAGTGATTTGCCCAAAGTCAAATAATTGGGTGATAGCTGCTAGGTGGCTCAGTGGATGAGAGCTGGGCCTGGAGTCAGGAAGACCTGAATTTAATATGGCCTTAGACACTCACTAGCTGTGTCACCCTGGGTAAGTCACTTCACCTCTATTTTCCCTTAATCCACTAGCAAAGGAAATGGCAAACCACTCCAGTATCTTTGCCAAGAAAACCCCATACTGGGTCATAAAGAGTCAAATACAACTGAACAACTGAAAAACAATATTAGTTAGCAGATTTGAACTCAAGCCCTTTGACTCCAGTGGTCTCCACTATGGCTTCTTTTCCTAGTAAGCTCACCTGATATCAGCGGTACTTATTAATAAACATAAATCTTTTGCAAATACTCTTGGAAAGAAAGTGCAAGCACTGGCTCAGATAGAACTGCAGTGTGTGATCCATTAGGTTTCTTGCCTTCCTCTCATTCCATAGAATTCTACACTTCCTGGATGTCAAAAGTTCACTTGCCAGCTGCAGCTGTTTCCTGTGGATAGTGTTCTAAATGGTTCTTATTTATGAGATGTCTTCTACTGTAAGTGCTATCTGAATTAATATGGGTTCCACTATCCGTTGCCCAAGTTGATCTAATTTGCCTTCTTCTAAGAAATAATTGCATTTCTCTTTAGATATAATACTCAACAGCATCTTCTGTTTTGACCTGATTGAAATATATAACTTTAAAATGTATAAACAGGGAAATCAAAGAAAGTCATTTTGTTTTCTGTTTGTTTATGAGCCCTGTCTTTCCTCCAGGCTCTTTGGGCAATGGTAGCCTAACAGATAGCAATGATGTGATGTAAAAGTTAAGATGTCATTTACTAAGGAGCTGCTCCAGAAAACTGGGGCAGCCAAAGAACACCTTGGGCGCATTGTTTCTGAAAAACCGAAAATCCCCAAGGAAAGCAGCAAACCTGCCAGATTTTTTTTTTTAAGCACATTATCCAACAGGCTTGGAATCGAATCAGACCTTTCACAGAGCAGGGAGCTTTATTTTTCAGTGTGTGTGTTCAAACGGTGTAACAATGGGACCATTTGAACCAAAATGAGTAGTCCAACAAAAGGGTAGGCAGTCAGCAATGATGAAGAGAATTGTTGATTCAGATGTCCTGGTACAGTCATGAAAATCTAGATGCCCCTCATTTCCAGGATAAATAAAGACTGTGCAAAAAAAGGACAAATCAAGTTTTTTGAAGGCCCCAGCTATTTTCTTCTTTATAAAAAAATTTTTTTTACTACAAAGCGAATAACATCTCTCAAAAATAATCAAATGAGAAAAATAAAAGAATAAAATCAAATCTAAAATAATGGTTTCATTTAAACTATTTAGAGTTTGCTAAAAGGGATTTTTGTGTAAACTTTTAAAAGCAATCACAATAATTCTTTATTTTCTGTGACTCCTTATGGTCTTTGTCATCTGTGTACTTGAAAATTTTGATGGCTATCATTTTTACCCAGTCTGTGTGTGTCCTGATTCTGGGCCTTTGTTATTACTTTTGTAAATTTCTTTCCTTATTGCTTTGCACTCCTATTTATGATTTTTATGACACAATAATATTCTGTTACATAGATATCTGTCAACAAGCGTTTATTAAGCACCTGGCACGTACCAAAAATGTAATTATAACAATCAAAATAGTAGCTAGCATTTATTGAGTGTTTTGAGATTTGCAAAGCACCTTACGTATGTTATTTGTAATATGTATATTTGATCCCTCACAACAGGCCTGTGAAGTAGATGCTATTATTAACTCCATTTTACAGATGAGAAAACTAAGGCCTACAGGGGTCAAATGATTTGCCTATAGTCCCCCAGCTTATAGTGTCTAATGCAGGATTTGATCTTTGCTATTCCTGACAGACTCTGGATCCGTAGCCTCAGCTTAGTTACTCAACATTAGAGACAAAAATATATTAAATGAAACAATCCTTATTGTCAAGAAACTTACAGTTATAATAGAAAGACAAGAAGAACGTTCAATCAATCTATCAATAAACCTTTATTAAAGATTACTGTGGCCAAGTATGTGCTAAATGCTGGGGGTACAAAAAGAGGCAAATGATGTATGTAAGTATAAAAAAAAAAGACAAAGAGAATAAACACAAAGTAGTTAAATAGAAAGTAATTTGAAAAGGAGAGAGGATACTAGCAGTTGAGGGTAATCAGGAAAGACTTTACATGGAAGATGATTCATTTAGCCATTCCCCAGTCACTGAACATTATTAATTGAGATCCTTCCTATTTCTTCCAACATGCCCATAGGTGTGGCCATAGAATTCCTGAATGTTTCACTTAAGAATACAGGGGACTGAACAGAAGATAGAGAGACCAGCGTGTTCTGGCTTCAGATATTTCTCAGTCATCTGTAGTGAATGTGGGATTTGGATTCAGAGGACATGGGCTGGAATCCTGACTCTCCCACTTCATGTGGGATTTCTGAGTCAGTTTCATCCTCTGTAAAATGAGGTATTTGGACTAGAGGACCTCTCTGGTTCCTTCCAGCTGTAAATTGATCCACCTATTTAGGAGCTAGGTGGTGCAGTGGATAGAGCATGAGGCCTCGAATCAGGAAGACTCATCTTTCTGAGTTCAAATCTGGCCTCAGATACTTACTTGCTGTGTGACCCTGGGAAAGTCACTTAATCCTGTTGGCTCATTTTCCTCAACCGTAAAATGAGCTGGAGGAGGAAATGGAAATTGCATACCTCTTCAGTGTCTTTGCCGAGAAAACCCTAAACAGGAGCGTGAAGAATCCAGCCTGAGTGAAATGACCAAACAACATCCAGGAACTAGAGAGAATTTTATCATTTTCCAGATTTTTGCCTGTCTCTCTTCTTTTTTTGTCCCATTGGCAATTTGTGCCCTACCCTGCCAGGTTTACTACCAAAAATTGCTTTGGTAACAATAGAAACAAATGTTATTTGAAATAGTTTTTGAGCTGCTTCATGTAAATTATTATTAAAGTGGGGTGCTGATGTGGAACTTGTGCCCAGCTAAGTCCCCAGTAGTAACTTTGGAAAGTCAAAACAACTGGTCAGCATGAATCGATTAACAACTATTTTAAGCATCTTCTTTGTACCAGTCACTCTGTTAGACACCAGGGATACAAATACAAAAACAGGACAGTCCTTGTCCTCAAGGAGCTTATACTCTACCAGGGAAATACAGCATTCTCACAGATAAGAAAATATAGGATATTTTCAAAATAAGTACACTGTGGCATGGAGGGAGCCACCCACTGCCACCTAACACAGGATCAGGAGAGGCCTCTTGAAGAAAATGGGGGGATCAGCTAGATGTAAGATAGCAAAGTCCAGGCTGGAGTATAGAGTGAATGAGTATATTTATTTTTAATGGAAAAGAATGTTTTATTAACATAAAACCCACTTTTAATCTTTAAATAACAGCAATAATAGCATTTATAGATGGTTTTAAGGTTTGCAAAGTACTTTACATATGTTAACTCATTACATCCTCATAACTCTGCTGTGAAGTGGGTACTATTCATTATCCCTGTTTTACAATGAAGAAAGCAAGGCTAAGTGACCGAGTCAGGATTCCAGTTCAGGTCTTTCAGACTCCTGGTCCCATTCTCTATCCACTACACCATCTGACTGCCTCACAATATTATAACATGATATAATATAACATGATATGAAATGACATAATATGACAACATACATACATATATGCATAGATACAATAACAGTGCTTACTGTACGCGAGACACTGGGCTAAACACATTCCAATAATTATCTCATTTGATCCCTACAACAACCCTGGTAGGCAGGATGAGGAAAGTGAGACAAACGAGGGTTAAGTGACTTGCCTAGGATCACACAGCTAAGTGTCTGAGTCTATACTTGAAGTCAGGTTGTGCTGACCTCAGGCCTGGCCCTCTACTACATTACCTAGCTGCCTCAATATATGATATGATATGATGTGATATGATATGATATATGATACACAATTCAATATAATATGAATTTATAACAAAAGTAGCATATTAATAACATTAATGTGTTGGATGGACTTTTTATACAAAGTTTTCAAAACGTGTTTTCTTTTATAATATTCTTATATAATGTTCTTTTATAATGTTCTACCAACCCCTCCTCCTCCACTGACCAAATTTAAAAATAAAGACTTACATAAATCTGGCAAAACAAATTCCAACGTTGACCATGTCTAAAAATGTATACTCTTTGTGTTTTAATTCATCATGATTCATCTTCATCCTTTTGTACTCAAGGTTTATCATAGCATTAATTGATCAGAATCCTAAAGCATTTTGAAGTTGCTTTTCTCTCTAATGTTATCATTGAGAAGACTGTTCTAGTTCTTCTCACTTTGCTGTACCCCACAGTTGATGGGAATCTTCCTTATGTTGGAGGTTAGCCTTGTTGGGAAAATCAAATAAGATGATATTTGTAAGGGCTTTCCATAGTGACTGGAACATAGTAGATGCTTTATAAATGTTATTATTGCTCTGAATCTTTTTTTTATTCTGACAACTGTATTTTAATATAACTGGTTTCCTTTGTAATCCTATAAATTTTATTTTATGCATTTAAAAACATTCTGGGAAGGGGTCCTTAGGTATCAACAGACTTCCAGAGAGATCCATGACACCAACAAAAATAAGAACCCCTTATTCTGTGAACAAATCTAGTTCTTTCTGAGGCTCATGTCTCCACTTCCCATGTAACTAAACAAAACTGTCCCTCCCTGATTTAAACCGGACTACAGTGGTATAAGTGGCAGTTCTGTGAACCTTGACCTCCTGGTGTGTTTCTCAGGCTTTGTAACTGGTGAACTGATCTGGCCTTTGAATTCATCTGGTCTCTGAATCATTACCTTCTCTTGTCTATTTACCTGGTACCATGTCTCTTGTGGATTGAAAAACTTGCTATTTAGAGGGAAAGCAGTTAGATGTATGTACTCCTTATAGGCCCCTTTCAGATCTCTGTGAACTTATTCTGGGTGTCTGCCCTACCCCCTTTAGATCTGGTAACATCTAAAGCATTTCCTGATAGTTCCTTTAAGTAAATAAATCAGCAAACTTTATTAAATACCTAGCATGTGACCACGCAATGTGTTAGGTACAAGGGCTATAAAGACCAAAATGCATCAGGAATACTCATGTTTACATCCAGCCTTAGATTAATTAGACAAATCGCTTAATTTCTCTATGCCTTAGTTTCCTTATCTGTAAAAATGAGGAGGTTGGATTAGACAGTCTGTAAGATCCCTTCTAACTCTAAATTTGTGAACCTGTGATTTCTTCTTAGGAGCTGTCTTCTTTCTGTGTTGCTTCTCAGTACACACTTCAGAAAGACACTTGCGAATATAACTGAATCTATGAAAGACACGTACATCTCGTAGGAGAGAAGGATGCACTTAGGGCCAGGGACGACGCTGTGTTTCATGGAATAAAAAATTAGATATTGTTTTCATAGTCACATTTACCTCTTCATTTTGTATCCAGTGTTGGCATTTCATTGTGTTCCTCCCCTGCTATTGTATAAAGACAGACCCTACCAATGTCAGTGAATGTAGCCAAGCCTGTTCTTAGATCCCTCCTTATGGAATGAATGAAGCTGATTTAATAGTAAGAATTTACATTTCTATAGTGTTTTAAAATTTTACAACCTGTTTTCCTTACCTCCTGGAGTGCCTACTTTTAACAATAGATAAGATCCTAGAAAGTTCTGAAAATTTTTGTAATTTGGATACTATTTTAAACACAAAAGAAGGGAGGACTTCCTATTTAATCATGTCCTGGGGTGGACCCTTTACTAAGTCAATGCATGTTTCCTAAGTTCAGATTTTTGTACAGAACATTTCCTGACAGCAAAGCATACCTGTAAAGCTTTCCTAGATTTGACCCACCGATTCAATTGTCCAATTAAATTGTTCTTTATTGAGTACCTGCTATGTGCTCAAAAGGCAGTGGGGCATAGTTAGAGTGCTAGGCTTAGAATTAGGAAGCCCCAAGATTCAAATCTCACCTCTGACTCTTACTGCTTATGTCCCTGTGGGCTAGTCATCACTTTTCTATGCCTTCAGCAGCTCCCTAGGACTTATCTGTGAAGTCAGAGGGGATTTAATGATCTTTGTTGGTGGAGGGATTTCCCACACTGGGAGCTCCCCACAACAATGAGCTCACAGCTTCTTCAGTAAGTCAGGGACTATATGTTTAGTGCTGGCCCATTTCATCCTCTCTCTACAAAGTCTTTGTAGAAGAGGTTAAAAGTGATAATTCAGCATAGATCTGAAAGGTAGGCAGACTATATTGTCTCAGAATCATAAAACATTTAAGTTGAGTTTAACCTGTGCTTGAACAAAGATCTTCTCTCCCTCATCTCCATCTGATTACTTCTGCTTGGAAATGCCGAGTCCATCCAGTCCTATTTTTGGAGAATCTCTAATTATAAAAACCCTTGCCTTATATATCTGTGTTCTGAGGTTGTTTTGTTTTGTTTTGTTTTTCAATTGCAAATAGCATTCTTTTTCAATCTAGAAGAGACGTCAGAGACCTAATTTAGCCCCTTTATTTTAAAATGAAGAATTTGAAACTGAGAAATCAAATGCCCAAGGCCATCTGATTAGTAAGTAATACTGATAATTATATAGTGTTCTAAGATTGGCAAAACACTTTATGTTCATTAAGTCTGTTTGGGCCTTACAACAGCCCTGGCATCAATATCCCCATTTTACAGATGAGAAAACTGATATTGAGGGAAGTCAGTACATCTTGGAAGCAGAATTTGAACCCAAGTCTACCTGACTTCAAGCCCAGCACTCTCGTCTCACTGCCTGTTACACTAGGTTTCTGACTCCCAATCCATTGCATTTTCTACTAGTACATTGTATAGGGAGCAGGAAAAAGCTGCAAGTTGAACATGATGATACCACCTTGGCTGATTAGCTGGTTGGCTACTAAAATGATGAATTTGGGGGCTACCACAGCACATGAGGCAGAATTTTAAAATGTCCTCCCTCTTTGAAAAAATGTTTGCGCATACATTATCCCCATTTTACCCTCACAATTGCTTCATGAATTAAGCAAGGCAAATATTTTTATCTCTGTTTGACAGAAGAAGAAATCAAGACACAAAAAAAGTCCCCAAATTAGCTCCACTGATCCACAGTTCAGTGTCTTACTTTGTAGACCAGAAAATTGTTTACGAAGATCAAACTTTGTGTTATCATCTGATTCTGTGATTTTATTACTTGTGGGAGGACACTCATTGTGGAAGGTCTTTTAAGTTGTCTTAAATATCTTGCCCAGTGTCACATGGGGTGTGGGAGAGAGAGAGAGAACCTGAATCAAGGTCTTCCTGACTCCTAGGTTGGTCCCCTATCCCCTAGGACACACTGCCTCTGAAAGAGCAAATAGTTATTAGAAAAGCATTCTTTATCCCTTATTTTAAAAAAAAAAAAAGTATATCCTTGAGAGTGTTCTCCCGAAAGACCAGGACAGTTTTGATGTCTGCAGAGAAATTGTCTGCTCTTGAATACTGAGTTCTGTTTCACCAAAACCTAAAATCTCTCTGCTCCCTCAGTCTCATGGGCAGTGAAAATCAAGGATGTGTCTTGTCTTACAGAAGAGTCCCATAGAGTCGCATCAATCAGTTGGGACTTTCTGGAATCAGCAGTGGTCCAATGAATCCGCTAGGATGGGAATTAGAGCCTCTTTTCCCCTAAATCCTTGCCAACCCACAGGTGTGGGCATTATGCAAATGGCAGCTCTCTGCACACAAATGTGGCAGCTATTTTTGTTAAGCCAGTGTAATATTTAAAAGCAAACATTTAACAGGAGGATAACGGCTGCTGAACCTGTATTTGCAGCTGCAGCTGCTCCATCCTCTGGGGAAGCAAAGATGGAGCTTTTCCAACTATTCATAAAGGGTGAGCGTGGAGGGGGCAGAGAACTTACTCCAGCATAATAGTGCACAATAAAATCTTGTTTCTCGTACTGCCTTCTCTTGCTCAGAAGTTAAGCTACAAAGGGATTTTTCTGCCTTCAGAATCTAGGTTGATTTCTCCATGAGGGTCATTCTAGCTACCTCATTTCTTTGATGAGCAGGATCACATGTGTTTGGGAGGAATGAAAGAAAAATGGTCTTTTTAAACCCATGAACAATTAAGGTCCTGTCCGTTCTCGGGGTCCTACAGGTTCCCTGGACTAAAGAGACATTTGTAATTCTACACCCTAAAGGTACAACTATTATTCTTAAAGCAAAGCTGCCATTAGAATTAAATTTTAATAGATATCAGATACCAGTCTCAATAGAATTCTCCTGTCCCTTTTCATTCCCTATCCCCTTTGTCTCCTCTTGTTCTTTCAGACCCTCCCTCGACTACTTTTCCTAGCCTAATCATAAGACAACTGCATGGTATGTTTTGACCTTTTTCTTTCTTTCTTTTTTTTTCTCCTGTTTGGCCCACTTCCTCAACAATAAGGACAAAGGAATTTCCGCAGTCTCTTGGGATTCTCCAGAATGAGATCTGACCTGCAGCACATGCAGAACATGAAATCTGTAGAAACAGAAAATGTTTTAATGATTATAGTGCCATCTATACAATTTGCTACAAATAAGAGAGGAAAATGCCAGTTTCAAGAAACCAACAAAAGCTGGGTGAGGGGAAGCCATTCCATTTTCAATTATTTACTAGGGGAAAAAACAACTATAACTGAAATTACATGATAGAATTGTCATTTCTACTGCCTGAGGGCAGGTTCCTGGAAATATAATGCTTGCTTTCTGATTAAAGGGGGGAAACACACACACACACACACACACATACACACATACACACACACACACACACACGCGCGCGTGATGCACTGTGTGCAGGTTGTGGTCAGGAAATGAGTTTCTAGGACAGGAGGGGCCAGCTGCCCTTGACAGAGGGAGTGATGAGGGACCAGTCCACATAAATGGTTGTACTGCAGCCTTTCCTTTCAGACTGCAGCCAGCAAGCATCACAGGGAGAAAACTGCCTTTGTTTATTTATTTGTGTATTGATTGATCCATTGATTTCATATTTATGCAGCTGCTACAAGGATTAGGCTTGACACATAATAGGAGGATCATATAGTAAAGTGAGAAGAAAGGAGACGGATGTAGCAGGAAAATTACTTGGTGTCTTGTTACCAGAATCCAGAATTTACCTGATCAAATTTAACCCCCATCTCTGATTTAGACTGTTAGGCCAAAGCAGGGATGGTGAACTCTAGAGAATTATCATAACACCTGACCTTCTATAGAGCACTTTCAAGTTTGCAAAGTACTTCATGGATCTGAGCCTTGTAGCAGCCCTGTGAGGTAGGCATCACAAGTATTATTATACTATTTGTGCATAGAAGGAAACTGAAGCCTGGAGAAATGAAGTGACTTAAGTAAATGTTGGAAGCAGAGTTTGACCCCATGGCTTTCTGATGCTCTGCCCTTTCAGGTAACAGTGTCTTCCTCATATATGTTGTCAGAGATTGATTTTGAGGATGAAACTTACCTGTCTATGATAGATAATGTACCAACACATTTATTCAGTTTGCTCCCTTCCTTTGCATTGTTAATTAGAAGTAAAATGTCTTCCAGTTCAGTTAAAAATGTCATGGGACAACTTTCTTTTAGATATAGTGGCCATCTTTTAAAAAACCAGGATGTATAAATTCATACAACATTCCATTTTTCAAATTAAGATCATACTTTATTTTCTGGAGGGCAGCTAGATGATGCAGCAGATAAGAATGCCAGACTTGGTATGAGGAGAACTCTTCTTAGCCTAGGAGAACTCTTCTTGGCCTCTGACATTTAGTAGCTGTGGGACTCTGCACAAGTCACTTAGCCTGTTTGCCTCAGGTTCCTCCTCTGTAAAATGAGCTGGAGGAGGAAATGGCAAACCACTCCAATATCTCTATCAAGAAAACCCCAAATGGGGTCACAAAGAGTCAGACATGACTGAAAGTAAACAGCAATAAAGCTCTTTTCTTGAAGTCAGGACTATCTATGAAGACTTAGGAAATATGTTCACCATATCCATAGGATACTTAGGAATGACCTCAGGTAAAAACTTTGGACCTTACTTTCTGTGGTTTGTGATCACTTCCTGTACTTCTCTCACAGATGCTTTCATGAATGCCTATGAATTATCTGCTTCCTGTGATATCAATATCACAAGCTATTGAATTGATTTCGATAAGGAGTCCTGTTTTCATGCCCAGAGTAGTAACATCGGTTAGCACACTTTAGCTTGGCTTGAAGCTTACCATACTGTGGGCATTTCTTGGTCTATTGAAGGTTAAATGACATTGCATTTCTACATTGAATGCAGTTGGTTACAGTTTTCCACTCTGTTCTGTTAATGAATTTTCTTTTTAATATCCAGGAAATTTAAATCTGAGGATGTGTATTTAGTCCTTTAGAGATTTTTTAATCACTCTTACTTTTAAAAGAATTACTGTGAGAGGCAGCATGGTACAATGACAGCTGCTTACCTACAAGAGGGGTCCACAGATAGATTCCAGGGAATAGATGAATTTGGGAAGAAATGATACCTTTGTTTCAATATAATTGATTTACTTTTTGAGTCTATATTTATTTTATGCATTTAAAAACATCACCAGATTGCCAAAAGGGGTACAGGGCTCAAAAAAAAATTAAGAACTCCTGACTTAGAGCATCATTGATATTTATACACAGTGTTCCTAAAGTTTTAGTACAGTTTTAAGCTTAAAACTTTAATAAAAGTTTGAAAAAAATTTTTAAACTTAATAGAAGTTTGATAGCTCAAAACTGTACTAGGACTTTTGAGACACCATTTATGGTGCTATAGGCTTTACAAAATATCTTACTTACATTATCTCATTTGAACTTCACAATAACCTTTTCTGAGTAGGCACTATAGCCATTATTATCCCTATTTGACACATGAGGAAATTAAGGCAGAATTGGAAAGAGGATTCAAATTCACTTTGTCCTGACTTCTAATCCAGTGTTCTTTTCTTTTCCAGTCTCTCTCTCTCTCTCCCTCTGTCCCTCCCTCTCCCTCTTTCCTCTGTCACACACACACACACACACACACACACACACACACACACACACACACACACCAGTTTTAATGCTTCTTTAAGCCACAAACATTTACATTGCATAGATATCAAAAATAATAGCCTGTCTCTGGGTTTGTGTCTCCCTTGGCTTATTCCTATTCTGGACTCCTGGCTATTTCTTGTTAACGTAGCTATATGGTGACATTTCATATCCAATTTCCATCTTCTCCTCTAAACTACTCAAGATACAGAGCTGACTAATTATAGAGACAAATCATGACCCACAGTAGGACTTTAGATTCATACTTTTAACTTAAAAATTTCTTGGTAGAAATTTGTCTGAACCATCTGAAGTCGATATGATCTTATGCCCCTTATTATTCCTCGTTTTCAAATTAATGCTTAATTTCCATATTCCGTAGATCCATTGGTCTAAATAACGTCTCACAGGACATTAGAGATTTCTTTCTATGAGTTGCCCCCCCCCCCCCCCATGAGTTTAACTTTGTGATGTCTTCATTCCTGTCCTGCCAGTTCTGACAGGTTTTATCATGGGCTTACCTGCCCAAAATGGGCATTTACTTCTGGGCCATGACCACACTGCTCAGAACTGCCATATTCTCTTTTTAACTGTGCTAGGAAACCTGATAGTCCCAGAGGTTGAAGTTGGTGAACTGGTGGATTCACTTTTATTAAAATGAAGGAAGAGAATATGAAAAACTCTAGAAGAGAAAACTCTTGTCAGATGACTGAAAAGGTATTCCAAATCTGTCATTTAGGGATATTTTCAAAGAACAGATGTTTAACCCCCTGTAAATGATCTAAGTCATTTTGCCACTGAAATCAAGCAGTTTAAATAAAATTCCAGAGAACAATTTCAATAAGAATCCTCTACCACCATAACCTTCACGTAACTCTATTATTCATCTTAAATTTCATCCCCAGAGATTAGGAACATTTCTGACTTCTTTCAGCAGAATAATTGAGGACTTATGAAGAGACATACTTATGCCCTTTAAAATTCCCCTTCCTTTGACTAAACCAGCTATTCTTTCAACACAGTTGACCGGTTGACTTATATTCGTTGGATTGACCTGAACTCAGCCACTGTTTCATGTCTGACCACAGAATCAGAGGACCCTGGGAACTTTGAGGACTTTGAAAACAAACGTAGTCATGAGAAATGACCTAGGAACATTTTCAGGGCTGACCACCCTATTCTCTCCTGGCTCTGATTTAAACTAGGCAAAGGATAGAGAGGGCTATTCTGGCTTTACTTTCCGATAAATCTGACATGGTTATCCACCATCCCCAACAGCAAACAAGATTCCAAAACTCCATTAGCCTACAAAAGTCTGCTAGCATAGCCAAACCAGTGCTTATGGCAGCACTATTATTGTGACATGTCTGCTGTCCTGTGGGGAAAGATATAAATTGAGTGACTGATTACATTTTAGAGCCACGGTGTGGGGAGAGGGGGATCCATGTTGTCAAGAATATACTACTTGTGGCTGTCCCCAGACCCGTCTAAAAGCAATAATTTGTTTCTAATGCATGGTCTTTTGGATTGTTCCTGCAGTGGTTGGCTCCCTGTTCCCTCATGGGGCCTCAGTCAACTACCCCTGGTTTTAAATACTTTATGTATTGGTCAGAATCTCCTCTGCAAACCATAGCTCATGGGCTTTGCTCTGCTCCTCCAGGTGTTTTTTGTTATAAGCCAGAAACAATTTATTTAGCAACAAAGGCATTTTGTAACACATCAATGTATAGTATAGTGAATAGAGTGCCAGGCCTGGACTCATCTTTCTGAGTTCAAATCCTCCTCAGACACTAAATCTATGACCCTGGGTAAGTCACTTAACCTATTTGCCTCAGTTTCCTCATCTGTCAAATGAGCTAGAGAAGGAAAGGCAAACCATTTCAGTATCTTTAACAAGAAAACCTCAAACGGGTTCAGACACAACTGAAAATAACTGAACAACAACAAATACAGTAAAATTATAACAGAACATTTTCCCTATAACATTTAGCTCACTCTCCCACAAAAATTCAGTCCTTAAGAAAAGTGGCCCTGTGTAGAGCCTGCATGTGTATGCATGGGTAGACATTATAGAGAGCATTGTGGTCTAGGCATCTGAATGAAAGATATCCCAGCAGAAAACGCATGTGAACAGGATGCATATGTGGAGGAAAAACTCCTTCTCCTGATGTTGCAGTGCTGCAGTTGTTTTCTGTTAATGTTGGACCTCAGCTATAGTCGACAACAGCGATGCTATCTTTCAGGCTACCTGCTATTCTGTCCTCCACTTGATGGAGATAATGTGATTAGTAAACCTCTTCCTTCAAAGGGGAGTCATGACTCCTCAGTCAGCCTTCTCAGCCAACTGTTAATACTTATAGCCAGAAGAGAGAGGACGTTCAGCGGAGAAAGAAGAGCCGAGGTGATACTTCTCATCTCGCTGTGCAAAGCTAAACATTTTACGTGCTTCAAAGGGGAAAAAAATATCAAACGAGGGTCTTTAGATAAGATTAATGGAGGTATATAGAGTTGGGAGATGGATGGGGGAATACAAAGTAAACACAATGAAGATATATGAAGTGGAATCACTGAGGTTCAGTAGCCATTAGGGAGGTGGACTTACTGGGATGTTCTGTGAAAGAAGGAAAATATTAGCAGATAATTCACTATAGCAAATAGTACAAGTACTTCCAGCGTTCTGCCTGAAGCATTGTTTCCTGTGAGCCTGTCTATTCCCATGCTCCATCAGGATAGTAATATCTAATCTGCTCGTATCCCTTTGCAGTAATAGTAAGCCTCTAGAAAAGGAGAAGTAGTAATTCAATAATAACTTTATTTTAAAACCCATCTCAATTGTCACAAAACCTATTATATTATAAACTATTTTGTAGGACTCTTTTCATTTTATTTTTTTAAAACATTATTTAGAACTTGAAAAGTGCTAGTTGATTATAAGAAGTAATGCTTTCAGACTCAAAGTATCTCTAGTTTAGGGGATGTCAATCAGTCAATAAGCAATAATTAAGCCCTTGTTGTGTGCCAGGCACCTCACCAAGCTCTGAGGATACAAAGGTAAAAACAGGCCCTCCTTTCAAGGGGCTCTCATTCTAATGAAGTAATAACATGTAAATAGCAGTACATACCAAGTAGTTGGAAGATAATATGGTGGGGTGGAGGATGGGTAGCAATGCAGCTAGGTGGCACAGTGGATAGAGTACTGAGCCTGGAGTCAGAAAGACTGGCCTTAGATGCTAGCGGTGTGACCGTGGGCAAGTCACTTCACCCTGTTTGCCTCAGTTTCCTCATCTGTCAAATGAGCTAGAGAAGGAAATGGAGAATCATTCCATCTTTGCCAAGAAAACCCCAATTGGGGTCACAGAAAGTCAGACACGATTTAAAAAATGACTGAACAAACTACAGTATCAGAGGGGAAGGCACTAACAACTAAGCAGGGGGACTGAGAAAGGCCTCATGCAGAAGATGGGGTTTGAGCTAATTTCTGAAATAAGTCAGGGAACTACGAGGCAGAGGTGAAGAGGGTGAGAATTTCAGGCACATGAGAGTCAGTCATTTTAAGAACACAGAGATTGAGAGCTGGGAGAGGGGGACAGAACATAGGGTAGTGTGACTGGATCATAGAGTATATTGAGGGGGTCCAGTGTTAGAAGACCGAAAAGGTAGGAAAGGGCTAGGGTATAAAGAGCTTAAACCCCAAACAGGATGTTATGTTGCATCCTGGAGGTTATAGAAAATTTTTTGAGTAGGAGGGTGACATGGAGAGACCTACACTTTTTTAGGAAGATTACTTTGACAGGTGAATAGAGGGTGGAATGGAATAAGGAAAAACTTAAGGAGAGATCAATTAGGTGGCGGCTATTGGTCTTATTCTGAAGGTCATTTGGGATTATCTGGGAAATTCTATATGCGTATAGTCATAGCTAAATGATTCATTTTTTTAAAAGCCTGAATTATAAAAATTGGGAAGAAAGTATAAGAGGATACAGAGAAATGTGTTAGACAAAACATATCTACTTGTTCTTTTTCATTTATAATTGAGTCCTGAAGCCCAGACAATGAAAATGTTCTTCAAATTAAAATTAGATGAAGCCATCCATAGAAATAGCTCTCTCCTCTTCCCACGTTTCTTCATTAGTTTAAAATTTTCTGCAGTCTATATCCTAATTTTATTCATTATCCTTTTGAAAGTTCTCTACAAGTCCTGTATATGTCTGAGTTCAAGTTAGGGTGACCATACCAGGCAGGTCTGTTCCAGGCATTGAAGGGCAATAATGAATCTGAGAGAATCCCTTAAGTGTAGTGTCCTTTCCATTCACTGATATTGCTTCTACGGGTCCTCACTGTAAAATGGCCATCTTCATAATGGCCATTATGGGGATGTATCTGTTCTACCAAGGACTTAACATTACTCTTAGGGAAAGAGCCAGAATTGCTCCTCCATGAACCAGCCATAACCATACCCTCTGTACTTTACTCATCTTCTCAAACTTTAAACTGAATTGCCACTGCAATTAATCAGCTGGCTCTCCAACCTCATCCATGTGGGTATTTGCTGCAGTAATACACGTTGCGACCCACCAATGCCTTCTCATTCTGTGCCCATGTCTTCTGACAAGCCTGCTACAGGAACTTTATCAGTGATGTGTTGGAGCTGGCTCATAGCCAACTGTTACTAAAAACCAGAGCTTAATTCATTGTTTTATTGATTGTCTAGACTTAAAAAAGGGATAAAGAAAATGTTAATGATGTGGATTAAACTTAAAAGTACATTCTCTGTATTTTTCCTTCCCCCCCACCCCCCCCATAGATACCAGATAGTTTTGATGATTACTGCCTTATGGTATAATTTAAGATGTGGTACTACTAAACCTCCTTCTTTTTTTTTTTTTTTCATTATTTCCTTTCATATTCTTGTTTTTTGGTCTTCCAATAAAATTTTGTTATTATTTTTTTCTAATTCAGTAAAATAGTTTTTTGGTAATTTAATTGAAATGGAATAGAATACATAAAATAGTTTAGGTAAATTTGTCATTTTTATTGTATTGGCCCTGCCTACCCATGAACAATTAATGTTTTTTCACTTATCTAAATCTGAATTTATTTGTATAAAAAGGTTTTTTTGAAAAATAAGTTTGTTTATATAGTTCCTGAGTTTGTTTTGTCAGGTTTAATCCCAGGTATTTTATACTGTCTAGTGTTATTTTAAATGGGATATCTCTTACTATCTCTTCTTGCAGAGTTTTCTTTGTGATATTTGTGTGGATTTACTTGATAAAGTATAGAGCATAGAGCAGATTGTTATAGGACCATAGGTCTAGACCTAGAAAAGACCTCAGAAATCATCTAATCCAGCTCCCTCATTTTATAAATGAGGAAATGGAAGCCCAGGGTGGTTAAATAATTTTTTCCCAAGTGACATAGGTAGCAAGTATCACTGATGGGATAAGAGGAGTCATAGTAGTAGAAAGAGTAGAGAATTGGGAAGGAAAGGGTGATGACAGGAACCTCTCCATTTATACTGTTTGCATTTTCTCAAAACTGAGTAGATTGGGAGGAGGGGTAGGGATATATAATGATAATTAATCAACAGAAGAATCAGAGTGTCATTTCTCCCTCCCCAACACTCTCACCCCACCTCCAGTTGTGATCTTTCTCAACCTGAGCCTGTTTGCTTTTGTTGAGGTCAGTGAGTCACTGAGCTCTGGCTTAGCAGTAGGGAAAGAAACCCAAAGAGAGTAGCAAACAGTACCATAGCTGTATCAGATGAGGTATGTGGCTTCCTTCAAACTCGCTTGCATAATATTGCCTTTATTTCCCCCAAGTGTAACCTCTTCCTCCCTGTCTCTTGACCCTGTAAACATTTTGTCTGCCCCTAAAATAGATTTATGTCTGCCAGGCCTAGAGGCCATCCCCACTCCCTCCTAAGATGAAACTATACTAAACTATTTGTCATCCTCAGCTACATATGGGCACATTGTTGGTACGAAATATCAATAAGAACTGTGGTGAAGAAGGAAATGAGCCAGAACTTTTGGTATATGATGGATATTTAAAACCACATACAAACAGCAGTCCTACAACAATAGGTTCTCTGAACTCTGTGTGTTTTAGTTGGAACATAGAAGCATGTATAGCAACGTACGAAGCAGGCATTCATCCCCATACTACGTGTGTTCCATTTTTTAATTCCTGATGGGAAGGTGTGGGAAGATACAAAGCAGGGCTCATGATTGATGCTGGCTGAGGTCAGCAGGAGAAAAGTAGAACCGAGCAAAAGAGACAAAAGGAGAAATCTATTATGTGAATAAAGAGACTGAATAGGAGAACTGGACAGAAACAGGTGGGGCAGTTTCACACAACAAAGAGCAAGAATTTCATTTTCTTCATTTAGAGGTGTTTCTTATCTTTCTGCTGATTTAGAGCCATGGGAGCTCCCCCATCAGGATGTAAGCTCCTTGAGAACAGAGACTGTTTTAATTTTTGCTTTGTGTACACAGTGTTTAATTCAAGGCTAAACACGTACATAGTAAGCACTTGATAAATGATTATTGAGTGAATGATTGATATTCTATCACCATCAGAAAAATTTTAATTGCACTTAGCATCATGTTTTACCATTCTTTTTACATTGATACAGGATTCTGAAGTTCTGTAAGATATGCTTTGAAAATATTTGCCAAAAAGAAATTATTTTCAATGAAAAAAGACTATTTGAATGTACTAAAACTGGATTATAAAACCAATTTTTCCAATGAGATAACAGATATAAAGCAAACCTGAACTGCTGTATAAACTAGTCATGATAATGATGATAATTACTGAGAAAGAACCCTACCCTAGGAGCTTACAGCCTAATTCATGCAGCACTGACACAGACAGAAAGAAAACATCACTATCTGTCTACTCTGTGACCCTGGGAAAGTCACTTAACCCGTTTGCCCCAGTTTCCTCATCTGTAAAATGAGCTCCAGAAGGAAATAGCAAACCAGTACAGTATCTTTGCTAAGAGAACTCCAAATGGGGTCAGAAAAAGTTGGACATGACTGAAGTGACTGAACAACAAAATCTCTCTCTCTCTCTCTTTCTCTGTCTCTCTCTCTCTGTCTCTCTGTCTCTCTCTCTCTCTCTGTCTCTCTGTGTCTCTCTTTCTCTCTCTCCGTCTCTCTCTCTCTCTCTCTGTCTCTGTCTCTCTCTCTGTGTCTCTCTGTCTCTCTCTCTCTGTCTCTCTCTCTCTGTCTCTTTCTCTCTCTCCCACCTCCCCCCCTTTTCTCTCTCCTCTTCTCTTTCCCTCTCTCTTCCCCACTTCCCTCTCACTCTCCCTTCCCCCTAGTCCTGTGAACTTTTGATTTCCCTCTCCTGATAATCCCCTCCCTCTGTAGTTTATGGTCTCAGAGAACTGCGCTGATAATGTAACTCCCTCAGGGTCACAGCCAGTATGTCAGAATCAGGACTTTAACAAAGGTCTTTCTGACTCCTAAACTGGACTTCTAGCCACACTGCCCCTCTTATCGGTCGATTTAAAGAATGTTTGTTTTCCCTCTTTTTAGTTCTTTGTCATAAAGAATTGCTCTCTTGGAAGAAAGATACTTTGGGAAATGTAAGTGATCTGAAAACTACTGTAATAACAGGTGACTTAGCACCCTTTGGCAACATCTCCAGGATTAACCGTAAATTCTTCCCAGATTATAAATCCATCTGGGCTTCTTATCTTGTTTAGAGTCAAATCCAAAACACCATAGTGCACAGTAACTTTAAATACTTTATATAAAGATGATCCTTAATCCTTAATAATTGAATTTACCAAAAAATATTACATGTAATTGGTGAAAAAAATAAAGTCTTTTAAAAAAAAAGAATTTACCAAAAGAATCAAGAAAGAGGTATCCAGAAAGTGTATTTACATCTTAGATAGCTTTGTTGGTTTACACAAAACAATAAATATTGGTTACCCTTGACTCCTGAGGCTAAATGTGGGGGAGGTGGGGGTGGGAAGGCAGTCCTAGAAACATTAGAAATAGACAGATATAAGTCAATAGATGCAACTGAAAAGCTTCATCATAAAACTAATATAAAGCCTGGCCTGGGCTGGACTGTGCAAGATGAAGAGGAGAGAGTGTAAAAAAAGAGGAGAGGAAATGGCAGCAACTTTGATCTGAATTTTTTGTGTTCTCAAACAACAAATCTCCAAGGTCACCTTGACAGCTGTCAGATTTCATTTGCTCATCTCCCTAATTCCTCCTCTGGGAATGCTGAAACAAAGAAGAAAAAGGCTACAGCTTTGGAGCCATAGTACTGGGAGTACCCAGTGTGTGCTCGTCCTTTGTTGCCAAAGACCACGCCATCAGAGAAATGATGACATGACTTGCACTTGACTTTGCTTTGAGTGAGGGAGAGCTAAGCAGGTCACCAGCCTCACTTCTCCTCCAGAGCCATCGGAATCCAGTGACCAGATATTCATCAGGATGACTGGAGATGACCCAGGATGAGGCAATTGGGGTTAAGTGACTTGCCCAAGGTCACACAGCTAGCTAGTGTCAAATGTCTGAGGTGAGATTTGAACTCAGGTCCTCCTGACTCCTGCATTGGTGCTCTATCCATTGCTGTAAAAGCAAGCACCCTGACACACCCAAGAGGGCCTGCTATCACAGGTTCTTTGATCTGCTTTTCTAAAAGGAAAGGTAACAATCACTTTAATCAATCAAATGTATCATTCACTTAATTGAGGGTGAAAAAGTCAGCACCCTGAACTTCAGAGAAAATACAGAGGAATCGAAATCAACAGACAGGGCGTCCATCTGTCTGACAGATCAGCAGACTGATTGAGAACTGCCTGACCATACATACATAGTTACCAGAGAGAGAAGCACCAACACCTGGGTTTTCAAAGTGGGGTGGGGGAGGGTTCCTTAGTGGCCGCCCGGAGTCTCCTCTGGCCAAAGAAACACTTCCGATGAGTAGGCCCCAAAGTAAAACCTCACCTCTGAGTATTTATACTCAGAGCCAAAGGGCATCACAACCCTTGAGAAACAGTGCCTCATTAACAAAAGATATGGGCCTTCCTACAAATCTCCCCTAAACAAACTCCCCTTAATGGGAGGACCCATTAATGGGTGGAGAAGATCTTTAATCTCATTAGCATTACAAGTGCCCAGGAGAGATTTAGTTTATAAATTAGGAGGCTGAGCATAAATTTTCCCTAGTCAAGAGAGTGAAAACTGTCAGTCAACCTAGAAAGGGAAGTTCTGGAATAAACCACTCTTAAAAAGAGGAAAAGAAGACAAATGAATGTGAATCTCACTTCCCTTTAGTTTGCTACAGTTTCTTCAAATCTGTTTTATAAAACACCAGAAACCTTTGGGAGGGTTATTTTTTTAACTTGAATTAATGAATGAAAAAAATTATTATCCATACTTTCTATACGCCGAACACTGTGCACACTAAGCACTTGATAGACAAATTCAAAAGCAGATATAATCCCCACCTTCATCGTTCTGATATTCTAATAGAAGACCTTGACAGTTGTGGGACTGTTGTCCAGGAGGGTTGTTTTGGTTTGTAAAGTGGAGACTGACACAGTCTTTCTGATAGTAGTGTCAGTACTGAGTTGATTATCGGTCCAGGATTGAAAAACAAGGGGTAGGGCAAGAAGATGGCATGGAGGGTTGGGAGTTTTGGAGCTGAAAGGGTTAAATCCTCCAGGATATGGGCTCTGGTCTGACTATTCAAGTGGTGAAAAAAGAACCAGAAGTAAAATGAAGCAAGGCTACAGCCAGTTTAGGTGATTGGAACTTTTATCACCTAGTTTAGACGGATGATATGTTAATCATATGTTAATATTCAGTCTTTTTTTTACAATTAGGTAAACCAGACCCGAGGCTGAGAGGAGAAACCTTTTTGAATGCAGATGGTGGTAGAAAAGACTTGGTTAGGGTAAAAGAAAGTCAGTCAGTTGATGAGCATTTATTAAGCTCTTACTATCTGCCAGGCAGAGCACAACTTTGGAAGAAGAAAGGCCAAAACAAGTCTGTGCTCTCAAGGAGCTCGTATTCTAACTGGGAGACAACGTATGTGAGATACTATATAATGAGCAGAGGGGAGTTAAACTCGGAAGGGAAGGCACTCGCAGTCGTGATATGAACTCAGGTCCTTTGACTATACTTCATCACTCTTTCCACTATACCATATTATTTTAGTGGTGAATTTTTAGAAAATACAAATCTTGAAGGAGAAACAAGATACCCTAGGTATTGGTAGAGGGGAAAGGGACAAGAACAGTATCTAAGTAAGATAGGAAAACCTTGAAATAATGAAGATGGAGACAGCATGTGATGCACACACAGGGCCATTTTTTTCCCACTCTACTGACAATAAGCATGTTGAATCAGCCTTGATCGGAACGAGTTATGGCAGAGCAGGTGTTTTAGTTCATTTCCCAGTGTGTATTATTTAGGGGCTCTGTCACTTGCAAAATCCATTTGGATTGCTTTGAACCAGAACTGGGACACAGGGCAGGCAAGGCAGACCCAGGTCTCTGTCACCTGGAAGTTTATAAGTCAAGCAATTAGCCAGTTGATTATATGAGCTCTCAGGGTAATGCTGCATCTTATTTAGTCCTTTAACAAAGCTGCAGCTTGGATCCAGGACTTAATATTTGTTGGTGAATTACATGTAGGCAGTGGGGTATTTACTCAACAGGTCAGGCTTTGATCGCTGTCTTGTTGGACAAGCCTGCTTGTTTCTCTGAGCCTTGGTTTCTTCACCTTTCGAATCAGGTTTGTGGGTGGTACAGTGAGAAGACCACAGGTTTTCAAATCAGCAGAAAACCTGAGTTTGATGAATTCTCTGGCCTTTCTTCTAATTATCTCCAGTATATCCTGCTGATCACTTGTTTGTAATTAGTTACCCCTGCCACATCAAGGGAGTTGATCTCGAAAATCCACCTAAAATTTTTTGGATCTGCTTTTGTACCAGAGAAGAAGTCTGAATATTATATACATATTTTATGCATTTCTGAGTTTCTATACTTTTTCTGTTTTCTGTTAGTTTTCGTGTGTTATCTGCAACTTCCGCAAAACTCCCCCCAAATCCCCATTTAATTTCTTATTCTGACCCACAATTGGGGAAAGTTGAGACTTGTAAGGGATAACTAGTTGTTTGTATGTTGTTTCCCCTCTTAGAATGTGAGCTCCTTGAGAGCAGGGGCTGTTTACCTTTCTTGGCATCCTCAGCACTTAGCAGAGTATCTGGCACAGAGCAGGCAGATAATAGGTGTTTATTGAGCGACTATGGCATTGGGGAAGTCTCTTAAACTCTCTGGAGATCAGTTTTCTCATCTGCACAATGGAGGATTGGACTAGATTGCTGTTCAGTCATTTTCAGTTACGTCCAATTCTTCATGACTTCATTTGGGGTTTTCTTGTCAAAGATACTGCAGCTGTTTGCCATTTCTTCCTCCAACTCATTTTACAGATGAACAACTGAGGCACACAGGGTTAAATGACTTACCTAGGGTCACACAGATAGCAAGTATCTGTGGCCAGATGTAGGAGTTCTTAATTGGGGGTCCTCAGACTCTTAAGGAGTTATTAGAGCAATTTCAGGGGGACTCCTGAGGAGTCCATAGATCAGTTTTCCGTGAACCAATATGGGGAAGCAGTTACATCTTTATGTTTACTAAACCTCTGACTGGAATTTAGCATTTCTTTTCAGTTTTTAAAAAATAAAATTCTAAGAATAGGTCCATTTGTTTTCAGATGTGTCCAATTCTTTATGACCCCTTTTTGCGGTTTTCTTGGCAAAGACACTGAAGTGATTTGCCATTTTCCTTCTCCAATTCATTTTACAGAAGAGGAAATTGGAGGCAAAGAGGGTCAAGTGACTTACCCAAGGTCACACAGCTGGTTAAGTATCTGAGGCTGGCTTTGAACTCAGGTCTTTCTGACTCCAGATCCAGCATACTATCTTACCTGTCCAGAATAGGTCCATAGGTTTCATCAATCAATCTATCAGTAAACATTTATTAAGCATCTACTGTGTACCATACAGTGCACAGTGCCTGGTACACAGTAGATGCTTAATAATATCTTCCACTGAATAATCTCTGAAGTCTCTTTTAGCTTTAACATTCCAAGATTTTGAGAGTCTTAATTACTGATATATGGTAATCATGGACATGTTATAGTTATTGTTCTTTTGGGGATTTTGTTCACAATTTTAAAAAAATATATTTTATCGCTCTCTTTTGTTTTTATATCACATTCATTTTTTTTTTTAGCATTTCCCTTCCCCTCCCCTTACTCCAATAAGCCATCTCTTGTAATAAACAAATAAAAACAATGGGAGGGGGGGAGTAATCCAGCAAAACCAGTCAGCATATAAACTGAATATATATAGTCTGTATCTATATATAGTCCACATCTATAGTCCCCCACTCTGCAAAGAAGGGAAAGAAGTATATTTTCTCATCTCTTTTTCCAAAACAAGCTCAAGTCTTTCACTTCCCTGTGGTCTTTCCCTTGTCATCTTGGGTTTAACTTCTTTTGTCCCATAGCAGCAGGCCACAGAAGCCCCCAAACCAGCAAACTTTTTATCCAAGAATCCAAGTTATAGGTCCATAGTGGATTGATAGCCATCATTAGTCTGACGAGTTAGCCAACGTTCAGAGTTCAACGCAAGTAGAAACATCAGTCTAAAGGTGAATATGCTTCTCATCTTTGATTGGATCTTTCCTCACTGACTTGGTGTAAGTTAAATTGTTTTCTACTTGAAAAGGAGTAATTATTTAATGTTATTTTTTAATTTTTTTAAATGTTATTTTTTTTGGGTGGGTCAGAGAAGAGTAGCTAGAGGCTGGGGCATCCATGCAGGTAGGATCCAGGTCTGGCCTGGATGCAACCATCTATATTAATAAGGCTTCTGGTGGTGAAAGCCCAGGAGTCAGATAAGAGGTGTATGAGGCCAGGAGTCATTTCTGATCATGCAGCGAGCAAGAGGTATGTTCAGAGAAATACAGAAGTACCAGAATGTCAGTATTCAAAGGAAAAAACAGGCATTCGCCTGATCTATAGTCAGAATCCCAGGAAGTAGATATCCCAGTAAGCTGAGTGAATACAGATGATGTACTTCTCATTTGCTCGTGCTTAGCACAAAGACCACTCCTCACACATTTTTCAACTTAGCATTTGAGGTTAACCCTAACTCTCGATATTCATCATGAGCTCCGATAGTAGACAGCTCTCTGCTGCTAGTATTTCCCATGTTGGAAACAGCTCAGTTTGCACACTGATAGTTTGTACCCTTTTTGACTTGCATTTGTCCTTGTCTTTATTTTTTTAATTTTATTTATTTTATTCTGAACTTAAGAAATAAAACAAGCATCTTAGTGGTATAATTAAAAAAAAGATGATTGCAGATGAAACTGCACATCTATTATGTGCAATTTGCTATTCCTTTTAAATATATAGTATGTAAGTATGTAAGTATGCAAGTATGTAACTTGCTTTTTTTTCCCCTCTTTTCTTCCCTCTCCATCTTCACCCTAGAGATGTCTACCATTAGACACAAATATGTATACGTATGTAAAATCATTTTATACTGTTTATCAGTTCTTTCTCTGGATGCAGATGGAATCTGCATCTTCATAGGTCCTTTATCCTTATCTTTAGCATTGACCATATTTCTTGGATATTGATCCACCAAATAGAACATTCAGACTTAAAAATGAGAGATTATCTCTGCTTTTTAGAATATTCCCTAGCTTCCTCCAAAACTCAGCTAATGTACTCCCTCCTACATCTGGCCTTTCTTGATTCCGCCAGCTGTTAACAACCCCCTCCCAAATCAAACACCAGTTACCTTTGTATATACTTTGTGTACTTATGTACATGTAGTTTCTCCCATGGAATATAAGCTCCTTGAGGGCAGAGACTTTCATTTTTGTGTTGGAAGTATTTAGCAGAAGTGTCTTGCAAACAGCAAGCATTCAATAAATGTTCATTGATTGATGGTGGTTATTTAAAGACAAGAAACATTCATTTCCCTTCTGGAAAAAAAGGGACTTGAAGGATAGTATTTGCAAGTGGGACTTTTAGGAGTATATTGCCCATATCCTTTCTCCTAATCATCAGAGTAACCAACCATGTTCTCATTAGGCAAATCCTCTTATAGGGAGACAGAAGACCTGGGTTCTAATTCCACTTCTGATGATTAGTGTCACTTAACCTTCCCTCATCCTGTTTCTTCATCATTCTTCAAATGAAGGGAATTGATTAGATCGGAGGTTCCCAAACTTATTTGGCCTACTGCCCCCTTTAAAAAAAAAAAAATTACTCCTCGCCCCACTGGAAATCTACTTTCTTTAACCCTTTAGCGGGTTTTTTTTCCCCAAATTTATGCCATTTCAAGAATATATGTAATTTTTTAAGTTGTATATATTAAGTTTAATAATTTCTTGTAAATTTTTACTACTATATTGTACTTTTATTACTATATTGTAAACTTTTACTTCTATAGTAAATTTTTGATGACATTATTACATTACATAACCACATAGTATCATATTGTAAACAAGTCATTATACACACATATTCCTGCTGATGCATGCTGACCTTCCCAATAATGCACAATACATTTGCCTACCAACACTTGCTTGTTAAGATCTATTGGTGGACTTGACCACAGATTAGTTATAATTTGCATTTTGTGTGTTTATTTGGAAAATAATGTAATCACCACGACTTCAATTCTGTTACACAGCAGATGAAACATGTACAAATGTTTTTTTCAAAATTTTCTTATCTTCTTTTTCCTTATGCTTCCACTGCCCCCTCATTTTTATTAAACACTTCCTAATTGTATGCAGGGCTACTACTGGCCCCCTGGATCGTTCCAGTCCTCTCCCCCATCACCCACTTTGGGAACCTTTGGATTAGATAGTCTCTGAGGTTCCTATCAGCTTTACATTTATGATTTCATGATTTTGTGATTTATGAATTCCAACCCTATATGTAAGAAGCTATAGAGCCTCTCTTTATCTACTTGGATTCTTGTTTCTTAAGGAGTCTCCATTTTCATTTTTTGGTGGGGGGAAGAGTACAGTATTTACGTTCTAGTTCATTTCTTTTTATTGTTGATTAGTCAAGTCTTCTGACTGACTTCAAATCCTGGGCCCTTTCTCCTTCTACATGGCTAAATGGAGATCATTGGCAAGTATAGTAGTAAAAGTAGACTTTCTTTGACCTAGATTTTCCATGGTGGTAAAAGAGGGGAGGGGTGTTAATTGCATGTAAAAGTGAATTTTATGGAGTCTTGAAGATGAAAATGGCTAATCTAATATCAGAATCAGATTCCTCTCTTACGGCATACCTCCCAAGTGGTCATTCAGTCTTTGTTTGAAGTGAAGTAGTGGTAGTTGTTGAGTCATTTTAGTCGTGTCCGACTCTTTGTGACCCCATTTGGGGTTTTCTTGGCAAAGATACTGCAGTGGTTTTGCCATTTCCTTCTCCAGTTCATTTTATGGATTAGGCAATTGAGGCAAACAGGGATACATGACTTACCCAAGGTCATCTAGCTAGTAAGTGTCTGAGGTCAAATTTGAACTCTGGGTCTTCCTGACTCTTGGCCCGGTGCTCCGTCCATTGCCCCACCTACCTTTGAAGTGGAGAGAGAATCATTCATTCCTGAGACATTCCATTATACTTTTGACTAATCTCTTTTTTAAAAAAAAAAATCTTTAATGGTCAGATCTAAACCTAGGTCTCTTCTTTTTCGCCCATTGCTTCTGAAACCAAACAGAACAAGCCTTAACCCCTCTTCCATGTGACAGCTTTTCAAATAATTAAACCACAGTTGTGATGTCTCCCTCTGAGTCTTCTTCAATCTCACCATCCCCAGGTCTTTTGACCAGTGCCATGATCCCAAAGCCCTTCATCTTCCTGCTTACTCTCCTCTGAATGCTCTTCAGGCTATCAGTGTGTTTTCTAAAGTACAGCAACCAGGATGGAACCTAAAATTTTATTTACATAATTTGTAGTATTTACCTGAACATTTGTGGTTCTATCCCCGCAGAAGTAATATAAATTAATTTTAAAGCATCCAGGTATTTAAAAAAAATAACCCATTGCCTGAATAATCCACGTTCTTTCTAGGTATCATATGCATTTGATTGTATAGTTCTAAAGAAATAAACATCAGTCTGGATCTACACAAAGACCTATCACTTTTTATGTTCTACAGGGGAAAAAGTATCATGGGGATGGCTTCCTCTCCCTTCTTTGCTTTTCCTTTCCTTTCATCCCCCTCTGCCTGCTCAGGCACATTATATCAGTGAAAACTCCAGGCCGATGGAGTTGTGGGTTGAGAGTAAGGGGAATAAATGGAAGATCTTTTAAGGCAACAGATCATCCTAATAGTCAGGGGCCCAGAGCTCGTTGGCCCTTCCCCTCTGGCCGTGTTGGTTGTTCAACAAGCCTTACTTGGAATTGTTGCCTTATTGGTAGAGGAGAACCCTAAATGCACTGATTTCTTATTTATTTGCATTCTTCCCAAAAGAGTTGCAGGGCAGCTTTGAAATCCTAACCCTTTACAAGGGAAGAAAAAGTTGTCACCCTGGTGGTAGTGTTGCTTTGTAACTTGGGTACAACACTCAACATCAGATCAGTTTCATGGCTCCCCCTCTGCCACTCCCCACCAAAATATAATAAGCTTACGATCCTAAAACACAATGCAAATGGCTTCACATCTAAATTTTCAGAGCAGTGGGTTGTGATAGCCTTTGACTTCAGAAACCAGTAAATAAACAGAAAACAAAGAAACTGGCCAATAAAAGTAATTCTCTAGACTCAGTCCAAAGAGAGGGAACTGTGAAAAGACAGAAAAATAAGTCCTGCCCCTTCTCCCCCCCACAAATTCCACTCTACTTCTTTAAAGAATGTCAGTCTTTTTGACTGGAACTGGCACACGGAGGAGAACCCAGAAGAATTCACTGTCTGTGAAAGGATGAGACCACAACATTTACAGAATCATCTGGCACGAAATTCAATAGAAGCCCAGTAGAGTCACTTTTGTTTGACTTGGTGGACTGAGGCTCCTCAGCTTTCATTTGCTATATTGGGGTGGGGGGTGGGAGGTTTGATTACGCCTGCTCTAACAGCCGCTTTGTTAGAATGCATTTCCTTGTGGCTTTGCCAGGTGACCTCTGACCCCACCCCACCCCCACTCCTGCACCAGGCCAGTTCCCCCAACAACAACTGCTCCTTAAACAAGCCAAGCCAGTGAAGTCAGTCTTTGCTACTTTGTCCAGCTAGGACACTGACTTTCCTGTTTTCTATTTTCAGGCAGTGCCCAGAGTCCACATTTTTGGGTTTTTGTCATTTTTTTAACCTTGTTTTTTAGAGTCCAATGACAGAGAGAGTGGAAAGATGCTCTGATGACCATGCACATTAGGAAGAAGCATATTTTTGCAGAACTGTCAGTGTCAGGATAGTGAGGTTGAAGAGGAACCAAACTTTTAGGCTATACAGGCTAAGGTAGCTATCCTGGCTTTCCTTTCCACCCTCAGTACATTTGAGAAGAAAAGATAAATAATTAAGCCGAATTTCCATCAGCAGACTCAAGAATTCTTGGACATCAGGAAAGGATGAAGGGTGAGAAAGAGAAGAACCAGAGAGATGAGGGCAAACTGTCCCTTCCCTTTGCCCTTGTGCCAGGATAAGGCAGCTTCAACCCCACCCCCAGGAAGCACTGACATAAGGATAAATATATGCTTCTGGCCCTCTCTTCCTCCCTCTCCTCCTGACTGTTAAATACGGGAGCATCTTCCTCAAAAAGCCTCCAGTGCCTATCTGTGGGACTGCCTGGCAGGTAGGAGAAACTACCTTATGCAATGCTGTTTCTTGGGTATTTCAGTAACTAGATCTTCTTGGATAAGGTCCAAAGCACATCTTCCTTCTACAGCATTGTTACTGAACCATCAGAGTAGTCTCTCAGGATTTCTAGTGCTCAGGGCCATCAAACTCTTGAGAACCTGCTAAAACCATCTGCCTCGGTATCCCTGTATATCAGGACTCCACCACCTCCCAAACAGTGCCCCACATTGATTGTGTGTTGTTTTGACTTTTCTGAGCTTTCAGTTGAATTTTCTACAACTATTCACCAAATGTGCATTCACCACCCACT
This sequence comes from Notamacropus eugenii, assembly GCF_028372415.1. Lineage (NCBI taxonomy): Eukaryota > Metazoa > Chordata > Mammalia > Diprotodontia > Macropodidae > Notamacropus > Notamacropus eugenii. Next base: position 192,016,541 of record NC_092873.1, on the reverse strand, counting down.
TCCTGATTGACTCCCATACTGCCCCCCTCTTCCCCACCCTCTTCTACAAACTCTGAAAAATCTGCTCCCAGATGTGGTGAAAACTGAGTCATAATGAGTCACATGGTCCTCTTAACACCCTTTCTCCCCTTATCCTCACCTTGCATAAAGGCTTGCTAAGAAGAGCCCCTAGTTTTCCTGATCTACAAACCACTCCTTTTATAAATTGGTATCTCACCTCACATATGAATGTATCACCTCATGTATATTCTAAAAACTGTAACTTACACAGGGAGCCTGTCTGTGCTGGGGAGGGAGGAGGAGAGGAGAGGACTTTAACAAAGCCTTGGAAATTGCATGTAGCATGCCAGTAGAGATCAGGTCAAGTCCAGGTTAGAACATAGTGGCCTTATTTTTATCTTCATTTAGATATTCACATGCAAACCCTGAACCCCACTTATACACATAAGGAAACATAAAATTAATACAAAGATTTTTAGTTTGGGTGGGAGGTGAGAAGACCTGAGTGAGTCAAGAAAAGACTTGAAAAAGTTGACTCTTGAACTGATATTTGAAGATAGCTAAAAATTGTAAAGGGTAGAGATAAGAGGGGAGAGAGGAAAATGCAAACAGCATAGCTCTGCTCTAGTGTGGGGTAGACAAGGAGTCATTGATAGGCTGCCTAGAAAGTTAGGTTGAAGCCAGTTTGTGGAGAGCTTTTAGTACTAAACCGAAGAGTAGGAAAGGTCATTGTTGGTTATTCATGTCCAACTCTTCATGACCCCATGAACCAGATTGTCCATGGGGTTTTCTTGGCAAAGATACTGCAGAGGCTTCAGTGAATTAAGGCAAACAGAGGTTGAGTGACTTGCTCAGGGTCACATAGCTAGTAAGTGTTTGAGGTCCATACTGAATGCTCTATCCACTGAGCCATCTACCTGCATCCATCCTAGAGACAATAATGAGCTAAGGCAGCTGGTGGTGCAGTAGCTAGAACACTGGATCTGGAATCAGGATGCTTTGAGATAAAATGAGGTCTCAGATACTTACTAGCTATGTGACCCTGGGCAAGTCACTTAACACCTATTTGCCTCAATTTCCTCCACTGTAAAATGGAGGTAATAATAGCACCTGATGATCAAATGAGACAATATTCGTAAAAGTTCTTAGCATGGTACCTGGCACATAGTAGGTGCTATATAAACATGCTATTCTTAAACCTCCCCTTTCTGAAGCTTCTGTGACAGATGAGTGGCATAGTGTCATGCCTGTACTCTTAACATCCAGCCAGCTGTAATCATCACTTACATTGTTTTATTAAGTACTTTGGATGGCTGTCAACGAATAGAAAAATAAATAGAAGGAAAAGGAGAGGCAGAGGCTGTGGATTGAGCTTTCCAGTACTGGGGTTATTTGGGCGAGATAGGAACTATTGTTCCAGAAGGGAGATGGGAGGCCAAGCAGAAATCTCTTAAGGAACCTTTGAGAATAACTTAAATTCATCCTATTCCTTTGCTGTCTGCTATTGACCAAGACCCTTCCTCTTTACTTTTAAGAAGGTCCTGGCAGATACATACACAGATGATCAAATGAGTTTATTCCTGTTTTTCCTGTACTTTGTAGTCTTTCGTTGCTTTTCAGTGGGCTCAATTCTGCAGTCATTATGTGTGCCAAAAGTACTGTTTACTGGTCGATGACAGCCTAGAGAAGGGCCCTCTCCCTTTCAAGGCCATGGCTCCTTTAGTGGAGGCAGGACTGTTAGCTCCTACTCTTCCTAAGGCATGTGGCAATTCCAAGGAAGAATATATTGTCTCAGACACTTTACTAACTGTGTGATCCCGGACAAGTCACTTCACCCTGTTTGCCTTAGTTTCCTCCTCTGAAAAATGAGCTAGAAAAGGAAATGGCAAACCACTCCAGGTTCTTTTCCAAGAAAACCCCAAAAGGGGTCATGAAGAGTCAGACACAATTGAAGTAACTTAACAACAAATTAAGAATCACTAGTATGCCCAATTTATGAAGGACATGTATTCCTAAAAAGTCATTTAGGAATCTTTTTTTTTTAATGCTCTAGGAGAATTCCCTCTTTAAGAGAATTCCTTGGGAAATCATTTTGTAATTGTGGGTCAAAAAAAGTGCTCTTGCTTTGCTAAGTTCATAATATTGAACACAGAGTTTCCTTTTCTTAAAGCAGGGCCCACATACAGAGCTCTGGGTCACCCTTTCTGAAAGGGAGGTCAGAAAGGCCAGTATGACTGTTAGTGTCACCAAAACCATTCATTCAGAATGTCAGGGAGAGAATGACTCACCCCACATGGTATGGTCCTGACACCTAGACAGAGTGAACTGTCACTGGCTGTGGGGTGTCAGTGATGTGGCTCAGCCGTGGGGCAATGGCCTCATTTAGTCACGCTTTTGAAGCTTTTCCCACAGACACAGGGATCCTCCCACACAAGCTTCTACCCTCAGCCCCCTCCCTTGGCATATCTCAGCCCCACCCACCTAGTTATCTACACACACACACACACACACACACACACACACACACACACACACACACACACACACTCACTCACTCACTCACTCACTCACTGATTAGAAATCACAGGATAATAGACTTTTAGGGTTGGAACCAACCCACATGGCCATCTAACCCCCAACAAATGCTTAAAAAAGACTCTATGACACCACACACTCACAGTGGTCAGCCAGGTAAACCTCTGGAGAGAGGGAACCCACCGAATCTACTTTTGGACAGCTCCAACCACTAGCAAGTGTTTCCTAGCATAGAGCCTAAATTCTCCTCTTAACATCCATTATTCCCCATCCTGCCCTTGGGACAGAACTTGCACATGACAATCTTTCACATATTTGAAGTCATTCCTGAATCTTCCCTTCTTCCAACTAAAGGTCCTGAGTTCCTTCAGTTGATTCACATATGATAGGAAATTAGAGGCCATCCACAATTCTGGTTGCTTTTGTGAGACTGGAATTGGCAGCCCAGAATTCAAACTCAGCCTCCAGTGCTTACTACCTGTGTGACCTTGGGCAAGGCACCCACCCAGTCTTCATAGGCCTCGGTTTCTCCATCAGCGAAAATGAAGGGGTCAAACTAAATGGCCCTATGAAGTTCATACTTATGTTGTATTGGCAGGATTCTAGAGTATAAAGTTGAAAGCCTAGATTCAGGGTGATGGTATATGGGATTTTTCCCTTCAGAAAAAAAAAATGTCCATAGCTGAACTCTTTTTTTTTTTTTTAAATATATGTGTGTGTGTGTGTGTGTGTGTGTGTGTGTGTGTGTGTATATAATATTTTTCATTTTTTCCCCAATTATATATTATAACAATTGTATGTTTTAAGTTTTGAATTCTAAATTCTGGCCCTTTCTTCCTCCCTGCCTTCCCCCCTGAGCAACATGAATTCCTGTCCTTCATTGTACAACTAATTTGAGATTACTTAGCCATAGCACCAATTATATGACCTGTGAGATATTCCATATTGAAGAAATGAAGCCAAGAGTATTTGCATCTGAAATGTACCAGTCTACAGCCCTTGACATCTCTACCTCTTAACAGTATAGAGAGACCTATCAATTTCAAGCAAATTGAAAAGACTGATGCTGGTGAAAGCTCTAGTGTGTGTGGGGTCGGGGTGGGGGAACGGGGAGACTTTTTCCACCCCTGCAGAGAGCAATTCAACTGTAGCTTATAATCTTAGGCTTTTAGATTTGGTGGGCTCTAAGAACTATTTGCTGTCCCTAACATGTGACATTCTATCTCCTTTCTGTGTGCCTTTACACAAACAGCCCCACGTTTCTGGGATGTGCTTCCTAAGAATCCCTAAGCTTCCTTCAGAGTTCAGATGCAATCTCCTCCATGAAACCCTTCCTGATCCATTTTCTGTACTTCCTCCTCACCCCCACCAGCTGCTCATGGCTCGCCCTGAAATTACCTTGTCTTTTACTTCTATATATTTTGTATCAGTTGAAAGACATCAGTGGATAATGGATAGACCTGTGTTCACATCCTGCCTCTGACACATACCGGTTATACTGCCCTGAATAAGTAAACTTCTCAGCACTATAATAGGCAACATTATTCATTAAAGATGCCAGTCTACACTAGTAGAATTTTCTTACCCAGAAATTTTTTTGTTTGTCAATGAAATTCTTGATCCAGTCCCTGTCCCTCTGATTTGTTCTACTTACATGTGTTTAGTGGCACAGTAGATAGAGCAGTGGGCCTGAAGTCAAAAAGACTCATCTTCCTGAGTTCAAATCCAGGCTCAGACATTTACTAGCTATGTGACCCTGGGCAAGTCACTTAACCCTGTTTGCCTCAGTTTCCTTATCTATAAAATGAGCTGGAGAAAAAAATGGCAAACTACTTCTGTATCTTTGCCAAGAAAACCCCAGATGGGGTCATGAGTCAGACTCCACTGAAATGACTGAACAACAGATGTATCCAAGTTGTTTTCCCTCAGAGAATGTAAACTCCTTGAAACTAGGAACTGTTACATTTTTTTGTTGTTGTTCCTCTAGATCCCCAATACCTTAGAGAATTCCTAGCACATAAGTATATGTAGCCATCGATTATGGTAGCCTAGCATAGATCAGCCAAGTGAGCTGACAGTCTGGAAGTGCAATAAGAGATTAAGTGGTTTGCTCATAGGCAGGACTTGAACCCTTTCTTTCCCCTAAGTTGGTCCTCTCTCCACCAATCCAATTTGTATTAGACTGAACAGCTAGTCTTTCCCAGCAGACCTACTTCCGTTTTTTCAGCGTTGGCTCTCTGAGGAGCTTGGCCTAGTTGCATCCTGAAGTCGGGTATTTGTCCATTTGTTCACCTGAAGCAGCTCTGGGGATCCCTCTTTTTTTTTTCTTTGTAAAAAACAAGGCAGTATCTGACATGGCCCTGTGGTGGGGGGACGGAGTTCTCGTTGTTAACTATATGCTAACAGGAGATTAGGCAGGGAGGGAAGAGAGGCACTATAGATGAGAACTGACCAACTCTAGGGAAAGCTTTTCCCTTGATACCATGAGCCCCCTAAGGCAGCTTTGTGGCACACTGTGTTGGAGTACCAATGTGAGCCCTTCCAGCCAGGAACCAGACAGCCTCAGGGACCTCAGCTAGGAATCTCCCCGATGTGGCTTCACATCCTGAAGCATCACCCTGCTAAAGGGCCTGAGACGGTGACCCTCCTAGACTTTCTGCTCTCACCCACACAGTGACAAGTGGGAAGGAAACTCTGCAAACTTAGGGATTTAGGGATTCTGGAAAAATAAGGATTTTCAATATTGTATTTTTTTTTCTTCCTTTCTTTCCCTTCCTTCTTATCCTAGACATGAGGGTGGCATCTTTTCCCCCTATTAAGTGTAAGCTAAAAATTCTCTTCAGATTTTGGAAGATTGAACTGACCTCTAAAAATTTTTGAAAATGATTCCTCCAAACCGCAACATGATTTTTGTGGTTATTTCAAGATTTACTTGGTTTAAGAGGCCTCACCTCTCAGTGGAAAGTGCTCTGGACTTGGAGCCAGAGGATTCAAGTTTAAATTCCTGCTCTGCTAAAGACCCCATAACCTTGGGCAAGTCATGTAATTTCTTTTTCCTATAATCTCCTTACCTGCAAAATGAGAGGGTTTGACTTTATCCATGACTTCCAAAGAAACTTTCATCTCTAAATCTATGATCCTGTGAGGCAGCTAAATGGCACAGTGATTGGAGAGATCACTAGACCTGCAGTCAGTGTGACCTAAGATCAAATCCAGCCTCGGGCTCTTACTAACTTCATGACCCTGGGCAAGTCACCTAACCTCTGTGCTTCCTTTCCTTATCCATAAAATGGGGAGAATAGCGACATCTAACTCAAATGATCAAATGTGGTGGGGATCAAATGAGCTGATTCATAAAGTGCTTTGCAAATCTTTAAAACACTACAGAAATGCTTATTGTTATTATTATTATTACTGTCTTACACAGTAAATAGCCAAGTAAATGCTAATGTTTCAGCCAGTAATGACTATTAATACAAAAAGATGCATTAAAAAAACAGCCTAGAAAATTTATAATTCCTCCTTTCCTTCTTCCCACTATGCTTCCAAGTATCATTTGGGCATCTTTTTGTTCTCTTGCCGATCACCTCTAGAGCTTGGTTTTAATTGCTGTACTCATTCTGCTAAGTAGAGAGCAGATAAAAAGGAGATGACAGTAGTACAGGGAAAGATGCCACGGATGGAGTGCATGCCACCATGTGTCACCGAGCTCTGATTCTTTCATACTTACCCTCCCTGCCTGTATCCATCAGCACCTCTTTAACTGGGGCCCTGGGTTAGGAACAAATATTTTCTCTGTGTACTTTGATAGTAGAACCACTCAGCTAACACAGCTGAAAAGAAAGCTGTCCGTGTCTAAGCCTTCATCCTACTCTCCTTCCTCCCTTTTCCCCTTCGGTTCTCATATTCTAAGAGGATTTGTCATATTCTTTTTTGGAAAACCTCCATCTGTAAAATGAATGGATTAGAGTAAATGATTTCCAAGTCACCTTCTGGCCCCAAATCCTGCACTAACACCAACCTTTTGCTCCCGGGCCTTTTTTTTTTTTTAACATATAGTGACCCCACAGGATTAAAATGTTTCTTAAGATGCCTGTGATGTCACAAATCTCAGAGAGCTGTTGCTTTTTTTCTCCCTTTCTCTGAAGTGACTGATGTATGTGGAATGAGTGTGGGTATGTGTGTGTGCTTAATCAGGGGTGCCCAGCTGGCAGAGGAGGATTCTACTGCATACTTTCATGGGGGAGGGGAAAGAGACTAGAAATTCTGAAGCATATTTAATTTGGATTAAAGCCGAACTCTTCATTTTATGCTGCTGCATGCTGCTTTATAATTCACTTGAGAAGGATGCCCGCCTTGGGCTACAGTATAGATCTCAGGAGACCCCAGAGAAGTGAAAGAGACTTGAAACACATCATTTTGGACTTGTTCAATAAAGGGTGGTGGAGATAGGGCTTAAAGCCTGCAGGAGAGTTGGAGGAAGTTGGAAAGGATCAAATGAGAAAGAAGTGAGATATCTGTGTGGCTGAATTCATGAGTGTGAGTAGGTATGTTCAGTCATGTCCAGCTCTTTATGACTCTATTTGGGGGGTTTTCTTGGTAAAGATACTGGCATTATTTGCCATTTCCTGCTCCAGTTCCTTTTACAGATGAGGAAACTGAGGTAAACAGGGTGAAGTGACTTGCCCAGGATCATGAAGTTGATAAGTATCTGAAGCTGGATTTGAACTCATAAGTCTTCCTGACTCCAGGCCTGGCGCCATGAGTACATGCATGCGATCTAACTGACAGAGCTGCTTCTGAGATCTTTCTTCTAGGTATGGCTTAACAACATTCAGAGGCAGGTGCTCACAGAGTTTAAGCACATCCACCCTTCCTCACCTTTGCCTCCTGGCTTCCTTGGCCTCCTTCAGATTCCAGCTGAAATCTCACCTTTTCCAGGAAGACTTTCCTGATCTTCATACTCATGCCTTAAAAGATTCCCTCTGTTGGTTATTTCCAGTCCATCCTGTACATTTTCTTAAAAAGCTGTTTACATATTGTTTTCCCCACTAGACCAAGCTTCTTGAATTGTGTTTCACCTTTCTTTCAATCCCCAATGTGTAGCACACAGTGCCGGGCCCTATAGTAAGCATTTAATAAATTTTTATTGATTGACTAACTGATGGCCCATAGTTGACGTACATCAAGAACCCTGCTAGATATCGATGAGTCCCTCCCCTAAGGCAGCACAGTGGTATATGTAAACAAGTCCCCACCGCAATGCAGGCATAGGCTGAGCCATATAGCTGAATGTTTTGCAGGCATTTTCCCCTTGACTCATCTGCTTAGAAATTTGCAGTATGGCAAGGAGCCCTATCAAGTCAGGCTCAGCTCATTTGGCTTCTTCTGGCTTTTATGTCAGGAACTGATTAGCCCTGCTGCCCCAGGTAGGAGGAAAGAAAGCACAAGGCTTTACACAAATATTTTCACTGTAATTAACTTTTTGATGGCTTGTGCATGTGCTTGTGGATTTATTTCGGTTTCTTTTCATTACAGAATTCTTTTGCAATGGTAGGGAAGGGATAAGAAAAGTCTATGGAGAAACATTTGCTCCCCGATTTAAAATTCATAATGCAAGGATGCTAGTCTTGATTTGAAAGAAAAATTTGTTTTCCCTTCAATTATATAAATCCAGACCCTTTCTAACTATTGCATAAAATCAGACTGCAAACTCCTCAGTTAGATTATAAACTTCTAGAGAATGAACAATGTCATTCCCACACCCCACCCTCCTTTCTAAAAAATCCTTAGTACCTAGCAGTATAGGACACCCAGCTGGTTAACAAAGGCCTTAGGAATTGAATTTTGGTATATTGGGATATATCCAATAAAGATTGTAACCACAATACAGAACCACCACAATACAGAAAGTTCTTATTGTTAAGTGGTATCTGATTCTTTGTGACCCCAGTTGGGGCTTTCTTGGCAAAAATACCAGAGTGGTTTACCATTTCCTTCTCCAATTCATTTTCCAGATGAGGAAACTAAGGCAAATAGGGTTAAGTGACTTGCCCAAGGTCACACAGCTACTAAGGATCTGAGGAGAGATTTGAACTCAGAGATCTTCCTGACTTCAGACCCAGAACTCTATTCATTGTCAGCCATCTAGCTGCCTGACATCATACTGAAACTGCTTTCTCACAAGTCCCCAGTAATTTCCTCAAGGCCAGATCCAATGGTCTTGCCTCAGTCATCCTTCCTGACCTCCCTGGCTACTTTTGACCCCTTCCATTATTTCCCTCCTTGAAATTCTCTCTGACTGTCCATGATATCATCCTGGTTTTCTTCCTACCTGTCTAACCACTTTTCAGAATCTTTAACTGGCTACGAGTCTTCCTCCCACATTCTAAATGTGAGCATCTCCCAAAGTTCTGTCCTTTTTCCTCTTCTTTTTTCTGTTTATATTTTCTTCCTTGACAATCACACCCACTCCCAGAGCTTCGGCTATGACCTCTATACAAATAAATCCTAAATCTTTATCTCCAGTTCCACATTTCCAGCTGCCTGCTAGAATCTACACTTGGATGTGTCTACTGCATTTCAAACTAAACATATCTAAAACTAAACTTTATATCCTCTCCCCTCCACCCCCAACTCCTCCTATAGCTCTAGTTCTGTTAAAGGCACCACCATTTTCTCCTTCATTCTGGATCAAAATTCCAGAACCATCTTTGGCTCTTATATTTTGTACCTTCCTCTGTCCAAGTCTCCAAGGTCTGAAAAGTCTGTCTTCGAGGTAAGACACCTTTGTAGCACAGTAAAAAGATTGCTGGCTACTAGCTAGCATCAGAGGACCTGAGCTCAAATCCCATCATCCTATCTATATGACCTTGGGCTACTTACTTAAATTCCGCAGGCCTCAGTTTCCTCACTTTTAAAATGAGGGAGTTGGAGTAGATGGCTTCTGATGTCCGCTCCAGATCTAGATCTATGATCCTTCTTCTCAATTCTGGTTGATATCATTTTAATAATAATAATGATAGCATTTTTATACTCACACAGTTGAAAGGTATACAAAAGAATACAGACTCCTAATGTGCTTATGGCTTATTGACTATAAAAGAATCCTTTTTTTGATAGAGCAAATTAGTCAATCAGTAAGTGTTTATTAAATGTCTGCTATGTGGTAAGCGGATCCTAGGAACTGAAACAAAGACAAAAATAAAAGCGTCCCTGGCCTCCAGGAGCTTAAATCCTATTTGGGGGCAGGGGATGGGGAGCCACATGCACACTTCAAAGTATGTACAAAATAATGCAACATACAGGCACGGTGATTTGTGGGGAAAGCAGAGAGATACTAGCAGTGGGGAGGAAGGAGGAAGGCAGGGCGGGGGTAGAGAAGGGCCGCATCTCATGTAGGGGGTGCTGTCTGAGATGAGCTTTGAAGGTTCTGAGAAGCAGTGGGGAGAGAGGGGCGTTCCAGACTCAGGGATGGCCTATGCAACGGCACAGAGATGAGTGACGGGTTGTTGTGTGTAAGGAGCAAACAGCAGGGCTCCCACTTTGGCTAGATCTCCTAGGACATGAAGAAGAGAAATAGGGAGTTGGAAGAGAAAGTTGGAGCTAGGTTGTGAAGTCCTTTAAATGACCCAGTGAGGAATTTTTGTTTGATATTAGAGGAAACAAATTGCATTCTGGGAAGATGATGGAGTCGGTCAGAAATGTCCAGGCAGTCCAGATTTCCTCCTCAAAGAAGCCACAAGCCAATGAAGTTTATTGAATGAGGTGAAGGATATGGTCAAAAGTTGTGCTTTTGGGGCACCTTTGTGGAAATACAGATAGTGGAAAAGAGAGACTTCAGGCAGAAAAACTAATTAGAGGGTGACAAAGTGAGCGAAGAGTGGTCCCTGAGTGAATGGAGAGAAGGGGATGGACATGAGAAATGTTGTGGGGGCAAAATTGGCCCCTGTGGGAGGAAGATGAGTGAGGAGTCAAGGATGACCCCAAGGATATGAACCTGAGTGGCTGGAAGAATGGTGGTGCCCTCAGGAGCAACGTAGAAGGTGATTTGGAGGAAAAGAGAATGAGTCCTGTTTTGGACATGTTGAGGTTAGATATCTATGGGATAACCAGTTGGAAGTGTCCAGTAAGCAGCTGGTAATATGAGACGTGCTCAGGAAATATACTCAAACTGGATATATAAAACTGGAAGAATGGGTAGAGGAGAAGCTGGAGGGGCACAGAGAAGAAAGAGAAGAGAGCCTAGGACAAATACCTAGGGATACATACCCCTAGGTGGGAAGTAAGATAGGGAGGCTGAGAAGAAATATGCAGATGGGTAAGAGGAGAACCAAGCAGTGGCATGAAATAAAACCACAAAGGAGAGACTACCTTAGGGGGAAAGGTGATCAGCAGTGGCAAACGATCCACAGAATTGCAGCAAGGTGTGGCCTGTGTTTTTGTTGCAATAATACAAGAGAAAAAATGTATCATAGTGGAAAGAGTGGTAGATTTGGAATCAGAAGACCAGAGTTCCAATCCCACCCATCACTTAATCCCCTATGTGTCTTTGTCATAACCTCTCAGAGCATCAGTTTGTCCTCATCTGTAAAGTGAAGGGTTTGGATTGATAACCTCTAAGGGTCCTTCCAGTCCTAAATGCGGGATCCTATTATCCTGTGAAGATTCCTCAAAAGATGTCAGGTATGGTGGTGCATGCCTTTTAATCCCTGCTCCAGGGAGGTAGAGGCTTGTTTGCTTAAGCTTGGAAGTTCTACTGAAGTGGGCTAAGCAGGTCTGGTATCCACACAAAGTCTGGTGTCAGTATGGTAATTACCCAGGAATGGGAGGACATGAGGCTGCATAAACATAGGTGAACCCACCCAAGCTGAAAATAAGGTAGCTTAAAACTTCTGTGCCAAGCAGTAGAGAGATTGGGCCTGTGAGTGGCTACACTTCAAATTTGTGACATTGGGAGACCAAATCTGTGAGGGAGGGAGGGAAGAAAGGAAGGAAGGAGACACAAGAGAGACAGCCTCTTCTGTGACCCTCTGATTATTAATATTAAGCAAAGCATAAAACTGGGAAAAGTGTATTTGCCACTTCCAAATAGGAGGCGTAACACAGAGTCCAAGTTGCAAAGGGACTTAACTGGTGAGGTCATCCAAAGCCTCTTATTTGTAAATGATATTGTGATGACTGCTTGAAGCCCAGAAACGTTACAGAACCTCCTAATTGGGGACCTATTCAAATTGGGTCAGCTGGGTGACGCAGTGAATAGAGTGCCAGGCCTGAAAGTCAGGAAGACCCATCTTCATGAGTTCAAATCTAGCCTCAGACTAGCTGTGTGACTAGCTGTCAAGTCACTTCACCCTGTTTGCCTCAGTTTCCTCATCTGTCAAATGAGCTGGAGAAGGAAATGGCAGACCTCCCTGGTATCTTTGCCAAGAAATCCCCAGATGGGTTTACACAGAGTCAGATACACCTGAAACAACTGAACAGCAATCATTCAAAAGTTTCACTTAACTTCATTCAAGAAAAAACAAGCAGATAGAGAGTGACTGTTGTCCACACTACTATAAGCAGTTGGATAGACAAACCATAGATCTCATCTATCAGTATCATCAATTTCATCTCTGTGGAACAGATGTTCTTACATGGACAATAAATTAGGCTGGAACTGAACAGGAGGAACAGAGGAGGCTGTACTGCCTGTGGGAAATTGCATAGTCTCTTCAATAATGCCAAACTTCTTGAAACTAAGGCCCAATTTTTTTTCATTCCAGTGTTCTTTCTAGTGATTTATTATTCTAAATCACGGAATAGCAGTCTCCAAAAAAAATTTTTTTTGCTGAGATAAAGATTGGGAAATCTTTATTATATGTATATGTATGTGTTTGTGTATGTATGTATATGTGTGTGTGTATATATATGTATAGACAGTGGAGGGGGCATGTTGGTCATGAGTAGACTGTAACAGAAGAACACAAGGAACTATGCAGGAGAAGTGGCAAAAAAGAATGTCCTTAGAATAATGTGTGACCAGACAAAAACTCTGGGCAGTTACATAGCAAGACAGAGGCAAAATGGATGGACAACCCACATGTGATCCATGCAGTGAACTGTAAGAGGGCCTCCAGCGTAAGTCACCAGGATGGACGAGCATGGATGGTCAAGCTCTGCCCCACTGGAGGCACTACTCACATGATGAGATACTGCCATGAAGGGTTGAAATATGAAGAGGATTTGGGTGTAAGTTAGGTTAAAGAAAGATTTTCTTTTTTTGTTTGGGTGTTGTCTTTTTTTTTCTTATATAGGGCAGAGATTAAGGATAGTTCTCTTTTTTCTTTTTTTTCAGAATCACCAAGCTTTCAGACAAAAGCTACAGTGATGTTATTAGTTCTTACAGTTTGATTTAAACAAGCAAATTCAAGAATAAAAATCCCCTCTAACTTGCTTACCCATTCTTCTCATGAGAGTTCTTGGTGATTTCATGAAGAAGAGGGAAATATTTTTAGTTGCATGATAATTGCATGTGCATGAAGAAGCTGGGCATACGTCCGAGGGTTTTAAACTTTATTTTGCTCAGTGGAAATAGAATAATTAATTCTGTGACTTGAATGTTAGCTAGAGCCTCTATGGAGTACCCGTGGTAGAATGAGGCCAAGAGCCACATAGAAGAAGGCATGAATAGGTCACACTCTTTACCCGTAAAGGGAATTCTCACATCCATAAGATAAAGATTTATTTTAAGAAATCATAGGATTTATTGCTGGAAGAACCTTAGAAAGTCTAACCCTCTTATTTTACAGGTGATAGAGCCACATGAATGTAAACATCCGAGCTGGGATTCAGTTTCAGATCCTTTGACTCTAAAACCAGTGCTCTTTCCACTGTACCATGATGATTCACTCCTGGTACTTTATATGTGTTGCTATGTAAAAAGCTTCCTGGATCAAGGAACACTTCCAAGTAGATCCCTTTATAAAAAAGATTATCCTTTTATTTTTTTTTTTTAAGTAACTTCTGCCATAGAGAAATTAAACAAAGAAAGAGCGAAATAATTATCAATTTTTGAGGCAACATTAGATACATTAGGTCATGCCTGGGAGAAATTGTGTATTTCCTAATGGAAACTCATTAAATTCTTTTACCATTAAGTTAGAAAGCATGTTGGACAGAGAGTGCTGTATGTTAATCTCAAGTGATTTGCATGTAAATTTGTTCCGGCTTTGGTGATCTCAGCCTGAGCTTTAGGTGGCTCATTTCCAAACATTCCTAATCTCCAGAGCTGACATTCACATCCATATGTATTTATTGAGACACGTATCATGAGAAAGTTTCAGGACACTCCAGTTCTTTCTAAACCTGCACTTCTGGAGAGGTTGTGCTTAAAAACAGGGCTACTGACAGTCAACATCATCACAGCATTTCTACCTGAGTCTCACCCACGCTGACTTGCAAGACATTCTAGAGAAACAGACTTCTTAGTTCTCACTCTTCCTTGCCTTGAGTTACTTCCAACATCCTTCCAGTTGTTCATTTTTCAGTGAGTTTATGTAATTCTGCATCATGTGATTTTTTTTTTTTTGCCTATTTAGTTTCTTTGAATCAGGATGGACTATTTTTCAGAGCCCTGAATGGAAGAGACAAAACAAGTTGTGCCAACTCCCATGATTTCCATAATATTGCATCTAGGAGGTGCAAAGGTTAGAGCTGTCTTGGCTGTCCAGACTTCACATTTATAAATATGTCAGGGCATACAGAGGTGGCAGCCATTCTACCAGTGATAAAAGCTGTGGACATAGTGGCTTTGGACCATTGTGTTGATTGAGAACTAGAGGCCGTAGGAGCACCACTCTCCTCACTTCCAAAAGACTTATACTAAATCAATAAAGTCTTTGTGTTGTACTGAGTCAAAACACAGTAACTGAAAAATCCTCATTTATATCACGCATTACCAGAACTGGTTCTGCAAGAGCAATGCAAGTTAATTATGGATAGTTAACTGTTAATTTAAAAAATACCATAATATTCCCTCAAGAAAAATCAATTCTAATTTATATATCCAAGTATGTATGAATACTTACATAAAATTGTATATAGTGAGTTTGAATAATAGATAGATGGATAGATAGATAGATAGATAGATAGATAGATAGATAGATAGATATAAAATATGTTTGTTAGGTCTTAATCTGTGATTGAGTTGGTATAAAACACTCCTAATGTGGAAATTTCCTCCACAACAACTTGTCTGTAACTTCAGAGTCTTAGAGTTAGTTGCATGTGTGTGTATTTTATATAGGGATAGCCAGCTGGCACAATGGATAGAATATCACACTTTGAGTCAGGAAGACTCACCTTCCTCATTTCAGATCTAGCCTCAGACACTTACTGTGTGACTCTGGGCAAGTCACTTAACCTTATTCACCTCAATTTCCTCATCTATCAAATGAACTAGAGAAAGAAATGGCAAACCATTCCAGTGTCTTTCCCAAGAAAACTCCAAATGGAGACTAAAAGAGTTGGACATGACCGAACAACAAATATTTATTTGATGTATAAATAAATATGTGTGTGGAAAACACATGGGTACAAGTTCTTCCTTTGAGGGTTACTAAGTATGTGATGGTGAATAAATTATTTAACCTCTCAGTCATCCTGATCCTTGAGCTAAGCCTTGAGGGAAGCTCAGGACAGATGAGGAAGGAGTGCAGGCAGGGAAGATAGTGAAAGAGTAATCAGTATCACCACTCCAAAAAAGGTGAGTCACTGGCCCAGACATACTATTTGCCAAAGGACAATTTTTTAAATGGAATCATCTTTTTTTCTAGCCTTCACAACAAAACAATGCAAAGCAAGTTTTGTTTTTGGGGAGAAAATACAGCAAAGTGTAGTAAAGAAGTAATTCCAGTTAATTCCAGTGTGTGGTTAGAAAGTGTTGGAGGTGGGGAAGATGAAGGTTAATGGATATTTGAAAATGTAATTTTTTTTTTAATGATAACTTCATTTAAAAATGTGTCGGCCGTCATGACATTCTGCAAACATTTTATGATAATAGGACCTTCTAGTTTGTGCTATTTGTGGTTTTTTTGCTTTTTTATTTTCCATCCAGGAACTATTTCTTAACTTTGATCTTTATCATCATCTTACTTCTTTCAGTAACTCACTGAACTTAGTCATGCTACCCAGAAATGTTAAATAGTATTTCTCTGTTTCCTTTTCTTAGGTTTTATAGACTGTTGATGGGAGATGTGGTGCAAGTTGATTTACTGAATGGGCTTCATGCTAGTTTGGGTATATGTAAAGGACAGCAGTTCAATCTGTGACTTGTTCTTGGCTCGTTTTAGCCTAATTCTAGCCCATCTCTCTCAGACAAGTGTTATATTGTTAGATTATAAAATACTTGGAGCAATTTGGAAAGAAAGCTGTTGCATAGTAAAAATTATAATACATGGCAGTACTATTACCTCCTGAGTGTGTACCAAACCAAGGTTGATCATCAATTGATTGAATCAGCGTTTGGGCCATTATTGCCAGTTAGTGACAGCATTTTTATTCGTCAGATGTGTTCATGACTGGTGTGTTAAAGACACTGTCCTGGGTCCTGGGACACAAAGATAGATAGGAAATTGAACTTTCTTCCAAAAAACTCACTCTTTAATAGAAGAATGAGAGATGTTCTCATATAATTATATTAAGAGAATGTGATAAGTGCAAAGGAGAGGTCCAGGCAGAGTGCTATGATAAATTTGAAAACGGAGAAATTGTATCCAATAGGTGGAGGTGAGGCTGGAGTCTTAATGGAGGAGACTCCTGAGGTGGACCTTGATTTGAAGAAAGAAGTTCAGCAGGTATAGATGAGCTGGGATGGGAGGGAGCCACATGTAGCATTCTCTGCATGAGGGGATGGTGTGAGAAATATTATGAACATGAGGGAAGGCAGAACGAGAAGGGAAAAGGACAAATAGTAGCTCAGTTCAGGTGTGTACACTTCATGAAGGGAAGCGATATGAAGAAAAAAGCTGACAAGGTCATTTGGAACCAGACTGTGGATGTCCAAAGATAATACAATAAAAGGTTTTTACTGCCTCTAGAGGCTGGTAGGTTCATTCCTCCCATCACTGGAAGGGCACCCCACACTGTGGTATAGTGGATAGAGTGCCGGGCGTAGAGTCAGGAAGACTCATCTTCCTCATTCAAATCTGGCCTCAGATACTTACTAACTGTGTGACCGTGAGCTAGTCACTTAACCCTGTTTACCTGAGTTTCCTCATCTGTAAAATAAACTAGAGAAGGAAATGACGGGTCACAAAGAGTCAGACACAACTGAAAAATGACTGAACAATTATATAGATAGATACATCTATATATACGTATATATGCATATATATATGCATATATAAAATAAGTGGCTATATATACACATATATATACATGCATATACATACACACATATAGACGGATAACACTTCATCAGAAATGTTGTATCTGTACAGATACAGTTAAGCCGAGATAACCTGTGAGTTTCCTTCCAGCTCTGAGATTTTACAATGATGATAATTTTTATATAGCGATTTGAAGTTTACAAAACATGTTATATCCATCCCCTGAGGCAAATACTACAGGTATCAGCATCCCCATTTTACAGATGCGGAAACTGAGGCTCAGAAAGTTTGAGTGACTTTTCATTACACTTCTATCAGAAGTAGGATTTAAAACCAGGTCTGCTTGACTCAAAGCCCAGAAAATGTATCAATAACACCCCCTGTTCAGTCCTGCCACTGCATTCAGAGGGCAGTAGTGTGGGAATAGAAGACTGGTGTGATCCAAAAAAGGCCCATAGGTAGCCATTTGAAGGATAAATTAAAGAAGGATAAACTTATGGCAAGAAGACCAGTTAGGAAGCAGTTATTAATAGGCTAGGTAAGAAGAGATGAGAGCCTGAACCAGAGCTATTTGCAATGGAGGAGGAGGATTTTTTTGCTCATGTCTCTCACTAGACTAAAATTGTCCAAGAGAATGCTTACAGCAGCCTTGTGAATGCCAGCCATCTGTTGAGTCATGAACTAAGCAAGTTCATATAAGTATGGTGACCACTGATGTTAACATGCCTCCTGCTCTGCCTTCTTTGTCTTTGTAGGAATTTAGAGAATGGGCTGTGTCCAATGTAAGGATAAAGAAGCAGCCAAACTGACAGAGGAGAGGGATGGCAGCTTAAACCAGAGCTCTGGCTATCGCTATGGGACAGACCCCACTCCCCAGCATTACCCTAGTTTTGGCGTGACGTCCATCCCCAACTACAACAACTTCCATGCAGCCGGTGGCCAAGGGCTAACTGTCTTTGGTGGTGTCAATTCTTCTTCTCACACCGGGACCTTGCGTACCAGAGGAGGAACAGGTAGGCCCCCAGCATTGGCTGTTTACTTTTGAGTGGTGTGCAGTTTAATCCTTGAACCCCAAAGACTTCCTCTTTGTTGAGAGTCACTGAATCCCAGAGATGAAAACACTGGAGGAAATCCATTCTTCCACTTTTAAGATTTGGATCTGAGGACTATAAGAGGAAATGGGTGGGGCTCAGTGTTTCATTTGAAGTTCAAGTCAAAATATCAAAGAGATGAGAAAAGAAAAAAATCTCTGGCCCTCACCCTCCAAATAAAGCATTATCTTAGAAACTCTTTCTGGGAGACTAGGTGGACCTTATCAAAATGGTCCACTTGCCTGTATGGGCTGTTCACTACCCTGCCAATATCAACTTTAGAGTTTTCCCTCTTATCTTTTTTATTTCTCCCTTAATCCTCAGACTAGGAGATTATAGGCTTATTCAGTCTTTGCTGTTTCCCTCATCCCCCAGTCTCTTCCTATGACTTACCCATTCATTTCTGTTGTTTATTCTAAGTTACCCATCTACAGTTCTTGGCAAAAGAGTATATTTAAGGCAGGGATCCTCAGCCTAGAGTCCATGAACTTAGGCTGGTTTTTTTTGTTTCAATAAATATCGTTCAATACAATTGATTTCCTTTTGCGGTCCTATTTATTATATGCATTTAATCATTTTGCAATCTTATATATTATATGCATTTAAAAATAGCTTTGCATGTCCTGCTAAGTCAATTATCATATTCTCAGATCTTCATTTTCCTACCTTACATTCATATTTCACTGTCATATTTGCTTATTAACTAATACTTTGTCCAGTGTTGGGTATTTCTTTGCCAAGATGCCAGAATGTTTCTTCATTCATTTTTATAAACTTTTGTTTTCTAAAACTTTTCCACTGGTTGATGTTTTATCTGACTTTACTTCATTTATTAGAAAAACTTTGAAGAATATGGAATCTTCTCCATCCATCTATCAAATATTTATTGAGTACCTATAGTTTGCTCAACAAGCATTGTGCTAGTGCAAATAAGCCTGATTTCAGCCCCTCATCCCTTACCCTCTTCATTCAGATGATATTTGAAATAAGAATGTCTTCTTTCCTTACCTTTGTCCCTTCTCATCCTGTGTCCATGCCGTACTTAATTAATTTACTTAATTAATTTTAAAAAGGGAGTATACTTAGTTTACAAAGGGAGTATATCTTGAAAGGCAAAATTGGACACACCTAGTTCACTTACTGAACTAACTCCAACCACCCAGCTCTCTGAGCACCGGCTGTACAGGGGGAAAAGCAATGCTTACCTCACAATGATCATTTGACTTCATGATGAATGTAACTTTCCTTAAAAGGATGAATTCTAGAGACAGGTTCTCAGGCTATTCATCCCAACAACCTTGATCAAGCATGAATGCAGAAGAGAGAAGATTGGCTTGGAGGAGAGAAGAAAAAGGGCAGGCCCCATAGCCTGTCTTCCACCGCCCTTCATTCGTGCAGGAATGAATAAATCAATCAATTGGTTTACACATATTTAAAGCAGGGCTTCTCAACCTGGAGCCCATGAACTTAGGGTTGGATTTTTTTTATGTTTTGATAACTATATTTTAGTGGAATTGGTTTCCTTTGCAATTCTATGCATTATGTGTATTTTAAAACATTGTCCTGAAAGGAGTCTGTACATTTCACTAGACTTCCAAAGACATCCGTAACACAAAAAATGCTAAGAATCATTGATTTAAGGTGCTTTCATATAGCCAAAATGGTGCCTGGCCAAAAAAAAAAGAGGGCAGCATAATCTCCCATGTTCTCTAGCAATCTGTGACACTTAATTTTGTCAATTCATACCTGTTTGTGTAGACACCCTCTCAGATAACTCAACCACACAGAGTAGGAATTCTTGTAATTAGATATACAAGTCATTGAAATCATGTTTATATATTTTTCTAGAATGCAAGAGAATCTGTTGTCACCAGCCCTAATCTAAGAATAAGATACTATCTTACTCCCATCACAGCATGAAATCCAAAAATAAATTGAGAAGTAGCATGGATAAGTTTTGCTGCCTTGCACTATTAATGATCTTTTGCTTCATATCTGGATATTATGAATAAGAGGTAGTATGATACAGTGGATAGAATTAAGAGCCAACCCCAGATTCATGACTACCTGGATTCATATCATACCTCTGATATATGCTAATTATATGCCCCTGGATAAGCCACTTACTCAGTATCCCAGGCAAACTTCCAGGTCTATTGATTACAGGAGACTTATAAACCTGTATGGGTAGAGGGTATTTCCTTACCAGGAATTCTCTATATTAATGAAATTGCAGGTCAAGTCCAAATGAAACTATGTGTAGATTGTGTGAGTGTATGTACATGTATGTATATACACATGTACATATATGTATGTATGTGTATGTGTGCATACATGTATACCCTACTTCCCCAAGGAGATTACAAGGTTCACAAGGGCAAGGATAGAGGTTGTACTTGAATAACACATTGCCTTGCATATAGTATTCTTTAGTACATATTAATTGATTGATTTTATAGAAGAGGGAAAGAGAAATTTAGTCATGGGCCCTAAAATGCCATCCATGACACAAAATAAGACTTTCTTAATATAAATTTAGTGACCTATTTGTATGTTCCGTGAGATGATCAGGGTGAATGATCATTCAGACACCCAAGAGGCCCATTTTTCAGCAACATACCAAATAGCCTCTTTTCTAACCATTCAAAGAAACCTGAAGATAAGAAAATGATTGCCAAATGAGTCTCCTTTTGCATGGTCAGACTGCATACCTGATGAATACCAATTTTCCCACAGGACATCCCTTTTTGGACAGAATTGAAAGATTCAGTACCACGTGCCCCCCTAATGTTTTGAATGGTCTCATTGGCACATCTGTTGTCTTGAAACTACCTCAGTTGCAGAGTTCCTTATTGAATGACAGAGAAAGACCTGTTCCAAGAGTTCTTCTTGCCATCACAGGCACTTTGAAGTGTGGGGAAATTTAATTGAGAAGCCAGAGCAAAGAGAATTAGAAAATTGACCCAACAGGAAAGAAAGACTAGACACTCTTTTCTGTTCAAAGCAGTGTGTGTGTGTGTGCGTGTGTGTGTGTGTGTGTGTGTGTGTGTGTGTGTGTGTGTGTGTACATATATATGGAGTATGTAATCCATACAGTCGAGGTTAAGTGACTTGCCCAGGGTCATACAGCTAGTAAGTGTCTGAGGTCAGATATGAACTCAGGTCCTCCTGTACTCTATCCACTGTGCCACCTAGCTGCCCCACAAAGTATATACTATGATGCAAAAAGATCTCTCTTTTGGCAGCAGTACACTAGTTATGGACAAATGAGTAAGGGCAAAGTCTTTTTCAATGAAATGCACCATGTAGCATCTTTAAATGAAATTGACCTTTACACCAGCAACAGCCACACCTATTTTCAATGGAGGTAGCATTGAGCACCCATTCTGAAATGGATTATAGGAGTAACTCTAGGTTATATCAGACCATCAATCAGCCAACCTCTCTATTTGGTTCCTATATGCCAGGCACTGTCCTAGGTGATAGATACAGAGACAAAAATGAAATAGTGCCTGACTTCAAGGAGCTTATATTCAATTAAAATGTACCCTAATAAGATCTAGTATCAGAGTAAATATTGCTATAACCAAGAGAAAGCCAATTTTGCTTAGTCCTTCAACAAAACAAGTTATTGTTGCAATCAATTCATTAAATCAGTGAGTACTTATGAAATGCTCATTTCCATAAGCAAAGCACTGGGGAGATAAATACAAAGAATGAACCATATGCCTGCCTTCAAGTCTTGTCTCAGACTTATGCCAGGCAAGCTATTTCATATTTTAGTGTGCTTCCCCCTCTCCAGGCAACTCTGTAAGACTAGAAGTTTGCTTTGGTAAAGGGAGTTCCTCGTGAGGAATTCCCTATCCCAATAAAGTAACAAGGCTCATGCAAAAAACAAAAAGTCATCTCACGTTCATTCAGAGAAGATGTGTACAGATCAGATTTGTGTTTCCTTGAACAAAGTTTGCAAAGTAAATTAAGCCTAGTAGATACAGCAAGCAAATATACAAATGTTGGTACATATTTGTTTTCATACTGTCACCCCTTTTAAGACTGTGAGCACCTCAATGGCACTTAGCACAGAATGTGGCATATAGTAGGCATTTAATAAATGCTGATTGACCCAATAATTCACTTTCCCACATATTAATTGTGATATTATATCTTGTAAAGGCCTTGTGGTGTGATGAAGCAATATTTAACCATATCACCACTGCCAAGAGCTTTAGGGAGAAGTGAGCTATTTTAGTTCATAACTTTTTTCTGTTGGCAGGGAGGAGGAAATGGGACTCATTTCTTTGAATCAGTGCCTTCTTCTGTAATCTCTGCTTTTGGTTTGTTTTCTTTTCCCAGGTGTAACCCTTTTTGTGGCCCTTTATGACTATGAAGCACGAACAGAAGATGACCTGAGTTTTCATAAAGGAGAAAAGTTTCAAATACTTAACAGCTCGTAAGTTTGGGAAGCGCCCTTGAGGAATGCGCATGCCTTTGGCTTTGGGGAAGAGATTTTTGTGCTATCCATTCTTAGCTTTTCCAGATGTGAGGAAGGCAGTGGAAGCACTCAGCCAATTAAGCAAGCCAGAGCAATATAAATTTGGGAAAACAAACGCAATTAGTGACCCCATGCAGTGTCCCATGAAACTACACCTCCAGAGTTTTTGAAGTACCCCACAATAGCCAAGCATCCTCCCCTATCCATCCATAGTTTCAAAAGCCTGGCACATGACTTGGCTGCCTACACTAGGCACTGCCTAGAGAATTCCCCCCCACACATTTCAGACGTTCCACTCTCTAAGACCTCAGAGCAGACAACAAATTCCTTCTGTTTTCAAAACTCTTAAACATTCCAATTAGTGAGATTTGCAGGGGCGTTTCCAAACAATGTAATTTTGTGAGTGACTGAAACCTTTGTAAGATGGGAAGAGAAGAGATCTCACCCACTCCAGTGTGTGACCGCGATGTACATATTTTAAATGTGGTCATCAGGAGCCCTGGGGAAGCAGAAGAGGAGGGTTTAAAAGAACAAATGGTACATAACTGGTGGCACATTTGCATTTTATAAATACATTTTATGCCAGGCTTAGCTTAGTATTGGTATTGGTTAGTATACTCTTGCCTGAAATTTCTTCTTTTAAAGGATAAAGGAAATAATGATCACATCCCCACCTCAGGCTCCAAATTTTACCTAGAAGAGATGAAATCTGACTGAATCAGTATGTAGATTAGAGTCCTCTGCTCAAATCTAAGCTCCCTAGAAAATAGTAGGGGAATATGTATGGTAAGGAAAGCCTTTCCCCAAAGATTGGTTTCTCTTGACTAGTGCCATCACTAGTAAGTGGAAGAGAAGCCAGGTAGGAGTTTCTTTCATAGATGCTCAACTCTGGCTTGCTTTTATTTTCACTCTGGTTAGTGGTCTTGCCAGCATCATTCCAGCAAAGACCAGACTCCCACTATGTATTCCCAGTCTTCACACAGTGAGAAAGCTGGGCTCTGCCTAAAATGGTTCTCGGCTACTCCATAGGTTGGGAGATCATGAGGATAGAAGTAGAAAGGAGGTACTGGAGAGGACTAGTATTTTATACAAATGTGATCTCATTTGATATGCGCAACAACCCTAGGAGGCAGGTGCTGTTATTATCTCTGTTTAATAGTTGAGGAAACTGAGACAAATGGAAGTTAAGTGACTTGCCCAGGATCACACAGCTGGTAAGTGTCTTAGTTTGGATTTGAACTCAGGTCTTCCTGACTCTGGGCCCAACACTCTATACCCTGGGCCACCCAGCTGTAGAGGTTGCACTATTTATATCCCTTGCCTCCGGAGAAAATGAAAAAGGGGGAAAGGTATTGACAGTGAACAGTCATAGGCACTAACAGTTCCATTTTGCTAGTGAGCTGAAAACCCAAACCTTCTCAGTGAACTCAAATCTAGGGAAGGTCGATGGAAATGTGCCACTCTAGGATGAGAAAACTTGCTTTCTCATGCTCACTTTAGGCAGATAACTCACTTGGATCCCTGAAGTCTTGTCTACTTACCCACAGGTGTTCATTAACATCCATGAATCAAAATTCATTACTAAGTGTGGGGGAAGAGTCTAGTGGGAGAGGGAGAGGTTTAGAATGCTGTTGTCACATTATTTAGGTTTGCGCTTTCCATGCAGCATTTGTGAGAAATTATTCTAAGAAACTCACATTTGTGTGGTACAGCGGGAAAGGATTAATTCTGGAATCAGAAGATCTGGGTTCAGATCTCCCCTCTGATGTATTTGTGTGACCGTAATCTACCTGGGCTTCCATTATCTTCTCTAGAAAATGAAAGGACCTCATTTCAACTCTAGATTTCTGAGCCTCTGAGGTTTATAGAACCCTTTCCTCACAAGCCCCTGGTGGCAACAGCATCTCAGAAAGAGCACTGGACTTTGAGTTAAAAGAGACCTGGGTTCATATTCTGCCTCTTAACACTTATTAGCTAATAAGTGTGACCCTGAACAAGTCTCTTGATTTCTCCGACTCTGTTATCTCACCTGTGAAATGGGTATAATAAATATACTGACCTTTCAGGGTTGCGGTGAAGATGAAATAACATTGTAGTGCAAAGTAACATGGAAGTGCTTGTGAACCTGTAAGAGCTATCAATTCCAGCTACTATGTTAGCATGCTAAACTGAGGCACAGAGGGGTTGAGTGATTTGTACATGGTCACTAATGGTGCTAATAAGTGTCCCTCAGGATTTGGAGCTCAGATCAGAATCCATATCTCCTGACTCAGAGTTCATGTCTCCTACTGTTTTTATCAGATTGCTTCTTGGTTACTATCAAGCAAGTGCTTACCTTATGCCAGGCCCTATTCTAGGCATTGGGTATATAAAGAAAAACAAAGGAACATCCCTCAATCAGCTTTCATTCTATAGGAAGAAACAATATGTGTGCATGTATACACAAGGTAAACATTTACACATATAGATGGATGGATGGATGGATAGATGGATGGATGCGTACATGTGTTCTTGTTCAGTCATTTCAGTAATATTCAATTCTTTGTGTCCCCATTTGGAGTTTTCTTGGAAAAGATACTGGAGTGTTTTGCCATTTCCTTGTCCAGCTCATTTTATAGATGAGAAAACTGAGGCAAACAGGGTTAAGTGACTTGCCCAGAGTCACACAGCCAGCAAGTGTCTGAGGCCAGATTTGAACTCAGAAAGATGAGTCTGGCACTCTATTGACCATACCACATATGTGTGTGTGTGTGTGTGTGTGTGTGTGTGTGCGTGCGCGCGCTTGTGCATGTATGCACATCTCAATAAGTTATTAGCTTCCACTTAAAGACCTTTTTCAGTGAAGGGAAGAGTGAACCTACCACCCTCTGGAGGCAGTAAAAATACCCTTTATTGTGTTATTCATGGACTTCCACAGTCTGGTTCCAATTTACGTTTTCAGCTTTTTTTTTCAGATGAGTCTTCCTGACTCCAGGGCTTGTGCTCCATCTGCTATGCCATCTACCTGCCCATATGTGTACACACACACACACACACACACACACACACACACACACACACACATACACACACATCTATACACATGCTGTTTCCTCCTGTAGAATGTATGCTGATTGAGGGCAGGGAATGTTTCTTTTTTGTTTGTGCGTGTGTGTATGAATATACATACCTATCTGCATGTGTGTATGTGTGTATATATATATATACATAATTATACTTGTATATATACAATTATGTAAGCATATACATTATATATTGCATATCCATCATGTTTGTGTATGTATACACATATATACACAAACAAGTACAAGTAATATTTGTGTGTGTGTGTATATACGCACATGCACCCACAAGTAAAAGTTGTACGTGTGCATACACACACAATTATTTCAACATACATACAAAATAAATATGTAAACATAAGAACATGATAATGGGAAGAAGGTACTAGAAGCTTAGGGGAGAGGAAGAAAGACCTCAAATAGGAGATAATGTTTGACATGAGCTTTGAAGTAAACCAGGGACTCTGAGAAGAAACAGTGAGGAAGGAGTGTGTTCCAGGTAGGGGAGAAAACCTCTACAAAGGAAAAAAGACTGGATGTTGTCTGAGGAACAATAAGATGGGCAATTTTGCCGCTCCAAAGAGAGCCTGAAGGGGCATAGAGTCTAAGAAAGCTACAGAGGTAAGTTAGAAGTAGATTGTGAAGGCCTTTAAATGCCAGACAGAGAAGTCTACGTTTGACCTTAGAAATGATTAGAAAGCCTCTAGAGTTTATTAAGTAGTGTAGTTAGTTACCTGTGTTTGGATCTGTGCTTTTGAAAGTAGAAAATGGATTGGAGAAGGGACAGAGTCGAGGCGCTAGTACAGAGAAGTGACGTGTGCCTGAACCAGGGTTTTGGTCATGTGCATAAAAGGGCCCAGATGTTAAAGATACCAGAGAAGTAGAAACTATAAGACTGCTTACCTGGTTGGACATCTGAGATGAATGAGCATGAGGAACCTGGGATTACACTAAAGTTGCAAATCTGGGTAACTAGAAGGATGATGATGACCTCAATAGCAACGGAACTTTAGAAGGATGGTGAGTTTGGGAGAAAGGTAATAAGTTCTGTTTCAGACATATTGAATTTGAAATGTCTTGGGACATCCAATTAAAAATGTTTACTAGCCAATTTGTGACATAGGACTGGAGCTCAAGAAATATACTCAAGGTGCATAGATAAATTCAGAATGAGATTTAAACCCATAGCAGCTTACAAAAGAACATAGAGAGAAAAGGGCCTAGTATAGAGCCTCGGGGCACTCCCACAGTTAAGGGTGGAATATAGATAATGATCCAGAAGAAGTGGTCAGATAGGTGGGAGGGAAGAACCAAGAGAGAGGAGAGAATATCCAGGAGAAGGTAATCAAGCATATAGGTCAAATATTGTAGAGAACTCGAGAGAAGGATGAAGTCTGGTGAGACTAGGCCACCAGATTTGGCAATTAAAGATCATTATCAGCTTTGAAGAGAGAAGTTTCATTTGTAGGAAGCCATATTCCAAAGAGTTGAGAAATAAGAGGAGAAGAAGTAGACACAATGAGTGTTAATCATTTTTTTGGTAAAGTTTGGCTGTGAAAAGGAAGAGAGAAGGGAGAGTAGCTTGAGAGGTTGTATGGCCAAGTAAGGGGTGACTGATTTTTTTAAAGATAAGGGAAACCTGGGAGTGTTTGTAGGCAGCAGGGAAAAAACTAGTGCAAAGGGAGGAATGGAACATTAGAGGGAGAAGAGGGATAATTGTGGGAGCAATCTGGGAGATCCCAGAAGAATCTGGGATCAAGGTTTAAGTAGAGGGGATGGCAGCCTCTGCATCAGAGAGGAGCAGTAAGAGCCTGGTGAATGATTTAAAGGGGCCTTGTAATACAGAGGAAGGGAAGTTCTCTTCAGTAAAGTATAAAACTATGAGGGTGGAAGGAGGGATTTATATAGGAGACCTGAAGAGAAAAAGGAAAGTCTGGAATAGCCACTGTGGGAAGCATAATGAATGGAGGTTATCAAGCACATCTGAATTGAGGAGGGAGATTGTGGGGTTTAGATTAACAGTAGTATTATATCCCTCCCCCAGCCCCCTCCTAGCTCTCTCTTTCCCTCTATCACTCTCTGTCTCTCTACATACGTGTATATGTGAGTATATAAACACACATATATACATGTAGCCTTCACTCCATTCTTCAGTTCCCTATATCGCCTGTTAATGCCCTTTAATGCTGAATTCTGAAACAGGCTCAGTTCATCTCTTCTTTCCTCTCGATGTTTCCATTTATCCTGTTTAGAGCCACAGGACATTCGAGTGATAAGGGACCTGGTCCTACGCCCTCAGTTTACAGATGGTGAACCAGGGGCTCAGTGAGGGAAATGTCTTGTCCCCAGAAACACAGCCAGTTAGTGTCAGAGATAGGGTCAGGAGGAAGGCTTTCTGATTTATTGTCAAATTCTCCTAACACTGTGCCATGCCACCTCCCCTAATTTGTTTTGAGATGGGTTAGAGCTTTTAAAACAGTTTGAAAAAAAACTTTACAAAGTGAAAACTAAGGCATCCTGGGAGATCTTGCCAACCTCTCTGTAGCTATGAGATTATTAGTGATAGCAAATGGATAGAAATATCCAAATAGTTGGGCACACTTTCCCCTCCCATTAGCTGATCTGGTCCTTCTAACTTTGTCTTTCCATATCATAAACTAAAATTAAGGAGCATTCAAGGAAGAATCTGACTCCACCCACGTCTTTCTTGTTGACCATTGTACTGTGAGCTCAACTTTTTTCTACAAGGAGTAGATATTATAACGTTTCTCAAGTTGTGTATAAATGTGTTACTGTCTATACAGCGCTATCTCTTTATTATGTGACTTAAATGCTGCAATTCCAAGGTTATTTACAAAAATAAATAAATAAGATTTTTGTCACACATGTGGCAGAAGTCAAATATATGCACAGGGGAGAGGGAAAACCATGAAGCAATAAAGCAGTAGAAGAACAGATGGCATCTGTTTCCTTCCTTTACCCACTCCTGCCCGACCCCTCCCCCTGCCCCTGGCTCTTGTCAGCTGGAAGGATCTAGTTCTCACAGGGCAGCTGCCACACCTCCCGGTGTGTGTCCTCCCACTCCTTGGCTGATTGAAAGGCAGGAGCTGGAGGCCATCGGGCCCCTCCTGTGTAGGAAAACAAAGCTTGGTGCCATCAGATTCATTGAGCTTCCCAGAATGTCAGAGATCATCTAGGCCAACTGGTCCTTGATCAGAAATCTCCTCTGGGCATCCCTCAATAAGTACTCATGGATCCACTCCCTCATGAGGCGGCTCTAATTTCTTCATCACTTCCAGCTATTTCAGTCTCATCACAAACGAGTATAACACTACTACCACACTGGAGGTAGAATGTAAACCTACCTGAAGGTAGGGACTACCATTTCTGCCTTTATCTCCAGTACATAGTGTGCCTATGCCTTGGACATAACAAGGCTTAATGAATGTTAATGAAATGAAATGGGGACAAGGTATCTCATAAGATTCCTCGGATCCATGATTCTTAAATACCAGATTTTCTCTCAGTATAAATTTCTCTCATAAGCATCAGTTACAGTTGACTACATTTTATAAAATATAAACTATAAAATAGTTCTGCTTTCCCCTTCAGACCCCCCATCATTTTCACCATTTGTGAAAAATAATGTATGATGGCCTCAATTAAAGTACAACTTTTCCCCCATCATTTTCTCCATTTGTGAAAAAATAATGTATCAGTTGTGTTCGACAACTTTTTTTTTTAAGTTTTATTACCTGGGAAGGACAGTTATGATGGTAGATAACTATTTGTGAGGTCAAATCAAAAGTTGTTTTTCATCTTGAAAAGTCCATGGAGATAAATCCTGGTTTAAAGTATCATTTGAACATTTGGTAAAATAAGTATTCATGTGCTGTCCAAAGGATGGCATGAGTCAAGTTGCCATATGTAAGATGGATAATAGCCAAGGAGGTTTTTTGTTTATTTTTTAATTGAATTCCAATTATAATAATAAAATGTGTCTTGGCTGCGTTCCATGAACTTGAATACAGCCCTAGATGACTTAAGTTGGCAAGTATTCCCTGGCTACATCAGATCACCAGGTGCCCCATGATCCCTCAAATTACAAGTCCTTTTTGCCTGAAACTTGGGAGACAAACAGGATATAAGAACAAGCTTTTTTGATGGTCCTTTGGATTCAGGATAGGGAAAAGGGTCATAATATTGAAAAACATCATAAGGGCAAGACTTAAAGGAGATTGTGGTGAATTAGGAATATATCATAAGCATCATTCAATCTGGATTAAAGAATTAATGTAGAATATTGTACAAGAAGTATAGCTTCATTTCTTTAAGAATATATTCAAAAATTCCACAAACAATTGTTAATTATCTATGATATACAAAGTACTTCTTACTAAATCCTAGGAACAATAGAAGGATAATTGTAACCCGGGCCCTGCCCTTAAGGATTTTGGATGTCCCCAAGGGTGGAGTTAGGCAGGAATATCAGTCATCTGTAGAGAGAAGTACAAAAATAAGGTAGGGAGTGATTATGGGAAAAGCAAGTCCAGGCAGAGAACTCTAGGAATCTTTGAGGAAGGAAAGAACATAAGAAAGGAAATGTTTCCTAGGAGAGCTCTTTGGTTAGGAGACAGAGACCTATGATTTATTTGGTTTAGGGTAGATGCAGCTGGCTTGTAGCGGCCTATCCCAGAATAAGAGGTAATTGAGAAATATTTAACAAAATAAATTAAAATACAGTTAACCATGGATAATGTTAACATGTGGTTTTCTAAGCCAATCAATGCCTGTGGGGATCCTTATGTATGCTTTAGTGACCTCTTTTATATTTGAGTTTGACACCAGTGGTATAGGGAACTCCCTCTATCAATGCAAAGCAACATTTTCTCTATAACTTATAGTCACAGCAAGTTTCCTAGAATACCAAACAGTCAAATGGCATGCCCAGGGTCACACAGCCAATATGTGTCAGAAGCAAGACTTAGACCCAAGTCTACTAGTAGATATCTTACTTTACTGAATGCTTAAGAACTGTTTAATGTATCAATTGTTATTATCAGAATAGGTATTTCTTAGATAGATGTATTTACTTTGTGAACCTGTTAATTTGCTAGTATTAATCCTACTATTAATTTGCTCTGGCTTTTTTGGTTAATAAATAGGCTTCGCATTAACTCCTTTTTACTTAGAGGCCTGATTACTGTGTACTACTAAGCAGTACTACTAAGTTGTATATTATAGATAATTAATTGTCATTGTGCGTCTTAATATTTTTAGAATTTTTTAATACATTCTTGAAGGAAGGAACCTATATTTCTTGTAAAATATTCTGTAATCCAGCCTTTTCATTAATTCAGACTGAATGTACAATACTTAAAAAAAAAATCTATAGGATCATAGATTTAGAATTGGAAGATACCCATTGGTATCAGACTCAAATAGATCCTTGCTAGGGGCTTATTGATTTAGAAAACTAAAATTAAAGTTATATTTTGTTTATTTATTTATTTTGTTAAAATTTTCCATTTACACTTTAATCTGGTTCAGGAGCAAGAGGGCCCCGGAGTTTGTTACCTCTGGTCTAGTCCAACCCCATCAATATACAGATGAGGAACAGACAAGTAATTTACCCAAGATCTTCCTTCCACATATAAGAGCCTGATTTCAACTTCTGAGTCTAAATCTAGCACCTTTTCTTCTATACCAAATTGCCCCCTGGCATTTATATAGCATTATATGGTTTACAAAGCAAATCTATACATCACTGCATTTGATACAATCAAATGAAATAAGTACTATGGAAGTTTTCCCCATTTAACAGATAAGGAAACAAGGCATACAGAGACTAAAAGATTTTCTTGACCATGGTTACTCAACTAACAAGTGTTTGAGATGGGATTTGAACCCAGGGTTTTTTTCTTTCCCCTCTGCACAGTGTGTCTGAACTAATTGTAGATCATTTTGGTCAAAAGCTAGCAGTTTGGCTCATAATTAACATAATTAATTGTTGAAATGTTTAATATAGGATCTAAACGGGAAATTATTTTATCCATACCATTTCAACTGAATGAAAAGACTAGATTGGATCCCTATCAGCAAATGTACCGCAAAGTACTTGTACGCTGTCTAGAAAAGTTGACTTTCTTTTCTACCCTAAAATTGATGCATACTTTAAAAAATTAAATAAACTGGAATTCACTTGATAAACATTATTCTGTCTTCAAAACTAATCCCCTGTTGTAAGCATTTATTTCCCCCCCACCATTTTGGAACATTTTCCCAGGTATGCCTGCCAAGATTTTCATGATGAAATGTCTCCATCTAGCGGTGCTTCTGGGCAGTAAAGTATTGTCTCTAATGGAAGATTGTTGGACCATATTGTATTGAAAGGCATTTCCTTTAAAATATAAAGCACAGTATTTGAAGGCTGAGAACTTTCTTGCTGTGTGCCAGTGTAGCTACATTCATGCTGTCTCACTGTTCAATTTCTTTAGGCATGGGAACGGAAGACTGATTAAGCCACTGGAAGACCCAATTTCATAAAATCTGACCTTGTAATAATAACCAGACATTCATATAATGTTTTAAAGTTTGCAAAATACTTTGCATGTATTATCTCATTTGAACCTCTAACCATCCTTTTGAGTGCACAGTAAGTGCTGTAGATATTTTTATCACTGTGTACAAGAAGGAAACTGAGCCTTAGATTAAGGGGGAAGAGAAAGGAATGCTCATTTATTAAACACTTAGTATATGGCGGGTACCATGCTAAGGACTTTACAGATATTATCTCATTAGGTCCTCACAATAACACCACAAAGTGGGTGCTGTTATCCCCATCTAATACATGAGGAAACTGAGGCAGACAGAGGGTAAGTGATTTGCCCAGCATCACAGAACTAGTCGATGTCTGGAGCTGGATTTGAACTCACACATTCCTGACCACAAGCCCGGTACTCTGTCTTGCCCATGGTTATATACAACCAAGGAAATATCAGGAGCAGGACTTACACCCAGGTTTTACCTAAGACAAGCTTAACTCTGTCTGCTACAGTACATTGCCCTTGTGGAAACAATTGTGATTACATTAATCTGTTTCTGTATTTTTAATGCTGTGAAAGAGGAGCTTCCTTCAATACAATTTCAAAATTACATGAGAAACTCATGTAAAATTCATTTTCATGCAGCCATAGACTCCCTTTGCCAGCATCGTATTTCTTGTGGGTTGTTTTGTTTTGCCAGTTGAAAGCTCCATTAAGCATTTTCTCACAGCTGCATCCGTGGCATAAGTTGGCTTGGTGCCTTCTACTAAACCGAGTTTGCTCTGGTTTTTGATTCAGTCCTACCTGGGGCTGTTGTTGCTTGGTGAAGTCCCTGAGTATTGTTGTAATCCTTTGGCTCTATGGAGTAGTACTGTAGGATCCAGTCTGCTCGTTAATACTGGGGGCTGGAACTTCTCTGGTTAATTAAGTCAGACTGAGGAAAATCTTTAACAGGGCCAAAAGCCAACACATTTTCTTCCCTGGCTGAGTACTTTGAAACTGAGCCTCACAGGAGAGTGATAAAAGACCTGGGATTTCTCCCTGTTGCCTCCACAGACCAAAAATAGAGCCAGGCAGAGAGAGACACAGAGACAGATAGACACCGAGACAGAGAGTAACAGGGACAGAGAGACAGACAGGAGAGAGAGAGAGAGAGAGAGAGAGAGAGAGAGAGAGAGAGAGAGAGAGAGAGAGAGCAAGAGAGAGAGCATGTCTATGTCCCTAGTTGATCCAATGATATTTTCAGCACTAGTGAACCAAGATTGAACTGCTAACTCTTCAGGGCTAGGGATTGTACCTGGTACCACTTTTTTTTTAATCTCTCCTACTCCCACCTAGCCCAGTGCCCTGCTCACAGTTGGACACTCTCCAGAGACCCCCCAGCTACCTCTGCTAATAATAATTCCTATCTACACAAGCTCTCATGAGTTTCAAAGAAGCATCATTTTCACAACAACCTTGCAAATTTGGCAGTGCAAATTCTCCATTTTACAGATGGAAAAAGTGAGAGGCTAAATGACTTGTCTGGGACCACATAAAACTAGGAAGTGTTTGAGTCAGAATTCAAACCCAGATCTCCTGACTTCTTATCCTTTCTACTTTGCCACATGACCCGCAAATGAAGAGACGGGGTTACAGGGAAGAAGGCCAGTCCCTCTAGACTATTACTGTAGCCTGCTTTTTGATCTCCCTGCCTCAAATCTCTTCCTGCTCCAGTCTGCCCTCTGTTTCTGTTGTGTTGTTTCAGTCATGTCCAACTCATCTTGACCCCATTTGGGGTTTTCCTGGCAGAGATACTGGAGTGGTTTGCCGTTTCCTTCTCTAGCTCATTTCACAAAATGAGGAAACTGAGGCAAACAGGGTTAGGTGACAACAGAGTTGAAGATCTTCCCCACCCGTTAACAGGTCTCACCTGGAGCCCATTAAGGGGAGCTTGATTAGGGGAGGCTTATTTTATAGGAAAGCCCACACCTTTTATTAATTAATGAGGCACTGGGTCATGAGTGTCCTGCCCTCATAGGCATTGCTTTGGGGGCTTGGAAGAAGGTTGTGCCAGGTGAGGCTCTGAGTAGCCTGCCTCCCTTCTCCTTCCCCCTTTGAAAGCCCAGATGTTGGTGCTTCTCTCTCTGGTACCTATGTATGTATGTAGTGGTCAGACAGTTGGAGCTGTCTGTTGATCTGTGATGTATGCATTGCCTATGGTCCGACAGAAGCCCTGTCTGTTGGTTTTTATTTCTCTGCTTGTATTTTCTCTGTTGGCAAATGTAATTAAAGAAGATTGTTGACCCCTCAAAAGTGCTTTTGTTTTAGCAAACAGATCTAAGAACCTGTACAGCAGGCCCTCCTGTGTATGCCAGGGGGCTTGCTGCTACACATGCCCAGGGTCATACAGCTAGTAAGTGCCTGAGGTTAATTTCTGAGCTCAGATCCTCATGACTCCAGGTCTGGCGATCTATCTACTGTGCCACCTACTTGCCTAATCTGTCCTCTACTCCCCTGTAAAATTGATTTTCCTTAATGTTAGTGCTTTCCCTCTGAGATTATCCTCAGTTTATTCTGTCTGCATCTTATCTGTACATAATTGTTTGCATATTGTCTCCCCAACCCCTTTAAAATATGATTTCATTGAGTGCAAAAAATATCTTTTGCCTTTCTTTGTATCTCCAGTGCTTAGCACTGATTCATAATAGGTCTCTGATAAATGCTTGTTGACTGCCCCCCCCATATTATGTTCCTTAGTGAACTAGAAAACCACAAGTATTCAAGGGAAATTTGATCTTTTATTTATTAAATGATAGGAAGGTGGGGAGAGAGAAACGTGTCAACAGCCATCCAGACTCTTAACTTCTGCTGCCTCTCACGTCCTTCAATAAGCCACATAGACTGTAACTCCACATGCCTACAGGAACAGCTCCATGGAACGCTTGTGAATACAAATGAGCATAACTGGGAAAAAAAGATTCCTTTGGTGAATTTGTCATCTCTCTCTCTCTCTCTCTCTCTCTCTCTCTCTCTCTCTCTCTCTCTCTCTCGCTTTCTCTCCCTCTCCCTCTCCATACACACACAATGATGCTGTTTTGCAAGCTTCTCATACACCATCCTCAGATCAGGAAGGATTACCCACTGTCCATGGCATGGAGGCATCTCTGCCTCTAAGTAACACCCTCTTCTTCTCCCCTTCCCTGCCCCCTTGTGGCAGTCCTTGACTTGAAGGGATTTGACTTCTAACACTGCACATAGCCTTGAGAGCAGGCAGCATGTGGATTAAGGTACTTATTACTCAACTAATTTTGAGAAAATGGATGCCAGCCAACCTCAGATGCAGCAAAAATCTGATAGATTTTTTTACATGCCTGTGCTTGTTCATGGGGAATTTCCAGTGGAAAGAAAGCAAAAGGCAGCTAAGTAAACATTCCTGCATCAGGTTTCTCAAAAAGCATGAAGTAGTGTGCCTAAATTTTTCCTTTCAAGCAAAGGTTTCTTTACCTGGGACCTGGAAACTTCTAGAAATAAATTTGATAGCTATATTTCAATATAATTGTTTTCCTCTGTAATCCTATGTATTTTACTTCATTCATTTAGAAGTATTATTCTGAGAAGGGGGCCAGAGATTTCACCATGGCCTCAAAGGAGGCCATGACACAAAATGGTTAAAAACCCTGGCCTTAAAGTCTCCTCAAAGATGCACATTAAAATGTCTCCCAGCAGTAATGTTCCT
Source organism: Notamacropus eugenii (assembly GCF_028372415.1). Lineage (NCBI taxonomy): Eukaryota > Metazoa > Chordata > Mammalia > Diprotodontia > Macropodidae > Notamacropus > Notamacropus eugenii. The sequence continues at coordinate 191,980,726 of NC_092873.1, read as the reverse complement.
TCATCTTCTAATGTGTTACAGTAAAAATAATGCAGGAATTAAGAATAACATAACAAGGATATACAGTGGGTTATTAAATATACTATATTAATATACTATAGCATGTTGGTAATTAGTAATACTGCAGCATATTAAATGTAATTGTGATTGTTTATGAAATTGCCCTGTTTGATTTGAGTGTACTTAGAAAGTTGTACGTTGTGTAGAATATAGGCTCGCCATTTTAGTTTATTAAATATAGCATTTGTAGAGATTTGGGGGCGGGGAGCTGGGCATCAGGAGCATGCTTCACTGTTATAACATTGCTTCTCTGGGAAAACCTGATCTAAATTCTGTGTCATTTAAACTTAGAACAGCTTTTCCAGAATGCCGTGAGCTTAAGGATTATCTTCTAACTAGATTCATGGCACATCATATGTGCAGTGAAGTTTATTCTCTTGCTTTCCATGGGCATGCTTGATTTCTCTTTGCATATCAATGTAACACTGTAAACTATAATAACGGAGATCTCCATGAAGGATTCAGTTCCATTTTCCATTCCCAAGTGATTTACCTGCATTTTTCAACCTAGAATAGTTCATTTTTGTGGAGATCTAGACAGTCTTTTAAGATGTTTAGTGATGTTTGCCAAAAGCATCTTGGGTTCTCTCCTCTACGGTGTACTGTCCCACAGTGTAAGTGCCAAAATCTCAAGAGTTCTGTACCTTCCATGGAAGCGTCTCCAGCCCTACAAGCCAAATCTGACATATGAGAACAGAAATCTATATTCAGTTTATAGTTGGTTGAGCTGGAGCTGCTAGTACCCTCCCTCCCTAATTATCTCATTCTACGTAACTACCTTGTGTTTATTTTGTACATGTTTGTATATAGACAAAGGATCCTTCCTCTCCCAATAGAATGTAAGCACCTTGAGAGTAAGGAGTGTTTCGGTTTTTTTATAGTCTTTGCATCTCTAGTTCCTAGCACAGTACACCAGGTACATAACTGGTATTTAATAAATTGTTGATTAGTAGAGCTTTCATCAGTGTCAACAGAAATAGGGCAACACGTGACTTCAGCTTGTGCCCATCGTTACAGGAGATGTTGGAATTTGGGGAAGGGGAAGAAGCATTTATTAAGCTCCTTCTATCTGCCAGGAACTGTGCTAAGTACTTAACAAAGGTCTCGTTTGAGCCAAAGCAGTAAAGAGGAGTTATATTGTAAAATGAGTAGTAGAGTGTTCGATTCTATTATCTATGAGTTTCTTGAGGGTAGGTATAGGTACCTAAGTTATCTTTGAATCTCCAGCACCTATCAGGGTGCCTGGCATTTAGTAGGTTCTTAATAAATGCTTGTTTATTGATTTGTATTCCCCACAGTTAAGAATACTGCACATAGTAATAACTCTTAATGTATATTAATGAATGAATAATTAGAAAATGCCTTCTAATACCTTAAATATGTATGATTTTGTATTAAAAGTTATATTAAAGAATTGTATTAAATTGTATTAGAGAATGATTTATTAACTTCTCTTTTTTCTTTTTCTTTGGTTTTTTGGTTTTTTTTTGTTTTGTTTTGTTTTTATTCTGTCTTCCTGTCTTACAGTGAAGGAGACTGGTGGGAAGCCCGTTCCCTGACAACAGGAGAGACCGGTTACATTCCCAGCAATTATGTGGCTCCAGTTGACTCTATCCAGGCAGAAGAGTATGTCTTTGTTCTTAATTTGTTTGTTTTTACTTTAAGTATTCATTTCAAAGAATTCTTAGCACATTGCTAAGATAGAGACCAGAGATTTGTGTTAGCATTTAACCTTAGCTTCACTGATCATTAAGTAGCAGCACCGATGCTGCTCTGCTCCAGGACTCCACTAGGAATGATAAATATAGGGAGTACATTAATATCCTAGGGCCAAGAAGATCAGGAACAATGAACTACTCTTGCAACTCCCTCTGTGTGCTAGAGTGATAATAATGTTTCCATGGCATCTCTAGTTGTGAGAGCTAGTGGGTCATGGAGGAAAGACTCCTTTAAAGGGTTTGTATCTGGTGGCCTTTGGGCTCATCTCAATCTTTACTGATTCCAGCCTGGGGCAAGGAAAAGCACTGATCTGCCAAACATAGAAATTTGGTTCTATCACCTGGCATTGAGGCTAATTACCCAACTAGATTACAGTAATCTGGCCCCAATGGAAAGTCATGAAAAGCTAGTCTCTGTACTAGTCAGTACTAGTATTCTACTTCACCAAAAATAAAGGTTCATCTCAGTTGTCTGGCTTAATCCCCAATTGGGTCATCCTGCTGCTTCTAATTCCCCTTACATTTTTCACTATGGAGATCTATTTGTTTCCTGCTTTCAAATGTTTGGTGACCCTGAGCTCTATTTCCCTTGTGACTGAATTTCAGCATCAGTGAATGAAAAAAATTACATTTAAGTTTCCAGGCAGATTTGTAAGCCACTTTGCAATCCTGCAGGATAAAAGATACCCCTGAAATGACATATTACAGTTTTTAACTTCAAAGCTACAGCCTACAACTATGTTTTGAGAAGGGGTTTTCCTCAAGACTTCTGGCTTTTAAAAAAGGGAAGAAAAAAAAACAAAACGTGAGCTAACTTAGTAATAAAAGCAGTGTTAGCAAGTGGGCTTGGGATATGAAATTAGCTAGAATTGAAGAAAACATTAGAGCCTAGCTTCAGCAAGCTTTTCTTCTGATCTGTTATAGCTTACTTATAGCATGAATGCAAACCAGGAGAACAAGGATTCCCAGACAATTGGCCCAACAGTCTTCTAAACCCTTTTGGATTACTTTGAACTAGAAATGTAGTTTTCAATACTGTGCTAACTCAGTCATTGGAAGAGTTAAGATGCAAAAAAAGTGATCTCTTCTCTTTGGTGAAATGTTTTCATCCTTAGGAAAATTTGACAATTGGCAGAATGCAGGTGTAATGAATTGGGATTTGTTAAGCCAGTGTCTGAAATAAAGTGGCATAAACTATATTAACGAAGGTTAATTATGACAAGAAAAGGCAAGTGAGTCCCATATGGAAAAACAGCTAGATGGCCTGAGTGGTACATTTAGTTTTCAAGAGATATTAAAAGGTCTTTAGTATGTTCTATTGTTTGATTTATGGGCAACCACATATAAGAGTCCCACAGGATGACAAGGTAGGGAGGAGTTAGTTTATATTAGGGAAGAACTTGCATCAACGAAAGAATGATATCAGATATATCCAAAATATCAAATATAGAAACCAGCTTTTATCACATTTAAATATTTTTAAAATTCTTCCTATAGGTAGACTATTTATTGAATTCTCTAGGATTCTTTCTTTCATTTTTCTAGCACCTGGTGCAATACTTGGAACCTAATAAATAAAATGTAACCCCTGTCCCAAAGCATACCTCTTTCTTTACATAAACCTTGACTCACTGAACTGTGACAGGATTTGACAGTACAGGGAAAAAAATATTTTAAATGTGTAACAAAGGTCACTGAGTTACTTGATATGACATCCCTTTAAAATATAATCCTAAAATATAATAATTTTATTCAAAATGGATATTAAAAAATTCTTTACTATTTGATTTTTGAAAAGCCTACAGAAAATGCAGACACAGAAATGTTCTTGTATCTGCATCCAAGAGGGGATCTAAGATCAGTCAAAAACCAGATGTTCAATGGATGCTCTTTGTTTCACAAAATACTACCTACTGGGTGAGAAGAGACACATAAAAACAAGCATCAAAGACAATCTTCAGCCAGCTAGAGCCTCCATAATTTTGTGTGTGGGCAAGAAATTACTGAAAATATCATATGAATTTATTTCTAGTTTGACTAGCCTTTGAGTAGAATTTTTTTTTTTTACTTGAATAATGATCTTTAGTTTGTCCAAGGCCTATCTTGGTTTTGGTTCTATTTTGTTTTGTCTTCCTCATGGAATTGTAATTATGTTAACAGATTAAGTGCTAGGGAACGTAGGATCATAGATTTAGAGCTGAAGGGAACCTCAGAGGCCATTTCATTCAAAGCTTCATTTTATGGATGAGGAAACCAAGCCTTGAGGTCGCACAGCAGTAAGTATCAGAGTCAAGATTTTACTTAAGATCCTCTGACCCCAGAAACAGTACAGCTTCATTTTTACAAGGTACAGGATCCCTGCCTTGCTATAAGCAAATAGGATTTTTTTTTTTTGTGAGGCAATTAGGATTTAAGTGACTTACTCAAGGTCACACAACTAGTAAGTGTCAAGTGTCTGAGACTGAATTTGAACTCAGGTCCTCCTGATTCTAGGGCTGGTGCTCTATCCACTGGGCCATGTAGCTAACTCCTCCCTTTTTTTTGCACTTTTTTTTATTAATTCATTTTAAATTTAAATACTAAAACTGAATACACAATAAGAAAAGAAAAAGAAACATTATGAACTTAAATATTAGAATTTAAAGGGGAAAAAAAGCATTGTCATGTGCACAACAGAATATGAAAGGATTCAAAATATACAGCAATAAATTTCCATTTCAAAATAGCGTATATAATAAATATTACACTCTGTTCAGAGCTGTCCATCTTTTCTTTGCTTCCTCTTAAGTTTTCTTTTATTTTCTCCTGTGCACTTTTTACTTTGTTCTTTTTTCCCTCTTTACCCTCCAAGAAGGCTACAATTAGGTGCAGATGATATTTCACGTATATGTCTGTACACATGTATAAATGTATGTATATACCCATGTATGTATATGCTTAGATATCTATAACTGTATTCATATCTAGGCCTATATATTCATATGGATAGACCGTACTGTACATATCTGTCCTCTGTTTTTCTGAGGGTGGGTAGCCTCTTCCTTCATAAGTCCAGGTGTTTCCATAATTTTCTAATTCCACCAACTCATCATTTCTTCTACCACAGCAGTATTCCAACCCTATACTGTCTAGTTATTTTAAATAGTCTAAAGCAATATTGATTAATATGACTGACATATAGTGTAGTCTCCCTGGCAGATAAGAATTTTGACAAAAATTACTTCCTTGCCATTTTTCTAGAGGAAGAACATTTTACTACCATTCAAGTCTGCTGATTTTTAAAGAATGACTTGATGCAAGAGGTTAAATAGTGTGTCTCAGGCAACTCCCTAGGACTTATCAATGTCATAAATGGAATTTACGTCAGGGGTCTCTCCCTACTGGGAGATCTCCTGAAGAATTCATAGATTCTGCAATTTGCGTTGATTAAAAATCCTGGGAAAGAACTATAAAACCACTGTGGAAAATTAAAGCTAGCAATGAAGCTGGGTAGGGGGCAAGGGAGAGACAAGGAAGGACTGAAAAAGAACAGGCATGAGTATCAAATAAAGACTTGAATGACACCAAAAAAACACCAGGAGAGATCGACCTGAAGAGGATTTGTATTCAGAGACTCATCTGCTTTCATCCACTAACTCAAGTCAAGAGGGTTTCCTCTGATTCTGATGTGTAAATGAGTGATTAAATGTTTTCTTTCTTTGTTCCTACTTACCTTTCCTAAAAGGTGGTACTTTGGAAAACTTGGCCGCAAAGATGCAGAAAGGCAGCTCTTGTCCTTTGGAAATCCACGAGGTACCTTCCTTATCCGAGAGAGTGAAACCACCAAAGGTATGGGATGATGACTAGGAGAAGTAGTTGCTTTGTCATTATTTATTTTCTTCAGGTCAGTCTGGAGAAAAGACAGGTTAAAAAAAGGCTTGTTTTCTGTTGTTTCATTTATTTTGGACACCATAATTATAGATAGATAGGTGACATTAGGTATAAAATCAAGGGCATTCCCCTCTGCTACCACCCTTTGGGCAAACCACTTACCAAGGTCAGGGATATTAAAATATAGGCTCCTTGAAGGAAGGGGCTCTTTTTTATTCTTATTTTTTTGTTATATTCAGTTCTTTGCATAATGCCAGTGTTATATTGAGCATTTAATAAGTGCTTATTAATTGATCGTTATGTAGTTTTATCCATCGAAAGAATATAGGATTTCTAGGCCATGTTAGATTTCCCCTCCTTTAAAAACTCATGTTTTTTTTAAAAAAAACAAAAAACAAATATATAGTTCTATTGGCAGAGGGAGAGTAGTATTTGGCCTCCTACTGGTTATGTGCTTCTCCTCCCTCACATCCTTTTCCTTATTAATTCATAACAGCCTTATATTTAATACATATTAAGAAGAAGTGGGCAAGGGAAGGTGGGTGAGTGTTTATCTCTCTAGTCAGTCAATTTAGCTATTGGTTATAGGCTCTTGTAAAATGTTTGGCATGAGAGAGGAAATTGTTATTAATTGGATAAGTGTGGTTTTTAGTTTATTTGGGCATTGTCTTTGTCTACCAGATAGACTATGATTGTCCTCGATGATACTTCAGCAAGAGAGAGAGGAATTCAGGTCCAGTGATAATCCTTAGCTTGTGTTAATAGAATGGGAATGTGTTTATTAAAAAGCTGTGTGCCCAACACCATGCTAAGCCCTGATAGTACAATCAGAAAAGTGAGACAAGCCTTTATGGGCAGTGCCGTGCTTTAGAAAGAATATTGGATTTAGAGTCAGAGGACATGAATATGAATTCTGTCTCTGCCATTAATTACCTCAGTCAAATCATTTCACTTCTCTTCAACCATAAAATGAAGGAATCGGGTGTGGACTATTTTAGAAAAATGGGAGCTGGGCAGTATTCAACTCATTATATTTCTAACTATATTTGGGAACAAAAAGCAATGGTAGGATGAATGGATGAATGAAAAAATAAAGGAATAAAAAAACCATATATTAAGCACTATATGCCAAGTATTGTACTAAGAGCTGAGGATACAAAAGTAAAAACAATCCTTCTTCTCAAAAATGTTATGTTCCAACAGAGGGCGACAACACGAAGGGGAGTAGTGGCCAGACAGGGCACTTTGGTACTAAAAATTACAGGGATGGTGAGTGGGGACATAGAGAAGTAGATTGACACATCTTTGCAGCAACACTGGAAGAGATGGTTTGATCATGGTTCCAGAACTGGAGTAGCTAGCAAGGCTGGTGAGTAGATGACTGGGAAGGAGAGAAGGAAATGAAGGATGGCTAGAGCCTGCCTGGAATAGCAGAATGCCTGGCATATAGGAAGCACTTACTAAATGCTCATTCCATTCCATATTTTATATATATATATAATGCAAAATATGTGTGTGTATACAAAATAGCTAGTGTTTACATAGCACTTTGAGGTTTGTAAAATACTTTACATGTTATCTCATTTAATCTCATTGTATAATATGTGTACATATATGCACATACTTATACACATGTTTGTATATGTACTACTGTGTGCATGTATTATGTGTACACACTATCTATATAGATATATAAAGACAGGTGGATAAATAGATGCACATGTCTTATTCCCCTTCCTCTAAGTTTCAGGAAGGCTGTAAATATTTCATATCTGTTCTTTCTGCACATAGAAGGTATCCATACATATTTATGTATACACACATATTTAGATCTAATACATATTTAGATATAATATAAGCATCATGACACAATATTATATGAGTATACTAGAGAGGTATAAAACAAAGTGATTAGACTGTAAATTGAGTAGAGTTTTTTATGTTGGGAAAGGTTAAGGTAATGATGAATGGATGAGTGGAGAAAAGATGGTGTTAAAGATAGAAAGATAGAAGAGAAAGACAAAGATAGGGTTAGAGATAAAAAAACAGAAAGATAGCATTAGAGACAGAAAAATAAAAAGTGGATTATGTGTGTGTGCACGTGTCGGTCTTTACTGAATGATCAAAATAAGTTAAGTGAGTCTTTAAAAAAAAACTAAAAGTCAGTCCCCACGGTGACAACAGCTACGGATTCTATGCATGTTCTATAGGTGCCTATTCACTTTCTATCCGTGACTGGGATGATATGAAAGGAGACCATGTCAAACATTACAAGATCCGCAAGCTTGACAATGGTGGCTATTACATTACAACAAGAGCCCAGTTTGAGACTCTTCAGCAGCTTGTCCAGCATTACTCAGGTAACTTCGTCGCTGTTTAGCTCCTCGGTGATGGTGAGGGAGGGAAAAGTTTCAAGTGATGGTACATACATGCTGCTACTACTATTATATAAAACTTTTAAACCTTGAAAGGCATTTTCTTCACAACAACCCTGGGAAGTAGGAATACAAGTATTAGTAGTCCCATTTTTCATAGGAAGAATCTGAGGTTCTGAGAGTTTAAGAGATTTGCTCTGCTATTACACAGCTAGTGACTGACTGAGGGAAGACCCAAACTCAGCTCTTACTCCAGCTGTAGTGACTTCACACCGTACTGTACCAGGAGAAGAATGTTTTCTTTGCCCACGTGATAGGACCTTCTCTGGCTGGCTTAGCTAAGCCATGCTTTCTACTCGCTTGTGGGTCTTCACAAATTTCCTATGATATTGGTTTACATACTGTTGTAAAGGCTTCAGGATTCATAGAGTACAGAAAAATGGAAAGACTTTGTAGCTGTTGGTCCTAAAATCTCCAAAGTGCTTTTCTTTCCACAAGCACCTCAGTTAACATACTCAGGAATCACAGAAATACGATGGTAAGGCCTCTGGCGGCCATCTATATTTTGATGACTCCCATACCCAGTGTGGACCTTTAGGCCTTGCTTTAAACAAAACATAACTTCCATGATCACTGTGCACTGTGCAATAGATCTTGTTCTATTGACAAGACTAATTTTCCAACCCATTGAAAGCAGTATTCTGTCCCCAGTAGAGCTTTCTTTTTTTCTACGTTAACTTAAAGTCATATCACCATCATGATACAGATGATAATTACTTTTAAAATTATGAGAAGTAACTTCTGATAGTGCCACTAGTTTTAGCATACCTGAAAATAGGCAACTTTTGAATGGGAGGGAAATAGTTTCTACATGGCAACACTTCTGATGGTCTTTGTCCAGATAACACGGGGAAGTCAAGTCTCTTTAAATATAAATAACGTATAATTAATTAAAAACAATCAACTAGCGATTTCTTTTGACCCACACTTACAGCTTGAAACATTCTAAGACCCAGTGATGATCCTACTCTTCACCAGGACATTACTGTTATAAACTGCAGCCCCATGCACATTCATCACACATACAACACACAGCATGGTAGCACCAAGTACACGCCTACTGGTCTCAGGTCTTAACCAGCAACTGGATAAATTTTTTAAAATGTTGAAGTGATAGTGGTTGATGAGACCCATTTCTCCTCCTCCCCCACCTTAGATATGGCAGAAAACTTATTAAAGATAGCATTTCTTGATGAAGAGAAGCAGTGAGGCATGGAAGATATCAGGCTGGTCTTGGAGTCAGGAAGGTTAGCTCTAGGGTCAAAGACAAGTTCCTTGAACTCTCAGCAGCCCAAGGCAACTTTCTTCAAGTGTAAGTTACAGATGAGTTGCTGATCTGCAGTTACTGGAGGGGGTTTCAGTGCTTGGAGCCCCTGTCAATGAAATTACAGGTCTGAATGCTCTCCCCCACCTTTTTCTGCCCCCTCCCCAAATGATACTTTTGCTTTAGGGGAATTCTGATAAGAATAATTTTGGGAGGGGGGGAGGGAAATAGAGCAGAATATCCGAGTTTAAGTAATAACACTTGAAATGCCCAGATGCTATGTGTATTCATAAATGTTGAAATCTATTTCATTATAACCACATATCAGCTGCATAGAAGAGACTCTGGTGTTTGGATTCTTTGAAAACATGTTGCAGAAGGCACCTTAACAGCATCATAGAGATGAGAAAGGAGATAGTTTTATAAAAAGCAGCAGCAAAAATTTTTTATCTTTTAAAAAAAAAAGCCATTTTAAACCAGACTTGCTTTTCCATGGTCTCTTTTTTTCCTCTCTCTTCTCCTTCTCTCTTTTACATAAGCCTGACCTTATGGTATCGTCAAACAAATTAATTCCTACCCAAACTTCACAGAACCTTATTCCATTTAAAAAATAGAAAAGAAAAGAAAAAAAAGGCAGCTATGTCTGGCTGGTCTCCATTTTCTGTGTCTTTTAAAACAACATCATTATCAGCCTCTCCCACCTCTTTGTGCTACATTTGATTAAGTTATAGTCTCTGTCATCCAGACTCTTAGCAAAAGATAGGCCTCTCCAATGTGTTTGTATTTTTTTCCCTGTTTACTGGTTTCCTCTTGCTGCTGACATCCACTTGAAAGCCTAAACTAAAGGTCATCTCCCATATTTGCCATCTCATTATTATCACATCCTCTGTTCTGGACCCCTGAATCTGTCTGAATATATATTCTATGATCACATTAGCTTTTTTGACCACCTTGTTGACTCATTTAATTTGAAGTCTGCAAAGACTGATTTTTTTTTCAAACTAGTTGATGTCAAGCCATGCCTGCCTCCCCTCATACTCCTCACATTGTGCTTGAAAAATTGATTTTTCTTGGAACCTAAATATGAATCTTCACATTTATCCCTGTAATCTTATTAGATTTGGCCCAGTTATCTAGCCTGTCATGATGACCCATTGTAGTGGAATCTCTCATATAGTTTGTGCCATCTGAAAATTTGAGAGGCCTGTCAATTAATTATACCTTAATCTAAGTCACTGTTTAAAAAGAAATGCTAAAGCTCCTTGGAACAGTTCTCTATGGTAGTGACATCTGATTCAAGTAGAAATGATACCTGAAGCCACATGTTGCCTTAGAAAATCATAAATGAACATTATCCATGTTGTATTGTATTTTTATTTATTTTGTTAAACATTGCCCAGTTACACTTTAATGTGGTTCTTACATCTAACTAGTGTTTGACGTCTCTGCTGTATAGACCTCCTTCCAGGTTGGCATTGATGACCACTATTATAGCCTAATGTAGCACTCTAGGTGGTGTAGTAGATAGAGTGCCACTCCGGAGTCAGGAACACTCATCTTCCTAAGTTCAAATCTAGCCTCAGACACTACCAAGCTGTGTGACCTGGGGTAAGTCATTTTACCCTGTTTGCCTCAGTTTCCTCTTCTGTAAAATGAGCTGGAAAAGGAGAAGGCAAACTACTCCAGTATCTTTGCTAAGAAATTCCAAATGGGGTCACAAAGAGTCAGATATGACTGAAAACAAGTGAACAACAATTGTAGCCTGAAAGCCAAAAAAACCCCCACCACATCTCAATGTCTTTTAAGTCAGAGGTTGGCAGACTAAGACCCTCTACTTGTTTCTGTACTGGAGGAAACTAAGGATGGTTTTTACATGTTAAAATAAAATTTTGTTGATTTAAACATGTAAAAAGCTAGTCAGCCCACTGGGCTGTATTTGGCCCTCAGCCATCATTTGCTGTACTCTATTCTAAGTAATCATTGCTTTTAATTTTCTTTTTTAATGTGTTCATGGTCTGTTTTCACACTCTCAAATGTGTCTGAGCTTCTCTTTCTCTCGCTTTTCATTGCTCCCCATTTTAGTGTTTCCCTGTCCTAGGTCACTGTAATTTTATAGTACAGGGCCTGGCACACAGTAAGCGCTTAAAAAAACGCTTCTAGTTTTGACTTACTTAGGAGTCCAACCTCCAAACACAATAACAGACCGTAGTATCCCAGACAGAGGTATACACTCCACTCATGATCTCTGTAGGGTTTTGTTTGAATACCAAAAGAACAACTGGTGAAGTTTGACCTCTTTTCCCCATGCCTCAGGTGTGGTTTTTCATGCTATTAGTTTAGAACAATCTGCTGTTTTGTGAAACCATAAGCTCCAACACTAGAGTTGTCGTAATAAATATATTCATTCAGAATACACAGGATCCCCAGACTTCCAAGCAGAGGCCTAATGTTTGAGAGAAGGGAGAAGGAAAGAGAGAGGAATGTATTCACGTAAATCAAAGGTGCCCTCTGCCCATTTACGGCCTCCACTAAAACATAAGGATGTCTTTTCAAGGTTCCAAGAAAGTATCCAATCAGCATCTGGAGCCGAAGCCTTCCATCTTACCTAGAGAGTACAGAAAACTCAGATTCAGAGTAATTGGCCATCCTTTAAGGATTGAAGGGGGGGGGGGGGGAGTGGACAATGACAAATTTTAAATTTTTCTCTGCTCCATCTCAAACAAATGTGTTTCCATGTGTGATTTCTAATCCCCCCCTCCCCCTGCCCCAAGATGCTTGTGGTACCCTGCTGACATAACAGTTGTTGTGAGTAGCTATTGTATTGTTCACTGGTGTTGGGTTTATATACTTGTTGTAAGTGTTTTGTTTCACGTATTACGCTTTTCTTTTTCCTCTCTGACTGTTGGCTCCGTTGCTGCTCCTTCAGAGAGAGCTGCAGGTCTTTGCTGCCGCTTAGTAGTCCCCTGTCATAAAGGAATGCCGAGGCTTACTGATCTGTCTGTCAAAACCAAAGATGTCTGGGAAATTCCACGTGAATCCCTTCAGTTGATCAAGAGACTGGGAAATGGGCAGTTTGGGGAAGTATGGATGGGTATGCTGTAACTCAGTTATTCTATTATTATCTTCCCTTTCGGGGAAATAAGGTACCAAAGATGGAAGGTGGAAGAAGAATACTTTATGACCAGCCCATAATAAAAAAGTTCTAAATACTTGGGTGATAGAGTAGGCATGCTTTGAACACTGAGCTTTTTTTTACTTCAGAAAATTCAAAATTTTATTTACTCTTTGTAAGTTTTCACTTTGGGAAAATGGCTTCATTTTTATTGTGATGGTGAGCCTCAATTAATAAACCAAAGAAAGAAGCAATTTTGAAAACTGGCATAAAGTCATTGCTCTTGGTTTCTTACTGGGAATGCACTGAAGGGCAAATCACCTTCCATCTTTTTCATTGCATGCATAATTTTGGATTGTAAGAACTTTGTTTTCTTTATTAATTCCCTTTCCTATAGAGAAAGCTGATGGTTTGTGTTTTAACTTAACTGTGGTTGCCTCGAGTTGTACTCCACAAACCGTTGGATTGGCTAAAGATGCATGGGAAGTTGCACGGGATTCATTGTTACTGGAGAAGAAGCTTGGTCAGGGGTGTTTCGCTGAAGTTTGGTTTGGTAAGGCAGAGAGTGTGTTTTGCTTTGGATGCCCCTTAAGAGCCACTTGGGAGAAAGACTTTGAACAGAAACACACCTGCTTACTCCTCCACCCTGTGTAGGATGCCCTGAAGGATGGAATAAATGGCCCCACCAAAGAGCAGAGTTTGCAGAGCGTAGCTGTCTTCTGCCGTTCTGGGTTGTGGTACTCCAAAGATGACATCCATAGATCTCATTATTTCAGGCTCATCTTTGTGTCGATAATTCCCATGCATTATAGGAACTGTTGACCAGGAAAACAGCATAGAATTAAAGCATCTTTTTCTCCTAAGAGATGAGAACATAAGATGCTCTGGAGGCAAGACTTCCATTTTCATTCATTTCGTTGTCAATGATAGGGCACAATTCAAGGGGTCTTTGCCTAGAGATTGTCTACAGGTTTGTACTCCACTGACAATCATCCAAGATGAAGGTAAAGCATCCTTAATTGAGTTGACCATGGATTCTTCTTTCCCAGAGTTCTTTTAAAATGGATTAGTATCATCATCATCCTAGCACTTAGTACAGTGCCTGACACCCAGTAAGCACTTAATAAATGTTTATTGATTGATTGATTGATCAATCATCATCATATTAAATATGCATAGAGCATGTCTAACCAGGCCTCTCTAGGTCCGACAATTTATCTATTAATACCACACTGCCTCTCATGTATTCATACATTAACCTGCATTGGTATAGGTGTGGTCTTGTTCAGTCGGAGGCAGAGGCTAGACCACATTACTCTGAAGATCCTAATTAGCAGTTTAATTATGAGGTATTTAAAAATCTTATTTATGAGGCCTAAGGCTCAAAGATTTTGGTAGAATCATACACACGCACACACAAAAAGAATTAGGCCTCCATAAGAGAATGGATTTTTAAACTTTTAAATTAGTACGTTTTAAATTTCCTTACATGCCAGTAAGAGTTCCTTTCCCATTGCCATTCTACCAGCAGCTTTGTCTCTGGGGATTTCAGAACCATTAGAGAATGCTTCTGTAATTAGCTCAATTATTGCTGGAGTGTCTTAGAGAAAGGGAAAATCTAGCCTGCTGAAAATGATTGGCTATGACTTGGAACATACTGGAATGTTGCATAAACTTTCAAATTTTCCATTTATTTTTAGGGAAAAAATTCTGCCATGTAATCACTTTCTACTTCTCAGCTTATAACCTAAATGTTTTGTATTTTGTAATAATAAGAACCATACTTCCACCTGGGTAATAGAGCTGCCCAAATAGAATATATTTTTTAAAAAATTTCTCAAATTGGTGTTGCCAGAACTATAAATAAATTTTTACAATTTCACTTAAATCAGTCTTCCTTTTCTAATCAGAAATAAGCAACTGTTTTAATTAGCCAGGAGGAAAAAATTGTCCTTTCTGTATAGTGGCAATTAAAAATCATAAGCCTTAGAATAGACTCTTGAAGCTAGAAAGGATATCAGAGATCATCTAGTCTAGACCATCTCCCCTCCTTTTATGGATGAGGAGATTGATAAAAAAAAACAAAACCTATAGCCAAGCTGTGTATCTGAGTCCTTATTTGAACATCAGGAACATTTACTAAATTTTTTCTTTCAAATTTAAATATCAATTTTAGTTCATTCCTCATGGCTTTTTAAATTTTTCCAGCCTCATTAATAGAATTCACTTTCTTATTGTGGTTGAGCTTTCATGAAACCTGTACAAGTAGACTTTGTATTATTTTTTTATCAGTTCTTCACTGCAGGGATGATTCAACAACAAAAAGGACCCAATCATGGGGCTACCAAAGCCTGAATTGGGAACCAAAGACCATTTCTCAGCCAAATTCACCCATCCCTAAGCACTCAAGTTCTTTCTAAAAATAAAAAATAAAAAAAATCTAAGCTTAGAATAGCTACACAGCAGACTTTGCCTTAACACAGAATGGGGGGTTAGTACCCTGATTATCAAGGAAACAACTAATGGACGTGACACCAGCTTCTCTACTTCCATCATTGTTGATGGTCATTATGTATGCAGGGGCCAAGGTTTTCAGCTTGATTTCTCTTTCATATTAATGAAACAGAAAAGGAAAATAGCACTTAACCACATGGGCCTGCCAGAACCAAATTAATGGAGAAAGTGGTGAAGGAATTACGTATTCATTCATAACCCATAAATAAAACTAGTGTCGATTTTTTTTCTCTTGAAAATATTTGACAGAATCCTTGTAAATGTCTTTGTTCCCCAGGAGTTTTATAGAGCTTGTTTGTGGGGAAGAGGGTGCTGTGGAAAGGGAAAGCTGATAATTGATTGTTTTGAACAAATAGTTATTAGTTTAAAAAATCATTTTCCCCACCAGAGGATCTCGCATTTTGACTCCATGTTATGGGCTGTCTGTAGGTACCTGGAATGGGAATACAAAAGTGGCCATCAAGACTCTTAAGCCTGGTACGATGTCTCCAGAATCCTTCCTTGAAGAAGCTCAGATCATGAAGAAACTGAAACATGATAAACTGGTTCAGCTTTATGCCGTGGTGTCCGAAGAGCCAATCTACATTGTCACAGAGTACATGAATAAAGGTTGAGTAATAGTTCTCCCTCTTCTCTCTTCATTAGGACATAGATAGGGGATTGGTACGGTGAGAAAAATGGAGCTGTCTATCTGCTTGCCTCCTGGTTTCTGCCTAAATCTAGTATCCTCATCAGGGAGACACCAGTTGTGTGTTCATTAGTGAAAAGTATTTTTAAAACAGCTCAGTCTGTTACTATGAGTCCCCTATGTCCTTCCACATTCTAATGTATTCTTCCTACAAGTGCTGGAGCTCAGAATTTCCCAATTCTTCCCGGGACTCCCTTACTTAGACTACTAGACCAGCTGGATTATGCTGCTCAGCTGTTAATCTGGACGTAGCTGTTTGGGTTTGATCTGCTTTTTGCAGTGCTGAACACCTTGCATTAGGAACTGTAGTAGAAGAAAAAAGAGAAATGTACATGATAACTTTGTTGTCTATTTGATAGGAATAGCAAGTTGTACATAGTATATTTGCAGTTTCATGTGCAATCGTCTGTGTTATACTATGTTATGGAAATGCTTGTTTTATTTCATAAAATTAAAAGAAAATAAATTTTTAAAAAAGAAACTGTGGGAGAAGACAAATGAGATGCAGCCTTCACTATTTCCCCATCATATTTCTTCCTGCTACCTTCTTAAATGTACAGATGAACAGGGTAGAGTGTAAAGAGCATTCTTTATTTCTTTTTTTTCTTTTCCTAATTAAAGCAGTATTGCTAGGGATGAGGCCAAAGATTACTTTGTTTTGGAAAAATAAATGAACCAAATAAGAAACAAAAGGTCTTAAAAGGAAAGACATTCTACATCAGAAGACACTGTAGTTCTGTTTCCCCCTCCCACCCCAAGTGCTTTCTTTCAAAAAAGATTTGATTTATTTTTTCCTGGCAGATCTTCTGTCCCTGTCTCCAGGGTTTATTTCATAAATAATTTGTATTCCATGATTAAAGCTTAAAAAATAAAAGATGACCACTGAAGTCATGTGGCCTCTGCAAGTGATTATTTCAGTTTTTGGAATTATCCCTGACCCTATTTGGACCCATTTATAATAACTCTTCTGAAGCTTTGACTATTTTACTTTTAGCTTTCTGATTTAAGGTTCAGAAGATTATGATCTAATTAAGAGGGAATGCCCACTCCACCATATATAAATCAGAATACTCTCCTGACTTAAATTTGTAAATAATCTAAGCTGTAATTTTCCCCATCACTCTTCTCTTTAGCTTGGTGTTCATCAAGCAAGAACTGAGTCATGAAGTTTGTCTCATGCTCCTATGAATAATACTGATAATGATTCCAACAGCAACAACAGAGGTCAGGAAAACCTGGGACAGAGTTTTGTTTCTGACCCATAGTGTCTGTGTGACCTTAGCCAGGTCACTTACTTCTCAGTGCCCCAGGCAAATCACCAGGATTATAAATTGCAGATCAGGGGCTGGTCTTCATTGTTAGAAGAAGTTTCCTATACTAATGAAATCATAGATCTAATAATCTTAGATCTAATAATAATTACTTACATTCCTGTGGCACTTGGAAGTTTCTGGAACACAATCCTCCCCCAAATATCTATGTGCAAGCTAGTTTCTGAACCAGGATTTAAACCCAGGCCTCCTGCCTCCAAGGCCAGATTAAAATATATAATCACTCTGTGAGTAAACTTATTTTAGTTTGAGTTTTAGCTATGGCTCATTGAACATTGGGTTCACCATCCTTTTGTCCAAAAAGATAAAACTATTCACAAGCTTTTCTTGCTTAGAACGTCTTTGTTCCTCATGTAAACCATTAAATTGCTTGAAATGAATGCATTGTTCTCACCATGTCTGAAAAGAACCCCACTAGCTCAGTTTCAAAGTTTGCTTTTCATAGTAAATGGATGCCGTGGCACTTTTCATTCATAGGGAGTTTGCTGGATTTCCTAAAAGATGGAGAAGGAAGAGCTCTGAAATTGCCTAACCTGGTAGACATGGCTGCACAGGTATGTATGACTGACAGCAGGCGTTCTGTCTAGGACATGCCTATAACAGAGAAACATGGACTGGCCTGAGGTCATACATCCACTCACTCTCTGTTGTGTTTTAACAGGTTGCCGCAGGCATGGCTTATATTGAGCGAATGAATTATATCCATAGAGATCTGCGGTCTGCAAACATTCTGGTAGGGAATGGGCTCATATGCAAGATTGCTGATTTTGGATTAGCCAGATTGATTGAAGACAATGAATACACAGCAAGACAAGGTGAGGCCTGGTGTGATTGCTAATCATGGTTTCTTTTTAAATAGTCACTTTCTAACCTGTTACTGTATCAAGACCCTTCATTGTAACTACCCTAGTATTCCATTTACTTTTTCCTTCCCATGTGGTCCCTATACTCCTATAGATAATCAGGTAGCACAGTGGACAGAACCCTGGGCCTGAAGTTAGGAAGACCTGAGTTAAAATGCAACCTCAGACACTTACAAGCTGTGTGATCCTGGGCAAGTCATTTGACCTCTGTTCAACTCAGTTTCCTCATCTGTAACATAAGGATAATAAGAGCACCTATCTGCTGGGGTTCCTGTGAAGAACCAATGCGATATCATAACTGTAAAGTGTTTAGCATATTGCCTAGCACACAAAAAGCACCATATAAATATTAGGTATTTTATTGTTACTAATTATTATTACTATCCCCATCCCACTCCCCTAAATAAACCATTAGCAAAGTCTAAAAATAGAATTCCTCTGCTGAACTGATCCTCTCTATCCCCACCACTATACAACATAGTATTATACATTCAACCTAGAAAGAGAAAGAAATTGCTTGCTAGTGGGTGGTCAGCTGGCCGACCCTTTGGCTGATTTTGAAGTTACATGTTGCTTTTCCTTTGAGCACCTTGGCCTTTGGAATAAAAGGATTACAGAAAGAAGGCCAAGGGATCAGTGGATTCCCATCATGGACCTACAGAAATGTCCCCTTCTCTCATCCTTTTCTCCCTTTCCCCAAGTGAAATTTATGGAAGCAAACAACGAACAGTGCACAGAGATCCCAAACTGGTGTCTTAAATACTTAATGACTCCGAGGTATAACCCAACAGGTATTCTAATTAAAGAGGTGCCAGAGAGACAACTCTGGGGGGCTGTGCCAGCATCACTTTTTTTTTCTAGTTTGTCAATTAATTTTCTATTAAACAACTTTATTACCATATGCAGTTTGGGGTAACAGATGGCCTCTTCTTAGGGAATTGAAGGTTTGTGTTTGGGGGAGGGGATGGTTTCCTTCTTTTTCGATGAGGTCCTATTCCAATTCCAATCAAGAATGAGTAGTGGGGGGGCTCCACTGAAAGAAATATCTACGTGGAATTTCCTACAGATTTTTGTCATGATTATTATTACTTAATTTTTTAATTTTTTATTATTATTTAATTTCATGCTCCCCATCCCCCACCTTTTTCCATAATATGGGTACAAGGATGGAAATGGCTTTAGCAGTCTGATGAATAAAGATTAGTGTCAAGCTAATATCCTGGTAGTTTGACTAGTACAGATACTACAAAAATACTGAAATACATGTAGGCCAGCTGTTTGGATTTTCCCAACACGTGGAGGCTCCAGTTCTTTAGCCAAGTCTGCACTGCCCAGTGCTAAGGCCAGATGGTGCGTTTTGGTCTCTAAGCATAGCAGACAGGCAACCTCGATTAGAGTTGGCAGCCTAGGGAGAAAGGGGAATGTGAACTGGAGGTACCATGAGCTGGGCAGGACGACAGCAAGCAGTCCAGTAGGAAATACCAGCAGGATTAAAACCTGAATGCTGCCAGGGAGCTTACCCAGAGGCCAAGGTGTCAAGTCATAATTGCCTCAAGTCAGAGAAAGCTTACTAAGCACAGATATTGGATTTGTGAAAGAAATATCACATGGCCAGTCTTCTTGGTCCTGTGAAAGAGACCATCAATCTTTGCACTGAGTCTCCAAGATTCAGAGTAGCCAGAGGGATGTATTTAAAATTTGTTTCCTAGGTGGTACAGAGGAAGAGGAGGGATGGTATTACTCTATCTTCCTCCCCCCACTACCCTCTTTTTTCGTAGACCTTCTCATCCATCGTGCTGTATTAATATGGTACAGTTAAGTGGCTTCCTTCTAGAAGTAGTCAATATTCTTGGACTCTCCATGAATGGGTAGATTCTAGGATCAGTTGTAGGCCGAGACAGGGATATGTCTACATATGTAATTGATGGGTGTAAATATTATTCTTGTTTAGAGTTGTTCATTGACTCCTCACAATAATATTAAGCTGATATTTAAAAAATTACAAAGCATTTGCATACAAGATCTCATTTTAGTGGTATAGCAAAACAGTGGGGTACAATGGGAAGAGAACAGCACTTGGAGCTGGAGGATCTCATTTCAAACCCAAAGCCTACCACTGCTGTCCAAACACAAGTCTTTTCTGCTCCTCTGGGCCTCAGTTCCTTCATCTGTAATAGGAGAGTGTTGGAAAGGTCCCTTCCAGCTCTGAATTTATGATCCTGTGATCAACATGCTAATAACCCTGGGAGTCAGATAATGCAATCCTATTACCTCTATTTTACAGATAAGGAGATGGAGGCTTAGAGAGGAAAAGGATCTTGCCCAACATCTCATGGCTAGGAAGTGAGTTGGTGCTTAAATCCAGGTCTTCCGATTCTCTATCCATATCAAATTCAATTCAGTTCAATTCAATAAACATTAAGTGCCTGCTATGTGTCAGGCATTGTGCAAAAGCCCCCCATTCTTCCTATGCTGGCTATCCATTACCACACCCTACTCCCACAATTAGTGGAGTCTCACAGTTCTGCTCACTTGCACAAGCAGCAAGCTTAGGAGGTGGCCAAGATTAGGCAGAGGCAGATTTTTCACTCGGTCTAATTGTAGGATCATAGATTTAAAGATGGAAAGAACCTTAGATGTCATCTAAGCCTCCCCCTTCCTTTTCTAGAGGAGGAAGCCGAGGCTGAGGTGCTTGCATGACATTTCCAGCCCTCTGAAGGACACTTAGAGGTCACCTGCTCCAACATCCTCATCTTGCAGGTGGAAAAAAAGCAAGGTCCACAAGGAAAAGTGACTTTACCCATAGTCCCACTGATAGAAAATGGTAAAGCCAGTATTCATACCCAGGCTATGGCTCTTTTGCTCTATACTAAAAAACACCTGGCCTGAAACTACTAAAACTTCTAGGTGTTTTCAAGCCTGTATCAAACAGTAGAAAATGAAAAGAAATAAACTAATTAGAAGGTGAAGTTGAAAAAAGGATAGGGTCTGTCAGAAACAAGGAAAGAAGAATAGGAGCCTGATGAAAAGTAAAGAAACAACTGTAAATGTACCAGAATATTGGGAAGAGAAGAAACATAATATTCAGACATCATGGGAAAGGAAATATGTGAAACTGACAGGGAAAAAAATGGAGATGTAGTTTACGTTGGTGGGAAAGGTCTGGCTAGAGAGCAGTGAAAGAAGTGGAGCTGGAACTGTGGAAAGAGCATTGTCTCTGAAGGCGAAAAGACCGGAGTTCAAATTTTGATTGATGATCACCAACTGAGTGACCTTTGACAAGTCCCTTCACCTCCATGGGCTTCTGTAAAATAATGTCCTTTCCCTTAGTAGATAGTTCTTATGAAGAAGTCTGCCAGTTTTTCCTACAGGTGAAGAAACAACAAATGGGTTTGAAAAATCAGTTTAAAAAAATGTAAAGCATTCAGGAAAAGGCAGTTAGTGAACTTTTTTTTCTTTATAAAGAAGGAAAACAAAAGTCAGTTGTTTCGATCTCCTTATTTGATTTTTTTTATAAGATGTACCTTTTAATATTCATCACTGGGGAAGAGACACCCTCACTTTTGAGGACTCAGGCAACCTCAGATGATACCAGCTATTTATAAAATGTGTCACACAGATTTGTCTTGCACTGATATTTTCAAACAACAGTGCTTGGGTATTCACCACTCATGCATGGTGTAGGCAGCATGCACACTGCATACTTATGTGTCTGTAAGGGATTAATCAGCTACACTTGACAGCTGGTCCACGTGCCTAATAATATTTGCAAGTTGAGTTTTATGTTACACACAGCCCCAATCCATGCTGTGACTTCAATCATGTAAGCTGTTTGCAGTATACAGCAATGCATGCCAGGTGTAAGTATTCTCAGACTGGGATTGGTAACTACTTTTCAGCTCAGTTTTTATGTGTTTCCCTTCTAAGGGAATCTTTCACTCCTGGGCTTGACTTAGAAGAAGTGATGTGCATGCTGGCCCAGCTGTGATGTCCCTCCTAGTGCCTGCCACCCAGCTGGGTCTATGGGCAGTAACAGAAGAGGCAAGCCTACAGAGGTGGCTAAGATTGGGCACGGAGGCAAATTTGTCTCCATCTGTTTATAGAATTATAAATCTAGAGCTGAAAGGAGCTTGAGAGGCCAACTGGTCCAATTGCCCCATTTTACTCTTGAGGAAACTGAGGCCTAAGATTAATTGAAATGCCCAAGATCACACAGGCAGTCGGCATCAAAAGTAGGATTTGCATTCAAATCTGCTGACTCCAGAGCCAGTGGCAATTCAATGCCTTCTAAAGTCACCTGTTATTTTTAGATTATCTGCTATTCTGGATTATTTACATGTCTCCCCCTCCATTGGATTAGGTGGATAGAACTCCATGCCTGGAATCAGGAAGATCTAAGTTCAAATGTAGCCTCAGACACTTACTAACTGTTGTGACCCTGGGCAAGTTATTTAACCCTGTTTGTCTGGGTTTCCTTATCTGCAAAATGAACTGGAATAGGAAACGGCAAACCACTCCAGTATCTTTGCCAAGAAAATACCAAATGGAGTCATGAAAAATCAGATACAACTGAATAATAACCTCCTCTATTACAGTAATCATAATATAACTAATATTTATATAGCACATTTAAAAGCACTTTTATAAAGCTCATTGCCGCCCAGTGAGTTGGGTAAATTGCAAGTTTAGAATTATTCCACTATCATAGTATCATCTCCATTTCATAGATAAGGAGACAGATTAAGGTAGGAAAAAGTGATTTCATCATGGTTATACAACCATGTATGAGGCGCTGGAGCCTTTGAAAAGATAAATAATCTAGGGATGACTAGTTGTAAACTGTATTAAATTGAGATCAACTAATTCTCTCTAACAGTGCCAATCATGTAATCTTCCCATGCTTTCTTGTCCTGCGCATCTTTGCTTCATAGGGTCAAGCTATGTGCTGGGCCTTTCTTATAGTTGATATTACGTGGCTACTCAGATACTTAGCTGTTTGAAACACATGCATAGCTCTGTGACCCTGGGCAAGTCCCTTAACACTATTTGCCTCAGTTTGCTCATCTGTAAAATGAGCTGGAGAAGGAAATGGCAAAATCATTCCAGTATCCTTGCCAAGGAGACCCCAAGTGAGTTCACAAAGAGACATGACTGAAACAACTGAACAACAAAAATAACATTTTGCCGTATGATGAGCCCACCTTTTTTCCCCCGGTCACATCTCTCTATAATTACTTCCTTAATGCCACTTCTCTTTTACAACAATTCTTGGTTGATAGAATGTTGTAATATACTCACATCCCCCTGTCTGAAATATTTACCAAGTACTTATTTATGTGTGGGCCATCATGCCCACATGATGGTGTTTCAAAGGGTATAAAAAGACCTTATTACTGTATAGCTATTCATGTGCTTGCCTTACTTCGTTTACTGAACTTTAAGCTCATTGATGTCAGAGACTGCAGCATTCAGTTCAGTACTTTGTAGGTCTACTCAACAAATATTTGTCAAACAAGAAAATGAAAGCCTATAACTGAGAACACTTGGTGATTGAATATGGGAGATGAGGGAAGAGTCAAGGATGCTGAGGATTTGAGCTGGGGAAGAATTCAAGCCCAGTTGGCTTTGGAGGAGAGGGCATGAGTTTGATTTTCAATATTTGTGTCTGAAAAAGTGGGACCTCTCAGCTGGAGAAGTTTGGGCCCTCTCTACCCCATATCTGCTACTTATATGATCAGCTTTCTCTCTCTCTCTCTCTCTCTCTCTCTCTCTCTCTCTCTCTCTCTCTGTCATTTCCTTAATGCACTCCAGGTGTTCCTGTTTTTTGTTTGTTTGTTTGTTAGTTTGTTTTTGAAAGAGCTGCCTCCCACCCCATACCAGTCTTCCTTGATTTGGGCCTTCACTCATACCCTAATCCCAGCAATTCTTATTTCCAGACTTCTTCTGTAGTTCATCTCAGTTACCCCAGTCATTTCTAAGAAAACTATTAATACAGTTCAACTTCAGAAACATTGCAGCTGATGCTTCTCCTAAATCCTCACCTACCATGTCCAGCTGTGTGCACTATCAAGCTTTGTAAGTACTTGTGTGCACATGCTGCTGTTGGGGGAGGCAGAAGCTGGTTCGTCTCTTGAATGCCAGAGTTCTCAGCTGCAGTGAGTTAAGCCAATCATGTGACCACTAAGTGTGGAACCAATATGGCAAGCTCCCTAGGAGTTGTGGAAGGGGAGGATGGCCTCAGCCTGCCTAAGGAGGGACAGCCTGGCCCACAACCAGTCAGAACTTCTGTGTCCATCAGTAGAGGGATCAAGACCATGAGTAGCCACTGAACTTTTGACCTGAGTGAGACCAGGGAGACACAATCTTATCATCACTATCACCATTACCCTAATTACTTGTTGGTTCATTCTTATTTTCTAAGATTTGTAGCCTATTTAATAATTAATGCCTTTACAATTAACATGAAGAGATGAATAAAGGCTTCTCGCCAGACAATTAGTTTTCTGTGTGAATCTTAAACTCAACGACAGACTGACACTGATTTTTAAACCTATAATCTAAAGTCCTTTTTTACTCATAGAAAAAAGACATAGAATATCCTTACACACATCCTTACTTTGGCCTTGATGACTAATGAACAAAGAAGGACTTTCTAAACATTCTATTTCATTGATATTCATTCTTTAAAAAACATTTTTAAAGGAGAGATCACAAGGTTTTGATATGATTTTCTATTTTATCAAACAAAACAGTGTGATATGGTGGAAAGAATACTAGATTTGGGTTCAAGTCCAGTTTCTGATCCTTGTTAGATATATGACCTCAGGTGCTCCAGGGCCATTGTGTTGCTGAACACAAGCAGTCCCACACACGCACACACACACACACACAACACACACATATTATGCTCTTGCCTAGCAAATTTTTCTTCACAATTGCCTTATATTTCCTTTCTCTGCTGCCATGGTATACCCCTGGTTTTTAGTTTTGTCAGTGAAGATTCTTTCAGCCTCTCATGGATGCAGGCTAATGACAGATTTTGGACTGGACTTAGGAGAAAGATCCTAAGATGATAGCTTTAGAGCTGAGAGGGACCTCAGAGGCCATCAGGTCCAAATCCTCCATATTACAGATGGGGAAACTGAGGCTCGGAGAATTAAAGTGACTTCGAGGTCACACAGGTAATTAAAAATTTTAAAAGCTGGGGGGAAGCCTAGGTGAGATAATAAGAACTCAGTCTCAAAAAAAAAATAAAACAAAAAATCCTCCCTGGAGTTGCTTCATCATCATGATCATTTACTAACATTTATATAGTGTTTACTATATGCCAAGCACTGTTCTGAGTGCTTTACAGTTACCTCACTTGATCTTTACAACAATGTGAGGAGATATGCTCTATTATTATATCAGTTTTACAGATGAGGAAACTGAGGCAAACAGAGGTCAAGCGACCTGCCCATGATCACATAGCTATTAAGTGTCAGGGGCTAGATTTGAACTCAGGACTTCCAGGCCCTCCTTTCTATGTATTACACCACCTCGCTGCCATCTTCCTTGTAAATTACTTAATCTTTCTATAATTTAGATTCTGATCTCAATAAGGCCTCCTGTAGCAGTGAGGATTGCCCAAAGAGGATGATTCATTACTCTTATGTTCTTTAAAATGGGGAAAATACTTTTTTGGACCCTTCCCTTACAGCATTGCTGTGAGGATGAAATGAGACTATATGTTTTGCAAAGTACCATATAAATGTTGGCTATTATCATTATTCTTAGTATTCCTTCTAATCAAGGTCATCAAAATTGTGACGCAGACAGACTTGATCTTCATTGCTCCTTCTGTGCCCTTGTCTGGCCATCCCTCACCCTCAGTATCCTGTGACTTGGATTTATCCTCCCACCTCCCTTTTAGCACAATGTGACTTCCTAATTGTCTGGGAGAAAAGGATTCTGGCTAATTTGTACTAAGATGTTGGTGACTGATAATGATGATTTACTATGTTACCCTAGCCATGAGTATTTGCATTTTAACCTGGAACAAAGTCTTAATTCAAAGGAATGAAACTTCAGTAGGAGAACTGGAAATATCAGTGACCCAGCCTAGTAGGGAAAATGTCTTGGGGGGAGGGTAGAGATTTGTCTGCTTCTCTTAACTCAAACCTCACCAACATATGAGACCTGCCTATACTAATTCTCTTCCATTACTTAAGTAATCAGGAGTTAACTAGGCTATATTTTGGTGCTTTTAGAATTTGTAACAACAGGGAAATCTTTAAACTTTGAGAATGAATGCCAGAAGTTTAAAAGTCATGTCTTTAAATAGAAGAGGAGGGGGGAAAATGCAATACTCCCCCTGGAGGAAAGTTTAAGTTGAATAGATGGTTGTCTGGGGGGAAATTCATGTATAAATTACACTAGGAAAAAAATTCATAATGGTTGCAGTTTTCATGTTAATTATTTCATGGTAAAAATTTGTGGCTGCATAAATTAACACATTCTTTTATGGAGAGCATATTTTAGAAAGATTTGTTACTTTAATAACTCTTTGTGTATCAGAAACCCCAGATGCCTGTGCTAATTAAATATAACTAGATTTCTGATTCAGAAAGCATGGTGGCTGTTTAACAGCGACAAGCAGGCAGTGAAGTTGACAAACACAGTCGGGATTGAAGAAGATTCCTGGGGCCAATCAGAATTGTAAATTTGATCCCTAATCTTACTTTTATATTGTAAAGAATTAGGAATTGCTAGTTCCACTGCCCTCACCACCCCCTTCCCTATCTCCCCTCCTCCCCCCTTGTCCCTACTCTAATTATGCACTAGAGCCTCTTGGAGGGCCCTTTGCAGTCTGGGCTACAGATCAGACTTAGATTTGCCAGGATGACTTTGCCTCGCCTTTGTCAGCTCAAGGCTTTCCTGTTCTCCTGTTAGCAGCCTCACTGGTCCTGTACTGCCTGTTGTTATGCTAGCAGCAAACACCGAAGGATCCTTTATTAATTACCTGAATAGAAACTAATTTCTCTAAATACACTAGTAGGAGAAAGGAAAGTGAGGAAAACTTAAAATGTCTCAAGTCCATCCATTGTTTTAAGCACTGGGGAATTATAACCTTTAATTCTTAACTACCTTGCTTATCAGCGTTCTCATGTCCACACCCCCACCCCCAATCTCGATCTTCTGGGCATTCTGACTCCTTTATGGCTTAACCAAGGAGACCTCTCCACCCCCTTCCATCTGGCCCGGGTGGTTATCGCTTTGGGACTGGCTGGTTGCTAGAGGGTCCCAAGGTGTCAGTTTACACTGCAGGATGTCTGCCCTGGGTCTGACCTCTTCAGCAGCCCCTCTACTCGGAAGGGGAAGGGTCCTGAGACAGCTCTTCTCTTTATTTAGATTTCCAGATAGTGGGATTGTGCCTGGTCAAGCTAGCTTTGTTCACAGCTGGATTAGGATTTGAAGCCCCAAGCCAAAACTGCTGCCCCTCCGCTCACCTCTGCAGACTTCCATCCAGACATTTTCGAGGCTGCTTGGCTCTGTTGATCTGAACCCACCGAAGGGCTTCCGAGGCCCAGAAGTAATAGATCAGATTGGCAGGGAAATGGAGACTGACCAAACTGTGCAGATCAACTGTTTTCCCATGGAAAGGATGTGTTGGGAACTAAAGATTAAAGTTAAAAGGAATCTTCTCTTCCTTTCAAGGTTTCAAACTGTTGTAGGGGAAGGAGGTAGATGAATTTCTTCCATTTCCATATTTTGGGATCTCTAGCTGCCTGAAGGAAACAGATGGGGAATGATGTGAGCTCTGTTCCTGAGGGGTAGGGGAGTGCTCTACACCTTCAGCACTCAGCAGTCAAATTTTACTATTCAGTCAGAGAACTTTGTGGTTGAGTTTGGGGTTTCCCCCCTTCTCTTTGTGATGTGTTTGCTCCTGTTATTTATGCATGGTCAAGAGTAAGCCACTGGTTCTGTACATCTCCTGCTTCTTAGTAATCCTCAAGAAGGAAGCAGATGGTCATACTGGGACTTCACTGTGAAAATAGGAATTGCATATTGCTATCAGATAACAGGAATGTCACTTGGCTTTCCTTACCTTTCTTTGTTGGCAAAAATGTGTCTTGCTTTCTCATAATCAAGGGGGAAAATTAAAATTAGATGTGGAAACCCAACCGAATTATCAAGCCTCTGCTGCCTCCAGCTACAGAAAGGTGCATGTGACAACTTCATTCACCCCCACAGAGGTTCCACAGCACTGCTGTCATGCCAGATTGAGGGAGGAAAGGAATACATTTTGAAATCATAACCACAAAATTCTTATTTATCTTATTTTCTCCTCTCATAAGCTCCCTCACTGAATCTCAGCTCATTGATACCTCTATTTTATTCTTCACAGGGATTGATCTACATATTTTCCTTTTCCTCAATCCTTTAAGCTTCTCCCTCCGTTTCTGTCTCTGTCTCTTTTTCTCTCTGTGTGTCTCTCTACTCTCTCTTTTTCTCTATTTCTCTGTCTCTCTCTGTTTTTGTCTCTCTCTCTCTCTCTCTTTCTCTCTCACACACACACACACACACACACACACACACACACACACACACACACACACACACACACACACACACACACACACACACACACACACTACACCCCGACTCTCAACAACTCACCTTGCCTCCTCTTTCACTGGTACCCAGACCATCCAGCATAAGCTCAATCAACCTTTCTCATTTCCACATTTCAGAATCTTTCTTTATTTCCACCCATTCTTTCTTCTTTCCTTCCTTCCTTTGTCTCAGAGGGCAATGTGTTCCTCCTCTTTGCCAAAGTCTGGGCCTTTGATCCCATAATTTCCCACCTCCTCTAGACCCTGCTCCATTAATCACTTATCTTCACATTCACCTCCCCCAGTTCCTTCCTATCTGCCTACCAACATGCTCAGCCCCCACCCCTGAGTCCTTGACAAAAAAGAAACAATGGAGTCTTTCTTCTACTCATCTCTACCTTTTTATCTTCATAACTTCTTGAAGAGATCCATAGCTGACTGTCACCGCCACCACCACTATTCTACTAAAACTGCTCGATCAACATCACCACTCCCATCATCACGAGACCCTGCAGCCTTTTCTCAGTCCTCATCCTTCTTGACCATTCTGTGGCATGTAACAGTGTTTCTTCATATTTCTTCCTTCCTTGGTCGACTTTGGAGATATCTCAGTCTCCTGACTCACCCCCTATCTCTGTAACAATTCTTCCTCTGTCTCTCCTGGCTCCTTGTCTCATACTACTCTCATCCTCATAATCTCTTGATCTGCCAAACTGGACTTCCAAACTAGTGTTTTCCCACATCCTTTTGCTCCCATTGTGTCCTAACTCTGAAGTGCCCTCCCGTCCCTCCTCCATCCCTCCTGTTCATTCTTCACATTCCAACATAAGGGATAAGCCTTCCTGAAGCCCTTCCCCCATTCCAGTTGGAAATGATTCTTCTTTCCTTGGGCCACAGCTCGGTAGCATTTTGTCCTTAGTTCCCTTCAGTACCTGTGTTTTGTTCCATATGGTAGATGTAGACATCAGACCCCCCCCCTGCCCTTACTGGATTTTGAGCTCCATGAGAACACTATTTAAATGTTGTCTCCCTCCCCACACCTAACACAGTTCACCACATACAGTATGTGCTTAATAAATGTTTGGCAAATTGTTGAATGCCAACCAGATGCCCTGACATTTCAGCCAGGGCAATTATTGTTCCCCAACAATATTTCAAAACAGGGAAAAAAGAGATTTTTTTTTTTTTACTCTTTCTGGGTGGTGTGGAATGATACTTGGCCTTAGCCAGGCCTGTTAACAATTATTTTCTGGAGATGGCTGGTTTCTTGGGGGAATTGCTGGCCCAGACCAAAGACCAGCCCACAGCTAATTCCTTTCCACTACTCTCAGAAAGAAACAGCATACAGTTGAGTAGGAAGTCCCCACACATCTCCACTGCCTTATCATCCTTCTCTGTTTTAAATATAAACCTCCAATATTCTGAATCCATTGTGTTAAGGCCCTGAAGCTATCTTTTGTCTGATAGTGTTTCCCTCTTGGCTCCCGCAAGCTTGGGAATGATTCTGTCAGAGCTGTGCCAAGGGATCCTGAATTCCATTTACCCCCAGCCCTGTCTAGATAACCAGTCAGTGAGCTACTGTCAATAACTCTGAGCCCCAAAGGCACATATCCTCAGTTGCCAAACTGTCTGCATGGAGAAGCCATCTCTGGCCATCAAGGATATCCCGTGTGATCACCCTTAGAAGAATAGTACCTCTCAGGGCTATTGTGGGATTAAATGAGATAAAAAATTATAAAGCTCTTACCACAGTACCTGGCACATAGGAACCACTATATAAATGTCACTATCATTATTAATATTAATTATTGATCTTATATTGTTAAATAATAATGCTAAATATTACACTGATACAACAATATTACTAATATTATTGATAATTAATATTCATAATCACCCCCATCACAGCTCTGTGAATTAGCCATTGTGGACACAGAACCTTAATAGGTGGTCTTTGGGGGAGGTAAGGTTGCTATGACTAAAAAACAAGACAAAACATCATCTGGTGACCAGCTTTCTGCCAATGAGCCTTTCTAGACTTAGCTAGGCTTGGCCCCTGATGACAGGCATACCGGACCCAGCACATAGTAACTGCTAAATAAATATTTGTTGACTATCTGGGCCCCATGTTCCTATCCTCTCCAGCTTCATACTGTAGACCCTACCAAAGGTTGTGCTGGCCTATCTGGTGAGAAACCAGGGTCACTGCAGTACCACAATGAGGGATCAGAGTAGACCTTCATTGAAGGAATGTTGACAGTGGAAGAGGAAACCAGGGTCACAAAGCTAATAAGTGTCTCAGGCCATATTTGAACTCAAGAACATGAATCTTCCTGAGCTCTCCAGGGCTGACATTCTATGTACTGTGGCAGCAAGCTGCTCATCCTGGCCATAGGCAGGTAGACATAAAAACCTAGTTCATATCCTGTACTTTACACTTAGTACCTGTGTGACCTTAAGCAGATACTTCAGGTCATCAGGCCTCGGTTTCTTCAGCTTTAAAACAGAAGAAAAGGGAGTTGGACCACTGAGGTCCCTGCCACTTCTAAGTCAATGAGATGATCCAGTGGTAGTAGCCCTACTGTAGCTCACCATCAAGTCAAATTGCTTATCACACTCTATCTAAACTGGTCTCTAGAGACTCTCCTCTTGCTATGGAGTGCTATGGACTTATGCCCTAGGTCCCTATTGACTGAATTCTAGCTTTGTCTCACATTCTCCAGTAACTTGTTATCATACTCTTTTTTTTCTGGCTATATAAATGACTTTATACACATACACATACACACACACACATATACACACACATTCATAGCTGTTTACATACATGTATGTAAGTAGGTACGTATGTATGTATATAAATGACCAGCTATATAAATAACTGTTCTTGCAGTGGTTCTTGTCAGCAGCATCATTATGATCCTGAACAATTTGATGATCATAATTCATTTTAGTGAGGCCATTAGTATCATTCCCCCATCCCCATTCAATAAACTCCAGTGGCTTCCCTATTACCTCCAGAATTAAATATAAAATCTTCTTTTTGGTGTTCAAAGCCCTTCACACCCTGGCTCCTTCTTAGCTTTCCATTCTTCTTACACCTAACTCACCCTCAGGTACTCTATAGACCAGTGACACTGGCTTATTTGTCCTTCTCACTCTGAATTTTCACTTGCTGTCCCTTATGCCCTCAGTTTTTTCCTCTTCAGCTCCACCTCCTGGCTTCTGCAGATTCCTTCAAGTTCCCATGAAAATCCCACATTCTGCAAGAAAATCTTCCCCTTAATTCTAGTGCCTTCACTCTATTGATTATCTCTCATACTCCTGTACATAGTTTGTTCATAGTTATTTGGTTACTGTTTCCCTCATTAGATTGTGAGTCCTTGAGAGCAGGGACTGTCTTTTGCCCTTCTTTGTATCTCCAGCACTTAGCATGTGCCTGGCACATAGTAGTTTCTTAATAAAAGCTCACTGACATACAAAAAATGGTGTTCAAGAGGAAAACTATAGCCCTGTATCCACATTTTTTCATGTCAATAAAATCTTTGTGAAAATGATCTATGCATGGGCAAGGGAAGGGGGAACGTATATATACAGAAATAAATGTGATACAAAAACAGAAGGCATCAATTTTTAAAAATTATCTACACACACAATGAAGGCATTCTTGATGAAAAATCTGAGAAGGAAGAAGACTGACTCGTGCAAACAATTTTCTACAGCAAATCCCATCTTTACAGACAGTTAACTGAAAGACATGAAGAATATCATATTCCACTGTGCTTTTTTGTTGATTAGAAAAAAAGACCATGCCTCAGTGGAGCAAAATGCACCTTTAAAAACTTTCCTATAACAAGATGTCTCTTAAAAATGTTAAGATATACTAGTTTCCTTGGTAGGTGCAACCATAGAGAGAATCCTATCATAATAATGTTAATTTATCCTACCATTTTGTACCCCTTGCTCCATTAATCACTCAGTTTCCCCCTCCTGAACCCGAATCTCCCTTGAACAGGGTCTCGCATAGGTACCCTCACCTTCCCTTTGTATTCTCAGCACTTACACATGGTCAATAACTGCCTGGTGACAATTATCTCCACATTACCTTTGCAATTCACTTGCCTGTACTTAGCTAGATACCACGTAAGATTGGATTTAGTTAAAACGTTGTTATGTGGTGTTCAATCCCTTTTGTCCTTTTCCCAGTGGACCTAGACCTGCCTTGATCTCACATCTCCATATGCCTGACTTTTTAGCTTTGCTTCCATGTTTAACCTGGCTTCCCATGACTCTGCAGGTCTCCCTAGACTTCCAGTCTCTTCCATTCCTGGCCATCACCAGTCAGACGTACCCCATCAAGACTCGAACCCTGACACTACATTATTAATCCTTACTTATCATTTCCACTCCACTTTTAAAAAAAAGTCCAAGTATGGCTTTGTGTTAATATGATCATCACTAGTATGTGTCAGAGTGAAATTGAAATCCAGGTTTCTCCTAAATCCAAATACAATTCTCTTCACTACCAGTTCTCCAGATGTAGACAAGCTGTAACCAGGGCAGAACAGTAAGATAGTCAAAGAGCATTTATTGAGAGCATTCTCTATGCCAGGCCTATGCTAAGTGCCAGAGATATAAATACAGATGTATAGTCAAAAATTAGCCCTCAAGGAGATCACATTCTAATGGGAGAGACAACATGTAAATACAGAACAGATATACAGGTAGGAAGGGCTTCCAGAAAGATGGTGGTGTCATTGACAACAATAGGAAGTCTGGAAGACAAGAGGGTTTGGGAGAAAAGAAAATGAGTTTTATTTTGAACAAGTTGAATTTGAGATGCCCACAGGATATCTAGTGCAAGATGTACAAAAAGCAGTTGGTGATGCTGAGCTGTAACCCAGGAAAGAGTCTAGGGCCAGATATATAGATCTGGGAATCATCCACATAGAGATGATAATTGAACTCATTGGGGTGTATAAAAATCACCAAATGAGATTGTATAGAGCAGGGGAAAAGAAGAGGGCTAGGACAGAACCTTACAAGATATCCAGAGTTGTAGATATGGCCTGTATGAAGATCCAGGATCCAGCAAAGGAGACTAAGAAGGAACAATCAGACAGGTAGGAGGAGAATCAGGAGAAAACATTATCACGGAAATCCTAATAGGAAGACTGTGTGTGTGTGTGTGTGTGTGTGTGTGTGTGTGTGTGTGTGTGTGTGTGTGTGTGTGTGTGTGTGTGTTCGTCCTTCATTGCCAAAGAAGACCATGTCATCAGAGAAATGATGATATAACTTGCACTTAACTTTGGTTTTTTTGAATGAGGAAGGACTGTGCAGGTCACCAGCCTCACTTCTCCTCCAGAGCCATCTGAATCCAGTGACCAGATATTCATCAGGATGACTGGAGATGACCCAGGATGAGGCAATTGGGGTTAAGTGACTTGCCCAAGGTCACATAGCTAGTGAGTGTCAAGTGTCTGAGGTGAGATTTGAACTCAGGTCCTCCTGACTCCTGTCCTAATGCTCTATCCACTACACCACCCAGCTGCCCCAATAGGAGAGACTATCGAATAAGAGAAGGTGGTTAACAGTATCAAATGCTAAAAATCAAATGCAAGTATCAGAGGCAGGATTTAAATACAGGTCTTCAAGACATTTTAAGTGCTACACTGTGGTCCCTGTGCTGAACTGCCTCTCATTTCATTACAGTCCAGTCACATTTCTATGTATTCCACAGTGACAAAGGTAGGGAGGAATCAAATCCAGCATCCTATGAGCCCTTTAGGAATTGTCTTTTCTTCCCTAAGGGAAGGGGGAAAGAGAACAAACATTTACTGAGCACCAACTATGTGCCAGGCATTATGCTTGAGAAATATTATCTCATTTGAAGTCTCTGTTCCTTTTTCTTTCTCCTCTCTCTTTTTTTCCCTGAAGTACTCCTATACTTAAAATTAATAGCAGTTTACTTGTAGCATTTAACTGCTAATAGCTTCAAGGACGTTGATTGTTTCCCTAACTAGACAAAACTGGAGATTGAGGATCAGGTTCCTGTGTTATGCTTCATAACACATAAACAGACAGACCTCGGTTCTGAGACACTATGTGCCTAGCAAATCACAGTCAATCAGTACATATTTATTAAGCACCTATGTGCAGACACTGTGCTGAAGTACTGGAGATAGAAAAAAATGCAAAAGACAGTCCCTGCCCTCAGTGACCTTACAACCTAAGGTACTGAAAGCTTGTGCCAAGCTTAGGGTATTTGGTTGGTAGTCATGGAATCTCAGATCGAAAGGATCATTAATTTACAGGGCAGAACCTCAGTGACCATTTATTCCAACCTTTACTCCCTCAAATAATCCCCTTTACGTACCTGACCAGTGGTTATCCAGCCTTTATGTAAAGACCCCCAGGGGAGGGGAACCTGCTGCTTCATGAAGCAACCCTTTCCACTTGGAAGAGCCTAATTGTTAAGATTTCCTTCACATCAAGCCAATATTTCCCTCTTTGAAACTTGCATCTTTGCACCAAATTCTACCCTTTAGGGCCTCAAAAACTACATCTTCTCTCCCACATGTCATCTCTTGAAATACTTGAACACAACCATCATTTTCTTCCTGAGTCTTCTCTAACCTTGCTAACCTTGCTCATTTCCTTCAACTGAGCCTCATGACAACATGACTTTGAAAGCCCTTCACCTCTCTGGTGGCCTTCTTCTCTATATATTTCCAGCTTATCAATATTCATCACAAAAGGCTATGTCCAGACCTGACCACGGTATTTCCAATGTGATCTAGTGAGGATCAAGTTCAGTAGGTCTGTCACTTCCTTATTCCTTGAAGTCGTGTCTTCCAGTGAAAGGTCAGATTAACCTTTTCGGCTGCTGTTTTATTCTGTTGACCCCTTTGGGGCTTGCAGTCCACTAAAACTCCTAGATCTTTTTTGGACAAACCACTGTCTGACTTTATGTACCCTACTTTGTGAAGTTCTTTTTTTTTTTTCCTTTAACTCAAATGTAAGTCTCTATAGATCATTTTGACTCCTGATTCTGGCATTCCAGTGTGTTAGCTGCCCTTCCTAGCTTTGTATCATTTGGAGATTTGATAAGCATTCTATGTATACCTTTCTTTTCTGATATCTGATGCCTCATTTTGTCCTGGCCATGACCCAAGGCTCTGGAAGGCCATGCCATACAGCATAGTCTCTGACAAGCTCTGCCACCCTTCAAGTACAAGGTTGAACACAGAATGTATGAGCAGTCTAGGGAAGTGTGGAGAGGCTCATCATCAGAGGCCTGGCCAGCACACAATAACAGTTGGTTGTATTTTGTTGTTGTTGGGTTTTTTTGTTTTGGTTTTTTTTTTTTTTGGCTACAGATGTTCATTATGTAATTTTAAAAGGTAAAGAGGTGTAGAAACTCATTCTGCATGGAGTTTCCTCTGTAATGAAAATCACATATCCTTATCTGAGGTTGAATAGTATAACTTAACATGTTAGCTAATATAATGAAACATCTGTTTCAAGTTTCAAGTTGTGTATGTTCTCTAAATATGATATGTTTAAGTTTCTAAACATAGTATTTTCTAGATTACAAGTTGCAGAAAAAATGCCAGCCTCCTTTGGTAGTTTCTTCCTCTGGAAGTCCCCCTACAAGTGAAATCACTGATCTAGTCCCTAGTGTAGCCTAGCTAAACGAATACTTTGTTTTGTCTTTATCTTTATCACTGGTTTAATTCATTAAGAATTCTTAAAGTATCTGCCATGGGCAGGTAGGTAGCACAGTGGATGGAGTCGGGCCCAGATTCTGGAAGACCCAAGGTCAAAACCAGACTCAGATACTTACTAGCTGGGTGACCACAGGCAAGTCACTTCATCTGCTTAGCTCAGTTTCCTTAATATAATAGTAGTAGCACCTACTTTCCAGGGTTGTTGTGAGTATCCAATGAGATAACACTTGTAAAGCACAGGGTAAAGTAGAGTACACAGTAAGTGGTATATAAATGTTAGCTATGGTGATGATGGTGCTGGGGATGGTGGAAGCACTGGGCCAAGTGCTCCAATACTGCAGTGACTCTCTCAACTCTGGGCATTTTCTCTGACTATCCCTCTTCCCTTCTCCTCTCTGACTAGTAACCTTTCTGGTTTCCTTTAAGTCCCAACTAAAACCCCACCTTCTACAGGAAGCCTTCCCCAGCCCCTCCCCTTTGTTCATGCTGCTCCTGCATACAGCTTGCTTTGTGTATATTTGTTTGCATGTTGTCTGTAAGCTTCTTGAGGGCCTGCGCTGTCTTTTGCTTCTTTTTGAATCCTCAGAGCTTAGTACAGTGCCCAACATAGAGTCGATACTTAATAAATGTTTGTTGGTTGAGCCGGTAATCCCATCAGCCTGCATATTCATTCCAACAGTACAAATCACATGCCTGTCCATCTCATGCAATTTTTAGTCCATGGTCTCCCATAAGTTGACCCAAGGGGTCCACTCAGTATTCTTGGAGTCTTTCTTGCCTTACATTGTCATCATAAGAACACAACTGGAACATGTTGGCTGCCCATCAGTAAAACCACACGGGGTGTCCAACAAGTCCTAGTGCAGGGGTAAGTTTTAATAGGCTAAGCCATTTTAAACCAATACCAGCCCATTTTCGATTTTGCTTCCCTGTTTCCTTGATGGCATCCTTTTGCCCACTTCTCTGGAATGCCTTGTGAATAATACAATGCATCTTGCCCTTCCCCTGCTCTCCGCCCATGCCTCTCCAAAGCCCTTTGGGGAATCTTCAACTTCCATTTAAGGCAGATACCAAGGTGAAAAATGAAAAGTAACCTCTGCCCACAAGGAGTGTGCATTCTTCTGGGAGGGATGAGGCACAACTTTCTAGTTTCCATTCTCATTTGTATATAGCAGAAATACATGTTCAAAGTAAGGGTGGAATGTAGAAGAAGCCTTCATTTGCTCACTGGAAACTCCTCAGAGAAGCTCCATGACACTAACTATTGTCTTAAAGCCATGAAGTACATACAATAACAAATTCAAGGAAGAATTGTTAGGGTTTGGAGCAGAAGTGAGGAGCGGATTCATCCTTAGTTACTAGGGATGAAAGAATTCCATTAACTCCGATGTGACCTCAGGGTAAGGCTAGACCATGCTGACCTAATAAAGTTGGTTTATCATTCTGTTTTCTCTTAAAACTGAGTGTGTGCAGTCAGGCCAGGCTAGATTGTGGTAAAGACAATTTATTTCTGGACTCTAAAGATGAGAACATTTTTGGTTTGTTAGGAAGACAATCACATCATCGGAGTCATCTGTGTTGCACAATATTAAATGCAGGTCATTTTTACTTGACAAAACTAGATAAAATCTGTCAGCAGTCTGGAAAGTTGATAATGTTTAATTTGATTTGATAATGTGATTTGATGCTTCCGTCAACAATTCAATGTCTTCTTTATGTTCAAGGCACCATCCGTCAATCAGAACATGTTTATAGAGATACTTTTGTGTGCCCAGCACTGTGCTTATCAATAAGGGAAAAAAGTATAAAATAAGCAATTCTAACTGCCCTTTGAAAGGCAACTGCTACAGGTGCAGTGGATAGATCACTAGGTCTGGAGTCAAGAAAACTTGAAGTCAAATCCAACCTTGAAGACTTACTAGCTGGGTAACCTTGGGCAAGTCACTGAACCTCTGTTTGCCTCACCTTCTTTAACTGTAAAATGGCAGTAATAGCAGCATCTCCCTTGCCAAGGTGGTTGTGAGAATGAAAGGAAATATTTGTAAAGTGCTTCAGCAAAGTGCCAACATAGAGCAGGTATTATATAAATGCTAGCTATTATTAATGTTAATAACAATGCCTACCTCGCAAGGTTATTGGATCAAATAAGATAAGATTGGTAAAAAGTGTTTAACACACTGCCTGGCATATAGTAGGTGCTCTATAAATGTTTATTTCCTCTTTTTCCTCTGGGAACTTTTGTTCCATATAAAGAAGGGGGAACCAATAAGGAGGAATTCTCTGATTGTCATTGGCAATGAAAGACTGGCTGCTGGAAGAGAAATAACTGAGAAACATGGAGGGGTGAGAGACAACTCCATCTTAAAAGTTGTGAAAGGAAAAGAAGAAAACCTGGCATAGTCTGATGCATATCCCAGATTTGGGAGTGCAGATTTCAAAGGGTTCAGAGAAATGCCAGATAGGATCCCATAGACTAAAGCTACAATGGAAGTTGGCCAAGAAGGAGAACAAGTTTTCAAGAATGATCATTCTGAAGTCACGTGCAAAAAAATCCCAACATTCTGAGGAGGAAGGAGAAAAGTGGCTGGTGGGGTTTTTTGGTCTTGTTTTGAAAGTGTGGAAGATGGAAGCAAGGTCAGGTAACAGATGGTTACAAAAGCATGGCACAGACTTGTAAGAATAGTACTGGGAATGTTTAAACTCAGACTGAGCTGAGCCTGGGGAGGAAAGCTAAGGATAATAAAAATGGTGTTGTTTGTTTAGGGAAAGAGGAAGATCAAAAAGGGATAGAATCACTGATTTAGCTGACTAGGATAGAGGTGCCCAATTGTAGAGAGGAGCTATTTAGTACTTATTTTGCTTCTCTTTTTTCTACCAAGGAAAATGATCTTTGAATTAGAAAGAACAAAGCACATTACTAGTTGGGAGTAATTAGAAAGATAAGAGGAGAGAAGAGATAAGTGTCTATGGAAGAAAAACTAAATATTCTGCACTTTTAGGTGAAAAGAGACAATTTATTAATAACAGGTGACATAGTGGACAAAGTGCCAGACCTAGAGTCACGAAGACCCCAATGCAAATCCAGCTCAGACAATGGTAGACTTGAGAAGTTGGGGTAGGAAGAGTGGGGGAAGGAAAATAGAGGGAGAGTACATCAATTAAGAGCTATTTTATATGTATGTGTGTGTGTACATACATATATGTGTAGGTGAATACATACGCACACATACCAGGCATTGTGCTAAGTGCTAGAGATGCACATACAAGCATATAGAAGCTAACATTCAAATGAGGGAGGACAGTATAAAGGGGAGCTGGGGAAAGGAGGGAAAGCAAATGAGGTGAGGAGGAGAAGTCCAGGCATGATTGAGGTCAAATATGACTGAGGTTCTTACTAAAGTGGTGGTCTCAGGGAAGGAGGTGTCAATTAGGAGGTCAGAGCCTCAGGATGAATTTTGTTAGGGGAAGGGGGCGATTAGAGAGGTGACTGACAAGGCTCGATTTCCATATCTGTAAAATGGGATCATAATAATAGCTCCTGGTTCACAGGTTTATTGAGATATTTTGTGTGTGTGTGTGTGTATTTTATATATATATACGTATATATATATATATATACACATGCAATAGATGCAGATACAGAGAAATTATAGAAATTAATTACATATAATTAAATATATAAATTATATATAATTAAATATTACATATATTGTGATGGTCAAATGAGATTTTATATATATATTATGCTATCTATAGTATAGATTTTATATCTTATATATGAGTTTTATATATCTTAAAGAATTATATAAATGTTAGTTACTATGTTATCATTGTTAATATTAATAATAATAACCTATAAGCATTAATGCTGAGAAATTCAAACATCAGTTTCCTCTGCTAATTGAAATTCTCCCCTGGCAAAGTCTTGTAACATTTTATAGTGTTCGTAAAGAGAAAGGAAACTGTATGGAGAGATTAAAACAAAGATACAAGTTTAATTTTAGGGTTTCTTTGATATACTTAAACAAAACTATAGAAATAACAATAATGTCGTGCCCTTGGAGAAGTAGCCATTTTCCTGGAATATCCAGGTCAGGTTCTGATTAAACAAAAAGCTTCACCTCCCTGACCATTGAAAAAAAAGAAGTGATATATCCTTTGGTTAACAAAGGGGCAATGCCTCTTTTACCACTCATTTCTCAGGATTCTTCTTTCAGTATGTTGTTGTTGAGTAATTTCAATCATGTCTAACTCTTCATGACCCCATTTGGGGTTTTCTTGGCAAACATACTGGAATGGTTTGCCATTTCCTTCTCTAGATCATTTTACAAATGAGGAAACTGAGGCAAACAGGTAAAGTGACTTGCCCAAGGTCACATTGCTTATAAGTGTTTAAGGCCAGATTTGAACTCAGGAAGGTTTATCTTCCTGACTATAAACCCAGTGTTCTATCCATTATGCCACCTAGTGGCCCCAAAGGTAAGTAAGGAGGTGCTTAATTAGACTAATCAAAAGACACTCCTGCTCCCAAGTTTGGTTACCAGCCTGATCTGTTTTGGGAAGCTGGAATTCGTCCCTGACTGAATCTAGGAACCAGTTTGGGCTTTGCTAATTAAAAGATCAAGGCTCTATACCTTGACATCCATTCCATAGTCAAACAGTAAACATTTATTAAGCATTTACTAGTCATCAGGCATCATTACTTGGAATGTGATTAAGTACAGATCAAGTTTAAGGACCAAAAACTTTAAACAAGGACACTGAAATAATATTACAAAATAATATTTTTTAAAGAGAAACAGGGCTGTATGCTGCTAAAATACCTTGGTTAAGTCACTAAGCCTCTGTAACTAGTACCCCATTGGTGGTGAAGGAATCAGCAGGTGTCATGGTGGCACTGCGCTCAGCAATGTTTGAAATACTGTGGAGAATTGAAGAGGTCCAACAGGATTGGAGAAGAGCAATGCTATCCCAGTTTTCTAAAAGGGAAGGAGAATGGAGTCTGTAGACTATAGGACAGTGAGTTTGACTTCTACTAATAATGATAATGTACTTCTAGAACATATTATTAAAGATATCGTTTGGAAGCATCTAGAAAAAGCAGATCAAGATTTCATGAGGAACTGGCAGGTCAAACCAAACTATCCTCATTTCCTTTATTGATGGGTTACTAGACTTGTCGATTAGGGGAATGTAGGAATTAGAGTTCACCTAGATTTTAGCCTCGCATTTAATAGAATCTTTCATGTTGTTCTTGTGGAAAAGATGGAGAGATGTGGGCTACATAAGAGTAAAGTCAGATGAGTTATGAACTGGTTGAATTTCTGTGCATTATGAATAATAATAGCTTTATAAATATTAATGATAACAAATATTAACTTTTAGAATAGATATTTACTCTGGTGGTATAGTTGGTATAAAACATCCTCCTAAAATTCCATGACACAGTCTCCTGCATATGTAGTCCAGAGGAAGAAATGAGCTCAAGCTTGGAGCACATGTGTGTCAAAGTGGTAACTCATACCTTCCCAGTTGAGGGGAGTCTTTTTCTTCCCTTCATGGGCTATTCATAATTTTCCCCTTAGCCATGATGAAGGGTTTTCTTCAGGGCTCCATTCACAGCCTTAAATCTGCCTTTCTTTAATCACA
Source organism: Notamacropus eugenii (assembly GCF_028372415.1). Classification (NCBI taxonomy): domain Eukaryota; kingdom Metazoa; phylum Chordata; class Mammalia; order Diprotodontia; family Macropodidae; genus Notamacropus; species Notamacropus eugenii. Next base: position 191,938,897 of record NC_092873.1, on the reverse strand, counting down.
TCTGTTCTTGGCTCCTGTATCTGCAGTTTTGGGACACAGCTAGGCTAAGGAAGTTGATGAAAAATCCTGAGGTCCCAAAGAGGGTGGTTAACATAGTCCATCATCTGTCCCCTAGAGTTATGATTTCGTCACTGTATTTGATCAGAGTTCTTAAGTCTTTCAGAGTTTGTCTTTAAATGGTGTCATTATTGCATTGTGTAAACTGTTCTGGTTCTGCAAGCTTCACTCTACCTCAGTTCAGACAGGTCTTCCCAGGTTTCTCTGAACCCATCCATTTGAACATTTTTAATGGAATCATAGTATTTATATACTACAGTTTGTCCAGTAGTCCCCCAATTGATGGACACCCCCTTAGCTTCCTGTTCTTTGCCACTACAAAGGCAAAGGCAGTATACCCAGGTCTTCTGTACAAAGGGATGTGTACCCTAGTCCAGATCTTGTGCTCTTTCATTTGGATGACTGTCCATTCCCTACCCCCCACTCTCCAAAGCTCTATTATATTTAATCTTTCCTGATCTCATTCTGTCATCCCTTGACTTCTCTGAATTTGTTCACTCTATCTCTGAAATGTACTTCTCATTTTAACCTGTTGAAATCGACCTCCTACTTCCTCTGCCTTGTAGCCTTCCTTGGTTACTTAAAAACTGAGAAGAGACCACGTTGTAACTATTAGGACAGTGGTGACTTTTTTTTCCTTTTTAGTGAGGGGGGAGTTATGAGAGGGAGGCAGAGAGACAGTTTTCCTAGAGTGTTAGAGATGGAAGCTGTGTTATGGATGGTTAACGATCAAGCTGGCAGGAGTTACCTTTCAGTGAAAGGAAGGTAATCTTTGTTTCATTAATTGGGTATGGAGGAGCAGCTAGTTGGCACAGTGGACAGAACTCTGGCCCTGGAGTCAGGAGGACCTGAATTCAAATGTGGCCTCAGATATTTACTAACTGTGTGACCTTGGGCAAGTCACTTAACCCTGATTGCCTTCCTCCCCCACCTCACTCCCAAAAAATGTACATGTGAGAGAGAGACAGACAGAAAGACAATTTTTTACCAAGTTGGAAGGAGGTGAAGGAATAAAATTGAAACATCAGAGTGAGGCTTGTCTCTGGCAGCTCCCTGAAAACATATTTACATAATATTGTTTATGGGACAAGTCAGTTAACAAACATTTATTAAGTGCTTCCTACAGCCATTGATGCTAAGTACTGGAGATAAGCAGAAAGACAAAAAAAAAATCTGTCCTCAAGAAGCTCATGTTCAAATAGGGAAGACAATTAGTAAATAGATACACCAAAAATATAGAGTAAATGAAAGATAGTTTCAGAAGGACGTTTCCTGGGGGAGGGAAGTGGAGTGGGAAAAGAGAATGAGAAAGACCTCCTGCCTTGGTGGTCTTGAAGAAAACCAGGGAAGCTAAAAGGCACAGTTAAAGAAGAAAAGCATTCTGGGTACAAAATTGGGAGATGGAGTGTCACTTGTAAAAAAGCACAGCAAATATATTTGGCCAGAGTAATGGGATCATAGAGCACGGAGGAAAATAAAATATAAGAAGACTAGAAAGGGACCAAGACGTGAAGGACTTTATAGTTTATCCTGAAGGTAACTGAGAATCTTTGGAGTTAACTGAGTGGATGGAGGGTAGGGATGTTATAGTCAGATGGGTGCTTTAGGAAAATCACTTTGGCATCAGAGTGGAAGGTGGATTGCAGTGGAGAGAGATTTGAGGCAAGGAGACTGACCAGAAGGCTCTTAGAGTGATCCAGGGGCAACTTTATGGCTATTGTAATAGTCTAGGAGAAACATTCTAAGAACCTATACTAGGTCTTGACTCCATGCATGGAGAGGAGATAAATACAATAGATGTTGTGAAGGTAGAGAAAAGATTTGACAGCAGGTTGGATCTGTAGGGTATGAATATAAGTGAGTAGTCAAGGATGACATTAAGGCCATGGGCCTCGGTGACTGGGAGGTGGTGGTGCCTTTGACATTACTCACAAAGTTGGTAAGAGGAGAGATTTTGGGAGAAGGAGAATGAGTTCTGTTTTGAACTTGTTACGTTAGAGGTGTCTACAGGACTTCTGGGGTAAGATGTACAGTGGGCAATTGGTAAGGCTGAACTAGGGCTCAGCAGTGAGACCAAGAACAGATAAAGAAATCTGAGGATCCTTTGCATGCAAACACAATGCTGTACAGAGTCTCAGGGGGAAAAATGTTATTAGTCACTAGAAGAGTCAGGAAAGGCTTCATAGACTAGATGGCATTTGAGCTGGGAATTTATTAAGCGCCTACCATGTGCTAGATGTTATGTGGGACACTGGAAATAACAAAGACAAAAAAAAGAATCAATCCCTATCCTCAAAGAGTTCATTCTACTAGGGATGGGGAAGAAGTAAAACATGTACATTGAAAAGTAGATATAAAATGAAAGCAAAGAATTTAATTTACTGGGCAGCTACGTGGCTCAGTGGATAGAGCACTGGGCCTGGAATCAGGAAGACCTGAGTTCAAATCTGGCCTGATACACTAGCTGTGTGACCCTGGGCAAGTCACTTAGCCTCTGCCTAACTTAATCCACTGGAAAAGGAAATGGCAAATCACTGCAGTATCTTTGCCAGTACTGACATGCTATGGTCCACGAGGTCATAGTCAGACAAGACTGAACAACAGGAGGGGCACTAGAAATGGGCAGAGGCGGTCAGGAGGGTCTTTGTCTAGGAGGAGACTTGAGCTGAACCTTTAAGGAAATAAGGGATTCTGTGCCACTGAAGTAAAGAGGAAAAGTCCCGCAGGAATGGGGGACATCCTGTGCAAAAAGGGAGGAGAAGGGATGCTGTGTAAAACAAAGAGTGAATGGGCCAATTTAACTCTAATAAACAGTCCATGAGAGAGTCAGCCTGGAAAGATAGGTTGGAGACAGACAGTGAAGAGTTTTCAATTCCAGACACTGGGGAATGGAGGTAATATAAGCACCAAAAGTATTGATAGAATTCATTTTGAAATTCCATAGATGGCAGTTAAAGAGGAATATATATTTTATCCTAGGGGCCAAAGGAAGCCACTGATGCTTCTTTAGCCACAGATTAAACACATTTGGATCTGCTCTGTGTCTATTTGGCAACTATGGGAAATATAGGGCAGGTAAGGTGGCGCAGTGTATAGAGTGCCAGGCCTGGAGTCAGGAAGAACTGAGTTCAAATCCAGCCTCAGACACTTATTAGCTGTTTAATCCGGGGCAAATCACTTTACCCTATTTGCCCTAGTTTCCTCATCTGTAAAATGGCTGGAAAAGGAAAAGGCAAACTATTCGAGTATCTTTGCCAAGAAAACCCCAAGTGGGATCACAAAGAATTGGACATGACTGAAAAACAACTCAACAACATCAACCTGGATTAGAGAGGAGAAGAGACTGGAAAGAAGAAGACTAATTAGAAGGCTGTTAGAGGGGCAGCTAGGTGGTGTGGTGGATAAAGTATCAGCCCTGGAGTCAGGGCAGCTAGGTGGTGCAGTGGATAGAGCACCAGTGCTAGAGTCAGCAAGACCTGACACTTAACTAGCTGTGTGACCTTGGGCAAGTCACTTAATCCCAATTGCCTCATCCTTGGTCATCTCCAGTCATCCTGATGAATATCTAGTCACTGGATTCAGATGGCTCTGGAGAAGTGAGGCTGGCGACCTGCACAGCCCTCCCTCACTCAAAAAACAAAGTCAAGTGCAAGTCATGTCATCATTTCTCTGATGGCGTGGTCTTCTTCCACAACGAAGGGCGAACACACAGCCCTGAAGTCAGGAAGACTTGAGTTCAACTCCTGCCTTAGACACTTACTAGCTATATGGGAATCAGTTGTGAGGGTATGACACTTGATTCCAAAGGAGCTGAAGAGATAACCAAGAGAGAAAGGGGGAGAGAGAGATGGACAAACAGACAGACACTAAGTACTGTGACAAACCAGGTAGGAAGAGTATCTAGCTAGGAGGGGGGTGGGTCTATAGCACTGGTACCGAACTCAAGTAGGAACATGTAAGGATTCCTGTGGCCCGCATATTGGTTTAGTTTTAAAACATAATGCCATCTGTGGCTTATTGTTTTATTTTTTATTTTGTTAAATATTTCCTGATTTCATTTGAATTTGTTTTAGCTCAGAGTGTTGGGGCATTTGACTCCTCTGAGGTACATGGTCAAATATAGTCAAGATGACTGAGGACTGAGAAAAGGACTTTAGAAATTGGGTTGGAATCAAAATTCAATGCTGCAAAATTATAGCCGCCAAATCTGACCCCACGGAGGAGGTATAAAAAAGTATCTTCCCCCCTTTCCTTTACAGAGGTGGGAAACTTTGAGTATAAAACACCATCTCATGCCAGACTTAAGGTCAATATGTTGCTTAATTTTGCTGACCTGTTTTATTTTTTCTTTTAAAAATTTTCCATTATAAGAGTTAGTTATTTGAGAGGGGAAAGAAGAGGAATATATTGAGAAATGCAGGTGATATAAAACCTAAAAATAGCAATAAAATTTGTTTTCCTAAAAAATGACGAGTTAGATTTAAACAAATAGAGGAAGGCAGGAGAAGAGACTATTACACATAGGTTGTGATACTGTTTTCTATTTCTGACAAAACAGGAAGGGTTTGAATGGACTGGTTTTGGACTAGAAGACAGTGTTGGGTCCTTGATGTAACACTGTTAGCCATAAAAAATTTCCTATAAAGTGGGTCAGTACCCTTGGGCAGCTAGATGTCACAGTGGCTAAAGTGCTTGGCCTGAAGTCAGGAAGACTATCTTTCTGAGTTCAAATCTGACCTCAAACACTTACTAGATATGTGACCCTGGGCAAGTCACTTTAACCCTATTTGCCCAGTTTCCTCATCTATAAGATAAGCTGAAGAAAAGAAATGGCAAAGCACTGCAATATCTTTGCCAAGAAAACCCCAAATGGGGTCCAAAGAGTCAGACACAACTTAACAACAACTTTACCCTACCCAAGAGAATGTTGTAAATACCAAAAGTATAACAAGAGTTCTTACCTAGAAAATCATCCTTTGAAATTGGACCCAAGGACTGTATTAAAACAAATCCCTAAGGAATGAGGAAGGATTTGCTAACAATGAGTTATGGGATAGATTACTTAAGAAGGTTGAGTAAATTTGTAAGGAACTGCATCTGGCAAACTCTACTGAGATCACTGTATACACTTCAGTGAAAAAAGTATGATTTCTGCCTAGATTATTTATGACTTGTCCATACTGGCTCAAAATTGCCCCCCAAAGTGATTGGGATAAGTCAATGATGAATGGAAAGTCAGAAATCAGTGTGTTTTCAAATACATCCTAAAGCCCATTGACCATAAATAGTGTTCAGAGAGTTCTTCAGAACATCAGCATCAGTGGCCAGCTGTTACTGATGTCTTTATTTGTATAATTTATCCCATTCCCCTCACTCATATTTTCATTTTAAAGCAAGGGGGAAGAGGGAACTGTGCTTGAATTTGGATGTTGTATCCACCAACCTTCGTTAATCTTTAGTTTCTTAAAAAAGAGTGATTTGACCAGAGTTGCAACCAAAGTGGCAAAGTTCATTGAAATCTGGGTGGTGCAGTGGATAGAGCACCAGACCAGAGTGAGGAAGACTCATCTTCCTAAGTACAAATCAGGCCGCAGACACTTACTGACAATCTGACCACAACTCCCTTCCTTTAACAATTCCTTTTCCCCTAGAATAAGAAGATTGCTTTAAGTGAGATTTGGGGTATATTTATGGAAAAGATAGAAAAGGTGAGGTGGGAGAGTGAGAAGGTAGAATTTTGCTGACTGATACAAATAAAATATTAAAAAAGAAAGAAAAGAAACCCCAAGGAAGCTTGAGTTTTCTAGGGCAAGAGTTCAAAGCATAGGGACTATAGATCTATTTTTTAAAAATATATTTTGATAATTGTGTTTCAAGATAATTGGTTTCCTTTGTTTAAAAAAAAGGAGAGAAATAAAACGTGGAAGACAGTGTTTACATTTTGGATAGGCTTCCTTTCAAGTTTTAGATTTCTTGTTTTGGATCTTTTATTCCTGGGAAAGAAGAAGCAGATAGCAGCCATGGGCTAGACTCACCTAGTGCTGTCAGTAGGACTGTATCCTGAGCCATTGGGTGGCATGTAAACCACAAGGAAGAAAATGGGGAATGGGAGGGCAGTAGTTGAACGATTAGAGAAATCAGTGTTGATTAGCTGTCTTCAATTGAAACCTCAGCCAGTGGTAAGTAGTTTGCTACTGCTTTCATTTAACCTTCTGTGGTCCTTGTTGAGGACAAAGGGAGCCCTGGTTTAGCACAGCCTCCCAGGAGAGCAGAGGAGGAAGAGGAGAGGATATAATTAGGTGTGCAGAGAGGGCAACCCCATGAAACTAACCTTCCCCTCCGTTTTCTTCTACAAAAAAACAGCAAGGAATGGTGGGAGGAGATTTTTAGTGAGCTTTTTTTTCTTCATCGAAAAAACTGATTCAAAGCAAAATTATTTCATGCTGAATCCAGCGTGTGTGTGTTCATCCTTCGTTGCCAAAGAAGACCATGCCATCAGAGAAAAAATGACAACTTGCACTTGACTTTGTTTTGAGTGAGGGAGGGCTGTGCAGGTCACCAGCCTCATTTCTCCTCTGGAGCCATCTGAATCCAGTGACCTGATATTCCTCAGGATGACTGGAGATGACCCAAGATGAGGCAATTGGGGTTAAGTGACTTGGCCAAGGTCGCACAGCTAGTGAATGTCAAGTGTCTGAGGTGAGATTTGAACTCAGGTCCTCCTGACTCCTGCACTGGTGCTGTATCCACTGCACCACCTAGCTGCCCACTGAATTCAAGTGCAGCTTAACAAATGCTTTTATCATAAATCCCTGTGGCATTTCAGCCCTTATTTGAATATTTGTAAAGATTTGTATTGCATGGTTTTATATCATGCTTATGGATCATTAAATGACGGGGTGTAGGAGATACAGCAAGAGAATCCAGAGACCATGTGCTTCAATGCCTCCTACACACACACACACACACACACACACACACACACACACACACACACACACACACACACACACCCCACCACTGGTTTTACAGGCAAAGAACCCAGAGTCGGTCACAAAGCTAAGTGGCAGTGGCAGGATTTGAACCAAGGTCGTTAGAGGTATGTAGTCTGGAATAGAGAAGATTTGGGGCAGGGAATGAAGGAGGAGTAGCTATCTTCAAGTATCTGAAAGGCTGTCATATAGAAGAGATATAGGGCTTCTTCTGTTCCCCTAGACTGAAACTAAGAGCAATGAGTCAAACTTAGACTTGGCACAAGGAAAAAACAGTGAGAACCATCCATAAGTGGAGCAATAGCCAGCATTTACGTAGCACTTCACAGCTTGTAAAATTTTGCATATATTCCATTTGATCCTCACAACAACCCTGGGAGGTAGGTGCTGTTATTATCCCCATTTTACAGATGAGGAAACTGAAGTCATTTAACATCTTAGTTTCCTCAGCGATATAATGGAGATAATAACAGCCCCTCTGATCTGAGGTCCTTTTTAACTGAGATTCTATAAGAATTACAGATAGATGTGGCCTGACAGTGTTGAGCCATGAGCCAACAACAGGCCCATCTGACACTGAAGCCCCCTGGGAAGACTCAAAATGAAGTTATTCAGGTAATAAACACTGCATGTTAAGGAGCACACCCACCCACCTTCAGAGCAGTAGAACAAATCCAGGAGGAAGACAAAGAAGGAACCTTTTGCTTGTCATTTTATTTAATTGGATGTGTCTGGGAAGCAGAGAATTGAGCTTCACTTGCTTCTAAAATGGAAATCGATGCCCCCAGTCATTCAATCCAGGCAGTCTGAGATAGGAAGCATTTGGATGCACCTTTTTTTGGCTCTTTAACTGAGTAAGAGAACTCGAAGGGAAATACAGAAGAAAATCCAGTACAACCTCCCATCGTATGCATGTATCAGCAGAAATCAGCAAGCAATTATTAAGCACCTACTATTTGCCTACTATACACCTACTATAATGCTAACTGCTGGGGCTATAAACAAAACAGTGCCCTCTAGAAATTACATTCTATCAAGAGTGACAACATATATACACTTGAGTATATGTGAAATATAATATACATGTAATCTTCATAACCATCTACATATATGTATATATACATGCACATATATATATATACACATGCATATATGTGTAAACATAAGTACAGGTGAGATATAACAAATTTAACCTTTGTGACTGACACAAGCATAGGTGCACAGATATTTATACATAAATATATATTATATATATCAAATCTATATGTGTATGTATGTATGCACATATAAGTACATATAAATATAGTATATGTAACCTGTGTGTACACATGCATATATAGAAAATATATTTAACTTTTTTAAATCATTTATACACATGTATATGTGGTTACAATAGGTCATATGTATATTTTATTTGTAACAAACAGTTACATATGTGTGTACATATGTAGTGCATGCAAATATTATACATGCAAAATATATGTAACCTTTTGTATCCAGATGTATGTTTATATACATGTATGCATACATATTTATATGTGTGCAAACATTTGTAATAACATGATATATATATATATATATGTAACCTCTTATAACCAGATGTTTGTATATGTACGTATATATACACACATACATATGGATCAGTTAAGTGGTTCAGCTGACAGAGCACTGGACCTGGAGTTAAGTAGACCTGAGTTGAAATACAGCCTTAGACACTCACTAGCTGGGCAAGTCACTTAACCTCTGCCTTAGTTTTCTCATTTCTAAAATTTGATTAATCAGGGACAGTTAAGTGGATAGAGCAAGAGGACCTGAGTTCAAATTTAGCCTCAGATACTTTTTGGCTCCGTGCCTTTGGACAAGTCACTTAACCCTGATTGCCTCCTCAAAAGAAAAAAATGGGGATAATAGCACCTCCCCCCCAGAATTGTTGTGAGGATCAAACGAGACTATAATTGTAAAGCGCTTTATCATAGCACCAGGCACATAATATAAATGTCAGTTGTTGTTGTTACGCATGCATATACATTAGGTGGCACAGGGGATGGAGCGCTGGCTTTGGGGCCAGAAGAGACAGCAGTACCACTGAGTCCAGGAAGGGAAGTCCTGTAAGATAGATGCCTGGAAAGCTGAGTTTAGAAGAGAGGTAATGAAATGGCTATTTTCAGAGCATGGCCAAGCCTGGTTACAAGGAACCACACATCTCTTAAGAAAAAAAGATGTGAATAATCATGCCTGAGGAAAATGCACATAAAGCTGAAGAAACAGCACAGGACTGATTTTCTTCTGCTGGTGTTTTACTGTAAGACTTTGCATGATGAAATAATGGGATTATTATTTTTTATTTCATTTTGCACTTAGAGATGCTGAGGAAAACTCTGCTGTAAGATAAGAGCATTGTGGATTTGCTAAGGATCCTATCGATTGTCAACAAAAATCGAATTGCTATAATTTATCATAGCTCCAATTACTAATTACTGTACTCCAGAAGCTATAACTCTGGTGATTTTATAGTTTCCATGTTGTGTCTTTGTGAGAAATACAAAGAAACAGTATTATTTTGGTAGGTTTTTTGTATCCTTTTCTTATAGCTCCTTCATACTTTAAACTTATATCCATGTTCACACTGAGGATGAGCATGCCTTATGGCTTTTAGGTCATTGGCACAATGAAATGTATCTAACCATTTTTTTCTAATTAATATATGTGAATGACAGAGACAGGGAGAGAAAAAAGAGGGCTACACAAAGTCCAGCACCAAGGGGTGGGTACCTTTGGGTGGCCTGAGAGATTAATTGGCCCAAGTCAGAAATGGAGCAGGTCCAAGTTCTCATGATGATCAGAGTGGGATGTGTAGCTGAGAGAAGGAGAGAGAGATTGAGAGAAAGAAGGGGGTGGGTGGGGTGGAGTGTGCTTGTTGTTGGCTCAGTTTTAATCTTGTGTAAATCTTTCTGGCAAATTAGAGTTGTGTGACCTCCACCCTTCCTCTTTGGGAGGAGGCAAGATTTTCTAAGACTGGGGGTGGGAGATGAGTCAAGGTTGTGACATTCTATATTAGACTCTGCCAGAAGTCTACTTTATGAACTTTGAGAGACCATAAGGACTACATTCTTATCTTTCCTAGGAAGAGCATGACCTACTTTATTCTTATTTTTTTTTTTAAATCTCTGGTTCAGGATTTGAAAACTGATTTGGGCTGGGGTTAGAGGAAGAAATTAGGAAAGGACACCACAGCATCAAAGAATGTTAAGAAGCAACCCAGGCCAATGGAGGGATTCCTCATTGCCCCTTTTAGGATCCTGGGGTGGGGAGGAGAATCACTTAGTCATTTATTAAAGCATTATCTATGTAGCAGTGCCACAGTTCCTCTCCTCAAGGAACTTACATTCTAATTGAAGAAAGGAGCAGAAAGAAAAGCTCTTCTCTGGTTAATGGGGAAGGCCTGAGCAACATATGGGCACATTTGGACACAGCCATGTGTCAGATTGTCCCATACCAAGAGAAGCCATTCATAGACATTCTGTATATTCTATAAGGCATCATGACTTAATAGTATGTGTTACAGAAATCCAGTACTGATTAAAATAGAATTGTAGTATTCAAAGGGGCCTTCCAGAGGCAAGGTCTGGAGAGGATAAGGGGCATGCCAGAGGCCACACATTCTATTAACCATCTATTAAAGCAGTTAATCATCTAATGCATATTAATTGCCTACTATGTGCAAGGCACTGTGCTAAGTGATGGGGATACCAAGAAAGGCAAAAATACCAAATGACAGTCCCTGCTCTCAAGGACCATTACAGTCTAATGGGGAAGATAATGTGCAGACATTAGGGAAGGAAGGAAGGGAGGGAGGGAGGAGGAAGGAAGAGAAAGAATTGAAGATAATAGATTGAGGAGGCTGAGGAAAGGCTTAAGGTGGGACTTTCGGTTGATAAGAAGGCAGGAGGTAGAGATGAGGAGGGAGGTAGTTCTGGGCCTAGAGGATGGCCAAGGACACTGTACAGTCAGAGATGGAATGATATGTTCTAGGAAGACTGAGGAGGCCATTGTCATTGGATCACAGAGTACTTCAGGAGGTATGTAAGGTACAAGAAGACTGGAAAGGTAGTAAGAGGTCAAGTTATGGAAGGCTTTTATAAGCCAAACAGAAGAATTTACATTTGATCCTGGAGATGACTGAAGAGGGGAGTGATATGGTAGAATCTGCACTTTAGGAAGAGCAATCTGACAACCAAGTAGAGGATGGAATGGAGTGAGGAGAGACTTGTGGCAGAGCTGGTCCATGTGGATGTTTCTTGATTCTACCACAGTCTTCTTTTCACAAGACTTTGCTTCTTCTGACCTGAGACATGTAGCTGTTCCCCTTCCCCTCCCTCTGTCCCTTAGAAGAGTGCATCTTGTGTGATCTTGGTGTCACTTCAATCACGAATAACCACAGTGTCCTTGCTTTAGGTGCAAAGTTCCCTATCAAGTGGACAGCTCCAGAAGCAGCCCTGTATGGAAGGTTCACTATCAAGTCTGACGTGTGGTCCTTTGGAATCTTACTCACAGAGCTGGTAACCAAAGGGAGAGTTCCCTATCCAGGTAAGAAGTCCAGGAAGGAGAACTGCTTGATATTTGGGTGTCCCAGTTATACCATTTGGAGATTCATTCATTCATTTCCACAGCACAGGGCCTGTACTTTTTAAGCATTCGTAGAACTGAATTGTATTTAATGAAGCCCACAAAGGTTTTTTTTTTTTAAAACTCCAACCAAAATTGCAAAAACAACTCAAGTTTCCACAGTACGTTCTGAACGTGACAACTGGTAAGAAGGTAGTGTAAATACGAAGGATGGAAAATGGACCTGTTAATGCATCGATAGAGAGATATCCAGGTTGAGGAAACTCCTTTCATTATTATGATATATAATATAATATTCATTCTCAAAGACGGCCAGTGACATTACTGGTGTGGTTATCTTGACTTGCATGGGGATTGGATTTAACAGAGCAGAGCTGCATAAAGTCATCAGCCTCATTCTCCTCCAGAGTCATCAGAGTTCAGTGGCAAAACAAAAATCGAGACAACTGGCAATCCCACCCCCCCTTTATTAATGCAATCTGGCACTATCTCTACAATTTCTGCCTTTTGCCTTAAAGCAGTGGTGAAAAATTCAAGTAGAAATTGATTCCTTCTGCAGCATATTGACTTAGAAAATGACAAATTAACATTATCTATGATGCATTGTATGTTTGTATATTTTAACCTGATTTATGCTATACTCTGGAGTTTTATGGGATTTGTAGTCACTCAGTTTTGACACATCTGGCTTAAAACACAGAGAGATTATGTGACTTGCCAGCAAATATGTGTGGAACTTCAACCCAGGTCTCTCTAGGTTCAAGGTCAGCTCTCTAACCACTGCTTCAGACTGCCTTAATGTATAATATTTCCACTTTATAGATGCTGAAACTAATGTTCAGATGAAGTACCTGTGGTTTATATAGAGAGAGCAAGTATTGAGGTTCTAACTAGCTGTGTGACTTTGGGCAAGTCACTCCCTCTCTGTGTACCTCATTTTCCCCATCTGTAAAATAAGGGAGTTATAGACTAATACGATTCCAGTTCTTATAGTCCATCCTTTGTCAATAACTTTATACTTATCCTTGCATTAAGTAAGCTTGGACAACAGGACTCAAAACCAAGAATTAAAGGACAAAGAGCATTTGGCAGAAAAAGGGGTTGCCTGAAATATGGACATGGGGAGCCTTGAGCAACTACAGATGATACAGAAGGAAAGACAAGGGTTCTGTTTAATATCAGGATAATAGGGAGTTCCTGGGTCCTAAGAACAAGAGATGCAAGCAAGAGTAACCTAACTTCTGAGATCCTGAGAGAGAAACTTTGGCAGCTGTCAGATCTGGGTTTGAATCCTAGCCTCCTGCTTGTCATATAATACACAGTGTGTCTGAGGCAGCTAAGTCGCATCTCAGTGGACAGAATGCTGGGTCTGGAGTCAGGGACACCTAAGTTCAAATCCGGCCTCAGATGCTTACTAGCTGAGTAAGCAAGTCCCCTGACCACTACTTGCCTCAGTTTCCTCAACTGTAAAATGAGCTGGAGAAGGAAATGGCAAGTCACTCAGGATCTCTGCCAAGAAATCCCCCAAAAGGGGTCACGAAGCGTCGGACACGACTAAACAGCAAACAGTGTGGCTCAGCTGGGTCACGATTGGGAAGGGATGGCAAAGTTAAGTAAGTGCATTTTCAGTGCTTTGAGGCTTTTATGCCTAAGCACTAGGAGAGAGATAAAGGGGAGTAAAGTAGAATAGTCTTTACCCAGAAGGAGCTGAAAGGATGATTGGGGAGATTACAGGCTTATTCATAATTACCACAAAATACAAATAAAATGGGGTGAGGATCCTGAGAAACTTCAGAGACCACAGTTGGCCCCTTGTAGCTTCACCTTAAGGCTTTTTCTTGCAAAACAGGAGGGAAGTGGAAGCGTCTTTGGTCAAAGAAATTGGGAACCTGGAGCGTCTGTCTTATGCCAACACAAAGTCATTTTGCAATGTATTTAAAGTTTTCAAACAATTAGCAACTGATCTGGGCATTTAGGCTCCACCCTTCTCAGAATTCATGAAATCCCTTTCTCCTCAGAAAGAAAGGAAAGATAGAAGTCCTAAAGTCAGAATATCACAGGCAGCGCGCTTGGCAGATTAGGTTGGCAGAAGTCTTTGGAAAGGAGGGGTTAAAAGATTCCATTTGCTTGATGATTAAACTCTACCCATTAGACCCACAGACTGAACCTCTTCTCTGCAGGATACAGCTCCAGATGGCCAGAGCAAAGAGTAGAGAGGGCTATTCATTAGCATAGTGAAAGAAAGGGTTCACTGCTTACTATTGAATACCCTAAATATTCTGGGCATAAGTATTTATTGACTGGTGTAAGATGAAATGAATACAGAAAAAAAAATTTTTTTCAAGCATTCTAGAGACAGATTTTTTTCCTCTAACGATCAGATTCAAGACAATGGCATTCTAAAGATTTTTTTGGTGCTTTCATTTGTTCATTTAGATAACATCTCTCGTCCTCCCCGCAGTAGTTATTATCCTATAGTGGCTGTTCTGTGTACGGTGTAGTGAAGACCTGCCTTCTGAAATGTTAAGGAAATGTCTTCCATTTACTGATGATTGAAGACAGAAAGGCGGTCTCTACCCCATAAGCTCAGCATGCACACGCATGCCTAAGGAATGAGCTAAAAAGCCAATGATATGAATGATAGCTAAGATTAATGAGTGACTGAGGCCTCCTACAAATACCCAGGGTTTGGGGTTTTGTTGTTTTTTTTTTTTTTTTTGGTAATCTCTTTGCAGTCAGGGGAGCCAGCAAGAGCAGATTAATTTGTAATCTCTTTGTTCAGGGGTTTTTTTTTTAATGAACATTTTTGGTGATTTCCAGAGGACACAGAGAAGGAATTACACATAAATAGCATCCCCTCTTCTCCATGTTATGTATCATCTCAGCTGCTGGGAGTGCCAAGAAGCCGTGTAGGCAGAACTGACAAATTCCCCATCTCTGAAGTGCTGGCAGAGGGCATTTTAGCAATCCGGATGTAAGTCAGCTTTATTGATGCTGCTGCTGCCGCTGTAGCTCCCAACACGCACATATGTGCGTGTACGTTCTAGGAATGGTCAAGCAGAACAGAAAAGGGGGCTGCTGTGGTAGAAGCAAGCAGAACACACCATGGAAGTTTAAAATTGCTTCTCAGGAAGAAATCGGTGTCAGCTTTCTATAGTATGAGGATCGGAAGTCATTCCTCCTCCCCATCCCCCTTTTTTTTATTGCAAAGATTTCAATCTAAGTCCTTCTTGAGATGCTCAAGCTTATAAGTCATTGAAAGTGTTCGGTGCCATCTGAAAAAAAAACCCATTATTTTGAATTTCTGCTGATCCTAACTGCCCCAAGAAACTTAAATTTAGGGAAAGAAGAGAAGTGAGAAAAAGAGAGCGAGGCAAGGTACACAATTTTTGAAGTCAAGGCTTTTTGATCTAGTGCAGCTTAATGCTGAAGAAAATGGCCTCATTTTAGCCCCTCGGGATTGGATTCCTGAATAGAATTAATTTTGAAAAGGGCCTTAAGTCAGAAGAAAAAGATAATTTTATAAATGAATGTTCACAGGTTTGTCAAGTGTTTCAGCTAGCCTTGGTGAAAATAAAGGGGGTGGGGATCAGAGAAAGGATGAGCGAGGCTCTGATCATGAGGCCTGGCCAGAGTGGAGGGTAATGAGTAATTGGAATCTGATGTGGCAAGGGAAGAAATGTTTGAAATGATATAAAGAGAAGAGAGAAACAAGAGAACAGAACTTAGAATGACAGTGAGGTGCTGGCAGAGGCTGGAGCATGGCGTCTGGAGAAAGACCTGAGTTCAAAACCTACCTTAGACATTTACTGGGTTGTGACCCTGAGCAAGTCACTTGTTTTCTCTCCGTCTCAGTGTCTACATATGTAAAATGGGAATGATAATAATTATAATAGCACCTGCCTCCCAGAGTTCCTATGAGGATCAAATGAGGTAACGTATGTAAAGCACTTGGCACACTTTGTGCTCTGGTGTGCTAACTATAAAGCCTAGGTACTATTAGCTTATTAATGACTGCAATAATATAAATGAAAATAACACGAAAAGGCACCTAAACTCATATTAAAGACAATGGCCCATATAGGTTACAGAGGACAGATGAATGGGCCCCAGTTTCCCAGTCTGTCCAATAAGTGGATTGTTGGGTGAATGCCATTCCAACCCCAAGCTTGTGGATTCCTTTGTCCTCTCCGTACAGAGGTTGGAGGACTATAGAAGTTGTATATGCTGGCACACCCAGTAGCTGTGTTAATATCTTTTTCTTAGTCATTTTCATTTGTGAAAGGGAAGATTCTGTGAGAGCAAGGGGGTACCTGGAAATATCTCCTGTATAAAATTTTAAAAACACCAATAGCATTTTTAAAAATTAAGGCTGAAAGTAATAGGTAAAGAGTCATGTGACAATACTAGGAAAATACTATTTATTCCTTAGATCTGCAATACTTGGATAAGTAGAACTCCAAAGACAGTCAGTTGTATATTTTCAGCAGCCTCGCTATCACTTTGTCACAGACATATCTTCAGCTTGCTGCACACTAGGGTTCAAGAGTCTTTCCTTCCTAGCCCAAGCTGGGGCCAGCAAACTGAGGCTCAGGGACCAAATACGATTCACCACTGCCTGTTCTTGAAAAATGTGAGAGCTAAAGATGGTTTTTACATGTTTATTTAAAGTAAAAAATTTTAAACCATTCTTAGCTTGTGAAGTTTGCTGACCCCTGATCTAAAAAAAACCATTTTATTCCTGCAGATTCTCATTTGTAAGCAAAACAGACAAAAACAGGTTTTATGAGGTTGAGGCATCCATATGTTAGGAACATATGTAAGTAGATGTACCTGTGAATTGGAGGTTACGTTTTTGAAAGGCTCCTCAAAATTAGGCCCACAACCCTGAAAACAATTCAATTTGCTTTTTTCATCATCCTATATTTATCAGAGTCCCAGGAGTGATAGGCATATATTGGCAGTAAATTGGGGGAGGGGGAAGGGATTGGGGAGAGTTGTTTTTCCAGTTCCAGTGATATAATTTACCTTTCCTTAAAACTATGGTATTAGAAATTAACTCTTTGGTAAACTTGAGCACTATGTCCTAGGCAAAGCACTCTGATGAGTACCCTGGCTTTGCTAAACTGTGATTGTTAGTCTCAGATTCCAAGATCAAGGATTGTAATTTTGAGGGTGATGTGGAGAAAGGGGACTGGCCTCTTTAATGGCTATCATATCCATTTGAATACAGGGTGTTCCAAAAGCCTTAGGGCAGTTTTAAGCTGCTAAAACTTAAATATGGATTCACCCATTAGTTTTAAGCTTCTAAAGCTTAAAACTTTACTGTCTCCAGTCTCCTAAAAATTTGGCAGCCTTCCCATGTTCCTGGTTTTATCTAGAGGTCAATCCTTGTGTTTTAAGTAGAAGATTTGCTCCCAGGGTTACGGTGAGCATCAAATAAGATGATGGGACCACAGACTTAGAGATCTTGTCTATAAAATGTTTTGTAAGCATAAAATGCTATATAATGCTTTTGGGGGGAGAAGGGTGGAGGAGAGAGGAGTACTGGATTTCTGATTTCCTTGGTTTTGGGAACTCCCACTGAGGAACTTAGCCTCTTTTAACTTAGCACTTACTCTGCAATTTATAGACTTAGAGCAGAGTTCTTAATCTGGGGTCCACAGACTCCCCAGTCTGTGGAAAGATATCATGGGGTCATAGTCTGGGATAGGGGAAAAAAATTACATCTTTTTATTTCCCCCCACTAATCCCTGATTGAAATTCTCCATTTCCTTCAAGACAATCAAACATTTTTTTTTCTGAGAAGGGGTCTTTACACTTTACCAGACCACCAAAAGGATTCATAACACATTAAAAAAAAATAGACTAGAAAGACCTGAACTAGAATTGTCAGGGCATGAGAAGTTAAGTGACTTATTCACGGTCACCCAAAAATTATGTATCAGAGGCAAGATTTAAACCCAGGTCTTCTTGCCTCTGAGGCCCCTACCCCACACTGCCTCTCCCTAGATACATACGTGTCAATCGGCAATGTTGTTGTACCATTGTACATGACACCACCTACTCTGGGGAACTGGATGCTCTCTCTCCACAGCATCCACCCATCCCTCTGTTCTTTTATCCTAACATATGACACACATCTTCCAGCTTGTCTCATCATCTCTGTGCCATAGGAGCAGATTGGTTTATGGACATAAAGAGATTAGGGATCTCTAGCCAAGAGGAGAATGAGCAGCCAGGAAATGACCTGTAATCCTTCCCAAGCCACAAATGCATCTTTCTTCATCATTGGCTTCTGGTGAGGAGGAATCAAGTGAGGTTTTCTTGCACCTGCTCAGCACACTGTGTGCTCTCCCAGTTGGATAGCCTATCCAAAATGCCCCAAGGATCTGCCACCTAAGACATCCCTTGATAAGTGGTGTCTGCAGTGATATGCAGGTGAGTGGAAGAGAGTGAGGGTTGGTGGAAGGCCATAGGGTGAATGGGAAGCCAATAACCAAGGGCCTCCCACTGCAGAACCTTCCTCCACTCTTTTCCCCACCTTCCATGTCTCCCCTCTTCCTCCCCCACTGTTCTGTGACCTACTATTTATCCTCCACTGTGAGCTGCTGGAGATTTCTATAACGATCACCCTCAGCCCTCAGCCCTTCGCTTGCTGCTCTTTGGAACAACACTCCTGTCGCCTTCTCTAAGAGCCTTGCCATTTGACGACCGTAATGTGTGCATTTGATGGCAGTCTTATCTGCATTCATTAGTCTGGCATTTTTGTTTTTGTTTTAAGCAGCTGCACTTGAGGTATTTGGTAAAATGAGAAGCCAAGCTAGCAATTAGCATGCTTTGTTCAAATCACTTCTTTGTTTCCAGTTTGGCTCTCTCTTCAGAACCTCCCTGCCCTTAATTTTTGCTTTGATCCTGTACCAAAACCTAACACGAAGCCTCTTAGTGGCTGCACTAATCTGACTGTGCATCTGATAGAATACAGACTGCCTGGCTAGCTAAGCAAGCATGCACACTTATCTTGCCTTGTCTTTCTCCTGATAGAGAAACAAACCCAATGGAGCTTTTTGGCAGGTTTGGGACCCAGAGTCTCACTGAGCCCCAGTCATATATACATCTTAGTAGAACTCACACAATAGAAAAAGGGACAACTTGCAAAAGGTCCAAAACCACTTTTTTTTTTCAAGAGTATATTTGAAACCAAAACATCATTCCTGTTACTCAGTGACTTGATTATTTACAGAGGGTTTTTGTTTTTTGTTTTTGGTGGTTTGTTTTTTTTTATAATGGGGATCTTAGAGCCCACAGTCAACAGTCAGATGTAAACCATAAGTAAGTAATAGTTAACGTCTTTCCTTTTCAGAAAGGATCTTTTAGAGTACTGAAAGATCACATCAGAGAAACACATCTTTCTAAAAAACAACCTCTAGCATAATTTTTTCCAATAGCCTAAAGCACAGTATAAGGCTAAGAAGTATTGGGGGCTTTTGAGGGGGAAGGGGTAAGGAAAGGAGAGATGATTTGAGGGATAAGGACTGAAACGGTGAACTTTTGGGTATAGAAAGTGCTTGTACCAATGTAGACTGGCAGCTTTTCTGCGATTTCATAATCTTAAAGAGTTACTTACAGCACTGAGAGGTTGTGACTTGCCCAACGTTACAAGTGTTGCTCGTCCTTCGTTCTCAAAGAAAACCAAGGACATCTCAAAGTGGGGGTGTCTTGACTTGAGCATGAAATGGATTTAAGTGAGGTAAACCTGTGCAAAGCCATCAGAGCCAAGAGAGGTCAAGTTTCCATGATGGCTCGAAGCCAGGTCTCCCTGGCTTGGTGGTAGGGTCTGTAGTCCCTGTGCTCTACTGCCCCTCCCAGAGATGTCCTAGAAAGAATGACAAAGGCATAAATAGAGAACCTCTGTCTTCTACTTCTAGCCCAGTGTTCGCTTATAACCAAAATTATTGTTTTTTAGAAGGAATGTGCCTTCTCTTCCTCAGCTGAAGTTCTCTGATCTTTATCATCATGTGAAGGTGACCCTGGGTTCTCAAAGGCTACACTAGAGGACCAACTCTGGCTGTTTCTATATCTGCAAAATAAGGTCTTTTGGATCCTTCCAGTAAAGATTCCTTGATCTTGCCTAGCTGGAAAGGCTTCCATTAAGGACCTTGAAACTATCTATCATCCAAGCACCAGTCCCATTTAGTTAAGGAAGCACTGTTATTTTTCCTCTCTTCTCAAAGAGGACCCATGACTTGCACATGTGTTAGATTTAAGTGATAGTGCCCTGGAAAAAGTGCTGGGTTTAGAGTCCATGGTTCAAATCCCAGCTCTGTCATTTATTACCTTGATGACTTTGGGCAAGTTACTTGACCTCCCCAATGGGTCTCAGTTTCCCCATCCCTCAGGCCCCTTCTAGCCTTAGATCTATGAATTTCTGAATCTCTGGGCTTGTTTCCTCATTTGTAAAACTGGAGGGTTGAACTAGGTTCTCTTTAAGGTTTTTTCTAGCTCTAAGTCTATGATCCTGCAGTCTATGGAGAGACTGAATCAGTGAAGGCTGTTTAGCTGATCATCAGATGATTGAGCCTTGCCTTGCAATTTATCATGGAAGGGTGGGGTTGGGTGGTGCAATCTGCATTAGTGGAAAGAGCCTACACCTACACTCTTTTTAGAGTAATTGAATATATTTTTAGGAGCTGAATAGCAATACAACTTTAGTTAGCTACAGGGTTTGAGGGGAGCTACGTAGTTCAGTGGATAGAACACAAGGCTTGGAATCATGAGTTCAAATGTGGCCTCAGACTCACTAGTGTGTGACCCCTGGGCAAGTCACTTAAATCTGTTTATCTGAGTTTCCTCATCTGTAAAATGAAATGGAGAAGGAAATGGCAAACCACTCCAGTATCTTAAAACTCTAAATGGAATCATGAAGAGTTGGACATGACTGAAAACAACTAAGCAGCAACTGAGGGGATAAATGAGATTAGAGAGACCACCCTGGACACTTAAAAACCTAGGAAGTGATCCTGCCTATTGGAAGACCTGAGGGAGGTTAGGATTTGCTCTAGCCAACTATGCCTGCCAGACACCTGGTACAAGTGTGATCAACAATTATATGTGATGTGAATACTAGTGGAGTATTACTGAGGTTTATCCTATGAAAGGGGTCCTCTTAAATAGGCCCATTTTAATTAATTTAAATGAAGAAAGATGATTGGAGGGTCAGGGTACTATTTTGTCAGAATTTGTTTATGGAAAAGAGGAAAATATAATGAAGCTGGGGGTCATTTTCAGTGGGAAGTTAGAATGTTCAGCTCTCAGATGGACTTTTCTCACCCAGAAGCAAAGGATAGAGTAGCAGCCAATGCATATCTTGTAATTATTGATTAGTGTGTCTCACCCCTCATGTTAGAAAATGATCCATTATTCTTACCAGTCACAAGCCTGGTTTCTGCAAACTGCTGACAGTACTTGCCTAGGATGTTTGGATTCCTTCCCATAAAGTGTCATGATGCTCTAAAGCTGCTGACTGCTCTCTGAATTCACCCCATCCTTGTTCCAATTTCTCATGCAGTCTTTCTCCAAGTTTTAGAAACAGGCAAAGGTAACAAATTTCCAGGTTTTTACCAAACTTAAGAGCAAAATAAAGAGACTTTACCCTTTGCCTTTCTTCACCCATCCTCTTCCTCCCTCAGCTTCTCTTGGTCTCAAGCAAATACAGAGCCTTCCATAGTTCTTCATCACTTGGGTCTCTCCCCAAATTCTCCCCCATGTCAGTATCACTTAGAGGCTAAGACAAAAGAAGTTGCCATTTTCTTGAAAACAAGAATTTTGAGTTATCTGAAGAGGGAAAATATAACTGTCCAGTCTTGTTTTATAGTGGTGAGATGAGTAAGGAAATCCATTCTGCACAAATGAATCTTTTCATCAAATTCTCCAGAATTCTGACTTGAGTGACACAGGGGAAAGGACAAAGGGATATGAGTCACAAGACCCAAATTCAGATTCCAGCCCTACAATTTACTGCCTATATGACCTTGAGCAAGTCACAATTATTTGAGGCCTCAGTTTCCTTATCTGTCAAAATGAGGGGACAGGGTTCCATGACTTCTAAAACCCCTTCCAATTCTAAATCTGTGAACCTGGTAGCTTGATAAGAATGCCATTTTTTTTTTAAACAGGACTTAAAAAAAAATCTTGCCAGCATCTACTTAATTCAGCTATCTCATATAGATTTTTTTTAAAGGCCCAGCCTGTCTAAGTGACTGGGCATCAGTTCTGTCACCATTATCAGAGATGGGAAGTGCTGAGTATAACAGGTTTGAGGGTCAGCCTGTAGATTCTCACTTTCAGGCTCTGAGAGAAGAGCTATTCCAGATAAGCTTCAGATTGTCAGTAATAATAAGGTACATTGTTTTATATCCTGCTTTTCTGGCAGAAGCTGTCAGTGTGTTTCCACTTGGCCCCAGTGTATGGAATCTGTTACACATCCTCCCCAAGCATCGAACAGATGAGAGAAGGGCCATTTGCCAGGGCTGTAGGCTTTTTTCCCCCTTTCACAGTGTCTTGCTTCCTTCTTACCTGCACTACATGCTTAACTGCGAATCTGCCTTTTGAGTGAGACCCCCTAAACAAAGTAGAAGATCTCAAGAGAACCTCAGTGTTAATGGTTGAGCTGCTGTGTCGGCAGCTTCAACAGAGAATTGTGCTTGGCCCCAGTGACCAATGACACTTTCCATTAGAGGAGATCACATTAACAGTGAAAATGTGGAATCTCTTCATTAGAGGGGCTTAGTTGTTTTTTTTTAACAAAATGATACATTTACTGAACCCATTCTATGACACAGCAGGAAAATGATTAATTGAGCACAGTGGTATATTTGGGAACAGAAATTTTACATGCCAAAACACAGAATCTACATCAAGTTCCCCTCTTGATCTGAAGAGAGGTCCCCAGATGGTCTCAGATACAGACTTCATGAAAGTCCTTTTTCCTGGATAGCCCAGATCCCAGAGTGAGGTTTATCCAAGTTTCCTCAGCATGGTTTGGGAAATCTTATCATTACTCACATGCACTTTGTGTCACATTCATTATTTATCAAAAAAAGAGTGGAGCCTTGAGATGCCATATCGTGATACACATTTATAGAGAGTTATTACATTTTCTTGGGTCAGGCTTGGCTGGCAAGAAGAAGGCAGCAGCTATCAATCACATTTTTTTAACTTAGCTCTTTCAAAAGACAAGAGAGAGAAACAGAGATAGAGAAAAGGAAAGACAGAGAGATGAGAGAGAAATACACTCAATGTAAAAAAGAAGAGAGGGAGAAAGGAAAAGTGAGGGAGAGGGAGACAGAGAGAAAAGAAGGGAAAGAGAGAGGGAGACAGAAAGGGGGAAGAGAGAGAACACAGAGGTAAGGGAAAGCAGCACAAAGAGAGAAGGAAAGAGAGGAAGAGGGAGTCACAAAAAGAGGAGAGAGAGAAAGAGCAAATAATGAGAATAATCTGTCTTCATTCCACTTGGAGCAGTATCAGCCATGTTCCAAACAGCCACTCTCCTTCTCCAGAACTCCATCCTCTATTGTCCTCAGAATGCCCCCTGCTCTGAAGCAAACATCAGATGTGTCTCATAATCCGTATCACTAATGCTTTTTAATCCTAACCCTCACATGAAAGAGGAATCTATAAAATCACGAATGACATGGACAGAGTGGACACAGACTTGTTCACCACATCCCAAAGTACTAGGATGAGGTAATAGCCTTTGAAACTTGAGTGAGGTCAGTTTAGGACGACATTCCTAGTGCTTATACCTAGGCTTTTGAAACTTATGGAACTCATTACTCCAAAAGGTGGTTCAGGCAGGAAATTTAAATGGAGCCAAAAAGGGTTTGCAAATGATGGGACCATAAAGCAACTACCAAGAAAAGCTGGAATAGAATGAAGCTTTATTGATATCAGGCAGGACCACTATTCTGTCTCCCAATACAGCCTTGGTGGACAGTATTATCACCAAAATGCTAAATTGGGCTGTTTATCCTAGGATGGGAATTCTTATGTTTCTAAAATATATAGATTGTTGGAGAAGCAGCCCATAGGACTGGGGAAAGAGCACTGGATCTGGAGTCAGAGAACCTGGGTTCAAATCCAGGCTCTGCCATTGTCTGTTTGTCAAGTCAGTAAGCATTTATTCAGTGCCTACTATATGCTAGGCACCTGTGTTAAGAGCCGAGAATACAAAGAAAGGCAAAGAGACAGTCCCTGCTCTCAAGGAGCTCCCAATCTAAAAAGCAATCCCCAAAAGCAAACAAATAGGTACAGACAATACAGGATAAATTAGAAATAACCAACAGAAGAAAGGCACTGATATTAAAGGGGGTCAGAAAAGGCTTCTTGTAGAAGGTGAGACTTAAAACTAGGAGGTGAGATGAGGAAGAAAGAGAGTTCCAGGGAGAAGGGTACCTGTGACTTGTGTGTCATTAAGCCAGTAATTTAACCTCTCTGCAATTAAGGTTCCTCATCTGTAAAATTAGGGCATGAGACTAAGTGATCTCAGAGCTCTCCTGCAGTTTTAAGCCTTCGATCTTATAACAAAACTTGTAGATGCATAAGAATGCAATCGTAGCCTTGATGGAACTTTCATTATCAATCACCCACAAAGTTCTTACTTAACTGGCCAGTAACCAACATCTTTCCAAAATAAAATGAACCAAATGCAGATGTTGCCTCCCTATGCTAGTTATACACCCAAATGGAAGAAAACAAAGATCATATCTAAGATTAAAAACCTCTTCTCAATTTTAGAGATTAGCAGCACCAGGCAGGAAAGGGGACTAGATTCTTAATGGAAACCTAAGGGCAAAGGGTAGCCAAAAAACACAAAGGATTGGCAGGAAAATAAGAAAACATGATATGGGCAAGAGAAAGGAAAAAAATTGGAGAGACTTTGGCTGTGGAAGCAAGAGGGGGTGGTCCATCTACCTTACAGTAAGTATGTTATTTCCTGAACTGTACTAAAGAAGCAAATTTGCTCTTAAGTTTTGTTTTTTTTTTTCCCTAAGAGGATTGGAAAGAAATAGTTTAAAACATCTACCATAATTGCTCCAAAAACCTGTTGGTTAAGTAAGAAGGCAGTCCTTCCCTTGCCTCCCCCACACTCCCAAGGTCACAAAGATCACAGAATGATGGATGGCCTGGCAAAGGTCACAGAGGCAAATGCTGGCCTTGGAGACACCCTGTCTGCTCCATCCAAGTTACTGAACCCCAGGTCAAAGTTGGATCTCTAGGGCCCAGACGTTTGTCTGACCTGGGAGCCAGCAGCAGCAGCCTGGGAAGTTCTCCTCATTCCCCAGCCCAAACTATAAATAACTGCTAGCCTGGAGGGGGCGACTAAGAGCCACCTGACCCGGCCTTCCAGAAAGAACCTGAACCAGGTACAGAGTACAGAATGTAGTTTATGGATGTCATAAATGAGGAGTTTGGTTTTCAGCGTGAGTGAATTTCAAAGCAGGGTTTGGGGTTCTAGGAAACACACTTTAAACATTTCCGTGCTCAGGGCAAAGCAATATGGATTTTCAGTTCAATACAACAAACGCTTATTAAATGCCCACAATGGGTACAGCTTACAAAGCTTAAAGATAACACACAGTCCTGCCCTCATGTTGCTTATAATCTCATAGAGGAATTGGACACATAGATTACTACCTGATGCACAAATAACATAAAATAGAAATATAAAATAAAACACAGTAAGTACATTAAAGAGATAGATGATTTATAAGTCAAAAGATTGGATGACAGTGAGCATGCCCCCAGTGTTGATTAACCATAATACAGTTGGCTATAAGGGCCTTCACCACCTCTCTTCTTTTTTTAGGCATGAATAACCGTGAAGTCTTGGAGCAGGTGGAACGCGGGTACAGGATGCCATGTCCTCAGGACTGCCCTATCTCCTTGCATGAGCTTATGATTCACTGCTGGAAAAAAGACCCTGAGGAGCGCCCCACATTTGAGTATTTGCAAGGTTTCCTGGAAGACTACTTTACTGCAACAGAACCCCAATACCAACCTGGTGAAAACCTGTAAGTCCCATGGCCTGTCTGCAGAAAGCCTCATCCAGGTGGTCATTCATTCCCCGCCCCCTTAGCTTCCAATTCAGTAGCTTGCTGCTCTTGGAGCAGTGCGGAATCTTCCAGGACCAGAGTGCATGTGAGTCTGAAGAACAGCCACACCCCTCATCGATGACCACTTGTCCCCAAATCTGAATGTCCTCTGTGGAGAAAAGAGACACAAACTTGTTAACTTCTCAAAAGACTTGGAAAATGCATTGTATCGATGTTATGTAAACGGCAAAACCTCTATTCCGTGTAAATAGTTACTCAGTGCCAATAACTGACCCTAGTGCTTTCCTTTTTTAAATGCAAATCTTATGTGATTTTAACTCTGTCTTCACCTGATTCAACTAAAAAAAAAACAAAAAGTATTATTTTCCAGAAGTGGCCTCTTTGTCTAAAACAATAAACTTTTTTTTCATGTTTTAACTAAAGAAAATCAGGACAGGTGTTTGTTTTTTTGTTTTGTTTTTTTTTTTTATAAATATAAATATATATATAATATATACATACCTGTACATACAGTATGTGGGTACTACTGCAGAAAACTTGTTGCCAAACAACGGGCCGCATGGTTGCAGTACCCAGAGAGTGATAATTTTACTGCAAACATTTAAAAAGGAAAAAAAAAAGCAACACTGGTGTTACTCTGAAAACCAGTGGTCGAATTTTTGGCTTTTGCCAAGCATGAATTTTTTAATTGGATTGCACTTTTCTGTTTGTTCGTTTCTGACTGTACCTGTAGATGGTTGTAACTTTTGCTCCTTTCAGGAACCACACGCTGGGTTTATGGTAATGTTCCCAATGTTTGACAGCCATGTTTTACAGGATTTATTCTTCAAACAAGAGTGAACCTATTGAAGCAAGAAAACACACCATATGACCGGCCAGACTGGAAGACAGATACTACAGTACTCCTTGTATAAAAAACTGTATACTGAAATAATTCAAAAATTTTTTAATTTAATAAACATTGTAACCACATTTAATGGTCTAAAACCCATAGCATTTTAGTCATGTCAACCTGCAAAACTGTTTTATCATGCAGATAGGATTTTCTGGGGGAGATTTGTGCACCATTTCCCATTGTAAAATACATGTTTTAAATGTCCTGTACTGCTAATGAAATTCCTTTCTCTATGTCTGAGAGTTCTCCAGTGGAACTACTATGCACTTCTTTACGTTTCATGGGGATGCACAGAACAAAGTATTATGTTCTCTCGTTGTCTATTTGTACCAGCCTTGAATTACTTATGTTTAACCAAAAAATGAAAACAAGCAAATGAAAAAAAAAACATAAAAACAAACAAACAAACAAAAAAAAAACAACCTCCTATTTCTATTGAGTTTTTAATACTGAGTTGCAAATTTTGGAGTCTTAAATTACTTTTTTGTTATGATTTCTTTGCAAGTTTACATTTTTAAATTGTTTAACTTTCTTAATTTAGTAATTAAAAAGAGAGCATTTTACATTTGGATTTTTGTTCATTTGTTTAAATCATGGAGGGCATTCTCATGGTTTTGTGATACTTCATGTACCAGATGGCGTCGGGATGATCTGGTGAATGGCCAGGAAGAGAAGCCCAGGCTGAAGAAACAGCACCACCAGCTGCCCCACAGGTTGGCCCAGGGGGTGGCATCTGGAGCCTTCCAAGTCACTTTTGGACTTTCTGTTGTATTTTAGACCAGCACATCACCCTTGGCATGTGATGTGTTGTCATGGGTCAAGTTTTAGTAGAGGCCTCAGGCAAAAAGACCAGTTGAAATATGGATATTTTGCTATTTGGACTGGCTAACTATAGGAGGTAATTTCCAAGTCATTAAAAGGATACAATACAAGGGAGCCTTTGCTTGGGAAGGTTCTATTATTGTCTGAATGTTTTGAAAAACTGGGAAACGTGGAAGTACGTGCTGTAAAACCTTGATTCATCCAGGCCCTCATTGTTCAGTCATGTCCAGTTCATGACCTCATTTGGGTTTTCTTGGCAAAGACACTGGAATGGTTTACCATTTCCTTCTCAAGCTCATTTTACAGGTGAGGGAAGTGAGGCAGACAGGGTTAAGTGACTTGCCCAGAGTCACACAGCTAGTGAGTATCTAAGAAGCCAGACTTAAACCCAGGTCTTCCTTGACTCCAGGCCTGACACTCTATCCACTGCACCACATAGCTGCTCTTGTTAGGAAATCACCATAGCTGTAGTTTCTACTATACCCTTTTTGGAGAAAGAGAAAAATGATTAGGAAACTATGTGAAAGCAGGACTATTTGGATGTCCAGGCTCCAGGTGTATCTAGGCTCTACAAATTTAGTCAGATCTCCTGAATTTTCTGTATCTACAAAACTGATATGAGACAGGGTGTGGAGTGAAAAATGTCCTGAACCAAGCATCCAGCGATCTGAGTTCTGGCACCAGCTCTTATACTTAACTCACTATGACCTTGGGCATTTAGTTTATCTACCATAAAACTTAGCCTCTGCAGGTCTGAGTTGCAGCTCACAAAGTGAAAGGGTTGATCCCTTCTAGCTCAATGATTCTAGGATACTATAAGTTACCAATATTCTGAAAATCACCCTGAGCACAGCAACAGGGAAAGAGCATAAGGACCTGTCTTCAAATCTCATCTCTGTTGCTTTCTACCTGTGTGAACTCAGGCACATCTCTTGGCTTTAGTTTCTTTGAAACATAGACCACATTCTTGCTCAGGTTTTCGCTTCTTCAAAACATAGACCACATCCTTGCTAAGACTCCTTCCAGTTCGGAGCTCTAGGATTTCTTCTGAATAGTCCTGAGGGGAAGATTACACTGTGGTGAGCATGCTTACACCCAATAGACTAATATGTTGCAGAAATTTATTTAAAAACAGCAACAAAGATCAAAACAAAAATGGGGTTCACTGGTTAATCAAGGTTTTCATGGTATTGTTTCCAATACAAATATAATGTTCAGTTAAACCACAAGGCAAAATTGTATGAGTTAAGTGTTTTCAGTTTCATGACAAAAGTTTTTGTCATAAGGTTGGTCAGTTTATTGACATGTTTGGAAAATTTTTTAAATGTTCTGTCGGTCCTCTTGTTCCAGTAGATTTCAGAGTATTTACAGATCTGCTGACCAAGGTCCTCATCTTTGGTTGTCAACTCCTGCACCCCCCCCAAAAAAAATCTGAGATGGTGTAGACAGGTAGAGTAATTTGTTTTGGTCAAATTTCTTCAAAGGAAAGAGAATCTCTTCAGACGAAAGTATGCTCTTTAACCTATTATTTAAGAGCCTGGCAGGCTCTCTTACAGAAGGTAAAATAAATTAAGAGCATCTTGAGGCACTTAAGGCTTTCTTCTAACTTCAGTCTATTGTAGCTATTCTGAGACACAAGGAAGTAGCACCCAAAACAGTCACCCTAGGAAGAAAGACACATCAGAGATACTTATGGTCATGAGGACCATTCTGCTCTCAAGAAGTTTTTCTTGTGTTTTAAAATGATACCCTTTCTACCGACTTTACTGAGTATAGTAGGGGAAACAATGTCACCTACGAGGAATTCCCTCACCTCAACAACCTTTACTTTATTTTCCCCAATTAAGTGTAAAAACAATTTTTGACAGTGTTTTTTTAAATTTTGAATTCCAAATTCTCTCCTCCTCCCCCTGTGTGGAACAGCAAGCAATTTGATATAGGTTATACATGTGTAATCATACAAAACATATTTCCATAACACCTACTTTTTAAAAAAAAAGTTCAAGGGCAAAGGATTTATAAATTCCCTAACATAAAAAAAAATTCCCCTGGTAAGAAATCTCATGACTAAAAGCAGGGAAGGTAAAATTCTTTTTTTTTTTCCCACATTCTAGTCATAAATAATTGCTTGCTTTTCTATTATTTGGCTGCAAGTATACTGATAGAGACAGCCTTAGCAGTCAATGTGGTTTGCAGGAATCCTTATTAACTATTTCTCCCCATTTTTTTCTGTGAAAATTTAATTGAGTAAGAGTTCAATGCCTGCTACGTTTAAAGCACCATACTAAACATAATAAAATACCAGGCCCTCAAGAAGCTTCCAATGTACTTGAGGGGAACAGACATGTATATAACTAAGTTCCAAAACAAAATGGTAGATGTGGCATGTGTGCTAGACTTAGAAGGAGAGATGAGATGGAGGTTGTGGGATTGCAATGTGGAGAATAGAAGTCATTCCAGGCATAGGGAGCAGCACAGGGGCAGGACAGCATGAGTCATGTTTGAGCAGTGCTGAGAAGCTTGGCCTCTAGAGCAGACGATGTGAAAAGGAGTATTAGGTGATGGCAATGGAAAGGTAGAGTGATATTTTTGATCTCAGTCAACTGAGCAGGGCTACAAGCATCAGAAAAAGAGTGAGGACTTCATCTTACAGGCAAAGGGATGCTAGAGAATGGATGTTTGAGCAATAGATAGATGTGATCACTAGAAAGATAAATCTTTCAGTGCTTTGAAGGTAGAATGGGGAGTGGAAAAACTAGAGAAAACAGAAGAACCATTGGGGGTTATTGTCATTGTTTAGGCCTGCACTAAAGTAATGATGAGGAGAATGGAAAGGAAGGGAAAGGTATAACATGTTTAAGATAAACGCAATCAGATTTAGTAACTGACTGGGCATAAAAGGGAATGGAATAAGCATTTATGTAGCACCTACTATGTGCCAAGCACTGTACAAATATTTGATCATCACAAGCCTGTGAGGGAGGTGCTGTTATTATCTCCATTTTGTAGTTGAAAAGACTGAGGCAAACATAAGCTAAGTAACTTGTCTGAGGCCAGATTCGAACTCAAGTCTTCCTGACTCCAGGCACAGCACTATCCATTGGGCCACCTAGCTGACTCCACAGAGAAGTCAAGAGTGACTCTTAAGTTCTTGAGCCTGGGTGTCAGAATGTTCATGTTACTATCAATAGAAATAGAGAGGTCAAGAGGAAGAAGTAGATTCTAAGAGACTGATAATAAGTTTAGATTGAGGCATCTTGAGGTTTGAGGCTGGAGAAACTAGAGAAAGAAAGGGAGACCCGTTGGGGGTTACTGTAACAGTTCAAGCCTACAATAAAATCATGATGGTGTTAATGGGAAGGAAAGGAAAAAAAATTTTAAAGAAAAGCAATAGGAAAAGCAGGTAGAGATGTTTGAAAGACAACTGGGAATGTCTGATTGACAGACAAATTTGGGAGTGAATCACTTAGAGATGAGACAATATTTAAAGTTGTGGAAATGAATAAAGGAGAGAGCATAGAAAGAAGAGAAAAGAGAGAAAGAACCTAATGGCAAAGAACTCTTTGTAGATCAAAATTTAAGTGTTAATTGTGGGGAAAAAAATGACTTCACCCGGTCAGTCCTTAGCACTCCCACCTACCACCATTCATGTCTTCCACACATGTCTTCCACTAATAATTTGGTTGGTTCAATAAAAGTTTATTCATTGCTGGCTTTCAGGGCTCAAGGTCCCATCTCTAAGCTTCATTTGAGTTACATGGATACAGTAGAATAGCCAGTTTTAGGATTCTTTCTGTCCCTTTGTCCTCAAGAAGGGCTCCTGAATAAGGGATTTAGAGGAAGGTTATGAAACATAAGAGGAAGGCATGATTTACTTTACCATCTACTTTTTTCCTATAATAATTTCAACACTTGAGCCTTCCTGAGACCAGCTGCCCAAGAACACAAATCTCCTTTGTTCAAATATACCTAGTTCTCTTCTACACTAGAAGTGGAATCAAACTCTGACTGACTAGCAA
This sequence comes from Notamacropus eugenii, assembly GCF_028372415.1. NCBI lineage: Eukaryota > Metazoa > Chordata > Mammalia > Diprotodontia > Macropodidae > Notamacropus > Notamacropus eugenii. The sequence continues at coordinate 191,907,372 of NC_092873.1, read as the reverse complement.
AATGAGGCTTCTTTCAGCAAGATCATAGTATTTCAGAAGGCTTGTGATGGCTGTCATTCAAAGCAGCTGACTGACTTTGACCAAATTTGGTGCAGTAATGATGCCCAACAAATGTTCTCCAAAGAACATTTAATTTCTCACTTGGAGGGAATTCCATTGCAGGTTGGCACATGGGTGGATATCAGGGATAGGCTTATTAGGGTAGACTTTCTCCCATCATGACAAGATAGCAGCCCTGGAAGGCTGACCACACCTACTTTGGGATGGAAGAAATGCCCACATGGTTCACATCTAGCGCCAGAAGAGCCATCTAGCGCCAGAAGAGCTTTCTCCCGGTATTGGAACCTCAAAAACAACTCTACAATCCTTTCTGAAAACCAGTCACTTTAAGAGCCTTCATCAGTTCACAAAGATGTCCTGGAAAAGGCCTTTTATTATGGAAGAAGACAAATTTTATTTGCTGTTTCTCTAGTCTGGAGGGCTTATTCCCAGGTCAGCTGAAAAGTAGTGAGGGGCATCTGTTCACCAGTGATGCAGGCTGCCTGTGGAGGTGAGCTTTATCAGGTTTTTATGAAGTCGCATGTAAAGCAAATGTTAACTCATTTAGTTCTTCTACTTTTTGCTGAAGAATGTTTTCCCCATGTTTATTCCTGAAGGTTTTTTGTACAGTGAAGTTTGGGATATTTTATTCCTATTCTTTGGCATAACCATTGAAATAGTGCTTTGCACAGTTGGTGTTGAGTAGATATTCACCAGACTGAATTGAATTAAACTTGAACTCCAATTTATGATCTTATGAAGATTGCCAAATAAAGTCATCTTCCATATTATGCACATAATCCATCATGTCACTCCTCTATTCAGAGGCCTTCTGTGATGCCTTAAAGTTTAAACTCCTTAGCCTAATATCCAGGTCCTTCTACAATCAGGGTTACTCTACCTTTTTTAGTCTTAGCTCCTACTACGCTCCTCCATGAATCTTCATGCCCTGTATATCTCCTGGGATTCCCACTTCCATATATACTATTCCCTATAACTAGAATGACATCCCTATCTATTTCTACCTAGTGAAATCTTACTAGCTAAACTCAGATTCCACCACTTCTTCTCTGTGTCCTTTCCTCCCCTTCCCCAATCGGTTGACAATGACTTCTCCCTCCAAGTGTTTTTTATCATGTGTTGTTTGTGCCTCACATATTGACTTGGGTGCCATTTTGTGTTCTACATTATTTGTGTTTCTTATATCCTTTCCTAGAATATAACCTCCATTGGACTTTCTTATTTACTATTTGTCTCTACCAGTGCCGAGCATGCTACCATGCACATAAAAGGTGCTCACTAAAGTTTTCCAAACTTGTATATTACTACCCTCTCTGGGTCCAAATGAGGATATTGTGTTAAGATGATTACTAACGTCCCTTCAGGATATAATGTACTCTGATTTTGTAAACTTTTATTTTTTAAATTGTCAATTATTTGTTTCCCAGTACATAGATGATTATTCTAATCAAAACAGGAAAGGGGGAAGGTATTGGTAAGGGGCATTAAGTTATTCTGAGGCTTACAGCCTTCATGAAAACTTCCTGATCTTCCCCTAAATTTACCTGCTGGGGAGGGCCAGCCCTATAAAGGTGCCCATTGGGATATCCAGTTACTCAGTTTGATTTGAGGGGCTGTGGCCTTAGATTTACAAGATTAGATGCATGCTTTTGTGAAGATTTTTCAATAAACATTCATGATGTGCCTACTATATATACAAGCTAGCTCTAAGAGATGCAAAGTTTTGATGACATGGTCCTTGCCTTCATGGAACTTTTAGGACTTATAATAGGAGGGACAGGATACAAACACAGGCAACTGAAATATATTCTATTGCACAAAATGAGTATTATGGAATTATGAAACAGAACAAGAGGGAAAGTTATAACTGACTTTATGAAGAAGATGCATTGAGCTTCAAAGGTTGGGTAGGAATTCAGTAAGTAAAGAGTGGGAGTTACAACATTCATTGTATAGGAACAGTTTGAGCAAAGGAATAGAAGTGAGAAAACATAGGACATGGGTGGGGAACAGACTAGTCCCATTTTCTGGGAACATAGAGTATGTAAAGGTTATGGGGTGAGGAAAGGGGGAGAAGAGGAAAAAGAAATATAAGATAAGGTTGCAAAGGTAGAGTGGCCTAGATTGTAGAGGACTTTGAATATTAACCCAAAGATCTTGAACATTAGTGTTATATGCTAAGTAAACAATGGGGAGCCACCCCCAAGGTGGGGGGTTTTAAGCCAAGGCTTCTTAGCAATGGAGAGATATGACCAGATCTATGCATAAGAAAGATAATTCTGGCAAAGGCAGAATGGTGTAGTGGATAGCATGCAGGATTTGAGAAAGCTCCAAGTTCAAATCCTGCCTCAGACACAAGCTTTGTGACTCTGGGCAAGTCACTTAACCTCTATTTGCCTTAGTTTCCTCAACTGTAAAATGAAGTGGTTGATCTTGATGACTTTTGTGGTCACTTCCAACTCAACAAACATTTGTTTTCAGCTCTAAAGCTAGGATTCTATGATCCTATGAAGAGCGGACTGGAGCTGGGAGAGAAAAGGGCAGGAAGGATAATGAGGGGACCTGCAATAGGCATCATCTATGTAGTCCCACTCTTACAATAGGAATATTTTACTTGGTGATCCTAACAGATGGATGCCATCAATATGCATTATTTTATATGATTAACTCTTCTTACCTAGAAGATAACAGACCCTTTCCCAGACAAACTCCTTGAAAAGGTTGTCTACACTCTCTGCCTCCATTTCCTCTCATCTCTCATCCCAGCTTGATTTAATTATTTTTTTTCTTTTGCTCATTAAAGGGGCTGTTCCCTGACTACTTCTTAAAGAGGCCTATTCACTGAATGGGTGTTACCTCCCTCTAAGTGAGTACTAAAAAGGCATTAGCCTAAAAAGGCCAAGATCTCCCATTGTATCCTGGGGCATCTCCAGTCATCCTGATGAATATCTAGTCACTGGATCCAGATGACTCAGGAGGAGAAAGTGAGGCTGGTGACCTTGCACAGCCCTCCCTCTCTCAAAACAAAGTCAAGTGCAAGTCATGTCATCATTTCTCTGATGTCATGGTCTTCTTGGAAAACGAAGGACAAACACAACAACATCTCTCATCTCTATTTCATCTTTTGGGGATCATTCAACTTTTTAGTCAACTGAAACCATTCTACCCAAAGTTACCGATGATCCCTTCATTGGCAAATTTGATAGTCTCTTCTCAGTGCTCATTCTTCTCAACCCATCTGCTACATTTTTTTCTCTGGTGACACTGGACAAAGGAAGTTTTGATGGGGAAAGAGAAAAGATTTGGAAAAAGGGATGTTACTTGGAAGGAAAGGCCCATGGGCCAGGGATTTGTTGTCTCTCATCCAATTGTTAAATGTTCAGTGTGGTCTTTTATACTTTGGAAATAGGCAAACACTACAAACCAGGGTTTACTTTATTGCTTTGTTGATTGTCTGGAATTAAGAAAATGATAAAGAAAATATTAATAATGTCAATTAAACATAAAAATGTGTAATGTGTACATTTTTTTCCAGTTATCTGACAGTTACTAGCTTACCTCTGCCTAAGATTGAGGAAATCAATATGGTGAAGTGGAAGTAGTACTGGCAGCACTGGCACTATTGTTTTAAATTTAATGTATGCTTTAATAAGAACCAACCATATGTAATAGGGATTCACAATCTCATAAACAATTATCATTTCTGTTTTTTTGTATATGAAAATATTCATGTTTGCAGATGTTTGTCATGTCCATAATAAAAAAAAGAATTTATTTTTAAGAACATGTAGTCAGAAGACCTAGGGTGAATCCTGGTTCTGTTACTTTGCATTTATGTGACCTTGGACAAATTACTTCATCACTTTGGGCCTCAGTTTACTCATCTATAAAATGAAAGGGTTGGCTAAATGGCCTGAAATCCTGCCCAGCTCTAGAGCAATCATACTATAAACTTCCAGGGTCCTTTCTAGTTTTAGATCCTATGATTCTAACAGGCAGTCCAAGAACAGGAAGAAGGTTCTGGGCATTTTAATGTGCATATTCTTCAGGAGAAGGAAGGCTGGCCATTATAAATGCCAGGATAGGACTGACTGATTTACTCACACCATCTCATTTAAAGCAACCTATAAGGTACACAATCATAGGTTTAGATTAGCAACTGTAGTTGCACAAGAATCATGTCTGTCTAGGAAATTTGGCCATGCGTGAGAAGGGGTCATTTTGAATTTATCCAAGAAAGAATTGCAGTAATTGCTCCAATCTCTTTCTACAACCTTGCCTTTGATTTTACTGGACAAATTGAGGCTATTTGATGTGAGCTCCATCTTCCCTCATTCTCTCTACCCCCAAACCCCTTGACATCATCTTCCATTCTCTCTTCCTTTCTCTGGATCTCCCATCTCTTCTTCTCTTCAACAATGCCAACCCCTCCACATACACATTTAATCTTCTCCTCTCCTATCTTCTCTAGAAGAATGTATCCCCAAGTAATCCTGTTCTTTAATCTTCAGGCTTTCTGTATGAACTGGTTTTTTTTAACTGTTTCAAACATGCCCAAGTATCCCCATAACTACATAAATACATGAATGAATGAATAAAAAATAAATGAATAAAACTTTCACCGAACCCTACCATTCTCCTGAAGCAATCATCCTATATCCGTCCTCCCTTTCTCAGAAAAACTTCTTTAAAAGGTTGTCTACACTCTCTGCCTCCATTTCCTCTCTTCTCATCTACTCTTCAAACCTTTTCCACATGTCATTAAATCTCAGTATTCAAATGAAACTATTCTCTCTAAAGTTACCAATAATTGTCAAGATATTAGGAGATACCCTGTTTTCCAGAGATAAAACCCAGTAAGTAAGCTGTGTTCTGAGTTTGGCATACCAACAATCCTTTGCTCTCACCCTTTGGATGATCTCGCCCTCTGGCACAATCATTATTGAATTATTTATATTGTCTTACTTTGAGCAACACCGGATGTTCTCGGAGCTTGGACAAGCACCAGACATGCTCAGATAAGTACCCATGTTCTGGTCAGGAAGCCTTGCTATGAATCAAACTCGTGTCATTGTTGCTGTCACCCTCATGGTCAAGGCTACAGCCACTGGTCTAAGTAGTGAATCTCCCCTCACTGACTCAGGTCTTCCTACTAGGGGCAGGGCTCTGGCATCTGTTTAATTCTCCTCCTTGCCTGCGAGCCATTTCCCTCACTTTGAAATTCAACTTCTATTTTGTTCTTGACTCTAAGCTGTTCCTCTATGGCCAACCACTGATTAGAGGCTGGTTCCATCCAGTGGCCATAAATTGGTATCAGAAGTGAGTGGAACAGGGCCACTGGACTCTCCAGTACCAGGGGGAGTGGACTAGGCACTACCAGAAATTTATTTCTCCAGAGTCCAACATTCTCTCGTCTGGTGAGTCCTTTGCCCTTCTCCCTGCTCCAACCCTCCGAGCTCACCATTCTTTGTGAGGAAAACTCCAGGGCCCCTCTGGTGACCTGATTCATCTTGGATCACTCTGATAAGGATGACCTTTCTTAAACTGTACTCCTTTATTAATTGGCCTCTCTGCATGCCTCTGCTGTTTTTAAACTACATGCCTCTATAAAATTTTAACTGTGTGCCTCTGGTGTTTCTTAAACTGAACACCTCAGTAACCGGGTGCCTCTGTCTGGACTGTAACTGTGCACTTTGTTAAAACTGTGTCTGTTAGTATCTGTCTTGTCTGTGTTTTTGTCTTTATAAAATGTCAGATGTCTGTGTTGTGTTTGTGATGTTTGTAGATTATTAGCTTGAAAGATTTAAAAGGCATCCAATCAGAAAAAACTTCTCAGGGCTATAACCAAAGAGTTAGAACACTAGGAAAAATTAGTGAACTTTCATACTTGAAGCAATTGTCCTAGTAAGCAGGGCTAACTCCCACTTTCTGTGGGAGATTCAGTTGTAAGGAAAAAAAAATCTGCAAGACACTTTTTTGCCCTGTCATTTCAGCTTTGGCTGTGTTGGAATTACAGAAATAAAGTCAGATAATCAAAGTCTGTGAAACTACTAAAAACATCTTGGTAGATTAAGGAGTTTGGAGATTAATCATTTTAAAAGTGCAGGAGTGAACTGAGACTTGGGAGTAATTCCAGGAACTCCTTTCCGAAATAGCAAGTTTTGGGGTACCACTCTGTAGAATTTATTTTAAGGAAAAATAAGGATGAAATTTTATAAAAGTTAAAAGTGGATGGCAGTTTCCCTTAACAATTGAGAGCTTCATTGTTCTCGGGCAATGAAGGAAAGCAGCTAGTTTGGAAGTACTCCCAGAGCCAAGAAAGAAAAAAATAGGTAAAAGGTTTGCCTTGTATCTACCACTTGTTAACCCTTCCTTGATCATCTCAGATCAGGTTCCCAAATAAAGATGTTGAAAAAAAATGCTCGAAAAATATAGGGAAACTTAAATTACATTACAGTTACAGAAATTTATTAGTTGTGTAATCTTAGGCAAAATATCTTATTTCTGTTTGTTCCAGTTTCCTGGTATGTAAAGAGAAAAATAACAGTGGTATCCATATTCCAAGGTTGTTGTTACAGATCAAAATGATATAATGATTATAAAGTGCTTAATACAGTGACTGGCATATGCTGAGAACTATATTATTGTTATTATTTCTTTAATTGAATGTAATTGTTCCATACCCGATAACTCTAAAGTGGTTTTAAAATGCCAAAGATAATAAGATTAATGATTTTATATGCAATAATTTGCAAATACAATTGTTGTCATCTGAAGTTCAATTTCGTATTTTATATACATGATGTTTGTACTATTACTGTATTTCTAAATTTTCTTGTATTGTGAAATTTGAAAGACCATTGCAATAGAAACGCTGTTAGACAAAACAACTTTTTTCATCTGGATGCTATTACACATGAAATGGGTTTTTAAAAGGATGTGATAAAAAATAGATATTTGAAAACTGTTAAATATTTAATGAGGTATATTTTGTTGTAAAACAGATAATAATAATATACAACAGCAAATTTTCATTTGAAATTCTTGGCTATTATGAAAGTGTATAGGGTGGTTTAAAGATGTAGCTTCAATATATTAATGATGAGTCAACTCTCAGGTATTTATTTGCTGTTATGTCTGATGCCCCAGAACATGGGTAGTTTTAATTTTTAAGTAAAAGATAAATGAAATGTTAACTTTTAGGGAAACATCAGGAAAAATATTCATTACCTAAATTGTGGTTAGTGAAATTTTGCTATTTAAGGTAAAAATTCTTGGGACTGTAATTCACTATTGTTTGAGCTTTGATTACAGGGATAGTTGTCTGAATTGTCATGAAGCCAATAGCAGAAAATGGCATGTACTTCAGCCTGGGAACTGCTAAAGATGGATGTCTGTGCCTGGGAAAAGTTTCGGGGATAACCTTGTTGGCATGGCCTAAATAGGATACTCTTGACTCTATTTCCCCATTGTGCTATTTCCTTTCTGAAAAGAAAATCTCCCTATCTGGTTAATCCTGAGCCTTGCTTTTAACACACTGTGACTACATGACTGGCTGTCAGATATGACTCATGCCTAGAATCAAACAGAGCTAAGAGAGTCTTCCCCACTCTCTTATGATACATGACACTGTTATAACTATGTCTCACCTTTTTACTTTTATAGAAAATATCTATAATCAAGAAGTTTTGTAAATACAATACCAATCTATTAAATAATAGATTGATACTGGAACATCTCTGAGTTAGTATAATAGGATGCAAGTATGAACATCTTATAATTTTAACCTGTATTTGTGGCCAAATTATAATATAGGGATGAGATAAACGGGAAATGATTAGACAAAGTAATAAGACAAAGAAGTAATATAAAAGTTTTCCAAATAAATGGAATAGTAAATTTTGAGAAAGCCACAGGAGTAGACTATTTTCTCTAAGAACTATATACATATATGTGTGTGTGTGTATGTGTGTGTGTGTGTGTGTGTGTGTATATATATGATTGGCTTCCAAATTTATCTATTATGGAAATTCAGACTTTGAGTATGTTTTAATACTAAGTTCTCAAAATTGGATTAAGGATTTTACACATAAATTGTGTTGATGATGGTAAAGAAAGTAAAATTATTTTCCCACTTTTAAGGTATCTGTCTGATAATCTTAGAGGGCAGAAGAGTTCATTTTGTAGTTGGACCCTCATAATTTTTTTTTAAGATTCTTATATCAGGAACAAGATTTAGGTAAGGATAGAAATAGTAAATGATATATAAACTGAAATTCTCTGAAGTTTTAAGATTGGAGAACCAAATTTATTAAATTGTATTAAGTAATATAACCAGCAGAATTAAATAGGGACCTCTGAATTTGGAACCAAAGAAGCAGACCCCCTTTTGGAGCTATCTTGAGAATAAGCATATTGTCCAAGAAAAGATATCTGGGCACCAGATGACTCCATGAGATATCTGGGACTCAAAATGTGCTGATTAAACAGACATTGAGAAGGGGTTACTAGGATATAAGGAGATTTAATGTTACTTAAAATTGGTGATAATTATTGCGTTGCTTGGCATGATTTATGTTTAAATTTTCTTGGTGATGTTGGTGACATGTAAATCTCTCTTCTCAAAACTAGTCCATTGTGAGCCTTCTACATAGTTTGATCTGTAATATGACACTGATGTGACCTGGCTTAAAATAATTATGCAATTATGGGAATTATAGAAAGCTTTATTGCATTGTTTGAACCTAGCTCTGCATGGCTGGGAAACTGGACCATCTCAATGTGCTATTTAAAGATCCTTTACCAAGGATTTGATTTTGATTCCAAAGCCAGTATTCTTTCCATGATATCACAGAGCAGGATTAGAAGACATGGAGGTATGCTGGAATGGATATTGGTATGTTGGGTGGGACAGGAAAAGGAAGGAAACAAACATTTATTAAACACCTAATATGTGCTAAAGTACTTGACAAATATCAAATTTTATCTTCCCAACAAATCTAGGAGGTAGATACTATTATTATCCTCCATTTTACAGGTGAGGAAACTGAGATAGGCAGAGACCAATTAAGTAACTCACCCAGGATCATACAGCTATTAAGTGTCTGAATCTGTATTTCAGGGATGATCTTCCTGACTCTACACTAAGTGGTCTATCCAGCGCACCACATAGCAATATCTATTTACATTCTGGTACCTAGCACAATTCCTGGCACTTCGTAGGCGCTTAATAAATACTTGTTTGTTGATTAAACCTCTGGTTGGGAGAAGTTTATGTTAAGAATACTTTAAGCCCATAGGAAAGTGAGATTGGAAATTAGATTGGAAAGCCTGCTTACACCTTATAACTGAACCTAAACTCTTACATACATGTATATGTATTCCTTACCAGTATAAAAGAAAAGAGAAGACATGTATGACCTCTTCCTTATTCCCTTAATTAGAGTTCCTGAGTTTCCCTGGTAGAAACTGACAGAACACAGATTTGATTTCTATCCTTCCTTATTCCCCATTTGCTATCCAAGGTGTTGTTAAGTGTGTGTGACATTCTGAAGGAAGTTTCACACTTGGGCTTGCAGGAAGGGCTGGGATTTTGGGTTTTGTTTTGTTTTGCTTCGTTTAATTATCCAGTGTCTGCTGTGTAATGATCAATGTGTAGCTAATTGGAAGCAAGAGAGAACAAAATGGATATTATTTTAGATAGTGTTTTTAATTAAAAGAATATATACAATCCTATGGGGAAGTTTAATAAATAGCAAGAGAGTTTATCTTCATTTTTTGTATGTTTACAAAAGGATTTGTTTAAATGGACTTATAAACTAAAATACAGGTATGTGAATTCTTTCATTTTTAGACACCTCCCTAAGGGACATGAGCTGGCAGACACCAACTAAAGCAAGGAGCTAATGCCACAGCAGCATGCTTGGAAACCCAACCCACCAGAAATGGAGCTGAAAGGTCTATAAATTCCCAGGGAGTGAGGAAATGGTAAGCAAATGGCAGGCGGTTGCCTAGAGAATTAGGAAATGAATAACAATGCTTTCTGGTAAATTAACCACGTTACATTCAGCTCAGGAAAGTAATGGGAAAATTCTGCTAAAATTGAATAGTGATTGGCTGAGATCATTTAGGTAAAATGCATAATTTTCTTCCTCCAGTGGACTTTAGTTGGATTTAAAATATGAATAGTTTCTATGTTAGTCACTGAAGTGTGATTCTAGAGACAATCGGGAAGGAAAGAGAAAACACTCTGCTTACTTGAATCCTTATACAAGTCACTGGCCCTCTCAACTTCTTCACCTGTAAATGACATAGAATGTTTATTTACAAAATCCTGGATATTTAAAAAATGGAAACGTGTGGAGCATTAATCATTGCTATCACTATCAGTAAACCATGATTTTACTATGTTCGAGAGAAAAAGAAAATCTTTCTATCTAGTGTATTTCTGTATTAATTCAAATGAATCCTAGCTTCTGGATGCTTTAAGAGAAAAAAATAAATGGAAATGTAACAAAGCTAGGCTTACAACAGCTGAGAACAAAACATGCATGCAGTCAGATTGGACTTTGGAAGGAATACAGATAATGTTTAAAAAAAGAAAAAAAGAAAAGGAAAAGGAAAAAGCTATGGGCACAGGGGTTTTTCTTCCTAATCAAATGCAGGATGAAGAAAATTATTCCAGTTGTAAAGGTGTCACTGCCTACAATCTACCTGAAATATAAAGGTATCACATGACCTCCCCTGACAGTCAGGAGCCAGACATGTTTTATTCTTATACAATGAATAACATGTTTCCATTCATACCTAATTACATTTTTGTCAACTCTTAAATTTCAGAGGTTGAAGGGAATTTCTTAGACACTAGTATTTCAAATCCCAAGATAACTAGACATTTTTCTGCTTTCTGTTCCCCAAAAATGTGCTTTGTGGATATATGCCTCTTTCCCCTGCTCCCCTTTTATCCTCTGTCTCATCCTGTTTCTTCTCCATCTCAATAGTTCCTCTCCCCTCCCTCCCCTCTTTTCTTCTCTCTTCAATCTTTGTACAAAAATGTTAAAGCCTGAGATCATCTAGTTCACCCCTCTCATTTTCTTCCCTTTTTACCCCACCTGATTTATATTAACTTACTACATTACTCTCCAAATATTTCCACTTTATAGAAAAAATGTGTGGCTTTCCTTGTCTACTTCTTTTGACTGGCCCTGCCTGCTCTGACTACACCTATCTCTTCACTGGCTCTAGTTCCCTACACCAGGCAGACAAATTCTTACACTCCTAATCTGAACAGTGGGACTTCCCACTTTAATTCCATCACTTGTCTCCATCCTACAGGCTCATGTGTATGAATTGCCCAAGTTTGTCTAAAGTATCTGCAACTCTAGTCTCCTTTGAAATATCTTAACTCCCTAAAATGACAGGTAAAAATCACAGGCACACTGATCCAATCAGCCAAATCCCATGAGTATTTGTTAACTATCTTCTTTGTGCATAGGATTGTGCTTGATCCTTACAGAGAAGTAAAAACACAAAACAGTTCCTGTTCTCAAAGAGTTTATATTCTACACTAGATCATCCTCAGTTACTGACACTGATATGCATAGGTTCAAAAGACAAACTTTTTATCTGAGAGACTTTGGAGACAGGAAAGGGTAGGGATGGTTACAGAATTATAGAATCTTTGAGTTGGAAGAGACCTCACAGGTCACCTGCCCCCAAACATCCCTGCTCTCCATCCCCAGTGTTAGAGATCCCATCACCTGAAGTACCGTCCATTCTATGATAATTCTAATGTAAAAGGTAGGAAGTTTTTCCTTTCATCAAGCCTAAATCTGACTTCAGCTACTCCCTGCTCCTAGTTCTGCCCCTTGGGACCAGCCAGAACAAATCTAATTCCTCAATACCTGAACAGAGATATAATATAATGTCTCCCTCAAGTCATCTCTCTTCCAAGCTAAATGTTGCCGGTTCCTTCAATTTATCTAAACTCAAGGCCTTTCACCATCTTACTCACCTTCCTTGGATAACTCTTCTCCTGTCTTTATAAAATTAGGTAAACTAAACTAAACCAAATATTCCAGATATAAACTGAGCAGGAGTCACTCTTATAAGACTAATGAATTGCTCTGATTTTGAACTCAAATTTTACTGACTGAACTGGAAACCTAGAAGCCCAGTTTGTCCTTACAGAATTTATAGAGTCATCCCTACAGTGCTTAGTCTACTCCAGGGAAGCAGCATGGAAAGACCGCAGGAATATCAATATACCAAATGTTGGATCTGGGTCTATCCACCATTAAGTTACTCCATGACCTTAGGTCAGCAGCTTCCTCTCTCTAGTTTCCATTGTTTACTTTCTCAAAGGAGGATGACCCCATCTGTTCCCTTACATCCGGTCATAGAGAGATACAGAATTGTCTGGTGGTTGGGACTGGCAGACTGGACAGAACTACTCTGACCCAGAATTCTCTGACTATAAATTCAAGGCCTCATTAATTAAAAGTTAAAAGCATTTTAGAGCATGCTTCAAATTAGTGGGCTGAAGATCAAAGGGCACATTTTTGGCCAGGAGTTCAGAATCTAAGAGGCACAAACAAATTGAAGACTTTTGATTTCCTGAACCCAGTGAAACCATGACACTAGATTTCATGCTGTAATAGAAAAGTTCCTGAAAACTTATCTCAGCTGAGTCAAAAGTCTCTTAGTGTATTATTTTAGACTTGAGTGGTAAAATTAAAGGGCCAAGCATCTTAATTGGACTTAAGAATATAAATCCAGAAAACCTGGTTGAGAGGACTTCCACAGCTGCCTGTGGAATTTAGAGCCCTGCCCTTGGTCGGTAAAACAGACAGCACTTGGTTTAAACGTTGTAGGGAGTGGAGAGTTTCTGTAGTACATGTGTATAAATGCCTATTCAGAGGTTAAAGATTTGTCGTGACCCACATCAGTAACAGAAAGCTGCTGCTCATGCAGAACGTGCTTGGAACGTTAATTGCATTTTGCAAAAATGTGAGTAATGCCTGCAGATGTGTGCCTGTCAGCTCCTCCCTGACCCACAGCCTGGTGAAGCTTCTCTGGTGGAAGGCTTTCTCCACATGTTCTCTGCTTGGCCGGCATTCAGGAGCTAATTCTGCACAGGTTTCACCTGGGAAGAGGAAGGTTGCTTTTTCTGTTTGTTTTAAAGTCCAGGGGCCTCTGCCCCTGAAAATCAGATGAGGAACCATGGAACAGAATTCATCCTGACCTTTGACCTCGCCTGGATTTTCTGGCCATACCCCAGGAGGCCTGAGGTTGTGCAAAAAGGAGATCATTATCCCAAAAATCACTCCTGTTGGTGGTGTTGACACCTTGGTCAAAGGTGGTTCCATTATGACACAGGGAAGCCTGGGGACTTTGCCATCCTATGACTGGCCCAGAAGCTCGAAGTTGGGTATATTTATTAACTATAAAAGGAGGAAATGCCATGGCTTCATTTTACCTCACTTCATTATTTGACAGTCCTCCTGGAGTAGCTCTGAAACACCTCTGTAACATTTACTACCTGCCTCTCAGGTCCAGCAAAGTGCTTTATAAACCTGAAAGCCCTGGGTAAATGTTAGCTATTATGATAAGGATCATTCTGTCTTCTGAACCACCCATTGTGGTGCGCCCCCTGCCAGAACCCCCACACATACCCCCCCCAAAATAGGACTGCACTGTCCTTGGTTCCTATGAGACACCTTGGCTCAGAATAAAACCTGGATAACCCCCCAGGGGAGGCCCGCTCCCACAGCCAGAGGATGTGCTTGTTTGTTGTCTGAAGCTGAAGGCTGCTTTTCTGAGAAGGCCTGGAGGGAAGGAGGGAGGGGAGGAACAGGGAAGTTCCTTGCAGTAGGTTCCAACTGTGGGTGGACAGGCTGCACTTGGATCCACAGCTGCGGTTGGCTGAGCCTTCTAGGCTGAGCGCCAATGGCGATATGACTAGGACCAGGCAGCCTGAGGAAGAAGCAATAATCTGGCTAACCTCGGCCAGCTCAGACAAAAGCTGGAGAGGGATGGGGGCGCCAGGAAAGGAGATGGAGGATTGTCTGGCCGGGGCTCGTTCAAGTGAAGCTCTCCAAGTCAAGCATCATTTTGCCCCTAGGGGGGTCCCCAGGTAAACCAGGGAGTTCTCACCTTCTGATTTCTAACTAGTCTCCTGGGAGCAACTATGAAATTTGATCTCAGAAACTGTGGCCTGGGGTTAAATTTCCCTTTTCTTTTTGTTCTTGAAACGTAGAAACCCAAGGGAATCAAAGCCCCTGTTACACCACAGGCTACGTTCTGTGGTGGGGGAAAAAGCACTGGATTTGAAATCATTAGCTGTGTGACCTTAAACAAGTCACTTCACTCTGAGGCTCGGTTCCCTTATGTGTAAAATAAGGGTGTTGGACTAGATGACCTCCTAAAATCACTTCCAGCTCTCAGTCAGATTACAACTCTAGAAATAAAATAGCAGCGTACAGAAAGGGTCTTGACTAAAAAGCAAGAATTATCCCTGTGTTTTGACACAACCTTATAAAGGGTCATCTCTGTGCTGAAAATCTGCTGAAATCATAACTTTTTGAGCTGGAAGAGACCTTAGAGATTCTCTAGTTCTGGGATTCTTAGCTGGAGGTCTGTGAACCTGCTTTAAAAAATATTTTGATTACTCTATGTAATCAAAAATCTATATAATGGATTCGCTTTGTAATGGCATGTGTTTTATTTTATACTTTAAAAACATTATTCTGAGAAGGGCCCATCATAGACTTCGTCACACTACCAAAGTCTTTCATGTTAAGACTTGATACAAAAAAAATTAAGGACCTCTATTAGTTTAACCCCCTCATTTTACATATGAGGAAACTGAGATCCCAGAGATCAAGGGACTCACTCGCCCAAACTTCCACAAGAAGCCATAGCAGAGCCAGAATTCAAACTCTGGTCACAGACTCAAAGGAACCAGAGCTAGAAAGGGCCTTAGAAATGATCTAATCTAACCCTTTGTTTTTCAGTTAGGGAAACTGAGGCCCAAAGAGGTTAAATGACTTATGGAGGGTCACACAGATAGTAAAATGACAGAGCCAGGATTAAGAACCATATCTTCTGATTTGAAATCTTTCCTCTATATCACAATTCAATGCTTTTCTATTCCCCATGCTGTCTCCATGATGGTGATCAAAGGGGAGCCAGGAAAATTTAGATTTTGCATTTTGTTTTATATCCCTCTTGATGAGGCTCTTTCCCCACACCACCATCCCCCATCTGCCCCCAGAATTCCTGCATTCAGAAAGAAATCTTAAACAGTTGGGAAACTGAAAGAAGCTCTCACTCCACAAGAGTTAACTTAGGCTAATTTTCCAGATCAAGTCTCTTTAATCTTTTTAGTCATAAATCATTCCCTTCTATTCCCCTAATCACTTTGCTTACCTCATTCTTTGTTTTGTCTCTTTCAGGGTGAAGATACCCTGTGCACATGCCAGTATTCTAGATGTCTTCACCAGGGTTCTGCCCAGTGTCTGTGAGGCCAGTAACCCCCAAAAGTATTTAGCATGGTTTTCCCTTTCTGCCCTATCATGTTTCAAATCTGTCTTTAATTTGCTTGATCTTGGGTTTCTCCAGCTTGCATTGATTCTTGGTGTGTTTCAACCAGGTTTCAGGTTAGTCTAAGACAGATGAGCCAATTCACATTTTTCTAAGATGGACCCCTTCCCCTTACCCTCCTCACTCCCCTCCTACATGTACCATTTTTTTTTAGAGTTTATATAACACTTTGAAGTCTTGAAAAGCATGAATGTCATGATCTTCTGAGGTTGGAAGCATCTTATTCCATGAGATACTATCAAACAAATACATTTTGCCAGCTCAGATTCAAATGTGTGGGTGTGTTCCAGCATAGCCTTTATTTCTTACAGGCTCCAAAATCCTTGTTTTCCCAAATGTCAGAACTGTATAATTATAGTTAACAAAAGAGGAAACCAAAAATTTGAAACCTATAACTGACCCAGAAGTTAAGCATCAGATTTGGAAGTAGGACATTTTTGCACTTGAGGTAGGTTCTATAAACTACATGCATGAATTGCATCCTCATTTGAAGAGGTTAAAGCTGAAATTAGCCCAAGGCTGATGTAGGGAGGGGCTGGGAGGGAGGAGAGGGGAATTTTCCCCTAGCCAGTCTGGGAACTTCCTATTTTAAGTAATTATTTTTGTTAATTAAGTGCTAAATTCTATTGTTTCTAAGACTGGGTCCAATCTGCACCCTATAAATTTAGCACCTGGGGGCAAACACACCGGTTGTCTTGCCCTAGTAAAACTTGCTAATCCTAGACTCCAGAGTTATAAAGGTATTTCAGAGATCATCTAATTCAGGCCCCTAATTTTACAAATAGACCCAATAAATAAAGTGGCTGCCCAAGGTTATACAAATTGTCAAAACAGACCTGCTAGATGGCATAGTAGATAGGGCACTGGGCTTGGAATCAGGAAGACTCATCTTCATGAATTTAAATGGGCCTCAGACACTAGCTGTATGACCCTGGGCAAATCATATAACCCTGTTTGCCTCAGTTTCCTCATCTGTAAAATGAACTGGAGAAAGAAATGGAAAATCATTCCAGTATCTAAGAAAACCCCTATATGACATCATGAGGTGTGGGACATGACTAAAACAATTCAGTAATAACAGCCATTTCAAACCCAGGTCTTTTGATCTTTTGACTCAGAATCTAGCACTACTACTACTACTCTAACACACACACGCACACACAGGGCATTGTACTAGGAATAGCGTTACATTTGGAAACAGAGGTCCTGAATTCAAATCTAGGCTCTGCTATTCTTTACCTCATAGGGTCACATAATGCTCAAATGAAATAATGTATATAATGCACTATGTAAACCTTAAATCAATATTTAAATATCAGGGATTCATACTATCCCTATGATGTTGATAAGAACTGCTACTACTGCCTGTGTAGCACTGGACAAATGATCCAACCTCTCCCTATTCCATTTGTTCACTTAAAACATGAGAGACTTGGACTGGAAGATCTCAGAGGTCCCTCCCAGCTCTGAATCCTATGAACTCTTGGATTTAAGCTCCTCCAAAGATTTATTTGAGATCAGAATTTTGAACTTGACCTATGATTCAGGAAACAGAAGTAGAAAAAAATGCTCCACTTTCTTTTTTTTTGTCATTTTCATAAAGGCCTATCACGAGGTTAGGCTCTGGAAAGCTCTCCAGGTTTGTGGAGTGCTGGCTTCGGCAGAACAGAGTTCTTGTAATGAGCAGGCCGGCTGTTACAAGCCACTGCCACACTGGAGTCTGAATTTTGACTCTGGACAAGACTGGGAGCAGCCCATCTGGCACAGATGCTCTGTTGGGCAGCCACAGCCCAGACAGACATCATTTTTAATTCAATAAGAGTGAAATATTGTTTAAAAAAAAAAAAAAGCCTGTT
Source organism: Notamacropus eugenii (assembly GCF_028372415.1). Taxonomy (NCBI): domain Eukaryota; kingdom Metazoa; phylum Chordata; class Mammalia; order Diprotodontia; family Macropodidae; genus Notamacropus; species Notamacropus eugenii. The sequence continues at coordinate 191,889,853 of NC_092873.1, read as the reverse complement.
CCCCACCTATCCTTAATGGGAACATTGCTTAGGCTCGAGGTCATCATGCTGCTACTAAAAGCAACTTAATCACAACAGGTGTGGAACTGTGGGACCCAGGACTACAGGAGATTTTTGCATTAACTTCTCTTAAAGCACCTCCTCAAGGTCGAAAGCAATTCACCAGGATATGTGAGAGGCCCAGTGGGACAGCCAACATCATTTGTTGCCTGGTTGGATGGAAAGCCAGACCTCCTATGAGGAAACAACCCTGCTTTTACCGTTGGTGGAGATTGTTTTTATGACCAGACTTGTCAAATGTTTTGTTTTTCTATTATGAACCTGTAGTGTCAGGGTCCTGTACAGTCACCCCCATGGGGTAAAGGGCAGCTGAGTGAATCTGGGAAAGCAGGTAGAGCCAGGAACCCGAGCTGGGTTCAGGGTGTGTCTGTTACTTCAGCTCTGTAACTGAACTAAGAAGCATGTTTCAAACAAGAAACAGGGATTTAGTCAGTGGGCCTCTGTTCAAATTCTACCCCTGACATTATCTGTGTGACTCAAAGCAACTTATTTCACCTCTCTGGACCTCAGTTTCTTCATCTGAAAAATAAGAGAGTTGGACTAGATGTGGTCAAAATTTGTGACGCTGTGATTCTATGAAGTACAATGAGGGCATAGAGGTTTTTTTTTTTTCATGTCTGACAGAAAAGTAAATCTTTTTTTATATCATAAATTAGAGATGAGAACTAATTACAAGGAGGTCCTTATTTGAGGCATTAGAAGCCACGAAGATAGAAAGGAAGGAAATAACTGGATAAAGACAGAAACAGGAATAGAAGCTGAAAACAGAAGCACCCAAGGACAGAAGTCACAGGAGCTGATCAAAGCTGACAGGCAGGCCTGGCATCTGTTTGAATGGGAACTGTGCTGAATGGAAGAGATGCATGGCTGTGTCAAGAGCTGATTGGCTGGAGAAAGGCAGAACTGCCCTCTAACATCATCTAAAGCCTAAGAGACAGGAAACATCTCAGGGATTGCCTTGTGTTTCCCTTTACTTACCTCTCTGGTTTCAGAGGGAGAAGAAGAGGGGACGAGATAGGTTTTGCATCTGCTTTGCTGTGAGAAGAGATGTGAGATGTGACTTTGCTATGAAAAAGGCTGCATAGCCATATCATTTTCAAAATCTTGAGAGGGGAAAAACTCCTCAGAACTTCATTGAAGATCTGAGAAGTTTGACATTTTCTGGGGGGAAGGGAACTGTCACTGAAAGAGCTTAGCACTTTCTTGGTACACTGCTAAGGGTACTAACAGAATGCTAAAAGAGGCTGTCCGTTCTTCAGTGGCCTGAGAGTAGAATAAAAGTGACTTTATGCCAGAGACCTATAAGGACCAGAAGAGGAGTAGAGAAGTGATTTTTTTTCTCATCCTCATCTTTAGTATTTATTAAAGCAAATCAACAAACATTTGCCAATCGCCTACAACATGATGGGCACTATGCTAACTGCTGGGGGATACAAAGAAAGACCAGGAATTAAATTTAAAAAACAGTTGAGGAGCTCACAGTCTTACTGAACACTGACATACCAAACAAAAACCTAAACAAAAGCAAGAAATCCATATTGTTTTGGGGCTTATGGTCTGGGGACCAGGAACTGCTGGTGTAATGGTGGCTTGTAGGAAAAATTGCTTCTTTTTCCATATTCATTCTAGTAAAACAAGAAGAGTCAGATCTCAAATCAAATTTACAAAGGGAATTGTATCAACAAATACATATTTGCAGTACTCTTTAATTGCTCAAAAAATTCTTTAAAAGTATGCAAAGCTGACTCAAAAGAAGATAGGAGACCCTCCTACCTCTGAATACATGGCACATATTTTCAGACTTTTTCAATCTGTTGATCAGTTATGTGGATTTGTTTCTTTCTTTTTTTTTAAAACTTTGAGTTCCAACTTTTCTCCCTTCCTCCCTCCCCACCCATCCCCACTGACAAGGCAAGCAATTCAATATAGGTTATATATGTGTAGCTTTGCAAAAGACTTCCATAATAGTCATGTTGTGTAAGACTATATTTCCCTCCATCCTATCCTGCCCACCATTAATTCTATTCTCTCTTTTGACTTTGTCCCTCCCCAAAAGTGTTTGCTTCTAATTACTCCCTCCCATTTGCCCTCCCTTCCATCATCTCCCCACAACTCACTTATCCCCTTCTCCCCTACTTTCCTGTAGTGTAAGATAGATTTTCATACCAAATTGAGTGAGCATGTTATTCCCTCCTTAAGCCAAATGTGATGAGAGTAAGCTTCACTTTTTCTCTCTCACCTTCCCCCTTTTCTCCTCCATTGAAAAAGCCTTTTCTTGCCTCTATTATGAGAGATAGTCTGTCCCATTCCCTTTCTCCTCCCAATATATTCCTCTCTCATTCCTTAATTTTATTTTTTTAAATATCATCCCTTCCTAATCAACTCACCCTGTGCCCTCTGTCTATATATGTGTGTATAATCCCTCCAACTACCCAAATACTGAGAAAAGTTTCAAGAGTTACAAATATGATCTTTCCATGTAGGAATGTAAACAGTTCAACTTTAGTAAGTCCCTTAGAACTTCTCTTTCCTGTTTACCTTTTCATGCTTCTCTTGACTCTTGTGTTTGAAAGTCAAATTTTCTATTCAGCTCTGGTATTTTCATCAAGAATGCTTGAAAGTCCTCTATTTCATTGAATAACCATTTTTTTCCCTGAAGTATTATACTCAGTTTTGCTGGGTAGGTGATTCTTGGTTTTAATCCTAATTCCTTTGACTTCTGGAATATCATATTTCAAGCCCCTCGATCCTGTAATGTAGAAGCTGCTAGATCTTGTGTTATACCGATTGTATTTCCACAATACTCGAATTGTTTCTTTCTAATTGCTTACAATGTTTTCTCCTTGACCTGGGAACTCTGGAATTTGGCTATAATATTCCTAGGAGTTTTTCTTTTTGGATCTCTTTCAGGAGGTAATCAGTGGATTCTTTCAATATTTATTTTACCCTCTGGTTCTAGAATATCAGGGCAGTTTTCCTTGATAATTTCATGAAAGATGATGTCTAGGCTCTTTTTTTGATCAGAGCTTTCAGGTAGTCCTATAATTTTTAAATTTTCTCTCCTGGATCTATTTTCCAGCTCAGTTGTTTTTCCAGTGAGATATTTCACATTGTCTCCTATTTTTTCATTCTTTTGGTTTGGTTTTATAATTTCTTGGTTTCTCATAAAATCATTAGCTTCCATCTGCTCCATTCTAACTTTTAAAGAACTATTTTCTTCAGTGAGCTTTTGAACCCCTTTTTCCATTTGGCTAATTCTGCTTTTGAAAGCATTCTTCTCCTCATTGGCTTTTTGGATCTCTTTTGCCAATTGAGTTAGCCTATTTTTAAAGGTGTTATTTTCTTCAGCATTTTTTTGGGTCTCCTTTAGCAAGCTGTTGACTCACTTTTCATGATTTTATTGCATGGCTTTCATTTCTCTTCCCAATTTTTCCTCCACCTCTCTTACTTGATTTTCAAAATCCTTTTTGATCTTTTCCATGGCCTGAGACCATTGCATATTTATTTTGGAGGTTTTGGATGCAGAAGCCTTGACTTTTATGTCTTCCTCTAATGGTATGCATTGTTCTTCCTCATCTGAAAGGATGGAAGAAAATATCTGTTCACCAAAAAGTTAACCTTCTATAGTCTTATGTTTTTCCTCTTTTTTGGGCATCAAGAGGAGGGTATACTCTAGGGACCTGTAAGTTCTCAGTTCCTCCAAGGTGGCACAATCAAGGGAGAGGAGTTTACTCCCCTCCTAGCCTGTGCTCTGATCTGGGAGCAACCACAAGCTTTTCTGCCCAGGATCCGGAAGTAGGATTCCCTCTCCACAACTGCCTCCAGCTCCACCATGCCAGCACTCCTCCTTACCTCAGAGCAGCCACTCAGGGCTGAGATTCAGATCAACAGCTCAATTACCTCAGGGTCTTTAGGCAGAGGGCTCCAAAAATGGCTGCTGCCACTGCCGTTGCAGTGGCTACTGCCAGCAAGACCAGACCACAGTCCCTTCTCATCTAGGTGAAAGAGCTTTCTCACTGACCTTTGAAGTTATCTTTGGCATTTGTGGGTTGAGCAATCTGGGAACGGCAGCTGCTGCCAGGGATTCTGCCCCCTGAGGCCTGCTCCAGTCCTGTCCTTGCATGTGGCCAAGATGGGCTGCGCTCCACTCTGCGCCCAGTACAATAGACCTTTCCTGTCCACCTTCCAGGCTGTCTTAGGCTGGAAATCTCTTTCACTCTGTTGTTTTGTGACTTTTGCTGCTCCAGAATTTGTTTAGAGTCATTTTTTACATAAAATACATTTAGTATTTTATGGGCTATGGGGGAGAGCTTTTACAGGTCTGTCCTTCTACTCTGCCATCTTGGCTCTCCTCCCCTTCCCCCACCCCGTTTTAAAGTTTTAAAGTTTTAAAGAGGAGTTTTAAAGAGGAAAAAGATACAAGTCTGACCCAGATGGTTGGAGGGTGCCAGCAAATATAGACAGGCTCCAGGAATTAGGCTTCCTGCCATTGAGGTCACATAGCCAGCCTTGGAACTACCCTCAAATACTAGCTAAGAAACAATAGAGGAAGAAACCAAACTTTCCCTTTGTATAGAACTAGTATGAGCAATTGGGTAAAAAATCCACTTCAGGCAAATCAAATGGGACGTATAGGCAAGTCAAAGGAGAGGCCATGGAAAAGACCCAGTCCTGGGATTTAGTCCCTGCTGTGTGACCCTGGGCAAGTCACTTAACTCTGTTTGCCTGTTTCCTATTCTATAAAATTAACAGGAGAAGGAAATGGCAGACCACTCCAGTACCTTTGCCAGGAAAACCCCAAATGGGATCAAAAGGAGTTAGACATGACTGAAAAAATGATTGAACATGAACATGCTAGATCAACTTCCTGGGGCATGAGATCCTCTTCTTAACAACAGTCTAAGTAAGTTTTTCCTTTGATATCAGAACTTCCACCTTAAACTATCTCCCTCTTTTCCAGAAGATTTCAACTTCCACTATCCCTTCCCTTTCTAATCTTCAACTTCTCCTGATCTACTGTTTCATTTCCTACTGCCTTTGAACATGCTCATCCTTCTGTGCTTAAAAAATAATTCATTAGATCCTTCCAGCTCTACATGAAATCTTTCTTGACCCCCTTTAATTCTAGTTCCTTCCTTCTGTTAGTAATTTCTATTTATCCTGGGTATACAGTTCATTCTATTGCAGGTCAGCATAAGATATTAAATGGGAATTTGGGGGGGAATTGTGGAAGCCACAGAGATTTGCGAAGGCCAAATATATATAACCAAATACATAGCCCAAATTTTACAATAAGATACTTTAAACACTCCATGAAAGAAAAAGGAAAAATTTAGACTTCTTTGGTACAAAGGGAGGGCCAAAATATTTTACATGGATTTTCCAGATTACGGGGGTCACCATGTCTCCAACCCCAGGGAAACGAAAGGGATAACTCCAGTTTGTTTGCATGTTATGTCCTCTCCCGGCTTCCCTCATTAGAGTGTAGCACAGTGCCTGGGACATCGTAAGCACTTAATAAATGTTTATTGATTGACCATGCCCCCATAACATCTTAAATCCCTTCCCGGTCTCATTCCAACTCCTTGAAAAAGCTGTCTACATTTGATGGCACCACTCCCTCTCCTCTCACTTCTCAACCCTTTGCGATCTGGATTTCAACCTCGTCATTCAATTTAGATTGTCCTCTCCAAAGTGACCAGTGAACTCTTCATTACTGAAGCTGATGATTCTTTTTTTCTCGATTCTCATCCTTCTCCACCTGTGCCCTGCACTTGACCCTCTCTCCTCCTTGGTTCTCCTACCTGTCTGACTGCTCCTTCCCAGTCTCCTTTGATGATTCATCATCCATATCATTCTCCCTAATTGGGGTGTTCCTTGAGGCTCTGTCTTTGGTTCCCCAGTCTTCTCTTGCTAGGCTTTCTCTTGATGATCTCTTCGACTCTCACGGGTTTAATTATTTTTATGCAGAGGACTTCCAGATCTGTATAGCCAGCTCCAGCTTCTCTCATGGGCTTCAATCCTGCAATCCCCAAAGCCTATTAGACTTTTCAAACTGGGTATCCTAGAGACATCTGAAACTCAACATATCAAAAAATGAACTCATTATCCTTCCCCCCAAATTCACTTCTCTTTCAACTTCCCCATTTCTGTCAAAGACTTTACCATTCTTCTGGTCTCCCTGGTTCATAATCTTTTCATTACTCTTGACTACTCACTCTTGTTCACCCCACGTATCCAATCAGTAGCTATATCTCACTGTTTCTATTTTCACGTCTCCCACATCTGACCCTTTCTTTCCATTCACGTAGCTACCGCCTTAGTTCCTGGCCTCATCACCTCTCACCTAGGTTATTCAACAGTCTTCTAATTGGTTTCCCTGCTACAGTCCTGTCTATCCTCCACCCAGCAGCAAAATGATTTTCCTTAAGTGTAGATCTGACCATGTCACTCTCCTGTTCGATAAACTCCAACGGCTTCATATTGCCCCTAGAATCACCCCACTCTACTCTCCATCTCAAACTCTGCTTGGTCTCAACTACATGGAACAAAATATAACTCAGTATCTTTCCCCAATCTTTGCCGTTTCCTTTTGTGCGTTATCTTTCCCAACTGGATTGTAAACTCCTTGAGGGCAGGGATTGTCTTTTTCTTGTTTGCCCAGTACTTAGTATGGTGCTTGGCACATAGAAGACACTTCATAACTGTTTACTGAATTGAATTGAATCAAACAAAATCTTGTTAGTGTAGTTTTTAAAGCCCTTCACCATCTAGCCCCAACCTATCTTTCTAGCCTCACTGTATATTAAAACTCCTTCTATACTCTGTGGTCCAGCCAAACTACTTCTCTCTGTTCCTCACACACAACACTTCATTTCCAATCTCTGTGTCTTTGCACTGGCCATTCCCCTTGCCTGGAATGCATTCCTTCCTCACCTCCATTATTTAGAATTCTTCTTTTCCTTTAAAAGCAGTTGAAATCCCACCTCCTAAATGAAGTCTTTCCTGATCTCCACAGTTGTTAGTATCCTTCCTTCCTAAATACCATGTACTTATTATTAAGTTATTGTTATTACTTATACCATGACTTATTTATTTGTATTTATTTTGTACATACTTATATACTACTTGTGTCCCTCATTAGAGTGTAAGCTACTTATAAATAGGGACTGTTTCATTTCCTTTGTGTCTAGAACAGTATTTGGCACTTCAGTAGGCACTTAATAAATACTTGTTGATTGTTTGATTTCCAAACTTCCTGCTCAATGAACCCTAACATAAGGTACTGAGCTACTGGAACTGAGTGTCTGAACCAGCTTGACTCCTTGGATCCAGACTTCTGCAGCACTTGATCCAGAAACATCTTTTATTTTACCTTTTACTACTGCTGCTGTTTCTCAGTGCCTGGTTCTTTTTTCCCTCCATTTTAAGCTACTACAGACCTCAGATCACAAGAGTGATTTTCTAAGATTTATTTAAATGGTAAAAGAAAATTCATAAATAATATTATGCATAAATTATGCATAAATGAAAGCATCCTCCAGATGCTCTTGTTTGCAGGTAAAATTGTGCTGGTTGCAGCAAACCCTGGAACATTGCAAAGTCTTCTAGAAGGGCAATAATCGTCCAGACAAGTTTGGACTAATTATCCATACAGGAAAAAGCGGATGATGAATGTCCATCGTCCAGACTATAACAGAAAAGTAGGTGGACAACCTCTCCCATCATATCCATTAGCATATGCACATATGCCTCAAATATATAAGTTTGTATGTATGTATGTATGTATCTTGGATAGACAATGCAAATAAATGGACAAGGAGGTGGGCCCAAAATTAAATAGGAAGGAAGTAGGATCAGTCCCTTAAATGACTCCAAACTTCTCCCTGAAACAAAGGTCCATCCTCTCCAATACCAATATTTCACCATACCAATGTTCTTGCATGGCTGCAGGTCACAAAACACTAAAATCTCCAAGGAATTCAAAATAAGGACCACTCAGAAAGCGATAAAAGAGTACATGGTGGTTGTGACCAGGCTGCAACAATGTAGTAAAGGAGATCAGAGAAAATGTAAGAATACAAAAGATGGTTTGACTGGTCACATGCTGAGTATGTTCTACTGGTATCCTCATGATGTCACGTGAAAGCAAGAAAGGTCTCCATCACATTAAGTGAACCTCCAGGGATAAAACTATAAAAGGATATCAACAAGAGTTGCACAGGTTGGGCAGGGATGGATGGGCTACTATCTGCATCATTGGAGGGAACAGCTACTCTGATCAGATCCCAGATCTGCTTGAGCACTTGGGTATTAATGAAAACTACCTATTCACAAATAAGGTGGCACTTAAAGTTCCTGAGTTACTTCATATAACTGCAATTCTCCAGGGCTAGCTTGGCCCAATGGGAGACTTTCTTCCCATGGAGAGTCTTTTTTCCTGTGACCTTCAGACAACAATGTCATCTTCTACCCAAGGACACTCCCAGCTGATTTGTCCTCCTATTTTTGGTAGATCAAGCTCATTCATCCATTCTACAATTCCCTGACCTCCCTCAACTAATTAGAAAGCTTATTGATTGAATGGTGGAGTTTGAGCACTCTATATTTCTATATGATTATTTACTTAACCTATTCTATTTTTACTCCACCCCCAGAATACAGACATGGTTCCTATTGTCTCAAAAACTGAAAAAATTCAAACTGATCCCCAGGGCACCTCCAAAAGTTTACAAAATACAATCCTGTACAAGCTTTCCATGGACCAAGAGCTAGAGAGGCCTCCAGGAGGAAGTGACTGTAAGTTCAGTTAAATATAACATTAAAGACTGGGGAGGGATCTTTTGAGACCAAATAGGAGAGTACTTTTCTTACTCACAGGGGTAGTGATCCAGAGGTACTATGCAGCCAAGGGCCACAGGTCCACACCTAGAGATCAAAAGAGGAAGGTTTGGGGAAAAATTAAGAATCTTACCAGACCTAGCAGCATGACAACCTGAATTCATCTAAGAATTCTCAAAGTCAAGTTTAGCATTCAACTGAGATAGGTCAGGGAAGTATTAGAACAAGTAGAAGGGGTCAAGCTGTAGGGGAATGGCTATAGTTACCAAGTGAACTGATAATGAATAAAAAAGCATTTTTAAGTGCTTACTATGTGCCAAGTGCTATGCCAAGTTAGGGATACAGATTTAAAAGTTAGATAGTCCCTGTCCTCAAGATTTACTCCTAATAGGAGGACACAACACATGTAGGAAAATGTGGCTAATATGAGGTACTTTGGTTTGGGAAGTCAGAAGGATGGTGAATGAAGGCATAGAGGAATCGACTGGCATGTCCCTTCCAGTAGCAATGGAAATACTGATTATATTACTGTTCCGGAGCTGGAAATCTAAGAGGAGGGAAGTAGGGGAGTGGGTATGCATGCTTTCAGGGCCCAGTGGTTCAGAAAGAACAGTAGCAGACAGGGTAGATGGTAATAAAATAGTCAGAGTAGAATGGTTAGAGAAAGGCAAGAGAGAACTGAGGTGTGGGATGGAGTATCACATCCAGATCTAGGGCACAAGGCAGGAAGATGGGGTCCCTGTTTATTGAGATCAGACTTAGGGGAAGAAGAATGAGAACAACTTGATCCCAATGTATTCTTCTCCAGTTTTTAGAATCAGAGAACAGGGTCAGAACAAGCCTAGAATAAAAAAAGGTGACTTGACAGTGAGCCACTTGTGTCATAGGCCTCATCAATCATTTTCCCCATTATGATTAGCTCTTCCTTTGTTAACTGGTCATATCAACAAGCTGTCCTGGTGCTATAATATTTGCTGAGTGGTTGTTGTTTTGAGGATCTCTCTTAACTCACTATTGTGTGTGTGATTGTATTCAGAGAGTGTGTGTGAAAGTGCATTAGGAATAAAATGCCAAACATCACTCTCATCTTGCTTTAAAAATGATACTTCCCATTTCATTATTTTTTCACATTTATATAGAGAGTATTCAGTAGCTATCACTAGAGCTGTTCTTCGGTGTAGGTAGGGAGGAAATAACTGACATAGTGTCATTTTACAAGATATGCTAAATCCCCTGTCCAAAAATATCTCTCTTAACAGCCTATGATGGTACACTTAAGATTTCACTATTAGAAAGTCACTCCATAAGGTTGAACATGGTCTTATTTCCTTCTTCTCTCTTTACTTGATTCTGTCCTGTAGAACTTGTCCCAATCTGGACTTAGAGAACCTGGATTCGGATCTTCATTCTATCACCTGTGTGACATTGAATAAAATAACTTTACCTCTTTGGACCTCAGTTTCCTCATTTGTAAAGTGAGGAGGTTGGACTATATAACCTGATATGTCTTCCAGCTCTAAATCTTTGATGCTATGATCTTGATGCAGGAGAAGAAAAGATGTGTTGAAAATGGGATAGAGAACGCAGATATGGAAGACAGTAGGATGCTAATAACAAAGTGCTTATGGAAAAAGTTGTACCTGCAGATCACAGCTTCTTAAACAAACATTATTTACCTGAAACTAAAGGAAAGAATTTTATTTAAAGAGGAAGCCATACCTCTCTCTTTTCAGGCTACATCAAAGGGTGAAAGACTTGTTCACTCAGAGGTAACAACATGCAGTAATGGAGAAAATTCTAAGGCTACCTCCCCAGGCCATGTGGCATAGGGAAATGGCATTAGGACTTTGATCTATTTACGTGATCATTTTTCATTCTAGGTGCAGAGAATAGTCTTGGATCCAGGAGCCTGAGGTATGGGGACCTCAGAGCTTGAGATCTGAGGTGGGTTGCTACCACCAACCCAGTCGGGAAGCCCAAAAAAGCCAAAATTCCAAGAAATTGGGGAGGTGGGAGGGAACACAGGAAGGGAACTCTTTGGAATTGGACTTGGTGGGACAGATGCCATGTAGGAGCTGAGCTAGGCTGTGGACCTAATTTCCCTTTTTTCTTTATAAACTAAGGTGTTGTATTATGCTCCACAGGGATTGGTGAGGGGAGAGGGAAGGAGAATATGAAGCTAGAAGGAGAACAACAAAAAAGCCCAGAACAAAACAGATCTCTTGGTATATTTGTGGTGATCAATCTATATCAGTGTTGATCCTGAAATCACTGCATTTTGAATTCAACCATTCAGTCAGTACCTGATGTGCTACTTGAGAAATGACATTGGAGACGCAGTTGTGAAAAGCAGCTGAACCTGCCCAAATATATACCAAAGACATCTATACAACATTTTACATACTTTGTCTCATTTGATCTTCTCAACAATTCTGTACGGAAATCCAGGATTTGTGATGTTCAATAAGTTCATAAATAGTCATTAAGCATCTCCAATGTGTCAGGCTCTGTTCTAAGCACTGGGGATACAAAGTAAGGTAAAAACAGTTCGTACTCTCAAAGAGCTCATAGGCTAACAGAAAAGACAACATGTAAACAACAATGTACAAACAAGCAAAATACAGGATACAATGGAGAGAAGCAACAGAGGAAAGAATTAAAGGGGATCAGGAAAGGCTTCCTCTAGAAGGTGGGATTTTGGCTGGAACTCGAGGAAAGCCAGGAAGCTGAGATGAGGAAGGAGAACGTTCTGGCGTAGAAGACAGCCAGTAAAAATGCCTGGAGTCAAGATCTGAATCTCTCATTCAAGGAACAGGGGAGCCAATGTCTATGGGGAGCAGATAAGAGCATTCCTATCCATCCTGTGCAACTCTTTTCTATGTCTTTTTATAAGTTTACTACTAGAGACCTTCCTTGCTTTCTTTTTTTTTCCCTTATTTTTTTTTAATTTTTTAATGTTTAACAATCATTGCCATACAATTGAAATTTTAGCCGCCCCACACCTACCCCCCACTACCCCCCTCCCTCCCCACGACTGCATATAATTCTGTATAGGTTCTACATATACTTTCCTATTTATATTTTCACTATAGTCATGCTATGTAGTCAGACTAAAATAAATGAAAGAAATCATATAACAAATCAAAACATGATACACAAAAACATACACATGCACAAACATGATCTGCTACATTTTGCGAATGACTTCCATATTTCTTTCTCTGAGTGTGGAAGGCATTTTGCCTTGAGAACAACCATTGGGATTTTTTTTTTTTTAAGAAGTTCTTGCGTTATTACGAAATTCCAAGTCTACCAGAAAAAAACTCTCGCACACTGTGGTCGTTGTTGTGCACAAAGTTCTCCCGGTTCTGCTCCTTTCACTCAGCATCAGGTCATATAAGTCCTTCCAGGCCTCTCTGAAGTCTTCTTGTTCATCATTTCTTATGGCACAATAGTACTCCATTACATTCATATACCATAATTTATTCAGCCATTCCCCAATTGATGGACATCCCCTTGACTTCCAGTTTTTGGCAACTACAAAGAGTGCTGCTATAAATATTTTTGTACATGTGGGACCCTTTCCCATTTTTATGATCTCTTGGGGATACAGTCCTAGTAGTGATATTGCTGGGTCAAAGGGTATGCACATTTTTGTAGCCCTTTGGGCATAGTTCCAAATTGCTCTCCAGAATGGTTGGATGCGCTCGCAGCTCCACCAACAATGAATTAGTGTTCCAACTCTCCCACATCCTCTCCAGCATTTATCATTTTCTTGTTCTGTCATGTTTGCCAATCTTATAGGTGTGATGTGGTACCTCAGAGTTGTTTTGATTTGCATCTCTCTAATCAAAAGTGATTTAGAGCATTTTTTCATATGATTATAGATATCTTTAATTTCTTCCTCTGAAAATTGCCTGTTCATATCCTTTGACCATTTATCAATTGGGGAACCTTCCTTGCTTTCTTTTGACATCATAAGGTTACCAGTAGGACATGCTGAGCATATGACCAGTCAGCCTATCTTTTTCACTCTTACATTTTCTTCGATATCCTTTACTCCAGTTCCAGATTACAAACTATACTACAAATCTGTAGTCATCAAAACAATCTAATACTGGCTAAGAAATGGAATGGTAGATCAGCGGCAGAGATTAGGTATATAATACACAGTAAGCAATGAACATATTAACAGTGTTTGATAAATGCAAAGATCTAAGCTTTTGGGGCCAGAACTCATCATCTGACAAAAATTACTGGGAAATTGGAAAGCAGTTTGGTAGAAACTAGGCATAAACCAATTTCTCAAACTATATGCCAAAATAAAATCAAAATGGGTAATTTATTTAAAATGAAATGTGAAATCATAATTAGGGGAGCATGGAAAATTTTACCTTTCAGATCTATGGATAAGGAAAGAGTTTATGACTAAGCAAGAGACAGAGAGGATCACAGGAAATAAAATGGATAATTTTCATTACACAAAATCAAAAAGTTTTTGCACAAATGAAACCAATGCAGCCAAAATTAGAAGGAAAGCAGGAAACCAGGGGGGAATTTTTACAGCAAATTTCTCTAAGTCCTCATTTCTCAGAAAAACCTAAGAAGACTTATATGAACTGATGCAGAATGAGGTGAGAACCAAGAGATCACTGTATACAGTAACAGCACTGCAACAATGACCATCTGTGAAAGACTTAGCTACTCTGATCAAGACAATTCTAAAGGTGTGATGATGAAAAATGCTATCCACATCCAGAGAGAGAACTGATGAACTCTGAGTAGAAGCTGAAGAATACTTGATTTACTTTCTTTATGTTTCTTGCTTTTTAGTGGGGTTGGGTTTTTTTATAGTGTGATTAATATGAAAATGTTTTACATGATTTCATATGTATAAATTGATATCAGATTGCTTGCCCTCTTAATGGGGGTGGGGCAGAAGGCAGGGAGAGAATTTGGAACTCAAATTTTTAAAAAGTGAATGTTAAAAATAAATAAATGAAAAATGAAGAAAAAAGCATAGGCCTTTCAGAGAGAAAGTTGAAGCATTACAAGCATTATGCAACACCTCAAATACAGACCAGTCCATTCTGCTATTCAATTCTGGGTCTTCCTTCATATTTTGTAAATAAATGTATACTCCAAACTAATCTTGCCATTGGCTGTCAAGTCTTGCCATGTGGCAGAGAGCTCATATGTTTGTTATTTGGTTTCTGGGTTTATTTGGTCTTCTTGCTGTGGCAACTGATTTATATCAAACCTCTTAGAAATGCTGATAATCAGAGTCCACTGAATTAATTTCCTATTTTTCAGAGTCAACAGAATTTTTATAATTAGGTCAAGCTGAATCTTGGTTCTGGAGAACATTCAGTCAGCCAATAGACATTTATTAAACACATACTTTTTGCCAGACACCATTCTAAGAACTGATGGTACAAAGAAAGGCAAAAGATGGTTCCTGTTCTCAAGGAGCTTATAGTCTAATGGGGGAGACAAAGTTCAAATAACTATGTATAAACAGGCTAGATAGGATAAGTTAGAGATAATCCACAGAGGGAAGGCAGTAGCATTAAAGGGGACTGGGAATGACTTCTTGTGGAGAGGGGAATTTTAGTGGGGGTTTGAAGAAAGCCAGAAAAGGAAGAGGAAGAGGAAGAACATTCTAAGTATGGGGGACAGTCAGTGAAAATATCCGGAGCTGGGAGATGGAATTTTTGTTGGAGGAACAACAAGGTGGCCAGAACATACTCCTGTCCTATCAACAGAGAAATCAAAGATAACAGACATGAAATGTTGCGCATGCTGTAAGAAACAGTTATTTCAAAGGACGTTTTAGGGGAGAGGGAGTATCAAGAAATTAATGTGGTATAATAAACACAAGCCTTCAATAAAACTTTTTAAAAAGTGCTCTAATTCACATTTGAAAGTCCTGGATCCTTCTCTTGCTTTATCTATTAAACTTCATTTGAAGAGGTCAAAGGCATCATATCTTTATTAGGAAACAAGCTTGCATATATCCCATTTAACAGAAACTAATTGTGCCTAACAACAATGCTGGACTACTTTTTTATGTAAAAATACTGAAAGTGCAAAAAATAATTATAAATAAGTAGGTCACATTGGAGTAGTTGTAACTGCATACAGGATCTACTGCTGATCTCTATCCTTTGTTCTAATTTGATATTGATTTTGATCTTTGTATTAAACAGTACACGATCTTACTGCACACAGATAGGATTCTAAAATGACTCCCACATCAGTAACCAGTTGTTTCCTGTCTGTTAAGATATGATCAATTTCATTTTTTTTGGTGATGTCATTAGATGTTCACCACATCCAGGGCCTTCTAATTTGCTTCTTGAAGAAAATATTCATGATGTTAAAGGATAAAACTTCTGAGTAACCTATGGTCTTTAACCTCTTTCAATTTTTGCTTTCAAGCCACATTTTCCAAGATGTTTTTTATTATCCTCTCCTGTTTTCATTTTTGCAATGAAGTCATAGAGGTAAAGATCAACATAAAAAAACCTTGTTAGGTTTTTCATAGGATTTCTCTACTTTGTCTTCTACACCAGATGGTGCATTAGTTGCAGTTTTCATGTTCTTTATGCTTAAGTTCATTAGGAACACTGTATGGTAAAATGATTAAATATCCCATGAAATGATGTTCCTTGGTATCTCTGGGCTTCTTATGAAATCAACTCTTCTGACCCCTTATTTGTGCCTCTGAGGAGGATCTGTGAGCCAACTTTCCTTCCAGCAGCAATTGCTTTGTCTTCTAACTTCAGTTAGATCAAGAATGTCAATATAGATGTGGTTCAATTACTATAGATGTTGGACAGAGATCATATGTTAAGAATACCAACAATTAAATATATGTTCATAACTGTCCTAAAAACTTTGATTCTTTGAACCCTTTCTCCTCTTCTCTACTTCTCTGCCATCATTAAACACAAAAGTAGAAGAGAGCCATTTTGCATTTTTATCTCTTTCACTGGTTGACATTGTCAAGGAATTCAAAGCATCATCTTCAAGGATCCAGGGTCATCTCCATACCATGATTGGGTATCACAGTAGGACTTTTTCCAGAAAAATTATTTATAGGTGTTATAATATTGAATGGTAGCAAATTTATTAATCGTGTCTTTGTGTATCCTTTTGTTCCCAGGGTTAATTATTTATATAATTAAGACCTGTTTTGAGCAAAGATAGCATGAAAATATTTGATGAGCTTGGTTTCCTCATATGAAATATAAAAATTATGGAATCCAAATAACTTTCAAAACAAAACAAATTTATATAAGTAGCTTAGGAAATAGATGTAAAGAGAAACACAATTTCTGACTTTAGGTCACCACTCTTCCTTGTCATGAGTATTAGAATTCTCTATCCAGGATATAGTTAAAGGAAGCAGCATGGTACAAGAGGAAAAATGCTGAACTTTGAGTCTTACAACCAAATCTTGATTCTGCCATTTACTACCTCTCTGACCTTGGTCAAGTTACCTTAACTCAGAGTTGGACTAGATGATCCCCAAGTTTCCTTCTACGGCCAGAGCTATGATCCTATATCCTATGATATGTAAAGGGAGTAATCAGAGGGCTCTATCTCCTGTCTGCTACACTGGAACTTTCAAAGGCCACCCCAAGAAATATGAATGGGAATGGGTTTTCTCTCTGGGTTACTTAGGTAATACATACATTCTGACCTCTTGGGACAAGTATGACCCAGAGGTTCCTGGTAATAGGGGGTACTGTGCCAAAGATGACTGACAACTAGGAAGAGTTGCTCATTCAGTAGCCCTTGAAAGGAAAAGAAATAGACTTTGCTTTTCCTCTCTCTCTCTTCCCTTCTTTCAAGTGGGTCAAAATTCTTCCAGCTCTTCTTCATGTTTCCAGTAAAGCGAGGATCTCTCTCTCCTCCTCTCCAGCATCAGCTAAAGCTGACAATGAATACATGTATTTGCCTAAAACTAGATCTCAAGTTCCTGGTTGACTCCTCTGTTTTATATTTATTTCCTAAGCATAGGTGGCCAACAGTGATGGATGTTTTTTAGCCACAACAATTATTCTGTAAGCTTGAGAGGTATGAAGTCACTGACAAATCTGGGTGCTGGCTGCTGGAGCTATTTCTTGCTGTTGCATCCTTTGTTGGGTAGGATGACCACTAACAAGAAGACATAATAAAAGCTAGCACTTACATAGAATTTAAGGTTTCCAAAGTGGTGAAAGTGAAATGCCTACTCAACAGCACCTCTCAGGGCTGTATGACAGAGGTAATGACTTCTATGACCTGGAATAACTCCAGCCTTTGGGTACAATGAACCAGAAAGTGAAAGAAAGTCTGATCCCTAGACTTTGGGATCAATTAGGTTCCCCCCAGGATATAAACCTGGTCTGCATGAGCCCAGAGATAAGATCCCTTGGTGAGAGGAAGGGACTCCTTGACTTCAGGTAACATATATGATCCTGAAACACATTTGGCTTACTGACCTTGAAATGTATTTTTATAGTTTGTAGTACCACTTTAAATCAGGTAACAAGTTCCATAACCTCATGACTATTATCTTCTCTTATCATCTTTGATTTCTTATTTTAAGATGAAGGTTCATAGGGCGAAACATTTAAAGCCAAAGATACTACAGTGGTCCTTTAGGTGATACCACCCACTGGGGAGGGGCAGCTAGGTGATGCAGTGGATGAAGCACCAGTACAGAAGTCAGGAGGACTTGAGTTCAAATCTCACCTCAGACACTTGACACTAACTAGTGTGACCTTAGGCAAGTCACTTAATCCCAATTGCCTCATCCTGGGTCATCTCCAGTCATCCTTCTTGGGAAGTTCAGTATGCATTGGCAGGAATTTGTGTGTGTGATAACTTGTTTACAATACAATACTATATAGTTACATGATGCAATACTGTGTTGTCAAAATTTCAATGTAGGAAAAAACCCACAAATGTACAATAAATTATTAAACTTAAGATGTGTCATTTTTTAAAAATATATTTTATATTTTTTGAAATGATGCAAATTTAAATAAAAAATGGTAAAAGATTAAAAAACGTAGATTTCAAGGGTGGGGGAGTTGAGGATAGTGCTGTGTAATTTCTTTTTTTGAAATGGGGACAGTAGGCCAAATAAGTTTGGGAACCTCAGAAGAAAGGAAGAAAAGAAGAAAGGAAAGGAAGGAAGAGAGGGAGGCAGAAAAGGAGAGAGGTAGGGAGAGAATGAAGGAGGAAGAGAGGAATGGAGAAAGGAACGGAAACAAGTTATTCCTTCCACATCTCAGGGTTTAGGGGCATGATGCCCTCATGATCTAGAAAATTTGTGTAAAATTTTTTGGCTTTCCCTTTGTACCAGAGAAGAAATCTGAATTTTTTTTGTTTTATGGGGTGTTTATCATACTATACATGTATTTTATGCATTCCTGCATTTCTAAACCTTTTGTGTCATCTACTGGCCTTTGAGTATCATCTACAGCTTCCCCCAAACTCCCCTAAAATTCCCATTTAATTTCTTGTGCCAACCCGCGAAATATCAAAACCACAATGGGGCAAGTTGCAATGTGGAAGGGATAACTGTAAAGAATTTGCTACATCCTTGGCACTGTACTAAGTTCTGAGGATAATAATATAAACAAAAAAGAAAGATGGTCCCTGTCCTCAAGGAGCTTACAATCCAATGGGGAGGAGGGAACATAGGAACAAGCTTCAAAAACAGAAGTGGGAGGGAGTTGGGGGAACAATAAGGCACCTGGGCAAGGGAACATGTTTTTGAAGGCAAGAAGCCAAGAGGAGAATGAAGGCAAAGCCTCTGACCCTACACAAAATGAAGGCTCTACAGCACCTCACCAATGGAAGAGGTGATATGGGTCTTGCAGAGGGATACTCTGGCTGAGTGGGCTACTGGGATGATAGG
This sequence comes from Notamacropus eugenii, assembly GCF_028372415.1. Lineage (NCBI taxonomy): Eukaryota > Metazoa > Chordata > Mammalia > Diprotodontia > Macropodidae > Notamacropus > Notamacropus eugenii. The sequence goes on along the minus strand of NC_092873.1, from coordinate 191,871,033 downwards.
CTGTTCCAGGATGAGGAGCCCCCAGGCAGTCAATCAATAAAACCTTATTAAACACCTACTATATGCCAGTACCTGTATAAAGAAAGGTAAAAGATAGTCCCTGCTCTCAAGGACCTCACAACAAGCTATATACAAGAAAATTAGGTGGTTATCAATAGAAGAAAGGCAGTTCCAGGAGGTCAGCAGTAGACGGGGGATGGTTTTGAAATCCAAAGGAAGACAGACATAGAGCAGGGAGGGGTATTAAAGTTCTACTCCAATTCAGTCAGCATTTAATTACCTGTTACGTCTTAAAAGACTTTGGCTAAAATAACAAAGATGAAAATTGTCCTTGCCTTTCTTCATCTGTAAAATGAGAGGGTTAGGGCAGATGGCCTCCAAGATTCCTCCTAACTATCTTTGCTCTTGTGATCCGTTTTCTATATCCTCTCGCATAGATAAGTCAATACAAAATATATAAATATTTTACATAAATATAAATATCAAGCAGTTGGAGATTTTAGGGGCTGGGAAATGGGGGTAGGGAAACAGGGACGTGTTGGCAATTGGAAGGATCAGAAAAGCCTAATATAGGACATGACCCTTTAGCTGTCTTAAAATAAGCCAAGGATTCTGAGAGGCAGAAGTGAAGAAAGGGAGCATTCCAGTTTACTGGTCTTTGAAATATTTAAGTAAGGAAATCTATTAATGTTGGTGTTTTTCTGTTTATTCATTTTTTTTGGGTGCAAAAAAAGGAGTCTGGAAATATACCTTTATCTGCCACAGTGATGCAGGGAGAGGGTAAGCCAGGTCACCTAATCCTTTTTATTATGGAGGAATAAAGACCTACTCAAGTGCCCCAGCACAAAATAGACATTAGCACCCAGAAGCAGTATCTGTAGGAGTAGTAGGATAAGGATGGGGAAGAATGCTCTTCTAATATCCCTATTTTAAATGCTTGTTTCCTGCCAATCTCCTATCCATTCCCAGAGAAGCAAAAGTGGCCCACCACGCCTGAGCCTATGTCAGCTGCCAGCTGTTACTTCCCTGGAAACAGGGTCAGAAGGCTGCTGGTAGCTAATAGCCAGCCAGAAGCTGCGAATGGGATCTCTCCCTTGTGGCTTTCAGCTGTTGGCTGATTTGTCAGCAGAGAGCTACAAGTTCTGATTTGATAAAAGCCAGCTACAGATTTATGAACCCTTCCCCCCTTCCCTTATTTCTGCTCCTAATTTTTTTCTTTTTCTCTAAATTGGAGCCTCTCTGAGAGCCTTTGTCTTTGTTCTGAAAATTTCAGTACCAACAAAGGGCAGTTCTATTTAGACAGGGATGTAAGCATCTTGGTGTATAAGCAAATAGGGAGGAGAGGAGTTATCTGGGGCTTATAGTATATACTTTTTTTTTTCAGATGTGCAGTCTACTGTGGGATTATAGTTCTGTCTGTTGAGGCCCTGAATGAAAGGTGGATGCATATTCTTTGGCCTCCTCCATGTCTGGGGAGGGGTTGCCCAACAGGATTGTCACAATTCTTGCCCAAAGCACCTGGACTTAAATGAGTCACCAGCAAGATGTGCCAGGCAGGAAATCCAAAACCTTAAAGCTCCTTAGGCTCCATGCTTAGCATCTGTTCCAATAGGCCAGCAACCAAGAATACCTTCTCAGCAGCAGCATTTGTCAAAACATGCCACTGTGTAAAACACAGAGCTCTGAGGGTTCAAGGGCGCTAAGGTGGGGGGTAGGGAAGGACCTGGGAATGGCACAGTTTAAATTCAGATGCTCAGGAGTTGTCATGCGGTAATGCATCACCAGTGAAAAATAAACCCCCAGCAGATCCTAGCTAAGGAGAGTGAACAATAAATTTCAACCAGTTAAATTAATTGCTTGCTGCTTGTTATGAATATTAATCCCTGGAAGGGAACAGACAGTCTTTGGCCCCACCAGGAAACAAGTGGGTGCTAAAAGAAGCATAAACGCAAAAGAAGGGACAATGAGGGGGATTCACCCTTACCTATGAATGGGGTGGAAAGGCGGCCCTCACTGGGAGGCTCAGGGTTGATACAAAGCACCCAAGAGAAGCACATAAAACGTGATGAACTCATCTCTCTAGCTGTGCCAGATGAGACCCAGAGTCCTTTTCCACAAACAGATCAGTCCCTAAAATAAACAGATGATCTTCCAAATTCAGCTTTTCTAGGGAAACACCAACTGACCAAAGAGGGCTAGCATAAGAACAGATAGATGCCCCCCCAAGAACATTAGATCTCAAGTTAGAGAAGCTGGGTTCCAACCTCAGCTTTGCCATTTTCTACCCCTGTGACTTTGGGAGAAAATGCTTTACCTTTGTGAGCCTCAGTTCCCTCAAATATAAAATGAGAGAATTAGATTGTATGATTTGTTCCATTCTAAATCTATTACTTATTTTGTGATATTCCTGATTGTCCTGCCTAGGTCTTCCTCTTTCATATTAACTCCCTAACCTAGAACTCCCACCATTGGAATCACTGTTGTACTTTGGATTAAATGGTAGAGGAGGGCATGTTATTTCCACATCATTGGCCCAAGAGGGACCTGGCTAGGGGAGAGACCTAGAGATTTCCTCTAGCCCAGAGGTGTCAAATATAAAGTAAGCTGGCCCACAAAATTACCTCCTTAGTGCGGCAGCCTGAACTCTATTAAAATGTAATTGGGAAATATTTAACAAAATAAATAAAAATAAGTAGGACACGGATAATTTTGATAGGTGGTTTTCTGAGTCACTGTGCAGCCTGCAGGGGTCATTATGTACGGTTTAGTGCCTCTTCACCTTTCTATTTGAGTTTGACACCACCGCTCTATCAAGCCTTCTTTTCCTAGTGCCTAGCAACATGGCATGGACTGGTTTCTCAAACTGCTCATTGTTCCCTTGGAAGTCAGTGAGCATTTATAGAGAACTTTAAAGTTCACAAAGAGCTTTACGTATATATATGTATATATATATATATATATATGTGTGTGTGTGTTATATGTATGCACGCATATATGTCTGTGAATGCATGTGTGTATACACATGTATGTATACATAGATACATATAAACATATATGTGTGTCTATGTGTGTGTGTATAAAATTTGATCTTCACAACAACTCTGTGCAGTAGGAGCTATTATGATACCCATTTTACACATGAGGAAACTGAGATTAAATGACTGTGCTAAGTGCATTACACAGATTATCTTATTTGATCCTCACAATAACTCTTGGAGGTAAGTGCTGTTATTGTCCCCATATTATAGCTGAGGAAGCTGAGGTAGACAAAGGTTAAGGGACTTGCCCAGGGTCACAAAGCTAGTAAGTTGTCTGAGGCCAGATTTGATCTCAGGTCTTCTTGACTTCAGGCCCAAGAAGTAACTCGGGATGTCTACAGAGGGTCCAAGGGTTAAAGATAAACTTTGTCTAGTTATCTAGGGTCAGCCCTGTCCCCAAGGAAGAAGCTGTGGAACAATCTCAGATTCATCATGGTTCCAGAATTATGCTTATCCTGATGGTTTTCAGAGGTCACCTTTTCCAACCTGTAAGTAAATGGAAACCACCTCTATGATATCTCCACAATGCAGTCATCATTCCTCTAATTGAATACAGAACATGATGGAGACTCACTATCTCTTCCACTATTGGACAGTTCTAACTGTTAGAGTGTTTTTCCTTAGGTTGAACTTAAATTTGTCTTTCTACGGGTACCACTATGGGACTAAAAAGAGGAAGCCTAGTTCCACTTCCATATGTCAGTTCTTTAAACACTTGAAACTCTGACTTTTCCTGAATTCCAAGTCAATATTACCAAATGCCAGCTAGATGGTTTCACTTGGATGTCTTCTAGAGGTCTCAAAGTCAGCATATCAAAAATTCCTTCTCCAAAATTTTCTATTTCTGATAAGGGTACCAACCCATCCTTTGACTAGAGGCAACTAGGGGGCAAAGTGGATAGAGCACTGTATCTGAAGTTAGGATAACCTGAATTAAAATTTAACATCCTTGTGACATTTGGCAAGTCACTTCACCCATGTGTGCCTCAGTTTCCTCATCTGTAAAATGGGGATAATAATAGGATCTACCTCCAAGGGTTGTTGTGAGAATCAAATAAGATGTATAAAGAGCTTTGCAAGCCTTAAAGAATTATCCATAAATGCAAGCTATTTAGCTAGCTACTTAGTAGAGTTGTAGTAGTAGTAATAGTAGTAGTGGTGGTGGTGGTGATGGTAGTAGTAGTAGTAGTAGCCAAGATTTAAGACCCTGGAGTTATCTTTGACTCTTTCCTTTCCCTTACCCCCCAATTCCAACCAATTGCCAAGTTTTGTGAATTCTACCTTCACAACATCTTTCACACGTTCATCTCTTTTTCTTTACTTCCACCTCTACCATAGTTTAAGGCTTCTCATGTATTCTACTTCAACAGCCTTCCAACTGGTCTCTTTGCTTCCGATCTCTCCTCTCCCAAGTCATCCTTCTACCCAGCTACCAAATGGATATTCCTAAAACACAGATCTGACCATGTCACTTTCCTAATTGAAATCTCCAGTAGCTCTTGCTATTGTTCCTAGGCTAAAATGCAAAATCAGCCTGGCACTTAAAGCTACAATATGACCTCCCCTTTCCCTTTCCAGTCTTATTTCTTATTATGCTCCTTCCATCGCTCTCACTTCTGATCAAATTGGCCTATGGGCTGTTCCTTACTGATGACATTCCACTTCCTGCCTCTGTGACTATGAGAAAGTGGGTCCCCATGTTGAGAATGTGCATCCTCCTTACCCCTAACTCTAAGAATTGCTAAGTTCTTTTTCAGCATAGCTCAGGGATGACCTACATGAGATCTCTCCTGATTCTGTCATTGCTGGTGCTCTGGATCTCTCAAAATCAATTTTATTTACTTATATGTGTACATATTATATTCCTCTCCTGTCACACAACAGAGAAGTTCCAAGGCAGAGATTGTTCTGTTTTTGTCTGTATCACCAACATCAAGCTCAGTGCTTTGCACATAGTAGGCAATTAACATTTAGTGATTTGAATTGAATTCCAAGGAAGGAGTGAGTCAGATCTAAGTCTGTATCAGTCTGGGAAATAATATTTATCCTTCTTCAACACAGAGAGGCATATCTTCCTATCATATGTCTCTCCCACTCCATAAATTCTCTACTTAGCTGTCAAAGTCATCTTTCCAATGTGAACATCTGACCATGTCACACAAACTCCCATACAACAAACTCTAGTGGCTCCCTATTACCGCCAGGATTTGGCATTCAAAGCCTTTCACATTCTGCCCTTCCCCTTCCAGTCTTACACCTTCTACCATTCCTTCCCTCCTCCCCCCACACATACTGTTCAACCTGGGGACATTGGTCTCTTTGCTGTTCCTTGAGTAAAAACTCCAACTCCAGAGTCCAGACATTTTCACTGAGTTTCCTCCATGTCTGAAATGTTCTCCCTGCTCATCTCTGCCTCCTGGCTTCCTTCAAGCCTCAACTGAAACCTGTGTTCCAGAGAAAGCCTTCTTTCCTGATCCCTCATCATTTTCACACTCTTCCTCTGCTGAATATTTCCAGCTTATCCTAGGTGCAGCTTGTTAGTACGTAGTCACTTGCATATTGCCTCCCCTATTAGACTGTATCCCCAGTACTTAGCACAGGGCCTGGCACATAGTAGGTATTAGTAAATGCTTATTGATTGACTGACTGACAATGAATGAGAAGAAAATAACACAAACAAGAAGTATAGGATTTAGTTTCTGAATCGGGCTTTATATAATGTATATTCATTATCTGAATTCAAGTGAACAACAAACACTCGTATTCAAATGTATATTTAATCTTACATAGTTAAATAGGTTATTTTAAGCTTATTTTACTATTCTACATCACCTGTCATCTGTCCCTAATATTATAGGAGAGGAATGAAGAACTGACTATTAATTTTATCTGTGTACTTGTTTAATATTAATCCAGTTTCCCTGACATATTTTTAACTTGGGAGTGATTTATCTTAGACTATTAACTCATGGAGAGCATTCACCATGTTCTGTTAACTTTCCTTTGGTGACACCTGCAGATATGCCAATAAATTCAAAGAAATAGGCCCAAACATACCTCACTTAGATATTAGCCACATAGTAGGGACCCTGAGGCACAGTGGAGAGTGCTAGGGATATTTTGATACTTCAATGGATTGGTGAACTTCCCCAACAGAATGCAATGTGGATAAGTGGTGCAGATTACAGCCCATCCATTCCTTCCATCCTAGAAAACTTATATCCATATCCTCTTCTAAATCTAGGGCCTTCCTCTAGATAAGGATTCATAACCTTTTTGTGTTATTAACCCTTCTGATGGTCTGGAAAAGCCAGTGGATTCTTCTCAAAATCATGTTTTTAAATGCATAAAATAAAATACCTAGGATTACAGAAGAAACCAATTATATTAAAATAAAAATGTATTTTTTCCCCATTCAAGTTCACAAACTCCCTGAAAACTACCCACAGATCCCAGGTTAAGAACCTCTACTGTGAATCTCTTATTCTCTAGATATCAATGGAGCACATGAACAATTGTCCCTCAGTTATTCCTTCTCTCCCTACATAACTGCCTCATGTCCTTTTTCAGTTGCACATCTCTCTGAGGATACTTTTATGCCACTTCTGCTCAGTTCTTCATTGGCAACATATTACAGATTACTCAGGCTCACCACACACTTCTCCATTTGGTCATAAGGTGACTTCTTTGGGGATTCAGGTATTCCCTGAATGACAGCCACTCAGTATAAATGAAAAATAGTTAATCAGCTACTTAATCAACAAGTGTTTATAGAAAGTCCCTACTATGCAGCAGGCACTGTGTTACTTAACAATATTAAAACAATGAACCTTTCTTTGTTTCAGAAAGAATGAAGTCCCTAAAAATACTAAAGAGTTTCCCAAAGATAACCCAGCTCACTATCCTCCTCTTATTCCATTTTGGCTGCAGTTTATAACATGCAGTTATATTTGGCTGCAGTTTATAAATGCTAGCATTCATATAGTGCCTACTATAAGACAGGCACTATGCTAAGTGCTTTACATACATTAGTATCTCATTGGATCCAACAAACCAGGGAGGCAGATAGTATTATTATTCTTATTTTATAGTTGAGGAGACTGAGACAAACGGAGGCTAAGTGACTTGCCCAGGGTCACAAGCTAGTAAGTGTCTGAGGTCAGATTTGAACTCAGGTCTTCCTGACTCCAGGACCAGCGCTCTATCCACTGTAAATTTAGTGTACATCTTTTTTTTTCAAGGTGCCAGAGATACAGGGCAACTACATGGCAAAGCAAATAAGAGCACTGGTCCTGGAGTCATGAGGATCTGAATTCAAATGTGGCCTTGGACACTTACTAGCTGTATGACCCTGGGCAAGTCACTTAACCCTGATTGCCTCCAAAAAATAAAGTGCTAAGGATGCAAAAATATATATATATTTTTTTATCATTTTAGACAACAGCCCTTGCCTTTAAAAGACTTACATTCTACTAGAAGGCTAAGACTAATACAAGATGTAGGGTACGATGGAAACAGTAAGATTCAAAAAAGTGAGGTGAGACCTCACCTGCATCTTGAAGGAAGAGAGAGGAAACAAGAAATGAGATTTCAGTATTTGTCTCCTGTTCTAGGTTTAGGGAATGATCTGCGCTAATGCGTGGAAGAAAAATACACAATGTTGAGTCGGAAGAACAACTTTCAGTAAAGGAGTGATATAAAAGAAATAAAACTGGAAAGGTAGGTGAGAGACAGATTTCAGGAGGCCTAAAATGCTAGACTAAGAGTCTATATTTTACCCTAGAGGTAGCCACTGAAAAAAACATTGAGTAAAAGAATGACATGGTCAATTCTGTGTATTAAGATGATTATTTTAAGGTTAATATGATTGCATATGAATAGCCTATATCAGATTGCATGCCTTCTTGGGGAAGAAGGATGGGAGGGGGGAAATTTAGAACTCGAAATCCTATAAAAGTGAATGCTGAATACTAAAAATTAATTTTAAAAAGATGATTACTTTAGCAGTTGTATGAAGCACAGATCTGATCAAGGCATTATTCTCCTCAATAAGCTACTGTAACTCCCACTGCTCCTAAGATCAAATGTTAAGTTTAGATTAAGTTCCTTTGCACCATGGCCCCAATTTACTTTTCCAGCCTCACTACATCTTACTCCCCGCTTCCTGCATTCTATGAACCAGCCAATTAGGCCATCTCTGTAGTGTGGCTGTCTCATCTCTGGATTGCACTCCTCTCCTCTTCTTTTTCAAATCCCTTGTTTCCTTTACTACTCAACCCAAGGGACACCTTCTCCTGGAAGCCTTTCCTAAGTCCCCAGCTGTTGGTGCCCTCTCTCATCACCAAAAATTGGTATTTATTTTATAAATACTGATTTGTATGTACGTTGTCTTCCCCAACAGAATGCAAGCTCCTTGGAGAGAGGAATTCTTCCATTTATCTTTGTATCCTCAGTATTGATCACAGTACCAAGCACATAGTAGGCACTTCATAAATAAATGCTTACTGATTGACTGGAGGAGGAAGAGAATGCAGTCAGCGTTAGTGAAAAGGAGGGAACAGATGCAAGCAATGTGAACAACAAATTGGATACATTTATAAGACTTAGCAACTGATTTAATGGGGATAAGGCAAAGTGTGGAAGTAGGGATGATGAAGGATGGTAGTGCCATTAAGAAAAAATAAGAAAGTTGGAAGAAGGACAAATTTATCAGAAAAAGATGATGATTTCATATAGGATTTGTTGGGGTGCTGCCAAATTAGTCAGGTAGAGATGTTCAACAGGTAGTTAACAATGTGGGACTGGAGTTCAGAAACAAGATTAAGTGCTTTTAGAGACAAATTAAATGGTTACCCAACTCCTCTTGATACATTTTTCAGGGAATCACAGCTAGCTCTCACTTAGCTAATGGGTATATCAGCCTTATATGATTAAGGAAAACTGGGGCTGTGGATAGAGCATTAGCCCCAGAGTCAGGAGGACCTGAGTTCAAATGTGACCTCTTACTAGCTGTGTCCCTTGGCAAATCAATAAAGCTCAATTGCCTCAAAAAAAAAAAAAAAGATCAAGAAAAAAGAAGATTTCAGAGGAAAGTGATGTTCATTCCCTAAGAAATCAACTTAATTCTTCCTCCCTAAAATGCATAGAGTTCCACTGGCAACTAGATATTTGGGGAAGCTGGTGAAAGCAAGCAAGGCACAAAACTTCCTGAAAGGATGGTGTCTAGTCTGTTAACCTGCCTTGCTTATGCCTAACATCTCCAAAGTACAATCCGAAAGATGTGACAGTGCCTGGCACATAGTAGGTGCTTAATAAATTGACTGTCTGGAAAATATCTCCACACCAGTTGAATATTATACATGAAAACCTAATCCTTAGAATGATTCCTTTGGGTCTAGGTGTTGTCTACAAAAGGCTTCTATTGAATGCAAATATTCTCTCCACAAAAGATTTTGTGCCTAGACATAGTAAGGGACTGTAAGGGGGAGGGGAGCAGGGAAAGGGAGGAAGTTCTGAAGAGGGTTTGGACCTTTCAGTCCCTTCCTGCTCTGATCTATAATTCTATGAAGGATATTCACTACCTGGCTCTGTAACAAAACTCAACCACTTGATTTGAATATGCATTCATTGTAAAGTGCAGTTATTATAAAGTATTTAAAATACCATAGGAGTTTCAAATGGTACTCTTGCCAGGACTACCAATCATAAACATTAGAGGTGAAAGGTCAAAGCTTATCCAGGGGCTGATGGATACTTCCACCCTTTCCTTCAAGAGCCAACTTCAGGGAATCCTGCAGCAGGCAGAGAACAGTTTTCTAGTACTTGGTCTAAATCTGTGTAGGGTTTTCCCCTGACTGGCTTTTGTAAGAACTGAGTAATGCTAGGATTGCACAAACACAAAAATTCCCCAAAGTAAAACTCCAGTTCTTGATTAGAGATATGGGTGACTCTCATTAGGAATTACAGGATGGGTTGGTGTGTTTGTATGGTGCCTATCACTTTGGAAACTGCATCCATGTTAATAGCACATAGAGAACAGTTGTCTTGTTTCCTGCATCCTTTTCCAATGAAGTGTTGCTAGGAGTTTCTCAGAGTTAATTGTACTAAGAGCAACCTTTTCAAGAGCCTGCCTAAGTATGTAATGAAGACACAGATAACACAGTGACTATGTAAGGATAAGGTAGAGATAGGAAATAGATTGATTTCATTGACAGGGTAGAGCTAGGGAATGGACTGATTTCATTGATAGGGTATAGAGATAGGGAATGGACTTGTGATTTCATTGATAGAGGGACCTCTTAGATGAGGAAACTTCCTTCTACCACTGTATGTTGGCACTTTGTTTACAAATTATAATCTTAGAGAGTCGCTTAGAGGAGTAAAAGGTTAAGTGACTAGACTAGGGTTGAACAGTCAATGGGTCAATGTTATATTATATGAATAGTCTATTAAAGTAGGTAGGGAAAAACTCAATTCTAAAGTTCCTTAAAGACAGACTCCACTTAATATTTTCAGCAAAATACACATTATACTGTCAGGCCTTCGTATGTGTTCAAAGAGATGTTCCCCATGTCTTTGAGTGTTGGGACCTTATGTTATTTATCTCTTTCTCTCCCTAGTGCCAACAGAATTCATTGCACATAGAAGTCTGTAGAATGAATGAATGGCTAAAGCACTCTACTCCAAACAGTTCAATCCTGCAATGAAATATTTACTTGGTTGGATTCAACAAACATTTATTGAGTGTTTGTTGGGTGTGGAGCACTATTATAGGGGTTGGCAGAGATACAAACAACCCTGTCCTCTGAAACTTATAATCTCATTGAGGAATTATTAATATATACCCAAATAACTGTAATACAAAATGTGACCTTAAGTTGGAAGGGAACTTCAAGGCCATGTATACCAAACTGTATCTGTATAAGAATTCCTTCTTTCACACTGTCAGTCAGTGGTCAGCTAGCCTCAAGATTTTTGTTGAGAGAGAATGCTACCTCTGGAAGCAGTCCATTTTATTCTAGGATGGCTTTAGGAAAGCTTTCTATACAGTTGAAATTCGCTTTTTCCCAGCTTCTACCTACTATCCCTGCTGCCTTCTGGGGTTAAGCAAGATAAACTGAATCCCTCTTCTGAGTGACAGCTCTTCACCCTTTGAATTCCCCTCTCCTTTTCCTGTTTAGTAATTTTTCAGTCACATCTGACTTTTTGTGACCCTATTTAAGGTTTTCTTGGCAAAGACACTGGAATAGTTTGCCATTTCCTTCATCAGCATCATTTTACAGATGAGGAAATCAAGGCAAGCAGGTTTAAATGACTTGCTCAGAGTCAAACAGCTAGAAAGGGTGCCATGACAGATTTGACTCTATGCCAGGCAATGTATTCACTGTGTCACCTAGATATCATTCCCCTTTCTGCCTCTCCCCTCTTCAGGTTATACCAGAACCCCATCAGAGAATAAACACAAAGAAACCACCACCCAGCTCATCCTACCTTTTCCCCTTTTCCCTTACCTGAGCTGCTTGACTGCTCCCAGGGTATAAATGAGATTGAAGTGAAAAACTCCATCCTTTCCCATCAGAGGGTCACCAGGCCTTACCATCTTCCCTTCCACTAAGATCCGTCAGGCCTTAGCACCGTCTGCCCTGCCTCATCACCTTAATTACTTAAGTAACCAGTCTAAGGACTTTGGGGGCTTTCCATCTACCCCACCGCTGCCCCTTAAGACTCTGGGGCCTCTGCATCTGCCCTGGAACTCAATACTTTTTATATGCTATCTCCCCCAATTAGAGTGGGAGTCCTGGAGAACATCAGTCTAGCTTTTTATTCATACATCCAGGACTTGGGACAATGCTTGACTCATAGTAAGTACGTAATAAATGATTTTCTTTGTTCATTCATTCACAGACTTGAAGACAGCTCTCATTCCCACCCCCCCACATACTCGCAACACTTCTCTTCTCCAGGCTAAATATTCCCAGTTCCTTCAATCAATCTTCTTATGACATGGTCACCCACAGGTCCCTTCACCATACTGATTTTTCTCTTCTGTGCATTTTTCAGCTCATCAATGCCCATCCGAAAATGTGGAGGAGTCAACATGGAAGACAATATCCCAGATGTGATTAAACCAGATCAGAGAACTTTAGGATTATCACCTTTCTCATGCTAGACTCTATGCATCTCTTAATTCAGGCTAAAGTCTCCTGAGCCTTTTTTCCTCCCATACCATACTCTGGACTCACATTCATCTTGCAGTCCACTAAAACCCTCAGATTTTTTCACACAAATTATTGTCTAGCTATACCTCTCCCCATAGTGTGCTTGTGAAGCTGATTTAAAAAAAAATTAAGTGTATGAATTTCCATTGGTCTTTTTGAATTTATTAAATTTAGCCCCTTATTCTAGCCCAGGGAAATTCAGTCTTGCAGTTAGTGAGAATTCCCAATGGTGAGTTGGGAAGGAAGGCATGGAGAGAGTCAGAGAAGTCCAAAAGCAGGGCACATGATGCGAACAGTAGTTTTTAAAATAAAACAGAAAACATAGGATTACAAAGGAAATCAATTATCTGAAATTCAGTTATCAAAGTATTTTTTTAAAAAGTTCTAGGGGCCTTAGATTAAGAACCCCTTTCTTTCCAGCCAAAACTTTTTTTTTGGATCCTTACTTTGTCATCCAATGCATTAACTGTTCTTTCCATCCCCAAGTCATTGACAAATACAATAAGCATACCATCTATTCCTTCATCCAAGCAAAATATTGATAAAAATGTTAAAGAGTTGGAGTAACTAAGTGTCATAGTACATAGAGCACTGGATAAAGGAAGATCTGATTTTGAGTCCTGCTTGAATCACAGGTACTAGCTATGTACTCTGAGCAAGTCACTTAACCTACCTCAGCTTCAGTTTCCTAATCTGCAAAATGGGGACAATAAAAGCATTTATCTCTCAGGATTGTTGGGGAGAGTCAAATGAGATAACATATGTAAAGGCCTTTGCAAGCATTAAAATGGTAAACAAACATGATGACAATTTTGTATACACCTAAATGTGCACATGGCATTTCTTACATTGGAATGTAAGCTCCTTGAGGGTAGGAATTTTTCTTTGTATCCCCTTTAACACAGTGCTTGTTAATTGACTGTCACTGAATCATTAATAACTACCCATCATTTCCAATTATTCAACCAGTTCCAAATCCATTTGTCTTATTACTTATCTCACATCTTTACATCTTGTCTATGTATTCTACTCTGGGGATGCCTGATTTGGAAACAAGCAGCTGTGCTGAAGCAGACTGGCACAGTAGTGAGTCCCAAAGTCTGAGTAGAAAAGGCACAAGTGAATAAAGAATCAGGTCTAGAGGAGGGAGAAAAGAGTGTGGTAAAGACAATACGTATTCTGAGAGACTTTATCAAGTCCTTTGCTAAAGTCTAGGTACCTGTGAAAGCAAAGTACCCAGCACTATGTGAGGTATGAGGAGGAAAAAGCCCTTTCTGCTTCAAGGAGGAAATGGCATTTAGGTTTAGTCTTGGAGCCTGCATAGAATCTCAAGTCAACAGATACGAATTTGGGCAAAGTTCATTTTAAACACAGAGAATGTTGCCAGCAAAGATAAGAGGACACAATATACAGTTGAGGCCCAAGATATACAATTTGACTGGAGCCCAGAGTATGTGGCAGGGAGTATATAAGATAAGGCTGTATGTGATTATGGGAAGGTCTCATAGGTCAGGTCAAGGAGTTAAGGCTTTATTCAGTAGAAAACAGGGAGTCAGTGAAGTATTTTCTATCACCTAACAATGGCAAGTGTTCCTGTGTTGGCCACAAGTCTCCCAGGATATTTTTCTGTAGAAGAATTTTATCCTAGGAGCTTTAAAAAAAATAAATAAACAAAAAAGATGCGTTCTCTTACTGCCGTGGAACAACGTAAGCATGAGGAGGTTGTGGCTGATGTTTATAAACTCCTTGAGGCCTGAAATCCTGTCTTATTGATTTTCCTATCTCCATACAAGCAGCATCACTTAGTGAATAAAGAACTGGGCTCAGGGCTAGAAAGACCCCAGTTCAAGTCCCTGCTCTGATACTATGGCTGTGTGACCCTGGGCAATATAACCTTTTGGTGCCCTAGGCAACTTTTAAAATTTTCAATTCAATAAACATTTATTAAGCAGCTACTATGTGCCAGGTACTCTGCTAAGTGCAGAAGATACAAATATTAAGTTAAAAAAAAAAAAAAGACAGTCCTTGCTGCCAAGGAGCTTAAAATCTAATGGGCGGAGACAACACACAAAAGGAAGTTGAAAAGGGTCAGTGGGCAATGGTGACCACATGATGGAGAAGTCCAAAAAAGTCCAAAAGCAGTGTAGTTGGTTGTTGTTGTTGTGTTTGTCCTTTATTCTCAGAAGATCATGACATTAAGATGATGATATGACTTGCAGTTGACTTTGCTTTGAGTGAGGGAGGGCTCACTTTCTCCTCCAGAGCCATCTCGGTCCAGTGGTCAGATATTCATCAGGACAACTGAAGATGGCCCAGGTTGCAATGGGAGACCCTGACCCTTTCAGGCTAAGGGTTGGTAAGAAATTAGAAGACTGTGCTGAGCCCCTTTCTTAAATAGAGGCTTTAGAGCACATGGCTCTGCGTTCAGTTGGAGGGTCCAATCAGAGAAGCAGAAGGTACAGATGTGAACACTCACACAGATTCAATCTTGCAGGTTAATGAGATTTCCCAGTGATGAGTTTGGAGATCAAGGGACTAAATCTTATTTTAAAACAAAGAAAAACCCAGTTTAGACAGTCAGTAGGATACAATACGATCCTAAGAATTCAAACCAGGCCCAATCTACATAGATACAAACCTGGATAATGTAATAAGACAAAGGGCTCATACAGAAATATAGAGGCTCCAAATCTCCATTGCTTAAGAAAAGGACTGGAGAGGTCAAAGCAGGGAAGAGGATGGGGAGGGGGTGCAGGAGTTGTCTTGCTGTCTAAGAATCCTGTCTGGGTGGCACAAGAGGTCTGGCAATTTCAGGGAGTAGAGAGGCCCCTTTTATTGGAAAAACTAAATAGCAGAAGTGAAGAGGGTCAGAGGTGACTGGCTGTCTGAGATTGTATCTACTTAAGGTCAGAGCTAGAATTACATTTAAGCCCAGTACCCCAACTTGCATTTGCCCCCATCCCTGGCCTACATTGGTGGAAGGAATTTCCCCACCTGGTAGTTCCTTATATCAATGAAATTACAGGTCTAGTCCCTATCCCAGAGGCTTCATACAACTGTTGACTTTTGGAGGAAAAAGAACCATATATTCTTTATTTTGTTTAGTCTTCCTTCTATCACCTAAGCCACAGGTGACGCAGAGTAAAATTTAGATCTGGAATGGTCCTTGTTGTTGTCGGTGTTTGTCCTTGGTTCTCGAAGAGGGCCAATGACATCAAGAGGGTGATGGACTGACTTGGAAGTAACCTAAGCTAGAGAGCACCTAGCCAATCCAATCCCCCAGTTATACAGAGAGGTAACAAGACTAGTCAGAGATCACACACAAGGAAGAAGCAGCAGAGCCTATAGTGAACTAGTGCCTTCTCACCCCAAATCCAGCTGGGCCAAGTTGTTGACTGACTAAAAGAAAGGAAATTAAATGGATTTGATGATAAAGACCAGGGAAATTCACTGGATTTTATGAAAGTGAACCAGGATGAAATTCCACCTGAGCAACATAGCCTGAAAAGTAGCTACAGATTCACTGATTTTTCCCTGTCTCAAGTAATGGACACTTCAGAATGAATCCTCCTTCTGGAAGTCAAGGTACAAAGATGTTTTGCTCTGTTTTGTTTTTAATAATTTTATTTATCTATTTTAGCTTCTACAATATGAGTCTCTTCATTTTACAGGATTCCATATTTAGCGCTAGAATGGACCCTAATGGTCCTCTGGTCCACCCACCTTATTTTACAACACTGAGGCTCAGAGAGCCGAGGGCATTTGCCCAAAGTCACACAGCTAGTAAGACACTTTCAGGGATCCAAACGAAGTTCCTGTTAGTCCAAATCCTCTTTCCCACTGCACTGCTTCTCACCCTCTTTCCCCAGGAACCCCCTTTCCTCTTCTCACTGGAAACCCTGAACTAATTGATAAGAACAATTAACCACGAGAGCTTCTCCTGGGAGCTGTGACACAGAGGGACTTACCATAGCCACTCAAGTCCCGCTGGCATACCTCCTCTCAGTTTCTTTAGTCTTGGACGCCTAGGGAAAGAGGAAACCTAATTGGTTACTGGACATTTCTTGTCCATGAAAGAGGTTTCGGTTTTAAGAAATGAAGTGACTTCGCTGTAGGTTCACTCCCCCATAGGAAAATATTGAGACAGAGCTTTCTAGTTCTCAGTTGTGATTTGCATACAACTTCCACTTCCTGATTCAAAGCCTGTTCTGCAACTTACCTGAGACTAGACTGGACAGGGAGAGAAAGAGAAAGAGTTGCACCCAGAACAACCCAAACTCTGAGGACGGTTTAAGAAGTGACAAGAAAGAAGGGGGAGAGAGAGGGACCCTCCTCCCTTTGCCTCTTCCCCTCCCCTGGGTTCTGTCAGGCTTCGTCCATCCTGATTCTAAGGTGAGTTGTTTCAAGATTGCTGCTGCCCTGCCTGTTCTTGTTTCTTGACCCATTTTTAAAAACTGTGCTTTTCTTTCCCGGCTATCGAAGTGGCCTGTGTCCTTTGCCCATCCCCTTTTCCTCCCCACCCTTTATTTCTCTGGCTTTGGTTTAGCTAAAGAAGAGAACAGTGAAATCTTTCCCTCTCCTGCTTGAGTGTTACTTGGTGGTTTAGAATTTCAATCAACGAAGCAAAAATTAACTCTTTGGGGGAAGCAGGACTCGGTTCTCAAATTTCAGATCTTGCCTGGGAAAACATTTGTTTAGGGAACCTGGTGTTCCCACAATAAGATGACAGATCCCCATTTGTCCTGAGAACAGAGTTAAGCCTGGCAAAAGGGGAATCGCTGGCCCTGGGCCACAGGACACGTCAGGGGCAGTGCTGGGAAGACAGCTCCCAAGTTTTCTGGCATTCCTGTTTTCAAAGCTGAGAAAATCAACGCTTGCTTAGGTCAGGCAGCTTCTCCCAATTTTCAATTAGTTGGTGGGCTGGTGTGTTTTCCTTCAAGAAGCCACTCATTTCCTGACTCTAAAAAGGAACCTTTAGGGAAAACTAGTACAGAAGTGCTATCCTGGATCATAGAAGCTAACCCCAGACTAAGGCTCTCCAGTGTTCTGTACTTTGTGGGAGGTCTCTTTGGTACTGGCATAGGAAAGACCACCCCCACCCCGAGAAGCCCACAACCACCAAAAAGAAGTTAAGTTGTATTAGATCAGGAACAGCTATGATGGATGGCCTTAGCAGCGACTTCATTATTTTGTTTCTTTTAATGATGTTTCCCCATAAGCAACCTGGGTCACATTATTTTGGTTACTCCCACAGTGCCTGGTACCACTAGCATTCCACAGAATAAATAGATTCTTTTTTCGTGCGTTACACCGAATAAATTCTAAGTTCCTTGAGAGTAGCGACTGTTTATTTTATTTTGTCTTCCCAGCACCCACCATAGTGGCTTGCACACAGTATGCACTTAATACATGCTTGCTGAATAAGTGCTCCATAAATGCTTGAACCACAGACTGTGAAATCCTGTCTGTGGTTTGTAGGCAAACGGGAGAGATGGGTATTGGAGTGAGAAGAGTGGGCATAAGCATTGGGGGCTTTAAAGGGAAGGAAAAAACACTCTCATCTTCATTTTTTTTCTGTTTTCTCTTCCACTGAGGTTTCCCTCTGCTGCTTTGCCATCAATTCACCCACTTTTGACAAAAATATTTGTAACAAGGACTGGGTGTGTCAGGACAGACAGCTCAACTGTGTCCCTGAACAACTGCTTGTGGTTCAGGGATGACTTGCAGGGCCAGGGTCAGATAATATGAACTAGAACAGAAAAGTCAAAGGATTTTATGAACTTTGTTTAGGAAAAAAAAATCATTTTATAGCTCCCACTGTCTAAAGAGAGGCAAGTGCTGTCCAGAGGACTCATTGGCAAACCTAGCAGCTGAGAAGTGCGGAATTACTGAGCAGCTGAAATTACTCTTTTCTGGGGGTAATAAATGTTTGTGACACCTTTAATATCCTCAGAAAGGAAACTACAAAACACATCCTGTACACTCTCTGGGTTTACAAAATGTGATTAGAAACCCTGTTTGATGACATAAAGAGTACTTAATGCTATCCAGGCAACAATTTCCTTCTTTTCTTTCTTTCCCCTCCCCCAGCTCTCTTGTGTTTCAGGCAACTGCCAGCAGGCATCATAAATGAAATTCAGAATAGGTTTATGCTGAATGAGATATGCCGGCCCTTCAAGAGGCCTTTTATGATTTTTTCCAGTTCCTAGAGCCCTCCTCCCCCAGTCACTGTGTACTTTCTTAGTACATATCTGTTATTATAATCTATCTTCCCCTTAAAATATAAGCTTTTTGAGGGCAGCAATTTTGTCAGGACACTAAGTACATTCAAATCCTTCTGTCTTTGAATCTTCAGAGTCCAACTCAGTACCTAGCATATACCTTAATAAATAAAGCTTATTGGTTGATTGACTGACTGACTGATAGAGGCTTTCATTAGTTCCTTTTCTAATCCATGCCACATTGATGGCTTTGAACAGTACAGGTTTTAGGATGTTTTGTTTTCTTTCAGTGTTAGATGGTGTGGGGATTCTAGGGTTTTCAAGGCTGCATCACTTCAGATGAGTTTTGGGATTTTATAGTCAAATATTGCGGCATCATTATCAAACATTGGGTTAAATATTGCTTAGCTGCCAAGACAGCTTTGATTCCCAAATGTCACGCCACAATCCTGTGTTTATGCTGCTGCAGCCCCAAATCAGCCAGCTGAGAAAGCACTGTCAGACTTAGTCATATGGCCACTATCCCTCTTTGCAGGCCACCAGTTCAGTTAACAAGGAAGGTAAAACCTCTGAAATTTCAGAAAAATTTGGGAGGGGAAATATTCTTAGGGCTAAGATGCTCACTGTGGATGGAAATTCCTAGCAGCTGACTTCACTGTCAGGATTCAGGAGCCACTAGTCTTCTTCCTCCTCCGACAACTACTGCCACTCCTACTACTGATAATAAAAATGATAATTAGCAGTTTGAGAGAGCGTGATGTATTGGATAGATAGCTGGTCCAAATGAGGATGCCATGGGTTCAGTTCCTGCCCATAATACACAGTGACTTTGTAATCATGGGAAAGTCACTTAATCAATCTCTCCCTGTCCCAGGCAACTAAGACTCCATATAGATCTTCATTGGTAGAAGTTTTCCTCAACTGAGAATATGCCATACATTTGAAATTACAGATCCAGACTGCCCTCTCCCAACCAGTAAAACAAAACAAAACAAAAACAACTTTAGCATTTAATATTAAAAAAAAACTACAACAACAAAAAACCTCTTTCCTCACGACAACCCCATGAGACAGGCAGGTTCAGAAAAGTTAGGTGTCTTGCCTGGGGTCACGTAGCTTGTAATTTTCTCTTTCAATGGTTCTCCTTCAAACCTTGTAGTTATAACCAGTAACACACGCATGCTCATACAACTGGCAATCAGGAAGAGAAGCCAATCTAGGAAGATAGTGGAGAGATAGTGAGCCCAAGAGACAGAGAAAGTTAGTGTTTGTCAAGGTCTTTGAAAATGAAAAAGAAAGAAAAGAGAATTCACAATATTGGGGGAATTTTCTTTTAATAGAGAAGACAGAGAAAGGGGGGGAGGGAAAGAGAGAGGAAGGGAGAGAGAGACAGAGAAAGACACAAAGAGACAGAGAGAGAGAAAAGATACTGTATTTAGCTGGTCTAAATTAAGTTTGTGTTTTTACAAGTTGTTGAATGTGAAACAGGAGAATCCTTTGAATTTACATCAGTTTTTTGCTACAGGAAATCTTGCATTCCCTTTTTAAAGCAAACTACTAGCATCAACAGCAAAACAATGTGAACAAAAACAAGACATATTAAATTATGTGTTCCTTCCTAATGGAAGAAAGAACGGTGTCCAGCAAATAGTAAATGCTATATTCGTGTTAGCTATTATTATTGTTATTATTAATGAATCAATCAACCTAGCATTGATTAAGCTCATTTCTTCAGTATTTCAGTCAAGTTGAACTCTTCATGACCCTGTGGACCACACTGTCCATGGAGTTTTCTTGACAGAAGATACTAGAGTGGTTTGTCATTTCCTTCTCCAGTAGATTAAGGCCAACAGAGGTGAAGTGACTTGCCCAGGGTCTAAAGTAGCATTTGAACTTGGGTCTCTACTGTGCCATCTAGCTGTTCCTAATGTGTACTTAATAGGCTCTGGGGATGCAAAGACAAAGTGGAATAAATCCTGCCCTCTGTTATATTCTAACAGAGAGAGACAACCCCAAGTCAAATATCTCACTTAAAAAAAAAAAAATAGCACAACCCCTCTGCCTCTCTGTGATGTGTCATATTTGTATTAGGAAATTTTTTCTTCAGGGTCTCTCTCCGTGCTCATTGGCCCTAAGATAGTTTCAGCTTTCTGGCTATTCCTCTACCTTCTGATGCATCACAAGTCCACTATTTCTTCCATATTTTGCCTAGACTCACCTCTCTCCAGTTGCTTGTATGTGTACTTGTGGCTGCATATGTGCTGATGTGTATGAGTAAAGGTCTTGAAGAAGAGATTGGAGAGGAAAATTGAAAGATGATTAGAGAGTGGGCACTTTCATGAGCCCTCACCCCAGTCTGTGGCTAGGACCTTGGGGCTTCACTCTCTAACTGAGGAGCTGATGCCAAGCAGTGCTAGGGTGATGGAGCATTGTCACAGTATCTCCGCCTTCTTGACGGCCTGCTCCACTGCCCTCCCTCCCTTCCCCAGCCACGGCATATTTGGCTATTGGCAGATACTTTGTGTATATGCATGCGTGTGGGTGTGGGCACACATTTGGGTTCAGTCATAGAAGTTAATTGCCCTAGGAGGCTTGACTGTATTTTGCTAAATTATTTCCTAACTCCACGAATTTCCAGTATTCCATTCCTCCATCCTTTTGATTTTGACTTCTAGCTAAATGGCCCTCCCCTGTCTTGAGGTTTGCTCTTCTCTCCCTCTCCCTCTACCATTCATCTTGTACTCCTTTATTGGGAATGTTTGCTGTTTCCAGAACTCATTTTTCAATCTCCTTCTTTTATGCCTTTTCTTTTCACATTCCAGAAAGACATTCCCTCTTTGTCTTGGCCTCTTACAGTCCTTGGTTTTCTTTAAGGCTCAAGAGACACCTTCCCACAGCCCTGTCATGGACTTTCAACTACAGTTTTTTAATGTCTTGCTTTTTCTAACACCTAACACTATGTCTTGTATACAGGCAGAACTTAATCAATGCTCTGTTGAATTGAACTGAACACATATAATAGTTTCAACTTTTTTTTCTGAATGTTTATGGTTAATGAGCAAAGAAATGTAATCTGTTTATTCCTTGTAGTCAGTCTGTAGCTCCCACACTCTAAGTTTCAAAAAGATACCCAAAGCCAATTGAATTTAGAGCAAGTCATCGCACTTGGAGAATTACCGACCATGATTTTTTTTTCTAAAGGGCAGTTAGGGCTCCCTTGGCTCCAACACTTGCCACTATTTCAAATCCTTTGGCAAGCAAAACGGAAGAACTTCTATGTCTGGGAAATTTTGTAAGTAAGGTTGGAAGTATTGGTTCACTAGAGTTTGACTCTTAGCCAAGCAGTTCACTCAAAACCAGGCCTCCACAATTATTTACCAAGAAGACTGATGCTATAAAGTTTGCATACATTTGGGGGAGGGGATAAGAGGAACTAAGTATTAGCAGTTTTATTTAATTATTTTTTATTAGCAGAGTTTTAAATGACTTTTTTTGTCCCGAATTCTTAGAAACTTTCTTATAAAACATCTCACTAGTAGCCAAATGAGACATTAAAAAACTGTAACTGAAATACTGACAATAGTCAGATAGATTTTTGAACATTCCTAATAGCAATCTTGAAACATTTGTAAATCTACATAAAACTGAACTATATATGTCACCTCTCTTAACCTAAGAACCACCTACCTGTTCAGAGGCTGTATGGATTCCAAAGGACTTTTACACTCCATTGCTGACCAAAAAGATAAAAATCAGATACCTCAAGAAGCTGTTAAAATCTAGCTTTTTTTCCCCCTCTTTTGATTGCTTAGGAATCAGTTATCCAGCTTATTAATCATCCAGGAGCCTCACTCTTGCTCTTACTCCATGTAATTACTATACTATTTATCTTCTTCCAGATACTTCAAACCTTCATTAATTTCAGCCCATCTTTGCTTCACAAGCCCCTGGAAACCTTCCCCTAACTAAGCCCCAAAACCATTTATCGGCACCCTTTGTTTATATTCTGTCAACCAGTTTTCAATTTATTTTGAATTCAGTTTATGATTAAAATTTAATGAACCCTAATCAAATCCTTTTTTTCAAATCAAGATTCTGCAGTCTCATCCTCTACCTTTACTGTAATACTACAAAAGAACACAGGCATGATCTAATCAGTTTCTTATAGACCATAGGTCATGTGCATTATAGCTTCCATAGCCTCAAGTTCAATGGTTCCCCAAATTTTTCATCCCGTTAACTCCTCAGGGGCAGCCTGCTGAAGCAGAAAGAAGGCTAGTTTTGAAATCAGGAAGACCTGGGTTCAAGTTTTACCCCTGACAAACCAGTTGCTAGTCTATAGGCAAGTCACTTAATCTTGTAGTGTTCTAGGAAACTAAGGGAGAGAATGGATTAAGCATTTACAGAGCACTTATTGCATACACTGTGCTAAGCACTTCTACAAAAATTGTCTCATTTGATCTTCAACAACCCTGCAAGGTAGGTGCTGTTATTATCCCCATTTTACAGTTGAGGGAACTGAGGCAAAGAGAGGTTAAATGACTTGAACAGAGTCACACAGCTAGAAGTGTCTGAGTGGATTTGAGCTCAGGTCTCCTTGAATCTAGTCCCAGAGCTCTATCCATGGAGCCAACTCACTCCTTCTAAGAGTAGTAAGTTATAGAAATTGTTGATCTCCATTAGTGAATGGAGTTTGCTCACTGGGAGATGCCCACACCAATGAAATTCATAGGTCCAGATCACCCTAAAAAACTTGTAGGGCTTATTTAATTCTTCATGTATCCTATTAAATATCTTATCAACTAGACACTCATGACCCATATCTGTAGTACCATAAGTCAGATCTCATCAATGTGGGGCATTATCTCCCTCCCACAGGTGTGTATATGGTCATCTAGAAATGCCTTCTAATGCTAGGCAAATAATGTCCTTATTCTTCTGTAAATCCTTCACTTGGGGCCCACTCCAGCTGGCTGGGGCCTTTCTTCTAGATCGCTGATCTAGATTTCTAGAGATAATTAGGTAGTACAGTGGCTAAAGGATGGGGCCTGGATTCAAGGAAGACCTTAGTTCAAATCCAGCCTCAGACACTTATTATAGCTGTGTGACTCTGGGCGAGTCCCTTAACCTGTTTGTCTCAATTTCTTCAACTATAAAATGGGGAAAAGCTACCTTGGAGGATTGTTGTGAGAATCAAATGGCAATATTTATTTTTTTAAAAAAGTGCTTAGCATAGTGCTAGGCATGTGTCAGGTACAATATAAATGTTTATTCTCTTCCCCACTTAACCGCTTTCTGCCTCAGTTTCTTAATCTGTAAAATGGGCACCTACCTCCCAAGGTAACTGTGAGATTCAAATAAGGTATTGGTAATGTACTTTGCAAACCTCTGTGACATTTAAAAAGTTTGAAAGACATAATTTCTGGTTAATTTAATCATTTTATTAATGATACCAGCATATTTATTTATAGTAAAAGGATGATCATTTGACCCTCTCTCTCTTAGACCAAAGACAATTATGGCTGTGGGCTCATGGCTTATATGGCCTTTGGAAGAGGGGTGTTCCAAAGGGTGGCAATTAACTCTGGTTAATAATTAAAGAGAGAAAGAATATTAGAATGAGCAGGCTGAGTGACATAATGTCAAACAGAGACTGTCCCTACACCCAGACCATCCCCAGCCTTGGGCAAGCTATTCAAAGAATTTATCCCCACCCAAACCTGACTAGAGCATAATGGCTTCCACACCTGGGTAGGGTCTGAACAAGACTGTTAAGAGAGTTAGTCCAATCTCTTTATCAGTAATGCCCTTCAAGAGACCAAACTCTTGAAATCAGGGACTTTAGAAAAAGGGGGGAAACTCTGGATCTCCCCAAATCTTTGGTTATTAATAATCATTTTTCTCACCTTAAAGCACTTTATAAATACTATTATATTGTGACATTACATAGATACTTGTAAAGCAAAAGAATTATCCAGTGGTTATCCCTGACTCTCTTACTACGTGGCTAGCCTATCCTACCCTTTACAAAAAAAAAAAAAGTAGCATAGGATTTCACTGTTGCTGAAGATTTGCTAATTTTAAAAAATGAGAGGGTTCTCATGCATGTCATAGATTTTGCGCCATTATCTAGACTATCTATTTACCAGCTACCTCTTAATTGCCAAATCTAATGGTTCTTTCTCAAAACTCATCCTTCTTGGCTTCTCTGACACTATCATTCTCCCTCTTTCCCTGTATACTCACTCTTTTCTAGGTTTTTGTGCCACGTCTCTCCTGGTTTGAAGAGACTGGCTCAGTCTCCTTTCTCTGGGTTACGCCCAATCAACACTGGTGCTTCCCAAGGCTCATGCTGGTCCTTTTTTTCTTTTCTCTTTCTATTCTAACTTGCTTGGTAATCTCATCAACTTCTCAGAATTCGACTGTCATCTCACTGGAGAGGGTTCTCATCTCCATTTGTCTAGCACTAACCTCCCTTCTGAGCTCCTTTCTCAGCTCCCCAAGTGCCTCTTGAATAACTCAGATTTGGATGTTCTATGGGCACCTCAAACTCAACATACTTAAAACTTACCTCATTATCTTTTGCCCAAACCTTCTCCACATCCCAACTTCCTGTTAACTGTTAAGGGTGTCATAACCCTCTCATTCATCTGGGCTTATCTATTGTGTCATCTTCAACTTCTTACTCATGCTCAGCCCACCTATTTAATATGTTGCCAAATCTTGTTATTTCTACCTTCTAATGTATACATCTAATATATATCCCTTTCTCTCCACTCACACAGCCACACCCTGGGTCATACCTTTATCACCTCACTCCTGGACTACTGCAATAGTCTTCTGACTGGTCTCCCTGAGTCTTTTTTTTTTTAAATCAATTACCTGTGTAAAGACCTAGATGAAATGCTTATCAAATTAGCAAATGATAAATCAATCAATAAGAATTTATTGAGCACCTACTATGAGCAGCTAAGTGTCCCAGTGGACAATGTTCAGGGCCTGGAGTCAGGAAGACTTATTTTTCTAAGTTCAAATGTGGTCTCAGATACTTAGTAGCTATGTGACTTTAGGCAAATCACTTAATGCTGTTTGCCTAGTTTCCTCACCTATAAAATAAGCTGGAGAAGGAAATGGCAAGTCACTCCAATATCTTTGCCAAGGAAACCCCAATATAAAAAGGTGGACATGATGGAAAATGACTGAACTGAACTAAACTATGGTCTTGGAACTTCCACCCCTACCTTCAAGATGCTTATATTCTAATTCTAATGATACAAATCTAGAGAGGATGGCTAACACAGTGGATGATAGAAACAGGATTCCAAAAGGTCTCAACAGGCTAGAAGACTGGATGAAATCTAATATAATAATATCTGATGGGGATAAATGTAATCTTATACTTGGATTTGGAAAACAAAACAAGTTTGAAATAGAGGAGTCATGGCTAGACAGAAGTGTAAAAGATCAAGAGGCTTTAGTGGACTGCTAGCTCAATATGAGTCAGCTTGGTGATGTGGTATCCAAGAAAGTTAATGCAATTTTAAGGCATCACTAAGAGACATCACTTTTAAGGAAGGTTATAGTCCATAGTACTCTACCTTGATCAGACCACAGAGATGGTAATGCGTTGAATTCTGTGTGCTACGTTTTAGGATGAACAATGATAAATTAGAGGATTTCCAGAGAAGGGCAACTGGGAAGATAAGACCCTGGAAATGATATGATATATGAGTGGTCTGAAGGAATCAGAAAACTACACTTGGGAAGGGAGAAGGGGAAGGAGGCATGACAGTTGTCTTCAAGTATCCAAAAGACTGTCCTGTGGAAGAGGGAGTAGACATGAACTTGCCTGTTCATAGGATCTTTAACCTCAGCGAGGCATTTTGGTGAATTGCCCACTTAGGAATGGACAGTTTCTCACACAGTAACTTACATTTTTATCTGTCCCAAAGCAATTTCTATCTCCAATAATACACATTCCTGCAGATGGTTCTGCCCTTTCCTCTCTATTTTTCTCAGCCCCCATCCCACTCTAGGCTCTCATTACCTGGGTCCCAGGTTTTTACAGCAGTCCTATAACTGGTTCTCTTTCTTCTTGTCTCTTCTCTCTCAAACCTATCACTTCTCCTGTAAACCACAACAGAGTAAATTTTCTAAAATAACACTTTTCTTGTGTCACTACCCCTGCTCAGGCAGTTAGGTGGTGCAGTGGATAGAGCACTAGTGCAGGAGTCAGGAGGACCTAAATTCAAATCTCACCTTAGACACTTCACACTCACTAGCTGTATGACCTTGGGCAAGTCACTTAACCCCAATGCCTCATCCTGGGTCATCTCCAGTCATCCTGATGAATATCTGGTCACTGGATTCAGATGGCTCTGGAGGAAAAGTGAGGCTTCTCCTGCACAGCCCTCCCTCAATCAAAACAAAGTCAAGTGCAAGTCATGTCATTATTTCTCTGATGGCATGGTCTTCTTCGGCAACAAAGGATGAGCACACACACACCCCTGCTCAAAAATCTACAATGGATTCCTCTTGTCTGCTGCAACCAAGTCTTCTGCTTTCCTAGCTTTCCAGGCCCTCTGTAATCAGGTCCCACCCTACATATTCAGCTTGGTGTGGAACACTGGAGTTCCATAGTCAAAAGGACCTAGTTTCAAATCCAATCTCAGGTACTTATTGGGTGTGTGATCCTGGGAAAGAAAACCTGTCTGTACTTTATGTTCCTTATCTGTAAAAGGAGGGATTGGATTTGATAGACTCTAAGGTCCTTTCTCACTCTAAATCTGTAACCCTATCAACTTTATTTCCCCATCTCTGGTACACACCCTCTGAGTCAGTAAGGCTGGATAACTCACTGTTGTTGTTCAGTCATTTTCAGTCATGTCTGACTCTTTATGACCCCATTTGGGGTTTTCTTGGCAAAGATACTAGAATGGTTTGCCATTTCTTTCTCCAGTTCATTTTATAGGGTTATTAAGAGGGTTAAATGACTTGCCCAGGGTCACATAGCTAGTAAGTATCTGGTCTGAGGTCACATTTGAACTCGAGTCTTCTGGTCTTCAGGTCCTGTACTCTCTATCCACTTTGCCATCTAGCTGCCATATCTCACTGTATATTTCCCCAAACTGCCTTCCTACCCACTCACAACTCATCTGGACTAGAGGTCACCTGGTCTAGCTCTGCTCATTCTCACTTTCTGTTTGCCCTGTTGTCTTTCTGTTTGCCCTGGAATGTCTTCTCTTTTCCTTTGTGTTTATTAATGTGATTATAGGATCTACATTATTACACATGTGGCTACTCCCTCTGTCATGACAATCCTTCTTCAATGATGGTCTTTGGGAATTATGGCCAAAGCCTGGCTATCACCCTGTGGCCAGCCTCTTGATAGGCATTTGTTGTCTTGTATCTATTTGCATTCATTATGCATATACATATTTACATATTCTTTGTCTCCTCCCATTAGAATGTAAACTCCTTGAGGAGAGATCTTTCCATTTTTTCTTTCCATTCCCAGTGCTTAGCAGTGTGTCTTGGCACTTAGCAAGTGCTTCATAAATGCTTGTCAATTAATTAATTGATTATAAGGCAGCTGCTCAGACAACAGGCACACAGTCTGAAGAGCTCTATCTAAAAGACTTCCTCCTTTGGGAGAACCTGTCAGAGCTTATGCTCCACTAGGCATAGCTTTCAAGAACCCAGAGTCCTCTCCATACCATAATGAGGCACTAGAATAGGATTTTATTGGATTTCTTTTCTACTATATAATTGGTGATATATTGTAGTACTGCAGTCTGTTTGTGATCTTATCAACATGGGTACTCCCTCCAACAACGCAGATGTCAACTCAACCACGACTGTTCATTCTGCCTGATTAATGTTTATGTCCTCTGATAAATTCATCTCCAGGGGTTCACCAATGCCTGAGAACCTTCCCATCATACTATATAATATATAGCATATATATTTTATGTACAACATATACTTTCATTAATTTTATTACCTTAATTCCTACTTTCTTCTCTCAAGTATGATCCACGTGCCTCATATTGATATAAAGGTAACCCTTGGTGCCATGGAACACAAACTATATTGTCTTCACCTCCTCATGAGCACAGATTTCCTGACTGGTGAGTCTCTAGCCTGGAGAGCCATTTCATGGGGGATACCACCCGGGCTCACTTAGTTCCTGCCTGACTCAGCTCCGTTTCTGGACTGCACTTTCTCTCCAGCAGCTTTTGCACCCTGGAGATCTCTCTGCCCTGAAGCTTGATCTCCCAATTAGTCAATCTCTAGCCCCCACTGCCATTTCAAGATAACCCCCAGCCATGCTCATTTTACTCCTGGCTGAATTTACCCTTCTTCACTGCCATACCAGCAGTCTTGCCCCTGAAATGTTATCCTTTCCTCCACTCAGCTTCCTGCTTTTCAGTTCCCCTTTATATGTTGTTTTATCCCATAGAATGTAAGCCCATTGAGGCTAGGAACTGTTTTGTTTTACATACATGGAACTTATCAAAGAGCCTGGTATATTGTAAGTGCTGCATAAATGCTCTATGTATCATCTATATATGTATGTATTTATCATGCATACATGTATGTATCTATCTATCTAGTATGAGTCAGCACTATCATCAACATACCTATATATCTAATCATGCATCTATCTATCTATAGTTTTGGTACAGGCTGTTGCTCAAAGGCTAGCATAGCTAAATCCAGAATTGTTGTCATTCAGTCATTCAGTTGTGTCCAACTCTTTGTGACCCTATGAACCACAGCATGCCAGGCCCTTCTATCCTTATCTATCTCCCAAAGTCTGTCCAAGTTCATGTTCATTGCTTCCATGACATTCTCTACCTATCTCATCCTCTGCCATTCCTTTCTTTTGTCTTAAACCTTTTCCATCATCAAGGTATTTTTCAGTGAGTCCTGTCTTCTCATTATGTGGCCAAAGTATTTATGCTTCTGCTTCCAAGGAACAGTCTGAATTAGTTTCTTTAATTATTGACTGATGTCATCCCCTTACTGTCCAAGGGTCTCTCTAGTATCTTCTCTAGTACCACAGTTCGAAAGCATCAAAGTCCAACTCTTACAGCCATACATTACTACTGGAGAAACATAGTTTTCACTACACAGACCTTTGTCAGCAGGATGATATCTCTGCTTTTTAGTATGCTGTCCAGATTTGCCATGACTTTCCTTCCAAAGAGCAAGCATCTTTTAATTTCATGGCTGCAGTCACCATCTGCAGTGATCTTTGATCCAGAGCAGCTCATCCCTAAAAAATTGGCCACCACAATTTTATTCTTCCATGAAATTAATAAAGATGATTTACTGAGAAGTAGAAGGAAGTATTCCTTCTGATGCAATCAGTGTTCTTGAAATGTTGGAGAAGAAATCCTATTAAGGATCACAGGTTTAGAGCTGTTATCTGGTCCAGCTCCTCTTTTTACAGATGAGGAAACTGAGTCTCAGACAGGTCATGTGATTTGTCCATGATCAAACAGTAAGTGTCTGCGGTTGTATCTATATCCAAGTATTCAGGACCCCACATACCATACTGTCACTAAGGTTCAGGACCACACAAGCTAGTACTTATCTTTGAAGCGTTTCAAGTGTGCTACTTCTGTTTCTCTAGTTTGAATATTATCTCCTGGAAGGCAGGGATCATGCCTTATAATTTCATTGAGTCCCCTTCAACAAGGAGCACTATTGTGAACACGGAAAGGAATCTATAAATACCTGTTATTTGAGATAAGGAGAATGAATTTTCCTCCCTTCTTTGAAAGGGTCAGGGAGCGACGGGTATGGTACACTGCACAGTAGGAGATGGCTAGGTAGCTCAGTAGTTAGAGCACTGGGCCTGGAGTCAGAAAGACCTAAGTCCAAATCCAGCCTTAGATACTTGACTCTGAGTAAGTCACTTATCCCTGTTTGCCTTAATCCACTGGAGAAGAAAATGGCAAATCACTCCAGTACCTTTGCCATGAAAACCCTATGGACAATATGATCCATGGGGTCACAGAGTCAGACACAACTGAATACAATAAGGGATTTGGTTGATGTATTGGTTAATTTTACTGAGCTGGGATTTTTTTCCTCTTTTTTTATTCTTGCTGTAAGGGATAGCTCTTTTCAAGAAGGTGGGAAATGCATGTAAATGAACAAAAGATAGCAACAACACTTTTTAAAGAAACTGATATTTTCAAGATGATATGCTTTATTATTAAGTTTCCTTTTCACATGGCTCACATAAATCACTCAATTTCTTGCCACAATAAGAATTAACAAGTAGATCTGGCATCATCAGCAGTCTCGACTGTTCACTTTGAGAACAGCTTCAGCATCTGTAAAACTCCAGCTGGTGCCTTTAGCTCAGGTTTGGACTGAACATGGCTCCAATCAGAGGCTCCTTCCAGAGCTGAAACTCCATGATTCTCACATGTGAAAGAAACCTTTCTCTCTCTTCACCTCTGAGAGGGCCTGCCGGCAGAACACAGAATTTGCAGGTCCCCGTTCTGTTTGAGAAAGCAGCTTACACATTAGCTACACTTTAGAACTAAATAAGAGCTTCAATGTTGGCAGCTGTATTTGAAGAACAGACGATGAAAAGTAATTGTGTGGCAAGGAGTGTTTGACAGCACATTGTCCTCATTCTCCTGACCTGGTTTGATATATTTTTGTCCTCCCACTTAACCATGGTCCCGCAGACGCAGACAGTAGATTTCAAGACACTTACCCACTCTTCAGAAAATGGATTTGCTCCATGTTCAATCTGGGGGAGCTGAAGGGCATTTTCTATTGTGTATCAAACCTTGTAGCTGGGGAAGAATCACTGATGAGGAAGAAAAACAGTGGAAATGAAGGCCAGCATTTTAAAATGGTCTAGTGGGACTTTAACACTCTCAATGTTCTCGATAGGCTTAGTTAAACCTTGCAGAGGTGAACTATCTTTAAACAGCAGGGTTGCTTTTATGCTGATGCACTGGAACGGGAAGGGGAGAATACACCCCCTCAGTACATAGCCCAGAAATGAAACAAAGCAAATTGTGTACAGAGCAAGGTGGCAATGGTAGAATGTTTGGGCTGGGTAGAAAACTAGTTGTCATAGACTAGAGACCTTGTACTGACTGGGTGGAGGAAGAGAAAGCCAAGATCCCAAGGCTTGGGCTGGGAGGAGCTGGGGAGGCCCAAGTTAAGGCTTTGCTCTGTAAAACAATTGAGCTATTTGGCCCCAGATGCAAACATTACCAATTACACATCTGCCATGGTGGCTGTATTTCACAATAACTCGGGTAGGAATAAAATACGAAATGGATTATGTAATATTCCCATTGGGCCTGATACAGGAGTTTAAGTGGACTCTAGGTCAAATAGAAAATCCTGTCCTTGACTGATTATCTTCGGTACAGCCTAGCTTTTTTTCTGAGCTCTGTCTATTGCACATAAGGGTTTGGAATTGCAGGAGGAATTACAGGTCAGCAGAAGATTATCAATCACCATTATGCAGAAGAGGGATTAGTCTTATTATGCTTGGCCCCATAAGGCAGAATGAAAAGCAATGGGTAGACATTTCAAAGAGGCTGATTTAGGTTTGATGTCAGGGAAAACCCTTTAACTATTAGTGTTATCTGAATGTGGAATGGGCTGCCTGGGAAGGCAAATTTCCTCTCACTAGAGGTCTTTGAGCAAGGCAAGGTGGACAAGTTGAATTCTTATTTACATATGGACTAAGTGGGTTCCAAAGTTCTTTCCAACTCTGAGTGTGTAATTATTAAATATTTTAATATGCTCTATATGTTCTAGGACTGTATAGCTGTGGTCTACTGTCAGACAATATATAGAAAGCTAAGCCACCATTGGATAACTCATGGAGGTGTGTATGAGAGAGGAAAGATCTATGACATTCTATCCTCCCCCGGAAGAGCCAATCACTGGGCTTATTTCCAACATAAAGTGTATTACTCCTTCCAGTTGTTATTACCTAGTACTCTCCCACACTGACCCCTTATGCCCTTCCCACTGAGGGTCTCCATTCAGTGACCAAGATCCTGACCTTTCCCTTTCTGTCCAGGAATCAGCACCCTCAGGCAATTTTTCTAATTGTCACCAAGGCATCCAGGGTATGCCTTGTGAAAAATCCCTTCTCCTCCAGCACACTGATACTTGAACCCTCAGATCACCTCATGGTTACAGTAGCCATGGCCCTTTCAAAGTCTCTGGGGCTCTAAGGCAGGGACAAGGAAGGAAGAGTGTTGTCACTCCTTTTCTTTTCAGTGGGGCAGAGTTGTACAAGATGAGCAGAAACATTTGTACAGAAGCTCTTAGTACCTCCCCCCAAAACCCTCCCTTCTTTCCAACTTTCCTCTTTCCATTGAGGTATAACCATCCTTCCAGTCACTTCGGTTCATGACCTTGGTTCTAATACTGACTTCTCCCTTTCATTCATCTCTACATATGCAATTGGTTGCCAAATCTAATTGTTTTTACCTCCACAACATCTCTCCAGTTCTCTACTTTATCAAATCACCCTGCTAATTCAGGCCTAGATCACCTTTTATCTAGACTACTGCAATAACTTTCTAATTGCTACCCCTACATGAAGCCTCTCCAATCCATTCTCTACACAGCTGCCAGTGATTTTCCAAAGTGCCGGTCTGCCCACTGTTGGCCCCCTAATCAGTAAAACCAAGCAGTTTCCTGTGCCTCTAGAATCAAATATAAACTCCTCTATTTGGCATTTAAAGCCCTTCATAACCTAGGCCTAACCCTCCCCTCTAGCCTTATTAAACACTACTCCCCTCCTAACATTTTTCTGTCCAGACAAAATGGCCTTTTTGGCTGTTCTATGTATCTGACACTCCATTTCCTATCTTAAATGCTTTTTTTATTAGCTATTTTTCATGCCTGGAATGTACTACCTCCTCTCTTCTGCCTTAAAAACTCTTATCTTCTTATTCAAGGTCCTCATTTAAACACCACCTTTTTACTTTAAATCTTTCCCGATCCTCTTACACAATAGTGCTTTCCCTCCCCAAATTATTTTTTATTAATTTAGTACCTTTTTGTTTGTTTCATTCTTATTTTTGTATACTCAGCACTTAATATGTTAACTGGCACATACAAGGTACATAATGAATTCTTAGTGATTCATGAATAAATGGATGGGCAATTCCAAACTGATGAAATCACAAATCAATCTGAGTATTTGAGAGATTCACCTGCTTGGTTTTAACACCTACAAACTTAGCTGAATTCTCAAAGACATAAAACTAGTCATAGAAAGAATAAGGTGAATATCTGAAAAAAGTTATGATGAAAAGAGATATGCAATACTCTAAAATATTTTTGTAGAGTTCTAGACTTAAGAGTTAGAAAAAATTTAAATATTTCAGTATGAAATATTTATCTGGCAAGTGCTATTGAAACAAACAAAAAGTAAGCTCCAAAAGGCTTTACCCCACAAAATAGCACGCAGACTCATTGATTATATCCTAATTTAAAAGCTGTCAAATTTAAATATGCTATGTTTCTTTCTTCTACAAAAAAACCAAAAAAGTGTTTCAGATTTTCTGTCTTATGTTTGATGATGAGGAGATCTGAGTAGCATGCTACCTAACATACATTTTCACAAAAGTAAACACACTTAATCTGCCCCTTTGAGGTAAAGATGACATTTAATTGTTTAATTGGTATTTCTTGTTTTTACATCGGCTTCATTTCCCAATAGGTCTCTTCCTCTTCCCCATCCAGAAAATCATCCCTTACAACAAAGAATTAAAAAAAAAGAAGCAGTTCCAAGAAACCAGCCAATATATCAGTCAAGTCCAAGAGTATATATGGCATCCTACATCTCTAGTCATGTACTTCTGCAGAGAAGCAGAGGAGATACATTCTTATATCTCTTCTTTAAGGCCAGCGTTGGATATCTAGTTTTGATTTCCTGTTGTCCTTTTCATTTACATTGTTGTAGCTGTATATATATTCTTTTCTTGGTTCTATCAGCTTCACTTGCATTAGTTTCTGTTTTCCCATCCCTCCCTCTTTTCTTCATGCTCATTTCATCCATGATTCCAACATTCTGTTTAGCCATCCTATACTAATGAACTTGTCTAGGTGAACAGTAGATAGAGCTCCAGGCCTGGAGTCAGGAGGACTCATCTTCCTTGAGTTCAAATCTGGCCTCAGGCACTAGCTATGTGACCTTGGGCAAGTTACTTAAGCCATTTTTCCTCAGTTTCCTCATCTGGAAAATGAATTAGAGAAGGACATGACAAATCACTTCAGTGTCTTTGCCTAGAAAACCCCAAATGAAAAGTCAGACATGACTGAAACAACTGAATCGTAAGTGATGGACATTTGGTTTGTTTGAAGTTCTCTATGCTACTATAAGAGTGGCACTATATGGTGTATATTGGTCCTTTCATTCCATCTCTGACCTCTTTGGGGTTATGTGTCTATCGGTTGTATCTCTAGAACAAAGGCAAGTGGACACTGTAGTCACTGTCAGTGTAATTCTACACTGCTTTCTAAAATGGTTGGACCATTTCACAGTTCCAACAACAATGTATTCGTATACCTGCCTGTCTCCCTACAACCCCTAATACGTTGACTCTTTCCATCAACCTGCTGAGTATAACTTGAAACCTCAGAATTGTTTTGATTCAAATTCCTCTTTATTAGTGATTTGGAGGAGCCTCTCATGTGGTTGTTAATAGTTTGCATTTCTTCTTTTGAGAGCTGTTTATTTATATCCTTTTTTACCACTTATCCATTGGGATATGGCTTTTGATGTTATATATTTGAGTTAGTTCCATATATATTGGATATCAGACAAAGGTGACTTTTAATCATTAATGAGAAAGTAACTGTCTTTTAAAAGAAATATGCTATGAATAGAGCATTTTGAAAACAGATGTTTGGAAACGTTTCCATCATCATGTGATTTTTTTTGTTGCCAAAACTGATGTGTGTCACCTACAAAATAGCT
Source organism: Notamacropus eugenii (assembly GCF_028372415.1). Lineage (NCBI taxonomy): Eukaryota > Metazoa > Chordata > Mammalia > Diprotodontia > Macropodidae > Notamacropus > Notamacropus eugenii. The sequence continues at coordinate 191,835,563 of NC_092873.1, read as the reverse complement.
CCTATCCTCGCACTTCAAAAACTTAGAAACACAATTTTCTAACCTTTTAAAAAATCTTTCAAATAAAGAGTTTCAATAGATTTTGAAGTCATTTGTTAAAGATTTATAAATGCAGTACTTTGGGATGAATTTTGTTAGAATAACTAATTGTGATAAGGGAATATGGAAATTTACTAGCTATATTTCCATGAAATCCTTTGCATAACTGATGAATGGGATTTTAAAATGAACTTCATGATTTTGTAAGAGTGGCCAACAATGGATTTGTTCCATTTGGATCTACTTATCTTTAGCAGGTATCTTTTTTTCAGCTGTGACAGACATCAAAACCAATACTGAAATAAACCGAACTCAGAAACATGTACATGTCTATAATTTCTAAATAAATAAATATACACCTATTGGGAGCAATATACTTGAAAAAATCTTTATAGAGAGTGCGACTTAAAAAAAAAATTGGAGAACATTGCCTTGCAGAATAAAATGCAGGAACATGGTCCTCGTTGCAAAGAATACAGTGTTTTAGGGAAGGATGCAATATGATTAAGCAAAGGCAGAGATATAGCTAGGCCTTCTGGTATCTGGGACAAATTCAGATGTGGGAAGAGAACTTGAACCTCAGCATACAAGGCTCTCTGGGGACAGAGACATCCCCACCCACCATATTTGCCTATGAAAACCTGAGACACCATTGCTTGGGAAGCTGCCAGGGAAACGCTCTCTGGGCTGTAGGATCCCACCCCCATTGGTGCATTACAGCACCTTTTCTAATATGGGTATGACCCTAGGCCTTGGCAATCTGACAGAAGGTGCAGAAGGTAGTGTGCCCTGGCTAGGAACAGTTACACTGGAAAAGGGGGTAGCCTGTCTCACAGAAGTCTGGTTCATGTCCCAACAGCCCAGCCAAATACCTTATCTCCAGCCAAAACCCAGAAGGAAAACGTGATAGTGGGGAAATTCAGAGCCCAAGAGGAAGTCCCTCAGGGTAGTAATTCAGAGTCAGGTGAGAGATGGAGTGGATACATGGTGCACAGTTGATATGGCAGCAGTGGGATTATGTCAGGAGGAAGCCCTAGTCACCCCACACTAACTATGGCTCCAAACATAGGTTCTATTTACTATTTTAGCATTTAAGGTAGGATAGACAATTCAATAACTGACAAAAATTAAAACTTTTAAATTTAAGGCTCGTTTTAAAAATAAAGCATAGCACATTCTTACATTTACCTTATGAATAGGTTCACCCCTCAATACGTATTATTTCTCATTATTTATTCTCCTGCCAATTATCTCTCTTTTCACTCCCTCTTTTCAAATCTGATTTTAAATACTTCAGCCACCTATTTTTCAACCTTCCTTTTTGTTTTAGACACTTGATATTTTTCCTCATGCAGTGAGAAGGTACGATGGTTAGAATACTAGACGCAGAATCAGAAGATCTGAGTTCAAATTCTGGCACAGATACTAGCTGTGTGATCATGAACAAGTCATTTGAACTCTTTGCCTCAGTTTCCTCTTCTGTAAAATGGGGATAACGATAGCACCTACCTCACGGGTAGTTGTGGGGACCAAATGAGATAATACATGGAAAGTGCTTTGCAAACCTTAAAGTATATAAATGTTTAGCCACTATTAATAATTCTCCTCATCTTCCTCTTTTAAGCCACAATTTACTTTCCCCTTTCCCCTCCTCCACTGCTGCTAGACTCATTTGGAGATCATCTGAAATATGGTTAATTAGGTAGATGTGCTGAAGCCATGATATTCAATTTGATTCAATAAAGATTTGTTAAGTACCTCCTATGTGCAAAGCACTGTGATAGGTGGGGAGATAAAAAGATAACCATGGCACAGTCCTTACTGACTGTGAGGATCCCATCATATAACTTCATCTATTCCAAAGATGGGCAAATGACAGATTGTGAGTCACATGAGGCTCTTAATTAAAGCCAACAGAGGACTTTGTACTTGCGGGCTGACTCATCTCAATTCACAAGTACTTTACAGATGATAAACACAAACACACTAGCTTTGGAGGGAAATAGAGCTCAGGTCTATAGTTCTCATGGTCTTCCTCCTTCCTCTCACTATCACCTAAAGCACAGAACCCTACCCTGGGCTGCCCCATTTTTTCATCTTCTTAGTTATGTACTACATTAGGTATTTCTGTCTATCATGGTTTCCTCTGCCATTCTTTCCTTCCCCTTCAACCCTCATTCTTCCCTGTCTCATCCCTCTCTCTCTCCTAAGGGTCAGGCTCCACCTGCCTTCCAATTTGACAATTATACTATTTTTCAAATTCATCTTACTCATATGCCAGTGCGATAGGTTTACAGTGACTCTTCAGGATCCTTTTTCCAGTTCCAAAGCCACATAGATGCATTAGTAAAAGAACCTCCTGATGACAAGAAATTATTAATTGATCTTTCTATTTGTAACAGAGTTTAGATGACTACAATCCCCAGATATAACCTATGTGGGTTGGAAGAGCTGTGTGGTAAACTATATTTGTCAATAATCACACTAACCCTTCATCTTTCAATCTGCTACTTCACTCCTACCTTTCTAATTCTCATCCCGGGTTCTAAGACAATCAAGGAATATGTTCTGATATTGCCTCATAAATTAACAGAAATTCTCCCTCTGTCTTATGAATTAATTTGCTCTGATTGCCCCTCCCCTAGTAATTAAACCAGAGAAACCACTTTTCTAATACACACTCTCTGTCCTGATTTCTTTCTCTCTCCCTTAGTCTCAGGCTCAAATAAACACTAGCATTTCTGGCCACATAATGTACTACAATACAAAGATGTATTTGAAAATTTCAACAATTCATCACAGTGAAAAAGATCACAACCTAGTCAGCTCTAACCATTAAGAGCAACTGCTTATTTTTTACCTGTGGAAACACTGTCCTGACATTCACGTCTCAAGATAACCGCCAATTTCTCAAGAATTCTCTTTGGGATACCTATTCCACAGCTTAAGTGTTAAATTCAGTTTTCTCAGGAAAGAAAGACCTTTTCAGTTTTTCTTCTTGATAATTAACTTGCTCAGTATCTCCGAAAAGAAGATCTTTTAAGTCATTTCCCTGTGTACTTCCATAGTCTCTTTCCAGCTATGACAATTAACAATCTCCAGATTCCAGGTAAACTCCCTCCCTGTCATCCAAGAGTTTCTTCCCTCTTAAAGATACATTATTGGCTTTATGAGTTATATTAAAGCTGCTGTTACAGCTTTATAGTTATTTTTAATTATAGTATTGTAGCAATTTGCAAAAGTTGCACAAAAGAACATAAAAGGATCATGTGATTTTTCAAAATTATATTATAAAATATTACAATTTTTCCATTGAAAAGGTTGTCAATTTCTATTTTAAATGTTCCAGTTTTTAAGGTTGTTTTTAGGAAACAGGATGGCATAGATCAGGTTGCAAAAAGTTGAAATACAAATTTTTTAATATGTAAACCAATTTGACATAAATGAAAAACTGCTAAAAGAAGTAAAACTGTTTTGGTTACCAGAGGAATTTCTTCCTGATTAGAATGAAATGATATATGCATATGACTCCATGTTATTAGGTGTAGGCTTTTTTTTCCTTCTTTCTTTTTGGCTAGCCATGAAAAATAGACTGTAAGAGCTTGGAGCACAAAGAAGTCATATGGATGGTCCATTTTACTGTGATAGCACTAATGCATTGTTAGTGGACTTGTGAGCTGATCTAACCATTCTGGAGAGCAATTTGGAACTATGCCCAAAGGGCTATAAAACTGGGCATACCTTTTGATCCAGCAATACCACTGGGAGACCTATATTCCAAAGAGGAAGGACCTATTTGTACAAAAATATTTATAGCAATTCTTTTTTGTGGTGGCTAAGATTTGAAAATCAAAGGAATGTCCATCATTGGGGAATGGTTAAAAACAAGCAGTAGTATATGATTGCAATGGATAACAGTGCTATAAAAGATGAGTAGTAGACTAATTTCACAAAAACCTGGAAAGACTTACATGAACTGATGCATGGTGGATTGAACAGAGCCAGGAGAATGTTGTACACAGTAACAACAATATTGTTCAGTGAATTGTGAATGACTTAGCTGTTCTCAGCAATCAAAGATCCAAGACAATCCCAAAGGACTAATGATGAAGTATACTATCTGCCTCCAGGGAACTAACTGATATTATTTGAATACAGACTGAAGCATGCTATTTTTCACCTTCTTGCTTTCATTTTTTTCTTTTGTTTGAGTCTTCTTGTACAAAATGACTAATATGGGAAATGTTTTACATTGTATAAGTGCATAATTTGCATCTGATTGTTTACCATCTCAGGGAGGAAAGAAAAGAAGGAAGGAGGAATAGAATTTGGAACTCAAAACTTTAAATAAAAGTTAAAAAATTGGAAAAAAATTTACTGTCAAAGAAAGTGTAGGGATTTTGGAATCCTGAGAGCAAAGGGGCATGGACAAGACATAAGGTGCTAGCTAGAATTATTTGAGTATTCAGTTTAACAAAAAGTTTTTAGCTCCTTTCAGAAACAAGTAGCAAACCAAAACAGCAAATATTCTTACTAAGCCCAATATTCACTAAAACCTTAAACCTCAAAAAATTCATGGCACAAGAATGAATGAACTCAGTGTTTTTGTGCTCTAGTAAGAGAGTCAGATCCTGGAAAGTAAAACCAGGGTCAGAGTAAGCTGTGGTTAATAACATTTGGAGACTAGTGAAGGATGGTACTTAACCAAGGGATTGCTTTTTACCGTACTTTGTTCCACATTAGGGCTTTTTTTTGGGGGGGGGGGGAGGGAGGGGAGGGTTGCTTGTTTGTTTTCTTGTTTTGGTCTGGATCTGTGGTTTAATCAAAGTGAGGAACTCCTTCTACCAATGCAGACAGGAAATTGTTTTCCAGCTTATAGTCTTAGTGTGTTGCCTGATGGCTTATATGACTTGTCCAGTGTCATTCACCCAGCCAGTATGTTAGAGACTGGACTTGTCTTCACTAGCCATATGCTAACATCCTAGTATTTAGGGATGTATTTTTTCAGAGAAAATAATACTGAATAGATTGTTTGCTAAATTATGTGTTTCAGTTAACCTGCACACATATAGGAAATGTTCTATAGAAAATTATCAAGATTGTAAATGTCACAATGACCTTCTCTCTCTCTCTCTCTCTCTCTCTCTCTCTCCCCACCGTAGGATTTTCTTTCTTTATGGATTCCAAGCACATCTGAAACACTTCAAATACTGATTGTGCTGTGAGATTTGATCTGCTTGCTACTCAAATTGAAAAAATGACTTCAGTCGCAGGTGAGTCCAACCCAATAAACTTATTCACTTTCTACGGTGAAAATCAGTTCAAGAACATCTGCTCAGGATACACATAGATTAGTTAAGATCTGGTTACCCTGAGCACACTGTTTCACACTCTTCTTCTTAGAAACAACATCCTTAAAAATATTCTTTATTAAATGTCTACTCTGATCCCTTGTTGGGGTATAGAAGTGATCCTGAGTTAAGACCATCACTAGCTTTGTGACCCTGGGCTTAACCTCCCTGAGACCCCCTCAGTAAAAAGGGATATTAACAGCATGTATCACGTCGAGTTGTTGTGAGGACCAAATGAGATGATTTATATAATATGCTCTATAAATCTTAAAGCACTATACAAATTGCTGTCATAATTATTACTGCTGTTCATTTCATCCTTTTATATTAAATGTTCTGTGCACTAGTGGCACAGGTGTTTAAAGGAACTGTTTGTCTTTTTTAAATAACTGAATAAAAATATTAGAATGTTAAGCTCATTTCTGTCAGCTCACTAAAAATATCTTCAGGACAATTTTAGAAGCAGACAAGGTGATGGGGTGATATGTATTGCATGGTTTAATTTCTTGAATGAATGGGAGAACAAAGCATTTATTAAGTGCTTGCTTTGTGCAAGGCACGATAAGACAATCCTTGTTTTTACAGAGCTCACAATTTATAGGGGGATGTAACACATATGGAAGTTTTCATCTGCAAGTCAGATTTCTTCTGCTAGGTCTATATTTTTAAAGCTTTTCATTCCAGGAAGCGGGAAGATTATATAGTTGGTATTTGTTGTTCAGTCAGTTGTGTCTGACTCTTCCTGACCTCATTTGGAGTTTTCTTGGCAAAGATATTGAAGTGGTTTGCCATGTCCTTCACCAGCTCTCTTTACAGATGAGGAAACTGAGGCAAACAGGGTTAAGTGACTTGGCCAGGGTCATACTGTTAGTAAGTATCTGAGGTCAGATTTGAACTCATAAAGATGAGTCTTCCTGACTCCAGGCCCAGCACTCTATCCACTATGCCACTTCACTGACCAGTGGTTGATATGGTGACACCTAATAATAATAACGTCACATCACCTTGTCAATTGTTGTCATTCAGTTGTATCTGACTCTTCATAACCCCACTTGGGGTTTCCTTGGCAGAGATACTGAGTGATTTGCTGTTTCCTTCTCCAGTTCATTTTACAGATGAGGAAACTGAGGCAACTCCTGGACCAGTCACTTAACCTCTATTTGCCTCAGTTTTCTCATCTGTAAAATGAGGATAACAATAGCACTTACCTCCCAGGTGTTTTGGTGAGGAGCAAATGAGAATAATTATTGTAAAGCAATTAACACAGCACAGTATAAATGTTAGCTACAATTATTACTATTTTAAGGAGGGAGTAATGGTGATACAGTTGATAGATTGCTGGGCCTGGAGTCTGAGTTCAAATCCAGCCTCAGACACTTACTAGTTGTACAACTCTGGGCAAGTCATTGAACTTTGCCTCAATTTCCTCATCTGTAAAATGGATTGGAGAAGGAAATGACAAACCACTCCACAATCTTTGATAAGAAAGCCCCAAATGAGGTTGGGAAGAGTTGGACACAACTGTTTGAACAACAAGTCACTTCAGTCTCTTTGCCAAGAAAATCCTAAATAGGGTCACAAAGAACTGGACACAACTAAACTGAATTATTATGTATCTAGAAGCTTATCACTAGAAGATCAGCTATCAGGTAACACTTTTTTTTTTTTCTTGCCAAAGTGATTCATGAAGCCAGTCAACAATGACCTCCTCCTTGAGGCCTTTCCTAATTCACCAGTTCACTATATTTTGTATAATCCTATGTAAGCTATTTGAGGGAGGGTCTATTTCATTCACATCTTTGTATCCCCAGTGGTATGTAATAAATTAATAAATTCTTGTTAACTGATACAAAGGTATAGAGAAGATATGATTTCTTTGGGTAGTGCTAGTATTTAAGTATGATACTGAAGTTTAGGCAGATCATTAAAGATGAATCTTGAAGTTGTATGAAATGGTGATGTCCAAGAAACACTCTATATTCTGAAAACATTTACTTTTGCTTTTTGTTTCAGAAACTAGAATGAGCCGTAGTATTCCTGTTGAGGTGGATGAATCTGAACCGTACCCAATTCAGCTGATGAAACCATTCTCAGAATATTCAATGGAAAGGGAATTTGAACCACCTGGTCCAAATGAGGGCAGTGTGGTACACAGTGGTTCATACCCACCTGAAGCTGCCTGCCCTCCTCCAGCACATCCTTCATCCTCCAGTAAAGCCCAAGAGCTCACAGACCACTTATGTCTTGTAGAACATCAGGACAGATGTCTGCGTAGTAAGATACTGGAGGAGTGTGAATACAGCTTCTGGAGGAGACATCCAGATCCTGGGAAAGATTTCCCCTCTAGTTCCTCAGCTGCTAGTGAGTCAGTGGTTGGAGCACTCCCCCCTGAGCATCCGTTTTCACTTACGGAAAAATGCAATCAGCCACTGGGATCTCAGCTTTCAGCAGTTTCTCCTGACACTGGCCATGACTCAGGAAAATCGGACCAAAGTTTACCTAATGCATCAGCAGACTCCCCTGGCAGGAGCCAAGAAAATGTGCATCGACACCAGCACCCTGGGAACCGAGGGCCACTGGATTTGCCCACAGTAGACACTGGGTATGACTCCCAGCCTCAGGATGTCCTGGGTATCAGGCAGCTAGAAAGGCCCCTGCCCCTGACATCTGTGTGCTACCCCCAAGACTTCCCCAGGCCTCTCAGGTCCAGAGAGTTTGCCCAGGTTGGACCTCAGAGGTACCCAGGATATGTACAGATGCTACCTCCTAATCCTTCTCCACATCCTCAGTGGAACTGTCAGTATCATGGCCCAGGAGAGCTGGATCACCGTGTTCCGTGTAAGTCCCACTTTAATTATATCAAACACCCCACACTGTGCTGTGCTGCCAGATGATGGCACCTCACCATCACTTCCCTTCATGCTGATTAACCTGGACAATGCAAAATGCAGGGAAAGCATTTGACTTCCCTTATGTGTTCTTCATGGGCCACTGGCTTTAACCATCATTGCTGTGGTTGCTTTAAGTTTTTCCAAGGCCTGTCCCATTTGCAGCCTCCTTGGATTAGCCACTCAATAAGTATTTATGAAGCTCCTACTACGTTAGTCATTGTGAAATGACTAACAGAAATGATTGCACATTATGTTCTAATGAAGGAGACAATACCTATAAGGAAATGGTAGCCAGGGGAAGGATATTTGGGTCTTGGAAGTGGGAGGAGGGATGCTCCCTTTCCTTAGAGATTCAGCTCAACAAGCATTTACTGACTGTCTGTTCTGTGCTGAGAACTGTGCTAGGTTCTGGGGATTCAAAGACAGAACCAGAACAGTGCCTGCCTCCAGGAGCTTATATTCCCCTGGAGATTCAATTTTACTGAAACTTGCCTAAAGCCAGAAGGTTGTACTAAGTGAACCCTCAGAACCCTTCTCTAGCCTATTTATCAGGATTCTAGGCTTGTCTTTGTCGGTCTTTTCTGACTGACTTCCACACTTTTGTATTGCTTCCCTAACATAGAATGATGTTGGTGAGTTACCATAACAGGGCGCGCCTGGTTACATAAGCCTGTCTTGGGGCACCTATGTTTCTCTGAAGCATTCCTAAGATAAATGGAAAGCAAATTCATGTGAGAGATAAGTTGTTTTTCCAGTAAGCCCTGACCTGCATGGCATGTCATATTTTATAATTAACCTTCCCTTTTTGCCTGGGTCATTGGGGAAGTTTGATCCTGCCCTTGGGCTATAATTTTCACCCCCATTCTCAGAACTGTACGTTACTATGCCTATGCCTGAGACCCCTAACTAGCCTTCTAGTCTTCTATCTCCTCAATTCTCATCACAGCCACTCATCATGGGAAGTTTCCAAGCAACTACTGCTTTTCTTTTTTGCAATGCTTTATTGAATTTCTAGTACTGTCCCCTGTTTGTGGAAGGGGATATTTTCAAAGAGAAGGGCCCAGCATAGCTCTGGGTTTTTAAAAGGTTTTTGTTAAGGCCACTGGGACTTGAAGGGCAATACAGGGTTTACATAACGTGCATCAAGGAGGAAGAGGTGATGAAGTCTGTTGGAAGAAACATAAGAGGTCTTCAAATTCCCAGAAGGTTACATTAAAAGAAAAGGTGCTGTAAGCTGAAATTATAAAAATAAGAGTGACTGATGCTATGTTTCCTGTGACTAGGATGTTTTCTCTCCTGTGTTTACTGTTTGGATTTCTTGTCATCCTTTGAAACCCTTTTTGAAGCAGCTTGGTCCTGTGAGTGGAAAGAGGCCTGGCTCTGAACTTAGAGGACATGGGTTCCATTCTCATCTCTCATACTTAGTACCAGTACAACCTTGAACATGTCGTTTTAGCCTTACTGGGTTCCAGTTCCCTCATCTGTAAAATAAGGGTAAGAGAAGACAGCTTCTAAGAACCCTTTGAGCCCTAGAGTTAAACTTTTACTGATCTCTTCCTGACACATAGTAGACACTTAACAAAATGCTTATTTATGCATTGTCTACCCCACCCCCAGTCCATGCACGTATACCTCTCACAGCCTTTGGTTTGTTCCTTGTCCTTTCCCCACTTAGCTTGTAGAGGATGACTATCTATGTGGGTATCTTATTACCCTGCTACCTGGAAGCTCCCAGAGGGCAGGAGTCATGTCTTTTCTAAACTCTGTATCTACTCTAAGGCCTAGTACCTCCTTAACCATCAGGTTAATGTTTAATGAGTTTAGCTGAACTGAAGTGGTATCATTTGAGAGGATCTGAGACAACTCTGCCACAAATGAAGTATCTGGACCTATCACCTCTATGGTTAAAATTGCTCCTTTAGTATTTTATTTCTAGTTAAGCATCGTCCTTGTAGTCATTCACCTTTGAAATGCAAAAGACCCCCTCCTGGGAGCAGTAACACAGTAAGTCATTATCACTATAGCATGAATGAGTTAGTTCACTTTCTTCCCTGTACCATGGAGATACCACAGAGCACCTCTCACCTGCAAGGTAAAGATGGTGTTGGGTAGCAGGGAGGGCCTAGGAAGGATAGGTGGAACAAAAGACAGACTTTTCTGCTGGAAAACTGCTGCCTAGTGCTTTCTTGCTTTGAAAGGCCACGTAATCTGAGGGAGGTCAGTCTATGTCTGCTCTCTGAAGTACAGGAGGCTAGGCATGCTCCTGGGGCAGTCTTAGCATATTTCAGAGGGCCCTGGCCCCATGAGCTATCCTCACACTCTCTCCCTCACACTTGGATGCTAAACTCTCCAGGCAGGTGTGTAAATGCCAAATTACTTATAGACTGCCAACAAAGCCACTTCAGAAAAAGACTGTTTGCCTGAAGGGTACTCGTGCTGCTAGAAACCATGGATACTGGTGTATTTCTGCTCTAGAAAAACAGTTCTTACCCCACTTCCCAGTGAAAACAGATAAATAATGATCACCTTGAATATGTATGGAATATTTTGTCATTTTGTAATGAATAGCACAAAATGATTAAAATTTTTTTGGAACCTTTGTCAAAAATCATTTCAGACAGGGTAAAACTGGAAAAGACACAAAAGAAGGCCCATCCAGCCACTCCAAAACAAAACAAAACAAAATCCAAAGTCTGACTTCAAACATTCAAGGCCTCCACTGATGTAGGACTGAGCCAAGACAGTGGATGGCGGTCAAAAGAGTTTCTCAGAAAACAAACAGGAAACAAGATCTATATAATAATAGCTAGCACTTAAATAAGGTTTGCATAGTGCTTCACAGATATCACCTAATTTATTTCCACAACTCCGTGAAGTAGGTATTGTTGTTATCCCCATCTTACAGATGAGGAAACTGAGGCAGACAGCAGGGTCCCACAGCTAGGGAGTGTCTCAGGTTAAATTTGAACTCAGGTTTTTCTGACTTCGGGTCCAGCATTCAAGCAGTGCTGGAATCTTTATGGGATTCATAAAGGATCTCTGAAAGGTTTTTGCTGATCTTTATGGGATCTTTATTTTATTATATAGGATCTTTATTTTGTTATAGGGCTCTAGAATGATTTTGCAATGGGGAATGAATACAACAAAATGATGATCACATACAGGGGTATTGTGAGGCTCAAATGAGATAATGGATGCAAAGCACTTTACAGACTTTAATGTTCTATATAATTACCTATCATCATCATCATCAGCCTCTAGTCACCAGGCCTCCGTTTTGGTGATGACTTCATTCTCTGAGTTTTCTAATTCATTCCTGCTGAACTCAAGCTATGTCAGTAGTGCTGGTACATACTTAACAAGATGTGTGTACTCACACTTTTAATTTTATTCTCCATTATTAACACTTTATGAAATCTAGACAGTTGAAAAAACAATAAATCAAGAAGTGATTTGTGGGGATGGTGGATTTCTGAAGTGCAAATGTTTCCACTGAACATTAAGCCTTGGGCTATGGCTGGAGATTAGAGCTGGGTCCAGCACACCCTTGCCATGCCTACAAATCACTCACTCCTAAAAAAAAAGTCATTACATGATGGAACATAAACATTATCAGAGAAAGTAAACAGGATAGAAGAAACAAGATGGAAAAGAGTTATCTAGAGCTATGCACAGCTGTTCACAGCTGTGGGAGTTTCTGCAATAGTTTATATTGGCCATTTTTTCTATCCTATCTAAAGTGTTTTATATCTTGGGAAAGAAGACTTGAAATAATTTTCCATTTTTCTTTCTTTTGCACTATATTTAATAAGGAAGGCAAACATTGACTCATAATGTAAAACCCTATGTTTAACTTTTGGTTTACAAATTTTTTTTTTTTAAAGCACAAAATAACCTTTTTTTATTAATTTATTTTAAACAAATACTAAAACTGGAATATATGATAAGAAAAAGAATAACTAATACTAAAACTTAAATACAAAGTATGAAATTCTTAGAGTAACTCCAAAAGAATATGGATCCAAGCTTTAAAAGAACCTTAAAAACCATCTCATGCTGGGGCTCTTAAATTTTGTATTGTTCATGAACTCCTTTGTCAGTCTAGTGAAGGCTATTGATGAAATCCATTCTTCTTGAAATAATATTAACTGCTTAAAATAAAAGAAACTATATTGAAACAACTAACAAAATATTTTTGAAAAAACAAATTCAAGAGACTCCAAAGTTGAGAGCCCCTGATCTAGTCTAATCTGGTCATTTTTTGTCTGGGAAACTGAGACCCAGAAAAAAAGATATGACTTACTCAAGGTCACATAGCTCAATCTAGGATAACAACAAAATGTTGCCTAGGAGAAGGCTTAATGAAGAGATTTACTTAAATAGTTTACAAATTTTAAACTCCAATGTGGTATAGTGGAAAGATTGCTAGACTTAATAGCACAGAACTGAATTCACCTAGCCCCATCACTTACTTGGAATTAGATGGTGTGCAAGTTACTCCATTTCTCTGAGCTTCAGGACCATCTGCCTCTAAAGTCTATTTGTTTTAAGGAAAGTGTTTTGTAAGCCTTAAAATGCTATAAAAATGTGAATTGATGAAAGCACAAGATTGTTAGTCTGCTGCCCAAACAAATTGGGAAGTTGATGTGTCTAGGATCAGAGTTGCAAGGGACATTAGAAGCCATTAAGTCCAAGGCCCTCATTTTATAGATGAGGTTATGACTTCCTCAGATCACAGAGATAGTAAGTGTCTGAGGCAGGAATTTGAAATCAGGTCTTCCGGACTCTATCCACTTTGTTACCTAGCAGTAGCCCTGTCTAGTGCTGGCCTAGTAATTGCAGGCATCTTTACCTTGTCTTCTCTATAGCTTTAAGCAATTAAAAAATGTCAACAACTCTAATTTTGTATGTCCCCCAAGTCTCTGAACTCTTCTCTAAGCTTTCAACACTCTTTCTCTTAGTGACTGCATCAACTCCCATAGGTTTAATTACTATCTCTATGCAGAGGGCTCCCAGATCTGTCTGTCCAGCCCTAGTCTCCTGACCTCCAATCACATGCATGTAACAACTACAAAATGGACATTTAGAACTGGATGGCCCATGGTTATCTACAATTCAACACATCTAAAACAGAACTCTTTCTTTCTTTTAACCGTGTGTGTGTGTGTGCGCGCACGTGTGATGGACCCCTTTGGCAGTCTGGTGGAGCATAAGCCCCCTTTTCACAATAATGCCTTTCAATGCATTAAATGAAACACATGGGATTACAAAGGAAACCAATTATGTTGAAATAAAAATGTATTTTTTTTTCCCATCCAAGTTGACAAGGCCCCAGGTTAAGAAGCCTTCCCCTAAATCCACTCCTCTTCCTAACTTCCTTATTTCTTTCAAAAGCATCACTGTTCTTCTAGGCATCCAGGTGACAACCTCAGTCATCCTCAGCTCCTCATTCTTCCTTCTAACCTACATATCATTTGGCAACTCTTGTTAATTTTACCTCCACATCTTTCACATCTATTCCTGTCTCTCTAAAATGACCATCACCCTCGTCTGAGCCCCCATCACCTTTCACCTGGACTACTGCAGTAACCTAATTGGTTTTCCTGCTTCAAGTGTTTCCCATTCCCAGTCCATCCTCCACACAGCTGCCAAAGGGATTTTCTTGAAGGGTAGATCAGATCATAGCATTTTCCTACTCAATAAGTGCCAATGGCTGACTCCATGTTGACTTCAGAGTAAAATATATATTCCTCTTTTTGGCATGGAAAGCCCTTTACAACCTGGACCAAATCTAGCTAGTCATAGCTCTAGCTACCTCTGCCTCTCTCTCTCACTCTCACTCTGTTGTCTCTCTGTCTCTCCCCCTTCCCCTTTTCTTCTCTCTCCTTTCCTTTTTAATTGCTGTACCTTCCCTCTCCTCATAAGCACATCCTTGGTAAGTCTTATTCTGCCCTTTCTTTATTCTCACTAAGTACCTCTCCTGTGGCCTGTTCCTAAATAGTGGTTGCCCTTAACTTGCTGTAATGGTTGGTAGGATGTGATAAATTAACCCTCACTGAAATGTTAGTTTATAACATATTACAATTTAAGGTGTTTACATTTTCCCAGGATTCTCTTAAAGACCAGAAAGTCTTTAAGACCCATGGGAATAAACCTCTAAAAGTGAAATTCCAGGCATGGTGACAAATCAGTAGGGAAAATAGGAGAGAGCAGTGTAGGGAGGAGGCCCAGAAGGGGGCTTACTAGTGACCTTCAAATTATATCAGAATATTAAATAGCATGTTAAAAGTATGGGACCTTTTCCTACTTTCCATGACCGCAAATGAGGCTTTCTTGGCAAAGATATTGAAGTGGATTGCCATTTCCTTCTCCAGCTCATTTTACAGATGTAGAAACTGAGACAAACAGGATTAAGTGATTTGCCCAGGGTCACATAGCCAATAAGTGTCTGAAGCCAGAATTGAACTTCAGAAGACTGGTCTTCCTGGCTCCCAGCCCAGCACTCTATCCATTGTACCACCTAGCTGCCCCATATGGGACCTTTAGTGGTTATCCAGTCCAAATCTCCTCATTTGAAAGATGAGGAAACTGAGGGCCAGAGAAGGTTAACTGTCCAATGTTACAGTTTCCTAACTCCCAGGTCAGGGAAGCAATTGTTTATTGATTAGGTCACTCCTGAATTTGCCAGCGTTGTAGCAATGATGTGAATAACAGAAATTTGAAGCACTAAAACTGTGAAACCTTTCATTTGACTGATGTTCTCCCTGGTTCCTGGCCTTGCTTTTCACATAAAGATGCATTCATGGAGGGTAAGGTTGGAGAACACTAACAATTCCTAGTTATTTACCGAGTCACAGAATTGAGTTTTCTCAATCAATTTAAGGGATAATTAAATTGCAAGGAGCCTCCCTGAGTAGCTATCTCCATCTACTCCAACCCATTTAGAAACTAAATAAAATCTCCAACATATAGAATTGTTCCATATAGCTGAAAAAGATCTTAACTATTATCTAATCCAACTTCTCATTTTTTAGATAAATAAACTGAATCTAAAAGAAATGGATTGCTTGCCAACATTATATAACTAGGAAATAGTCAAGCTAGGGCTTGAACCTACAATAACATGCTATGTCCTCAATAAATCCAAGATATACCTTCTTATGTATGTGCACACATTTTTACAT
This sequence comes from Notamacropus eugenii, assembly GCF_028372415.1. Classification (NCBI taxonomy): domain Eukaryota; kingdom Metazoa; phylum Chordata; class Mammalia; order Diprotodontia; family Macropodidae; genus Notamacropus; species Notamacropus eugenii. The sequence goes on along the minus strand of NC_092873.1, from coordinate 191,820,098 downwards.
TTATGTTCTTGGTGTGTAATAGAATGTTGAGTCACCAGGAAGCTAAAGCAGAGCTCTAGGTACTACATCTTTGAGTGAGGGCAGCTAGGTGGTGCAGTGAATAGAGCCCTGGGCTTGGAATCAGGGAAACTTGCCTTCATGAGTTCAAATCTGACCTCAGACACTGGCTGTGTGATTTTGGTCAAGTCACTTAACCCTGTTTGCCCCAGTTTCCTAATCTTTAAAAATGAGCTGGAGAAGGAACTAGCAAACCACTCCAGTATCTTTGTGAAGAAAACCCCAACACAGGGTCATAAAGAGTCAGAAACAACTGAAATGTTATCTTCAGACTGGAGTTCTGAATATCCTACTATAGTCAGACTAATATCCCTGACTACTAGTGATAAGGATCATTAAATATTGGGACATGCCTTTAGACAAGAAAACAGCTTTAAAAAATTTTTAAGATGTATATAAAATTAAGGTCATAACTGGAAGATAATTTAGAGGTTATTTACTTTATTTTTGAGATGAGAAAAAAGGACGCCCAAAGTAGGGGAAGTAACTTGTCTAAGATTACTCAGGTAGTGAGGAGCAAAGCCAGGACTCAAACATATTTTCTTTCAATGACATTCCAAGGCTAAGTCTAGAAAAGACAGAAGAGGGGAAAAGGAGCAACCAATGCCACAGACTGCTTTTGGTGAGCACTGAAGCATATCGAAGGCTGAGAACCAAGCTATCTTTTAATCAAAACTGTGTTTCCTCAATCTCAGGAGAAGGGGGCAAGGGCTAATGTTTTCCCTTTATTGTCTATTCATGTTCCCTAGTTCCTAAAATTCAGTCATTACTGTTTCTGTAAAGACTTTAAAATTTAATTGAGATGCAACATGATGTAGGGCATAGAATGCTGAGCCTAGGGTCAGAGAATATTATTGCTCAGTTGTTTTCAGCCATGTTTGATTCTCCATAACCCCATTTGGAGTTTTCTTGGCAAAGATACTGGAGTGGTTTGTCATTTCCTCTTTATAGATGAGGAAACTGAGGCAAACAGAGTTAAATGACTTGCCTAGGATCTCACAGCTAGTAAATGTCTGAGGTCAGATCTGAACTCAAGAAGATGAGTCTTCCTGACTCCAGCCCTGGCACTCTATACACTGTGCCATCTAGTTGTCTTCGGTTCAGGGATTCAAATCCCAATTCATTCACCTATGGGCTATGTGACCCTGGCCAAATCATTTAGCCTCGATATATCCCAGTTTCCTCATCTGTAATATGGGATAACTGCAGTACTTACATCACAAGAAGGTTATTGTGAGAATCAGATGAGATAAAAGCCCTTTGTAAACATTGTAAGACTACAGAAATGTTAGTTGTTATTGTTCATCTAATTTGCATAGTGTATCTAGTTGTTATTATAGCAGACGTTCAACTGGTTTTCTGTTTCATAAAGAAGGAAAATAACAAGTTCTGCTTCCTAACTCAAGTGATGAACACAATAACTTATTGACATTTCCTCTCATACAAAAAAGAGCACCAAAATTGTTGTATTTTGCGGGACACTTAAGATATGCAAAAGCAGTCTGGGATAGGGGAAGAGTGCTGAACTTAGCAGAAGACCTGGTATTGAATTCCAGCTCTGATGCCTTCTAGCTACCTGAACCTGAACAACCCAACTTCTCTGAGCCTCACTTTCCCCATTTCCAAAAAAAATAAGTCAATATTTCCCTCACTGCATCCCAGGAAGCTAGTTGGAGCAGTGGATAGATAGAGTGCCAAGCCTGGAGTCAGGAAGACTAATCTTCTTGAGTTAAAGTTTGGACTCAGAACTGTACTAGCTGTTGTGATCCTGGGCAAGTCACTTTACCCTGTTTGCCTCAGTTTCCTCATCTGTAAAATGAGCTGGAGAAGGAAATGGCAAACCATCCCAGTATCTTTACCAAGAAAACCCCAAACAAAACCCCAAGACTGAAATGACTGAAGAACAACCAATGTCCCAGGATTCTTTTGATGAAAGTTTTTGTAAACCTTAAAGTACTTAATAAGTACTATAACTTTTAAGTAAAATCATAGCACACAACATAGGTATAGCTATGTTGGCTATCGCTTATTCATTTCCGTTTACTATACCACAGTTGAGACATAATGGCTCTGGAGTCAAAAGACCTAGGTTCAAATCTTGCCTGACTTCTATTCACTGTGTGACCTTGGGGAAGTCACTTAATTTCCTTGGGCTCCACTTTCCTCGTCCTCATGTGGAATGAGATGATTGGATTAGATGGTCTCTGGGTTCCTTTGCAGGTCTTGACTGATAATCATAGGGTACCTTTTTTTAAAACAAAAAAAAATGTCAAAATTCTATGTGATTCAAAATTACTGATATAGAAATGCTTTACTTGATTAAATATGTAAAACCTATATCATATTGCTTACTGTCTCTAGGAAGGGTGAGAGAAAGGAGAGGATAGAATTTGGAACTCAAAACTTAACAACCAACGTTAAAAAATGTTTTGACATGTAATTGAGGGAAAATATTTTTAAAAATTCTATGTGATTGTAATTCTACTATTAGTATTTGTTGCTTGAGAAAAAATGCATAGTGATAAAAATCACTGTGAATTCATTTATTCATTTAAATGAATTTCTATTATATTAATCATATACATTTGAAAATTAGCCTGAAAATTTAGTCTGAAAATACAGTCTGAGACAGTATTCAGTCTGCAGAAGGTATGTTTGCTTGTTTTATTACAATGAGTTATTAATGGAATGGCTGGCACTATTTTTAAAGCTTTCAGAGCCTGGAAATCTGGGTGAAGTGATGAAAGTTTCAGCTTTAGATCTTGTTCCACTGTTAGCTTGTTTCCATATTTAGATTTTGGTGCAGCAAGTTCAGAAATTCCACTTTCCCAAATACACACTGCGGTGGAAAGCATCAGACATTCCACAGCTTTAGCCACCAGAGCTGGGTCCTCAGAATGAACAAGTAGCCAGGAGTCATTTAGATTCTTGTTTGGAATGAAGTACTGATAATAGCAAAAAACCAAAACACCAAACAAACCACAGTTCATGCCACATACCTTTTCTTGGTGCTTAAGCACCAAGATCAAAGTTATAATGCTTGGTGTGCATGATGTCTTGGGAGCCCCCAATAAGGATGCAGCTCCCAGGACTCTATGGCCCACAGGATAGGAATGACTGTCTTCTCTACTCCCATCAAACTGCTTGCTTTTCCCCACATACACTGACACTTAACTGCTCTGATGTCCCTGCCCCTGTGCCTGATGAAACTCCTCCCAACCTTCAAAGCTTAGTGCATGTGTCATTTTCCTAGACAGAAATAATCTGTCCTGCTTCTGAATTCCCATGAGTTCTCCTTTGGGTTTCCTTTGTGGCATTCACCTGGTATTCTCTCATATAGTAATTAAGGATGTTCCAGGAGAATGTAAGCATATTGAAAGCAGGAACTGGGAAGGAGGAGTGGGGGGAGTGCTGGTTGGATTTTTTTTTTTTATCCCTAAGGCATAGCCAAATGCATGGAACACAGACGTTTAAATGCTTGTGGAATTAATCTGAGTTGAAATGCACACTTTATCTTTTTTCTCCATGAGATTCTAAGCTGCTTGAGGGCAGAGATTATGCTTGAAGTATTCAAAGACACTCTTTGGTGCTGAGTTGATAATCAGTGCACTAGTCTCTCTCCAAACTCTACTTAGGAGAAAAGGGGAGCTGTGTTATTCTTTATAGTTTATGGCAGAATTGCGAAATTTTAGACTGTCACAGAGTCTCAAAATTTAATCATTCTTTCTTTAAATTACATATTCTGTTTGAGTCTAACCTTAGCTGGCAAAGAATGAAATAAATTTCTTAGAAAATGAGAGGGTTAATTTGCTAGGGCTGATATGTGGTACAGTAGCTAAGAGTGTTAGTTTGAGGGTTTCTAAGATCTGGGTTCCAGTTCCTACTCTGCTCCTTACTACTACCTGGGTGGCCTTGGAGAAGTCATATGGCCTCTGGGTCCCAGTTTTCCCATCTATAAAATGAGGGGGTTGGACTCTATGACCTCTGATGCCTCTTTCAGCTCTAAATTTATGATTCTACGTTCCAAGGCATCAAATTTGTACTGTGCTTATTTTTTCTTTCACAGGCAAGAAAGGAGAGTGTTTTTCAGTGTTTCTTTGTTTTGTCTTAACTTCTCAGATGGCCAAGACTACCCTAGGGCAGACTACCAGCAATTGGTACAGCCAGCTCAGCTAGTGCCAGGCCTTCCTGGACCCTGTGGAAGAGATCTCTATCCTCCTGTTCAAAAAGTCATCCTGAATTACCCCAGTCCTCCTGGCCAAGAAGAAAGCCATGCACAAAGAGACTATTCTTCCCCGGTGCCCCCAAGATACCAGTAAGTGGTACAGAGCCAGTGTTCAGGCATTTTTGAAATGGAACCAAGACTTCAGACAGCTAGGTGTTGTAGTGAACAGAGTAGTGGGCCTGGAATTAGGAAGATCTGAGTTCAGATCTGGCATCAGACACTGACTAGTTGTGCACAATTTGCCTCAATTTCTTCAGCTATAAAATGGGGATAATATCACCTACTTCGTACAGTTCTGAAGATCAGATGACACAATCTGCAAAGTGTTTACATAGAATACTGGCATCCTATGGATACATTCCAGTTGGATCTTCCCTCTGTCTTTCTCTTCTTGATCTAGATTTGTCAGGCATCAAGGTTCAGTCATACAACCAAGTAGTAAGAAAGTAAGTTCTACCCAAACCCATACAATATAGCTCTGAGAAAGAAAAGTGCCTTTTTAGGTATCTCTTTATAATACTAATAACTAAAAAAAAATTATAGTACTGAAATTTATGTAACACCTAGCAGTTTGAAAAGCACTTTAAATACGTGGTCATATTTAGTCCTCACAACAACCCTATAAGATAACGGCTACAGATATTATTACCCCCATTTTGCAAATGAGAAAATTGAGGAGAAGCAAGGTTAAATGATTTGTCACAAAGCTAGGAAGTGTCTGAGGCAGGATTTGAACCCAGGTCTTCCTGACTCAAGTCTAGCCCTCCATCCAATGAATCATATAAATACAAATCTAGAATCATTTGGTGGAAATGATCTTGAAAAGCTATCTTGTTCATCCCTCTACTTTGGGTCAGAATGACCTCTCTCCTAGCACTGGCAGTGTGTGCTGTTTATGAAACTACCTCATAAAAGATGTACACTTTTTATAATCTCCAGGATATAGCAATCCTCAACCAGTAAGATGTTCTTTATCTCCTGCTTGTTTTCTGAAGCTTAAGCCTATTCCCTATACCCATCCTCACACCCATATACCTACCCACACAGGTATGCTCACATGTGTGTACATATACACATATATATATATACACATATAAGTTCTCAGTGAAAAAATAATTTGTCATTTCCTACTGTAATCATTATTTTTGTATGCTTCTATAACATCTACATCTCCAATACTGTATATGCTTCTGCAGCTGCCTATAATACTTAACATAGTACCTGACACCTAGTAGATGCTATATAAATGCTTATTCCCTTCCCTATGTTTTTTCTCAGCAAAATAATCTGAGTTTCTTAAGCTTTTCTTTATCATTCTAACTCTTCAACCATTTAAACATCAATCCCTGCTCATTGGCCTCCTCTGAATCCTTTTTAAAGTTTTCAGCCTCTAAAGAAAGTTATGTGTCCAAAATGAGACAGCACCTGGACAATCTTGAATATTTATCTGAATCTCATTAATTTAAGCCAAACTAATTTATAATAATTTGGACAGGAGTTAGGATGAAATGTACCTTTACTTAAGCAAATCCTTTCTTCCTCATACAAATTAATATATTACATTTCTGCTTTTATAGAACTGGTTGAGACTATCAAAATGAGTTTTCCCCAAAAATTGGCAATTAACCCCCAAGCATTCATTGTGGAAAAAAAGTCCTTTTGAATGATAAGACAGAAAACATACCTGTGTTCCTAATTTTTCTCTCTTATTAATGAGTTAGAAGACCTAGAAGCTTCATTTTAAAAATCACGTAAAGGGATCATAAGCATCATTTAAATAATTTAAATTCTTGTTACCAATTAATTTAATACAGTTGATATTTCCCCTTTAATAAGAGGATTTAATAAGGGATTTAAAACATTGTAAACAAGATTGACATAAAAATAGCTAAAATTCTAAAGAAAAAAATTATTTTCAAGCATCTTCATGAAATAAATTAGGTTTTGAATAGTTGTAGATTTTTGAATCATCTATTGTAGGTGCTAAAATCTTGTGGGGCTGGTTTCATTGTGGTGGGTACCACAGGCTGAATAAACCCAAATAATTAGAAAAATTCTATTGTTATTTTTGAATTAGATGAAAAATTCTAGACATATCATCTAGCCAACTTACTAAATGCAAAAAAAAGGGTTTTATGTATATGTGTGTGTGTGCGTGCATGTGTTTAGTATTATTAGAATGTCTGTAAGTCAACTAGCATCTATGAAACATCTATTACATGACAGGCACTATGCTTAGTGCTAAAGAATGTCTTATCTTCTGTTTCACCTACTAAGCAATGATTCTTTTACCACAAACTATTCCAGTAAAGAGTTTTGTTGGGGAAAAAGAAATGACACTAGATCCTCTTTTGATCAAGTAACATTTCCATTTCCCATTACTTCATCCCTGTATCCATCAAAATACAAAGTATCTGGTTGGTTTTTCCATACAGACCCTCTTTCCCTGGTATCAGGAAAAAGTATCAATGTTGCAGAGTGAATGAATGAATGAATGAATGAAAAAAAGCATTTACTAAGCACTTACTATGTGCCAAGTATTGGGGCTCAGTATTGAGAATGGACACACATGTACACATGGCAAAGGTATATATAGATATAGGGGGAAACCCACTAAAAATCACACAAGTTAAAATTCTCTGAAATATATTCCCCAATAGTTGGGGGTTCTCTTTCTCCAATCTCAATAGCTTCAGCACAGAGCCTTGGATAGAGTAGGGTATCTGTAAATATTTAATGTCACATCAAACCTCTATTCATCCCCAGGTTTGAGAAAAAGGATAGCAGTATAAGAAACAACTATCATCTTGTATTGCTCAAAGACACTGTGTGCCCCATCGTTTTTCTTTGGCAGAATATACATTTTCCATTATCTGTTTCCTTCTCAGGGGTCAGATATATAACCAGCCACCTCACCAAGCTGCTGCTCAGGATGACTCCCATGAGTATCCCGTTGATTTCAGACCCCAAATTAACCAGATTCCTTCCCCAGCTGCCATTCCAAGACCCCCCAGCACACCTGCCATCAGAGGGACTTTGAAAACCAGCAATCTGCCAGAAGAACTGAGTAAGTTGTGTGCATATTGGCTTCTCTTCTTTGTTGTAAAATCCTGTTATTCTGATCACTCTTGATGCCTGATAATCCCCAGTTCTGGGATATTTCAAATAATCCCAATAAAAGCAAGTGTTTTGCTTTAAAAGTTGTCAGGCATTTCACAAGTGTATGTTAGGTAACCCTGTAAGAGCTTTCGGTTATGCTCAGGGATCGCTCACTACTGGGTTTTCTTTTAAAAAAACACTCATTTCTCCCTCCATTCTTTGAAATGGTGCCCTGAGCTGCCTAGCTGCTTGACTGAATTGATCAGTTGTCTAAATGTGTGTGCGTGGTATTGACCAATGACCCCACATTTCACCATAAATTAGTAACAGCCATCAAGAAAGAGGTTGTTTTCTGGAGAGATGAGTGAGAAACTGGGTTTGGAAAAATGGGTTAACATCCTCCATAAGGCTTCACAATCAAACACTTAATTCAAAGAGACATTCAGCCCAGTGTCAGATGGTGATTCCTCTTCCATTTTATTCTTGTCTGGCCAGAACCAGAAATGTTGAAATATCACCAAAATGTTCTTAGATTAAGGTCAGGCAGGACTGTGAATTCCAGAAACCTTATAAAAACAAGCACTTCTCATGGAATTGTTGCATTCTGTTGTGCTTACTGGAGAAACCCAGATGATTCCAATAAGCATTTTCCAAGTCTGGGTGCTTCTCAGGACCAGGCCTGAAATAAAACCCTGTAGCGTTTACTGATCACTAGGGGAATGGAAATGTGTGGTCCACGTCTGTCTCATTTATTCCTGTTACTGCCTTGGAATATTTCTTTGCCATGGATACAATTTCTTTTCCATCCAGAATATGTTTTGGTTTTTGTTTTGTTTTTTCAGAATTAAAAGGGAGGTTAGTTGAGTTTCTACACATTTAGGTTTGTAATTAGAGCATTCTAAAAGAACCAAAATGGGGTCAGGAAGAGTCGGACACAACTAAAAATGACTAAACAACAATAGGAGAATTAAATTTCTACCTCTCTCCCATCTCCCTCCCCCCTGCTTATCACATGGCCCTAAAAATCAGTATCCACATTTTATGTAATAATAATTCTAATGTATATCAACAATTAAGGTTTTAAAGCAATTTTCTCACAACAACCCCATGATGTAAGTAATATAAATATTGTATTTATAAATTGATAGATGAGCAAACTGAGGTCTAGAGAGGTTAAGTGATTTGCCAAAGGTCACGTAGCTATTTGATAGTAGATTTGGAGCTTGAGCCCAAGTCTCTTACTGCCTAGTATTGTGTATTTTCCACTACATCATGACTCCTATGCCAGCCATTTGTTAGTTATTCCTCCCTATTTTTCCCCTCTAGAATCCCTGTAAACATCATTTAAAAAGCCCTCAAACCACCCAAGGATGAGATCCCATACAGTCCACCAACTCCCCCGCAAAAAGAATGTTGGCTCTAATTAATACTATTCAAGAGACTCATTTCTAACCTACTTAACAATTATCCTCTCCTACTACCAACACACTATACCACTCTACCTCCTGTGTTGTGAGATCCCCCAATCTTTGTCATCAAGTTTTACCACCCTAGATGTGAATTACAAAACTGCACTACAAACTTGCATCCTCAGTCAGAGCAACTCTACTTTTCCTCCACCCAACTCTTGTCCTCTGTCTCCTTCCCCAGTCCGTTCCACTGTGTGTCTTTTGGAACTTCTGCTCTAGTCTCAGTAAATTCCCTTATAGGATCAAAATCTTCCCTGAATGCACCTGTAACCTCCTCACTTTAACAGAAAGCTGGCTTTTCTGGAACACTTCTCTCTAAATATTCTCCAGTGGAGGCTCTCTTTTCCCAATTCTGACCCATCTCATACGGTCAGGAAGAAAAATTGGTATATTTTTTTCTTCTCCACTCCCACCTCCAGACCATTCATCTGCCACCACGATTCAATAACCTTTCCTACTGTGAAGTCCATGCAATCTATTTATAAAACTCTAATTCCATTTCTATTACTGTTATTTATCAACTTTCAGATTATTTTTTTAGCATTGTCAATGGCATTAGCATTTGGTTCCCTGTCTTTCTTTCTATACTATTTATTCCCTGCCATCATCATCATCTTTGGTAATATCAATGTTTATTTTGATATCATTTCTAATATACTGACTTTCCATCATTCTTGCCCTGCTAATTTCTTAACACCCACCATCTGATTTCTTCAATGATGTTCCTGTCATGATGAAAGTGATCAAAGAAAGTTACAAAATCATGATGGTTTTGCCAGCTATAAATTTAGTGTATAACCTTACCTGGACCCTCTCTGTTATTCAGTGCTTGTTTGTGTTCCACTCTCATTGATTCCTTAAATCATTGATCATAGCAATTACTTTATTAACTCTTCATATCCCCAACTTCCTACACCCGTAGCATATGACTCATATGTCTCTTATGAGAAGTTATCCAGTGTGAGTGAGTTCCTTCAATTCCTCTCCATCATACCTCAAAATTCATCAGTATCTTAATGCATTCTCTACTCCTTCCCTTCTGTCTTAAGGGACAATATGTTCCTGACTCTGTTTATTCCTGTACTTCTTGAAATTTCTTCTCACACTCTCCAGGACATTACAACATCAATTATCCACTTTCTCCCATGAGTCCTCAAGCTCCCTTTCCCACTAGCTCCTTCCTTTATGCTTAAACAAACGTTCAGTTTTCCCCAATCCTAAATAAACCATTTGTTGATCCCTTTGTTCCACCCAGTTACCAACCCATCTCTCTTTCCTTTTACTGTGCTAAACTTCTTGAAAACGTAACCCACACTTCCATTTCTTCCCAACCCACTAATTTCTCAATCCCTTAACGTCAGCTTCTACTGTTTTCCTAAAGGTCAACAATAGTTTCCTTAATTACCAGATCCAATGTTTTGTTTTTTGTTTGGTTTTTTTTTTAGTTGACCTTTCTTGAACTTTTGGCAGTATTTGACACCATTGATTACCCACACCTTTTGGGTGTACTTTCCTCTTTTGGTTTCTGAGAACCATATGCTGCTGGTTCTCCTTCTGCCTTTCTCATTTACCCTCAGATCTTTTAGTTAGTGAACACTTCCTGATGTGTGTGTTTGTTTTTCCTTCCTCATCTCTTAAAACAATAATTTGCATATATTTAAGATCTGGAAACCACTTTATAAACATCATCTCATTTGATCCTCGCAACAATTCTGTGAGGTTGGTGAAATTATCACACCTATTTTATATATGAGAAAACTGAGGCGCCCCAACGCTAAACAACTTACTCAGGATCACACTAATAGGTTACTACTGAGATAATATTTGAAACAAGGTCTTTGTGATTCCAAGTCCAGAAATCATTCCATTACTCCATCACACTGCTTCCTCAATATTCCTGTTCCCCAAAGTTCTGTCCTTAGGGCCTTTTCCCCCTACTTCACATCCCTTATACATCTCATTCATGCCTACACCTGCAGCTATAATCTCTGAATAAATGGTTCTTAAATCGACACAGAATCGACAATCAGAAATATCCTTCATTTTCCTGCCTCCATGTATTTGCTTACAGTTTCCTCCACTTGGAATGTCCTTCTCCCAACCCTCTACCCTGATCTTCATGTCTTGAAGTCCTGTCCATAATACATGCCATTGCCATCTCCTTCATGAAGCCCTCATTCCTAATTCCTCCAATTAATGAAAATTCTTCCCTCCCCAGCGCACCTTGACATATCATTTAGTTCAGATTTCTCTTGTGTCCTTGTCATATATCATTTTACGCTGTAGTTATTTATATATGCGTTGTATTCACCTAATGGATTCTGAAGTCTGTGGGGTAGAAAATACGTCTAATTTAATTTTTGTAGCATCTTCCAGTGCCCAATGTCTCAGGTACCCAATAAATAGCTGAAGTTACCCCTACTCTCCACAAATTGTCAGGAAGATCATCAGGACATCAGAGAACACTGAGCTATGAAAAGGGCTCAGTGGGTGTCCTCTGTCCTTCTGTCCTCATATATTTCCCTAGGGTACTTCACTTAGGGATTCCCAGCTCTGTTGTTACACTCAGGGACACAGAGAGTTGCTTGGGCACAGTACCAAGTATGACTGTAAGCAGACAAAGATGGCTGCATCATGAGGGTAAGGCAGACTCTGGGTACTGTTTTAAAGTCATAATATGACTTTCGAGCCCCCACCCCACCCCCACCTACCAAGCTTAGAGCATTAAAGAGCATTGGGTGCAGAGTATGAGGACCTGGGTTTGAATTCTGACTCTGTTACTTATTCTTTGTGGGACACTGGACAGGTTACCCAGGTTATTCTGTGGGCCTCAGATTTTTCATCTGTAAAATACTAGAAAAGACTAAATGAGCATAAGGAAGTCTGTTCCAGTTTCAATTCTTCTGATTTCATGCCTTATCCTCCTTTGGCCATATAAGCAACAGCTTCTAGGCCCCTAATGGTCCAGCATTTCCATTACAAAATTCCCTAATTTTAGTGTTAGAAGGAATTTCTACTATAAAGTTTTCAACAAATGCTTGTCCAATTTCTTCTTAAAGACCTCCAATATGGGGGAATCCATCACCTCTGAAGGAAGTACATACTACTTTTAGACAGTTTTATTGTAACGGATGCAAAGAGAAGTGAGCAGAACCAGGAGGACATTGTACACAATAGTAGCAACCTTGTATGATGATCAACTATGAATGATTTAGCTCTTCCTAGTAATATAGTAATGCAAGACAATTCCAAAGGATTCATGAAAAAAATATTATCCACATTCAGAGACAGAAGTAAGAGTCTGAATGCAGATCAAAGCATACCACTTTCGCTTTATTTTGTGTGTATGTGTTTTTTTTCCCTTTGGTCTGTTTCTTCTTTTATAACATGACTAATATGGAAATGTTTTACAAGGCTGTACATACATAACCTATATCAAATTGTTTACTCTCTTAGAGGGGGGGAGGGAGGGAGAAAATTTGAAACTCAAAAATTTTAATTGAATGTTGAAATTTGTTTTTACATGTAATTTTTAAAAATGCCATAAAAAATTTTTTTTAAAAAGAATTTTTTTTTCTGGAACCACACTTAAATTTGTCCCATGCAACTTACTCCTGATTTTGCCCTATGAGACCAAATACTACTAATGTAATCACTCTTTCAAATAATAGCCTTTCAAATATTTGAAGACATGTCCCCCCAGAGTCTTCTCTTTTCCAAGCTAAATATTAGCAGGTGGTTCAACAGATGTTCACATGGCAAGGATCAGAGGCTTTACTCTCCTTTGGTCAGTAAGTGACACCTCTATCAGTCACCTGCCTCTTGAATTCACCTTTTCCAAGTCCTCTTCCCCTAATTGACTGAACTAATGTACACAGATAACTTGAGCCATCTTAGACTGGAGAAGGAAGAGGACGGAGAGTACCCCAGGTCAATCTAGCTGCCCCCACTCAGCGCTAGGCATAATCCTATCAATGGGCTGGATAGGTTTCCCTTTATTGAAGAACAATTAACACTGTATACAATGTAGTCCTGTTTCTTTGAATTGAGTGCCTTGACTAGTTTCTAATTTATGTGAAAAAATCTCTCTTAGGAAAAGTCTTCATAACCTATTCCGTGGACACAGCTGTGGAAGTCGTGAAATTTGTGAACTTTTTGTTGGTAAATGGATTTCAAACTGCTGTAAGTATTTTGTCCAAAGAGAAGATGGAACAGCAAAGGAGATAAGATAATGAATCAAAAAGAGGAGAGAGATAAATAAGGCAGCTAGCTGTTGACATTTTATACTGTCTTATTTATGTTTCATTTGAATACAAACTTAATGGTTGTGGGTTTAGGCAAATTTGAAATTATTCAAGTTCTCTTGCAATGTTTCCTGTGTGCTTTCTTAAAACTGCTTTAATATCACTGAAAACATGAATGAGTCTCCTCCAAAACCCAACAGGAATAGAAAATTTCTGGTGCACATTTTATCAAGAAGAAGCCTGGTAGATTAGACAGAGAGCTGGACTTAGAATCATCAAGGCCTGAGTTCAAATCCTACCTCTGACACTAGCTGTATAATCATATAATCAAGTCACTTAATCTCCATGAGCTTCAGTTTTCTCATCTGTAAAATGGGGATAATAATGCTTGTAATCCCCATCTCAAAAGGCTGCAGTGAGAGGAAGTATGTAAAACCCTGTGTTAACCTTCCAGTTGTGAGCTGCTCTCTTCTACCTGCTAACTCTGACAGATGTGGTTATACTGCTTGTGATGGGGGTATACCAATGAGCTTCCCCTTCCATTTCATAAGCCTTGCTCGGCACTGAGAGGTCATATGATACAGCAGAGAGAAAGCCAATCTCAAGTTTTGCTTTTGTAAATGCTGGCTTTGTGATCAACAAATTATTTGATGTCTCAGGCCCCCAGGCAATTATCTAAGACTGTAAATTTCATAAAAGAAGCTGTTTGGTGGGAGGAATTCCAATGAAATCACAGGTTCAGTTCCATTCCCACTACTACATACCAAATAACAATACCTTTGGACTACTCCCTTCCAGTTAATGATGCTACAGAAATGATGTTGTATTAGATGTAAGAAATGGTGTCATATTAAATGTTAGAAATGATGCTATATTAAAAACAGTGTCCTCAAAGGGAAAATTGCTTTAACTCAGCCTGGCAGATAGATTTACTTATTCATGGATCCTAGGTGGCCAAGCCTCAAGTGAAAACGGGGAGATATGGTTAGAGGCAGTGGGGGTAGGGGAAAGGCAGGGTACCTTTGTTCCATTTAATTTTAGGCCACATTAAGTAGCACCACAATAGTCCAGGTTATGGATAGGGAATAATTGGCCAATTCCATCCAGTGCTCTGACTCTTTCTTCACTAGACCAAGCAATCTGGAAACAAAAATTTTAACTCTAGCCTTGCTGCTAACATTGTGTGATCTTGGCCCAGGTCAGGGAGCTCAGAAATGAAATCACACCAAAAAAAGCTATTGTGAGACACTGCAGATTTTTTGCGGGAAGAGAGGCCTCTCTTTTCCTTCCTATGAAGTCCTCTGTGTACTCAGTGGGAAGGCAATAAATATTAATTGCTAATAATTACATTCTGCAAGATGGTGCAAAATTGAAAGAATGCATAAAAAATAGGAAATTTGGAGGATGAGAAGGGAGGGTAAAGAGGGGATGCTTGTCACTTAAATTTTCTTTTTCAAAATTACTTAGCATCACTTAACAGAGGTATCTTTTTTAAATTCATCATTTTCTTCTACTAAAATCTGACTGGTCTAGGAATCTAGTTTTAAAAAATGCATTAGTGCACATGTAATAAAATCACAATGCCCTTGTTACTGAGTAACTACTGTATCACTCTCTTGTTGCTGAAATAAAGAAAAGTCTTGGTCTAGTGTACATTGAGGTCAAATTCCAGAGCCTCAGGCAAAAAGGTACGAAAGGTAGTGTCCAACTCCTTCTACCACTTTCCCCATACTCTTGGTTAATTGTAAAATAAACAGATCACCTTTGGAGCTCGGCTATGTCTTTTTGTGGCCTCCTTGCCAATCTGGTACTGCCTGAGCTATTTATACATATATTGGCCTCCCATTGTGAAGTCCTTAGCACAGGCTCATAGACTGAGTCCACGTACCACCAGCGGTCCCATTGTAACCTAGTAAAGATGGCACTCTCAAACCCTGAGAGGGTTACTGACTGTGCCTCCTTTATTTACAATCACTGAGTGATTTACATTTGGGGTTAACAATGCCGTTAGAATCACATTGCTCTAAGGACTTCAGAGGCTTATCATTTGCCCAGTCCTCAGGTTCCAAGCACATGAAAGCCATAGCTCATTCCATAATAATCACTCACCTCTCAATAGTATGCTAAGGTTGACAAAGAGCTTCCCTCAAGCAACTCTGGTGGGGGTGGCAACTATAGGAATTATTATCACCAACTTATAGATTAGCAACTGGGGCTCAGAAAGATCGAGTGAATTGCCCTAGCACAACTAATAAGTTGTTAGAAGGGTAATTCAACCCCAAGTATTTCATTACTCCAAGTCTAGCACTCTCTATCACCCTGTCCATCCCCCTAACCCCCAACCCAGACAGATGGGAGCTTTGCTGTTTAGGAGATTCAATCAACCAGCATTTATTGAGTGCCCACTATGTGTCTAACTAGGCATTATGGGGTACATGAATGTACTCTATAAAACACAATCTCTTTTCTTAAGGAGCTTATAGTCTAATTTGAAGGATAAAACATGATCACACAAAACAGTGAATAAGGAAGCTTTATAAAGAAAGGCCAAATTGCATGGCATAATTAATAAGATAAGACTGACTACATACAGGAAGTTGCCTAGTTATCGGGGCAGCTAATGACTTTAAAAAGGAATTAAGAAGCTCAATATGGACTGCAATCATCTGTAAAAATTTCATGGAGAAAGTGGGATGTGATCTGGTCCTTGAAAAAATCCAGAGAGGACATTTGGCAGGGATAGAGAGGTCTGGAGATATGAGTCAAAGCATGGAGGTGAGAGTCAGAAGGGAGAGTAATCCATGGCATCTGCCTGACTAGAGTGAAGGGTAGGTGTTGGGGAAGCAATAGGAAACAAGTTTAAATGAGCAGGGTGGGAGCAGATGATGAAGAGACTTGGAAGTCAGGTGGAGGATTTTGATTATTTGATGTCTACTGATTAGATCCAACAGGAAATAAACAGCTATCACAGGCTCTTGAGCAGAGACAGGGATGTGATAAAGGCAGCGTTTTAGGGATATTAATCTGGCAACTGTATGTAGAGTGATTTAGATAGTATATTTACAGGGAAAGAGATTTTAGTCTCTCTTGAGGAGCTGGTTCCAGTAATCACCCTGGAGTCTACCATTTCCCCTCTATAATCATACTGCCAAGTGGGGATGTTCTAGTTAATCCTCCATGGAATTGGAGAGTAGTAAGCACCTTCTACTTAATAGCTCCTAAACTGGAAGTCAAGTCATCAGAGCCATCAGACTGCACAAACAGAGTCACTCTTGGGCTAAATGATCCCAACTCTTCACCTTTCCTACTAAGAATTATTTTCATTCCAGGACTTACTTCAGTTACTATTCCTTGGAGCTCCTCCTAGTTTCATTTTTTTAAAAATGTTTAATGTTCTATTAAAATAGGGTAATAGACTGGGTTAGAAAAAGTCTTAGAGGTCATAGAGCTCAACACCTTCATTTTATAAATGAGGAAACTGAGGCTTGGGAAAGTGAAAGTGATTTGCCTAAGATAAAAGAGGTATAAGATGACAAAGGTAGCATTTGAACCTCTTATCTTCTGACTCTAAATCCAGGGGTCTTTCCATTGTCCCAATATTTAAGTGCTAACCCTCCCCACCCCCAACTCCAAGGTAAAAGTACTGTGTTTTTCTATAATCCTTTTTGAAATATCCAAGCCTAAATTGGACATGATACTCTAATTAGGCAGCTGATCGATGCAGAGTACAGAACTATTATTCCTGGCTCTGTCACATTTTACATTCCTAGGATCATGTTTGTTTGTTAAATATTACTGACCCATTAAGCTTATGGTCAACTGTGACTTTCAACTTTAAAAAAAATGTAATTAGGGATAGCTTTGGTGTGTGAGAGCCACTGTAATTGTATAAATAGAGGTAACAACTATGCTAATAATGAATGTTAAATATTCAAATGTTGAGATATGAAATATTTTAAGGAAATTTTCTTTTATTCTTTAGACATGGATTTCCCCTTTAATCACACCATCCACCCCAAAATAATTAGTAACTATCTGGGGCAGTTTTAAAATCTCTTACTATTTATATCTTCTCACACCTTGAATCTGCTGTCAACTTCATTAATATTCTCTTCCCAAAATCCTCTTCTTACAGATAGACATATTTGAGGATAGAGTACGAGGTATTGACATCATCAAATGGATGGAGCGCTACCTTCGTGATGTAAGCAAAAAGCAAAAACTACAAGGTCCACTGATTCTTTCCTGAGATTCAGTTATTCATTCGACAGAC
This sequence comes from Notamacropus eugenii, assembly GCF_028372415.1. Classification (NCBI taxonomy): domain Eukaryota; kingdom Metazoa; phylum Chordata; class Mammalia; order Diprotodontia; family Macropodidae; genus Notamacropus; species Notamacropus eugenii. The sequence goes on along the minus strand of NC_092873.1, from coordinate 191,802,731 downwards.
TTTCATTAAGTACCTAGTAGATGCCAGGGGATACAAAGCTGAAAACAACATAGTCCCTGCCCTCAAGGAGCTTATAATCTACTGGTGGTGCAGGGAGTGGGGAATATGACACGTACCCACCTAAATGTATACAAAGCATGTATGAAGTAAATAAATAAACTCCAGGGGTTCCTATTGCCTCCAAAATAAAATATAAAATCTTTTTTTGTGGCTTTAAAAGCCCTTCATAATCTGGCTCTTCCTAGCTCTCCATCCTTCTTATACGCCACTCCCCTCCATCTATCACATGACCCAGAGATACTGACTTCCTTGCTATCTTTCACACACAATGCTCCATCTCCTGACTGTGTCTTTTGGCAAGAAATCTTTCCCTGTTCCCCCAGCTATAAGAGTCTTCATTCTGAGATTAGTTTTCAATTACACTATATACCTGGCAACAACATAATAATTTCCATGTTGTTTCCCCTCATTAAAATATGAGTTTCTTGAGGATGCGACCATGTTGTTGGTTTTCTTGGTTTCCTTAGGGCTTAGCACAGTGCCTAGCACATAGTAGGTGCTTAACAAAGGCCTGTTGATAGATAACTAGAGGGATTAGGAAGAGCCTCACATGACAGGTGCTGCTTGAGCTAAGCCTTAAAAGAAGCTCATAATTCTAGGAGATATACAATCCTAGTTGTTTGGTTCAGAACCTCTGCCTCTTGCCTGTGTTGACTGACTCTAAAAAAAATCCACTCTTCTTGTGAGCCATGCAGGCTTGACAACGACAAAGGGGACAAAGGGAGGAAGGATGAGAAGGTAGGTGACATCCTGTGGAGGGAAGAAAGACCAGCAAATTGGAAATAATGAAGAGACCAGGCACAGATGATTGATAAAAATCAGGGCAAACTCTTTTTTAAACAATAAAGATGAGACTCCAGTGTAATGGGAGGTCAACATTTTCCTGTCCCTCCTTTTCTTCCCCCCTCCCCATTCTTCAGCATTTTGTTTAGTCTTAGGGCTTTCCTGAGCAGGCTCTCTTCGTGGGTACTCTGTCATCTCTGAAGTCCCTTAAATCATCCACAGCAGTTCTCTGCTCACTGAGCTGTGATTTGTTTTCCCCAGGCTGGCTGGCCAGGATCTGCGTGGAGGACACTGCAGTTTAATAGGAAAGAAATTGATGGTTGTGGCTGCATCCTGGTTGGTGCTGACCAGTGTTGCAGCTGCAGCCTGGTTGGTGCTGACCTAACCTTTCTGCAGGGGCCCGTGGGGGCCTGGAGCCTCCCTACAATGCAGGCCTTTTGTCTGAAGTGTGGAGGGATTTGCTTTGTGCAGGAGAACTGCTTTCTTCTGATTCTCAGGCTGCATTCAAAAGGAAAGGCAGCCATTAGCTGCAGTTGCAGTTCATCATGGATGCAAAGTCTTTTCTGCATGGAGGCTGAATCCTGTCGAATGTTTTTCTCTTACATAATGCAATCCTTCCTGAGAAAATGGAGGGCAATAAATATCTATTTGGAGACTGCCTCCTCCAGTATATATCAGGTATTTGATTGGAGAGGGGAGTGGAGAAAAGAAGTAGATGGAGAGTAGGGATTGTGATGCATTTTACTTTCCCGAGTGAATGAAACTTGCCGTCCTCCCTCAGCACATCATAGAATACTTAAGATCCTAGCTGGCCAGTATCCAACCTGCCTTTACCAAACAGACTTTACTTTATATGTCCATAAAAGTGCTTCTCTCTCATTAACAGAAGACAGTGATGATAATCATTGCAATCAGCCCCAAATACAAACAGGATGTGGAAGGAGCAGAGTCCCAGCTGGACGAAGATGAGCACGGCTTACATACTAAGTACATCCACAGGATGGTAAGTCCTGAGCAGACAAGGTTGCTGAGAGAAGCTACAATAGCTCACCTTCCCAGAGACATAAGCATTCTCTCTAACAAATTATATCTCCTTCCCTGGGGGCTCAGCATTGTGTTTGCCTGGCTGTACAAAAAGACACTTAAAGCTTGCTATGAGGGGTTGGAATAGAAGGCATCATGGGTAGAAGAAAGGACACTGGATTTGCAGTTGTAAGATGTGGGCTTATATTCTGTCTTGACCACTCCTTGACTCTGTGACCTGGGACAAATCATTTCGTCTTTCTGTGTCTCAGTTTCCCCAGCCTGTATAATGAGGAGGCTTAGAATACGTGATCTCTAAGGTCCCTTCTACCTCCAAATCGATGATGCCATGAACAAAATGTAGTATGTGTTGAACTTTCATTCAAGAGACCTGAGTTCAAGTTTAAAGTTGTGTGATGTTGGTCAAGTTACTTTTATCTCTTGGCCTCAGCTCCCTCATCTGTAACATGGGGACAATGAGATTCATACAACCTATCTCACGCGGTTCTTAGTTTGCTTTTTGTTTTTGAGAAAAATGCTATAAAGTGTGAGTTATGGTATTATGAGGTCAGATTTGCTTCTCCTGCTTTCTCTAATGACAAATGCAGAAGGCTCTGACTTTACAACTGGCCTGCAGAGAATACTTAAACTAGGACTGACTGAAGAAACTTAGGAGAAAACAGGTTTTGGCACAAAAGCTAACAACCAGAGCTGTCTACTCATGCAACGGGGTTGTTCTAGTAGGTAGTAATGTCACAACAGTGACATTCAAACAGTAAGATTAAAAAAAAAGACTGAATGTTCATCTCCTAGGGATACAGTAGAAGGGATTCAAGCAGTAGGTGGGAGGTTGAACTAGCTCCAGAGTTTCCACCCACCTGCCTAAAATCAGCACCAACTTAGTAGGTGGGTTTTCCAGCAGACAAGCAATTAGGGTACAATGAGCACTCCAACTTTATGAAAGGAGTGAAGCCCAGATTTTTACTACTAAAGGTCCTTACTACTTAAAACTGAGTCTTTATTTTCTCCTTCTATCTCTCCTGCTCCTCTCATTCCCTGCTTCCTTTTTCTCCCCAAGTCTCAGTTCTTGATCCTGAGTGGCTGCCAAGGTGGTGTGGGGAGTGAATTATAGTATATTTGAGTTAGGCCACACAAGACTGGATCACTTCTGAGGTTCTTCAAATTCTGAACCTAATGAGTGCTGGGCTAAAGCTCTCACTTTGTGTTGTATCAGGTAACATCTGCCACCAATACAAACTGCTTCATTACTCAGGAGTCATCCTATTCACCAAGAACAGGGGCAAAGAACCTGAAAGAAGAACCAGAGCAGCTAGTATCAGGGATCTCTGCCTAAGGCAAGGGGACAAGGGCAGGATTCAGAACCAGGAGGTCAGGCAAAGTGGAGATAAGAAAACAACACAATTGAGGAATGCACAGTGAAGCAGAACTGCTGCTCCAGATAGGTTGAGAACATAGGGACTGGGGCAGAATAGCTGGCATTTAACTCATGAGGTCATCATTGGCTCATCCTCTTTCTTGAAAGAGAGCCTATACGTTGTCAGGGCTGAGAATCATAGAATTAATAGTTGGGAGGGCTTTTGGAGACTTCATCTCTCTGGGCCTCAGTTTCCTTAGGTATAAAATGAAAGATGATCTCTACTCACTGGGTGATCTATAATTCTAATTTTCAGTGAAATAATGTAGTCCAACCTCATCATTTTGTAGTTAAGGGAACAGAGATCCAGAGAGGTTTAAATGAACTTGCCCATCCAAGCTGGGAAACAGTAGATCTGAGATTGGAATCCAGGTCCTCTAATTCCAAATCCAGAGCTCTTTCCACTATACGTGGGGCAAAGTCTGGAGGAAAGGTAGGGAAGAATTATTTTAGGACTTGGTCTTGGAAGCAGAAGACAGAATCAAAGAACAAAATGGGGGGGAGGGGTTTGAGGAAAAACTTATAAGACATTGCCTCCAGTTTCAGGACCACAATAGTTTTTTCATGTTGAAGCCCCAAACTGGTGCCAGTCCATAGAGTAAACTAACTCCCAATCATGACCTGACTCAGGGTTTTTACACTCCTTGGCCATTAGTTGACAGAATGAAGCCTCTGGGGAATGGAAGTATACTCCTAGAGCCCCAAGTATGTTCTCTCCATTTCTAAGCACACAGCTCATGCCAACAGCTGGTATGTGGGCAGTGCTTTAGTCCAGTGCCAGTTTCTGGGAGACACACATTCAGAAGTGTTCCTACTCCAGCTCCCCAGAGCTCAGCTGAACCAGGCAAGTATACATAGGACAACCACATAATTATGGATTGACTAATCTAGGCATGATCTAAATGTGTGAAAATTAAGTTAATTGGAGAATGGTATTAGGACCCTTCCACCACACCTAAGAGCTGATAGGAAGATCAGGTAGAGGGCAGATTCTACTAAATAAGCTGACACCTTGGGACCTATCCAGCACATAAGCAATTCCAAGGGGATAAGCATTGTAACTTCACGGTGTGGGTAAAGAAGTCCCCATGGACAAGTGTAGAAAGCACAGCAAAATTGACTCATGCTGACCAGAAAGGTCTATTTCAGGGTGAAGATAACTGTATACAATTATACTGTGGTTGGTAGTTAGCTTCTGATAGCCTGGTAGTCCAGGCACATTTTGTAGTCAACAATTACTGAGCACCTTAAACCTGACACCCTTCATGTGTCCAGCACCATGCTCTGCTTATAGGTCTGCACTGCTGTTAATGCTTACATATGTTTGTACTGCTCTTTACAGATTACAAAACATTTTCTACACAACAACCCTGAGAGGTGGTGCAACTATATTCTATTTCACAAATGGGAAAAGTGAAACTTTAGAAAGGTTAAAAGTTTCACAGCTATTATATGGCAGAGTTTACACCTGAACCCAGCTCTTTTGACCACGAATCAATGGTGTAGTAGAAAGTGTATTGGTTCTGGAGTACTTTGATACTTACATATAAACTTGGGTAAATCCCTTAATCTCCCTGGGCCTCAGTTTCCTCACCTGTAAAATGAGAGGACTAAATTAAAGGTCCCTTGAGGTCCCTTTTTATAGCTCTAAAAATATCATCATTTCATAGTGTGACTCCAAGTCCAGTGTTCTTTCTCCTCTATGCTGAAGTCTGTACTTCATTTAGGTCATCTGACTTTTGGGTTGAGTGATTGTGAGAAAATGATATTTGTAAAAGAAAAAAATAATTCCAGGGGGAAGAGAAGGAAATAGTTTGGTGGCTGTTGCCGTTCAGCTGTTTTCAGTCATGTTCAATTCTTCATGACCCCGTTTGGGGTTTTTCTTGGCAAAGACACTGGAGTGGTTTGCCATTTTCTTTCCCAGCTCATTTTACAGATGAGGAAACTCAGGCAGACAGGTTTAAGTGACTTGCCCAGGGTCACCTATCTAGTAAGTGTCTAAGGTTATATTTGAACTCAGATCTTCCTGATCCCAGGCCCTGTGATCTGACTACTGTGCCACCTAGCTGTCCTATAAAATAGTTTGGACCTGTGATTTTATTGCTTTGAGGAACTCTTGATAAGGAAACTCCTTCCACTGATACATATAGGCAACTTGTCTGTACTTTATAGCCCTAAGAGATTTGCCTGAATTACCAAGAAGTTAAAGGACTTGCCCAGGGTCTTATACCTGGTATATTTGTAAAAGGGCAGGACTTGAACCTAGGTCTTCTGACTTCAAGTCCAGTTCTTATTCCACTATATACTTCTTGGAAACTCAGTGTTTATATAATCTTGAAACATTTTTAGGGCATCTTCTGATTTTTTAAAAGAAAGTTGTTTTGAAAATCATATTTTTAAAAATTGGAACTGATGTTTCACTCTACTGCTCAGCATGGCACCATGCAGAGGAAAAGAGTTAAAATTATTAGCTCTTGGTGTTCCAATAAGGAAATTAAAATCATAATACTGCCTGTGTCTGTGTGTGCAGGTAGCATTAATTAACCTCTCAAACTAATTCCTGCAATTAAACCCACAAATCTTTCTGGTTCCAGATGCAGATTGAGTTCATAAAACAAGGAAGCATGAATTTTCGGTTCATCCCTGTGCTCTTCCCCAATGCTAAAAAGGTAAAAACCAAAAAGTTTATAATTAATACAGTTTGAGTCATCTGGCTCTATCATAGGGGAGCTGAAGAAGAAAGACCTGCCAACTTATTATCAGTGCTTACAAAAAGTGAGGTTAGCCAAAAGATCAAGAGGTTTGGACACTCACTTCAGTGGCCTGGATTGGTTGAGTTTTAGGGCTTTATCCAGTAGAACCATCACTGTCTTCCTTACCCCCCAAAACCTTCTTCCACATTAGGAAGTGGCTTGTGTTTTAACCAATGACAGTAAACACAGAAGCATGAATTTTATCTGATACTCATCTTTACACAAAAAAGGCCAACTATTTGGATGTGCCTGTTTTTGCTGGCTGTTCAACAGATGTGTTTTGTTACATTTCAGCTAAAAACCCATCTAGTACAACACTCATTAGCTGGAAGGATAAGTGAATTCCACTGGGGTCTCTCCTTAAATTGAGTTCTGCCACAGTTCATGTGAGGACTTTTTGCTTTAGGAGATATTACCAGCTGAGGATGGAGAGACTTCATGAACTGGGGGAGGGTGAATTTATTAAGAATATTAAGAATAATGTGACAGGCCCTGAAGATAGTAAGACAAAAATGAAAATGGTCTCCGTTTTCAAGGAGCTTACATTCTACTGTGGATGGAGGGGAAAAGATAATGCGTATGTAGGTAAGAAAAAGAAAAATATATGCAGTCATGGAGAGGGAGAGTGCTAAGGAGTCTCTTGGAGGAGGTGGTGCTTGAATTGGGTTTTGAAGGATGCCAATGATTCCAATCAGTGAGAGGGAGGCCACTCTGGACCTGGGGCACAGTGTATACAAAGGCATGAAGGCAGGGGGCAATATGCTGCGACTGGGAAATAGCAAGTAAGCTGTTTGTTCTATGTTCTATGGCTGGAACATAAGAGTGTATGAGGAAGAGTAATGTGAAATGAGTCTAGCAAACTAGGTTAGAGACAGACTGTGAAGTCTTTAAATGCCAAACAGTTTGTATTTTGTCCAAGAGCAATGGGAACCCACTGAAGTTTCTTGAGTGGGGAAATGACAAGATCTGTGCTTTAGAAATATCACTGTCTTTTTTTTTTTTTATTTAACTTTTAACATTTATTTTCACACAATTTTGGGTTACAAATTTTCTCCCCTTTTATCCCCTCCCCCCCCCCCAGACCCAAGCTTTCTAATTGCCCCTGTGACCTATCTGCTCTCTCCTCTATCCTCCCTCCCTGCCCTTGTCTCCGTCTTCTCTTTTGTCCTGTAGGGCCAGATAGCTTTCCATACCCCTTAACCTGTATTTCTTGTTACCCAGTGGTAAGAACATTACATTTGGTCCTAACACTTTGAGTTCCAACTTTTTAGCTCCCTCCCTCTCCACCCCTTCCCCTTGGAAGACAGGCAGTTCGATATAGGCCATATCTGTTTAGTTTTGCAAGTGATTTCCATACTAGTTGTGTTGTATAGGACTAACTATATTTCCCTCCATCCTATCCTGTCCCCCATTACTTCTATTTTCTTATGGTCCTTTCCCTCCCCATGAGTGTCGACCTCAGATTGCATTCTCCTCCCCATGCCCTCCCCTCTATCCTCCCCCCCACCCTGCTTGTGCCCCTGTCCCCCACTCTCCTGTATTATGAGATAAGTTTTCCTATCAAAATGAGTGTGCATTATATTCTTTCCTTTAATGGAATGTGATGAGAGTAGACCTCATGTTTTTCTCTTGCCTCCCCTCTTTATCCCACCACTAGTAAGTCTTTTGCTTCCCTCTTTTATGAGAAATAATTTGCCCCATATAACTTCTCCCTTTCTCCTCCCAATATTTCTCTTTCACTGCTTGATTTCATTTTTTTTTTTAAGATATGATCCCATCCTCTTCAATTCACTCTGTGCACTCTGTCTCTATGTATGTGTGTGTGTGTGCATGTGTGTGTGTGTGTACTCCCACCCAGTACCCAGATACTGAAATGTTTCAAGAGTTACAAATATTGTCTTTCCATGTAGGAATGTAAACAGTTCAACTTTAGTAAAAAGTCCCTTATGACTTCTCTTTGCTGTTCACCTTTTCATGGTTCTCTTCATTCTTGTGTTAGAAAGTCAAATTTTCTTTCCAGCTCTGGTCTTTTCATCAGGAAAATTTAAAAGTCCTCTATTTCATTGAAAGACCATTTTTTCTCCTGAAGTATTATACTCAGTTTTGCTGGGTAGGTGATTCTTGGCTTCAGTCCTAGTTCCTTTGACTTCTGGAATATCCTATTCCATTCCCTTCTATCTCTCAATGTAGAGGGTGCCAGATCTTGTACTATCCTGATTGTATTTCCACAATACTTGAATTGTTTCTTTCTAGCTGCTTGTAATATTTTCTCTTTCACCTGGGAATTCTGGAATTTGGCCATAATGCTCCTAGGAGTTTCTCTTTTTGGATCTCTTTCATGCGGTGTTCTGCGGATTCCTTGAATATTTATTTTGCCTTCTGGTTCTAGAATCTCAGGGCAGTTTTCCTTGATAATTTCATGGAAGATGATGTCTAGGCTCTTCTTTTGATCATGGTTTTCAGGTGGTCCCAGAATTTTTACATTGTCTCTCCTGATTCTATTTTCCAGGTCAGTTGTTTTTCCAATAAGATATTTCACATTATCTTCCATTTTTCGAATCTGCGCGGTATGTTCTGAGATATCTATCTTTCTCATAAAGTCCTTAGCGTCCATCTGTACCATTCCAATTTTGAAAGATCTATTTTCTTCAGTGAGCTTTTGAATCTCCTTTTCCATTTGGTTGATTCTGCTTTTGAAAGCATTCTTCTCCTCACTGGCCCCTTGCACCTCCCTTGCCAACTGAGTTAGGCTAGTTCTCAAGGTGCCAATTTCTTCAAGATTTTTTTGGTTCTCCTTTAGCAGGGAGCTGATCTGCTTTTCATGCTTCTCCCTCATCCCTCTCATTTCCCTTCCCAGTCTTTCCTCCACCTCTCTAACTTGATTTTCAAAATTCCTCTTGAGCTCTTCCATGGCCCAAGCCCATTGGGTGGGCTGGGACACAGAATCCTCGATTTCTGTGTCTTTGCCTGATGGCAAGCATTGTTCCTCCCCATCAGAAAGGAAGGGAGGAAGTGTCTTTTCTCCGAGAAAATACCCTTCAATAGTTTTACTTCTTTTCCCTTTTCTTGGCATTCTTGTCAACCAGTGACTTGACCTCTGAATGTTCTCCTCACACCCACCTCGCCTCCTGGTCCTCCCAGCCAGCGTTTGGGGACTGAGATTCAAATGCTGCTTCCCGCCTTAGGGTTATTGGCGGGGGCAGGGCTGCTATTCAGTGTGAGAATTAAGATCAGGTGTTCAGGGGCAGGGCTGCCTCCCTGGCTCAGTTCCCTCCGGGGGTTTATGCATAAACCTTCCACAATGGATCCAGGCTTCCGCCTGATTGGGGAGCCCCTGTCTGTAGCCGCCTCTCAGCTTCTATCTCCTGGGGGGGCCCGAGCCACGGGGGCACCCCATTCCCCTCTCAACCAGCCAAAGGGACTCTCTCACCTACCCCCGTCAGTCCCCTGTTGGTGGGGGGGCTTGTAACGTCGCTGGACATCGCGTCTCTGGAGCTTTCTCGGATCTGTACCTCTCGGAGCCGGCAGCCGCCGCAGGTCTGGGCTGGGCACCGCGTCTGCAGCACGACAGACCTTTTGCGAGAGGTTTGCAGGTCCCTCTGTGGGTGGGGGGACCCACGTGGCCACTGGAGATCCCGTCCCCGTAGCCCTCTCGGATCTTTTCCTCGCAGTGTTGCTGCCGCGGTAGGGCTGCTCTCTGCTCCCCGTCCTGGCGCCCAGTCCACGGCGCGAAGCACCCCCCGCGAGAGGTTTGCAGGTCTCTCCAGAACAGAAATCTCCCTCGCTCCAATATTCCGTGGTCTCTGGGTGCAGAATTCGCCCTGGGTTAGTCCCCTCTGCCGTTCTGTGATTTGTGGGTTCGGAGCTATGTGTATGTGCGTCTTTCTACTTCGCCATCTTGGCTCCGCCCCCCACTAGAAATATCACTTTGTATAAAAAAAATGAACATTGAAAACTATCTTTACATATAATTTCAAAAAATAAAATACTTTTTAAAAATGGATAAGAGAAAGCAAGGAAGAAATATTACGTTGGCAAAGGATGCCTTCTGAGCTTCTCATGTAACTAACATGGGGTAGGGTCAGGGTCCACCTCAGACCAAAAAAGACTGGGAAGATCTTCCATACAATGGCAGCTTTTGATCTGCTCTAGGGAAGGTACCCATGACTGTCGAATGGAATCTCTGGACTTACTCTGGAGAAGATAGGAACATCTTTTTATTGTTGTTGTTCAGTCACTTATCAGTCATGTCTGACTCTCTGGGATTCCATTTGGGGTTTTCTTGGCAAAGATACTGGAGTGGTTTGTCATTTCCTTCTCCAGTTCATTTAACAGATGAGGAACTGGGGTAAACAGGGCTAAATGTTTTGCTTAGGGTCACAAAACTAGTAGTAAGTGTCTGAAGCCACATTTCAACTCAGGAAGAAAAGTCTTCTGACTCTAGGCCAGGCACTCTATCCATTGTGCCACCTAGCTGGCCATATTCTTTCTAGAAGTGTGGTCCAATGGCATCTTCTATGGCATTGTCTGCAATTGAGCTTACTTGCTCAAAACAGTTTACTTGCTATTTCCCAATCACAGCATATTGCCCCCTGCCTTCATGCCTTTGTACCCACTGTGCCCCAGGAAGGAGACGGGTTTGTTCTAGACCTATGTAACATAGAACCCCAGGAGCAGTCTAACACCCAAAAGGCCTATTCAGACTCAGAGCAGATCAAAAAGTCTAGGTCAACCATAAACTAGTTCCAAGTCACCTTTAGCCTGGTATTCACCTACCCAAGAATTAGGGTCAGAATTCCTAACCTAGAGTTAGCCAAGCTATACAGTCATCCTTAAAGGATTGTAGATCTGTGAATCAATGATCAAGCTAGCATGTTGTATGTATGTGTTTGTGTTTATGAAAAGAAAGTATGAGGAAAGTCAGGGTAAAGTAAGTAGAAAGATGGGGATCTAGCAGTTACTAGTAATGAACAGAAAGTAGAAGAGATTGACAGTACTGTATTGGTAAAATCACTAAGGATGTGAGAGCCCCAGTATTACACATGGTATCTCCATACCTTTGCACAGGCCTTTCCTTATGCCTGTAATACACTCCTTCACTTCCTCCGCCTCTAGATGGAAGCCCTAGCTTTGCCCAGGTACCATCTATTACTGGAAAATTTTCCTTTTTACCCCCAGTTGCTAGTCCTCTCCCTTGAGATTACCTTGTATTTACTTATCTAAGCATGTTTATGCTCACAGTAAAATAGAAATTCCTTGAAGGCAGGAATTGTTTCATTTTGATCTCTGTATCCTCAGCACCTAGCATTCAATATGTTTATGCTTAGTTTGTGAATTGAATTGAAAATGAAATGGGAGATCCACAGAACTCAAATACTTAAATGAATGTGTAATAAAAACAGTAATAATGGGAAGGCACTAAAGCATGTCGGAACTTTGAGGACCTATACTGTGGGTCAGCCATCAGCACTTTGAGGCAAAGGCTTAGTTAACTTATTGTAAGGTGGCTTCACCTTCCAGGCAGTCCCAAGGAAAGAACCCAAAGGATAGCATTAGAATAAGGATAGAAAGAAGACCAGCCTGTTTTGACTTTACATTTTTGCTACTAGATGAGGAATAACTAGTATATTGTATAACAGAGCAGAGAGCTTTGTTTATTATTCATCCATCCAGTTCTGTGACCATAAGCACAGATGGGACCTGTTAGAGTGAAAGGATAATAAGTCAGAGGAAGCTTACAGTCCCAGCAAACTTTCCTTCCCCCTGTCCTGTCTAGCCATGGGGAAAAACCACATCACTCAGAGCAAACTTGGCACCATCTCTTTCATGTGAAGATGATGAAAAGTGCATTACAACCTAAAGGGAAGGTTGCTTCTTCCTGGTGGAAAATTCCCAGTCCATGTGGTTTCCATGATTTAGATATGATGAGCTACAGGTGTAAGTTCCCCTACCTCTCCTGCCACTTGTAAAAAAGGAAACAAAAATGCCACCAAGATTAGTGGAAGAGTCAAATAAAACTCTTGAGGCTTGAGGGCAATGGTCCTAGGAAGTTAGCATGAGGAGTGTGTAGTGGTAGTGGTGGAGGTACCCAGGGGCTTTTTCTAACAACCTGCCTTCTCCTTCCGACAGGAGCATGTGCCCACGTGGCTGCAGAACACCCACGTTTACAGCTGGCCCCGGAATAAGAAGAACATCCTGCTTCGGCTCCTGAGGGAGGAGGAGTACGTCCCTCCTCCAAGAGGGCCTCTGCCCACTCTGCAGGTGGTGCCCCTTTGAAGGTGCCCAAGAGCCTGGGGGCAAAAGGTGCTGCTGCCTTCCTTTAGACTGCATACCAGGGCACTCCTGGGACCTGAGTGATGGGAGCAAGCTCATGCTGATAGCTTTTTCTCACTTACTCCCTAGGCAAGGCTACGGGTAACTTCTCTCAAGCGCTTGTCCCCACTCAGCATCTAAATGGACTTTAACACTGACGCTGAGACAGAAGGAGCATATGCCACCCTGAGTTCTTCAACCTACTGCCCAGTGGGATGTACAGATTTTTTTCCTCTCTTAAAAATCACCTAGGGTATTTCCCTTAGCACCTTCACAAAAAGATAATGTAAATGATATTGCAGGAACTATAGACTTTGACAAACATTCCCTATTTGCTTAAGGACTCTTTTTTCCTGTTTAGCCAGACGTATTTTTCTATCCTTAAAACCAAAGGATTTCATGTACAACACAATAAAATGTTTACTTTTGTAAGGCTGGGGCTCATTTATATCTAGAGAGATAAGGGGGGGGGGGCACCTATTCAATGGTGAGACAGGCAGTTGCCTCCTGGCCTGAGGCACAAAATAAATTAGATATTCTATCAGATAAAACAGAACAGATTCTCCTGAATGAAAGGATCACAGCAAACAGCTTCTTTTAACATCCTCATTGGCACTTTTACTCTAGCAGTTCAAATTTTAACAATCCCATGTGGTCCTCAGTACAACTGTGACTGTATAGAATTACTCTATATTTTAGGATCTGTATGGGTAGAAGTGGGCAGGTAAGTGGCACAGCGGATAGAGCACTGTGGTTGGAATCAGGAAGATTCATCTGTATGAGTTCAAATCTTCCACTGACACTAGGCATGTGACCCTGTGCAAATCACTTGACTTTGTTTACCTTAGTTTGCTCATCTGTAAAATGGGCTACAAAAGTAAATGGCAAACCACTCCAATACTTTTGCAAGAAAATCCCAAATGGGGTCATGAAGAATCAGACTGACTGAAATGATTGCACCACAACAAAATGTGTAGCAAGCATGTAAATACATTGGCATGTGAATGGTTTGCAGCATACCTTATCCAAGACAGCCAACACCTATGCTTTGATCAGCTTCTTTATCTAGTAGGCTCCTTAAGAGTAGAAACTAACTATTACTACATAGTGTATATCCAGGGGTATACTTGGCTGGCTCCAACTGGCTCTGGTTAAATTTTCAGTTTGAGAGCATTTATACCTCAGAAATCAGCAAACTAGTCATCAGTACTCGATTGTTTTGTTGATTTTCTAGACTTAAGGAATTTTGGAGTAAATGTGATGCAGATTAAATTTAAAAGTGTGTCCTGCAGACATATTTTTTCTTCCCAGAGAGCAGGCTACTAAAGAATTACCAGCACACCTCTGAGTGAACCCCATAGTGCCTTGAACAGAGCCTTCCATACGGAAGGAGAATAAAACTTTAGATATAGAAGGGTCCTTCTAAAAAGGGATAGGACTGCTATCCCTGTTCAGAGTGGATGGAACAATGATAACAGATAATGGAGAGAAGTCAAATCTGCTTAACTCTTATCTTGCTTGATTTTTTCTGCTAAGGGGAATTATCTTTCTACTGGAAAGGACAGCACACATCTGGCTAATGAGGAGTTGAAAGTAAGATAAACAGGGAGTCTGGGCAGCTAGGTAGTGCAGTGGATAGAGTGCTGGGCTTGGAGCCAGGAAGACTTCTTTTCCTGAATTCACATCTGGCCTCAGACAATCACTAGCTGTGTGTCCCTGAACAAGTCACTTAACCCTATTTGTTTCAGTTTTCTCATCTGCAAAATGAGCTGGAGAAGAAAATGGCAAACCACTCCAGTACCTTTGCCAAAGAAACCCCCAAATGGGACCACAAAGAGTCTGATGCAACTGAAACAACTGAACAAGAAATAGGGAGTTAGTAAGAAAACACCTAGATGCTCTTGACTGGCTCAAGTCAATTGGCCCAGATGAAAACCATCCTAGCATACTGAGAGAACTGGCACTTGTGATTTTGAGGACACAGTGATCTGTTGGGAAGAACCAGGGGTAAAACCAGAATGGAGTAGTGCCAAAGTTTTGATTAGAGATAAAGAAGTGAAGTCAGCAAGAGACATGGCCTGAGCTAGGTTTGAAATGGCCATAGCTGGAAATTTAACAGGGATAAATGTAAAGAAGTATTTAGGTTCTTTAAAAAAAAGCTTCCCAAGTACAAGACCAAGGAGGTGTAGCTAGACAGTTTAGCTAGAAAAAGACGTGAAGGTTTTAGTTACTACAGTGGAAAGAACATGGGATCTGAAATCAGAGGACCTGGGTTTAGATCAAAGCTTTGCTACTTATTTATATGGCTTTAGACAATCAATCACCAAACAATTATTAAGTGCCTACTAAATACCAGGCACTGTGATAGGGGAAAGGGGCAAAATAAAAATACAAGGAATGAAACAATCTCTGATCTCAACGAACTTACAAAAACATCTATAATTACAAAAATAAAAGAATAAATACAAAGTGGTTAAATACAAGGTAGTTTGAGAGAAAGGGCAGTAGTAGCATTTGGGAGAATCAGGAAAGACTTCTGTGAAAAGTAGTGCTTGAGCTGCGTTTTAAAGGAAGAGGTGTGCAAAAATGAGGTCCAGCACTAGGGAGAAAAGAATCTCACTTCGTATCTGGAGTACAGTGTTTAATTTTAGGAAGGATGTTAATAAGCTAGAACATGTGTAGAGAAGAGCAAACAGAATGATCTTGAGGTTACGACATGATGAGGATCTGTTTAAGCAAGGGGTAGTGGAGTATGTGTGAAACTTAAGCAGTAGATGGGAATGGTGAGACATAATGGCTATCTTGTAGTTGAAATTTGCTTCAGTTTCCTCATCTGTAAAATGAGCTAGAGAAGGAAATGGCAAACCACTCGGGTATCATTGCCAAGAAAACCTTAAAAGGGGTCATGAAGAGTCAGACGACTGAAAAACAACATGTAGGACCTGTGGAAGAGGGAAGACCTCTTCAGGTCGGCTCCAGAAGGCAGAACTAGAAACAATGGGCAGAACTGCAAAGAAAATATTGGGCTTGTTTTAAGAAGTAATTTTCTAACAATCAGAGCTATCCAAAAGTAGAAGGTATCACTGTAGGAAGAAATTGGCTCCCACTCACTGGATGCCTTCAAGCAAATGTTAGATGACTACTTGTCAAGCCATGTTGGAATAGATGGTCCCTTACAATTCATGTATTCATTCATTTTATAAGCATTTAATAAGCACTTGCTATATGCTGGACACTACAGTAGGTCTTGGGATGGAAAGAAAAAAATGAAGCAGTCTGTCATGTTGGGATTCTATTTGCTGAATAGAAACAAAGTGCAGAGCTAGGTGCTGTGTGGGGGTACAAAGAAAAAGACATAGTCCCTGCTCTTTTGTGACATATTTAGTTAACCAGATTCACAGCTTATAAGTTATTCTTGATTCTTTTAAAACATCTCTTTGTAAATTCTGAACTTAAATAAGATGAGCTTTTCCAAATACACTGTAGAAGGAGAGGATTATATAAAACTGTGAATATTATGTAGCACTTGCTTTCATTTTAAAGTATTTAGTAACTTCAACATGTAACTTTCAATCAGTGTCCTTATTGATCCTTTCTGGTCTTCCTTTTCTCTCGTTTTTGGAGGGAGAAGGGGAGTGTTATCTCTACCTTCTATCTCCCTCCCACCTGCCTCACCCAAGATGGATAAAAATAAAAAATATGAACAAATATATATATATATATATATATCAAATACATATTTGTATTTATAACAAATGTGCAAAGTCAAAGCAATGTAGTATCCTAGTGTCTGTCCCATAAACCAGAAAAGCCTAGTTTCTGGTATAGGGACTCACTATTTGACAGTTGCTGCAGGAAAGCAGCTTGCCAGAAATTGGGTATAAAGAGACCAATATTATATATCATATTGCAAGATGGATTGCAAATGGATAAATGGCTTAGCCATTAACTCACACTGCTTATGTCCAAAAAAGCATGTCTCATTACTTCTTCTGAGATTCCTAACCTTGTTCTTCCAGATGAAAGTTATTATTTTTCCATTATTATAAATTAATCATTTGGTTGTTTGATTGGTATGATAGTAAATAAGTGAATTAGTTTTGGTAGCATTTCCATTACATTGGTTCAGCCTACATTAAGCAATTAATTTTTCTCCAGTTATTTAAGTCTGAGTCATCCTTGATTCTTTACCCTTACTCACCTTTCATCTTCAGTTAGTTGACAGATCCTGCCAATAGCATCTTCTCAACACCTCTCACATCTCTCTCTTTCTCACCATTCACAACCTTCCCAAATACTTAAGCTCTAGCCCTAATCACCACTTGCCTGGACTATCCAAGTTTTCTATTTTGGTATGTTTCCTTGTATCCCATCTCTTTCCTCTTTAATCCATCCCCCACAAAATATTACTGAAATAGAAATCTGACCGTATCACTCCTCTGCTCAGAACTTCCAATACTCCTCTACTGCTTTTATTATTAAAAACCAAAACAACCAAAGTCCTCTCTGTGGCATATACAGTACTCTCCATTTTAGCCTTACTTGCCTGTGCTGTTCCCCTGGAGAACATTCCCTCTTCAATCTACTTTCCTTTGCACAGGCTGTCCCCCTAAGCCTCTAACTTTTTCCTTCCTTCCTTCCATCCCTAGGAACCATTTGCTCCTTCCAAGGTTGTGCTCAAGGGTCACCCCATTCCTGAGTTTCTCATTTGTTCATGTCCACACCCCTAACAAATCATTGTGCATTCATTTTCTATGCATATTGTATTTATCTGTGAAGATGTTGTATCTTTCCAGTATGATGTAAGTTCTTTGAGTGCAGAGATTTGTTGTGTCACCTTGCTATGTGTACACCACGTAGCTAGTAAAATGACTGGAATATGATAGGGATTCAATCATTTTTTGGTTGATTTCTTGATTATAATCTAGTGCAGTGGCTCTCAAACTTTTTGGTCTCCGAATCCCTTTACACTCTTAAGAACTATTATAAGGACCATAAGAGCTTTTGTTATGTGGGTTATGTCTATTGATATTTACCATATTAGAAATTAAAACTGATAAATTATTTTAAACTGTTCCTTATTACTTTATTTTTAAAATAGTAATAATAAATCATATATGGTAATATAGATAACATATCTTTATGAAATTAACTATATTCAGAGACAAAAAAAATCAGTGACAAGAGTGACATCATTTTACACATTTTTGCAAATCTCTTTCATGTCTGGCTTAATAGAAGACAGCTAGATTCGCATATCAACTTTTGCATTCAATCTATGGAGATGTTCTTTTAGTTGAAGTATATGAAGAAAACTCAGCCTCGCACACATGTGGTAGGAAAAAGGAGGATTATTTAATGGACATATAATATCTTAGTATTATTGTGAAAATAGTTTTAACCCCTTAAGCCCCTTAAAAGAATCTCAAGGACTCCCAGGGCTCCAAGGACTATACTTTGAAACTTTGGACTAGTAGAAGGGATAAGATACATACACAAATATAACACGGATTACAATATGAAAGGGTAATGAAAAGAATACTGGAATGCTACAGGAGTTAAGACGTAAAAGGGATTACCCATTTGGGGGTAATCAGGGAAAGCTCTGTGGAGAAATGGCCTGTGAGCTCAGCCTTGGATGGTGGATAGTAACTGGACAGCAAAGCTAGCATTAGTGGGCAGCATTAATTTGTGGGCTAGTTTAAAGTTCAGTGTTCCATCACTGTACTTTTATTAGTTTACACAGAAAATAAATTGTTTCCTTCATATTTACTATATACCAGGCACTATGCTAGGCACTGGGGATACAAGTAAAAAGTTTACAATGTCTTCATCTCAAAACCTGTTGACATGTTCTCCTGCACTCTCCTCTGTGCCACCTAGTCTCTGACAAAGAAGTGGCCCTTCTTTTTGTCAAAACCAGCCCTTCTCCATGTATACTGTATCCCATCCCTTCCCATCTTCTCCAGCAGATTGCCACCCTTTCCTTCTGGATACTCCATTCTCTCTGTGTTTTCATGACATTACTTTCCTGGTTTTCCTCCTATGATGGCTCCCTCTAGGTCCTCCTTCTTGGCTATATCTAAAACTTACCCACACACATATGTTTATATACTCTTACATTAGAGAAACAGAAATGCATATTCACATCATGTGTATGTATGCATCACACATACTTGCAAGTATATACAACGTAGATATACACCTGTGTATATATGGACATACTTGCACACATGATTGTGTGTATGTGTGGGTGTGGGTGTGATAATGTCCTCAAAGCCAAGGTATAGATAGGCCAGTAGGCAGATCAGCTTTTCTAGATTTGATATCTCCTGCTTTTCCCCTGTTTATATCCCCTATTGTTTAGCCAAGGCCCAAATGCTCTGTGGAATAATTCAAACCTTATATGCAGGGCAGAAAAGAACAGCTTTCAGTCGTTCAGCAATTATTTATCAAATGACAATTATGAGAAGGGGCATTGTGCTAAATGCTTTAGAAGATCCATAGTGCAAGCAAGCAACTGATGAACAGCAAATGATACTGATGCAATTATTTTGGATGTGTTTGAGAAAAGGAAAACAACCTCGCAAAAATGGTATAAGATGCTGAACTTGTGTTTACTCCCCTCACATTCTTCTCTTTCTTCTTGCCTCTCTCACCTCCCACTATTTTGGAATGCTTCCATACTGTGACAATTTCTGGATGTCACATTACTAACCTATCCTCTTTTTTCCTGGACCCTGCCTTGAATGCTCACTCAGTCAACTTCAACTGGCTCCATGGAGAGTTCAATATGTAATGTGAATGAAAGATGAAGGTCCCAGATCTACCAAACAGTCTCTAACATGTTATAGCTGGTGCTGGTGGCAAAAAACACCTACTAGGGTGATGAAAATGTGGCCCTTCAAGTTCTTGTGAAATATGAAGACCCACAACAACAACAAACTTAACAACTCTTTTTAAGTTCCATCACTGGAACTGACACTTTATTTAAAGGTTATCTTCATCAATTTTTAATAATACGACAAAAATAAACACTCAAAGGTATATTGTTATAGAGAAACTGATGGGTGGAGGGAAGGTTGGATTCCATCAGACAACCAATTAGTAAGTAGTTTTGAAATAAGTAGTTTAACCAATTCAACTTTTTTCTGTTTTCAATCTAGTTTCTCTGTGTGTAGGAATTTTATTCATTAGATTAGTTGTTTCTTGACCCATCACTCAGGTGAAAGTTTTTCCCTTGACATTTTCAGTCTCTTTTTAGTCTATACAAGCACTGACTTAAAGCTTTATTTCATCTCAGAAGCCATCTAAGAATGTTTTAAGATGATTGCTGCTGACCTAAGTCACACTGGACACACGTTTCATGCTGATACCATCTTTGCCCAACAACATTCCTCCTTGTTCTATGCCCTTCACCAGCCACCCAGTTTGTTACTTCTTCCCATGCCAATGGGAAATGGTCCCAGAAATATTTCTAAAACAAAAAGATCCTTTTGCTCCTTGTGTTCCTGCACCAAGGAAAATCAATGGAGTCCACTATCTGCAAGCAAATAAAAATAGAATGAAAGTCATATTGTGGGAAAGTACTTTTTAAAGAAGGAAATTCTTTCTTTGGGAAATTTAAACATTCTTTAGTGAACCAAAGCAAGATCCAAAGATCATGACCTTTAGAGCTAGAAGGGATTTTAGAGGTCACCTTGTTCAATCCCCTCATAGTACAGGTGAGGAAACTGAGACCCACAGTGACTTGAGCAAAGCCATACAACTAGCAAGAGAAGAGACAAAGCTGAGACCTGAACCCAGGATGAGGATTTGCTTTGGACTACTAAGGCAAAATTAACTTCATTACCATAACCTGCAGAGGTGGGTACCTCTCTCCTCTCTTGGTTTGAGGCTTCTATGATCAACTTGTTTTAGGGAAAATTACATGGGATCATAGAGTCTTCTTTTTACAGATGGGCAAGTTCTTCAAAGAAGAAAAAATGTGTTACTTTTTTTTAATATTCAAGAGAATATAAGCCCCTTGAAGACAGCAACTATGTTGGTTTTATCCCTGGAACATTTCATAAATGCTTGCCAAATTGAATTGAATTTTTAAAAGGAATTTTGGTAGAGTCCATGACTTGAAACTTCACTTTCCTGGCTGCTGACTGCCTTCCTAGGACATTATTTCAGGAAATCCAAGCCATGTTTCCTTTCATCCCCATCCCAACCATTCCCCCCTCCTCCTTAATATATCATCATTATCATAGTTAACATTTTTAGATTGTTTACTATGTGCCAGTCACTATACTTCAGTGCTTTACAATGATTATCTCATTTTACAAATGAGGAAACTAAGGTAAACAGAGTCTAAATGACTTGCCCAGGATCACCCAACTATAAAGTGTCTAAGGTCACATTTGAACTCAGATTTTCCTAACTCTTGGCCTAGTATTCTAGCCATTGCACCACCTAACTGCCTGGCCTCAGTCCTTATGACTCACCCCTCTAGTTATGAAACTGTGAACCATGATCAAATCAACTGACATTGTTCCTGGATGGGATATGTCAATTTATGCTCTTATGGTTCCACTCACCACCTCTAACTTTCCAAATCAAAATACCCCTCCTTGGCCACCATCTTCCTATATGTGGTGCTTCCCCCTATTAGAATGTAAGCTCTTTAGGGGCAGATATTCTCTTTGCTTTATATTGCTATTTCCCAGTGCTTAGCATAGTCCTTAACATATATTAAATGTTTACTAAATGATTTTAATTCATTTATTCATATCTTAAAGACCAAGTTTTATTTTCAATGGAGGAGTGATTTAAAAATTTCTTATCACCATCAAGTCAACAGACAAGATGAGAGTATGGTAACCACCTGCTCAGATTCACCATTAATCAATCTTATCAAACTCTCTAACATTGGCTTTATGGTACAGAAGGACGTTGATTTTCCCATGAATTTCTAACTCCACAAGGGCAACACTTGTGATAATAATATTATGTTACAGCTGCTGGGAATATTGATGTCACATGAGAGAGAGAGAGAGAGAGAGAGAGAGAGACATGAGGGCTCTGCTGTCCGGGGGTACATTTGTTACTACAACAGGAGAAGCATGAATTTTATTCTTTGACTGAGGCAACACATGCCAAAAATATGTAATAAGATTAGACAAACTCCTCAAAACTAGAAGGATCAGTCACTTGACTAACTTTCTAAGACTGACAGTCTATATCTCCTATAGCCAATTCAGATCAATTTAACAATCATTTATTAGTGCCTACCATGTACTAGGAATATGCTAGGCACTAGAGATACAATGACAAAATAGTTTCTGCCCTTAAAGAATTCTACTGGGAGGAAACAACAGATAAGTAAATATAGTTGTTGGTGGTATTAAGTCATGTCTGGCTCTTTGTGACCCTGTTGGGATTTTCTTGGTAAAGATACTGCAACGGTTTGACTTCTCCAGTACATTGAGGCAAAGGTTAAGTGACTTGTCCAGGGTCACACAGCTAGTAAGTGTCTGAGATTTGAAATCAGACGTTCCTAACTCCAGACCCAAAGTACTATCCACTGAGTCATCCAGCTGCCACAAAGTAAATATACTACAAAATATAAACAGGGTTGGTAAAATGTAATTGGGAAGAAGCACCAGTAACAGGAGAAATCAAGAAAGACTTTGTGTAGAAAGTGTCACTTGAGCTGAACCTCAGAGGAACTAAGTATTTCAAGAGAAGAGAATGATGAACAAGGCCATTATGGACATGAGGGCAAGCCTGGGCAATGGCATGGGGGGCAGGAGATGGAATGTCATACACAAGGGAGATCCGTTGAGTCAGTGTAAAATCATCTTGGAAAGATAAATTAGATACGCATTGTGAAGGCCTTGTCTGTTTTTATCTTCAAGGCCAATACTGAGCCAGTACTGAAGCTTCCTGTGTAGGGGAGAAACTTCAGGTCTGATCTTTAGGGACAGCAACTGGAGAGAATGGATTAGAGAAGAAGCAAGACTGGAGGCAGGGAGACCAATGAGGCTATTATTAAAATAATGTAGGGAATAAGTGGAGAGGGCTTGGAGTCAAGTGGTAGCTGTATGAATGGGAAGAAGGGGACAGATAGGAGAGATGTTGAGAAGGCAGACTTGCCAAGGCCCTCCTGAAGCCCATGGTTGAGATGGGGGATATAAGGAACAGAATTTGTGGCACCTAAGGAGTTTGCAGAACTGGTCTTGAAATTCTGCCTCTAACTTTACTTGTTTGTTCTGTTTTCTACTGAATGGGCAGTTTGAGGTAAAAGCTTAAGGATGGAGTTTATGAGCTATACATGAGTGACTATTATAAAAGACAGGACCAAGTAGAGAAAAGATAAGAGCACTGACAACTAACCTAAATGACTGGAACCTAAAAGGCACAACAGCTTCATTTAGCGCTTGAAAGCTTATAAAGTGCTTTTAGAGATGTTAAATCATTTGATCCTCTCAATAGCTTTATGAGCCAGGTACTTGTACTGTCAACATTTTATAGATGGGGAAACAGAGGCTCCAAGAACCAAAGTGACTTGCCCATGGTTACAATGCCAGAGAATGTCAGAGGCAGAATTTGGACCAGATCCTCCTGACTCCATGTCTAGCCCTCTATGTACTACATCATGCTGCCTCTCAGACCTTTGTTTCAGGAGAATCAATTTTGGTAAATATGATGGGACTCAAATCTTAATATCATTTCCCTGAAATAGGAATTAATTTTTCCTAAAAGGCAACAAAACTATCCCTGGGATTTGATTGACTCTTGCCTCCCTTGACACAGATTCTTGGTCATCTAATGCACCCCTCCAATTTGGTGGATTTCTGAAAAGATCAAAGGCAAGTCACCTTACCTTGACCTGCTGACCAGATAGATTAACAAACAAAGATGAGGGAGAACATGTCAGAGAAACTAAATGCCACTGTTTCTTGTTGTAAATCCTTACCATGAGAATAAAATAAAACTCTTTTTGTTAACTGTTCAAAGACTGGCAAGTATCTCATTTCATCCAAACATCAAACCTGAACAGAAGCGCTAATATTAAGTCCATCTCTAACAGCAACTGCGTGGAGGATTGACTAGAGATGGGAGAGACTGAAGGTAGGGAGACCAACTAGGAGAGTATCACAATAACCCAGAAGAAAGGTGATGAGAGACTGAAAATAGCAGAGTAAAGACTACGATATTGGAAAGAAATTCATGTTTAGTGTAGGAATCCTTGTAAACCTCCCAAGAAACATGTAGCCTGGTATCGGAATTCCTGCTTTGCCCAAGTCATTAGAAAGTAACATTGGAATCTGTGCTAGGCAACATGAAGAGCTGGGTCTAAGAATGAACAAATTAAGGCATCTCTGTGTGGAAGCTGCCTGCTCATTTCTAGACACACCAGACATGTTGTAGACTGAGGGTTGGAGGAAAGTTTCCTAAACATTAGAGCAGATATTTCTGGCACCTTTCCTGACCTCCTAGTTCTCTCTTTACTTTAAGGATGGGAACTAGAAGGCAACACACAGAGGAGAGGACAGGAGAGGAAGGGAAGAGAGAGGAGAGGACAAGAGAAGAGAGATGAAGAAACAGAGAGAGAAAGCTGGCACATCTGAGACTAGTAGATTTCACGTGGATGGCAAGTTGAAAAGTAGCTGCTTTGGCTCCCTTCCAAAACTACCATTCTATTTTTATCCTTTCTCACGTGCTTCTTTGCTTGACAGTGTACTACCCAGGCACCTGGATTAGCAGCAAAACATGGAACCCAGCCACTCATTTATAAAACTAGATGGAAGAAGGTCATTGAAGCAGAACTTGTTTATGGCTGGCGAGGAAGGAGAGGAAAACTGGAATGTTAACAATGATGGTGGCTACACAAGACAGCACTGGGCCCTCGTTACCAGTGGTTCAAAGGAAAAGCCAGGCATGGGCCTTTGCCGAGTAAACATGAAATGTTAATAGAGAAAAGGAGGAATCAATAATGCTCTTGCCAGCTTCCATGTCATTGTGTTAGAAAAGGTAGGACAAGGACCAGGTTTCAGGAAAGGAAACAAAGCCACATGGCCTTGAAGTGTAACAAGTCTGCCATGGCAACAGATGAAAATGAGCCTCCCAAGCCCAGAGCAGGTGTGTGTTATCTTACAGAATAAATATACTTCTCTCACCCCTCCTGGTTTTATAATGAAACCCATGTTTGGATTTTTTTTTCCCGCCCTCTTTTGTTACATGGAGAAGTTGGCTGTTGCTCAAAGCCTCCAGCAGGAAGGAAAGGGTAATCAGCTTTATCAAAAGGTCTGCTTATTAAAAGGCAGCCTCTCGCCTGTGCTAGAAGCTTCCTGGAGCACTGAGCAGCAGCTGGGCTATAGTTATGGCCTTCTAGGTGTTGACCATGAATGAAAGCTTCTTGCTTGTGCATTTACTATGGCACAGCAATTAAACTTGGTTCCCTCATGGTCCTCAATACATTTTTCAGAGAACTGTATGAGCACATTCTCAAGAGGCTGAGGCCTGACCAAGTTGTGGCATCCTGTATTAATCCGGGATATGGGCCAAATGTTTTTTGTATTGAGGGATTAACTGTGCTTGTTTTCCGACCTGCTGTTATCTATGAAGTTCAGTTACTGAGAAACTTCAAGAGAGTTGATAGTTCTCTGAAGTGGAAACTTATCTGAAATAGGCTCAGGATAGTAGCTTTCCACATCTAAAATGTCTGCTAAACATAGGAATTCAAAACAAAACAAAATTTTTAAATCTCCAAGTTTAAAAATGCCATAGATATTTCATGTAAACAAAAAAGGAAAAAGGGGAAGTAGAACATGACTTTTATTTTTCTTGCTTCACTATTGCTGGAAAACCTCCACTTCATTTTAGAATTAGGATAGTTTGCAAAGCCCTTTCTGTGTTCCTGGATGTTAACTAATGATAGACTTCTAGAATACAGCTGGCAACCATTCCAGAAATGCTACTTGCTATAACACAACCATGGATAGGTTTAACAGGGGTTGCTCCAAAGTGAAACTGTTAAGAAGTTTGTTTGGCAATTTTTCATCTGTTTTTCTTTATCTTCATATCCTCTCCTCCATGCATGCCTCCCTGTATATACTCCCTTTCCTCCCCAATATTCCCTCTCCTAAGTGTCCATTGCCCTCATGCCAATCCCTGGAAGCCTAAGTTTCCCCTCCACCCTGGCTCCAGACAGTACCTGAAGCTATAAGCCTTTCCTGGAACTTTCCCCTTTGTCATTTACCTACCTTATTTCTATGGTTACCAAAATTAAGACTAAAAATAAATTGACCCATATAGTACACATTATTAAGAAGCAACCAGCTTCTGTAACAAAACAGTGACTAAGCCAGTCAAATCAGATTCTCTAACTCTATCAGATTAACTACCTGTATTCCATCTCTTTATGGAACTAGATGGCAAGTGAATCTAATAAATTAACAATGATCTAATTTAATATCTTAGTGAATGAAACTCAACATGTAATGCTGGACTGAGGGTTGGTCTTGGAGTCAGGAAGATCAGGGGTCAAGTTGTTCCTAAGACACATGGGAAAGCAACTTAACCTTTTAGTACCTCGGGCGACTCTCTAAGAATGAGTTACAAAAGAAATGTTGCTCTACATCAGTAGAAGGCATTTTCACACTTGGAGTTCTCTTCAGCTATGAAATCATAAGTACAGTCTAATATATACATGCATATAATCATATATATATTATGTATGTATGTATATACACATACATACTTACATATAGATAAAATATATGTTAGGCAGATTTTGTATTAAAATATGCTTCTATATAATAGATAAATAGTTTAGTGATATTATATATAATATATAACTTTGTGAACTTATATTGAAGTCATATATCCATATCTAGCTATCACTTATAACCTACAAATGTCCATATGTATATGTATAAGTGCTATTAGTATGTTATTACTTCTGGGCAACACATCTGACTTATCTAGAATTTATTTATCCAACATTCTCAAATGTTTGGCACACAGCCAAGAATAGGAAATTTAAAAAGCCCCAAGTAGTCCAAAAAGAAGTCATATAATTTATGTACTGAGGTTCACATATTTTAGTTAATGGCAAACTCAACAAATCTATTCCATATTATAAAATGAGGGGGTTAGACTAGATGACCTCAATGTCGCTCTCCAACTTTCTTTTACAATCTATTTTTATTCCATAAAATCCTAGGATATCATACAGAACCTACTTATTCTTACTTTTAAAACCATTCTAACAACTTTAATTATCTAGTTTCTCAGTTGGTAGCAGATTAAAAGCAGCAAATTAGAAAGTTGGGGTAATTAGAAGCAGGCACATTGACAGCAGCAAGATGTGAAAGTTGACAGTGAGGGAGGAGACAAAAAAGTTACAAACTCAGACCAGACCCTCACAAAGCTGCTACAGGTATCTGGGACCATTTAGAAAGTGTGGGGGCAAACACGCATCCTAATAGCCTTGCAGTTATCACAGTTATTATAGCACTGCACAGAAACTGATGTACATGATAATGCTAATTCACCAGAAAAAGGAACCTTAGATTATGTGCTGTCTAGGAACCAGTTTTTAAAAAAAGTCAACATTTAAATGGTTATGTTTCAGTTATCTGGAGAATACGATTTCGAGGAGTTCATTCCCAGACGATGCTAGGTATAGGAGGTGTTGCTTCCCTTGTGACACAAGTTTCACTGAGAGAATGAGGAAGACTCAGAAGATATGAGCAAGGATGAATCATGGACACTAGCAGGAACAATCAATGACTTTGGAGTCAGAAGACCTGGTTTCAAATCCCAATACTGATATTTATTACCTATAGGACCTGAGGCAAATCACAGACTTCCTAGACTTCAATTTCTTCAAAAATAAAATAAGGGGGTTTTATTAGATGGTCTCTGAAGTCCCTTCTAGCTCTAGACATATGAGGCTGTGAATCTAGTGTTGACCTTAAGGCAGACTGTCACCACCTAGCAATGTACTGGCTATGCTTAAGACCCTAGACCAATACACAAAGATTCCCCAGGTATGTATATAAAAACACTCAAATCCTCAAATGTTTATGAACTCATTGTTGTACATATTCTCTCCAGTTGCAACCTATTCCTGCTTGTCCATCAGCTGCAAGGATGGGCAAAATTCCAAATTGCTCTCCAGAAAGGCTGGACCAATTCACAGCTCTACCAATGGTGCATTAATGTACCTATTTCCCCCCAGCACCTCCAATATTTGTCCTCTCCCTTTTTGGGGACTCAATTTTGTCAATCTGAGGGGTGTGAGGTATTATTTCAGATTTGCTTTAATTTGTATTTCTACAATTATTAGTGATTTGGAGCATTTTTTATATGTCTACGGCTAGCTTTAATTTCTTCCTTTGTAAACTGCTTTTTCATATGTTCTGACCATTTTGAAGTTGAGGAATGACTTATTCTTATATATTTGAACAAGTTCCTTACATATTTTGTAAATTAGACCTCTATTAGAGAAATTTGCTACAAAGAATTTTTTCCCGAGGTTGTAGGGATTAAAGGAAAAAAATATCTGTAAAGTGCTTAATCCAGTGCCTGGCATATAACAGGCACTTAAGGAATGCTTGTTTCCTTCATTCCTCTTTTCCTTCCCCTGTTCCTTACTGCCTAATCCTTTATTTCCATTCCTTTCCCCCTAATGATTCCTGTTTCTTTTCCAAACTTAGTTGTGTTCAACCTATACTCTTTTTAAAACCATCTGTTTTGAGACTTATCTTTATTTTTTCAAATAATGAAAATTCACCTCCTATCCTACCCACTTTCCTCCCCTGTCTTCTTGAAAAAGAAAGACTAAAACCCTTGTAACAAATATGCATGTTAACCAAAACAACTTCCCTAACTGTCTATGTCCCAAAATTACACGTTTCAATCTGTACCATAACCTCTCTGTCAGGAATTCGGTAGCATATTTCATTTGGAATGTTGGTCATTGCATTAATCAGTTTCCCACTCCTTCTTTATAAAGAAGAGGGTGGTGAAAGAGAAGTGTGCTGAGCACTAATAGTCTAGGTGGGTGCAATCTGATTCTGCTCCCCTTCCTCTCTTATTTTCCCTGTCCAGAGCCTGAGCACAGATTCTTACACTTTCTTTCTTTCCTTTTAAACCCCCACTTGAGAAGCATCCTCTGTGGTTAGAGTTTGTTATGCCTTCAATCTACCCTCTTTCATATTAACCCTCCCCAACCTGCCTTCATTCCTTTCCCTTCTGCTGTATTTCTGCACCCAACTACGTGTATGTATTTCTTTTCTTTGACCAGTTCAGATGAAAGTGAGGTTTAAATGTTGCTTGTTCTCCTCCTTCCTTTTTTGTATATGTGCATACCCTAGTAAAATAACTCCCCCAACCTTACTCTCCTTCCATGCCCCCCACCAATGCATTCCTTTACCCTTCCCTTTTCTTTTAAGATCATCCAAACATTAAAAAAAAAAGGCACAACAAACTTATACCTAAGCCCTCTGTCTTATTATAGGCCTTCTATGATCTCTAATAATGATAGGGTTCTGAGGGGGCTCATGTATTATCTCCATGTATAAGATTGTAAACATTTCATCTTTAGTCCCTTATGATTGGAGTGAGTACTCATATCTATAATTTGTTTTTTTTCTTTACTCCTGTGTCTGTCTTTCAAAGTTTCCAGTTAGCTCTATTTTTTTAAATCAGGAATCCTTAGAAGGCCTAGTTTCAACTAGGCCCTTAGAAGGGCCTAGTTTCAAATGGCTCACTAGAATGGTTGGATCAGTTCACAACTCTACCAATAACACACTGGTGTCCCAGTTTTTCCCATAGCTGCTTCAACATATGTCATTTTCCTTTTCAGTCATATAGCCAATCTGATGGGTGTGAGGTAGCACCTCAGAGTTGTTTTAATATGCATTTCTCTAATCAATAGTGATTTAGAGCATTTTTATATGACTAGATAGCTTTGATTTCTTCTAAAAACTGCCCATTCATGTTCTTTGATCATTTATCAACTGGAAAATAACTCATTTTATAGATTTGGCTTAGTTCTTTATTTGAGAAATGAGGTCTTTATGAGAGAAACTTGCTGAAAATCCCCCTCTCCCCAGTTTCCTGCTTTCCTTCTAATTTTGGCTACATTGATTTTGTTTGTGCAAAAACCTTTTTTAATTTCATGTAATGAAAATCATTCATTTTATCTTTTACCTTTCTTTGTATCTGCAGTGCTTAGCACAGTATCTGTCTCATAAGAGGTGTTGAATAAATTACAGATTTTTTCTATGTATATTTGATCTAATTCAGTTACTTAGGATACTTAAGTAATTAATTAAGATAACCAACACCAGCACTATGTAATTAAGCAAGTAATTAAGATAACCAGAACTATGCTAGGTATAGAAGAGACCAAAATGAAA
Source organism: Notamacropus eugenii (assembly GCF_028372415.1). Taxonomy (NCBI): domain Eukaryota; kingdom Metazoa; phylum Chordata; class Mammalia; order Diprotodontia; family Macropodidae; genus Notamacropus; species Notamacropus eugenii. The sequence continues at coordinate 191,772,945 of NC_092873.1, read as the reverse complement.
ATGGCATCGTTTCTGCCCTCAAGGAATTTATATTCTACTAGGTGAGAAAACATGTACACATATTGACATACATAAAGTATAGGTATAAGTATTGGACCAGTGATTTCACTGATACAGGGAATTTCCAGATGAGGAAATTCTAACAGTGCAGGTCAATACCCTTTCTACAACTTATGGTTTTACAGTGATTCTTGTCTGGGGTCACAAAGTGAAAATGTGTCAGAAGTGAGAGTTGACACCAGGCCTTTCTGGCTCTGAGGTGAACTGTCCATTATAATGTACTGAAGGCAAGATGCTAGGAACTGGAATCATCAGGAAATGTCTAGTGTGGGAGATGAAGCTTGAACCAACCTTTGATAGGAAAGAAACTGAGGATTCTGAGAAGCAGAGATGAGAAAGGAGTGCATTCTATGTACTGGGAAAAGCCAGTATAAAAGGATGTGAGGCTCAAAAAGACCAGTTTGGTTGAAACACAGAGTGCATGAAAGGAAGTAATGTATATTAAGTCTGGAAAGGTAGGTTGGAGCTAAGGTGAGAAGGACCTTAAATGCCAAACAGAAGTTTTTATTTCATCTAACAGGTAATAGAAAGCCACTGGAATTAACTGAGCAGGGGAGTAACTTGGTGTCACCTGTGCTTTAGGAGTAATACCTTGGCAGCTGTGTGGATATAAGGAAGAGAGGACACACTTGAGAGAGAAATTAGGAGGCCACAACAAGAAATAATCTAGGCAGGAGGTGAGGAAGACCTGAACTAGGGTAGTGATTGTGGTGTTGGAAAGGTGAAGAAGGAGATGTTGTACAGATAGAATCAATAAGACTTAACAAATGATTAGATATGTAGGGTCAGGGAGATTAATTCCAACACTGAGAACCTGGGTGAAGAGAAGGATGGGAGTGCCTTCAACAGAAATTAGGAAGAAGTTCAGAAGGGCAGATTTTAGGTGGAGGAAGTGAGGGTTGGGAGAAAAATAGTGTCTTCTGTTTTAAACATATTGAGTTTCTGATGTCTACAGGATATACAGTGTGAGTATATAATATTTTTTTTTATGATTGTTGGATGATGTGAAACTGTCATTTAACTAGAAGGACTAGGAGCGGATATATGGTTCTGACAATTATCTGCATAGAGATACTAAAGCAACTATATAGTACAGCATGGGAGACATAAGTAGGATGGGCAGATCCATTATGTAGTCAAGTTTCTAAACATGATTCTAAGCTAAGCTTTCACAGATCATTAAATGGGTGATTCTCTGTAGAGAGCTAAAGAATAATGGGCCTCCAAGGGTCCCAAATCTGGTACTTGGAGTCTAGTTTCCACTCTTTCATTTCTAGTGAAACCACTACCCTTTCACCAGAATGAGGGTAGCTGGCCCAGGAAAAGTGGCAGTGTGGGAGGCCATTAGAGGAGGAAGCAGATACACGTTTCTTGGTTAAATCATCAATCAACAGGTCAGCAAGCATTTACTGTGCCCCTACCAAGGCAATGTCCTATGTTCAGGATCGAGGAGAGTGAATACGAGTGGGCTCTAGGGGAAAAAAATTTTTAACCCTCCAACAAGGGGAAAAAAAAAAAGAGATAAAAGGGGAGAGAAGCAAAGGGGAAAAGATCTTAGAGAAGGAGAACAGGGAAGGGAACGTGGAAAGTCACAATCCCTGTCCTTGCTAGGACATATGGAAAGATAAATTTTTAAAAAGGAAGTGTATAATAAATTCTAAAGAAATCATAGATATAGAAAGAACTGTAGAGATAATAAAACTAGCATTTACAGAGTTAAAATTGTTTTACATATGTTATCTCATTTGAGCCTCACAACCAGCCTATGGAGATAGATATTATCATCCCTATTGTATGTACCAGGAAGCTGAGACTCAAAGACTTAGGTGACGTGCCCATGCTCAAAACTTGCAAGTAATGGAGGGAGGATTTGAGCCCAAGTATTCTTGACTCCAAATTCAGCATTCCTTCCATTATATAATGCTTCCTTATAGCTATAGGTCATCCAGTTTATTTTGATAAGATGAGGAAACCAAGGGCCAGCGAGATGTTGTGTATTTTATGTGCATTTTCAATATTAGGGCCTAGTGATCTCACTTTGAAAGCAGAATAGAGATTTTTCCAAATTCAGGAAAGTCCCCTCATTTCCCTGCCCACTAATACTTCCTTGAAGATGACAATATTCAAAAATCTTATAAATCATGACAGAAAACATGAAGTAGGAGACAGAAAATAAGAAATGGGAAAATTCTGCTAAAAGGCATCACAAAATGAGCATATTAAACCAATAAATTATAGTCCTGCCCATCAGGCACAGATGACCTCCTCCGACAGAGCAATCGAAATCCCTGAGTGAGAAAAGTGTTCGCACTGGCATGAAACGGAAGGCAATGATGTGTCTTTTCTTTATTGCAAACATTCACATTTTAGGGAAGGAACACACACACACACACACACACACACACACACACACACACACACACACACACACACACACCGCTTCTGGAGAAGGTGAGAGAGATGAAATGCATTTCTCCACTCTGCTCCATAGGGTATGAGTAATGTTTCAAGTTGAGCCAGTCAGCTAAACATATGAATGACACACACACACACACACACACACACACACACACACACACACACACACACACACACACACACACACACACACACACACACACACACCCGCTTCTGGAGAAGGTGAGAGAGATGAAATGCATTTCTCCACTCTGCTCCATAGGGTATGAGTAATGTTTCAAGTTGAGCCAGTCAGCTAAACATATGAATGACCTAGCTAGAAAGCAGCAGCAGAGTGATTTGCTATAAATGGGGGCAAAAACTGTCTATGGATATGGACATGTGGGGTTTCCTAAGCTCCCTATTCAGAATGTGGGACTGCCAAACCACATCATGGCCTTTGATGGTGACCCAGACTCAGCTAACAACCCATTATGCTTTGGAAAACCATGAATGCAGTTTTCTTATTTAATATATCCTATCTTGTAGTTTGGGGTCTTGTTTATAGGAGGTATTATGATGCTCCAAGTCCCTATAACTTTTTTTTTTTTTTTGAAAAGGCAACTAGAAAAGCTTTTTTGTTTTTCCATACCAGCAACATCATGTGAGGTAAAGGGCAAGTTACCCCATTCTGTAACTGTAGTTAATGACATTGTTTGTTTCCAGAACATTAATAAGAAATGAAGAGGGGGCTTGAAAGCATTGTTTGGCCATCTGGCTAGCATTAGGGGAGGCCAGTGTGTGAGACTTCCTACTTAGAAACTTTCATTCAATTGTTTTCTGTCAAGCTAATCAGTAGGGTTTATTTTGGTGGGAGGGCTGGGAAAAGTCATAAGAGCTTTCTAGTTCCATCCCCAGTGTCAGGAGAGTCCGAAGTCAGGCTTCTTTCTCTTTCTGCTAGTTCCTTTGCTCCTGGAGGGGGCATTCCCTTAGAACAAAAGGTAGGATTAAGATAAAACATTTAACATGGGCTGAGTTTGAAAATTTGGCCATTTAAAAAACATAATTGGAACCTAAAGTCTAATACAGACTGTGAGTTCTGTAAGGGTAGGGACCATATCTTCTCTAAATTTTGTGTTCCCCCTATTAGCTACTACAGTGCTATACACACACACACACACACACACACACACACACACACACAGCAGGTACTTAGTAAAGGTTTTGATTTGTACTTTACCTACATTATCTCTTGATCCTCAGACCAACTTTATGAAGAAATTTCTGACTCAGAGTTGAAAAAACTGAGGCTGAGAGAGATAAAGTGATTTGCCCAAGATCAGTGTTACAGCCAGGATGCAAATTCAAAGATTCCTATAGCCCATATGGTATATTTTCACTATGGTACTTCAATCATTCAATCCACTTCAATTTTAGTTCAATTCAATAAACATATATTAGGGAACCTACTATGTACAGAGTAATGTGCTAGGTCCTGGATTAAATGAACCTCAAGGACGAAGAGTTACTGAGTGATAGTGGTAAAGGGAGAGCCAGCAAGTGCCAATTACCCAACCATGAGCAGTGAGTGGTGATGGAGGTATGAGGGAAAATACAATCAGCTCTGGAAAAGGTGGCCAGGGAAGCGATGGGGTCAGGAGAGTGATAGGTCTTCGTAGGAACAAGATAGAACAAGCAAGGAAGTAAAGGTTTAAGATGAAAACCTAGTTTGTTACCTATGAAACAAACATTCTGAAAAACACCGTGGTAATGCTGGGTACCTCTTACCCGAGTAGGGAGTTGGAGGGGATTTGGTTTGAAGGGCATGGAAACAAGGGAACAGTAATATGGGATGGAGAACAGGGTTTGAAAAGTGATAATGAGGGGTTTAGAATCACTGGGAAAGGGTGGGTATGATAGGGTGGAAGCATGTTCATTACTGAGGAATGAGTTCATTTGGCTTATCAAGTGGTATCAGGATGTCAGGTGGCTGGCTGTATATGACTAGAAAGCTGGGGGTGGGGAGAGTGTGAAGGGATATGGAAGACCCTTTACTGGGGCCAACACAAACCCTATGGAACTATATGTGGCTGGAGAAAACATCTAGAGTATAAGGGAAAGGTGTGAGGAAATTAGGCCTTGAAGCTGTAGGTGGCCAAAGAGAAAGAGAGAGGAGTCTTTCAGTTGGTTGCTGAGCGGAAGTGAGAATTCATTCAAAAGCAGGGTTAGAGGCCTGAGACCTTTATCTCCCCATAGGGGTTGCCAACATATGTGAACATGTGGCTCTACTGTTGCTTCTGTGTCCATTGTGTTTATTCTTCTTGTTCTCTGTTAGGTTGAAAGAGTGTTGGATTTAGGTACAAACTTGTGAGTTCCAAGGGCCAGAAGTCCATGCTGGTATCTGTGATTTTCTCATCTGTAAAATGAGCTGGAGAAGGAAATGGCAAACCACTCCAGGATCTTTGACAAGAAAACAAATGGAGTCACATGACTGAAACAGCTCAACAACAACAACAAACGTGGGTAAGCATGGTGTTAAAGAACCACTGACTTGACCCAACCCAACAATAGCATAAATACTTTCCCACTTGTCTACTGGCCATGTTGCATTCGGAAGTGAATTTGGTGAACTGAAGGCTTTGTAGCAAATGCTTTAAGTATGAACTGACTCTTCCCACCAGTGGCTGAGATAGATAGATAGACAGACAGACAGACACACAGACAGACATAGATAGATAGATGACAGACAGACAGATAGATAGATAGATAGATGATAGGTAGAGGGATCATTTATTAATAATTAACATTTAGTAAGTACTTACTAAGTGCCAGGCATTATTTCAGTGCCAGGATACAAATATATGCAAAAAGAGTTTCTGCCCTCAGGTTGAAGTGACTATGGCAGATAATGCTTCTTCAAATGGAGATTCCAGAGATAAGTTCACTAATTAGAGCAAAAGGCTACAGAAATGGAGATGTTGCTGTCATGAGAAAGACATGGATGCAGAGGTGGAGAATTAATCAGAGTAGTCATGGGCTGGGATGAGTTTGGAGACATGGTTGGAGTGGGTACTTGGTCTAATGGGGGCTCCAGTGATGAACTCTGACTGGAGGAATAGGCTGTCAAGAAAGGAACTGCCAGAATTAGAAGACCAATACTGGAGTGGGGACTTAAGCCAATGGCATTAGAAAAGAATACCATCCTACCCTTCAGGGGGAACCCTTATGGGAAAATGCAGTCTTCCCAGGTACCAGACTTAACAGTGAGAGTAGAAGTTGGGATAAGAATAGCTCAGAATAAATAAACTCTACATACATAATATTATATGGGTCAGTCACAGAGCAAGCACAAGGGATAACCAATGACTATTGGAGTTGGCATTCTCAACTAATATCCTTTTAACACTGAGAGAAGATGAGGAAGACTTCCAGCATGCTGAGTGGGCTTCTTGTGATGATGTGGAAAAACAGAAAAGCCACACAGTATGGTTGGGATCTGTATCACTGGAGGAACACTCAGAGGGAATTAGATCATAGAGCCATCGTGATTCACAGATCTTTTACCAGCAGAGTGTTGGAGAATAAGGGCATTAGAGATATAAAACAAAATGCTATGTGAGCTTGGTCAGAGGGTGGGGCAATTTCTAATAGAAAATATCAAGAAAGACTTTCTGGAGGAGTTAACATTTGAGTTACACTTTAAAGGATGAGCAAGAAGTCATGTGAGAGTGAGATGGGCAGAGAAGGGCATATAGAGAACACTTTGAACAGAGGTATGGAGAAAGAAGTCAAAACCTGCTGGAGGAGCATATGGCAATCTAGGAATGTATAGTTTGTGGAGAAGAGTAACATGAGATGAGGCTTAAAAGGAGGTTGATTCCTCATCTATAAAAGGGGGATGTTATGGCTCAAAATGAGGTCCTGTGTGCAAAACTTAAAGGACTACACACATATTAACTATTATTACCTGGGAGGATAAAATGCAAACTATTTTCATCAAGTAAAATACATTAACATTAAACCATTCATGTAATAGCTAAAACTTTGTTTGATGGTATGTCAGGAATTTGCAGCATATTAGTGCTTCATTCTGAACATCCAATTATTATGGGATCATAGCTGTGTTGCAGAATTGGCATTTGGTTGAGTTCTACTCGGTGAAAGGTTGTTTGTCCCCTCCCAGTTTGATTTTTTTTTTAATTAAAGGGGCCATTCCTTGAATAACTACTTAAAGAACCCTATTCATTGAATGAGTGTATCTCACTCAAAGTGAGAATGTGATAAGACTTTAGCCTGACAGGGCCAGGGTCTCACATTGCATCCTGGGCCATCTCCAGTGGTCTTGAAGAATATCAGTCCACTGGAGCCAGATGGCTCAGGAAAAGAAAGTAAGGTTGGTGACCTTACACAGTCCTCCCTCATTCAAATCAAAGTCAACTGAAGGTCATGTCATCATCTTGATGCCATGGTCCTCTTTGAGAATGAAGGACAAACACAACAACAACACGGTGAAAGACCAATCAGACTAGTTTTTATCATAAAATGGTCGAAAGAAGGAACTATGTTGTAGGGAATTACGGAAAGGGGGACATCATTTTACAGAGAAGTGCTACAAAATTATTTTTATTTACTATTTGTGTGTCCTTTATACCTATATCTAATAATAACTGATATTTATGTTTTTGTTGTTGCCTAGGTTGCTTTTTACATATAAATTATTACATCTGAGCCTCATAATAACTCCGTGAAGTACATAGTGCAGGAATTTTTATCATCTCCATTTTACAAATAAGGAAACTGAGGTTAAGAGAGTATGAGTGTCTTGCCCAAGATCACAGCTATCAAGTATCAGAGGCAGGGTCTCAATTCACTCTACTCTTTCTCTAAAAGTATCTAAAATGGCTGGAGGTCACATATTTCTTTATTTAACATTAACTCCAAGTTTTCTTACTAGTTTTATCTAGTTGGTGTACATTGGGGGAATTACAGGAGACATGAATTGGATGGCACCTAAGAAGAAGGAAATTGGTTAAGATCTCTTATTTTTTCTTGAATTTATGAAGTCCAGTTTTTGAGTAGTAGGAATTCCCTTTTAAGGCAAATTCAAGCTTAAGAAAGACTACCCAGGCATTCTATTAGTGTACTATTGGGCTTGAAGAATTTCATAAGTGTTCAGTGAAAATGAAAAAATTAATGACATAGACAGAGGTTATCATTGGCAGGTTTAGCCTCTGCTTCGCAGGTTAGAAGACAGGATTTGGCCTCAAATGGTGCTCCTTTTACCTGATATGAACTGTGAGGTTTCTGGGCAGGTTCAAAATGAGGTAGAGATAGTTTGAAATCACAAATAACCTAATGTATGTGCACTGTGCTCCAATGGAAAAGATCCCTGGGAAGATTTATAAAAATAAATGTGCAGTGAAATAAGCAGAACCAGAAAAACTATACATCAGAGATGGGGGCCTACAGGTATGGTACACTGCCAGACTTGGTTGATATGTTGGTCAATTTTGTGAACTAGTATTTTCTTTTTAATTTGTTACAGGGAATGATTCTCTTGGAGGGAAAGGAGGAATAAATTTGTACATGAAGATGATGTAAAAATGAAGTCATCGACAATCTTCTTTTTAAGAGTCCTGGATTTGGAGTCAAATTTGGGTTAGATCCTACAACTTCTCAGCTCTGTGGTCTTGGGTTAGGCACCTCTCTTCATTGGGCCTCTGTTTTCTGTTCTGTGAAATGAATGAGGGTTGGACTAGATGACTTCTAATAAAGTCCCTTCTTGCTTTAAAGCTATGCAACTATTCGTAAGAAACTTGTGAAGGATGCCCTAAGAGTAGCAGGAGCAAAGAACTCCACTGTAGATTAAGCCCACCGCCAGTGAGAGTCAGAGCCAGCCATAAACATACAGCATTAATAACCTCTGGGACTTGTCTTCCCACGGATTTGTACTCCCTTTCCCTCCCTCTCCCACTCTCCCTTTATGGACATTTAGCATTAGTAATGAACTGATGCTCCAACTGCAGCCAGCCCTAGCAGGGTGGCTCATAAATCCTGAGTGATTCCTCCTAAAAGCTTTTGCAAATGCTCTTCATTTTGTGTGGGGACTGCTGTCTTTCAGTGGTTCAGCTTCCCCTCCCAAGGCTTGTCTTGGGATGGGGATAATGCATTTCCTGTATCAGGACACAAGACAAGGAAACTCATTGTGTGTCTATGGAGGAAGAGGACATCTGCAAATCGTGGTGAAGAGCGCACTGAAGGATCTTGTGAGAGGGACTTATTCTCCCAGTTCCATTTGGTTGATGAAGTAGATCACGTGGGCAGTGGGGCATAATGAGCTTCTTTAGCTGTTGCCAGTGGGAAGTTCACCCTATAAAATACTAAGGCTCCTGGAGTCACTGTGGTTACAGAACAAGCTGATTGCGTAAAAGAGGAGTTTTCCTGATTTGGAGCTGTCATTTCTGGCTGCTGAGCACAATATTCCAGTGTTAGGAGGCATCCTCTTTGTGATTTGGCCTCCAAGTCACAATTTTTTTTTTCCACAATTCAGGATGACTCGTTTCCCCCTAGGATTCTCCCAATGGCAAATATTAGTATGATGGGGAACTCAATTCTTGCAAAAGTCTGTTTGCTGGAATACTTTATAGTTTTTATCCCTAAAAAGGAGAAATAATATGCTACACATTGATACTACAAAATAAGACCTCTAGCTTTCTGTCCCTTCTCCTTTTGTTATTTTTTTTTTCATTCTGGATTTTTGTTTCTACCTCTTTTCTCTTCACTTAAATAGTTTAGTATCTGCCTCTGTATCTTTGTTGGGAATTGTTAATTGAATTGAATTATAAGAGAAATAATGTATTTCTTCAGTACTACCATAGTTTTAACCAAACAGCCAAAGACAAGTCAGATTCTGGGACTCTTCTATTAACTCTCTCTGGTTGACTCCAAGCCACTGAAGAGCAGGTAGGTAAAAAGCTTGTTTTTGTAACCTCTAAAGTACTTTAATGATTATCTATTGGATTGGATAATGAATAAAATAGTAGAATTGGAATTAGAACTGGAAAAAAATAACTTAGAAATTATCTAGTCCTACTTCTTCATTTTACAGATGAGGAAACTGAGGCCTAGAGAAGTTAAGTGACTTATCCAAAGTCATGAAGATAGAAAGTTGAAGAACTGGTATTTGAACCCAGATCCCTTAACTCTGAATCTGGTGCTCTTTCCACTATAACTTGTTGCTGTGAAAAATAAAATACGCTCAAGTTAAAAAACAGATAAGAAAGAGGAAGTGATTCAATTTAATTTAATTCTACTGAGACACACTATAGTAGAGTATGGAAAGGAGACCCTATATTTAGAGTCAGAAGACCTAGGCTTTAATCCTAAATCTAGTACTTATTGCCTGTGGGATGTTGCACAATCACTTTACCTCTCTGGGCCTGGAGTGCCAATGTGTGGCTATGAATATGCCAGCACAGTTCTGAATTGCAAAATATCAGACTCTCCACATGGAAGACAGAACCAAAACATTTTATTCTGACACCAAAAAGCCAAATCCATCATAATAACCAAGAAGTCTATACACATTACCAGGCCTGCCCACAAACAGGCCCCCTAAGCAAAGTGCCCTTCTCTCACTCACACCCAGCCGCCTGCCTCCTCTGTCCTTCCCAGTTCTGACTAGCCTGACCAACTTCCTCTTAGCTCTGCTCCAGCTCCACCTCTTCCTATTCCTGCTCCACCCTTCCTGCTCCACCCCATTCTGTTCTATCTGTTCAGCAAACTCCTCCCATCACAGACTCCTGTGAATCAGGTTTCCATGTGATTTAAGTAGATCACGTGGACCTATTAATGTATGGGGAAGATCTTCAAATTAAGCAAAAAGTACATTAATAATACAGGGCCTCAGTTCCCTCAACTATAAAATGAGGGAGTAGAACTAGATGAGCTCCAAGGTCCATTCCAACTCTACATTTATAAAATTATCAGAGCATTTACTATGTGTGACCTTGATGCTACTAGGTGCTGTGTGTATGTGGAATGAGGAAGGTGTAAAGGAATCAGAAGATATGGTCCCTGTCCTTAAGGAGCTTATTTAGGGAAATGAGATATATACAGATGACATACCGATCAATAAAAATACAATATTATTAAATAGAAAACCACAGACAAGGGCTGTAGGAGTTCAGAGAAGAGAGCTGATATGGGTTGTGGTTGTCAGGAAAAGCTTCACAAAGAGGCTAATAGTTGAGCTGGACTTCAAAGAAAAGAAAAAAAGAAGGGAAAAAAACTAATTTGTAGGCTGTCAAAAAGAATAGGAGAGAACTGAGAACAATCATCTCTAAAACAGGAATCAAGAGCTCACAAAATGGAAAGATCTGTATGAACTGACACAGAACAAGGAGAGTAAAACCAGAAAAGCGAGGAAATGTAATAACTACAAGAATACAAATGGAAATAACACTAAAGATCAGGTGAACTCAGATGAAATAAAATGACCAATCTTCTTGTCAGATAGGAAAACTAGAGGATTCAGGATGTTGCTTAGACTGTGAGGCTAGGTCAGGGCATGGGTCAGCATTACTCCGTTCCTTTTCTTTGTTACAGAGGAGGTAGGTAACTTCAGTTTCTCTTATAATGCGATTAACTATGGAGTCAGCAGACTACAGATAAAGGACCAAATCTGGCCCCACAACCTGTTTACAAAGACCAGTGAACTAAGAATTTTTACATATTTAAATACAATCAAACTTAATTTTAAAATGTCAAAACCATTCTTAGCTCCCAGGTCATATGAAAACAGGTGGGGCTGCTGCCATAGTCTGCAGACTCTGGGATAAAAAAAAGGAAGAAAAATCACAGAATTTCTGTTTTGGAAGGTACTTCAGAGGCTATTTAGTGTGACCTAAGTAAGAATCTCCTCTAATACATAGAAGACAAATGGTCACCCAGTATTTGCAATTATTTACACCCTCCAGTGAGGTGAACCTACTACTTCCCAAGGCAGCCCATTCTACTTATCAGTAACTCTAATTGTTAAGATGGTTTTCCTTATATCAAACTCTTATTACCTTCCTTGCAACTTCTACCCATTGCTCTTACTGAGGTCAAAGTCACAAAGATAGAAAGCTGCAGAACTGGTATTTGTACCCAGATCTCTTAACTCTGAATCTGGTGCTTTTTCCACTATAACTTGTTGCTGTGAAAAATAAAATAAGCTCAAGTTAAAAACAGGTAAGAAAGAGGAAGTGATTCAATTTAATTTAATTCCACTGAATCTCTTTTCCCCATGCCAGTCCTTGTATGACCTTTGGCAGGTCACTAAACCTCTCTTCATCTTCAGTTTTCTTATCTGTAAAATGAAGGGATTGGTCTAGAATCTAGACTAATCCTTAATAAATAAATAAATAAATAAGTAAATAAACCTTTAATAAAAGGATTTGTTCTGTGAAGGTTAGATTCCATCAAAGGATTACACCTGAGGACCTAGAGGGCCAGGTATGGCTTCAAGGCTGCAGGTTGCCCATCCCTGGGCTAGATGATTCTAAGGTCCCAACTACTCTAAATCCATGATGTTCTATGATCACACTGCTGACTCATATTGAGCTGGAAGTCTACCAAAATCCCTGGATCTTTTTCAGATGAATGACTATCTAGTCCAAACTTATACTAATAAAGTTGACTTTTTTTAACTGAAGCAGGGATGTTATGTTACCCCTATTATATCTCATCTTATGAGTTTTGCTCCACTATTGTAGCATATGAAGGTCTTTTTGAATCCTGATAGTGTCATTCGTTGAGATGGTTATTCCAGGGTTGTGTCACCTACAAATTTAATAAGCATAAAATCTATACCTTTATCAAATCATTAATAAAAATATCAAGCAGCAAAAAGTCTAGCACAGATTCCTGTGGCACACCACTTGATATCTTCAAGTTGATTCAAATCATTAATGACTTTGAATCTGGTCATTCAGCTGGTTTTAATTTTGCCTGACTACAATGGTTTCACCTAAATCTCTCCATCACAGCAATAAGAATAGCAGGAAACACTCTGTCAAAAGTCTTGCTAAATCTAGGTCAGGGGTAGGGAACCTGCAGCCCTGAGGTCACATGTGGCCCTCATGGTCTTTGAGTGTGGCTTTTTGACTGAGTCCAACTTTTACACAACAAATCCTTTTATTAAGGGGATTTCTTCTGTTAAGTTTGGATTCAGTCAAAGGGCTGCACCTGAGGATCTAGAAGGCCACACGTGGCCTTGAGGCTGCAAATTCCCCACTCCTGATCTAGGTAAACTATATGCATGGAATTTCCTCCACCTATCAGTATAAGAAAAATGTCAGGAGCAGGGGAAGAAATGATCTCATGTGACCTGTTGTCGATAATGACATTCTGGTTCTTTGTGATCACTAAAACTCCCTCTGAATATAAATTGTAGAATTTTCTCAGGAATAGAAATCAAGCTATAGTTTGCAGCTTTTTCTTTTCTCAAATACTGTAGCACTTCTCTTGTTCTTCAGTCTTTCAAAGATCATGGTGGCTCAGCAGTCACACCTGCCAGTTCTCTTGGTAAGTACCCTGGGTTGTAATTCAGCTAGGCCTAACAGCTTGAACTCATCAAGGAAAGTTAGGTGATTGCGTGACTACCTCATTATTTACCTTGGATGCTAACTCCCTCTCAGCCATTTATTCCTTTGTTGTTTCTAGTCTAAGGATCATCTTGTTGACAGAGAAAAAAGAGAAACAAAATACTAATTTAAAAGCTCTAATATCCATTATCTCTTACCTTCCACCCCATGTAGCTATCCTATGCTTTCTTTCACCCTCTTTTCTCCAACATAGCTACAAAAACAAAACAAAAGAACCTTTTTGTAGACTTTTGCCAGTCTTAACTTTTTCTGAGTATTTAGGCTGACCCTATATAGGTCTCACCATGCTTTTTTTGGTATTCATCTCTCAGTAACGTGCTCCTGTCTCTGGTTTCTGGACATGTTTTCTTAAAATTTAAGTTAGCCAATGAATTTCCTGTGCATCTGTATTGGCTTCTATGGACAGCTCCCCTTTTTTCTTCTCTATGCTACATTCTAAAATAAAATGTTCACTTCCCTTCAAAATTTTCCTTCATTTACACCTCAGCAACCCAGTTCCCATTATTAGTGACAATTAGATCCAGAACAGAAGTTCCTTCCAGTAGCACATCCACCTTTTGAAATATGAAATTTTCATTAAAGCAAGTCAAGAAATTATTATCTCCTCTGCTTATGACCAAAAGACAGAGACCTCCAGTAGATGTCTGGATATTTGAAATCCTCTCCATCATGCCTCTGAGTCAGGCTTGTTATCTGATTCAGAAAGGAAAGTGGGTAAGGGAATAAGCACTTATATGGCATATACTATGTGCAAAGCATTGTATTAAGTGCTTTTAAACATATTATCTCATTTGAGCCTTACAACAACTCTGAGGTGGGTGCTATTATTGTCATCCCTATTTTTACAACTGAGGAAACTGAGGCAAACAGAACTTAAGTGACTTACAAAGGGTCCCACAGCTAGTAAGTATCTGAAGTCAATTTGAACTGAAGTTTTCCTGACTCCAGGTTGAGTGCTCTATCCTTTGTGCTACTAGCTGACTCATTTACACACCATCTTCTACTTTGTTGGTATACCTTCCAAATTGTAATGCCCTAGGGCTATGCTGACTTGATAACTGAATGCCCACTCTATCTATCTGGGGCCACCCCAGGCTATTTGCCCTTCCTTAATGCCATCCAGATATTCTCAGTCTTTTTTTGTATGTAAGTATAACTCTTACCCCCATTAAGGCGCAAATTCATTAGGAATCTATTGGCACTCTATTGGCATTACAATAGACCTTGCTACTTTGACTGAAAAAAGGCTTGAGTGCTTGAATTCTTTCCAGGCAGACTCGCCCTGTGCCCCGACATTTCAGGGTTCCCAGCAACATCAAACTGCATTAGCCCCAGACCTGACTGTGCTCCTTCATGCAGATTATCTTCCATCCTGCTGCCAAACCACTGCTGCTACTGCTGTTGTTCCACCCTCCAAAACAGAATTATCTTCCTGCAGCTAGCTGGCCCAGATCCACCCCAGTTATCTGTCCTGCCTATGCATACATATACCACTGCAACTGAAATCAAATCAACAACATCTTCTGGAAAATATGTATAAATCAACTATCCTATTGTTCCTCTGATACTTCCAAGACCAAAATACCTTTCATGACCACCACTCTCTTAACTCCCTCTATTGGACTGTAAGCTCCTTGAGAGAAAGTACAATTTGTATCCCCAGAGTTTAGAATGGTGTCTGGTACTTATAATTAATTTTTTTCTATTCATCCATTCATTCACTCAAAAGTCTGACCACGACACTCCTCAGCTTCAGAAGTTTCATTGACTTCCTATTGTCTATTCAACAAAATACAAACTTCTGTGTGACATTTAAAGAAAAGACCTTTTAAATATGGCTGTAAAATATCTTTTCAGACTAATTCTGCATTACTCCCCCTCACACACTGCATTACAACCAAACTAGCGTACTTGCTATTCCAAGTAGATGGTGAACCATCTCCTGTCTCTATACTTTTGCCATACTGGTCCCCCTGGCAGCAATTCTTTTTTCACCCCCTCCTCTAGGAACACCTGCTTCTTTCCAAGGCTCAGCTCAAGTGTCACCTCTTAGAAGAGTCTTTTCCTCATTCCCCTAGTTGTTAGTGCCCCACTCCCCAAATTATTTGATATTTGTTTATATATGTCTTCTAATTACTTACTTATTTACTTAACAATTGTAACCACTGCTTGGTCAAAGGGGCTGGAGCATTGTGCCTTCTCCCTCCCTGCAAAAATGTTCCGAACCTCTTTTGCACAGCCTGGACCAGGCTCAGTCCTTGGGAAGGCTCAACTAAAAGAAAGGTAAGACTACTGTTCTTTCATTCTTTGGTCGTTATACCCCCTAACAACAGCACCTGTGGAAGATTTATTTGATTAGTTTTTGCCCCAGATCTGTAATTTCTTCAAAAGGAGGAGCAGAAAGTACTAAGCATACAATGTAAATAGGTATAGCACTGGTATTTATTTCCTACACACAAAAGAAATGCTAAATATTAAAGGTTTTTACAAGTCCAAGTTGACATAATTTGAACAAGTGGCAATAACAACTACTAGAGGTTTACCTGGAGATTGAAACTTAAAATCAACAACACATCAAGCATGTTAGGATAACTGAATAGAGATTTTACATTTCACATCAGCCCTGTTCTATCCTTCTCACAATAGATAACTCTGGCAAACCAGGTCAGAGATTTGGGCTCATCCTCTGGTCAGTGTTCATCTTTTCTGAGAGTGCTTAGGGACTCCTGTATTATGTACAGCCAGCACCATTTATGATGGTAAAACTCAAAAGGCCACCTTCAAGCCTGGCTACAATCATCTAAAGATCTGTTTATTAACCCAGAATCAGGCAAAGAAGTCCAAAGAAGAAGAGGGTCCCAGGACTCCAGGCTCAAGCTAGCTGCCATGTAGGAGCCGGTGACAGGGGTGGAGAAGGTCCAATCAGTCTCCCCCAACACACAACATTCTGAGACTAGCATGGTACCTCCAAGAGGGCTGAAGGAAGACAGGAGACAAGAGAGGAGTCGCTCCTTTTTTAAAAGCCCATTGAATCATTGGCTCTTCTTGTTCAATAGGCAAGAAGGGGGTTTCTTCCTCATTCCCGAAGCACAAAGCTCTTTAACACTGAGTCACACAGTAGGTCAAAAGTAGCCAGGGAATCCATCATCCCCAAAGAGACAGAACACTCAGTTGATATTTATCACTGTCATCACCATCACCATCAAAATATTTATAGCATTTGTATAGTGCTTTAAAGTTTGCAAAACACTTCACAAATATTCTCTCAATTTATCCTTGCGACAACTCTAGAAGTAGGTGCTATTATTAACCTCATTTTACAGATGAGGATATGGAGGCAGACAGAGGTTAAATGATTTACTAGACCCACAGCTGCTAAGTGTTTAAGGCTAGATTTGAACTCAAGTATTCTGATTCCAGGTCTAACACTTTATCCATTTTTTTACACACAGTCAACTTGAACCAGATATGGAAGCTTTTCTCATGCCCTGCTATATTTTTATACATTTTGACATTTTGTACCCTCCCCAAGGGGGGGCCATCTCCAAATCATCTCGATGTATAGGTGGCCACCAGACCCAGAAGGCTCCAGAGGAGAAAGTGAAGCTGGTACCCTTGCCTTCCCTCACTTAAATCTAATTCACTTGCAAGTTGTGGCATCACTTTCCTGATGCCCTGGTCCACTTCAAGAGCAAAGGACAAGCAACAACCTTCACCAAGCTCATTGATGGAAGTAACTGTCTCATTTTTGTCTTCGCATCTTGAGCACCTTAGCACAGGACTGGGCATGTTGCAGGTGCTCAGTAAATAAATACCTGTTGAACTGAATTGAACGGAATTGAATTTCTCAAATTATTTTTTTATTTCCTCTGTATAGGTGGTCTGTGCATATTCTGAAGATAATACTGCTTCTATTTCCAAATATTCTCCACCATGCTTTTCTCTGTTGGTTCCTATATTTCCTCACATAAGTACATCTTTTTAATATACAATGTTAACTAGCTCCCTCTTTGAATAAGTATGATACCCTTGCAGAGCCATATTCTAGTCATGAGTCTTATCCTACCAAATTTTAGTAGCTGTATTTGCCTCTTTGTGTGAGAATCTCTGGTTCACCTAACTTCTTATCCATACTTTATGCAAATGACTTGATCAGGTATTCAGCAGGTTTTAATAAAGGGCTACTTAATTATCTATATTCCATCAGAGGTTGCTCAGTAATAACAATCTCACTTTTATATTATGCTTAAATGCTTATCAAGCCCCTTTCTCACAAAAATATTGGGAGATAGGTAGAGCAAGTATTAGTATCCCCATGCTGCAGATACAGACCAAATATATTATGATTCTTATTGAACACTTGTGAGTATCATTAGTAAGTTAAGCACTCTGATAAATTTATGAAAACACCCAGTGTTTGTGCTAGAAAATGAAAGCCTAATCCTTTATTATCAAAAAGTAGCTTAGGGAGTTATCTTGGAAGCTAAATATTTAAGAGCAAAATATTTGGCTTCAGTTCATGATTTTTTTTCCTTCCAAATAAGGATAAGTGATATGTTGTATTAGAGGGCAAAAGGTCATCATGGGCCTTGTTTATTCCCAACGATGATTCAGATGCTGGATTGCAGCTCTCTCTGAAGAATCCTGCCTGTACTTTGTTAAAAGGATGAAGGCTGGCCACAATGGAGAGAGCCCCTAGGGTTTTACTTCTCAGGAGTAAGTATGGTGGAGGTGGGAGTCAGTTTCTCTGACTAATTCAAGAGATGGGAAACCTGCGGTCTCAAGGCCACATGTGGCCTTCTAGGTCCTCAGGTGAGGCCTTTTGACTAAATCCAGGTTTTACAGAACAAATCCTCTCATTAAGGGGATTTGTTCCATGAAGTTTGGAGTCAGTCAAAGGGCTGCATTTGAGGACCAAAAGAGCCACATGTGGCCTTGCTACTGCAGGTGCCCCACTCCTGGTTTAATTCTTAAAATTTTTCAGCAGAGTGACCAATTTTCTAATTTATTCCTAACTGAAATCCTTTTCCTATGGATCTTTGGGTCCATGAGATATGTTTAACCATTTCATTTCAAAAAAGGTCATTTTCAAGTTATGTGTATCTAGTCAAACAAGGCAAGAATAGTTAATCTTCACTAACCCTCTTTATCAATGGTGTTTTCTTCTTAAGGCCCTTTACAAATCTTAAAGCAAGATACAAATATTAGCTATTGTTATTATTTTTAATTTTACAAGGTTTCTCCCTTTCCTCCAGTCTTCGAGGCTAGGGCAACTGATTATAAGTGGAGTGGACAAAGAAATTAAATGGAATGGGGGAAAAAATTGGCAATTTTCATCTAGCCATATTTGTTACACTCTGCCATCAAATCCTTGTGCATATTGCACTAAATGCATGTGTTTGTTCACACATATAGGCAGATGCATATAATACACATGGAAACATACATAAGATACATGCACACATATATATATAGACATGTTAGCACATAAAGAATAGCACTTGTATCCTTATTGTCACATGAATGCATATATGTGTGGGTACATGCACTCATATAAAGTACATTTATAAACACATGCTTACATACATATGAGAACATGCACAATTATTCCCTATACATTTTACTGAATGACCTAAAAAAACACTCTTCTGGTATCAAGCTGACCTAGGTGCTTTGTATTGTTTTTTCAAGATAACAATCCTTCCATATGTTTACAGGACGTTGAATGAATTAACTGATTTGCCTATAATCCAGTCTGAAACCTACAATTAAATCAATTTGTACTTTTGCTTTCTCACCCTTAGATGCAGCTAAACATTTCTTCCACCACCTTTGGGGACCTGAATTATAGTAGGTACACTTAAAAGTAGGAAACAGACAGGGTAAAATCCCCCAAAATGCTCTTGAGAGAATCTTTCTGGGAAAATTAGTATGCAAAAAGGCAATTCACTCCCATGAAGCCAGAGACTCAGGCTACAGGAAGAAAATGCAAAGCCACGTTCCTGGATAGGGAAAATTGCAATTCACATCTTTAAAAAAATATATTGTTCAAAATAGAACTTCAGTCAGTTCTAGAACTAAGATCTAAATAACTTCAATTTTGAATGTTTCTTTTTATAGGGTATCTTCTCTGGTATTTGTCAAGAGGTGAATCTTAGGTGGCAGCTTCTGAAAGTGGTTTGGAAAAATTAAATTTGTAAAACTGGGCAGCTCTGATGTTGTATGCTATACCAGATCAACTTTCATTATTTTTTAATGAATCTTTATAATTCTTGTTCCAGATCTCCACACGGTTGACTTATGTTCACCTTGCTGTGCAATGATTTAAAGGACATTGCATCTAATAACAGAGGAAAATGATGAATTATAGATGCCAAATCATCCAGCAGTGAGTCAGGTTGCACTGGGGTAAGATTGTAAGCAATAAAGAATTTCTTTGTTCAGCTTCTAAGTTTGGGGCAAATAGACAACAGCTGCTGAGATAATTAAAAAGAGACATGCCAACCTGTCTAGTAATATGCTAATCTGATTGTTTTTACATGGAAGCATAAAACAAAATATGAGGAATATTTACCAGTTTAAATGAAGAAGCGTTGTCCATATGGGTGAATGTGATATTCAGATCATGTTCTGGACAACTATAGAGAGATCAAGACAAGGACAGCATCTCCACAGTCAAACTTTTAATAGACTGGAAAGTCTATTATAAATAGATGAAGTTGGTGATAGATGGGGAACCAAGAGGGCATGATTAGTTATTTATTAACTGTATGAACCTGGGTAAATTACTTAAGCATTCTGAGTTTCAGTTTTTTCAACTATTAAACAGCTACCCTATCTAGCTCACTGTGCTTTTATATGCAAGGAAAGCAGTGATCAGATTTTGTTGCTGGAAGACATGAAGGACAAAGGTTGCCAGCTCCACTTTGCTCTTTCAGTCTTGCTAAGAGAAAGTCCAGGGTAATTTACAAGGACTCTCCTTGTGATAATAGCCAGGGACATGATAGAAATTAAATAGAATATTCTCACTATAATCCAAAGAGTAGGCATACATGAATAGGCTGTAGTTGAAAAGAAAGAAAGCAGTTCAAAAGACAGATGACACCAAGTCTTGCTCACTGGCTGAATTCCAGCGGTGGGTTTGACTCACAAAAGAGTTGAAATTGCCCTGAGACTGTGGGCTAGATTCATAAAGTGAGCTATAACATTTCCCTCTTGGGACTGTTTAACAGTCTAATGGAGAAAGCTATCTAGTAGATGACATCAGCAGATCTATGGGAAAGCTGCAAATAGTACCTTAAGAGGCAGGAAAAAGTTCCAACTGAAATATATCCCTAGAAGGGAATGAGGGAATAAGCATTTAAATAGTGTTTACTATGTGTCAAGCACTGCACTAAATGTTTTTACAAATATTTTCTCATTTGATCCTCATAACAACCTTGCAAGTTAAGTGCTATTATCCCCATTTTACAGCAGCAGAACTGAGGCAAACATAGGTTAAGTGACTTGTCCAGGGTCACAGAACTACTAAGTATCTGAGGTTGGATTTGAAGTCAGGTCTTCCTGACTCTGGGCCTCGTGTTCTATCCACTGAGCCAGCAGCTGCCTCAGGAGCCTGAGCTGCTTTACATCTTTGTGTTCCCTAACTAAACATGTTCACTACATGTATTTCCTCTCTAGATGTATGTTTATAATGCATGTTTCCTCTCCCCTACTACTACTGATATGGGAATCTATTGGAGGGTGTGCCCTTATGTGTATAAGTAAATTTTTTTTGTTATTTATCTTGCCATGCTATTAATCAAATATGTTTTTATTTAAACTAATGTGCTTTCTGGTTTGGTCTGACAAAAGAGAAAGACTGGTGGGGTCTGTGAGCTGCGGCTTTGAGTAGAAACTGGCCAAGCATTTTTTGAACATGGATGTAGCTTTCAAGGTGGCCTTTTGAGGGCAACTCAGGCTCTATGAGGATCAAATGAATTAATGTATTTGAAAGTACCTCTTTTCCACAGCTGTGGGTAGAAGAATCATTTTTAACCAAACAAAGAATAAAGACAATTTGTCACCTTGCTTTTTAGTTGTTTTTCAGTCATGTCCAACTTTTTGCGACCCCCTTTTGGGGTTTTCTTGGCAAAGATACTGGAGTGGTTTTCCATTTGCTTCCCCAGCTCTTTTTACAGAGGAAGAAACTGAGGCAAACAGGGTTAAGTGACTTGCCCAAGGTCATATAGCTAGTAAGTGTGTGAGGCCACATTTGAATTTAGGTCTTCCTGACTCCAGGCCCAGAGCTTTGTACACTGGGCCACCTAGCACCCCCAAAAGGCAATTACAAAAGACAAACCGGATAACTGATTCTGTGAAACTGGAAAGTTTCTGCACAAATTTAATGCATCTGTAAGTGGCTCAGTGTGAAAAAAAATTTTTTTCTGTTTCGAATTTCTTTAATAAAGATTTGGTATGAAAGCTATATAAACAATTGACATATGTATACAAACACATATGTGTATATATATATATGTATATGTATATATACATATATATATATATACATATATATATATATATATATATATAGCCAAAGACTATTTCCCAGTAGATGAATGGTAAAAGTTTATGAATAATTTTTCTCAAAAGAGTTTCAAACTATTAACAACCAAATGAAAGACTGTTCTAAATCACTAAGAATAAAATAAATGCAAATAAAAATAACCCACATTTTTCACTTCATATGCTGCAAATTAACAAAAATGACAAAATATGGTAATAGTCAATGTTGGAGTAGCTATAGAGAATAGGCAGAGTAATGCTAGTGAATCAGTATAGCCATTTTAGAAAGCAATTTGGAACTTTGCAAATAAAATGTCCCTATATACTCCAAAATATTTATAACAGCACATTCTGTAATAGCAAAGAAACAAAGTAGATGTCCAGGGGGATGACCATATAAATTATGATGCATGGAATATTATTGTGCTATAAGAAATGACCAATATGGTGAATACAGAAAAGCATGGAAAGATCTACGTGAATTGATAAAGAGTGAAGTAAGCAGATCCAAGAAAACAATACACACAACGACTAGAACAATGTAAATGGGAAGAACCAGAAAAAAATCAAAAGGGAATATCTCCAAATAACAGATGTGAGAAGACATTCATACCCCTTTGCAAAAGTGGGAAGTTGAAGACTATAGTACATTGAATATATTTTCAGATATTTTTTAAGCTTCAGATTTTTTAATGTAGTGATGGGTTTGGCTGATTTTTTTCCTCTTTCTTTTGTCTTTAAAAATGTTATTTGTTATATGAGCTGACTCTGGGAAGAGGAGGAAAATGGTTTGGGAAATTTTGGTAATGTTAAAAAAAAGGGGTCAGGCAGTTCAGTGGATAGAGTGCCAGCCCTGGAGTCAGGAGGACCTGAGACACTTAACCCTGTTTGCCTCAGTTTCCTCACATATAAAATGAACTGGGAAAGGAAATGATAAACCACTCCAGGATCTTTGCCAGGAAAACTTCAAATGGCGTCATGGGGAGTAGGACACTACTGAAATGACTAAACAACAACAAAGAAGACGTCAGTAAAAATTCATATAAATTATTATAAAGTGCTTCTTCGTATTGAATACTATAACATATTTTATACAACACAACACTAAGCATTTATTAAGTGTCCATTATGTACAAGCACTGTTCTTACTGCTAGGAATAAAAAGAAAGACAAAACAATCCCTGCTCTTAAGGAGCTTAAAATCTAATTAAGAGATAACATGCAAACAACTACGTACAAGCAAGATAGATATAGGATAAATTGGAGGTAATCTCAAAGGAAGGGCACTCTGAAAGACAGTGGGATTTTAGAAGCCAGAGAAGCCAGGAGGCAATGATGAGAAGGAAGACTATTCCAGGCATGGGGGAGAGTCAGGAAAAATTCATAGTCTCAAGGAGGCCAGTGCCATTGATCATAGAATATGTGAAGAAGCTTAATGTGTAAAAAAAACTTGAAAGGAAGAAGCTAGGTTATACAGTCAAACGAGGAATTTTATATTTGATCCTGCATGTAATAAGGAGTAACTAAAGTTTATTGAATAGGAAGGTGATATAGTCAGACTTGCACTTTAAAAAAGATCACTTTGGCAGCTGAATGGAGGGTAGACTGGAGTGAAGACAAACTTGAGGTGAAGAGGCCAGCTAGAAGGTTCTTAAAATAGTCTAAGTGTGAAGTGGTCCTTAAGACTCCGTACCTGGCTGGTAGTCATACCAGAGGAAAGAAGGGGGCATATACAAGAGATATTGGGAAGGCAGAATGAAGGGGATGTGGAGTCACTTTAGGGTTCACAACACACCTTTTCACAGGAGACACATGAGGAACAATCATTGTTATTCCCACTTTAGAGATTAGAGGCCCAAATTTCACAGTTAAAGAAATAAGTATTCAAAGTCATAATGGTTACTATGTATCAGAATCAAGATTTGAATCCAAGTCTCCTGACTTCAAGTCCACTGCACCATACTGCCTCTCTTAGACTGTGAGGAATGAAGATCAGGATTTGATCTGTGATTTCATAAAATATAGGTGGAAAGTGAGGCAAGGTGGCAGAATAGAAGGAAATAGTACAACTCAGTTCCATCCCACCATTAAATAATCTAGTTACTAAATAACTCACCCATTGGACAAATGTCAAATAAGATCCAGGTCCCTGTAGGGATAGAGGTGAGAAATTTCAGGGGAAAAGCAAAAGTGAAAGACTCACAGTCTCAACCTCATCAACAGGAAGAAATACCCTGAGGGACTAAAACGAAAATGAGAGATTTCAGAGCTAATTTACTAGCTAAAGAAAAAAACATCTCAGTGTGAAGGGAAAAAAAACCAAAACTTCTGCCCAAATTAATAGTTGATTTTAGAAAAGAAAAAAAAGATTGTGGAAAGACCTCAACATAGTAAGATAAATAAAAATAAATAATTCCTATTCTCTCCTTCCCCTCAAGGAAAAGGCCTTAACTAGGTCTTTTCTACTAGAGAAGGACAATTTCTTCATCTGTGGGATGAAGAAAAGGCTTTTCCTTCCTATCTTTCATTATGTAGAAGAAAGAGCTTCAACTAAGTCTGATCCCAGAACAGGAGGACTTTTGGCAAAGGGAAAGCTCCTGAACTTGATTTTATTCCCCCCAAATAGGAGAGACCTAGAACTTGTAAATTCCCAGCAACAAAAACAGGGGTGGGTGGGTGGTAGGGAGATAAGAGGATTATGATACCAGAAATGATTGAAATATAAACCCAGAAGAGAAAAGAGAATAACTAAAAAAAATCTCAAAGAAAAAAAGGGCTTGTTCACAATAACAATTAAAATACTTAGAAGAAATGATGCAGAAATTTAAAAAATATATATATTTTAAAATAAATGAGTGCCATAGATACAAAATCTTACCCATTAACTAACTCCCTAAAAATGAAAATGGACCCAAATAGAAATTAATGACTCTAGGAGATGATAATTCTTAAAACACAGCCAAAAGAATGAGAAAAAGAGGGGAGAATGTAAAATATTTTATATAAAAAACAGCTGACCTGAAAAACAGATTGAGAGACAATTTAAGAATCATAAAATTACCTGAAACTCATGATGGAAAAAAAGAACCTGGATATCATATTTCAGAAAGTCATTAACGAAAACTGCCCAGAAATACTAGAATAAGAAAGCAATGTGAAAATAGAAGCAGCCACCAATCATATCCTGAAAGAAAACCCAAGAGGAAAAAAGGTAGTCAATTGAGAAAGATGGCCTATAAGTAGTTCTGTATGTTTTGAAGTTTTAAGAAATCAGAAAAGGAAAGAAGGAAGGAAGGAAGGGAAGGGGATACATTAAGAGAAAATGGAAGAAAAGATCAGAGAACTTGTTAACATACATAAACATGCCTTGCAAATATAGAAGGGTACAGAAGGGTAAAGAGAGTGGAGAATCATTCTAACTTCACTTTTCACTTCACTACAGTGGTCAAAAGAAGACAGAACAGACACACTCCACACTGGTGGAGAAAAACATTCAACTCAATAGGTACAGGGATAGGAATGGGAAGAGGGAAAATGGGAACATAAGAGGAAAGATAAATTCATGGAGAGATTAATCTTAAACATAGGGTTAATCGTAAAATAAATCATAAGCTTAGAGGATGATAGTTAAGAGGTTAAAGAAAAAAATGGTAATATTTTGAAATAAATAGGGAGGAGCATAGAGAAAAAAAATCTAAGTGAATAGGATGAAGGAAAATAAGTAATTCACTATCATATCCGTACAAGTGAAAAATATGAACTCATTCATAAAATGGAAGAAGTTAGAGCACATTAGAAAGCAAAATCCAGTAAGATTTTATTTGTAAGAAACACACTTGAAACATTAAGATTCACAGAATTAAAATAAAATAAAGTTAAAATCTATTCAGCCTCAGGTGAACACAGAAAAGCAGGGGTGATAATTATGATTTCAGACAAAGCAAAAGCAAAAATGGCCTTAATTTAAAAGAGATAAAGAGGGAAACTAAACTTGCTGGAAGGTAACATAGACAATGATTTGATTTCAGTATTTAATATATATGCATTCAATGGTGCAACTTCTAAATACTCAAAAGTAAAACTAAATTACAAGGAGAAAGAGACAGTAAAATTATAATAGTGGGGGACCTCAATTTACTCCTATAAACCCTAGATAAATCAACAACAATAAAAAAATTCACTGGTACAGAGAACTCCCAGGTGAGAAAGCTTCCTCTGCCAGTGTATGTGGGCACCTTCTATTCAATCTTAGTGACTTACTTAGCATGACAAAGCCAATATGTGACAAAAGAGGGACCAGAACCCAGGTCTTTCTGGCTTTGAGACAAGCTCTCTATCCACTATACAATTACTTATTAAATTAAATACTAGAAAGAACATCCAAACAGGGTACTTATAGATTGCCAACTACGAGAAGATTTGGCAACTTCATGGAAACATCTAATGAACTATGATTCCATCAACAGGGTATGTTGAGTGTTTCCAGGAATTCACTTGACAGAAATGGTATGTTCTCCACGTACCATTTGATTGACACTGAGTTTCTTCAAAGAGAAAAACTTAAATCATGGTTCCTGACTCACTGTCATCAGATTTATCTGTTGTTATCTGGCTCTTTCTGAGTTGAACTGTTATTCTACCGTTTGATTTTAAAATAGGGTGTTACATAACACAATTTTCAGAGACGAATGATTTTTTTAAAGTTTTAACTTCTAAAAATAAGTATCAGCTTCCTAGTATACCATCTTCTATTCTACCTAACCCCCACCCCAATTCCCCCACATACACACATATCAATTTTTTGGAGAAAGAATGGCTCAAATAATCATATTTAAATATTTCATCTTACATATATTTTTCTTTGCCCTTACAAGGCAGACCTAAAAGAAATCCCCAAAATGAAAAATTTTCAGGAATATTTTTGCCAAAATCCAGAGCAAAGGAAAGGAAAGAATATTGCAAGTAGCCAAGTAGAAAGAATTCAAGAACTGAGGAGCCAGAGTCAAAATCACGTAAGATTTAGTAGTCAGCACCATAAAGAAACAGAGAATTTGGAATATGATATTGAGGAAGGCAAAGGATCTAGGTTTACAAACAAGAATAATCTATCCAACTAAACCTGCAAGGGGAAATGGATTTTTTATGAAATAGAGGATTTCCAAATATTCCTGGTGAAAAAAACCAAAGCTAAGTAGAAAATCTGACATTCAAACACAGGAGTCAAGAAAAGCATAAAAAAGCAAACAAGTGAGAAATCATAAGGGACTAAAAAGGATTAAACTGTTTGCATTCTTATATGGGGAGATAATTCATATCACCCCTCAGAACTTCATCATCACAAGAGGTCTTACATGTAATCTAATTAGAGAGCCTAGGTCAGACTCTACTATGTTTGGATTATCTCAAAAGAAAAATGGAAGGATGAGAAAGAAGAATGCCCTGGGAGAAATGGGGAGGGAAAGGAAGAATGGGGAAATTATCTCATATAAATGAGATGCACAAAGAAGAAGTTATACAATAAGGAGGGGACAGTGTGTGGGGGGTGGGGGCTGTGATATTTGAACTTCAAGATATTCTGAACTGGTTTGGATATGGCTAATGTGGGAATTTGTTTTATATGACTAGACCTATTTGGGATGGGTTTTGGTTTTTTTGCCTTCTCAATAGGTGGGGGAGGGATTGAGGGGAGGGAGAGAATTTGGAACTGAAAATGATATAAAACTGAATTTAAAGCAGAAAACAAAATGTATTTATCAAAATATTCTTTAAAAAACAAGTTCACAGATCCCAGATCTTGAACTGCTCCCTTAGATCAAAACAACAGTTAGTGTTCATAATGTATTTCAGCTTTAGGTATGGAATTAAGACATCATCTTCTGGACCTGGAAATATCTCATCATCAGCCCTGAGAATAGTAGGAATTTTCACTCTCCTGCATTTTTTGTTATGAGCTAAGCCGAAAAATCAGAAGTATAACATTTAAAGTTTCTGGGTTTTTTCTTCAATATAAAGCATCCTGAAGACAGTGAAAAGGGAAAAAAGTCTATTCTGTAAGTAGATTCAAGTAGGAAATTGAAATTCCTTAATTAAACCAAGAAAATCCAAGAAATAAGAATATTCTGCCACCCTAGATATCATTTTTATATCAAATATTACCTCATAACCCCAAAGAACAGATATTGTTTTTCCTGTCTGTCAAAAAGTCCCATGTAAGCAAATGTTAACCTTCTTTATTGGTCTTGTGAGAGCATAGGTTTTAATTTTTAACCATCACGCTGATACTTGAGATGGTTGAACAAAGTTAATTTAGATGTGGTTTTCAAATGGTTTTCATATCATTGTAATCAATGTTACTTTTCTGGTAACTGCTGAAATATATTACCCAAGAAGCCAGCTAATTTCATAAACTCCTTTTTCTCTCCTCAGAGGTACAGGAATAACTTTGGTGTACACTTTCTAGTCCATTCTGACCCATCCCAAACATCCGTTTAGCTTTATAATAGCTTGGTATAATAGAGTATTCTACTGAAAGAACTGGCAAATGATTGTTTAATTGTTGTCAGTAATCTTTGCAAGATCATGAAGAATAAATAAGATATAACAGGACTACACAACAGTAAATGTCCCAATCAAAAAAGGGAAATGTATGTATGTAGTATAGTATAGACCCAGTATGTAAACTTGACTTTAATCCCTGGCAAAAATGTAGAACACATTTGTGGTGGGAGTATTATCCCAAACTCAACCCTTATGCAAGTTAGGCTAATTTTTCACTAATTCCAAAGTTCTTAAGAGAGACCCTGAGTATCCTTGCATCACTTTTTTTCTGATCACCACATGAGTGCTTGCCTTGTGTGAGTTCTTCATAAAATAGCTTTTTTTGTTTTTTGGCAAGTTTATGTTATCATTTGAACAATGTGGCCAGCTTATTGGAGTTGCACTCTCTGCAGTAGAGTTTGAATGCTTGGCAGTTTAGTTCTAGAAAGGACTTCATTGTCTGATATCTTATCCTGCAAGGTGATCTTCAGAATCTTCCTAAAACAATTCAAATGGAAGCAATTCAGTTTCCTGGAATGGTGCTAGTATACTAGCATACTAGTATACCAGGTTTCACATGTTTCACCTACAATGAAGTCAGCACAATGGTTCTATAGACTTTCAGTTTGCTAGTCAGTCTATTATCTCTTCTCTCTCACACTTTACTTCACAGCCTCCCAAACACTGAGCTAGCTCTGGCAATGTATGTGTCAACTTCATTATCAATGTGTACATTCATGGAAAGTATATTGCCAAGATAAGTGAACTTATCCACAGTATTCAAAACTTCTCCATTTGTTGTAACCAGTGGTTCCACATATGGATAGTATGGTGGTGGCTGATGGAGCACCCTTTGTTTTCTTGGTGTTAATTGTCAGGCCAAAATTAGCACAAGCAGCAGAGAATCAATCTGTACTTTGTTGCATCTCAGCTTCATAGGCTGCACTGAGTGTACAATCATCTGCAAACAAAAAATCATGCACCAACACTCCCTCTACTTTGATCTTGGCATGTAGCCTTTTCAAGGTGAAGAATTTACCATCAGTACAGTAGTTGACCTTGATGGTATGTTTGTCCTCGTTTAAGTTTTTTGACAACATGGCTGAAAACATCATACACAGCCTTGTTTCACTGCATTGGTGACTGGGAAAGCACAAGAACATCGTTCATCAACCAGAACCCGGGCAAGCATGCCATTGTGAAACTGACATATAACACTGATGAACTTTTCCAGGCAACCAAATTTTGACATAATTTTCCATAAACTGTCACAACTGACAACATCAAAGGCCTTGGTCAGATCTACAAAAATTGTGTACAGACCTCAGTTCTGCTCCTGGCATTTCTCCTGGAGTTGTCAGGTAGCAAACACCATATTGACCATTTCCTTGGTCCTTTCTGAGTCCATTATGGCTCTCAGGGAGATGACTATCATCCATGTCAAGGATCAACTTATTAAGGAGGACTCCAGGAAGAAACTTGTCAGTAATGACTAAGAGAAAGACCCCACCCCATCCCCTATGATTGTCACAGGCCTTTACCTTTAGAGAGATGGACAATGGATGCATCCTTGAACTCCTCTTGCCATATAACCCAGAAAATTTCAGCCAGCTTTTGTATGAGCAATGGACACTCCCCACCACCACCTTGTAAATCTCCTTGTCCTCATGGAGCTTACAATCCAGTTTTCCTGTATTGCAAAATCAGAGATCAGGGCTGCTTTGGAGTTGGACAAAGAGTTTCCAAAAAATTATTTTATAAGTGGAAAAGAACATAGAAATCACCTAGTCCAATGTTTCCTGAATTGTGTCCTCCAGAATATATGTTTCATGGCTAAATAGGACTTCCATGAGAAAAATGCTGAAATGTGATATTTTCCCTCTAAAACATTAAATATGAAATTATATATATGTTAAAATACTTATTATATATAGTAGGAGGGGTTTGTATTTAAAAAGACTCGATTTTCCCCTATTTTTCTCCATTAACCTCCTACCCCATTCCCTTTATCCCCGGGGTATTTCACAGAATCACAGAATTTGAGATATGGAAAGGACTTCAGTTGCTCCAACCCATAAAGAAATCTCTAATACAATGTACCCAACAAATGGTCATCTAGCCTCTGTTTCAAGACATATAAAGAGAGATAATCTACCATTCTGTTTTTGAGCAGCTCTGCTCATTAGGAAGTTTTTCCTAATTATCAATAATTTCATATCCTGTGAAAGAATGTTTATGAGTTACAAGCCATGGGAATATATAACTTCTCTAAGTGCCTAGGCTTGGGCCTATCCCTAGGAGTGGATCTCAAAGGCTATAGGTTTTTACAATTTACAAATGAAAATTACATGAACACATGGCATCACCCTATTGTTCCCCTTTACCTTCCTCACTCCATAATGAATATGAGAATTCATACTGGAACAACACTAAAAGACAAAAGCAAGGGTTTTAATGCCATCCTACCAGCTTACCTTCTCCATCCTCAGCATGAGTCACCCTAGGGGGTAAGTGGAATTTTAACACTTTGTGTTTCTTTAGATGAAGGATCTAGGATTCTTATTTGTTTGTTTTTAATAAAACCTCCATGAAGTAGAAACAATGTTGTTTACATCTCAAAACTGGACGTTCTGTAGACATCTTAAACTGAACACGTCCAAAACTTTTCACCAAACGCCTTCCCCTTCTGAACTTCTGTATTACCATCCTCCTAGTCACTCAGGCTGGCAACTCAGACATTATTCTCAATTCCTCATTCTCACCCCCTATATCCAATCTGTTGCCAAATCCTGTATATTCTACCTTTGCAACACCTCTCTTCTGACACTGCCACTACCCTGGCGCAGGCCCTTATCACCATATGCTGGGTTTATTGTAACAGCCTTCCCATTGGCTTCCCTGCTTCAGGTGTCTTCCTAATTCAGTCTGTTCTCCACTTAGCTATCAAAGTAATCTTCCTAAAGCTTAGAATGGACCTTGTCACTCCTCTATTTAACAGACTTCTGCCTTCAGCATCAAAAGTGAAATCCTCTGTGTGGCTTTTAAAGCCCTTCATAAGCTAGCCACTTCCTACTTTTGCGATCTCCTTCTACCTTACACTACAACAACAACAACAACTGTCCCCCTTGCTATTGCTCACACGAGACATTCCAACTCCTGACTGCATCTTCGCTGGTTGTCTCCTAGGTCTGGAATTCTCTGCCTCCCCATAGCCCCCTCCCCCTGGTTTCCTTCAAGTTTCAAGTTTTTGCAAGAAACCTTTCCCAATCTTCTTTAAGTCTCAGAGATTATTCCCAGTATATTGTATGTACATAGTTCTTTGCATATTGTCACCTTCCATTAGATTATGAGGTCCTTAAGGGCAGAGGCTGTTTGTTTTTGCCTTTGAATCTGTAGGTCAGGGGTGGGGAACCTGTGCCTTTGAGGCCAGATGTTCCCAACCTTGCCCTAAGACTTATCACAGTGCCTGGCACATAGTACGCATTTAATAAATGC
This sequence comes from Notamacropus eugenii, assembly GCF_028372415.1. NCBI lineage: Eukaryota > Metazoa > Chordata > Mammalia > Diprotodontia > Macropodidae > Notamacropus > Notamacropus eugenii. The sequence continues at coordinate 191,741,260 of NC_092873.1, read as the reverse complement.
TTCTTGACTTGACTTGATCAGTTGATCTGGTAGTTTTGAAGTTCTAAAAATTCTGGGTGGTAGCTTTAGCCAGCATGTCTCTGAACTGCATCTTTTACCCCCAGATTCCTTTTTGAATGAGTGGACAGAAAAAGATTATATTTGAATTACTTATCACAGCAGGGATTTCCCCTCACTGCAATGGCTGTCAATGGAATAGTTTCGGCGTTTGCTCAGAAGTCTGTAAGACTTCACATGTAGCAGCATTCTACCAAGGCTTCCACACATTAAAAAAAAAAAAAAAAGAGGGAGTTGCAAGATGCAATCAGTCAGGGACTCCTCTGAACAAGGAAGGCTCATTGAATTGGAAAGGCTGTCATTTGCTTTCTCTGAAGCCAAGAAAACTCTCCACGAGTTTTTAAACCACCTCCTGCCTCTGTTTTCTGGGATTTAGCTTCTGGCATATGTTCCAAGTGTAAGGACATAATGGCCCCTTTTCCTTGGAGCTCAGAAGTTGAGGTGATTCTGCTCGGAAAAGTAAACTCCCTCTCTCCTTCCCACTCTTGTCTCCCACCTAAAGTTTCAATTAAAGGGCACTACAGTACAATGCACACAGTAAGTGCTTTTCTAACTTTATTGAATTGTACCCCTGTGCATTACTGCCTAGTGGAGGCTTGAAGTCTTCAATGGAGCATATATGACTTGATTTGTGTGCCAAGGAAAGTGAAATTTTCTGGCAGTAAAAACAGCTACTACATTTGTTTTTTTAAAAAGAATTACTTAAAAGTATCCTTTGTTTTCTACTCTGTGTCACACCCTGGATTTCTCCCTATCTTGTATACTTCTAGTCCCAGCTCTAAACTGGTTTTCTATCCTGATCTAAAGCATCAGTAAATAAGCCTTCCCCTTATTTACTGTGCCTCTCTTCAAGAAGAAACCAATGATATAAACTAGCTCTCAGACCAGCTTAAAAACTACTTTACCACAAATAGAAGGATTTATTAGGGTACAACCTATATAAAGGTTGGCAGCTATTAGTGTATGGACATAGGTCCAACTTAGGATAACAGAATTATACATTTACATCTAGAAGATACAGAGAAGGTAATAACAGTAGCTAACCTTTGTACAGAACTTATTATGTGCCAGGCACTATGCTAAGGACTTTACAATTATCTCATTTGATAACAAACCTTGTAGGTGCTATTATTATCCCCATTTTACAGATGAAGAAACTGAGACAGACAAAGGTGAAGTGACTTGCCCAGGGGCATACAGATAGTGTCTGAGACTAGATTTAAACAAGTCTGCCTGACTCCAGATCCATTGTACCACTTAGCTGCCCTATTTTAGGAGTCATCTAGTCTAGCCATCTCATTTATAAAAGAGGAGGAAGCAGAAACCCAGAAGGGTAAAACTGACCTGCCCCAGATCACATAGGTAGAAAATGCTAGAATTCAGATACTTTCATCCAGGTTTTTGATATCTTTGTGAAGTCACCCAAGTCCAACTCATTTTGGATTATTGATCTTTCTCTCTTTGGCTATCAGAGGAGTATGTATTCTTTTTCTGTTTTCATCCATTTGGGATGCAAGATGTGTTTTCATAAGCCCTCTTGAATACTGAAAATCACAGGTAACCACATCAGCTTTTCCAGTTCTTATGGCTCTCATAAAAAGACTATAATCCCAGGCCTAGTTTTCCTGAACTTCCCAGTGGTAGAATTATATGGCTCTCCCAGAACTATCTGTTTCCTTCTAAATCATTCTTGTTCTGTTATTTACTTTTTCTCTGTCTCCCTTCTCTGTGGACCTTTACTGTACAGCTAGGCCCTGGAACCTATCAGTCTAATTATTCTTTTGCTTAAGCATTATTTATTACTAACTCATCAAATATTAATACTTAATTCTACTGAATTAGCACATACAAGCAGTCATTTTACAACCTGGGAGCTGGTACCAGGGGGACCCCTAATACATAGGAGGAAATATGGCAATGAGTTTGGATCTCTACCTTTTATTTCCTCCCTTTTTCGTCTGAGCTGTAGTATACTCATCTGTAAAATGAGGACTGTAATAATTGTACTCCAAATCTTATAGATGTGTTGTCAGGAAAGCACTTGTTACCTATTATAGTACTATCATAGCATCTGGGGACATCCTCCCAAGTCATAGTGTATGTGCCCTGTGTAAGTCCACCTCAGGTACATACTGTGTGGGTCTGCATTCATTCAAAGTTATAGGTTAGCCAAAGGACAAAATTAGTTCAAAACAAAGGCATTTATTGAAGTAACAGAGTAAGACAAATAGCAATGAAGCCTTTTCCTCATAAATCTGAGCATATTCTACCACCAGTGCATATAATAATGGTGAGAAAAGCAGATAAAGATGGGGAATAGAGAAGAGTCATATACATAGGGAACATGTGTGGTCAGATCACATATGTGGAAGGGTACACAAATCGATAATATATGTGCCAGGTTCATACTACACATCTAAATGCAGGTTGAAATCACATAAAATATATTTTTTAGTTATCATCATTCCATCTGCCCCAAATTTGTCTTTATCCCTTGTCTGATGCTCCTCATTACCCACTCACTCTCTACAACCCCCATCCTTTTTATTGTCCTTAGAATTCCTAGAAAAATATCAGCTCATTCAAGTAGAAGTTTATGAAGTGATCAGTCTCCTGTGTCACATAATTGTCAAAGTTCCCACCCCCAATGCAGTGGTAAGTGTGGTTATATTTCTCATCCAACTCCTCCTTGATGTGTTATGTCCTTCTCTATGTTATAATTCTGCAGGGCCTGAGGAGAACATTTCACAGAGTGTCGCTGCATTTTCTCTTTTATGTCTACATGCTTTCCTATAGCCTTGCAGTCACATGTCCTTTTCTGTAGGTTGGGAGGCTTCTCTGAATCCTGGCAGAAATAGGTGGTCAGTGGCCCCTTGAGCATCTTCAACAACTATTTTTTTAAAAATAACGTTATTTTATCTTTCCCCAATTCCACGTAAAAACCATTTCTAACATTTTTTAAAAAACGTTTCTGAGTTCCAAATTCTGTTCCTGTCTCCCTCACCTCCCCTTTCCCTGCGATGGTAAGCAGTCTGATGCCGGTTATCCATCACCGCCTGTTTATTAAGTATCTACTGTGCGTGAAGCGCTGTGCTGCGTGTGAGGGAGGCCCAGGCGGTGTAGTAGACAGAGCGACTGGTGTACAGTAAGGAAGATGGGGGCTCAAATCCTACCTCAGGTAAATTTCTCAGCCTAATTTTCCTTCTGTGAAAATTAAGACAATAATACCTGTGTCACGTGGCTTTTGTAAATTTCAAAGGAGCTATTTCATGTAAAGCACTTTTGCAGGTCCCTGAACCTGTGATTTTTATTTGGTGTAAGGAGTTCCTGCAGTAGGAAACTTCCTATACCAGTGCAGATCAGCATTTCCTCTGCAGCAGTCTTAATCGATGAAACAGCCTTGACTGAACAACAGTACTGAGATGTTAGGTGATGTGCAGTATGTGTCAGAGGAAGGGCCTGAACAAGGGCACAGAGGCTGGCTTTTCACCTACCATGCGGCATTGCCTCTTATAAAGTTTTCTGTAAACACTAAGGCATTCTAGAAATATGAGTTCTTTTGATAAATTTTAAAAGAAACGTAACACAGATACTGTTCTCAAGGAGCTTTCAGTCACATGTAGGTGGAAGACACACATACATTTGTAAAGAGTATTGTTTGTGTGTTTGCTGGGTAGTATCCACTGTGTCCTAAACAAGCATCGCAATATTAAAAAAAAAAATTAAAGTAAGGGAGAATGTGCTAAGTGCTGTGGAAGTGTTCAGGCTTTGAGAAATATGAAAAGAAAGATTTCTTTCTGTTTGAGATGTCAAGGAAAGCTTTACAAAAGACATGGCACCTTACTGGATGTGGGAGGTAAGAATATTAATAGTAGGGATAGATGATGGAGGTACAGGGTGGATGGCAGGAGTTTATTCAATGAAGGACTGTGAGACAGGGTTAGGAAAGATGAAGGAAAGTGAGTGATCCTCTTCAGTTGGAACAAAGAGATCTGAATTTGTGAGATTAGGCAGAAAAAAATGGATTAGAGACATTTTGGGTTAATATTTGTTAGATTTGTGAATGTAGATTTGTTGGCCAAAGAGAATTTTTTTAGGCCTAACTTTAATTTTTTTTTAAAATAACAAATTTAATGACCAAAAAACCAATCAAATAAACAAAATAAGGAGCAAAATCTTTAATAAAGCAGAGCTTCTAACTGAAATTAGGCTTAGAATAATAATTTACATCATATCCTGCAATAAACATGAAATGTATATGTGACTTGAATATGAAAGGTCATATCATAAAAAATTAAGAAGAGAATCAGATCAGCTATCTTTTTACAGCAGTGGTTAAGGGATAAATTCTTAACCAAAGAAGGAATAGAAGCAATCACAAAAGATAGAATAGATGATTTTGACTGCACAAAATTTAAAAGTATTAACAAAATTAGCATATCTAGGATAAGAAGAGAAGCAGACAACTGGAGAAAAAATCTTTGAATCAAATAAGTTTGATGAGGGACTGATATTTAATAATTATATGGCAACTTATTGAAATATATATGACCCAAAGCCATTCTCCAATAGATGAATGGTCAAAGAATATGAAGAGTTTTCACAAGAATTACAATTAACTGTCACATGAAAGAATGCTCAGATTCATTAATAATAAAAGAAATCAAAACTGAAATACCTCTCAGACAAAAGTGTGAAGGTATACTAGTAAATATAAATGATAATTTTTTTCTAAAAAGGGGCAGAAACAAAAAAATTAACAAATAACAAGTAAATTTTTTTTCGTGTCCTCTTATGAACCTGTCCCATATTCTGCCTCCTTTGGTCCTGTTTTCCATCCTTCATTCTCTACTTTCTTATCCTTTTCTTTACATAGTTCTAATCTAATTCTAGTTTTGCTGATTTTATTCTATATTACCTCATATGGAGCTTTCCATATTTCTTTCTATGCTTCACATTTATTATTTTATGGTATCATAATATTCTATTATATTAGCATATAATTTGTTCAACCTTTCTCTAATTGATGTACATATAGATTGCTTCCGGTTTTTGCCATTACAAATAGAGTAGTTTTGAATATTTCTTAGAAATAGGTCCCTTTTTCCTTTCTACAATTTTTTGGGATAGAGTCCTAGCAATGGGATCACTAAGTCAAAAAGTATTAGCATTTTTATGACTCTTATTGCAAGGTGCACTACAAAATATTGTAACCAGTCTGCAACAATGCAATGGTGTCTCTTTCTGGATAGCCCCCAAAACATTAGATTTTTATCATTTTTTGCTATTATTGCCATTCCAGTGGTAGTATGAAGGTATCTTAAGTCTCTCTTGATTTGAATTTCTCTGATTATTAGTTAATTTGAGCATCCTTTCATGTAATTATTATCATTTTGTATTTCTTCCTACAAGTCAAGAGCCCAGGGAAGAGAAATACCTGCAAGAAAAATAGCCTTGCTTTTAGGCTGGTACCTCTAGTTATCATCTAGGGAAGAAGTGATCTGTCAATTGTCTTTGCAGATGTTACATCCGCTGTTGAAGAGTAGGGCAAAAAAGTTCTTGCCATTAAGTCCTTGGCACCGTCAAATGATTCAACTTCACAAACAAATGTTTTTATAAATCAAAATGATATTTTTAAAAATGCATTACCATCTGCTTTGTTAAACCTAAGGCCCATAGGACCTTGCCAACTGACTTGCAGCTGAAACTTCCTATATATGTATTCCCCTATTAAAATGTGAATGCTTTGAGGGAAGGGACTGTCTTTTCTATTTGTATCCACAGCATTTAGCACAGTGCTTTGTACATAATAAGGTCTTGTTAAATTCTTTTTTTTATTCATCCAGAAACTATTCACATGCTTTGATCATTGCTTCACTGGGGAGAATGCATTAGGAGCTTATGTATCCATTTCTTATAGATTGTGGATGTCAGATTTTTATTAGGTATATTTACTGCATATTTCTCCCAACTGATTTTTTTTTAATTTTAAAGATATTGCTTTTTGTTGTACAAAATCTTGTGACCTTTATATAATTAAACCCAATGATTTTTTCAGACCTCACTTTTTGAAGCAATTCATGTTTTTGTGAAGTGCAGAATACGTTTGTGCCAACAGAGCATGTTTATTAAAACAAATTGATTTAAATAATAAAGGCTATGGATAATTGTTTTTCTTGTTTTCTCTATGTGATACAAATACTCTGTTTTTAAATGGCAAAGTAAAATCTCAATAGGGAAGAAATAAAAATATCAGAAGCTACTATAGACAACTATATAGCAGTAAAATTAAGAATTTAAAATAAAGGGAGGAATAGCTATAAAAATGTAAAATATACAAATTAACATAAAATGAAATAGAGGCCTTACACAATTGGATTTCAGAACAAGAAATCAAACTAGTAGTAAAGAAATTACCAAAAGAGGGGGGCCCTTCTGGTCCAGATGGACTTACAGGTGCATTCTATCAAACTTTAAAAGAATTATTAATATCTATTCTGCACAAATTATTCTCAAAAGTTGAAAAAGAAAACACTCTATCAAATTCCTTTTATGAGACAAATATAGCCCTAATATATAAGCCAGGCAACAAAGAAACAGAATTATAGACCAATGTCATTAATGAATATTTATTTGAAAATTATAAATACAATTCTGGTTTAAAAAAAAAAAGACTAACTATGCCCAAAGGGCTACAAAAATGTGCATACCCTTTGACCCAGCAATATCGCTACTAGGACTATATCCCCAAGAGATCATAAAAATGGGAAAGGGTCCCACATGTACAAAAATATTTATAGCAGCACTCTATGTAGTTGCCAAAAACTGGAAGTCAAGGGGATGTCCATCAATTGGGGAATGGCTGAATAAATTATGGTATATGAATGTAATGGAGTACTATTGTGCCATAAGAAATGATGAACAAGAAGACTTCAGAGAGGCCTGGAAGGACTTATATGACCTGATGCTGAGTGAAAGGAGCAGAACCAGGAGAACTTTATGCACAGCAACGACCACAGTGTGTGAGAGTTTTTTCTGGTAGACTTAGATTTTTGTAATAACACAAGAACTTCTTACAAAAAAAAAAAAAATCCCAATGGTGGTTCTCAAGGCAAAATGCCTTCCACACTCAGAGAGAGAAATATGGAAGTCACTCACATAATGTAACAGATCATGTTTGTGTATGTGTATGTGTTTGTGTATCATGTTCTGATTTGTTAAACGATTTCTTTCATTTATCTTAGTCTGACTACATAGCATGACTATAGTGAAAATATACTCAATAGGAAAGTATATGTAGAATCTATACAGAATTGTATGCAGTCGTGGGAAGGGAAGGGGGGAGTGCGGGGTAGGTGGGGGGGATAAAATCACAATTGTATGGCAGTGATTGTTAAACATTAAAAAATAAAAAAAAAAGACTATCACAATACAACCAAAATAATTCACTATATTTTACTCTGACATTTTGAGTGATTTGTGATGTCATCAGTGTTGAGTGATTTGTGATGTCATCAGTGTAGGTATACTCTCCATCATTGTAGACCACTGCCCTTCCATGATTTTTCATTATCTGTCTGTATTTTCTCACAAATCCTTTTATCTATATTTTTCTATAAATTTCATAAAGCTCAGGCCAATGCAGTCTTTCCTTTTATTTTATTTGTTTCTCACAGGTTTTAGTGCATCACTTAGAATGTGTTTAGCTTGAATCTCAACATATGAAATGTAATATTCTATTGGTCACATATGCATACATGTAAGGATGACCTTAGTACCATAAATAAATAAAAAATTACTTGCAGAAAATTAATAAAGATCCAGGCATGGAGGGAGGTATTAGGAAATTCCTCTCTTGGTAGCTTGTTTTAAGCAGTAAGTAACAACGTCAGGAGAAAAAGGGCAACTCCCTCCTCCTAGTCTCCTATCTAAAATTCAATATTTCTTGCTTCCAAATGCTAGGAAGGTAACAACATTTTAGTGGAGGGTGAGGGGTGAAGAAGAAGTGGCCTTGAACACATTGGGGCAAAGGAAAACAAGCTCCTAAAGCATTTTGGACCAAAGAACTGACACTACCTCCTAGATTCTTTCCTGGAGAGGAGTCTATGCTTTCAGTTTGGATGAACTGCACTTTCCCCAGTTTCCAGTTATGACACTTTATTATGTACTAAGAAGAATAGCTGGAGTGGCTCACATAGTTCCTAATTACCCCACGGAACGTTGGATGGAACTGCCTAAAGGAAAGTCTCTTTAATCATATAAGGATGGATACAAATCTGCTCCATCAATGCAACCCTGTAGAAGGTTTCCCTCTAAAGATTAATCACAATCTAGCCATGCTATGTAGAAGCAAAATTGTATGGTTTTATATTGTGTGGACATTATAGCGTATACAAAACTACATACTACAAAATAGTACGCTGAACTTGGGGCAGCAATCATATAAATTTTGGACTATTTGTTTGCTTTTTCACTTTTTCTCCAGCTGTTTTTCATAAAATAAAAATGTTTTCAGTCTATTGATCTCTTTTTTTAAAACTATTTTTCCTCTTTTTGCTTGAATTTCTATTTTGAAGGAAGATCAGATTAAGAGAAAGGAGGATAGATGAAAACCAAAGGACAAAATCCATATGCAATCAGGGCAGGTAAGTATCAGAAAGGTCAGAGAACACCAGAATGGAAACAGAGCATCAGAAAGGGCAGAAAAAGCACAAAGGAGAGAAGACTGAACAAATGGAGAGAGGAGATAAGGCTAAATATAGAAAAGGAAGGAAGGAAGCTGAGATCTTGGGCACAGCTATTCTGCCTTAGCCCCTTTGCTTTGGAATAGAAGCAAGCATGCGGAAGAACTACATTTCTCTGTCTAGTTCATATTTAATTTCAACCCAACTCCTGCTATCCTAACTTGGTTGGTTGTTTTAGTGCAGACACTGATCATCTCTAACTTGGACTACTACTCCTAATTGGTCTCCTTGCCTCTTCTGCTTTCTTCAGCCCATCGTCAACACCAAAGATAAACTGATATTCCAAAGCACAGATATGACCATGTCCTCCTCTTCTTAATAAATTCCAGTGGTTCCCCATTTCCTCTAGGGTCAAACACAAATACCTCTGTTTGGCATTTAAAGCTCTTCACAAATACTACTCTGTGTGAGTCCAGCCTAACTAGTCTTCTTGCTGTTCCTTATACATGGTACTACTTCTTCTCAAAAAACAAGGGACCCAAAACCAGGAAAGGAAGAAGGAAGCCCCCCGGGGGTTCTTCTCTTCTCCCTCTCGAGTCTCTCTCTCTCAGAAGAAACGGTGGCCGGACGCCACTACCCGGCTCCCCTCAGCGGAAGGGGTTCCCGCCACCAAAGCTCAGAGGAGCCTGGAGGTGGGAGGGCGTCAGGGCAGCTAGGTGGTGCAGTGGATAGAATACCAGTGCAGGAGTCAGGAGGACCTGAGTTCAAATCTCACCTCAGACACTTGACACTCACTAGCTCTGTGACATTGGGCAAGTCACTTAACCCCAATTGCCTCATCTTGGGTCATCTCCAGTTGTCCTAATGAATATCTGGTCACTGGAGTCAGATGGCTCTGGAGGAGAAGTGAGGCTGGTGACGTGCACAGCCCTCCCTCACTCAAAACAAAGTCAGGTACAAGTCATGTCATCATTTCTCTGATGGCACGGTCTTCTTCGGCAACGAAGGACGAACACACACATATTTCTTCTCAAGTCTCCAGGCCAATTCCAAAGGCTGTCCCGCCATACCTGTAATTCACTTCCTCTTCATCTCTAAACTCTGAGATTTGTAGCTTCTTTGAAAATTCATCTCAAGTGCCACTTTTTACTTGAGGTCGTTTCTGATCCTGCCTTCCATATACCTAATGCTCCATCCCACAAATTATCTTGTAAATACTGATTTACATGCATATTGTTTTCTCCAATAGAATGCAAATTCCTTAAAGGCAGGGATGATTTCATTTTTGTCTATATCCCCAGCACTTAGCAAAGTGCTTGGTATGCCTTTTGACTGATGGGCTGTTCTATTTTAACATGAGAAAAGGGATAACAAGTAGAGTAGAAAGAAAGAAACAGATATGAGAAATGTTGTGGAGGATGAGGGTGGCAAATAGCTGGCAAAAACGAGGGAAGAGTCTGAGGAAGACTTCAAGATTTCAAAACCAGGTGATGGGAAAGATGGCAGTACCCTTGGCAGGAACATGGAAGTTCAGAAAAAGGATGGTCTTAGGGAAAAGATAATCAGTTCTATTTTGGATAGTTTTAGTTCAGAATGTCCTGGTGATGTCTATAGGCAATTATTAATATAGAAATGGAGCTCAAGAGAGAAGGCTAGATTTGTAAATATAGTGGTATGCTAGAATCAATATCTGCCACAGTCTAGAATAGTTTTTCTTTTAAAACCTTGAAACTTAATTGGCTCTGGGGACTAAGGCTCAGGTCATTGATATAACTTTTTGATGGCTTAAGTACCAAAAGCTATTCCACAATAAGGCAGAAATTGTTTGTTTTTCCTCATGCTAGATTAATGCACCAGCATGGTCAACACAGAGGCAGAGAAGCTGTGGTCAGCTGACTCAAAGCTATGTCCTTGTTCATATCTTTCAATCAGCATCTAATTTTGTTTCAACTCTTCACCTGAAGCATCAGATTGACCTGAATCAGATCTGGCCTATAACAATGTCATCCAGATCGAGATAATAATTGAGATTAAAATAAGGTCACTGTACTATAAGAGGATCACTGGATATATTGAGAGTCAGGAGTTGGTTATTGCCCCAGCTTTGCCACCACCTAGCTGTGTGATCTTGGACAATTCATCTTTCCTTCATCATTCATAAAATGAGGGGGTGGAACTAGAATTCAGGGATGGGAACCCTGCAGCCCTGAGGCCACACGTGGACTTCTAGATCCTTAAGTGCAGCCTTTTGACTGAATCCAAATTTAATTTAGATTCAGACTTTTGACTGGATTCAGTCAAAAGGCTGCATTTAAGGATAAAGAAAGCCACAGGATTCCCACCCCTGAACTAAATGATCTCTAAAGCACTCTTCTCACATCTTGTGACTGTGTAACAAAGACTAATATTCAATGAACTGAGTATTCATAAATATTGAAAACATTACTCATTTCATTTCACTACAGAATGAGAACACAAAACGGATGACATTGACTCTCATCATCATCAGAGCCTATGATTTTAACTGTTTTTCTAATATTTATGATAGATTTACTCTGACCTGACCATAGTTCCATCTTGTATATGTAGGAGCACATCTCAGGGTGAAAACTTATCCATACGAAATATTTAAACAAAAATACAGAGTGGTACACAAAGTCCACCTTCCAATCTATCCCCACTTATAGTCAATTACTATCCCACTTTCATGTCCAGTCATGTGTTGACAAAATGAATGGCTAAAGTTAGAAGTGCCGCCTATTGCAATAGACCATTATAGGAATATACGATGAAACCTTGGTCAAATTAGCATGAAGTAACAAGATGTGTGAAATTCTGCTTTCATTTTCTTGGTAGAGGTAATATTCTCAGTTTTAATTTTGATTTGATCAAAAAGTACCTAACATTGAAAAAGAAGTCTCAACTTTCCAATAAAATGAGGAACTGAATTGGGAAAGAAGATAATTTTCAACTAGGCAGATTCTACAACTTCAAAGTAGACTTTTAGCATTTTATATAATAAATTCTGAAAGCACTTATTTATTTCTGTCATCTTGAGGCCAATCCTCATTAGAAAAGTGATAGGTCCATTGTGACCCTGATCCAACATTTTTATGCAGATAAAATCAGATCAAAATCACCAAATGGACACTTGCCACCTGAGGAATACAGAAGTAGGAAGGAGATGCAGTCTCACCCACTTTGCATTTGTGATGGCTTGGGTAAAGGGGTCATTTTTATCACTTTTTGACATAGTCTTCTCTTTCTCTGCTGATCAGTTGCCATGACTTACTTGCCAAGTCATTAATCACTGTGTGAGTGGAACTTGTAGCAACTATTCAATGCTATACCTTAGGGACAGTGGTATCTAAATAAATGATACAGATCAAATAAATAAGTTTTTTGAGCACATGCTTTGTACTTAGCATTTTGCCAAACACTGCAGCAAATACAAAAATAGAAGATTTTAATCACAAGGAGCATACAGTCTATCTCAGGGTAAAACTATATTTTAATGATATTATAATATATATATGATATAAGCAACCATATAGGATAATACATACTAGTCCTCTTTCCAATCTATCTCATTCATGATTGAAACTTGTTTTTCTATAAAAGACTGCTTTTGTAATATCACTCTCCATTTCTGTAACCTGCCATAGCTTCTAATTGCCAAGTCAACATTTCACAGGCATAGTACTTGAGGAAACCTCAAAGATCACTGAGTCCAACACCCTCATTTTAGAGACAAGGAAGCTGAGGCCCAGAGAGGTTAAGTACTTATTCAAGGATACACAAGTATACACAAGAACTCAAATCCAGTATTCTTTCCCATTGCAACATACCAAAGTCCCTCCCTAATCTGGCTCTAATCTACCTATTTAATATTATCTCCCACAATTACCCATCATTTTTCCTCTATTATACATAGGACAGTTTTCTCATGGTCTCCTATACATATGATTCTTATTCTTAATGCTCACACTGAATCCTTGTCTGGCATATACATCTAGCAACATCATATTAATTCTTCAAGGCCCATTTCAAGTCAGCAAGAAGCCTTTCCCAATATCTACAATCAGCACAACATATATACAAATAATACAGATTAATTCCAAGAGGCAGAGAGACAGTAGTAAAAATGAGGAGGAAGAATCAGGAAAGGCCTTGTGAAGTGGGTAACAACTGAGAAGTGCTGCAGGAAGCTAGAGATTCTAAAGTGGAGGGGGAATGTATTCTAGACCTGGGACTCAGCCTAGGCAAAAATACATAGGTAGGAAATAGAATTTCATACATGAAGAACTATTAGGAGGCCAGCATAACTGGAACAGAGTAAGGTAAGAGGAATGATATGCAAAAAGGCTGCAAATGAAATCAGGAACCATATTGTGGAGGGCTTTAAATGTCGGGCTAAAGATTTTACATTTTATCCTAAAAACAATAGGGAGATACAAAATGATTTTGAGTGGGAGAGTGACATGATTAGATCTGTGTTTGAGAAATACCAATTTAATAGGTATATAAAAGATGGATTAGAGAAATGAGAGGCCAAGAGCAGGGATAAGACGTTATTACAGTAGTCACAGTGACAAGTGATTAAGATCTGAAATAAGGTAGGGGCAGTGTGAGTGGAGAGAAGGGGCTGAATGCAAAAGACATTGGAGAGGTAGAACTGACAAGATTTGGAAAATGTATATTGGGGTGGAGAGGGAAGAATTAGGTATGGCTGAAAGGTTCTAAATTTGAGTGATTAGAAGGATACTTGTGAAGTAAACATAAATCAAGAAGTTTGGAGGAGGGGTGGATTTTGAGGAAAATATCATGAGTTCTGCTTTGCATGTGTTAAGTTTGGGATACCTAGAAGACATACTAGTAGAGATCCTCATCAGGCCATATGGGACTACAGTTCAGGAGAGAAATTTGGTTGGATATATGGATCTGGAAGTCATTTGTATGAAGCTGGTAACTGAACTGACTGGAGCTAATGAGATAACCAAGGGAAAGAGCATAAACAGAATAGAAGACAGCTCCGAACAGAGCCTTGAGTAACACAAAGTGGGCAAAGTGATGAATCAACAAAAAACAGACCGACAAGGAATGGTCAAATATATCAGTCTCATGGAAACCAAAAGAGGATAGAATAAACAGGAGGAGGGGTGGTCAACAGTGCCAAAAGCTGCAAAGAGGATAAGTGGAATGAAGACTGAGAAAAGAGCACTGGATTTAGCAATTAAGTGATTGCTGATGGAAACCCCTATAGCAGAAATTAGGCTTAGACCAGTATCTTATACCACATTCCACAATAAATACCAAATGTATACATGACCTGTTAGCGATCATAATAGAAAGAATAAAAGAAGCAGATCACATACCATTCACAGCTATAGGAAGAAGAATTTTTAATCAAACAAGTGATAAGTGCATTTTCAAAAGATAAAACAGATAATTTTAATTATATGAAATAAAAAGATTTTACATGAACAAAATGCATGTAAGATACTAAAAGAAGCGACATACTGGAAAACAATATCTGCATCAAATCTTTCAGATATGAATTAGGTATTTAAGATATATAGACAACTAACAGAAATACATAAAATCAAAAGACACTTTCAATAGACAAATAGTCAAAGGATCTGAACAAAATTCTTAAAAGAATTTCAAATTATTATTGTATGAGAGAATGCTCCAAATCATTAATAATAAGAGAAATGCAAGTCAAAACAACTCTGAGATAACAAAAGAAGGCAATAATTAATGTTGGAGGCATTGTAGAAAAACAGACATACTAATATACTCTTGACAGAACTATGAATTAGTACAAATATTCTAAAAGGCAATTTGGAATTATGCAAATAAAGTGGATAAAATCTCCAAATCCTTTGACTCAGAAATTCTCCTGCTAAACATATTCTCCAAGGAGGTCAGAGACACAAAGAAAGGGCCCATATAAACCAAAATATTTACAGCTACGTTTGTGTGTGTGTGTGTGTGTGGTAGCAAAGGACCTGAAACAAAGTAGGTGCCAATTGATTGGCTAACTGACTAAATAAGTTGTGGTACATGAATGTAATAGCAATACATACTGTGCATATGATAAATATGATAAGTACAAAAAATCATGGAAGACTTACATGAACTGATGCAAAGAGAAGTAAGTAGAACCAAGAAAATAATATACTTGATGACTACCATATAAAATGACAACAAACTAAATGTAAGTGAATGTTGCAAAATTCTAAAGAAGAAGGTTGGATCCAAAGAAAAGACATGAGAAGACACTTCCATCCACTCCTTTGCAGAAGTGGAGGGGTGTGAGTGGCGTAGGGTGAGGGTTGATTCTATAAGGGTAGAACATTGCATATAATGTCATATTTGGTGGGGGGGAATGTATTGATTAGTTTTGCTGAATTTTTTCTATTATCTTTCTTGTTAAATTTTTTTAAAATAAAGGATGGCTTTCTAGGAGGGAGAGGGAGAGGAGAGGTGGAGAAAGGGAAGGGAAGAATCATTTATTAAGTATCTACTTATGTGCCACAATCATCTTCAAACAAAAACTCACGCATCAACTCTCCCTCCACTTTGGTCTTTGTTTATAGTCTTTTTAAGTTAAATAGTTTACCATCTATAAGCTGACCTTGATGCTGTTTTTGTCCTCATTGTTGTCAAACACATCAAGGACATCATGCTAAAAAGCAGGGGAGTAAGCACATACACACCAGCATTGGCGACTAGGAAAGCATTAGAGTATTGTCCTTCATTCAGAGCCCATGTTAGTATACATCATGAAACTAGTGTATGATATTGATGAACTTCTCCAGGCAACCAAATTTTGCCACAATCTTCCACAAGCCTTCATGACTGACAGAAACAAAGGCCTAAGTCAGATCAACAAATGCTGTGTGCAAAGCTCTGTTCTGTTCCTGGCACTTCTTCGGGAATTGTCTGGCAGCAAATACCATATCAACCATTTCTCAGCCCTTCCTGAAGCCACACTGGGTCTCAGGAAGATAACCATCTTCTAGGTAAAGAATCAGCCGATTAAAGAAGACTGGCAAGAATCTTGCCAGCAGTGACTAAGAGATTGTGATTGTCACAAGACATCTTGTTTCCTTTTCCTTTATAGTGACGGCCAATGGAGACATCCTTGATTGCCTGGGGCATAACTTTCTGTTGCCATATAATCTGGAAGAATTCAGTCAGCTTTTGTATGAACAGTGAACCCCCTGATTTGTAGATCTCTGTTGGGATGGAATCAGTGCCAGGCACTTTGCCACTCAATACCTCTCTCTTCTTCAGTTGGAAGTTTAGCTAGATAGGGATTGACTATAATCTTAGGCATATGATCAATTGCTTCAGTATTAGTTGATGATAGTCGGTTCAAAATACTATTGAAAATGTTCAACCCATCTCTCCAGGATCATGTTCCTATCACTGATCAGTGTAGCTCCATCAGCCAAACTGAATAAGAGGTAAGGAAATGTAGTCAATGAATATACACAATATTGGAATTTTTACTTGAAATAGAGAAGAAGCAACAAAGGATGACAGCTTTAGAAAACAGCAGGGTTGAGTTCTTTATGGATAAAAGAGGCCTCTGGACAAGTTTTTAAGAAGCCAATAGATAAGGAGAATTTTAAGGTAGAGAAAGAGAAGGAATGAAGGAGGGAGCAGATTCCTGGGAGAAACAGGAAAATATGGTATCTGAAATAGCACAACTAAAGGCTAGAAGGGTCACCATTCCATTAGACACTGGAGCAAAGGAGGAGAGAACAGGTGATGATTTAGAAAGGTACTGAGGTATGCAGTGGAAGAGAGGAAGAAGTTCATGATGGATGATGGCCTCATCATGGCCTTGGAGGGGAAGAAAAAGGTAAGGTTCTCTGCTGAGGGGTAGGTCAAAAAAATCTGATAGAGAAGATCTGAAGAGGAAAGAAGTTTGAAATAGCTGCTATGGAGTCAATCAGAGAAAAATAAGTGGATTGCTCTGTAGCACTGAAGGCCTAGTTGAGATTGGATGATAAATTTTTAGTGAATTCAATCAACATGACTTCATGACATATTTCAGCATTGTTCAGTAGCACATAAGTAGAAATAGTGAAAAAAGTCGATAGTAATAACTGAGGGCTGAAGTTTGGTAAGGTTTGATTGGCAAGAGGACAAAGGATTCAAGGATAATTGAAAGTACATGAATTGGTTTTGACAGCATCCCTATAAATTTTGGTATGCAGTATTTGTGGTATTATCTCTAAGGCAATCTGCTTTTTCTTTAAATATAATTTCTTCTTTAAATTCTGCAGTATTCAATTAGCCATTTTTAAAAAGCTCATATGGACCAACGGCTTTTGATCACATTACTAAGATTTACATTATCAAGTTTAACATACTATGCTCAAAAACTGAAGTATCTAAAATTCCTGACTTATTAAACTTACCTAGAATTTCCCTGTGACTAAAATATAAAGAATTTTTTGAAACTTCAATGTGTAAGTGAAAAAATGTATATTCCTAATTTCCCCTATATATTCGCTGTGAGTATTAAATCCAATTTATTTAATGCTCTGTTCAATCATGTAATTTCCTAGTCATTAATCTTTTTTTATTTACCATATTTTAGAATGCTGAAATATCCTACTATTATTAATTTTCTATTTCTCTTCTTAAAAGATGGAGTTTTCCTTTATTAATTTAACTGCTCTATTATTTGATTCATATATATATAATTGAATTTTAGTCATCACAACTGCAGATTTTCTTAATTTGCTTCACATTTTGTACATTTTGTTATAAGAAAATTCTAATTTTCTTATTTTGCAATTCTTATTCCAAACTTACTAAAAGAATACTAAACAGAACTTTTATATTTTATACAATTAACTATTTTTTAAAAACTGCACTTCCTCACTATGTTAATGGTAGAAGCTTCACCCTGTGATAGTGTCATTCTACCCAAAGCTCCATTCATCTACCTTTTATTTTTAACCTGTGGTTTAGAATATAGCTTCAGATTTATTTTTTTGTCTTTTAATTAACTTTTAAAATTAAAAGACCAATTGTATCATCCTGTAATGTAATTGATACATAGCTATCATCTACAGCTGTTATGTTTGTGGGATAATGAGATTACAAACTTATCTGTAACAGAGAGCACATGACAGGTAACAATGGGAGATAATATTAAACAGGGAAGATGTCTGAGAAGGATGTCACCATCAACAGAGGAAGATATCTTTGCCTTGGACCCTGCACTGGACCTCCTTCGTTACAGTGGCAAATAACTTTAGTGAGCACACACGTAAAGGTTTTATGCTTTACCTGATGATAATGATAGGAGGATTTTTGAACAAGACTATTTCTGTTGTTTTATCTTTCAAGAAATCTTGAGTGATTTTGATTTATGGATGAAAGACACCTTCTTAGAAGAGAGCTCTTGAGGCAGTGTTACCATATCAAATCAAATGCTTTTTTATAATCAAAAAAAGAAAAAAATACATGATGGGATTTTATCTTCTCCACATCTTTCAGTCAACTGTAAAATGGTAAAGTTATGGTCTATTGTTGAATAAAGCTTGAAAAAACTTGCTTGTTCCCCACTAATAACCTTATCAAGGATGCCCTCGAAGTGTGTATATATGATTCACATAAAGCTTTTATAAATATAGATGGCAAAGTAAAAATATAAGCAGGTAGATGTTGATATTCTATTTTGGTTGACTTCTAAAAAATATTAGTAAGATTTGAGATTTTTTTCTATGCATTTGGTTAAGTCCTCTTCCTTCGGATATTTTACATAAAGATCCTTCAGTTCTCTCACAACTGTCTTCTCTATTACAGATCTCTCTACATATTGATTCAATCCAGTAACTTTTGACATCTTTGGTGATATGTCAACTGTTTAGTGATGTCAACTTCTTTTATAAGCATTTACAGGATGATGATAGTAGGGTCCAAGTGTAGTGATCTCATTGTCCTTGTGTTAAAAACAGTGAATTATAGTAATCTTTACAAATCTTTTCCATTTTCTTTTACTTATAGTCCTTCATACATTTTCATCCTTAAATGTCCTTGGGATGATCTAGTTGGACCTCTTGCTAAACTTTTTTAAAATTAGTTTTGCCCTCCCATCACTCTGATTTATGAAATGATACTGATCATAACTGTCCTTCTTTGTAAGATTTTACAAATGAGTTTACATTGTAAACAGTTATATCAATCAACATTTAATAAGTTCCTACTATGTCGCAAATCACTCTGACTTCCATTGAATGCCCAGTAGTGGACCCCAGTCCAAGCCTCCGTGGCTCACTGTTTAGGCTCCGATAGCTTAGACTGAGTGTAAACAGAAGTGTTTTCTGAGCTGACCATAAACTTTGAGGGTCTTCCCCTCCTAGATTGATATTTTTGTGATGGTAAATTAGGCCATCTTTTGTCTCAATTCTTACTTATCCCTTAGTCACTGAATGGTCATCGTTTCTCATAGGATCCCAAAGTGGGCAATACCACCCCCTGGGAAGTGCTGGATTGGATCTAGGGGGCTGGTATTTTTATTCTACATCTCCCCAGTGGCACTTGAGGCTAGTACCAGAGAAGATAAGAAAATTGTGAAAAACCATTTGTACATAATTCATCTATTGTGTAACAGAGTTAAAGTCATAGTGATTACATTATTTTCTAAATAAACACACAAAATGCAAGTTATAATCAATCAGTGGTCAAGTCCACCAACAGATCTTAACAAGCAAATGTTGGCAGGTGAGTGTATCATGAATTGTGGGGAAGTCTAGCATGCCTTGGCAGGAATGTGTTTGTGTAATGACTTGTTTACAATATGCTACTATATGGTTATATGATACAATATTGCATCATTAAAACTTCAATGCAGAAAAAACCCACAAATTTACAATAAATCATTAAATTTAAGATGCATCATTTTTTAAAATATATTCTTTATATTTTTTGAAGTGACACAAAAAAATTAAAGGGTTAAAGAAAGTAGATTTCCAGGGGACTGCTGAGTAATTTTTTTTAAAGGGGGTGGTAGACCAAATAAGTTTGGGAACCTCTGCCTCAGATAAACTGAGACCTGGGAAAGACTTTAATTTAAAAAGGCCAACTTCACCTACTAACTTTATCTGAGATCATTGCCAGCTGTCTTGACTTTTGTCTTGACACCGGATTGCAATGATTCTGGAGGAGAGAGTGAGGATTTGCACAGCTCTGCCTCATTTAAATCCAAATAACTCTAAAGTCAAGATATCACACTAGTCCCCTTCTAGAACGAAGGACAAACAACAACACTGTGTGCCAGGCACTGTGCTAAAGGGTAGGAATACAAAAAGAGAGTCTTTACCCTCAAGAAGCTCACAATGTAATCTAGCTCATATCTTTCCACTTGGCAGCTAAGTCAAATGTTTGCTAACTAAGGCACTTTTGGGGTTCTTTTTGTTTTCTCATTATGACAGCAGACTTACAGAAATTAAATATCTATATAAAATTAATCAGTGGCAATATTATTTCTGATATCCAGATTCCATTTCTCATTGTTGATTACTTGTTTAAATACGTTAGAATTAATTTCTTTTAGTTGTAAATCATTCTTCTTTCTCCTACTCTCTTCCTTTTCACTAATTCCGATTATCACCCTGACCAGTCATTCTTATGTATAGGAGAAAGATAACAAGCATTTATTAAGCACCTACTATATGGCAGGTACATTTTACTGATATTATCTAATTTAATCCTCACAACAGCTTTGTGAGATATTATTATCCCTACTTTATATCTGAGGAAATTGAGGAAGGCAGAGGTTAAGTGACTTGCCCAAGATTATATGGCTAGTAAGTATCAGGTGTTGGATTCAAACTCAGATCTTCCTGACACCAAGTTCAATAATCTCTATCCACTGCACCACCTAGCTGCCATAAACAGCTGATTCAAGGATAACTAACTCTTACATCAATACCTAGTCTTTCTCTATATGTTAAAATGTAATTCATCTCATTTCTGTACAACATTATTTGATGCTTACTACATCCATCTTTTTTTTTTTCTTTTTTGAGGCAACAGGGAACTTAAGTGATTTGCCCATAGTCACACACACAACAAGTAAGTGTTCAAGGCCAGATTTGAACTCAGGTCCTTCTGACTCTAGGGCTAGTGTTCTGTCCACAACACCTAGCTAACTCTTATCAATTTTAAAGAGTCCTCATGATAGAAATAATTGAAGCTTCTATGAAATCTACAAGACTTTGGCCTCTCCTTTCTTTCTCTTGTCATCTGTACCTTTTCCTGCCTTTGCACTGAAATCAGCTGTGTATTATAATATGTACTGATTTAATCTGGAAGGCTATTTTAGGAGGGAAAAAAACCACCTTGAAGTCCTAGGATCAATAGTTTTATTTTTAACTTTTTTGGTCATAGTTTTGAAGTTTGACTATGACATGCCTGGATGACTTGGATGTTTAATTTCTACTCTTGGGGTTCTGTGAACTCTATATACAGTAATATTTATTTTGGTTAGTTCTGGAAAATTTGCTTCTATGATATCTTTAAAGATAATTATCATGCCCATATATAACCTGTATCAAATTGTTTACCTTCTGGGGGAGTAGAGAAAGGAGGGAGTGAGGGAGAAAATTTGGAACTCAAAAGTTTATAAAAAATGAATATTAAAAATTGTCTTTACATGTAATTGGAAAAAAGAAAGTACTATTTAAAAGGAAAAAGATAATCATCAGATTCTTTTCTTCAATATATATCTTTGAATCTTCCATAATTCTTCCATTCTCTCTCCTTGACTTCCTTGTCCTCCAGATCTGTCACTTTCAGCTCTAACATTCTATGATTCAATGACCTGTCTTCAAACCTCACCTCTTCCACTTATTACCTGTGTAATTTTGGGCACATCACAACCTTGGTGGAGGTAAGAAAATCCTTTGGCTTCTAACCAATTAAGTATATCTTTATAAAGAATCCTTTCATATATGAAAAAAAGGTGAATCAAATAAATTTTAGAAAAGAATACATGAAAATTGAGTGATTATTACTCTACGTCAACATTTGGCAGAGCTGTGTGCTTTATATTCTCACACTCCAGTGTCCTGATTTGAACTAAGAGTCTCTATAGTTCCTACACAATTCTGACTCCTTGAGCTGCTGTTGGACCAGTTGCAACTTCTAATTTTAGTACAGAATTTTCTCCTGCAGGATTTCACCCCAGTTAAATAACCAGCAAGCTTCTAATTGCTTAAATGACAAATCTCTGTGTAACTGTTTCATATCAAAAGTCAGGAAAGGGTAGAAGTTACCTGTGTTTTTCAAGATATGACGAACACGTTAAGTTCCATAGCCTCCTTCTGAATTCCTAGTAGGATTTTCCAACAAAAACTATTTGATAAGCACTCCTTAAATAATGAGGTCTTTATTAGTTTCTCTCCCAGAAAACCTTTTGTTCCCTTGGATTAGCAGTAAATAAAAATAATTTCCATAGATTGTTTTTGTTAAGGAAGAGAGGGAAAAAAGGAAAATGTGGTTTTGAATCTCTTGGTGAGAATGGCCACACACATTTTTAGCATGTCAATTAAAAACAGAAGCTCAGAACTCTCTCTCTCTCTCTCTCTCTCTCTCTCTCTCTCTCTCTCTTTCTGTCTCTGTGGTTGTTGGTTTGAGCTGCATTTCTCTATGAAACATTTTGGCTAGCATGCTAGTTTTGTAGTGATGACAAATATGCTGTTCACACTATATTTATAGTTGAACTGCTCAAATTCTTAGGTTCAAAAATACTTGTACTCTATGAGCTAAAGAGGTAAGATTTTAAATATTTAATGGGAGTTACAACACAAGTCTGCAAAACAACCTAGCAAATTGTTAATGTATAGCTGTTTATAAGACAAATAACAACATTTTACAAATTTTGGTAAAAGCTCAGAATTCCAAAGGTCACGGGATTTTTAAGGAGAGGTAAAGGAGTCTGGAAAATTCATCTTCCTGAGTTTAAATATGGTTTTACTGGCTGTGTGACCCTGGAAAAGTCATTTAACCCTGTTTAGTTCAGTTTCTTCATCTGTAAATGAGCTGGAGAAGGAAATGGCAAACCACTCCAGTATTTTTTTGCCAAGAAAACCCCAAATAGGGTCATGAAAAGTCAGATACAACTGAAATGATTGAACAACAAAAGGGAATTATAAAGGTTTTTCCTCTATACTTTCCTTCCTATTCTACTTCATAAGTTTAGGGTTGGATGGGAAGTTGGAGAGAAGAAAACTGGTAATTTCCCCAAGTTCATAAGGATAAGAAGTAGTAGGGCTGAGATGTGAACTATACAAGGAATGAATGGAAAGATTTCCTATAAATGGTGAGGTCCTTCCAATAGTCCTGTTTACAAATGACAATGTGCTAATTGCATCAAGTTCTACAACATTACAGAAACTCTTCAATACGATCCAAGTATCCTCAAGAGATGAATCTAACAGAGGTGGGGAACCTGTGGCTTTGAGGCCATATGAGGCCCTCTAGGTCCTCAAGTGCAGCCCTTTGACTGAATCCAAATTTCACAGAACAAATTCTTTTATTATATATGCAGATATATACATTTGTATGTATATATATGTATACACACACACACACACACACACACACACACACACCCCTGGAATACATACAGGAAAAAGAAACATACACATATTTTTCAGACCATGACATTCCATTTGAAGATCAATCCACTGACTTAGTATATACATGTATCATATGTAAATACACACATATGTGGCAGGCACTGACGACAGGCAATAAATAGGCCCAGAATTAAAAGAAAGAAGAGGCACTATGGAATATACTTATGAAATTGTTCAGTTCTTTTAACAATCCCATACTGCTTTCTATTCCCGTCACCAAAAATAGTCCCCAACTCTACCCCTCCACCCCACTGTCTTTTTAACTCAAATGTTCTCCTGGCAAGGTTACCTGGTTGTGATTCTTGGAGCATCACAATCTCTAAGGAATAAAAGTTGTGGATGATCCAAAGGAGCTATACGTAGGTAGGCATAAGTAGGGTGTAACGTATCTTAAAAGATAACCTATGCATAAAAGGTGGTGTAAATAATTTCATTTTAAAACAGATTATCAGAAAAGATGCTCATATGGCAAAACTCTCTAAGAGTTGAACCAGTACCAATGAAATGAAAAAAAATGCCTAAAAGAAGGCCTATATCACATTAGGTGGAAATTCTATGGAGGGCCTTTGGGAGAGCATAAATAAGAATTTCATACGACGAGAAGGCATGGAAGGGGTGCAATTCACTGATGGAAGACCTACATCAATGAGGTCACAGATTCACTGAAATAATCTTTGGCATGAAAAGAAAATGAATTATTTCACAACTATCACAGTAAATTGCCTTGAGTTCTTTGGAGATAGTCACATTTAAATTACTAGACTAGGTCTGTGAGCATACCACACTTAAAATAACAGGACTACAACAGTGTAGTCTAAAAGCACTGATAATTTATAAGGTCTATAAATTCAACTCTTGGGTCCAACAGTTAGGAGAATAGGTGACTTTCAATCAAAATGCACAGTTGTCTTTACAGTGAACTTAAGGATAGTCTTAATCAGAAGCATGTAATTTTATTAATATAGGAGAAACACCGATGGCTGATATGGCTCTAAAAAAGTATTTTTCTTTAGGCTAAACCATAAGGACAGATAAAGAATGAAGGCTTACAACTATAAATTCAGATGGTACTAATGAATTATCAGTAAAATAAAGTATTTTTCAATCTTCTTTTATTAATACTGTCAGGAATCCAAAAATTCAATTTTATACACACACACACAATGCCTACCATGTGCAAAAGCCCTGTGATAAAAGCTGGGGAAATTAAACAAAAAAAGAAATTTTATAAGCTCCTAGGACCACATACAATTTCATATAACTGACGTGGAGTGGAGGAGTAGATGTATAAATATAATCCAAAGTAAAAGTATAATGGGCACTTATGAGAGACTTAGGGAAAGTGATCTAAGAATATTTGAATATGAAAAGAACACTTTCAGAGAGATTATCATGTCTTCATGTTTCATACTCTGGTATTTTGTTTTGTTTTAATTCTGCAGTGAGGGCTTTTTATTTTCATTCCTAATTTCTTCTTTTAAAGATTTCATTTCTCTTTTGAACAATTCAGGAATGTTTTTTTATGACTGTTCCACCATTACTAGGGAATCTGCAGATTCTCATTTTGATGGGGAAGTATTAGCTCATTTTCCTTAAAATTATAATATCTGTTCATAGTGCTTAGACTTTTCTATAGGTTTTCAATTTTCCTTGTGTCTTTAAGAGCTTTTCACTTCTCTCTTGATTTATTTGCTTATGAAGTTGGTTTTGATTCAGACTTTTCTACCTTAGGATTTTGGTCTTTCTGCCTCATTAACAGTTATTTGCCTTTAGTTCCCCTCCTCATTTTTTGGCTACTTTCCCTTTCATGGCTACACAGAACCCACAAGTTGAACATTCTCAGTCTCATAATGTTGGGATAAAATAGGATAGTCCAGGTTCCTGCCTACATTAAACTCTGGGGAGAAAAGACTATGCTATGCTCTAGTTACAGATGCATTCCATTCCTCATGCCTACTTGCTTCCCTTTTCTATCATATGCAGAATCAGTGTCCATTGCTTCTTGTGGGGTGTGTGTATGTGTGTGTGTACAGGAAAGGGTGATTCAGACAAAATCACTGTTGTGTGTGAGGGGTGGAACAGCCAGCAACTTCTGAAGGAGAAGTCTGTGATATTGCTAGAGCTCACTGCATCTGGCAAGTGGATTGGTTGAAGGGTTAGAGAAACTGAATGTGAGTTTTAAGTATTTAAGTTCTCATATATTATTTCACAGGGTTTTTTTTTTTGCCCTATGCAATGTTTCTGTCTTCTTATATAGCAATTCAGTTTTAATTATTCTGTCTGGTACATAATTTCATTTTCAAAAGTCTTTGGTCTCAAAAACTTAGAAGAAAACAACAATTTTGCCATTTAAATTCCTTCTTTTGAAAACTGTCCTATTCTTTGACCAGTTTATTATTTGGGAATGGCCAATTTATATATTTGTGTCAATACCCCGTAGATATTGGATGTCAAACTTTTATTATATATATTTACATATATTTCCCCTTAAACAATATCTTTTCTGGTTTTAAAAATAAATTTTACTGAATCTTTTATTTTTACATTATCTACATTTATCACTATTCCTTATTCCTCCCAGAGAGTCATCCATTATAATAAAGAATAAAGAGGGGAAAAGTTCATTAAAACTAACCAACATATTGAAAAATAGGTTATATGGGTTGTTATAGCCCCATGGTCTTCCACCTCTGCAATGCACACGAAGGAGGTTTCTTCTTACATATATTCTTTGGGGTCAAAGTTGGTCATATTAACTTCACAGCATTCAGTTTCTTTTTTCAAATTTATTTATTTTTATTCTGAACTTACATACCAAATAAAATAGCATTTTCATATATGTACTATGAGTAAAGAAAAAGGATATCTTTTATACACAGCTTCATTTTTCAATATATATCAAATATTATATGCAACTTTCAAAGTTCGTATCTCTGTTTCTTTCTGGTGTTCCTTCTTTTCTCTTCTGTGCATTTTTTAAGATACTATCTCTATCTCCTTTTTCCTCCTATTCCTTCAAATGAGGGGGATAAAAAACAACAAAATCCCATACTGGTCATGTCTAAAAATGTATATTTTATTCTCTATATTCAGTCCATCACCACTCTGTCAAGATGTAGGCAGCATGCTTCTGGCAATCTAGAAGAGAGCTACCTCTGAAAAAAAAGCCAGCTCCTGAGAAGGGACAGAGAGTTCTGTCTCCTATTTCCCTTGAACCTCTACCAATGGGCAGCAGGGACAAGGGCAGGGAAGGATTCCTCTCTCTTTCCTCTTATATCAGCTATGCTATCTTATGATAGAGACATTGCAAGATGAGATGCTGAATGAAGCAAAAAACATGTCCAGAGTTGACTCAAAGGAGGTGACTCCTAGGACTGTAACCCCCTGGCAGCAGAAAAGAGAGATAACTATAGAGAGAAATTAGTTCTGTCAGGAGAGGAGCAGGACCAAGGGATGCAGCTGAGTGATCTGTCCTGCAGAGAAGCTGCACCCAATGGGAAGTAGCATGAGGACCCTACAAAGGGAGAAAGGACATTGGGCTTGCAGTGCTAGAGGCATGAATTACTCTGGCCACCCATATTCCCTACACACATCCTTGCTACCAGTGTACTTTATGCAGGTATTCACTCTTGCTACTATTTTTACTGGAAAATATGCCCCAAGCTTGTGGTAGGAATGTTGTGGAGTTACTGTTCTCATCTTAGTAAATGGCATTGCTATGAACTAATTGTGTTTACTGACTGATTATTAAAAACATCAGTAGGAGCTCATGAGCTATAATTTTAGGAATATAGACACAGAAAGTACCCTTGGACTTGAATAAGAAAACCCCTGAGGACCTGTGATTTGGAGGGGGCAGTTAATCAGAAGAAGTACTACTCACCTCACTCTCTCTCCTCTCATCAGTATCACTTGCACCTTTGCCTTATCTGAGATTTTGATTAACATTCTTGGTTTTTTGGATTTAGCTGAGCCATAATACAATCTATTCCAGTCTCTAATTTTAACAATATAGGGATTTTTATGTCTTTAAGTGTGTTTCTTATATTGAGAGCAAAATGATATGTTTTGCTTTATAATCTATTTTGTAACCCTGTTCCATTGCATGGAATGAATTTATTATCTTTAGATTCAATTATGATTAAGTTTGTTTTCCCATCATAAAATCCTGTCATATTCTTTTTTTTCCCAAAAAGGAAAAAAAAAAGCACTAAGTATCTGCAATTTATATTTCTTTTTTAAAAAACTGTATTTGCATTACAATCTATTTTATCATCCTTTCTGCTCACACTCAGCTCACTTTTCTTTTGCCCTCTATAACTCTAGTTTGTTTGAGGCAGTCCCCTCTCCCCTGTTTTAGGCTGGTACACTCCTTCTCATCCTCCCTATCAGAATCAAATTCCCTCCTTACTTCAATGTACTTTTACTACTCTTTTATACATCCCTTTCCTGGTCAGGTAAAGGTAAAGTTCCTAATATCCATTCCCTATTCCTTCATCACTCAAGTCTGTTTGAGTGACCTTTGGTTATTGCACCTAAATTACATGAAATCTTATGGTCCATTCTTGTCCTTCCCTCTGCTTCTTTAGCGTATCAAACCCACAACTTCTCTCTTTTTATTTCTTCAGTGATCTTTAGGCAACATTGTACTCTAAAGGCGGAAATACTTTTTCTATCTCAATCAAAAAGTAATCACTAAATCACTTAACCCTATTGAATTATTCAAACTTGTTTACAATTAGTGACTTTCTTTTGTCCACTGAATTTACATTGCAAAGACTGACCAATTTTGGTTTTCTCAAAAAGAATACTTGAAATTCCTAAAAAAAATTTTTTTACTGTTGAATGGAATGTACTAGAAGTAAGAGAAAGGGAGAGGTAGAATGTAGCAAATTATCTCACATAAAACAGGCAAGAAAGAGCTTTTACAATGGAGGGGAAGATGAGGGAGATGAAAGGAAATAAGTGAGCCTTACTCTCATGGGATTTGGCTTAAGGAGGGAATAATACACACTCCATTGGATATGGAAATCTATTTTACCCTGCAGAAGGCAAGAGGGAAGGGGATAAGAGAAGGAAGATAACAGAAGGGAAAGCAAATTGGAGAAAGGGATAATCAGAAGCAAACACTATTGGGGGAGGACAAGTCAAGGGAGAGAATGGAATAAATGAAGGGTAGGATAGGACAGAGGGAAATGTGGTTAGTCTTTTGCAACATAACTATTATGGAAGTGCTTTGCATTGTTACGCATGTATAACCTATATTGAATTGCTTGTTTTCTCAATGAGGGTGAGTGGGGAGGGAGGGAGAGAATAAGGAACTCAAAGCTTTAATAATGAATGTTAAAAATTGTTTTAGCATGCAACTGGAAATTAAGATATACAGGTAACAGAGTATAGAAATCTATTTTGCTTTATAGGAAAATAGAGGGAATGGAGCATGAAAAAAAGGGTGGGTAATAGAAGGGAGGATAGATTGGAGGAAGAGGTAGATGGGGTGCATGCTGTCCTGGAGTGGGGGGTGGAGAGAGATGGGGAGAAAATTTTGAATTCAAATTCTTGTGGTGATCAGCACAGCCCTCCCTCACTCAAAACAAAGTCAAGTGCAAGTCATGTCATCATTTCTCTGATGGCGTGGTCCTCTTCAACAACGAAGGATGAACACAAACTTGAAATTCACCAATTTTGTGTTTTTAAAAATCACTTTTTTTCTCTATAGAATTATACTAAAATTTTCAGGATATTATTGGTAGGCATAAACCATTTTCTTTAATTTTTTTGGCATAATATGCTTCAATTTTTCCTCTTACTTCCCTTTTATTGTGAGAGTTACAACATGATACTCTTATTATGTAATGTATCTTTTCCTGGCCTCTTGCAATCATGACCTGGGAATTCTGAAACTTGGGAAATCACATTTTTGATGCATTAAAAAGTTTTCCTATCTGTTGGTATTTTGTGAATCCATTTAATCTGTGATTTGCCAAATAGGTCCAACATTTCTAAGCAATTTACTTTTATGATTTCCTGAAATATAGAATTAAGGTTGTTTCTCTTCATCATCTCTCTGTGGGAGTCCAATGAATCTTAGATTAATTAATTAATAGGTCAATTACTTTGGATTACAAATATTTCATGTGTTCTTTTTACTTTCCTATCTTTTAACTTCTCACAAACATTTCTTCCTATGTCATTAAATTTTTGAATTTTATTTATTCCATTTCTCCCCATACCCCCAGGGTATCCATTACTTTGCTAAGATTTGCCATCTTCTGTTCTAAGAATCCTCCTTTCAAGTTTTTCTTTAAGAGCTCAAAGTTTACTTGTTTTTTTCACTTCATTTCTTTCATCAGGCCTCTCAAACACTTTCAAAATTCTTATGGTCATTTCATTCTCTTTTCTAGGCATCTAATTTTAATTAGTAAAAAATTATCTTTTGGGGGAGTTTTGTATTGAGATTCTCTTATTCCACACTTTTATTTTATTTCAGGCAGCTACATAGTGCTGCGCAGAGAATTCCAGATTTGGAGTCAGAAAGACCTAAGCTTAAGTCTTGCCCTAGATACTAGCTGTTTGATTCTGGGCAAGTCATTTAACTTCTTTTTGCCTCAGTTTTCTCATCTGTAAAATGGGAATAATAATAGCATCTATCTCCCAGGGTCTTTGTGAAGATCAAATGCAATAATATATGTAAAGAGCTTTGTAAATCTTAAAGAATTATATAAATTCTATGATTATGATGATGATAATGACAATCTTTTTTTCTTAATTTTTTCAGTCTTTTTTCTGGCTGTTTAAAAAATTTCCCTTCAGGAGCTTCTTTATAGGGGTACCTCTCCCTTCTGGGGCAGCTAGGTGGTACAGTGGATAGAGCACCAGTGCAGGAGTCAGGAGGACTTGAGTTCAAATCTCACCGCAGACACTTGACACTCACTAGCTGTGTGACCTTGGGGAAGTCACTTAACCCCAACTGCCTCATCCTGGGTCATCTCCAGTCATGCTGATGAATATCTGGTCACTGGATTCAGATGGCTCTAGAAGAGAAGTGAGGCTGGTGACCTACACAGCCCTCCCTCACTCAAAACAAAGTCAAGTGCAAGTCATGTCATTATTTCTCTGATGGCGTGGTCTTCTTCGGCAACAAAGGACAAACACACACCTTTCTCTTCTCCTTTCTTAGTGTTTTAGGGGAAGCTGGGCTTATATATAATATCTTTCTTAGTCATCATGCCAGAAAGCCCTTCCCTTCTGTTCATTCCTTCTTTTTTTGCATTATGAAACTATGAATTAGATTCACTACATTTTAAATTGAAATATACTTATTTTTCATTAGTATATTGCTTATCCATAACAAGACTGCAGCTAAAGTAGAAAACTTCAAAGACCAAATTAATGTCAAATACAGTAAAAATGACTATTTCAAGGCACTGAAATATTAGAAATTTTTTTGATAAATCACTGAAGCTTACCTAATACATACCTGACACGGGAAGCATTGTGAAGAAGATAGATAGGTTGCACTTTATTCACTGCCTGCAGGTAATATACAATAAAATCATCTAGCTAAAATTGCTAAATTGTGTCATAAATGTGCTGAAGACCAAAATTATAAATCTAAAGAATTTCTGGTGATATTACTAGCACACTAATTGTGCTTTTTATGATTTTTCTACTAGGATTACTAATGAAAAACCAGAGAAGTAATCTTAGCATTTTATGAGACATGTAAAGAGGTACTGAATTGAATTTCCTATAGTTTTTCTTCCTTTTCTCTTCTTCTTCTTTTAGAACTCATATGCCTGAGAAAGTTTCATATAAAGATAAAGGAATTTATACTATTTTCTTAGAAATTGAAATATATCTTCAATTATAAGGCAGGTAGGTGGCACAGTGAATAGAGTGCTAGGCCTCACCCAAGTTTAAATCCTGCTCAAGATAGTTATTAACTGTGTGACACTGGGCAAGTCACTTAAACTCTCTCTGCCTCAGTTTCTTCATTTGTAAAATAGGGATAATTATAGTACCTACTTCCTAGAGTTGTTGTGATGATAAAATGAGATATTTGTAAAGCACTCTGCAATCCTTAAAAGAAAGTGCTAGCTATTTACACTTTCCCAAACACTTCATTAGTCAGTATTAAGTACCCACATGTACAAAGCCCTGTGCAGGGATAAAAAAGAAAGGCCAAAGAAAGTGCCTCTTCAAGGAGCTCACAGGCTAATGAAAATAACTATGTGCAAACAAGATATATACGATATATTGGAGATGATCAACTGAAGGAAGGCACTCGCATAAAGAAGGCTTAGAAAAGGCTTCTTGTAGAAGGTGGGATTTTTACTGGAACTTTAAGGAAGCTGAGGAAGCCAAGAGGCAGAGGTGAAGAGGGACAACCAGTGGAAATGCCTGCTTTGGGGAGATGGAGGTTCTAGTGTGAGTAAAGCAAGGAAGATAGTGTCATTCAATTGAAGACTACATGAGAAGAGTGTAGTGTAATAAGACTGGAAAGGTAAGATGGGGCCAAGTTGTAAAGGGCTTTGAATACCAAACAGAGGATTTTATATTTGACCTTGGAGGTGATACAGAGCCACTAGAGCTTACTGAATAGTAGCATGATATGGTCATATCTGTTGGAAGATTGATTTGACGGCTTAGTTGAAGGAGGCTTGAGGCAGGAAGGATAAGAAACAGGCTATTACAACAGTCCAAGTACTAGCTTGGGGGCCTCCACTGGGGTTGATGCCACAGTTAGAAAAGTGAAGGAATATATATGAGAAATGTTATAAAGGTAAAATTGACAGAATTTGGCAATAGATTAGATATAGGGGTTGCGAATCAGGAGTCGAGTATGATAGGTTGCGAATCTGGGTAACTGGGAGGATGGTGCTTCCCTCATAAGTAATACGAAATTTTAGAAGGGGGAAAGGTGTGGGAAAAAAGATGCGTTCAGTTTTGGACATGCCTGAAAATAGGCAAATGTAAAGGTTAGTTTACTTTTTTGTTGCTGTGGGGTGAGGTCAAAACGTGATAGGCTGAAGAGGTTTGAAATACTGTAACCCTAAAGAAAAAATGACTGACAACAAATACATAGGGTGATATGATGCATAATGATATCATGCAGAAATCTACTGTTAACTGATAAATGTACTTCTCTAGGATTGATAAAATCCTAGAGAATAAATGAAATTATTTATTTATTTAAAAAAAAATAAAATTACTTGCCTTTCCAAGTAAGCAAATTATTTGGGTTGTTCAAAACTAATTAAAATATCAACTTCTTTGAAAAGAAAGTTTGTAGCAATAGCAGTATCACATTTTATTTCATGTGACTGAAACAAAAGAGCTAACTCCTTTGAAAGACTTAGGGTTTGAGAACAGCTAAGTGTACTGTAAAGAACGCTAGACTTGAAGTGAGGTCGCCTCAATTCTAATCCAACCTCTGGCAACACTTTGCTGTATAATCTTGGGCAGCAAGCTGCTGAAACTAGCTAGACCCCAAGTATGCTTACCAGTAAATGACTAAATTAGATTAAGTAATTCCTAAGGACTCTTCCAGTTCTAATAGTCTACGATTCTATGACTTCAAAAAGTAAAAGAATTGCAACTATTAACACTTGGGTAAGATTGCTCAGTTGAGTTTAGGCTCATGACCCTAATGGTTTTGAATAGCTTCAAGTGTCCTCTCAAATTTAGTCAGAGTCCACCTGACTATTCATATAGATGCAACTTTCTGTAGGTTTCCACATATGGACTGAAAAAATAACAACTGATAAACTGGGTAAGATCCATTATCTATCTGTCCTAGTATTCCATGAATGTTTCATTCATCCATTCATTAAACAAATGTTTATTAGGTACCTGTTATGTGCAGAATGCCATGCTAAGAACAGGAAAAGAGAGAAAATTTAGATAAAAGTAGGATCATAGATCAAGAGTTGGATGGGATTTTAGAGGACATCTAGTCTAATCTCTTCACTTTACTGATGAGGAACCTGAGACCCAGGAGATTTAAGTGACCTTGGCCGAGGTCATATAGTAGTGAGCATCAAGGGTAGATTTGGAATGCATGCCTTCTGACTCCAAAGTCAGTGTGTTTCCAGTGAATCATTGATTCAACACTAAAGAATGAATGAATGAATCCAATAAATATGTATCATCAAATAATTATGGGCTAAGTTTTGGGGATACAAATACAAAAGCATAGATAATCCTTGCTCTAAAAAAGCTTATATGCTGATAGGGGAGATAACATATGTAGGGGAATACTGGCCTGGAAAGGATATTTTAGTTCAGAAAGTTAGAGGGATGGTGAGTGGAACTATAAGAGAACAGATTTTGAGATACTCTTTCCAGGAATGATGACACAGACTGTATTCTAGAACCAGAATTTAGAGGTGGGACAGCACATAACAGGCCTTGGTTTTTTGGCATGGGGTACATGGCCAATAGGAAAGAGAGTTCTGGGAAATGAATGAACTATGACAAGAGCTTGGGAGCCCTAGATGTAGTGGGAAGGTGAACCAACCACCAATCCAAACAACAGAGCCCCAGGTTAGGAGTTCCAGGCATGAAAGAATTAAGCCCTCCAGAAACCAAATCCTAGGAAGCATGACAGACTTGTTTGAGGACTGTCCATTGTGCCATGGAGGTGACCTTAGATTATTACACCCTTTGGCAGTGTTGTGCACAGCACACTTCTGCAGGTCTTGCCCCAAAGAAAAGATTCCATATACAGTAAATGAACTACATATCTGTTGTCTAAAGATCAACCTACAGGAGGTCCATTAAACAGAATTTGCCACAGGGTGAATACTTCAGCTGTAGTAATTCTTGAAGACCCACCTATTAAGTAGGTGAGGTTGTGACCCTGAATTGCTGAGGGATTTAAGTATCTAAGGTGGCAAAATCATGGACCTTTGAAATACTACTATAGATTTCATTTTATTTAAATCTTTTTAAAGCTATTTTTTATCTTTAAGCTATGTCCTGTGCTAACAAATTCCTTAAGTTTACTATCAAGTGTACAAAGCAGTATTTCCTCTCATTTGTCCTAAATTTGCTTTTTTAAAAACTTTTAAAAACTAATCTTGGTAAAGTAATATTTGGCAAATAAGTCTATATTACCATGTTATTTGTGATTTTCTAGCCATAATTTTCATATTTCCTTCTCAATCTTCATTTTTCCAGACTTATGAATCTCTATTTTTTTTGTCTTATACTCAACACAACAGATCCTCTACCTCTTTGATCATTTTAGAGGTTATTTGTGAATGATAAACCAGTGTAGCAGAGGACAGAGTGCCAGGCCTGGAGTCAGGAAGGTTCATCTTCCTGAATTCAAATCTGGCCATCAAATACTTACTAGCTGTGTGACTCTGGCCAAGTCACTTCACCCTGTTTGCCTCAATATAATCAAGTTCATTTTTTTGATATGTTATCTGATGTCCAGGACCTAATATTTTCTCAAGGAAGGCATAATGATAATGATGATGGCGCTAATAATGATGATGATAATGGCTAGTACACATACAGAGCTTTACAATTTGCTAAATGTTTTACAAATATCTCATTCTATGTTCACAACTCTTGCAGGTAAGTGCTGTTGTTATTCCCTTTTTGCAGACAGGGAAACTAAAGCCATGAAAGCTTCTGGGTAGTCTACAAGTCTCTGGTCTCTCTCATTCCTCATTTCTGACTCATTTTCCAATACACTTCTTGCCATCATCACTTATTTTCATCTTTACATTGAAGTCATATTTCAAAATATGTTGAATGAAGAGCTTACTGAGTTTGTAGAATTTCTCTACCTCTTCATCCTCTTCAAGGGATATTAGTGTACAAAACTGCAATTTTTTTCACAAGGATCTTACTTATCATAAGCAATGAAATATGAGATAATCATATTCCAAGTAAGGATGCTTTTGAAGAATCAACAAAAAACCAACTCCACCAATTCCTTTATTTTTCCTTTCCAAGGTGAGCCTATGAGACATCATTCTATTTAGCCATAGTATCTCTATTTCTTCTGGTTTCATTTATAGCAAGAATGCCAAGATTGTAATGATTCCTTTCCTTCAGTATCACATCTACTTGCTGATCCCTAGACCAGGGTCTCACATATACAGTGTAATGTGAGAAATAATTATTTGGATCCCTACGGTATTCCAATCAGTATTAATCAAATTAATATATGATTCTATAGGGGTAGTAATTATAAGTACTATATATTAAGCTTCAGAGCTGTAAGCTGCAGATTGTAAGTTCATTTACTTAATCATGCAAAGTTAACTACAGGCCCTTCACCCTTGTTTTTCCTTGTCATGGTGACCAAGCCTAGTGTGGCAGAGGTGAATCAAGAGGTGACATGGAAAGTCCTCCAATTTATTTTTGTACATCCAGACCATCCTCTCTTGCCCAACACAAGCAGGTGACCATTTTATGACCACTTAGTGAAGATGCTCCATGCTTCACCCAACCTATAACCTCCCCTGCTAATATGCCATTTTTGGCCCTCAAGAGTCAAATCAACCAATGAGATTCTGTGCTTTGCCATGTCTCTTTTGCATATTTGGGTATCAAACTCTCTAAATACAAGGTCCTGGAAGAAGGTGGATCTCAGATCATGAGGAAGATCTGAGGTCCACTTCATTAGAATAGATCATGGACCTTTAATAAAGCACCATTGGCTCAGAGTCCTGCCTCAGTATCTTTTATTGTAGGTTGGACAATTTTAATTCCTACAGTAAAGAGTCAAACTAAAGTTTATAAAGAGTCTAAAAACTGAAATTCACTTGGTATTCCAAATGACTGACAGCTATGTTTTAATCTTTTTTTTTTTTCCCACAGGGTCACCATAGCCAAAGAAATCATCAGTAAGTGGTCAGTATGCTAGAGATGAACCTCTCTGTCCTTGGCTAGCCTGTTCCTTAGAAAGCAGACTAAGTCTATTGCTGGGACTGTACCTGAAGCCTTTCCAGCATAGTACAACATCCCAGGTATTCAACACTGTTGGCACAGCCTTCGAAAACACAGGATGACCTTTGTACCATGATAACATATTGGAGAATTTAAAAAATTAAAATTTTGAAAATGAAAAATTGGAGTGTGATTATTTGGTTTTTTAAAAAAAGATTATCTACTTATAAAGGATTGTTCACAAAAACAATCTTTCTTATAAAAAGAATTATCACAGATATTCAGTTCACTAGGACAGGCAATACTTGCATCTAACAGATCTCTTTCAGGAGCTCTTGATATACTTATTCTCTCTGAAAATCCCTATTGACCATGTTCTAAAAACTACCAAAGCCCCATAACTCTCTGCTGCTTTAGCCACTGCTCCTCTGTTATGGGTTAAATATATTTTTATGGGTTATCCTCAAATCCTACCCACTATTTTATAACATTATTTACTTGGGAAAATGTATTTCAAGTTCCAAACAACTGACTACAGAAGGAATTTTGGACTAAAATCTATACATTAAAAGTGGTCTGTATATTAAAAATTATTATGTAATATTATGATTTATAAGCAATTTCTCTAATAAACATTACTCAACAAGGATTTAATAGGTATCTAAGAAGAATAATACCAATAATCATCAAAATATCACCCACAATTCAAAAAGGTCTCAAAAATTCCCAATGATAAGAAATGTTAATCTGGGAGAAAAACATGGAGCATAAATAAGAATACAATATAAAATGATAATAATTTATTATAGATAGAAGAAATTGCATCTACAGGCATCTTACCCTCAACAAATTAATAATATTAAGAAGTTAAAATTATTTTGAATAAATTTCCATAGTATCTGCAACAAAAGTTATTTTTAAACATTAATTTGTTTGTTTTCCGTTTTCTACAATCACTTCAATATATCTTAGATTTTTTCCCCCTCCCTCCCCTGTCTTCTCCCCTCCCTCCCTGAGACAGTGGGCAATCTCGTATGGGTTCTACACATACATTCTTATTAAATGTTGCACAGAAGAATTAAAATGAATGGGAGAAACCCTGAAAACAAAACAAAATATAACACAAGAAAAAATGGTCTGCTTCATTCTGCGATCCAATTCCACAGTTCTTTCTCTGGATGTGGAAGGAATTTTGCCTCATGAGTCCATTGGGAATTTTTAGATCCCTGCATTGCTATGAAGGACTAAGTCTACCAGAAAAATTTCTCACACACTGTGGTTGTTGCTGTGTACAAAGTTCTCTTGGTTCTGCTCTTTTCACTCAGAACAAAACAGTTATTGATGTCCAGAGTGGTTAAAATGACACTATTATCATATTCTTCCAAATTCTTACATTTAGTCATTGTTATTTACAATGAAGACCATGTCTTTCAAACAGTACAGTTTGACATTAAAAAAACTCTACTCTGTGAACCTAAACTGAATGCAAGAAGCTCTTACTAATAAATTTGACTCTAAAATCAAAATATAGCTTTTTGTGAGTCTCTGATATGATTGATAATTTGACTTTAAATTATGTTTTAGTTTAATTCAACTTAATGATTTGCTTAAACTAGTGATTATAACTTAGAATAGAAAGTAGGTAGACCATATATCCTAATCAATTGAAAAACAGAACCTTTCACCATGGTAAACAAGACTTTTAAAATTTCCAATTTTAACTTAATCACCAAAAAAAAATTATTCTCCCTGAAAAATCACTACAAATAACAGAAAGAAAAGAATTAAAGCTATCTAACAAAATAACTACCCATCTCTCCTAAAAGCATTCTATTATCTCCTTACAGTGTAGCTTGGCAACAGAGCCCAATTCAGACCTTAAAAACTGCATTTTTATGAACAAACTCAGAGTAGAAATATATTTTGCTTTAGTGTAATTCCCACCAAGAGCAAATAATGAAGTTTATTCAATATATTCATATAATCTATTATAAACAAAAGGAACATTTATAAAATTCATAGTGATATAAAATAATAATAATTATAAAACACAAAATAATAAAGGAAATATGATATGTCTCTTGCTATGTCCCTATGATTTACCCACAATAATCACTAAGTCCTTCGGGAACAAAGGAAAGTGAAAAAGTATAAAGGTGGGGGAAGGGATGGAAGATATTTTTTGTTATCATCTGTGTGGTCTTTCATTGTACTATTCTTTAAACAAAAAAAGGTCTTTGCGAGGGCAATTCCTGTTTGAAATGTCCTCTTAAACTTCTAACTACAGAATAATGTGTTTGTATAGAATATGATTACAGCAGAAAAGACTGCGAACACATGTGATTTGCTCAATGATACAATTCTGCTTCCTTTTAAAGATAAAGAATGCATTTAAGTCAACATTATGAGGATTGTGATCACTCAATAGAAGGCTCATTCAAACATAGAACAGATACTATTTTCACACATTGAGTATAGATTGTT
Organism: Notamacropus eugenii; assembly: GCF_028372415.1. NCBI lineage: Eukaryota > Metazoa > Chordata > Mammalia > Diprotodontia > Macropodidae > Notamacropus > Notamacropus eugenii. The sequence continues at coordinate 191,702,448 of NC_092873.1, read as the reverse complement.
TACCTGAGTCTCCATTCTCTGTTCAGGCACCAAAATGAATTAATACTTTGTCATCACAAAGTTCACAAAAATCACACTAATGTTTCTACAGCAAAAATTTCAGTTAAGAAAAGCTAATGTTTTACTTTAAGAGAATGAAAACATTTGGGGGGCCTTTCTAATAGTGTATGTCAGAAAAGGGTTCAGATCTCTTGAAAGCAAGATGCATGCATTCCAGGAACCACAAATTCCCTAGATGAGTTTTTCTCCTCTCTGACCTGCTGTACAGCAGAACCCACAGGAATTACTCTAGTTAGAAATAATCCCTAAGGGGATGAAAAGATAGCAATGTCTTAGCCATTATAATTTTTCTTTTAATAAACAGTAAAAAAAAAAAAAGAAAGAAAGAACAAAATCCCAAACCCAAACCAACAACTCTGAATTTAAAGGTAGCATGTATTCTCATCTTAACTGGAGAATAATAAGGTATGGATCCACAGACATATCACTTATCAAAATAGAAAATAGAAAAGCACATAATCTGTATTCATCATTTTGTTTCCTTAGACTGTACAAATTCTTAACTGATATATTTAAATGAGATGTATTACAGTTTGCCAGAGATGAAATTGTCCTCTTATCTCTGAACTTTATAAAGAATCTCTTACGCACTCAGAGATTGTTCTCTTTTTTCCTTATCCCATAAGTGTCCACAATACTCAGGTCACAAGGCTTATTTAAAACTTCTCTCAGTCAAAGGATATGAACAGGCAGTTTTCAGATGAAGAAATTAAAACTATCTATACTCATATGAAAAAATGCTCTAAATCACTATTGATTAGAGAAATGCAAATCAAAACAACTCTGAGGTACCATATCACACCTACCAGATTGGCTAACATGACAAAACAGGAAAATGATAAATGTTGGAGAATATGTGGGAAAAATGGAATTTTTTTTTTTTTGCATTGTTGGTGGAGTTGTGAACTGATCCAACCATTCTGGAGAACAATTTGGAACCATGCACAAAGGGCCATAAAACTGTGCAAAACCACTGCTAGATCTATATCCCAAAGAGATCATAAAAACAGGAAAAGGACCCACATGTACAAAAATATTTATAGTAGCTCTTTTTGTGGTGGCCAAGAATTGGAAACTGAGGGGATGCTCATCAATTGGGAATGGCTAAATAAGTTATGGTATATGAATGAAATGGAATACTACTGTTCTATAAAAAATGATGAGAAAGAGGACTTCAGAAAAACCTGGAAAGACTTACATGAACTGATGCTGAGTTGAGAGAGCAGAACCAGAAGAACATTTTACACAGTCACTTGCGTAACTTGTGATGACTTTGATAGACTTATCTCTCCTTAGCAATGCAAGGATCTAAGACAACTCCAAATGACTCATGATGGAAAATGCTATCCATATCCAGAAAATGAAGTATGGAGTCTAAATGTATAGTCTAGATCCACATATACTATTTGTTCTCTCTTTTTTTGTTGTTTCTTCTTTCCCGTGGTTTCTCACTTTGGTTCTAATTCTTCTTCACAACATGACTAATGTGAAAATGTTTAATATGAATGTACATGTAGAGTCCGTATCAGATTGCACACCATCTTGGGGTGGGGGATGAAAACGATTGGGAGAAAATTTGGAACTAAAAGTCTTATGGAAGTGAATGGTGAAAACTAAAAATAAATAAAATTAAAAAAAAAAAACTTCTCTCCTTAAATGCATAGAAAATACTTCAACATGCTCCGAAAGATAGCAACCTGAAGTATTTCTCAGTATATTCCCATATATGTGATTATTATTAAATTTTGGTATCTGTGAAAAATTCAAAGTTTACTATATGGTTATATTATAGAAAGCATTGGTGCTTTGACCATTGGCAGTTATATACCATTAGAAGTGATGAGTTTGGGTCTGATTTGATGATGCCTCCTTAACTGACAATCATAAGAACAGAAGATCACCCAAACAGCCACAACTAAGAGCCATTGCAGCAGGGCTGCAAGTAGGGCAGGTTCACCTATTGTAAAGAATAGTATTGTAATGCTTATATTCATTTGGTGGCCAGTCCTTTTGGGAACCAGAAGATGGGTACCACCTTATCCTAGTTCAGTCTCCTTATATTTGATGGCCTCAGTTTGGCTGAAGTGATCCAGTGTGATTGGCAAGCCTTTATGTTCCAAAGGATACCACCTCTGCAGCTACGGTCAATTCCTTTACATGTATGAATTTCTTCTGTCCATGCAGAGTTAGTGACTCAGTTTACTCTCTAAGGATAGGGTTGTCTATCCCAAGTGCCACCTCTTAGCAGAGACTTTTTTGATCACTATTATTGTGGCTCTCTTGCTCCCCCAATTGCCTCATTCATTTTATATTCTCCCCTTGTCCCACCCCTAAATAAAATGGAAGCTTCTTAAAATCAGGGACTACTTCATTTTTATATTTATTATGTTCCTAGACTCCTAGCATAGTGCTCAATACATAGTAGTCACTTAATATGCTTGTTGGATTATATCCTTTGGAAAGCAAGGACCTATTATAGTGCCTGTTGATCTATGGGTTCTGTCAAAGGAAGTGGATCATCAGAGTTAACCCTTGAGTTCCAGAAGCCACTAGCAACTGGAAAGTCTATGATGGGAAATGGTACAAGGACTTTGATTTGAGTCAGAGTGACTCCATCTCTACTTGCTCATAGGTAGAAATAGAACAGAGGAACCAGCCAAACCATGACAGAAACAAGCAAGCTAAATACCAACGTAGGTTTGATCTTTTTTCTTCATGAAAACTTGTATAGAACAAAGTCTACTGTGTGGTTTTCTAAACGACTTTTTATAGCTATATTTGAAGCCGATGAACAAAGTAATTAGAAATGTTGGTGGGGCTACAGCAAAAGAGGCATACTATTACACTGTTGCTTGAGCTGTGAATTGGTCCAGCCATTCAAAGAAACAGTTTGAAACTATGCCTCATGTGTCTCTAAGCTGTGACTGCTAGACCTAGGCTACAAAGAAATCAAAGAAAAGGGAAAAGGTCCCACATGTACTAACATATTTATATCACTATTTTTCATAGTTACAAAGAACTGGAAACTCAGGGTGTGCTTACCAGTTAAGAAATGGCCAGATAAATTATGTTATATGAATATAATGATACTGTAAGAAATGATTAAAGGGATGGTTCAAGGGAAGATTTGCATGAACTGATGCGGAGTGAAGTGAGAAGAACTAAGATGATAATTTATATATGAACAAAAAAGTGTAAAACACAAACTTTGACTCAAGAATTCTGATTGATGTGACGACCAATTTTGATTCCAAAGATAAAGCAGGCTGCCCAAATGCTGATAGAAAAATGATAAACTCAAGATGAAGAATAAGATAAACATTTTCAGACATGGCCAATGCAGGAATTTGTTTTGCTTGACTATTCATATTAGCTGAAAAGGCTTCTTTTTTTCTTTTCAATATAGTGGGGAGAGGTGGGAGGAAAAAAAAGCTTGTGAATTGAAAAAAAAAATCTTACCTTTTTCAGAAGTCACCAAATGATTTCCAGATCCTAATCATTAAATCTATTTCTGCCCCTCTTCTCCCTCCCCCCCATTTATCTTCCCTGAACTTTCTACAGCAGCACCTTTTCCTTTTAAAAAAAACTTTCTCCCTTTGGTTTCTAAAATTTTGAACTACTTTCTCCTTTTATTTGTCTATTCCTATTTCTTCTGATTCTTTATTTCCTAAATGCAGATTTTCCAAAGATTCATTTTGTTTCTCTATCTCTGTGTTGCTCTCTTCTCTTTCTACTTCAACTATCACATCAATACACATACTTCCCAGATCTTTAACATCTAGCTTCTGATCCCATCTCATGTCCTTGCTGGACATTTCCAACTGGACATTCTGCTGACACCTGACACTCAATTCAACATCTCTAAAGCTAAACTCATCATTTACCCTACTTTCCATCCTGAACCTTACCCTCCTAGCTTCTTCATATTTTTTTAGCTCTATGGATGGCACCACTGTTATCTTGCTAATAATGATGATGATGATGACAGTTATCATTTATAGAGCACTTACTATGTGCCAGGTACTGTGCTAAGCATTTTACAATTATACCCTCATTTGATCTTCACAACAACCCTGGGAGCTTGGTGCTATTGTTACCCCCATTTTATAGATGAGGAAACTGAGGCAAACAGAAGTTAGGTGGTTTGCCCAAAGTCACACTGTTAGTATCTGAGGTTCGATTTGGGGACCTCGGGTCTTCCTGACTTCAGGTCCAGGGCTCTATCCACTCTACCACCTGTAAGAAGATCTTCCCTTCCCATTAGTAGGTCTAACACATGGAGCCTGGGTCACATGGAGCTCAGACTGGGAGTAGCTTGCCCAAGAAGGACAGAGAGAGAGAGAGAGAGAGAGAGAGAGAGAGAGAGAGAGAGAGAGAGAGAGAGAGAGAGAGACAGAGAGACAGAGAGACAGAGAGACAGAGAGACAGAGAGAGAGAGAGACACAGAGAGAAAGACAGAGAGACAGAGCATGAGCATGAGCATGAACATGACGAGAGAGTGACAGCAGGCAGAGCAGAGAGAGAGAGAGAGAGAGAGAGAGAGAGAGAGAGAGAGAGAGAGAGAGAGAGAGAGAGAGAGAGAGAGAGAGAGAGAGAGCTGTGAGTGGGTGGAGGGAGAAATTTGTCTAGGGGAACTTGTTTTTGTGGGGAAGCCCCAAGTAAGTACCCTGTTAAATGTTACCTCCTGGTATTCTAATGATGCCCTAAATAAACATTTTTGTTTTGCCTTTGGGGAAGAGAGTTTATTATATTTTGCGAATTTACCCTGGAAATACACATGCATATTCATAGCAGCTGCTATGGGTATTGCATTGGCGTTACACCACCCTAATTCATCACCTAGATTGAAAACCTCAGTCTTTTTTTACTCCTACTTTTCTTGCACTCCTGACATTCAGCCTGTTAGTCTTGTTAATTCTTCCTTCTTTGTCCCTTCTTTTTCATTCCCAGGGCTACCATCTTGTTCAGGCCACAATTGCCCATTACTTTGGCTACTACAATAGCCTTTTTTAAAATTTATTTTAAAATAAGTTTTCATTAATGTCTTTTTTAATATCACCATAATTTCCCCCCAGTATTCCTTCTCCTTCCCTAAGGGCCATCTCATATAACAAACAGTATTTTTAAAGGAAAAAGAAAAAGAGGGAAAAAATTAGCATAACTGATTAGCAGATCACAAAATCTGAAAACATGTCAAATGTGCAGCACTTTTAGACTTGCCGCCTCTGGGAGTGTGCAGTATTCACTCGATTTTTGTGTGTCTTTGTTCTTGCTGTTTACATTGTGTAGTCATTGTGTATGTTGTTTTCTTGGCTCTGCTTACTTTATTCTGTATCAGTTCATGTAGATCTTTCCCTGCCTCTTTGGATTCGCCATTTCCCAGTTGATGTGTGTCTACTTTGTTTTGACTTCTTTGCGACTATAAAATGTCCTGCCATTTTGGTGTACGGGGAGAACTTGTTTTTATCAGTGGCTACCCAGGGTATATGGCAGTAATGGAATCTCTAGCTGAAAGGATATGGACATTTTAGTTGTGTTTTTTTTTGCATGATTCTAAATTGCTTTCCAAAATGGTAGTACTGATTTACAGATCTACCAACGTTTTAGTATTCCTGTCTTTTCATAACTCTTCCAACATTGTTTATTTCCATCCTTTTTTGTCATCTTTGCCAATCTGAAAGGTGTGAGATGAAATCTCAGGTTTGTTTTGATTTGAATTTATATTATTGGTGATTTGAAGCATTTTTCATATCTTTATTAATTTATTATATACTATATATAACTATATGTTAATGTTATTAATTTATTCATTAGTTTACAATTCTTTTGAGAACTGTTTATTCATATCCTTTGACTAGCACTTACCACAGTGATTGGCTATAATAGGTGCTTAATAAATGTTTATTGATTGAATTGTCCATTTGTTTATTGGGGAAGAACTTTTGGTTGTATATGTGTGAATATCTGTTAATAAATTTTTGATACCAAATCCTTATCCAAGAAATTTGATAAAAATATTATTTTCCATCTAACTGTTTCCCTTCTTACCCTAGGTGCATAAATTTTGTATAGAAGCTATTCAGATTTATGTCATCAAAGTTATCTATTTAATTTTTGGTAATTGCCTCTATCCCTTTTTGATTAATACATACCACCCACAGCTATAAAAAGTAGATGATGTTTACTCTAATTTTTAAGAGTTTTCTTTAATATTTAAGTTATGTATCCATTTTGAATTTATTGTGGAATGTGTATAGGGGGTTGGCTTAAGCCTTATTCCTGCCATAATGTTTTCCAGTTTTCCTAACAGTTTTTTTTTTCAAATAGAGAGTTCTTTTCTAAGTAATTTATATTTTAAGGTTTATTCAACACTGAGTTGAGTTCCATTGTTTCTGACTTGTCTAGTCTATTCCATTCATCTATTTCTCTTTAAAAAACCAACATCAAACAGTTTAGATGACTATTTCTTTATATGTAGTATGGATTGAGGTCTGGGAATGCTATTCCCCCTTTGTCAGTAGCTCTTAAACTTTTATTATTTTATCATGTATGTAATACTATAAATTCTTTGGATAATATGACTGGTACAGAATTGAAACTCTAAATTGACTTTGGTAATATTGTCATTTTTATTACATTGGCAAAGCCCAGCCATGAGCACTGAAATTTCTCCTGCTATATCAGTTCTGTATTTCTTTAAGAAGCACTTTTGTAATTGGATCTATATGAGTCTTTTGTATACTTTGGCATATTGATCCTCAGATACTTTTACGCATTTTGTGATTATTTGGAATTCAATTTCCTTTATTATCAATGCCTCTTCAATGCTGTTATTATTACACAGAAATGCAGTTGATTTTTGAGGGTTTCTTTTGTAGCTGGCAACTATGCCAATTAGTATCTTTACTGATTCCCTGGGATTTTCCAAGCTTACCTTCATATCATCAACCAATAGGATTTTTTTTTCTCTCTTTACCAATATTTATACCTTTCTCTTTTCTTATTGCAACTGAGAATTATGGAATTATATAAAATAATAGTGGGGAGAGTGAACACCTTTCCTTTCCCTCTCAATTCCTAACAGGTGCATTCCAGGACTTCAGCATCCTGCACGATCACATCAACCCTTCATCTCATATCTCCTCAGCATACCTCAGGCCTTTCCTACCAGCTGGTTGGAGAGGGTGGAGGGTGGACAGAGGAGAGCTCCTCCCAGAATCCATTTAAGGAAGGGGCCTAGAATAGCCTTCACATCATTTCCCATCCAGCTCTACTCTAGGACTTTAACATGTACCTGCCATGTACATTTCTCCCACTTTCTAGCTTTTTTAATATATTATTTTCTCCCATTCTTCTGATGAGCTTCTGGAGGGCAGGGACTGTCTTTTGACTCTCCTTGTATCCCTAAAGTTTAGCGCAGTGCCTGGTACATAATAGGCACTTAATAAATGTTTACTGACCAACCCCTATATTTATTGGGAAAAGTTCTAGCGCACCTCCATTGCTGCTGATGCTTGCTTTTTGTTTTAGATAAATACTTCTGATATTTTTTTTTTTAAGTCCCTCTATACCTATATATTCCAGAGTTTTTATGCAGGACTTCATCACTTCACACCTGGACTATTACAATAGCATGCTGGTGGGTCTAGCTGCCTCAAGTCTCTCTGTACTTTAATCAGTCCTCTACTCAGCCATTAAAGTGTCATCCCTTATTCAATAAACTCCAGTGATTACCACCTGAAGGATCAAATACAAAATCTTCTTTTTAGTGTTCAAAGCCCTGCATAACCTTATCTCATTCTACCTTTCCTATGTTCTGACACCTTACTAACCTTACTATTCTTCCATCCAGTGACACCAGCCTCTTGCTATTCAAGAACAATTATTCCTTTAAGTTCCAACTGAAGATTTTTGTCTTCATTGGAATTGATTCTAATGCCTTCCCTCCATTAATTATTTCCTATTTATTTTATATATTACCTGTCTGCATATATATTTATTTTCTCCCCCATTAGATTATGGGTTCCCTTGGAGTAAGGATTGTATTTTTCCTCTCTTTGTAATTCTAGAGTTTAGTACAGTAACTGGCATGTAGTAGGCACATGCTTATTGAGTGATAAATATATTGCGACAATTATATTGTTTTTGGATATTTTTGTTGTAACTATTATATAGAATATTTTCCTAATGTTGAACCATCCTTCCATCCCTGGAACAAATTCAATTGGGTCATAATGATTTCTTGAGTAAATTGCTGTAGTCGGTTTGATAGGGCTTTATTTAATACTTTTGAATCAATATTCATTAATGGTATAGTTCTACAGTTTTCCTTTTATGTTTTATCCTTCCCTACTTTAGGTATTAGGAATATATTTGACTCACAAAAGGATTCTGATTGTTTTCTCAATTTCTGAAAATTGTGTGGTGTGGGCACTAATTGTTTTTTAGACATTTGATAAAATTCTTCTCTTCAGTAGTTCCTTTACATTTAATTCTACTTCATTTTGAGATTGGGTTAAGAACTCTATTTGATCTTCTATCAGTTTGAGTATTTTACATTTCTAAAGATATTCCTCTACTTCATGTATAGTTTTATTAGTATGTAATTGTGTATAATACATTCTGATTGCTTTTATTTCTTTATTTTGTTGTGATTTCACCTTGCTAATTTGCTATGTTTTTGACTTTTCTGCCATCTAATTTTTGATCAGATTGGCAAAAGGTTTATCAATTTTACAAACCAGCTTTTTTCATTTCCATAGGGTTTTTTTGTTGTTTCCAGTTTATTGATTTTTTCTCTTATTTTTAATCTCTTCCTTGGTGCGCATTTTAAGTTTTTTTATTCACTTTGCTATTTTTAAATGTATATTCAGTTCATTAATCTTTTTTTCTTTTACTATTTTGATAATATGTTTGTAATGATATGATTTTCCCCTTGAGACTTGCTTTAGCTGCATCCTAGAAATTTTGGTATGCTGTTTTGTCAATATAATATTTCATATAATTGTTGTTTTTATTATTGCTCTTTCACCCAATCATCATTTAGGATTTCATTGTTAAATCTCTGTTTGGATATTTGTCTTCTGGCTGTGGTCCTAAAAATGATTATGATTTTTATTTTTTTATGCTCTATAAAGAATATATTTACTATTTTTGCCTCTTAAAGCTTGATTGCAGTATCTCTGTTCCCTTATATTTTTTAATAAGTTCTATGTGGTTCTGAAACATGTATATTTTTTAGTAATTATACTTGTAAGACTTTTAGCTCCAGTTTCTCCAGCAATTTTTTCATTTCTATCTCCTTATTTATTAGACTTGTCCAAAACTGAGGTGGACACTGAAACCTCCCTTCATTATTAGGTTACTATCTGTATTCTTGCAACTCAATTACAGTTTCATGAACTGAGATAAGGTATTTCAAGAACATAAATTTAATATTGATATTGGTTTATTGTCTATAGTTCCATTCAGCCTATTTTAGCTTTATTTTATCCTTTTTAGGTGCTGAATATTATTGCACTCTCTGATAGAATGACTCTAACTCTTGCTTTTTTGGATTCACTTGTTGTATAGTACTTTTTTTCTAAGCTAATGATTTTTAATCTGCATCTTTGTTTTTAAAATGTATTTCTTTTAAGCAACAGATAGAGGGATTTATTCCTCTTAAAGAACCTCACTTTTTTCTATTGGATTATTTAATCCATTTAGAAGTTAGCAAATAACAGAAACAACAACTTTTATTCTTTTATTTGTAGTCATTATACTTATTGTTCCTTCAGCATTTGTATTGTTCATGGAATTAAAATTTCTAAGGTACCTATTTTGGATTCTCTTTTAAAAAATTTTCTGTTATCGTCCTTTATATCTTTTTTCTGTTGTGCCTCAATCTTAGAAATACCAGCACCTGCAGATGATGTAGAAAAAAATATTGCTCCAAGGTCAGAATTTTCCTATATTCTAACCACACAATTCATTACTATCTTCTGCTCTCCTCCATTTGTCATGAAAGCTCTTCCCTGGATCCAGCCCCGCCTATCAGTTGCCCCTACGATCTCTGACTAGTCTATTCCTGAGGTGGAATGAGTGGTCCAAATACCAAAACTGCCAATTATACTCATTGTAAAGTCCCCATCTTCCTTAACAGCTTATCTTTCTTCCCTCATGAGATCATTCTTCAGTGAAACTAAAACAAGATTTCCCTCATTCCTTCCCCATGTCAATCCTTCTCTTTGCCTCCTTGACCATTCTACTATAGACTCTCTTCTTCCAGAGAGACTCCAGGAGTTATTTTCCCTTCATTGTAAGCCTTTGACTTGATTAGAGTACATCAGAATTTCCGTTCTATATTTTCCCCACCCCCTCCCCATGTGACCTATCTTTCTGTAATTTAGTCTCACAAAAAGCAGCAATTCACCTGTATACATGAGGTTTAGTCTATATTGTTTCAGGCCTCTTGCTCTACCATCTCTTCTATTTGACTTTTTCTTTCACTCTTGTCTCCTTGTGCACTTTTTGAAATCTCTTAATGATCTCTGTTATTTTGTTGTCATCTTTGGTTGTTTCTTTTTACCCTTTTTGGATTTCTGTTGTCTGACGTGAGAAGCAAACAATTTCTGCATATCTGATTTTCTTTCAAGGAAAATTTCAAATGCCTGTTACTGACCATCTTTTTCTCACTTATGAAAAGCTCTGACTTTACTTTGGGCTGCATCTTGAACTCCTTCCCTCTTCAGAACACATTATTCCATTCCTTCTTGTGGTTTAGGTGCAGCATAGTCTCGTCATTTGAATTTCATTTCCTTTGCCTTATATTTGAAGGTCTTTCTCCTGGTCACTTAAAGAATTTTTTGTTTTTCAGCGGAATTATTAAAATTAACAATTTTATAAAATAGTTTTTGTTTTTGGAGGTGATATATGAATTTTTTGACTGAAATTTTGTTTTTGTAATATAGTATTCAGACTTTTTGACTTATGTTCTCCTGGGAAGCCTATAATTCTGATATCAATGATTTGTTTGTATAGAAATCATGTTTTCTTTTCACGTAAATTGTTCTTTGCTTTTCTTCTTCCAGACTGTCCTTCACTTCTGTGTATTTGCATTTTCAATCAGATGTTTACTCTTTTCTTCCTTTGTTGAAGTTTGCTACTGAGATTTCAAATTTTATGATGGTCTTCTAATTGTTTTTCCTATTTCTTGTCCCCTTTTAAACTATTCTATACCAGATTAATCACCTCAAAAACTTTCAACAGTTCCTCCACTGCTTTTCAAATAAAAGTCCAAGTTCTTTAGCCTGTTGTCACTCATGACTTAGTCCTACATTACCTTTTCTGGTTTACTGCTATTTTCCTGTGGTCCAACTAAACCAGACTACACATCATTCCTAAACACACACTATGCTTTTGTTCATGCCCTGTATCTATGCCTATTGAAATTCTATTGTTTCTAAAAGGCCTAGCTCAAATTCCACCTCTTTCACAAAGCCTCACCATATCTCCTTCCTTCCTCTCCTTTCAATGTTCCATAGTCCATCCAAAAGCTGGAAGTGAACAAATTAATATTTGGTATGATACTTGTGGAATTCTTCACATACCATCAAATCCAGTGTGATGGTAAGAGCACTGGACTTGGAGACAGAAACCTTAATTTTGACTGTGATCTCCAACACTTAACTACACCCTTTTTTCCCCAGTGCCTAACTAGTACTTTGAATTTCTCAGATGCTGAAAAAGTACTTATACCTTATACCAAAGAAAGGCAATAAGTAAGATGACTATAAGTATATCTTTAAAATATTTTATTTCAGAAATGTGAGCAAAAATGTTGCACTGTAATAATTATATAGTAATATATACATTACAGATAAATGATGTCAAAAAAAGTGAAAATTAATCTTAGTTATCACATTCTACTTGTAACATAAGGGCTAGAATAACCATTTCTATCTTAAAACACATAAGAAATAACATCACAAAATTCATAATAGAAAGAATGGAAAGATCAGATGGGGTCCAAATGGCAGATTTAATTTAATCCCAGTATACTTTTTTTCCTAACCAAGCACATTTATTTATTTTCACATGTTTTAGCTGATTTCCATTTAAGATGATATATTATGATCCTTTTACTATGATTTATAAATAGAAATTACAGCAACGATATAAATGCAAAGAAGAACCACAAAAAATGAATCTGAACACTATGTAGTTACCACTACTAAGGCTGTACCTGGAGATGAGAAAATGTACCTCTCCCTCTTTTAATAAGATAAAATTCAATGAGAATGAATGAAAAAATAAAATCTAAATGCAAATGTGAGTTCACAAATACCGAAGGAGGGGCATGGTTAGAAAGCAGCTTTTCTGGAGAAGATTTTGGGACTTTACTGATTGTCAATCTCAATAAACCAGTAGTTTGATGTGGTAGCCAAAAAAGCTAATGTGATCTTGCACCACATTAAGAAAAGCATAGTTTTCAGGAATAATGAGATGATGGTTCCTCTATATTCTACCCTTGTCTCACCTCATCTGGATTACTGGATTACAGTTCTAGGTGTTACAGTGTAAGAAAGACTTTGATAAACTGGAGAGCTCCCAGAAGATAGTAACCAGAACAGCAAAGGGTCTTGAGTCCATGCTATAAGTAGAACTGTTAAGGGAACTAGGAACAGTTGGTGGAAGAAAGACCCAAGGAGTACATGACAGCTGTGTTCAAGTATCTGAAGGACTGTCACTTGTAGGAATTGGACTAATTCCGTCTGACTCCAGAGGGCATAATTAGGAACAATAGGTAAAAAATGAAAAGACATATCTAGGCCTGTCATCAGGAAAAATTTCTTGACAAGTAATGTCCAAAAGTGGAAAAGGTTAATCTTCAACAGAAGATATGACTACTTGCCTGGTATTTTATAGTTCAGGTATATTTTTCAAATATGGATTGGACTAGATGGTCTAAGATTCAACTCTCAGATTCTATGATTCAGATCCTTGCTGAGGTGAAAGGCTATGGATGAATAATACTATGTATTCTCTTAGATTCAAGTTGATTTTCTTGAAGTTTTCTCCCTCTTTCTTTTTAATTCTTTGTTACAAAGGATGCATCACCAGGAAAGGAGAAGTAGAGATCTTTTTTGGAAATGAAGGTGATGAAGAAACAAAAGATACTTTAAAAAAAACCCAAAATATATTTTCAAGAGGCAAATTAACTTAGCAAATTCACTTGCTCATTATTTTTTAGATAAAATGGAAATACTACTATATATTTGTAACATAGGATTTTTGCATAACTACTAGATAACCATAAAGTATCTTAAAGATATAAAGCACTAAGAACAATAAGAGTATATTATTATTGTTTTTGTTACTTCTAAAGACTTAAAAGTTGAGGCCCTCATGACCTGTACAGTAACTTATAGTGCCAGTCAATATGTGAGACAGAACTTAATCAGTTCTTTACACCTACAATGCTTCCTTGTACTAATTAGCAAGGGCTAATTTCCACAGAAAAATCCCAGAAAAACAAAATTTAAACCCTAACGTAAAGCTACCAGTCCACAGAATGGATAAGAAAATAAATTTTGCATTTAATGATAATAATAAAAATGATAATAATAAGATATATAAATAATAATAATTTATATAGAGCCTGCTATGTGCCAGGCACTGTGCAAAAATGAGATATTGAACAAGCTAGTATTTGAAGCCATTTCTTCTTCCTTTCTCTATTCCCTTCTCCTCTTCTCCTCCCTTCCCCCAACTATTAAGTGTAAATAGTTTTAAAAATTATTATTTGTTATATTCTTTGGAAATTAAATGTATTTAGAAGCCACAGTGGTAAGGTAGAAAGATTACTAAATTGGGAGTAACAAAACTTCAGTTTTGGTCCTGGCTCTAACACAAAGTTTTGTGATTTGGGACAAACTATTTCAATATTCCTTATTTGTTTTTTAAAAATGAGTTGTACCAGATAAAAAATGTCTTTCAAATTTTAACCAAATGCACAGGATTTTTAAAAGCAGTTCTATCTCTAATAATTATTCTTTTGATCAAAGCATGTCTCAACAAAATAAAATAAATGTATTCAACTTGCAAAAGTCACTATACTACTACCCTCTCAACTTCCTTAACTCTCTCAAAGCTCCCCTAAATTTTCTGTTTGCTTTGTTAGACTACTTAAAATTCCACCATTTGGAGATTTATTTACATTAACAGGTCTACTTCATAATACTTGTTCATTAAGGGCTGGAACTGTTGTAGGTTTTCCTACATATCCCAAGACTTAGCACCTTAGCAGAGAACTTGGTTCATAGTAAAAATTTAATAAAGATTTGTTGATTGATTTGTGTGGATTGTCTCAAGCATACTGTTTTTTCTAAAACCTAAATCAGTTGATGGAATGGAAGCTGTGAGCAGGAGAGGACATATTAGGAAGGGGGTGGGATCTTTCTCTCCTTGTCCTCTGTCAGGAGGGAAGAAGATGGCTAATTTCCAAGCATGGAATATTTGGCAGATAAGGCAGTACAAAGGAAATGATTTCTAAAGATTAGAGCAGTGAGAAATAGAAAAGAAGTTCAACAAGGAAGGGGAAAGGATACTACACTATTTTATATATTTAAAGTTCTCCTGCTGGGACCAGACAAAAAAGATAAAAGGAAATTTTCACCAAATTTCTTCTCCCTTTTACACTAAATGGTCCTTACCTAAGGACCTAAAACTTAGGTTAGTACTAGTTCCATTAAATTAAGGATTAACCAGGTATTTGAATGCAAATATCTTTTATAACAACATCACTATGGGAAAAATGTGCTCTAATTCTTCAAAACAGACTTTTGAAATCTAACCTGGGGATTGTTTGTACTAGTGAAGACTTTATTATAGGCAGGGTATAGAATTTACTAATATAAACACCAAATTAGAAATTTAATTATAAAACTGATCCCACAATGAAATAGCCAATCAGTGGACACAAAAAGCTGTTTAAAATTAGAACCTGAAATCTTAGAGTGATTACAACAATAATAGTAGGATATATTTATATGTTATTTTCCAGAACACAAACTTCTTTGCTGATATTATCCCTTGTATTTTTATATCTAGTTGAAGTAAACAAGTAATTCTGAAATCAAAGAACATACTGCTTGCCCAAGCAAACATAGACCTATAATTAATGGGAAATACTGGATCTGAGACTTAGAAGAACAGTCAAATTCTTCAAAAAAAACCCCCCAAAAATTCCAAACTCTGACAATATATAATCAACAACAAAAAAGTAGCTTTCAAAATTGAGTAATTAAAAGTTTCTATTTCAACTGTGCTGAATTTTGTTCTAGTCAAGACAGATAAAATAATAGTCTGAAAAGTTTGTTTCTTTAAAATTACCTTACCAAAAAGGGAGCTTCAAGTTCTATAAAAATTTGCAGTTAAAGCCCCCCTAACATGAAAAATATAACCAAAGTGACCAAAAGTGTTACACATACAACAAAAAAGAATTCCAAGATATATATTCAAAGGGAAATGTCCTAATAGAGAAAGGTACACAATAGTAAGAATTTTATTGCCAAAGCTAAACATCTCAACCTTCTGCCAACTTTGAACAACCATGACTGCCATAAATCCATCTAATGAAATATAAGGTTCAATTCTTAGTAAACATATGCTGATGAATGAAATATGTTAAAACTATTTTGGTATCCAAACCTCAATACACTATCAAAAAGATGAGTCAATAGCTTCAATTCTTCTCTGGATTATTTAACTAACAATTATTTCATTTTATACCTGAAAAAAATGAAGTGGCAAAATGAAATAACTTGTTGAAGGATAAAACCCAGCATCCAATTGTAATGAATATAATTGGTAGAAGATTTCAAACCCATCCCACATTTAGTAACCTATGTATACATCATTCCAGTTTATGCTTGTTTTTGCTTCAAATTCTAAAAGAAATTCTTAATAACATAAAATCCAGTTGGATTTTCATGGCATTTTTTTTTTCACCTTAACAAATATAAAATTTTTAAAAACCGAAGGCAAAATGGGTTAAAAGTTATCATCTGTGAAAAATACAATTATATATAGATATAGATATGTACACTAAAAATACATCATCTGGTTTTGCTGGTAGGATAGCGATAGGAGGTGGACCTATGATTTTATTGGTATAGGAAACTGTCAGATGAACCAAGTAAAATCTCTGAAATTTATAATCTAAGACAGTCACACAGCCAGTGTGTGGTAGAAGTGGGACTTGAACCCAGATCTTCTTAGTTATAGGGATAGCTCTCCTTTCACTCTTCCTAACTGTTGCTGACACCAAACTACATGCTGCCTCTGATACCAAACAAAAACACTGCCACAAAAACTATGCGCTCCTTTCATTACAAAAATAACATTCAGAAAAATACAATGTGATTAGTTCAAATAAACAAACCAGAAGTATCAGTCTACTTTTATAGCACTGCTTTATTTTGCTATATGAAAGAAATATTGCTTTGGTTGACATAGGGACATATGGACCGGATGCAACAGCTGTTAGGTTCAGATCTAGCTAATGAAATGAATTGACAAAAAAATACTGGTTTTACATTTGGTATGTATCAATAGCTTTTACTATGTCAACATTTATACAGTAACATATATTACAGAATATTATTTTATCCTTACAACAAAGTTAAGACATTGGTCATTATTTGCTCAACTGCTGACAAAAAAATGAAATACTCTAACAGATGGGTACAACAGAGGAGCAGGGAACACTATCATGGACAAAGAAATGTATTATTAATGTATAAAACCTCAATTATATGGTCAAAGTAGGATGTACAAAGTGGAAAAAAAGCAACAGAACCTGAGGGATTCAATGCACTAGGCTACAAATAGCATTATGTGTCATACAGAGCTCGGTGTAGTAGTAGAACAAGCATTGGATTTGGTGTGAATGGATTTGAGTTTAAAGCTGGGGCTCTGACACAGTGTGACAGTAAGCAAGTCATCTTCAAATTTTTCTTCTGTAAAATGGAGATAGTAATACTTGCACTATATACTACTAAATACCGTTGTCTTAGAAATATAAGATAATCGAAAATGTTTTAACTAATAGGATGATGAATACTTTGAGGAGGTGATCTCTGAAAATTAGAATGGGTTCATTATGAATAAGCCATGCCAGATTATTGTCACTTACTTTTTTTGACAACTGGTAGATCAGTATATCCAGGGAAAGCTATACACATAGCATTATCAAATATACTCATTGATTATCACAGTGTTTGACAAATAGTAAGCTCTTAACAAGTAGCAGTTGATTGATCTGAATTTTATCAAGATTTTTGACAATCTTTATACCTTTTTGGGGAGACAAGAGAAATGTAGACAGTGATAAAGTTAGATGAGTATGAAATCAGCTAATACAGATGCTTTGCCTATCAAATTTACAGATACAATGGAGCCAGGAGTAGGAAGGATAGTTAATACTTTAGATAACAGAATTGTAACAGAAGGGAAAACAGGCTGGAATAGAAGACTGAAGTTAATTTAAAACTGACAAATCTAGAGTTCTACACTTAGGTTAAAAATATCAACTGTGTAAGTAAAGGATTGGGGGGGTATATACAGAAAAAAGCTCATGTAAAAAGCATTGAGGCATTGTAGAGGAGTGTAAGCTTAATGGGTATGCAGTAAAAATAGGCAATCAAAAGAATTAATGTGACATCAGATGGCATTAACAGTATAGTGTCCAGAATGAAGGTGATAGATAGTCCTATGGTATTCTATCCTGGTCAACAAATATCTGGAATACTGTATCCAGTGCTGGATGCCACATAATAGAGCTACAGTATTAACGTCATGGGATTGTTGTAAGGTTCAAATGAGATAATGCATGTAAAGTGCTTTGCAAACCTTAAACTATCATACAAATGTCAGCTATTATTGTAGCAAAGGCCATTAGCAACAAAAAAGAAAGGGAGAGGAGACAAGCTGGAAAACACACAAAATTTAGGTGACAGAAAAACTGGGAACTGGAACTAAAAGTAGGGATGTTTTAACTTGAAGAAAAGAAGACCTAGAGAGACATAACAATCTTGAAATGTCTGAAAGATTATTATGCGGAATAGGAATTCAACTTGGCACTAGAAGGTAGAAAAAGGAACAGCAGAGAAAATTAAAGGGAGATCGATTTTGATTCAACATAAGGAAAACACTCAACATTTGGAGATGTCAAAAGAAATCAGAATGGATTACATGGGCAGAGAGTAGGAAGGAGTTCTCTTTCAAAGGAAAGGTGTTTTAACAGAAGCCGAATAATGAAGAATGGTCAATCAAGGATGGTAAAGTAGATTTATGATTTATTTGGGTAGGGGTTAAACTAAATGATCCAAGATTTTTAAAATATAACAATTTATTTTTATATGCATTTGTATCTGGTTCTCCCATTGCCTCTTATTGAACAACAATAAAATTCTCATAATAAATATACATAGTCCAACAAAACAAATTCTCACATTAGCCATGCCCCTAAAATGTATGTCTTTCTCCCTGAATTTTTAGTTCATCCTTTCTCTAACACGAGGTTAATGGTATGTTTTAATCTTCAATTTTCTGTACTTTTAGCTTGTCATTGCGTTGATTATAGAGTTCTAAAGTCTTTCAAAATTGTGTTTCTCTATAATGTCTTTGTGTAAAGTGTTCTAGTTTTGCTCCAGAGATGGCCCAGGATGCAGTGGGGGACCTGGTCTTTTCAAGCTAAGGTTTTAACAGGTCTCAGTTTGACTGAGGCAGAACCCATTCAGTGATTAAGACAATAAAAAAATGAGGCAAAGAATGGCCTCTTTAAAAAAAGATCTGGGAGGAAAAGGCCAAAACAGAAACAATTGTTATCTGCATTCATTCTCAGCCAATCAGGGCCCAAACAGAAATCAAGTAGGGCTTGGTCTGGGACCAGAGTGATTTGGGGTTAAGGATGTCTTTAAGAGAAAAAAACCAAAACAACAAAAAAGTTTCAGAGATTAAAATTTATATTCTCTTTGGGCAGAGCACTGGCAGGAAAGAGTGTGATACCCTATGTGGAGACAGAAGAAAAAGAAGAAAGAGAAGAAAGAGAGGAGGGAAGAAAGGAATGAAGGAAGGAAAAGAAATAAAGAAAGAAAAAGAGAGAGAAAGAAAGGAAGGAAGGAAAGGAAAGAAGAAGCTGTGTTGGTTAATTGGAAGTTCTCTACTCACATTGGATTTAAGTGAGGGCTGTGCAAAGTCACTAGCCTCACTACCTCAGTCAAACTGAGGCCTGCTAAAGACCTTACCTTGAAAAGGTCAAGGTCTCCCACTGCATCCTGGGCCATCCCCAGTTGTCCTGTTCCATATCTGGTCACTGGACCCAGATAGCTCCGGAGGAGAAAGTGAGGCTGGTGACTTTGCACATCCCTCCCTCACTCACAGTCAATTCACCTGCAATTCATGGTATCCCCTTCCTGATGCCATGGTGCTTTTCGAAAACAAAGAGCAAAAGCAAGCAATCTAGTTCTGCTCATTTTGTTCTGCATCTATTCTGACATCTTACCAGTTTTCTCTGAAACTGCCCCTTTTGTCATTTCATATAGTACACTATTTCATTTGTTTAGCTAATGACAGCCCTTAAATTTTGAATTTTTGACTACCACAAATGAATTATTATAAATATTTTTGTACACATAAGCCCTTTTCTTCTTCTTTTGATCCTTTTAGGGTATAGTTCTACTAGTAGGACTGTTATGCATGCATAGTTTCCTAACTTTTGAGAATAGCTCCAAATTACTTTTGAGAATGGTGAAGCCAACTCACAGCTCCACCAACAGCACACTAGTGTGCCTGTAACTCTGCCAGAATTTGTCATTTTTGTAATTTGTTTCCTAATTTGTTGATGACCTTTGATTCTGTGATCCACTTTATGGAGAAATTTTTTCATTATGTAATCACTTGTACTCAATATTAAAAAGCTTTCTGCCAAAAATTACTTCCCTATTCTGTTGGCTGAGGAATTTCATTGTTTAATACAATACTAAAAGAATAAAATGGGAAATTAAGTTCACAATCCAAAGGGCAAAGAAGGAAGGTGTGAACCACTAAAACCTGTAATGGTTTTAGCAGATATACTTTCCTATCTGATGAGCAGAAAAGAGGAGAAATCATTATAAACTGCTGCTATACATGTCATTAAGTCCAACTGGTACATTACATACTAGCCAGAGATGAAATTCTTATTTTGGTTGAAGAGGTAATTTGTCTAATACAATATATTGGTTATTTTGTAAGAAGGATGGAGGTGGTTGTTCTTAATCATTCCTAATTCTACCAGATCTACCCATATTATACCAGGTTGTCCCTAGGTTTCCTGTTCACCACTTAAATGAGAACAGCTTGGTTTTAGAATTCTGATCAAATGATACTGGAAACATGACAGTTATCACCAACTAAAGCTTAGGCTATTTCTAACTAGCCAAGATAAAACTTTAGTGCACTGCAAGGACTAAAATTTAAAAGTTCTGTTTACTCTTAGAGTAAATAAAAACAGTTAATCTATTTAATATTCATATCTGGTACTCTATAATCAACATAATTCAGGATACAAAATGATACATAATACAAACATTCATCAAGTACCTGTTGTATACACTGTGCTTAGTACTATTGTGAAAGATGTAAAGAAGCACAAAAAAGCAATCTGTGTTCACAAGAAGCTTACATTTGAGTAGGAGAGGTAAGGCACAGATTAAAAAGGTAACTAATACAAGGTATTAGCAAGAGTTCAAGACTACAATAGGGCCCAAGGCACAACAATTAATTGCCGCTAACCTCAAACAATACCTGGTATCTCTCCTTTATTATGTCCTGAACTATAGTTATATATTTATTTTACATAATATTGCATACCATATCTTAGATCCTATCCCCTCTAGGAAACTATAAGCAACACAAGGGCAAGGACCTAATTTTCTTAGTATCACCCCATTACCTCACATAGTAAGTGCTCAGTACATAATTGTTGAATGGACAAATGCATATATGCAAACAAAGAGTGTTGACTTTGGGAGTTAGGAGACTAGTCTG
This sequence comes from Notamacropus eugenii, assembly GCF_028372415.1. Classification (NCBI taxonomy): domain Eukaryota; kingdom Metazoa; phylum Chordata; class Mammalia; order Diprotodontia; family Macropodidae; genus Notamacropus; species Notamacropus eugenii. The sequence goes on along the minus strand of NC_092873.1, from coordinate 191,681,313 downwards.
GAGTTTCTACTGTGATACACAAGAGTACAAATGTGATTAAATACATTAGCTGAAGCTTACAGTTCTTATTTGTAAAATGGTAATAATATTTGCACGGCATATTCAAGTCAACAAACATTTATTGAACATCCATTATACGTTAGACACTACGTCAGACTGGAGATACAAAGACAAAAATGGAAAAAAGCCTGGCCTCAAGGATCTTGCATCCCATTGGTATAGAAAATATTTGAAATCACATGTTTAGAGCCTATAGTCACCAGGTGAAACTATCAAGAAGTGGCTCTAACTTCCCAGCTAAATGATCTCCTTTCATTTCTTCTGGAATGGCCTGAAACAGAAAGGGAATTAAGAAGCTGAGGAATACAACAGCTAACTTCGTTGTGGTTGCTGACAGATACACCTAACAAAAAGAGTGATGTGGAATAGAATATGCAATGGAATGATATATGCAAAGGAATGGTCAAGTCAAAATGGCAGAATACCAGGAAGCAATGTAGTTGAGATCCTGTTCTCAACTCTTCTAAACTGAGTTGGAAAATATACCAGCCCGAATCCTGATGGGGAACCACAGAAAAAGTCAGATTGAGTCCTTTGGTCCAGGTCTACATAAGGAGACAGAGAGACATATAGACATTAGTGGTCACATCAAGCCAGGAGTACAGCTACCCAGGAACACTCCAGCACCCAGAGAGAAGCTGTGCACCAGGAAAGAGGAGACCACAGAACCATTACAGGAAACTCTAAGACCTAAACTGGGGTGTATAAAAGTGGGAAAGATGTTTACTGACAGTTTTATTGTCCACTATCCAGCTCTAGGTCACAGATACAGGGCAAAATGAAGAGAGATCTGCATAGGGATCCTTTGGTAGGAAGGCCCTGGGCTGTGTACTAAGAAAGGAGAAAGCTCAGAAGCTATGAGCAGTACTATGGATCAGACCCCAGGAGCAGAGCAGGATCTCAGTTCCAGTATCTAGGCCAGACTACATAGGAATAACCAGGGTAGGAATCCAGATCAAAGGCAACCCAAAGTTCTATCACCATAAACTAACAGAGTTTCATGGTTGGCTGACACTGGCTCAGTCTAGAAGCATCTACTACTGTTGTTCTAACTGAAACTCAGGTTCAAGAATTTGCAGAACTTATGCCAGGAAACAGTAATTAGACTTTGCCCTGGACCAGATGGCACTGAAAGCTTACAGTCTCCAGCTAGCTCCTGAGATCATGGTATAAGATAATACTCAGTATCTCAAGAAAGCAGCAACAGGACCAGCTCTGACCTTCACTTCAGAAGTGTGGCAGATCCCATCCCTAATATCAAGCATGAGGTCAGGAAGTAGGCTGGAAGAATGGGCAAACAATAAAATAATCCCACCATAATGAGTTATGATGGTGGCAAGGATGCTCAAGATATAAACACATAAGAAGAATAAGACTCCAAATCATCTACAAGCAGTATCTCATAGAAAAACACATCTCAGACACAAACTCAACTAGAATTCCTGTAAGAGATGAAGCAAGGGTTAAAAAAGAGGTTAAGAAAAACATTTTATTAAGTAAATAAAATGACAGCACTTGAGGAAAAATGGAAAAGAAATAAGAGCTATAAAAGAAATAACTGGTAAAGGAATGACCAGAATGGCAAAGAGGTACACAATTTTGCCCAAGTAACACACTTCCTGAAAATTAGAATGGACTAAACAGAAACCAATGACTCCATCATAAGACAATAGGAAATATTAAAACAAAATCAAGACTGAAAATACAGAAGAAAAAATGTGAAGTATCTCAGCAAAAATTGATCAAGAAATCAAGAAGAAAAAGAAATTAAGAACTGAACTATTTGAATATCATTAAAAAAGCCTAGATATCCTACTTAAAGAATCTTAAAAGAAAATTGTCCAGATCCCTTAGAATCAGAGGGCAAAGTGGAACTAGAAAGTATCCACTGATCACTTCCTGAAAGACAACATCTAGAGATTCCAGATCAAAGAAAAACATACTGCAAGTAAACAGAAAGAAATAATTCAAGTATTGAGGAGCCAGTCAGGATCCCACACGATTTAGCAATCACCATTATAAGGAATAAAAAACTTGGAATATGATATTCCAGAAGGCAAAGAATATGGAGCTTATAGATAAAAATAATGTATCCAGAAAAACTGAGTATAATCCTACAGGAGAAAATATGAATCTTTAATGAAATAGATGCTTTCCAAGCTTTCCTAGCGAGATCAGAACTGTGAAGAAACTAAAATTCAAAATAAAGAGTTAAGAGAAACGTAAAACGGCAAACATAAATGAACAATGGTAATCGAGTAAACAAGGGAAAATTGCTTATATTCTCACATAGGAAGATACATGTATTCCTTCTGAGTCCTAAAATCATCAGGGGCTGTAAAAAGAGTTCAATTAGAATGGGAATCAGAGAAGGTATCCATAATTTTGGGGAATGGATGAACAAGTTACAATACATAAATGTGATAGAATACTCTTGTTGTATAAGAAATGAAGGGGATGATTTCCAAGGCATCTAGGAAGACATGTATAATCTGATGCCAAGTGGAATGAACAAAACCAAAAGAACAATTTATATAATGACAACAATGGTAAAGGCAAATAACTTTGAAAGGATTAGGAACTTTGACTACTGAAATGATTAACCATTATTCTAGAGGATTCATGATGAAACATGCTTCCCACCTCATGATGGAGAGGAAAAGGGTAGAGAGAACAGAATGAGACAAATATTTCTTTTGTACATCTGAATATGACCAATGTGGACATGTGTTGTGATCCACTATATATGTTTGTTATGGGGTTTGTTTTCTTTAATTCTCAAGTGTGTGGGGAGTTGCAGTGGAAGGGTGAGAAGGGAAATTTTTGCTCATTGAAAAAAATGTGTGTGTGTGTGTGTGTGTGTGTGTGTGTGTGTGTGTGTGTATACACACACATATTTAAAAGTGGTTGTAAGCAAGAAGGACTTTTTATGGGAAGAAAAATACCATGATCTTTCTTATCATATTTAAGTATTTTCATGCTACTGATCTATATGACTAGAAAAAGTGCTTACTCCCTAGAAAATTCCTGCCTGACCTGAATTCAGAGAAACACAGCAAAGCATTTTTAACAATTTATAAAACTGGTAAAAGATACTAGAACTTCTCTTCTGCATCTTTATCTGAGTCTATCTTTGCTAATATTCAGTAGAGAAATTGGTGGATTCATTGTTAATTCAAGCAAGAAATTCCCACTTTTTGCTTGAACTTGTGAAAGCAGGAATCTCAACTAAAATATTACATTCAATTCTCTACTTAGCTTTAGAAGACCTGGTCTGAAACTAGAGCACAGTTTGCCAAATATTCCTTTAAACTGGATACCCTGATATGCACATACAGTAAAGGTTTCTAACATCTCTAAATTACTTGGTGGCATTTTTTTTCTTCATGTGATTTACCCTTAACAAAGAGAAGCACTGAAAGCTGAAAAATTACTCACACTTGGATTGCTGAGTTCCATGTGAAGTTTTTTTCCCCTAATTAAATTTGTCAAAGCACTCTGTCTAGAAATCTCCTTTGCACTTTTGACATTCTCCCTTTTATTACAATTCATAGGGTAATAGCTTTAGAGTTGTGAGGAACCTTAAATGTTATTAAGTTCAACACCCTTCATTTTACAGATGAGAACATTGAAGCCAAGAGAGCTTAAGTGACTTAAGTCACACAGCTATTAAGTGTATTAAGTGATACTCAAACCCAGGTCTTCCTGATTCCATGCTCAGCACTCTATCCACTACACCATATTGCCTCTCAAAGGAATGCATGAGAATCTTCCCTGCTGGGGAACTAAACAATGATCTCCCCAGTGACAGACAGGGATACTTATCATTGTACCAATAAGGAAGGCACCATTATTTCTTTATGTGTTTTGTTAACAACCCCCTTATTTACCTCCCTGAGTTTCTTCAGGTAGGGGACATCGCTTTAATACTTCTTTGTATACTATAGTACCTGGAACAAGAGTTTGCTTATAGTAAGCCATTACAAAATTCATGTTTAGTGATCAGCTGGAAGATATATAAATATACAAGTCTGTGAAAACAAAAGGCAACATGTTTAGGTTTCAAAAACAGTGGTACACAAAGTTGTGTCCCACTTAGGGAAAAGAGTATTCTGGAGACCTCAATAATCCTTGAGCTTAAGCTACGGATGGTCTGCCCTGTCGATAGCGTCAGCACTCACTCTTTCTACAGAAAAGGGTTAAGCCAGGATACTTTGAAGGCCATAGACTCAAATAATCATAGATTCACTGCTGGCAGGAACCTCTGAGACCCTTCTAATCCAACACCCTCATTTTTCAGATGAGGAAACTGAGGACCAGAGAAGTGAAGTGCCTTTCCCAACCTTTCAACTTCTAATTCAACTCCTGCTACTCCATGGAGCCTGCCCTGAATTCTCCAACTTTCAATGATATCCCTTTTTGCTGAACCTCTATAGCACTTTTAATTTCTACTACGTAGCTGGCATTTAATTCATACTCAGCAGCAAATGTGGACCCAGTACCACCAAGAGGCAGACAGAGCCAGGAGCTCTGGAGCAGTGGCACCCCCAACCAGCATTCTTGCACCACACCCAGATCTCTCAGCTATCACATGGGGACATACCTCCTATAGAGGACATCACTACTGTTGTCAACCAACTGTTACACATAAGTGGGCAGAAAAGCCAACCTAGCTAAAAGAAGCATGGCATCCTGGAGGAGAGATGGGGGAAGCATGTCAAATCATGACCACAAATGTGATTACTATCTTCCTTCAGACCATCATGGGGGGAGCTGAGGATCCTCAACCCAAGAGCTTTGGGTTGAGTATTACCACTGTATCTGCTTTCAGTCCCCACAGCCATCAGTGAGGGGAGAAATCATTAGGGAAAGGGGGCCCACCTTTCTCATCATCACCTTAACAACTGCTGCCAACATACAGATAGGCACAAGAGCCCTGGGAGTGGGGGAACTCCCTAGACCACCATTCCTGCTTCCAGCCTAGACCTCTGGGGAGGTTGTTCTTATAAAGAAGAGATTAGCCAAGATTAACCACAAACCACTGACCAACTACCATACACAGGGGCAAGCAATACAGCCCTGCTGAACAGAAAGGCATCCAGAGAGATAGAATAAGCAGCATATGCCAGGCAAGTCAAACAATCACTACCATCTTAGTCTCCATCTCCCTGAAGACTCTCATAGGGAGATCCTAGGACCCTAAAACCAAAAGCTTTGGGAATAGCAGTGCTTCTAGCACCAGTCTTCAAACATCATTCTAGAAAGCAATCCCAATGGACAGATGTGGCTTGGTAAATGCTCCTATAAGTAGCACAAAGCTCTTGAAGACCCAGAAAAGAAAGTTCTTGCCATTGAGAACTGTCAAGGTACCATCAAATGGTTTAACACTGGAAACTGATAAAATTTTATCAATGGAAATTACTTTTAAGAAGCAGCATTAATATCTGCTTTGCAGCTGTACCTATGGACCAATGGACTTTTCCATTTGACTTGTAACTGAAACTTTCCAAATGTATTGTCTCCTCCATAAAAAGGGAGCTCCTTGAAAACAGAGAATATCTTACTTTTCTATTTGTATATTCAGCACTTAGCACAGCACTTTGCACATAGTAAGGACTTAGTAGTAGATAACTTATTCATTCTTTCATTTTGTTATGTTAGGCACTAATTGTTTCTGGTATTTTTAGCTGGTCTCTAACCAGATTGTATGTTAGCATTGTATCTCCTACCAGACTGTGAGGGTACGTAGCAGGCATTCAATAAATTTTTGAATGATTGATAAATGAACAATATTCTTCAAAACTATAGAATGAAATCTAAGAATTTTTTTTATAACTTTTTCTTAAGGCATAATTAGAAAATATGAAAAACAACAGTAGACTGAAACAGACATAAAGTGCTAGGACAGAGAGGGTATTGGAAATGTCTTCTGAGAAGCATAGCTTTAATTCTTTGCCCATCAAGAATAAAAGGAAGATATTTTATAGATTAGTAATAAAACCTGCAAGCATTTTCTTCCCCGTATTCCCTGAAAACAGTCTATCAACCTTCTTTAGGTGTTTTAATGGATATTCAGAAAAAGAACAGGGCTATTATAAATCAAAAGGAAAAAGTTACAAAAATTATGCAAGTCTTATTGGTTAAGTCTGGTACTCCATGAGTATTTGCAAAGAACTAGGGCTTTAAATGCTTAACTCCCTACCACTCCCTACTCAAAGCTGTTTGAGGAAGGTGCTTTGTAAAAACTTTTAAAATGCTAAATGAATACAAGCTATTATTATATGTAATAAATCTTAATCGCAGGGAAGGGTAGTCTACTACTGCAGAGCTAGTTCCTTAGTTTAGTTCTTGATTTCTAGTTAATGGATTCAGTCTGGCAATGCTTTAAGCATTTTGGTCCTTGTAGCATATACTTCCAACCCTTAAATCAGGGTACAGAAGCCTCCACGTTTAGCACAATATTGCTGCCCCCATGACACTCCCTAATCCCAAATCCCTTTGTACTACTCTCTGATTACAAGGAAGGGAGATCCTTCCTTCATCTTCTCCTTCCTCCCTTGACAAGGAATACCCTTCAGTTGCCTTCCTTGTCTCCCTTTTACTACCATCCTGCTACCTTTTGGAGAAATCTAGTCTCTAGACTTAGAAAATACCACTAACTTTTGAATTGTCCTTTCTGACCTAACCAGTTTGAAACAATTCTTTTAGCTGCTTGCAATGGCCAGCACTACCCTTAGCAGTGAAGGAGGCATTTGTGTCCCTTTTTCTCTAGAGATAATGTGGCCAAATCGCCTATGTTTGACTGATTTACGTGGCCTCCAGCACTAATATCTCTCTTACACTGCCCTATACTATTCAAATTCAAGGTCTAGTTGTGGCCTTCCCACCAAATTTTTGTTTCCAGTTCTCCCTGGCTGAATGGTAATACCTCTAATATCCTGGGACAAATAAACAAAAGGAAAATCTTTGCTTCTACTACTCTCCACTCCAGCTCTTTAAGTCACAGAAGAATGGCTCAGATTTAACTCTGGAGGATGGAAATAGAGTTGCTTTTGGTTTCACAATCACACACATACATACACACACACACTACACAGTATCAATCAGGTTAAGTTCAGAATACCACAGTTTCTTTCATTGTTTTTCCTTCAATCCTCCTCTTTAAGGCATATCTTCATTAGTGCCTCTAATGACAATCATTAGAAGCAATATTAAAAGATGTTTTAAAATTTTTTGATTCTCACAACAGAGAAACTTAATAGGCTGCAAAAAAATGAACAAGATCTTTGTTTAGCAAATATTTCTCATTAAAATGTCCAATTTTAACTCTCCCATGTGAAGAAAGTGATAAGCTCTCTAGGGAAGAAGCTAAATTAAAGGATATTGCATTTAGATTCTTCCATACTTACGTGAAATTCAGAAATCCTTCTGGAAAGGGGGCTTGCTCTGCTCAACAATTTCCTAGAGTTTACCAAAGAAGCTCTGTAGTTTTCTAACGTCTGGATAAAAACTGAGAAGCTGTATATTTCCTCTGACTAGATGTAGCAGATATTCTCTTTGGCTGGAATCATCAATAGTAGGTAGGAAGCTGATGAAGAGAATGACTGGAGCAAGTACACTGAACTTTACTGAATTCACTACAGAATAAAATGAAGGCAAAACAATATAAATCAACAAAAATATGAATCATGTCAAATCAACTGGCACTCTTCCCTGAATACGTTAAGGAGGGAATAAAAAGGTTTGGTTTTGAAGCTGAGGAGGAGAGCTATAACTATGAATAAAAGATACTGAAGGGAAAGGCCATTCACAAAGCAGAACCAATTTTTGTAACATAGGAGGTAGGTAGCAAAGATAGAGACAAAAGATAAAGAAAACTAGCAACACTACATGTAACACTGTTGATATTGTTCAAAGATGGACATGAAGATTTTCAACCTCTAAAACATTAAGTTCACTGAACCCACAGATTACTGTAGTTTATTATGATATCAATTGAAAACAAAGGATTCATAGGTGTGCCCTCTTTGGCTGTTCCTACAGTTTTTCCTTACAAGGCTCATTAGCCTGTTGGCAACTACTTATAGGATATGAAGCCAGGAGGCTCCCAATGCTTTTTCCTTGGTTCTCAGTTCTTTCACTACCCGTTAGAAACTTGAGCAATGTTAAATCTACTTACCTAGACTCATCTAAATCCATATGGCATACAAAGCTGCCATTTATTACTGAACTTCCCTCCTAAATGTCTTAGTACCACTTCAAATATAGAGAGGACAAGGCTACTAAATATATTCTTACTTGCATCACACTAGAAAGAGCCTTTCATAGACCTTTCAAGTGAGCAAAAGACCTTACGGTAATGACTGACTTCGTTGTACTTTACTATGCTCAGTTAGAACCAAAAAAATAGAGAACCACTGTCTTTCAATTACAAACTACTGAAAAGTAGGTACTAACTGGTTTTGTATGGTACTGAGCACAGAATTAGGAAGAGAATTAAAGATTTGGATGATGCTGATAATATAAATTATTTCGTTAGGTCCAATATTATCTGCATGTTGATGTGTACCAATCCTATTCCTTTCTTCCCACATTTATAGAAAGATGATAATGTACTGGAAAAAACAATGGGTTTGGAGTAAGGAAACTTGGGTTCAAGTCCTGGCTCTGTCATAAATGAGATGTGATTCTTGGCAAGTTACTTCACCTTTCTAAGGTTTAGTCTCTTCAGCTGTAAAATGAGAAAAGGATTGAGGTTGAGGTCAGTATCGAGGTTTGAAGCCTTGTTTGTCTGCTCCCTGTATGACAATAAGAAGGTCACTTCATTTTGATGTGCCTCAGTTTTCTCATCTATAAAATGAAGGGGTTAGACTGGCAATAACTCTTAAACTGAAATCTGTGAACTCTAAAAACATTCTGATAATATTTCAATGTAATTGTGTATGTATATTATGCATGTGTATTATATATACACGTTACATATGGTGTGTACATACACATGTGTATATATGTAGCAATACATTACATGCTTATATGCAGTGCATATATCATATATACATATGTCTATTACATATGTATATATATATGTATGTGTATATATATATGTATGTGTATATATATATACACACACATACTATTCTGAGACAAGGTACATAGGTATCACTAGACTACCAATGAAGTCTACGACACAAAAAATGTTAAGAACCTCTGGGCTAGATCATTTCTATGCTGTCTCTTCCAGAATTTTTACTTCCACTATATACCTCACAGGGCTGTTGTATCAAATGAGAAAAGGTATATCCTTTTTAAACTTTAAAGCGATGTAAATATAAGTTTTTATTATTACTTCCTTGTGCTGTTGATTAAGTTTCTTAATGCCAATATGGGCAGCTTATCTTACTAGATAGAGTGCTAGGCCTGGAGTCAGGAAGCCATATTCCTCAGTTCAAATTTGACCTCAGACATTTACTAGCTTTGTGACCCTGGGTAAGTCACCCATTTGCCTCAGTTTCCTCATACGTAAAATGAGCTGAAGAAGAAAATGGCAAATCATTCTAATATCTTTGCCAAGAAAATCTCAGAAAAAGTCACAAAGATTAAGACATGACTGAAAACGACTAAACAACAAACTACAACAAAATGTCACTATATTAATTGAGGATAAGTTCTTTTAAAACACAACTGATAACAGTGAACTAGGTTCACTGTTTTCAATCTCTTTCCCAAGAATACTAAAATTCTGCTGTCAATTTAAGCCAAATGAAATAGAGAACCATGTTGAAAATGGCTAAGAAATTGTCTTCAGGTGGGTATTCTTTGACTAGTGCAAAAAGGGTTTGAATTGTTGAATTCGTCTTTTATTAACATTCCAAATGCTACTGATTTAAGAGGCAGAATAAAATTTCTCCTCTTTCAGAAATACTTAAACCATTGATTTGATAGTTCCCATTTTTTCCCCTAAGAACATTATTACTTGAAAACTAAGGATTTACTTTACTATATGTTGCATTTGGACTTCAGTTTGTTCAGAAAATTGTTAGCATTTTTCAGAAATTGTATTTTAGCACAATGTTCCTATTTTAAAATCTGATTTCTCCCTTAAGTCACCACATTCATTCATCAACCCGTTGCTATTTGACTTTTGTCTCCATAATACTATTGAAACTGTGTTATTAAAGGTCACCAATTATATCCTTTAATGACAAATCCAATGGTTATTTTCTCAGGTGTCATCCTCCTAGAGAACTTGACTCCATTCAACTCCATCTCTTCCCCCACCCCTCAGTTCCTACAACAGCATTTCATTTTTCTAATTATTCTTATCTGATCTTTTTTCTATCTCCCTGACTGGCTTTTAGTCCATTCATAGAATTGCTCCCAAAGATTTTGTTCTAGGTTTTTCTTTTTTCTTCTCTCTTCTTCCATAATCTTATTCATTTTCATAGCTTCAACTACATCTCCCAAATCTAACTCTCTAGATCTGATCTCTCGTAGATTTGACCCACATTTCCTTTTGCGTACTGGACTCCTACAGTTGAACATCATCACGATATCTCAAACTCCAACACTTACAGACCTGAGCTTACTACTTTTCTCCTAAAAACCTACTCCTCCTTCTGACTTCCCAATTTCTATTAACAATATCACTACTGACCTGCACTCAAAACTTCAGGGTTACCTTAGGAAGTGAGACTGGAGGAAAACTCAATTAGTAGCTAAGTTTCTGTTAATTCCACCTCCACAAATTCTCTTTTCAATTCAGTTCAACAAGCATTTACTAAGAAGACTACTGTGTTCTAAGTGTTTGTGATAAAGACAAAAAATTTTAAAGTCCTTGCCTCCTTGACTATATTTTACTGGTAGAAAACAATGTTTATAGACAAGCAGATTGTGTGTGTGTGTGTGTGTGTGTGTGTGTGTGTGTATGTATGTATGTCCCAAATAAATATCACACAGGGAGGCAAAGCTCTAATAACAGGGGGAAATCAGGAAAGGACTCTCAAAGAAGGTGAAACTTGAGCTTAGGCTTGTAGAGTTTCCAAAGGGCGGAAATAAGGAAGAACAGAAATACAACTGAGGGGAACAACCTGGTTGGCAAAGACACAAAGATAGGGATGAAATATCATATAGGGAACATCAAGTAAGCCAATTTTCCTGGGATGTGGAGTGCATGTGAAGGAATAATACATAATCAGTGTGGAAAGATAAGCTACAGGGATTTAAAGTATTTTAAATGCTGAAAATTTAGAGGACTATGCATTTTTATCTTAGAGGCAATGTGAAACCAGTGAAGTTTTCTATGCAGGAGTGTCATGGTTAGATCTATGTTTCAGGAATATCAATTTGGTGGCTGGATAGAGAACAGAATGGGGAAAGAGGAAGCAGACAGTTTATCAGGAGGCTATTGTCAAAGGGATGATGACCACCTCAATTAAGATGGTTGTGGTGTGAGGTGTGAAGGGACAGATGCAAGGAATGTTGTGGAGAAAAAAACTTTCCACAAGATTTGGCAAATGATTGTCTATGAGGGGTGAGTGAGACTGAGGAGTTACTCTATTTTGCATTTGCTGCTTTACCTAGTTTCAAATCCAGGGAAGAAGCAACCTCTTCCAGGAGAAACTTCATTTCTAATCTCATCGCCATGCTGCTAACTCAAGCCTGGACTGACACTACCCCCCTCAGCTTCCTCTCCCTCCTGACAGGAGGACTAGAGGATGGATAACCTCATGAGAGAGGAGTCTCAGTGCCTTCCTTTATACAAGGCAGACTGGCCTCCCAACTCACTCCACTTTGCATCTGCTACTCTGCCTGGTTTCAACTCCAGGAAACAAGATATCCCTGGTGTGTTGTCCTTTCCTCCACTTTCCTGCCTCCCTTCGTGTGTTGTCTCCAACTATTAGACTGAAAATTCCTTGAGGGCAGAAACTGTCTTTCTTTTTACTCATTGTATCCCCAGCAGTTAGCCAGTGCCTAGCATATAAAAGCTTAATAAATGTTTCTTGGATTGGACTGAGATGTATAACATCAGAATTATAAATCTGAGAGATTGGAAGAATGTGATGCTCTTAAAAAAATAGGGAGCTTAGAAATAGCGGTAGACTTAGGTGGAAAGATAATGCATTTTGTTTTGGATAGCTGAACTTGTGAAGCCTCAGGGACAATAAGGTGGAGATGTCTGGCAGGTGGAGATACTGGCCTGGAATGAAGGAGAAAGATGAGGACTGGAAAAGTGATTGGGATGATAGTTGAACTAGAGAGCAGATGAGATCACCAATAGTGTGCAGGGAGAGAAGAGGGCCCAGGATGGAGCCCTGGGTGTATACTCATGCATAAAGGGTGGGACACCAGACTGACGGAAGAACTTGGAGAGAGCATTATCAAAGTCAGGGAAGAGAGAGTGGTGGCCAGTGTCAAATGATACAGAGATGTAAAACAGGATGAAGACTGAAAAAAGTCTGTTGGATTATGCAATAAATAATAGGATCTTGTAAGAAAGCGGTTTCAGTGAAGTATGAAAACGGATGGCAGGAGGTAAGTGGTGATGAGAAGTGATATGGGATGGGCATGAGAATGAACCAGTGAATTTGAAAAAGCATATATTAAGCTCCTACAATATACCAATATTATATAATGCTAGTCCCCAGGGAAACAAGCATTAAAGCAAAAACAGTTCCTGCCCTCAAAGAGCTGACATTCTCAGGGGATATTTGGTTCTGAAAGTTACAGAGATGCTAAGTGGAACCATAAGGGAGTAGAATGATATGCCTCTTTCAGAAACAACAGCACAGTTGGTTTGAAATTGGTTCATGATGCCTGAATACCTTACATTAAATTCAAGGCAGAAGATGGTAAAGACAAGATGTAAGGGGAGGCTTTCTATATCCATGGATGCCATGCATTACAACTCTCCCAGACTACTACAATGTTCTCCTAACACGTCTTCCCGTTTTTTTCCCCCAAAACTATTCTTTACACTGTTTATGCACAAATCTGGTGGATCTTCTCTGTTTGAAACTCTTTAAAGCCTCTATGAAAGTCTTTCTGGTTCTTTCAGGCTGTGTCCTTTATCTCTTTCTTAAAGACCAAGTCCAAGGGTACAGGCCAAGTGTATGGATCAATCACCTAATATGTGGTATTAAGGGGAGAAAGGGGATTCAAAAGGTCCAGGTGAAACCATGTTACCAAAATTCTAACCTCTTTAAGGAGACAGCAGGGATTTAGGATATCTATACCAAGGATATAGGTATATATACCTAGGATATTTGTCTACTTTCATACTGTTATAAGCCCTCTCATAAAATTAAAGGCTTCATGAAAGCAAGAAGCCTTTTATTGATCTATGTCATCCACCTAGGAACTGAATTATATAATATTTTGCACTAGAAATTCATTACTTAAATATATGGAGAGAATTCCACCATGGGTACTAAGACCCACAAGTGTAAGCTAATTTGCCATACTGTTATATCTCAAATCCCATGTAACAAAGGTTCCCATTGACTATACTCCCTATTACGAAATTGTTAAGATGTGATGAAAGGAACACTGGATTAAAAGTCAAAAGACCTAGGGTCATCTTGGTTTTGTTACTTACTATTTCCATGACCTTCAATTACTGAATCGCTCTCCAGGCCTCGATTTCCTCATTTGTAAAATGGTTTAGACATTATCAAAAGAACTTACAACTCTATTAAATGAGGCTCTCTCAAAACACTCCAAATATACAGTAATTTACTGGCTATCAAAACAAAGGTGTGTAATAAACAGGTAGGCAAAAATCCTGACCAGCGAGAGCGCTAATCAGCGCTGTAGAAAAAGCACTGGAACTGGAGTCACAGGACCTACCCACAAATTCCTGAAACATCTTGGCTACTTAGTATCTAGAAGGTACCGTGAAAGTCACACACCCTCTTCACTTTTCTCATCTGTAAGGACGAGGTGATCTCTAAGGTTCCTTCTAGTCCTAAATCCTCGGATGCTTTTGGTGTCCATTTTCGAGCGTTTTAACATTTGGACCAAACCGAACTGCACAGGACAAAAGGTGGACTTGGGACTAAAACCCAGGAATCATGGACTTATTAAATCGTATACAACTTAAAAGAAGCTGATACCACCAAGTGCAACACTCATTTCACGGCCAGGAACACTGAAGCCCGGGAATCCTAAATTAACTTGCTCAAGGTCACGCAGGCAAGAAACCCAGACCGCCTGACTGCCAGGAGGGTGGGTTTATCTCCTAACGTAATCTCATCCCACAGGATTTGGATTCACGTTTCCAAGTATTCTCAAAGATTTACTCAAGCTTTTGTGCTTTCCATAAAGGGTTAACGCCTAACACGACGCCCTCGGCATTTCCATCCAGAGGGGTTACCCTGGCCCTTTTCCGTTGTTTTCCCAAGTCTTTCAATCCCGCATTCCACTGGGGGGAAAGGTCACGGGCCGACAGCCTCGTACACACGGAAGCCCAGGCACGCGCAGACAGGCGGCGGCTCCGGAGCCACGAGAAAAAAGGAGCTCGAAGGGAGAAAACGGAGGGAAGGGAGGTGGGGGCGTGTAACGTGAGACACAACGAACTGGGAAATCCTCACTCCATCTGCCAACCCCTGGCACGGCAGGGCAGAGGAGGGCAGGGCACCGCCGAGCAGAGACTCATTAACAGGCAGCGAGCGCACACTGCAGCAAAGGGTGGGGGGAAGGGGAGGAGAGCGTGAATGGCGGGGGGAGGGAAGTGGGCGCGCAAAGAAGCAGAGCGCGGCGGCTCCGGCGGCGGCGCACGTACAAACAGCCGCACGGCCGGGGCCGCCCTTTTATAGGCCGAGCCCGAAGCCTCGCGCTCCCCCCGCCCCTCGCGCCGCCTCCGGGCCACGCGCAGGAGCCCCGAACATTACCTGGAGACTTGGTGCTAAATCCGTCCGATCTCCTCCGATCTCCTCCGCTCACCCCGCCCCGCCCCTCCCCTCCCCACCCCTCCCGCGCGCCGCGGCTCGGCGCCGCCCCTCCCCCTCCCCCTCCCTCTCCCTCCTCTCCCCTTCCCCCGGCTTCCTCCCCTACTCTGGATTCTCTTACCTTCTGAAAACGGGCGGAGGCGCCGGGCGCCCATCTCCGCCTCCACTGCAGGATACGAAATGGCGGTCTGAGAAAAAAAAAAAACCGCGAAATGCCGCAGCCTTTGCCAATCCCGCGTAACCGCTGAAACCGACCCAAACGCAGCCGCCCTTCCCCCAACTCCAAACACTTCTGCCCCGCAAGTGACTGAAAGGCGACCCCCTCCTTCGCCATCCATGACATCGGCGCTCCACCTCCCCTTCTCCCTCTCCTAGCCCGCACCCAGGTGACGGTACCCACATTACGAGTCATCGATTCTCCCGGGCCCCAGCTGGGGCTGGACCCGGCGCGTGCCGATCGGGGGCGGGGGGAGAAACACATTCTCTTTCTTTTCTTTCCCCCTCCCTCCCACCCTATCTTTTCCTTTCCCTCCCGGTGACCCCCCCCCCATTCCTCCTCTTCTTCCTAACCACACCCCCTCCCCCACCCTCTTTACACCCCCCCTTCTCCCCCCCCAGTGGTTGCGTCCGTGACATCATCATCATGGCAACAAGAGCTGCAGCCTGGGACGGAGAAGCCTGTGTGATCCCCGGAGGCGGCGGCAGCGGCAGTAGCAGCGGCAGCGACGAAAGCGTCGGGGTTTCTCTGGCCGTGCCCCCCGCGCGGCGCTCCTGAGGAGGCGGCAGCAGCAGCGCGGACCCCTAGCCCTGGGCCCCGCCGCCGCCGCCGCCGCCGCTCCTGCTCCTCCTCGCGGTGTCTGGGAGGGGTGAGGAGACGAGAGCGGAGATAGGGGCCGGCAGGCGAGGCGGGCGGGGAGGGGGCGCTGCTGCTGCTGCTGCTGCTGCGGGAACTGCTGCTGCTGTTCTGTGTGGCTGCTGAGGGAGAGGTGGCGGCGGCGGCGAACATGTTTTCAGTGCGGATAGTGACTGCCGATTACTACATGGCCAGCCCGCTGCAGGGGCTGGATATCTGCCAATCCCCCTTCACCCAGGACCCCGTCAAGAAGGTGCCGGTGGTGCGAGTCTTCGGAGCGACCCCCGCAGGTGAGCGCGACCGGGGGGAGGGGGCGGCCACTCCGGGGCACACACACGCACGCCGGCCGTGGCCACCGCCGCCGGCGTCTGCCTGGGCTTGTCTCTCACGCGTGACAGGGGGCGAGCTGTGGGCTCAGCGCAGATACCCCCCTCGCCCCCAGCCGAAAGGCAGAGGGAGGCGCAGAGAAGCGGTCTCCCTGAGTGTTTACACTGCGCCAGGCTGCCGGGAGCCGGAGGACAGACGCCGCACTCCCTGCCTCTCCTCTCAACATCCCCCTCCCCCTTTAAATGAGAACCGCCTTGCGGGGCTGGGATGGTCTTTGTGGGGCCTTCGTGGACCTGTTCGGAGTAGTCCCCCCTCCCCTCTAGTGCTGATCACCTGGTGGGAAGCACCACCATGTCTTGCTTCTCGTCTACTGCCTCTGTCTGGAAATAGCTTCACAAGAGGAGGAAGCGGTCATTTCTGTTGTCAAAATGTTACCACCATCACGCTGCCATCATGCTCCTTGTTCCCTTCCTTTCCTCTCGGAGATGCAGTAGGCAGTACATTGAGGGAGGTGCCCGGGGCCACACAGCTTTCCCATTGAAATGACCATGTGGCTTTCCGGTGGGAGCTGTGGATGATTCCTGAAGGATTTGTGGCGTTGACGCCTCCAGAGTCTGGGGACAAGATAGCACCCCACAGGTGCGGGGCTTGGAGTGAGGCTTGCATCTTTGGAAGCAGAAAATATTTGTTTCTGAAGGAAAAACGTACCATGTCATAGGTTTAATTTGTTAGGAACCACAATTCAACACAGATGTATAAACGTAGAAAATGCCATGTGCTGGGTGGCAGGATTGCCTTTTAGACAGACAGTACATCTTTAGATAAAAAGAGCTGCTTTAAGGCTATATTGCAGCAGATGAGGAGGGAGGGGGAAATGGAATGATCTTAGTTATGTTTTCAAAAGCTCCTGAGGTTCATGATCATTTGATTAGGATGTTGGCCAAACTTGAAAGGTGCTTTTTTAATCACTTCGCTTTTATTCTAACGTATTTGGAGTGGCCTACCTCCTTCCCTCCCTCAGAAATGGATGCCCTTACCTTTAGCTATGCGTTTTTGTCCCATGGGATTTTGAATTGTATTTCCCACTTGATGCTCCTTGCCCTTTTCACCATTCACCTTATTACTAGATTCCGTTTCCTATAAACTACCAACATATTACTATTTCCCTAAAGATAAAATTTCTTCCCAGGCATTTATCTTTTAGTGCAAATTCCCTTTGTTAAAATTATCTATGTTCATAGGAGCATTTCATTACAGTATCCAGTTGTTGAGGTTTTTTTAAAATAGAGATTAAAGGGGGTGTTGACACCTTTTAAGATAGAGCATTTCAATACTGTAGGGTTTTGTTACAAGAGTATTACTTGAAACTTTGAACATGTAGGGGAGGGCTGAGCAGATAAAGTGCTGGAAAAGATAGGTTTTCTGTCCTCTTTAATGTAAGGGATGCTGTCTTTGTTTCTAATTGAAATTTGTATTATCTCGTTTGTTCTCCAGGTGCAATGAAAAGGAGAGATCCTGCAATTGATGTATCTTTGTCAAATGATAAAACAGATGCTAGGCATCCAGTGTTATTTCTGCTTATAACTTTTACATTTTGTTACATTCTTTCCCTGCAGCTCATTTTGATTGCCCCCCTCCCAGTGTTATTGAACATTCCTGAGTGAATTTTCATACTCTGATAGGATGATTCATAAAGTAATTATAATTTTGTAACTATTTGTCCAAAAATGTATGGTCCTGAGTTTTTCCACAACTTGAATAGAAAATTTCAGCGGATGAAAGTTATTTTAATAAAACAACTATTATCTATAAAAAATAAGTAATTTATCCTACTTTTAAAGCATAATGAGAGAAATTTTTCCTTCAATAACTAACTTCATCTTCTGTTGTGTAGTTTTTCTCAGCTCAAGACACTCTCTCCTACTTTTTTTAAACAGGAAATTAATTTATAAAATTATTCATTGTTTGTAGACATGCACCTTTTAAGTGGGCTGAGTATTGGATTTGGAGTCACATGACTTGGGTTCAGTGCTAGTATAGCTACTTATTACCTTCAGCAAGTCACATCTCCTCTGGGACTCAGTTTCCTTACCTGTAAAAAGACAAGTATGAACACCTTCCAATTCCAGATCTAGGAACATACTAGTGACAAAATTATCTTTAAAAATTGCTTTTTTAAAATGAGTCATTTGACCATGTATGTGAGTGGTTAAAATTATAATTAATGATCAGCTTATATTACATAATATGCCATAAATAAGTATAACATTTAAGAATTAACTGCTAATGTACTCTTAAAGGCTTGATTTGGGTCTAGAGCTGGAAGGGACTTCAGAGGCCAACTGATGAGGAGATTAAGGCTCAAGGTGGTTAAATGATTTATTTGCCCAAGTTCATACAGGGAATAAGTGTCAGAGACAAATCAGTTATTGAACTTTTTCAGAGGAATAAATTGTTTTGATGTATTTTCCTAATGAGTGTTATTTTTGAATGAGTAGATTTTGAATAAATAAGTTATGCCAGTTTGTACTGTTGCATGGAAATGCTTTCTTTTCTAAAATATCTAGTTTGGTTTACTTTAAATTTGTTTGACTCTATTTAAATGTTCAGTGTGGATAACTTTTTAGAAATTAGGTGTCCTGAATTAAAAAATAGACTCTTCTTGTTACATTTCTTGAACAAATAAAATTTGGATAGTAATTGCTCAGTGAGGCTGTTGACTCCTAAAAAATCATTTTTATATTCTTGGTTTGAGTGGAAGTATTATTCAAGAATGATCTGCTGTGATTTTCTTTACATTAATGTTTTTCCCTAAGAGCTTTATTTTGTTATCTCACCTGTTTGACATTTATTAAGTACTGCCAACTGCTTCCTTTCTTCATTAGGAAGAGTAGTTTTGGACAGTGTTTACAAGTTGGAGATAGTATTTTTGTATTTTTTAAATACAGAAGTGTTTGTTTACTCTGGGAATTTAAGTAATAAAACGCATGGTGATGGAAAGAGACTTCAACTTGTAGTCTGAGGACTTGGGTTCTAGCCCCTAACCAGCCCACAAGTTAGATTGATATGAGCTTCTGTTTCCTGATCGTGTAAAATTAAGTTCTTGGACCAGGTAGTTAATTTCTCAGATCCCTTCTACCTACAAAACTCTTTGACATAGCATTGTGAAGCCACTTGGACTTGGAAAACTGTTCATTTCCCATATCCTGACTTTTTTTAGTCTTTTGGCTTAATTCAGGCCTTGGGAAAACTGACTTCTTAACACCAAGCTAAAAAGAACTGTCTCCTTTAGGAAAGGCCTTTGAACTTGAGATGCAAATAAGAACCAACAGAAGGTGTGAAGTCCACAAAGTAAGGATTGTAAGTACAGTAGGCCAAACTGTAAATAGAAGAAGCCCTTTCTTAGGGGAAGTATCTTTCTTCATTCTCTGAAAGTTTATTGAAGTGGAAATAATTATTACATATGGAATCTAATGACCTGTGTTCCAATTCAGCTCTGCAGTTACATAGAATTCCTATGACCTTCATCTCTCTGAGTTTCACTTTCCTCATCTCTAAATTGAAGGTGTTAGACTAGAAAAGGGATCTTTATAGGTCTCTTTCTACCTCCAGGGTCTTTGATTATTGTAGTATAATGAAGTATAGTATTGTTGATTCTGTGAACAACATAAATCAGATTTGCTAGAGCTGATTCAATTCAGCAAACATTTTAAGCAAATTATTTTGTCCAAGACTGAGTTCTGGGGATACAAAGACAAAACACTCCTTCCCCTTAGGGAATTTACGTTCTTACTTTGTACTGGGGGATACAGTAGTGTATACCATTAAATAAATGCAAAACAGTATAATTAATTTCTAGGGGGAAGAGTATGCTAATTATGGGGGAGGGGGAATAGGACGGGAGACCAGGTCAAATAAAGGTCTCTTCTACCAGATGACTGACATTTAAGTCATGCTTTGAAGAAAACTAATTTTTTTGTAAGATGGAGGTGAGGAAGGCATTCCAGACTTGAGGAACCACTTATGTAAAGGCAAGAGTGGTAAAAGATGACATATCATGTTTGGAAACATCTAGGAGACTAGTTAGACTATATTTGAGGATACAGGAAAGGGACTATATGAAATAAAAATGGAAGGGGAGATGGGAGGAAGATTGTGGTGGATTTTAAATGCCAGGCTGAAAATTTTGTATTTTATTTTAGAAAGAAGTAGGGAGCCATTGAAGATTTTCATCTTGAGATAAGGGATATGTCATTATGTGGTCAATTAGGTTTTGTGAGTAGCAGTTTGGCAGGAATGTGAAAGATGTATTGGAGAGGGGAGGAAATGAAAGTAGGGAGACCTTTTAGACTATTGTAGTGGTCTAGGTCAGAACTGAAGAAGGCCTACATTAAAATAGAAAGAAGTCACAATACCATGCTAAATGGGTCTATTCCTAATATATATGATTGGAGAGAGAAGGACAAATGAGAGATGTGGTGAAGATAGAATTTACAAGACTTGGCAACACATTTGATATGGACCTTGAAAGAGGGAGAAGAATAAAGGATAAAATCCAAGATTGCATTCCCAGAGTTGCACCCATCTACCTATGTAGATATAGTCTTTTATTCATGTAGGCTAATAAATTTAGAGATATTTTAATCCAAATTGCTTATTTCACGGATGACAAAACAGAGGTTAAGTGACTTGCCTAAAGTCACACAGCTAGTATCAGAACCAGGATTTGAATTAAATCAATTAACAAATATTTATTTAAGTGCTTACTATATGTATAAATTCAAAAGTAAAATAATACCTGCCCACAAAGTGCGTACATTCTGTCCAGTGAGACAACACATACAGGGAAAAGAATATACAAAACAGATATAAGATGATTGGGGTGGGGCTGCATTTAGGGTGACCAAAAAAGACTTTTGTGTAGAAGGTGATACTTGAGCTAAGACTTGAAAGAAATTGAAAGTTTTAAGAGAGAAGTAGTTAGGGGGGGAGTAGGGAAGATAGTGCATTACAGACATGGAGGACAATCAGCTCCAAAATAAGAAGAAATACCTTGTATTAAAAAGGGTAAGAAGATCAGATTGAGAGGAGAGTTGGATTTTGAAGAGGATTAGTATATAATAAGGTACGAATATTTGTTGGTACCAGGTTATAAAGGGCTTTGAATGACAAATAGAGGAGTTTGTATTTCATCTTAGAGGTAATGGGGAGCCACAAGAGTTTATTGAATAGGCATCGACATGGTCAGATTTGTGCTTTAGCTAAATTGCTTTGGAGTTAAGTTGAAGTTGATTGACATGGAGAGAGGCAGGGAGATAATTGGAAGGTTATTGTAGTAGTTCAATCAAGAAGTGATGAAGGTCTAAACTGAGGTGATAGCTACATGAATGGAGTCAGATTTGAAAGGTCTTATGAAGGTGGAAATGACACGATTTTGTAATTTGAGTATGTGGGGGGGTAAGGAGCTGATATTGATACTCTGGAAGAATAATGGCGCTTTTAAAATTATTAGAGAATTTTGGAAGAGGGATGTGTTTTTATTGACAAAGATAGTGAATTTTATTTTGGACATAGTGTGAGGCACATGTGAAACATCCAATACCAGTTGTCTACTTATTCATTCTCATCCATTTCATCACTAGTCTGTTAGTGTGCTACTCCAGATCTGCATGTCCCTTGTACTGTGCCCTCTGCAGTGTTGGCTCCATAATGAACAGACTTCCTTTTGTTTTAAACTTCCTCTTTCACTCCTTTTATCTTTTAGCACTCACTGATACCTGTCTCCCTTCAGACAATACTGCATCTTTGACCACTGTTCCCAAAGCCTTCTGATTCACTGGTCTAGGTAGAGCAGTAGGAATAATCAGTTTTTGCTCTCCATTGTCACTTCAGACTCTTTCTCTACCACCTTCACTTCTAGAGTCAAACTTCTACTTTAGTTCTTGGCTGAAAGTCTCTCTGCTCTAACTCCTGCCATCATAATAAGGGTCATCAGATACAGATTAGTGTACGTCCTAATTCTTTAGTCTGTTCAACTCCCGTGACCTATTCCATCATACTACCACAGCTACACATCAGGATAGTTAAACCTTTGATATTACCATCACCTGAAATTATTGTATTATGTTGAGGACCTCTGATGTTCCTTTATCCAGTCATAATCTTTTATTATTATGTCTCTTTTTGTGCTTTATGACACCCCCCCCCCTCCAAAACCCTATTCTTTGTCCTTACCATGACTTACATTTCCTCTAACTCTCAATACTTCATTTGATCATCCATCACCCCTACTTTGCATTCTCTTTTCTTCCCAGTCATGACCCTTTGGTGTGCCTGTTCAACGCTGTATGATCCTCTCTAATCTCAAAAATGCCTGCACTTCTCCCTCTTCCCCCATCTCTGGTCACACATTGCCAAACCACAACCCTGGATTATTCCACTATTTCTGCTTGCATGCTGCTGAAGGAAGTCACAAAACTTTTCTAAGTGTACCCATTACAAATTTATGCTATCTAATCTGAGCTAGACCTTCATGACACCAAGGCAGTACTTCTGTTCCTCCTTAATCAATTATATATCCCATTCACCACAGTGGCTATTCCATACCTCTTTTCTTCTTAAACATCTCCTTGGCCTTTCAGTTGAGGACCGAGGCTCATTCTTCATTGAAAAAATTGAGCCCATTTGCTGAAATTTCCCTCTTCTCCCCTTTTTCTCTCACATCCCTCTAAAGTCATATCCATTTATCTCTTCTCACATTCTTGTCTCAGATGAAGTAATGGACTTTATCCTACCCCCTGTGCCAACCTTTCTACCTGAATCCATGATCCCATCTCTCCCCAGCTCCAACAGATTGCTTTTACAATCATCCCCACTCTCTAATGGTAAATCTTAATCTCTCTTGGCTCCTTCTCTGATTTTTAGGAATGTTCCTGTCTTTGTTCCCATCTTTACTCCTCACTAGATTCTGCCATTCCTGTTAGCTGTCATTTTATCTTTTTCTTCCTCTTCTGAGCCAAACTCCTTGAAAAAGTTGTCAGTACTGGGTGCTGGCACTTCCTCTCCTCTTGCATTGTCCTAAATGCTTTGGAATCTGGTTTTTGATGTCATCATTCAACTAAAGCTCTTCTCTTCACAGCTGCTGGTGATCTCTGAATTGCCAGATCTCATGGCCTTTTCTTGGTCCTCATCCTCTTTGAACTCCTGCAGCATTTGAGACTACTGACCATCCTCTTCTCCTTCTCAGTCTCCTCTGTTGGATTTTCCATGTCACAACCACTAAGTGTGGATATCCCTTAAAGTTCTGTCCTGGGTACTTTTATCTTTTCTCTCTTCTCTCTCACTTGGTGAGTTGATCAGCTTCCAAGAGTTCAATGATCATCTCCATGCTAATGCTAGACTTACTGAGTTAGAACATTTCAAACCGGGTGTCCCAGAAGTCTCTCAAGTTCAACATTTCCAAAACATATTTAATTCTCTTTCCCCTAAAATCCACAACCTTTTCTGAACATCCTTATTACTGTCAAGGTTACCACTATTCCCCTAGGTTCACAACCTCAGTACAATCCTAGACTTTTCATTCTTGCTTACCTCATAAATGCAGAATCTTGTCTTTTCTTTCTCTCTGACCTCTATCATACATCATCTTTCCACCATCCAAGTTCAAGTCCTTATCACTTTTCAACTGGACTGTTGCAATAGCTTTCTAATTAGTGTTCCTGCCGCATGCCTCACCCCTTTCCAGTCTGTTCGCCGTACGTCTGCCAAAATGATTTTACCAAAAGGCAAAATGTCTACACCTCCCCTTCTCCTCAGTTGTTGTTGTTGTTTCTTCTCCTTTGTTTTCAAAGAGGAACAGTGACATCATAGGATTTTGTCTTGATTTGTAGGTGAATTGCATTTAAGTGAGACAGAGTTGCACAAAGTTGTCAGCCTCACTTTCTCTTCCAGAATATCAAAGCCCAATGGCAAGAAAAAAGTCGAGATAACTGGTGATGCCCTGGGATGCAGTGGATGACCTTGGCATCTTGGATGTTTGACCAAGCTCTAAAAGCTCCACAGTGCCTGCTTCTGCTCCCTTCATAGCCATTGGAACAAATTGTTCTCATCTGCCCATTCTGCTGGGGAAGTTTTCATGTGCCTGGGGTAGACATCCCCCTAACTCAGATTCGAGGCCCATGTGTTACCCTCAACCTGATTTAGCCTTTCTACTGAGATGGTTTTACTGGGGTGTGGCTGCTGAGTATACTACAGGTTCTTGGAGCCACAGATGGGAATTGAGTGAAGGTGGATGAGCAGCTCTGAAAAGAGCTCAGCAAGTCCTCACACCAAGGGTGCTAATCCTCTCTGAACACCCTATACCATACACCCTTTCTCAGTAAACTCCTATTAGGATTAAATATAAACTTCTCTTTTAACATTTAAAGCTCTTTACATCCTGACCACTTCCAGTCTTTCTAGTCTTAGTGCACATTATTCACCTCCATGAACTCTATAATCCAGCCATAGCAGTCTGTTTGTTATGCCCTACACAAAACATCTG
Organism: Notamacropus eugenii; assembly: GCF_028372415.1. Classification (NCBI taxonomy): domain Eukaryota; kingdom Metazoa; phylum Chordata; class Mammalia; order Diprotodontia; family Macropodidae; genus Notamacropus; species Notamacropus eugenii. Next base: position 191,656,586 of record NC_092873.1, on the reverse strand, counting down.
TCTCCCATCCCCATGCCTTTACTTTGGTTGTCCTTTATGTCTGGAATGCTCGCCTTCCTCACCTCTGTGGGGTAGAATCCTGTCTTCAAGACTTAGCTCGTATGCCACATTTTGAACGAGGATTTTCTTGATTCTTCCAATTACCAGCCCTTTCTTCTCTAAAATTTCCTTTGTTTTACTCTATGTAGCTTGTGTGTACCTATTTATATATGTGTTGTTTCCCTTATTGCAATGTAAATTCCTTGCTTTTTCTTTGTATTTCCAGAGCTTAGCATAGTGTTGACATAGAGTAAGTATTTAATAAAGGCTTGTTGATAGATAAAACCATATAGAAATATCTAATAGATAGTTGGTGATTCAGGACTGAATCTCAGGAGGCTAGGGATGGATAGATAGATCTGAGTCATCTGCATAGAGATAATCACTAAACCTATAGGAGCTGATGAGATCATCAATTTAGTGAGTGCAGATAGAAGAGGATCTTTGATCCTGTAACTTTCCTGTAACTCCAGTGTACCATATATAAATATATGTATGTATGCATGCATAGACATATATAAAGACATCATATGTGTATATTCATGTATATGTATACGTCTTTTTTTTTTTTTTTTAATAAAGTCATTTAATAGGGCAAACTACTTGAATAGTTCATTTCAAATAAAAGTTGCTAGGTGAATACTTACTTTAGATGAAGGGGGGGAATTCCAGAATAGGAAACGTTTCGGTCAGTAGTCTCAGTAAATTTTATGAAATACTTCTTTTGGAGGAAAGTAAGAAACCATTATATTTATGACTATAAAAATCCTTTTTAATTAAATAATTATTGATACCCTCTTTGGTTGAATCATTTTAAAGAATTTTTTGAAAGATTATATAGAAAATTTGATGTAATTGGAGAAAAGGGCTTTGAAGAGCACCAAAGAGATTTAGTGGTTATCATGCAAATAAAATAGTTTATTCAAATATTTGAAGCTTTGATTAGCAGATTTCACTTTTGACATTACATGTGAACATTATTTTAATAAAACCAGAGTCAGTAAAAGAGAATCAAACATTAATGACACACTGTAATCAGGGGGCTCATTTACATGCTGGTACTGTGGGATTTGTAATTATAGAGACTTAAGTTTTGGATTCATCCAGATATTGCTAATTTCTCTTTGGGGGCAAGTATAAGATATATTGTAAGTGAATTTTGAACCTGAATTAGTACAAAAATTGAGGAAGAATAGGTTATGTATGTATGTATAGGTCAGAGATTCAAGAAAAAAGGGTGAGGGGTTTGTAACATAAGATGAATATCTTTCCAAAAGTTTGAAATAGGATTTGGATATATCTCAAATAAAAATCAATAAGTATTGATCACAATAAGAATGAATGACTAGCTTATATAAGGCCTTGTGCTAGGCACTGGGACTATTCAGAGCAAAGAATTAAATGATCCCTACTTTCAGTGAGCTTATGTTCTAATGTGACAGACAAGTACAAATCATATCTATATATACGTGTGTGTGTGTGTATAAGCACATATACACTCATATATATATAGCATAAACATGAAGTGTACAAAGAGATAGTTAAATACAAGTGCTATGGAAGGGAAGGTACTAACATTGGGGGAGATCAAGAAAGGCTTCATATAGAGGATAGTGTCTGGACTGCATCTTAAAGGAAGAGAATTCTATGAGATAGAGTTAGGGAGAAATTGTATTCTAGGCATGGGACATGACCAGTGCAAAGACTCTTAGATAAGGAGAGGTCAAGTATCCTGTTTGGCTGGATTGCAGCATGCAGGAAAAAGAATAATATCCAGTGAAATTGGGAAGGTAGATTGGGACTATATTTTGTAGGACTTTAAAAGCTAAACAGCAGCATTTCTGTTATATCCTATAGGCAACAAGAAGCAGTTTAATCGGAAAGTCACACGGTTAGATCCGCACTTACGGAAAATTATTTTGGCAGCATTGTGTCAAACAGGCTAGAGTGGCAAGAGACTTGAGGAGGGAGACTACTTCAAAAATTATTGTGACAGTTTGAGTGAGAGGTGATGAGGGTTTGGACAAAGAAGGTAGCCCATGTGAGTGGAGGCATGTGAAAGATGCTGTGAAAGTAAAAACAGTAAGATTTGGCAACTGATTGTGTCCTTGGGGTGAGGGGAGAGTAAAGAGTACAGGCTAATGTTGATATTGATGAACTTGAGATGCTGGAAGGATGGTGGTGTCTTCAGAAATAGAGAAGTGACAGTGACATAGTCGTAACAAATTACAGTGCTGTAGTTATAACACAACAGTATTCCCAGTGCTTCACCTATTGCTATGCTATGATATTATTATTATTTTAATTTAATTTTAATTTATTTTAAGTTTTCAACATTCATTTCTACAAAATTTTGAGTTCCAAATTTTCTCCCCATCACTCCCCTCCCCCCACCCTAAAACGCTTTGCATTCTGATTGCCCCTTCCACCAATGTGCCCTCTCTTCTAACATCCCTCTCTTCCCTTATCCTCATCTTCTCTCTTGTCCTGTGGGGCAAGATAAATTTCTATACTCCATTACCTGTATTTCTTATTTCCCAGTTGTACGCAAAAACAATTCTCAACATTTGTTCCTAAAACTTTGGTTCGAACTACTCTTCCTTCTTCCCCACCCATCCCCACTGAGAAGGCAAGCAATTCAATATAGGTATGTATGTGTAATTTTGCAAATGACTTCCATAATAGTCATGTTGTGTAAGACTATATTTCCCTCCATCCTATCCTGCCCCCCCATTTCTTCTATTCTCTCTTTTGACCTTGTCCCTCCCCAAAAGTGTTTACTTCTAATTATCCCCTCCTCCCATTTGCCCTTCCTTCCATCATCTCCCCACAACTCCCTTATCCCCTTCTCCCCTACTTTCCTGTAGTGTAAGATAGATTTCATACCAAATTGAGTGTGCATGTTATTCCTTCCTTGAGCCAAATGTGAGGAGAGTAAGCACTTTTTCCCTCTCACCTCCCCCCTTTTCCCCTCCACTGGAAAAACTTTTCTTGCCTCTTCTATGAGAGATAATTTGCCCCATTCCATTTCTCCCTTTCTTCTCCCAATATGTTCCTCTGTCATCCCTTAATTTTATTTTTTTTAGATATGATCCCTTCCTATTCAACTCGCCCTGTGCTCCCTGTCTGTCTCTCTACGTGTGTATGTATGTGTATAATCCTTCCAACTACCCCAGATACTGAGCAGAGTTTCAAGAGTTACAAATATTATCTTTCCATGTAGGAATGTAAATAGTTCAACTTTCCCAAGTCCCTTGTGATTTCTCTTTCCTTTTTACCTTTTCATGCTTCTCTTGATTCTTGTGTTGGAAAGTCAGATTTTCTATTCAACTCTGGTCTTTTCATCAAGAATGCTTGAAAGTCCTCTATTTCTTTGAATGACCATTTTCCCCCCTGAAGTATCATACTCAGTTTTGCTGGGTAGGTGATTCTGGGTTTTAGTCCTAGTTCCTTTGACTTCTGGAATATCCTATTCCATGCCCTTCAATTCCTTATTGTAGAAGCTGCTAGATCTTGTGTTATCCTGATTGTATTTCCACAGTACTCAAATTGTTTCTTTCTAGTTCCTTGCAATATTTTCTCCTTGACCTGGGAACTCTGGAATTTGGCCACAATATTCCTAGGAGTTTCTCTTTTTGGATCCCTTTCAGGAGGTGATTGTGGAATTCTTTCAATATTTATTTTGCCCTCTGGTTCTAGAATATCAGGGCAGTTTTCCTGATAATTTCATCAAAGATGATGTCTAGGCTCTTTTTTTGATCATGGCTTTCAGTCCTATCATTTTTAAATTTTCTTTCCTGGACCTATTTTCTAGGTCAGTTGTTTTTCCAGTGAGATATTTCACATTACCTTCCATTTTTTCATTCTTTTGGTTTTGTTTTGTAATTTCTTGGTTTCTCATAAAGTCGTTAGCTTGCAACTGTTGCATTCTAATTTTGAAAGAACTATTTTCTTCAGTGAGCTTTTGAACCTTTTCCATTTGACTAATTCTGCTTTTGAAAGCATTCTTCTCCTCATTGACTTTTTGGATCTCTTTTGCCAATTGAGTTAGCCTATTTTTAAAGGTTTTATTTTCTTCAGCATTTCTTTGGGTCTTTAGCAACTTGTTGACTTGTTTTTCATGCTTTTCTTGCATCTCTCTTATTTCTCTTCCCAATTTTTCCTCCACTTCTCTTACTTGATTTTCAAAATCCTTTTTGAGCTCTTCCATGGCCTGGGACCACTGCATGTTTGTTTTGGAGGTTTTGGATGCAGAAGCCTTGACTTTTATGTCTTCCCCTGATGGTAAACATTGTTCTTCATTTGAAAGGATGGGAGAGAATACTTGTTCACCAAGAAAGTAACCTTCTATAGTCTTATTTTTTTTCCCTTTTTTTAGGCATTTTCCCAACCAGTTTGACTTTTGGGTCCTTTGTCAAGAGTAGGGTATACTCTGGGGACCTGTAAATTCTCTGTTCCTCCAAGGTGGCACAATCAAGGGAGAGGAATTTACTCCTCAGGGACATTTAGCTCTGCCATGCCCCAAGACCGTGTTCAGGGCTGAGATTCAGATCAACTACTCAGTTCCCCCAGGGGCTTTAAGCTGAGCTGCTCTAACAATGGACCCTGGTTGCTACCACTGCCACAGCAGCCGCTGCCTACTATTGGTGCTGCTGTGGCCTGGGGCTGGGGATATGGGAGGACCCTGCTTCCTTCTCACTCTGGTTGAAAGAGCCCTCTCACTGATCTTTGCTGCCTGTGGGGTGAGGGATCTGTGAACCACCACTGCTGCCAGGGATTCTGTCCCCACCGTCTTCTCTGATCTTGCTCCTCCCGGTGCTGAGCTGCCAAGGCTGGGCTGGGCTCTGCTACACATCCTGTGCAACAGACCTTTCCCATAGGCCTTCCAGGTTACCCTGGGCTGGAAATCTCCTCCACTGTTGTTCTGTGGCTTCTGCTGCTCTAGAGTTTGTTGAGAGTCTTTCTTTACAGGTATTTTATGGGCTGTAGGGGAAGAGCTAGAATGTGTGTCTTTCTACTCTGCCATCTTGACTCCACCCCCAGGTATTATTTTTTAATACCAGTGCATACCCATCAAAGATGAAATAAGAAAAGAAGAGGGAAAGCATTTTTATTACAGTTTTTAGCTTGGGGCCAAGATTGGAATTTTTCTGAAGAAAAACCCTCAACAACTATTATCAAACACTTGAAAAGTTTTGGAAATAAACTTTTGTTGCAGACTTGATAATGTAATGTTTTTTAATGAATCCAACCTAAAATTATAAGACAAAAAAGCACTTTTATGTGAAACTTAAACTATGGTAAGGAGATTCAACCATAAATAATGTTACTTGAATTATAACAAGAAGCAAGCCCTCCATTCCCATATATCTGCAATGGGTATATTTTCTGAGCTCAAACTACAGTTCCAGCAGCATTTTGGGGAATTCGTTGCAAGTGCAAAATAAATTTCCATATTTTCAAATTCATTTAACTGTGTAGGTCAGGAGCTCTTACCTAACTTTTGCCTGGAAGTTATTATGCTACAATGTAATGATGTGCTTAGAGACAAACATCAAGAGAAGAATCAAAAGAGTTCTATAAATGCATTTTAAGTAATGTATATGTTCAATTAAAATCATATATTCTTGGATTTTTATCAGTATTTGGCAGTACCTGTCTCTTGGAAAAGACATTTTCAAAGGTGAAATTTATAAAAATTAAGTTGCAGATCAGATTAACAGATCAATATTTGCAATTAGTTTTGATGATGGGTAACATTCACTTTAACCTTAATTAAGCAAATGTTATTCCCTTCAAAAGAATTCCATTCTTCTAATTGGTACACCTACATTACAAAAAATTACACTCTGCTACTACTACTATTACTACTTCTGCTACTGCCACTACTGCTACTACTGCTACTACTGCTGCTGCTGCTGCTACTACTACAATAACTTCAATTTTATCAACTAAAATTTTGTGGAAATTTATTTTCTCTCTTGTTAAATGCATAATGTCATTGATTTTTCCCCCCCTCTTGTGGTTCACACAGCCTGAAATATTTACTGTTTGACCCTTTACAGAAGTTTGCGGACCCTTTACAGAAGAAGTTTGTGCACCCTTAGTTAAACCCATGGGAACTGATGAGGTTATTAGAGAGGTTTAGAAGAGGGCACAGGACAGAACTTGGGGGAATATTCAGAGTTGTGGGTGTTTGAGCTATAATATCGATGATGAATTAACATATGTCAGTAAGAAGGAACAGAAAGATAGGAGAAGAATCAGGACAGTGAAATGTAAAAACTCAGAGAAGAAAAATCATTCAGGTGAAGGTGGTCAATAGAATGCACCAGATAAGTCAAGAAGGGAGAGAAGTGAATAAAGACCTTCAGATTTGGCATAAAAAGATCATTGGTAACAAGTTTCAGGTGAGTGACTAGGTCAAACTCCAAATTGCAGAGGATTGAGGAATGAGTTGAGAAAAGAGGAAGTGAAGTAGCAAGTATAAACTTTTTTAAGGAGTTGCAATTAAAAGGTGGAGAATTACAGATTGGTGGGATCTGGTAAAGGATTTTGAAGGATGGAGGAGGCTCAGGCACATTTGCAAGCATGTTTAAATGGGATATATGAGTTGAATTACAAAATAATTATATGAAGTTCACAATTGCCTTGGTAATTTATTTAATTCATTAAAATATACCATATTTTATTTTCATGTGGAGGGTAAAGTCTTTGGTATATTAAATACCTTGGATATTTATTCCCAAAAGACCATCATACACTTAATAAATGAATACTGTCTTTTTCTTGCTTTTTTCCCTTTTGATCTCTTTCTTCTTTCTCAACTGTGACTAATATGCAAATAAGTTTTACATGATAGCACATGTGTAACCTATATCAAACTGCCTACTATTTTTGGAAGAGAGGAGGGGAGGAAAAAAATTTGGAACTGAAAATCTTGTAAAAAGAATGCTAAAAATTGTCTTGCATGTAATTGGGGAAAAAAATTAAAGCTATTAAAAAAAGAAACAAAAAAATGAGTACTATATTCAATTTTAAGTGTTGCTTTTTGATTATAGAATTCTAGAGCTAAAAGAGATCTCAGAGATAATCTAGTCCAGGGGTGGAAAACCTATGGCCTTGAGGTTCTCAAGTATAGCCCTTTGACTGAATCCAAACTTCACAAAACAAATCGTGAACAAACTGTGACATTTGAATTCTGTGAAGGGTCAAAGGCTACATGTGGCCTTGAGGCTGCAGGTTCCTCACCTCTGAATTTCTAGTCCAATCCCCTCATTAAACAGATGAAGAAAACTGTAGTCCAGAGAGGTTAATATTTCTTGTCCAGAGTCAACAGCCGTATAGTGGCAGAACCTAGATTAGAACCCAGATCTTTTGACTGATTTTCTTTCCATCACACTACTTTAACAACTTGAAAAAAATTTGAGAGTTAAGTAAATCTCTTAAAATTATTAAGTGACTAAACTTTGGGACATGAAGAGTGATTAAAGGATTAGTTTGGAGAATTATAGGAGAAAATATTTTATTATGGCTAATAACCACATAAATGACCATATAAAGACAGAATAGGCAAAAATGGGTTGACGCCATGGTAAGAGAGTGAATAAGCACTTTGTGGCATGTTTCTGATGCTTGTATAATTTTAGGGCTTTTAACATATAACTAGTTTTCACCTGTAGCTAAAGGCATTAGAATTAATTACATGGCATTTCAAGACACTCTAAATCTCTTTACGTTTTACTTTCAGTAGGATTTTAACTTAATCAATTAAGACTTATGAATGGAAATGGAAAGTGATGCAGATTTATTTGTGTTTTAGAGATTGTTCCAAATATCCTTAGTTCTTTTAAAGAAGGGCTTTGACATTATAAAGTTGGACTTAGCGCTCAAAATTTAAAAAAGTTCAAAAAGAAAGACTTCAAAATTTGATCAAGTAAGGTTCTTTTCTCTAGGTTTTCATTTGAATACTTCATACCCTTCTTAACAACAAAGAATAATACAGAAATAATCTTGAACAGGAGATAAATATAACTATTAAATATGGATATCATCTTTGGTACTAGAGATAATTGGTAATTTCCAATTAAGGTGTCCGTTGTAGGAATGAATGAGTCTTTTGTTGACATATGTGTTTGAATGAAATGTTTCTATATCATATTTGAAAGGAAATCTTTGTGAAAACAAAAGTGAAATATACGTAGGAACAACCACATTTAATCACTTAGCTAATATATATCACCCCTATTTAAAAAACCTTTTTCAGTCATTATCCAAGTTTTCCACATGTCCTTGGATTCTTTTTAGTTATCCTTGTAGTTTAGGTAGGCCAAGAAAAAGTCTTGTCTTTCATTAAATAATGTAGCTTATCGTGTTTTTAGTGATATTTTAATGTTATTATGCCTCAGCTCAAGGAGTCAAATGTAATAAGCCAAATTAAAATGGACATGTATATACAAGTACAATGTATTGGAAATGGATAGTCATTGACAAATAGGAACTCCATCTAGTTCTACTTTGTTTTTATGACACCTACTGCGGAAAAATTCGGAATTTATTCAGAGTTGGTTTTCTTTGAGGGTATTTATGCAATTTTTTTTGAGCCTAAATAGCATTTACTGAATGACTTACAAATGAGCTAAATCTTAAAGGCAGTTGTTACAAAAATGTCACTATGATGTATAATTTCTTATAAGATATTTTATACTTAATAGCATTCCTCTTACCCATTCACCAAAAGAAACACAAAGCCTTGGCTTCATAGAGACTCTTCACATACATTCATATTTCAAATAACTGATTTGTATTTTGTTTGAAGAGATGAGCTTGAATAGTTATCAGGAGGTGTTGGCCAAATACATCTGCATGTTTTTAAAAGGAACCTGAAAGTTTAATTTTTATCAAGTAATATATCTGAGAATATTTTCTCTCAGCATCATTCTTTTCAGTTTGAAGTAAACTGTAAACTGTTCATTATTTCTTACATCATAAAATTTAAATACATTCTTTTGCATTGAAATTGGCAAATCACACAATAGATGGAATCTTTGCAACTTCCTGATATGCCCCCTGCCTGTACAGTGACCATCTATTATAGTTTTACTTATAATGTCTTGTACTTTAAGGTCATTATTCACATTTCTGCATGGCTTGGTAATGACTTTTAGTAAGTGCTATCTATTAAAACTTGAGCTATGTAGACTGCATTTTTTAAGATTACTTTTTCCTACAAGCACGTGTCCATATCATACCCTATATTACATATCCCATCTAAGTTTGAGCTGAGTTTAAGAAAAAGTTAAAATTCATTACTAGGAAAATATTTCTAATTTTCCATGTTGTATTTGTATCGTAGCCAAAATTTTATTTTCCAAGATTAAAAAATGTGGACTTTCATTTAAAAAAAAAAACTTTAAAAACATGATATCATGTACCAAGAGTTTGCTACAAATCATGTTAGAAGTTACTTGTCAGTAGGATACATTTGTTCCTTTTTTTGTTTTGTTATAAGCTTTGGGTAGGTTTAGTATTGTGTACCTGGATTATACGTATAATTTCTATGAGGCCTTTTATCATTAAGCATCATTGACATCACCAAAATGAACCAAAATGACACAGTTCAGCCTGGAACCTCAGTTAGTCCTCTCAGCCATCTCATAACTTATCATTTCTTAAATATTCTTGAATTGATAACTTAATCTTGCTGAAAGGAGTCTAATTTTCTGCTGTGTATAGCAGTTTGTTTGTTGGAGCTTAAAGAAAAGTACAGTATATATATTTTTAGAGGATATAGTAGATTTTGTTTTAGGGGAAAAAAAAGACCAAAATGTTCATGATGATATTCTTGTGTTCCTTTGTGATCATGTTTTGAAAATGGAAGAATATTTGCAGAACAGCACTAGTACTTTTTCCCCCAATCACAATGGTTTGAATATAATTTTGCATAGTTGCTATAACTATTCTTTAACACTTTAAGCATACAGAATTAAAAATTGGTAGAATTCTTTTTTGTCTAGTTTTCATCTTGTCTCATTTAATTTATATATTGTCTTTGTACACTTGTCCTTTTTGTGCTTGTATCAGATTATATGTTTATGTAAAAGTAAGATACATTTAGACTATTGTACCTGGTTTTAATGTTAGTGATGAATTAACAAGTAATATAATTTTTAAGGAGATCCAGAGAGGTCAAATGATCATAACACCCAAGGTTACACAGGTAATATGTGGCAGAACTAGAGTTGGAATCTAAGTTCTCTGAGTACAAATCCAGTGCTCTTTCCGTAATATTACAAAGTGTCTCTGAAAGTGCTGTAGTTCTTGGAATATTAATAGGATAAAGGAATGGGAAAGGATAAAACAATAGGAAAATTAATAGAATAAAGATTTAATTGTTAGACTTGAGGAGAAAAAGTGACTGTTTAACTTATTATATTGGGTAGACACTTTTTAGAAGTATACATAATTTTTTTAAATTCAAAAAATAACTTAATTTTATTTCTCCTCCTCTCCAAGTTTTATGTTCAGTTTAGGACCAGACTTCTATTTTAAGTAAAGCTAGGAAGTAGGGTTATTGAAATTCTATTTCTAAATGATTAGAATCTGCTTTAAAATAAGTAGAAAGTGCAGTTTTAGTTCCTTAGAGTAACATGCTAATAAGTTATTTCAAATCTTGCATACTTTTAACTTGTGACAAGATAGTTAATTCCTAAATTCCTAAATAAACAGGTAACTTATTAATAGTGTTTATTATCATTTGTTCTTTCATGATCCTTTCATTGGTAGTGATGTGAAGCCTAACGTATTAACAGTTATATTACAGTGGAACCAAAAATGGGCTAGAACTCTGGAGACCTGAGTTTGAGACAGTTCAGCCATTAACCAGCACGTGGGTATAGCCAAGTCAATTTAGCTCTCTGAACCTTAGTTTTTTTCATCTGTAAAGTGAGGAGTTGAACGAGGGATAAGGATGGGTACTGCTGAAATTTTGTTGGTATAGTAAAATTCCTGGAAAAGAAGCAACTTCTAGCAGTGCAGGTACCTTCCCTACAGTCATAGAATTACGTAGAATATGTATTAGACACCAGTCCACAGCACTGCAAGAGTGCCGCCCAACCAGATTAAGAGGTAATTGGGAAAGATTTAGCAAAATAAATAAAAATTGTGACAAGTGATTTATTAGACCCCTATTTTATTCCAATCAGTATTGATCAGTTTGATATGATTTTATAGGGATAGTAATTATAAGTTCTGATAGTAGGCCTCAGAACTTTGAATTGCAAATTGTAAATTCACTTGTTTAATCATAGGAAGCCAACGAGAGGACCTCCACCCTTGCTTTTCCTTGTTATGGTGACCAAGCCCAATGTGACAGAGGTGATTCAATTATGTGGAAAGTCCCCCACCTATTTTTGTTGGCCCCTCCTCCCCTATTCCTTGTCATCCCTCTATTACTCAACATGGGAAGAAGATCATGAGTATGTAACCAATGAGAGACCTTGATTGCCAGATTGTGACCTGCCCTTCTACCGGCCTATTGGCTCATGTAGATGTTTTGAGGTCTGTTTATCAGCACAACCCCATATGCCTCTCATTGACTTGGTAGGCCCTCCTAAAGGGTCAATATCAGTCTGTTAAGGTCTGCTCCCTAGCCTGTTTGTGAACCAGTGGGATCTTATATTTTGTGTAGACCCTCCTAGAAGGCCAAGAGCAAGGTCTGTCAACCAATGAGATTCTGTATTTTCGTTCTGCTTCACCTGTATTGTTCGGGTATCAAGCACTATAAAAGTAAGTCCCTGGAGAAAGTGAGTATCTCACCTCATCAGGAAGGTCTGAGATCCACTTCATTATAGGGGACCAAGGAGCCTTTAATAAAGTACCATTGGCTTAGAGCTCTGCCTGAGTGGGTTTGTTTGCAGATTGGACAATTTTGAAAATTCCCAACAAAATAGAGCTAACATTACATTTTAAAACTAAGTCAATATGCAGCTCCAGGGATCTTCATATATGGATTAATGGCCTCTGTTTCTACTTGAGTTTGACACCACTGGCCTAGAACTTTGAGAGGTAAGGTGACTTACCAAGGATAGCCAATATGTGTCAGCTATAGTAACAGATTTTCCTGACTCAGAGGCTGGATCTCTACCCACTATGCCATGTAGTCTCTCCACAGGTCTCTCTTCTAGCCCAAACATTCTAAATCTATGTTTTATATTAGCACTTTGTTTATATCCACAGTATTGTCACGCCAATTTAGAACTCCTCCTTACACAGTAGTTTGGGTTATCCATAATTTTGGTTACTTCATTTTTTGAATGGCATACATAAGGAAATAATTTTTTTAATAATTAAATTTCATTTTTTCAGTGATGAACATTTATTTTCTTTCTTCCTCATCACTCCTCTTAGTCCCCACCTAGAAAGGAAAAAAACCAGAACTTTTGAAACATTCATACTTAAAACAGATTTCTCATGTAGTACCTACTTCATAAAGTCGTTGTAAAGAAAATATTTAATTACCCTAAAATTCTACTTAAAAATACTTTAAAAAAATAAAGCAATGGCTCTAAAAACACACAACAGATTCCTAAGTTGTCTGTTCTTCCCAAATATGTGTCTCTTTCAGCATAATGAGTCCATTACATCTCTGTTAGGTGGTGGGTCGCATTCTTCATCATTAGTCCTGTGGAATTGTATTTGAGCAATACATTGTCAGAGTTCTTAAGTCTTTGAAAGTTATTTTTTTTGTTACAACAGTGTCATTGTGTAAATTATTCTCTTGTTTCTTCACTGTATCAGTTCATGTAAGTCTTCTCAGGTTTCTTTGAAACTGTCTCTTTAGTCAGTTTTTGTGACAAAATAGTATTTAATTATACTCACATAACAGATTTTGTTCAGCTATTCTCCAACTGATGGGCTTTCTCTTAGTTATCAGTTCTTTACCACCATAAAAAGAACTGCTATAATTTTTTCTTTAAATATGGGTCCTTTCCCTCTTTCTTTGTTCTCTTTGAGATATGTCTAGTAATGATATAGCTGGGTTGGAGAGTATACACAATTTATTGACTTTTCTTTGGACATAGTTACAAATTACTTTTCAGAAGAATAGTGAACGTTCACAGCTCTATCATCAGTGTATTAATATGCTTGTTTTCTCTTAGTCCTTCCAACATTTCTCATTTTACTTTTCTTGTCAACTTCATCAATCTGATATGTGTGAGGTGGAATCTCAAAATTACTTTACTTTACATTGCTCTAATTATTAATGTTTTGGATCACTTTTTCATATGGTTTTTGATTGGATTTCTTCCCTTCAAAACTGCCTATTCATTTCATTTGACCATTTATCATTTGAGGGAAGGCTCTTATTTTAAAAAAAAACAAACAAGCAGTTCTTTATGTTGGAAATGAGACTTGTATAAGAGAAACTTGCTATAAAGATTTTTTTTCCAAGTTAACAGTTTCCCTTCTAATCTCAGCAGCATTGGTTTTGTTTGTCCTAAACTGAACTTTTTTACTTTAATGTAACCAAAATGACCTATTTTTTCTCATGTGATCCTCTTCTTCCCTTGTGTGTTGTGAACAAAGGGAAATAATTAATCTGAGTTATTAGATGTGACTTAGCTTTTCATATCTTGCCAATAACCCATTGTTTGTTGGTGGCAATGTCAACAAGTTTATTTTGACCCAAGGGATAATTTTTAAAAGGTTTTTTGGAGTTTTTTGTCAGAATTACGTAATAATTCTGATTCATTAGTCAAACTGCCCTATTTTATAGTTACTTATATTTGTTTCCTATCTTAACCATCACTGCTGATACCGTGAGGTAAATAGAAATTAGAACAAGACTGCAGTTCTAATGATCCATCAATTTTGCCTAATACCTCTTCATTCTACATACTCATCTGCTCTGTTATGAATGAATGAATAAATTAAAAAAACATTTACTAGGTGCATACTATGTGTTGGGTACTGTGCTGAGAATACAGAAAACAAGCTAGCAAAACAGTTTCTGTCCTCAAGTAAGTTACATTTTAATAGGGAAAGAGAGAACCTAAAAGGGAGTGTAGATTGAAAAATGGGGGGTTATAATAAGGGGAAGGTTGATAATATCTAGGAAGTGGAATGGGGACTTGGTTCCAGGCAAGATAAGGTAAAAACTCTCCCGTTAAAGACCAGGATCCCAGGGAAAGAGTGCAATTTCCAATGGGAGAAAGAGGATAACTAGAGTGAAGGTATCATGGTTTAGAAATGGCTGGGAAGTTTGGTATTATGTTCATACAATCCTATAATAGAACAAAACCAATTTACCTTAATTTGTGATGAAAGTTAATAATATATTGGCTATTTGCACTAACAGCATTGTTTGGAAAGCATTTCGAAAATGTGGAAATGCCCTAGAAGAAGATGGTATATTTGTTAAACACAGTTTGAGGCTATAATTTTTATTTTTAAAATTTACTTTTATCTCTCTTTTATTAAGTTACTGATTATAAATGTACTGATTGCTCTACCCTCTACAGATTTAGAGATGCTCTGTGCCCAACAGAAAGATAATGTTGCCTTTCTAAGTAAATCTGTGACGCATAAATGTTGAATGTTGTGGTTGCTCCTATGTGCCTAGCATCTTATAGGCACTATAGAAATGCTTATTCCTCTCCCCTTCCCTAAAAGTTCCAGTTTTCAGAACTTTACTTCTTCACAACTTCATTATAGCAGCTTTGAGTTGAGAACTATGTTAATGAGGAAATGCACTTTTCTCAGTGAGTACAGAGTTAAAATCCCTTCATAGCACCCATCACTACAGTAGATGTGATGATGAGATCATTGGAATATACTAGCATGTATAATTCATAGCTATATTCAACTTAATAACCATTTATTAAGTGGCCACTGTGTGCTAAGCTTTAGTACTACAGAAACAAAACCATGAAGTGGTCTCTGTTCTCTCTAAAATGATAACAGTGCTATATTCCTATTCTGATACTGGATGAGAGGCAAGGTTGAAAAGTTCTTAATAGGCTAGAACATTGGTACACATCTAATAAGATGAAATTTTAATAAAAAACTTGTTCACAAGTACAAGATAGTGTAGGTTAGGCAGTAGTTTGTCTGATAATAACTAGAATTTTAGTGGATTACAATCAATATGAGTTGGCAGTATGATGTAGCAGTCTAGAAGGTTAATGCGATTTTAGTCTATGTTAGGAGATAAAGCATCTAGTAATATTGAACTTGTAGTCCCATTAATAGTGTCCTTCTCTGGTTTGACCACATCTGGAGTATTATATTCAGTTCTGGAAGCTGCATTTTAGGATAGACAGTGTTAAACTGGAGAATGTTCAAAGAATGACAACGAATTCCTAAAATTATAGCTATTCAAAAGTGGAAAATATTATCTTTGAAAGTGTAGGTGGTTAACTTTCACTGTTCTTAAGCAGAGGCAAGATGACAACTTGTCAGTTATGTGATAGAGGAGATCCTTTTTCAGTTGTAGATTATATTAGGTCTCCTCTGAAGGCCCTTCCAACTCTAAATTCTGTGCTCTAGTGTTTATTTTTGGAAGTACTTCATAGTTACCTTACAAGAATGCAATTGTAAATTTATGGCTATATCATGTGCTTTTTTTTCTCTTATTGTTTTGTTAGTATAGATGTAAATAGTGTCAACTATATTAGTATTTTTGTTTATAAAGACATTTTATTCTTGAACATTTTGTTACTGAAGTTTGAAACCACAGGGACATATTCCAGTATATCAGCAAAGGTTATAGTACAAAATTACCATGAAATATTTAAAATACAAGATTGCTGAAAAACTTTAAAACATACATTTCAGTCTTGTAACTGAAAGAAAGAAGTTAAGATGGGGAGAAGTAGGATATTGGGATATTTGCCTTCATGGGTTTAATTGTCATCTTTATGTAGATGACTCTCAGATCTATATATCCATCTCTAGTCTTTCTCCTGAGCTACAGTCATGCCTTAACTGCCTCTTGATCATCTTGAATTGGATTTCTCACAGGCTTCTTAAAATCAATATGTCTCCACAACAATACTCTCTTTTTTCTTATATCCTTTCCCATGCTAAACTTCTATCACTACCAATGACACTACCATTCAGTTACCAAGGTCCATAATCTTGGTATCATCCTTGACTCCTTCATTGAACTCACCCCGTGTTTTATTGTTTATGCCTTCATAACATTTCTTATATACATGCTTTTCTTCCCCCTCACACAGTTGTTGCCTTGGTGCTTTTTCAGGCCTTCATGGCATCTTACCTGTTCAACTGCCCTTTAATCTCCTGGATTTGAAGTCTTTCCCCACACTAAGCAGCTGCTGAAATGATTTTTCTGAAGTGTAGGTCCGATTATGCCATTCCTCTGCTCAGTGAATTCTAGGAGGCCTCTCCCCTTTAAAAAAAAAAAAAACAACCCAGCTCTTCATAACCTGGTTCCTTTCAAATTTAAATCTTCTTACATTGTTCTTCTCTTCACATGCTTTACATCTTCACAGGCCAGCATGTACCATCTCCCATCACCATTCCTTTTTGTGCCTGGAAAGTTTTGCCTCCTCACCTCCATCTCTTAGTTTCCCTGGGTTCTTTTAGCTCTTACTTAGTTCAAAGCCCATCCTTTACAGGACACCATTCTCCTTGCCCCTGGCTGCTGAAGCATTCATTCTCCTTTCAGATTAACTTTATCTGTTCCATTTATAGGTAATTATTTGCATGTTATCTATTAGGATGAAGCTCCTTGAGGGCAGGGACTGTTTTTGCCTTCCTTTGTATGTTCTGTGCTTAGTATAGTGCCTGGCCCTTAGTAAACATTTTTGTTGGCTGATGTTCCTTTCCTGTAGGGAAGCTTGGGGGAAGTTCTGGAGGATAGGTAGAATGTGCACAGACACTATTTTAGGTCTTGGAAGAAGCTGGGCATAATGGGTAGTACACTTCTCTGCTCTGAGGAATTTTTAGGTATGGGCCATGAATTCATTTGTTGCTGTATTAATAATGTTTCTACAAGTAACTATGTTAACACTTCATTTATCCTGAAGGCAACACTGTTTATGGTAGGGAAATAAGGTTTTTGGAAAGAATAACATTTCCAGATAACTTAATCCTTTAAAATCCATCTTTTAAAAATTGTAGCTATTTGGGGTAGAGTTCCTTCCAAAACATCTTCCTTATTTACTTGTGCTCTTAGAACATACTTCAGTGCTCAAAAGAGCCATGTTTTCTATTGGGTGGCCCCTTTATCTGCCAACATAGATTGAAAATCCTCGTACCTTAATAGACAATCTGAGTTGCTGTGACCAGGAAAAAAAAACCTATCACCTGTTGGCCTGTTGATGAACCTTTCTAAATTTAGCTAGATGACAGACACAGACTGTGCTTGCAGTCTTTTCTGCTTGGGAAGAACTTTTCATAGCTCAAATAACCTTGGAATACCAGGTCACACTATACTGATAAGACCTAGAAGTAGGACTTTAATTAAAGAACACAATATGTGAAATATATTTGAGCTTTCCAGTGTCTCAGGGTCATGATTTTGTTCATTAATTATTAAAATGGAGTGATACATTCTAAAGTTTTAGAGGTATGTAGAACTCTGTTCCTGCCTCTACACTGATTTCCTCAAATTGTTCTTTTTATGGCTGCCCATTATTTGCTTCTCTCTGCTTCAGTCACCTTCAGTTTCTATGGCCTCTGTTGTTTACTCTTCTCTTCCTTTGTCATTTTTTATTCTCTTTGTTTTTCCTATTTTTTTCCTTCCTTTTTGGATTTTATACCAGTAGAATTTGATCAGCCAATGAAAGGTCTCTTTTATTGACAAACTGATCAAACATTACATTTATGTAATTTTAATGTCTTGAATTTCTGATTTTTTTATTCTTTTGTTTCTTTTTTTCTTCTGATGTATCTATGTTTGCAGCAATTCTAGGTAGTCAAGGTTTGAGTCTAGGTTTGTTGTGTATTTGCCAACCTAATACTGAGAATATTTTTGTGGTATATGAGAACTTCAAACTAATCTTCATATACATAGGAGTCCAGACTTAGAAACATGTGTTGCAAATAAAATAACTTTGTTTGCCACAGTGTAATTCAATCCATTTCTTGTATGATTTGAAGGAATTTTTTGGTGTCATGTTTTCCAGACAAACTTTTAAAAAGGTACTCAAAGGCAGCCATAGTTTCTATTCAGTATAACAAGACTGCCCCAAGATTTGAAGTACAATGTTTTATTTTTTTCATGAATAAATTGTTTTTTAATATTGTTTCAAATGTTTATTTTTTGAAGTGAATAAATTGTTGACTTAAAAGCTACAGCTGAATGTCAGTTCTAACAAACTCAGACATAAATTTCTGCCTCTTAGGAAGAAATTAAATTTGTAATTATGTAGTGAAAAGAAACTTGAGGTCAACAAGTAAGGGGAAACATTTTCAGATATTTCTTGTAGTAAGAGATCATTGTATCCGGGCAGTGACGTGAAGTAGAATTTATGTTGAAGTCAGCAGCAATTATATATTGCTCTTTCTCCCTTCCCTGCGAAGTGATTATTTTGTCTGTCTTTTAGGGGACTTCGGAATTGGAAGTCTGTGAGATAAGACCTTACATTGATTGTAATGGAAATTGATTCATTACAAGATCTGTCTGGTGTACAGTATTTTTGCCCAGTAGAATTTAGTTACTCAGTTATGAGGAATTACAGTGAAATATTTTAAATAATAATATATTTTAGTGAAAGTATTCTAGACCATATGTAATACTTCTTATTGATAAGTATTTTTTTTGAAATTATATAAAGGATTATGAAGTTAAGATTTGTATGGCATTATTGGAGACATCAGGATGATTCTGTGTAATTTTTTGGATAAGTAAGGGTTTAAGAACCTTTTAAGTTACAAAATGTCAACTGTTTATTTCATGTAAATCTGTCCAAAATGTATTATGTGCATTACTGCCTTCTTAAAAAGAACAGTCTTAAGACTGTCTAACATTTTGTTGATACCATGGGATCTTCTTGGGAACATCAGATACTATAATGCATGTAGTGTGTGGACTACACAGCTAACAGATAGTGATGCCAGCAGTGAACGTTAAACTTGGTGGTGGAATTTTTAATTATCCCTGCCAGTTTGCTTTTAAGCTATTTGACTTTTTTTTTTAAAGAATGTTATTGCTACATTTTGTTTTGATGCATTTCCCAAACACCCTTTTGAAAGTACATTCCTCCAAAACTGCTTTTACCCTTTTGTAGTTTAACAGTTATTAACAAACAGAAGGGAAATGTATATCTGGGTCCCCGAAATATCTGAGAACTTTGGTACTGGAGCCCAAAGTTAAGAAGTTAGTTTTGGATGATAATTTTGCAAACAACAGCACATATCTCCAAAAATGCAACATTCTACTAGACCATGGAAGAGTCACCAGTCTAATAGCAGGAGCATTTAATATACATAAACAATGTAACTATCTAGAGGTAATCAAATAGTAGAATCATTTTCTTTCCTCATACATGTACAAATGTGTCTAATCCCTGATAAACTCCAGGGAGAGTATAATTTAAGTCCTCCCTAATGGCCTGAATTCCCCCAATACATCAAGAGGAATAAGTATACAACTGCTTTGGAACTCAAAAATCTAGTATAAAAGGTTTCATTGCCATCTGTCCCATGGAGTTCTGTAGACATCAGTCAGGACAGATTGAAGAATTGTTGAAACCTTGGGGCAGTCTGGAGAGCTGTGAAGCTTTTTACTTTAGCTCTGGGATCATCAGAGACTACTGGGTTTAAGGATCCCAGGCCATACTGTGCTTTGTCCCATTGCTATGACTGCAGCCTGAATCTTGTCTACCTCTCCTTGCTTCCATAGATTCCCTCCAGCAGTCCTATGTTTTACTTTGAGCTTCCATCCTTCTTCGGTGTGGTTCTCTCCTTTCCCCCTTTTCCAGGTTTGTTCTTCCTCATGCAGTCCATCATCCTTCATAAGTCTCCTGAGATTCCAGCATTCTGGAATTTAGCCTGATGAATAGCAGCTCCCTACCTTGATATTGTAGATACTTGTAGCCACATGAGAACACTCCCATTGAAGGCAGTCTGCCTGTGTTATAGAATGACGTATGCTTTACATGTTGTAGTTTTGTATCAACATGGTCCATTGTCTTTAATAAGAGTTCTGCTGCTTTTTAATATTTACGTTGTAATAGAGCATATTGTTCTTTATTCATTCTTAGTAACATGCAAGTCTTTCCATGTCTTTGTTCTTCCTGTTTGTATTTCCTTATAAAGAAATAATAGACTATCACATTCATGTACTATAGTTTGTTGGAATATTCCCCAGTCATTGAATGCTTATTTTGTTTCTAGTTTTTTATTACAAATATGATTATAAATCTTGCATGGCATGTGTGTGTGTGTGTGTGTGTGTGTAGCCTTTCTTACAATCATTAAATTCCTTATGGTGTAAAAGCAGTGATACAATTGTTGAATCAAAGGACAGGAACAATCTAATCATTTTTCTCAGAATTTTAAGGTATTTTCCAGAAGAGTTAACAACTTCAATTTCACCAGAAGTAAATTATTTTGTCTGTCTTTTCAGAGTCTCCCATGAGGAATTTTTCCATTTCCCCCCATCTTTGTCAATTTCATGGGTTTGAGGCAATAAATTAGATGTATTCTCTTGATTATTAAAGCAGGAAGCTATTAAAGCAGGAAGCTACACACCTGTTGTGTGTAGAACCCTAGACATGGAGGGTAGACATAAAGTTTAAGTAGGATAAGATCCCTGCCTTCATGGATCACCTTGTCTAGTAGAGGAGATACTTCCTCATAAATTTACCTTTATATTACCTTTCTACTTAAAGTCTAATATATTACCTTTCTACTTAAAGTCTAAGTACCCCTTTTCTCAAGTGATATTTCTCATCTGCTTTTACCATTGCATTCAGTGCTATTTAAATGTAGGCAGAATGGATCACATGTATCTGTTCTTTATATAACCACTTTAATCTGAATTACTCTGTTTGTTCATGGGGTATGAAAGAGGAATACCCCCTTATTTCAGGGATTTTTTTTTGGTGGGGTTTGAAATGAGGCTGGAGGAAGAGAGCTATATCCACACTAGGTTGTTTTGTTGCTGGTAGGACCATATTGTGGATTAGAAAGGAAAGGTTAAGACACAAAGATATTATCAGGAAACAAGTTCCTTAGCCTGCCTGACAGAATGTTTCTAGGAACTGAAAGAATATTTTGTAATTAAACCAAACACTTTTCCTTGTCCTATTGGAGAAATTGGAACTATAAAAAATTTGTGGGGGGCGGAGCCAAGATGGCGGAGTAGAAAGGTGCACATACACATAGCTCCGAACCCACAACCCACAGAACGGCTACAGGGGAGTAACTTACGGCGAATTCTGCACCCAGAGGCCACGGAATATTGGAGCGAGGGAGATTTCTGTTCCGGAGGGACCTGCAAACCTCTCGCGGGGGGTCCTTCGCACTGCGGACTAGGCACCAAGACTGGGAGCTGAGGGCAGCCCTGCAGCGGGTGCGGCACCGAGAGGAAAAGATCCGAGCGGGCTTCGGGGACGGGATCTCCAGTGGCCACGTGGGTCCCTCCACCCACAGAGGGACCTGCAAACCTCTGGCAAAAGGTCCGTCGCGCTGCAGACGCGGAGCCCAGCCCAGGCCAGACCTGCTGTGGCCACGGCACCAAGAGAAACAGACCCGAGCAGGCTTCAGGAACGGGATCTCCAGCGGCCGCACAAGTCCCTCCACCCACAGGTGACGGGGGTCAGTGAGAGAGTCTCTTTGGCGGGTCGAGAGGGGAGTGGAGTGCCCCCATGATTCGGGCCCCCCCGGGACGTAGAAGCTGAGAGGCGGCTGCAGACAGGGGCTCCCCAAGCGGGCGGGAGCCTGGATCCATTGTGGAAGGTCTGTGCATAAACCCCCTGAGGGAACTGAGCCTGAGAGGCGGCCCTGCCCCGACCTGACCACCTGAACTTAATTCTCACACTGAATAGCAGCCCTGCCCCCGCCAAAAGCCCTAAGGCTGGAAGCAGCATTTGAATCTCAGTCCCCAAACGCTGGCTGGGAGGACCAGGATGTGAGGTGGGTGTGAGGAGAATATTCAGAGGTCAAGTCACTGGCTGGAAAAATGCCCAGAAAAGGGAAAAGAAATAAGACTATTGAAGGCTACTTTCTCGGAGAACAGACATTTCCTCCCTTCCTTTCTGATGAGGAAGAACAATGCTTACCATCAGGCAAAGACACAGAAATCAAGGCTTCTGTGTCCCAGCCCACCCAATGGGCTCAGGCCATGGAAGAGCTCAAAAAGAATTTTGAAAATCAAGTTAGAGAGGTGGAGGAAAAGCTGGGAAGAGAAATGAGAGATATGAAAGAAAAGCATGAAAAGCAGATCAGCTCCCTGCTAAAGGAGAACCAAAAAAATGTTGAAGAAATTAACACCTTGAAAACTAGCCTAACTCAATTGGCAAAAGAGGTTCAAAAAGCCAATGAGGAGAAGAATGCTTTCAAAAGCAGAATTAGCCAAATGGAAAAGGAGATTCAAAAGCTCACTGAAGAAAATAGTTCTTTCAAAACTAGAATGGCACAGATGGAGGCTAAGGACTTTGTGAGAAAGCATGATATCACAGAACAAAGAGAGAAGAATGGAAAAATGGAAGATAATGTGAAATATCTCATTGGAAAAACAACTGACCTGGAAAATAGATTCAGGAGAGACAATTTAAAAATTTTGGGACTACCTGAAAGCCATGATCAAAAGAAGAGCCTAGACATCATCTTCCATGAAATTATCAAGGAAAACTGCCCTGAGATTCTAGAACCAGAGGGCAAAATAAATATTCAAGGAATCCACAGAACACCGCCTGAAAGAGATCCAAAAAGAGAAACTCCTAGGAACATTGTGGCCAAATTCCAGAGTTCCCAGGTCAAGGAGAAAATATTGCAAGCAGCTAGAAAGAAACAATTCAAGTATTGTGGAAATACAATCAGGATAATACAAGATCTAGCAGCCTCTACATTAAGGGATTGAAGGGCATGGAATAGGATATTCCAGAAGTCAAAGGAACTAGGACTAAAACCAAGAATCACCTACCCAGCAAAACTGAGTATAATACTTCAGGAGAAAAAATGGTCTTTCAATGAAATAGAGGATTTTCAAATTTTCTTGATGAAAAGACCAGAGCTGAAAAGAAAATTTGACTTTCAAACACAAGAATGAAGAGAACCATGAAAAGGTGAACAGCAAAGAGAGGTCATAAGGGACTTACTAAAGTTGAACTGTTTACATTCCTACATGGAAAGACAATATTTGTAACTCTTGAAACATTTCAGTATCTGGGTACTGGGTGGGAGTACACACACACACATGCACACACGCACACATACATAGAGACAGAGTGCACAGAGTGAATTGAAGAGGATGGGATCATATCTTAAAAAAAAAAAATGAAATCAAGCAGTGAGAGAGAAATATATTGGGAGGAGAAAGGGAGAAATTGAATGGGGCAAATTATCTCTCATAAAAGAGGCAAGCAAAAGACTCATTAGTGGAGGGATAAAGAGGGGAGGCGAGAGAAAAACATGAGGTCTACTCTCATCACATTCCACTAAAGGAAAGAATAAAATGCACACTCATTTTAGTAGGAAAACCTATCTCACAATACAGGAAGGTGGGGGACAAGGGGACAGGCAGGGTGGGGGGGATGATAGAAAGGATGGCATGGGGAGGAGAATGCAATTCAAGGTCGACACTCATGGGGAGGGATAGGATCAAAAGAGAATAGAAGTAATGGGGGACAGGATAGGATGGAGGGAAATACAGTTAGTCCTATACAACACAACTAGTATGGAAGTCATTTGCAAAACTACACAGATTTGGCCTATATTGAATTGCTTGCCTTCCAGAGGGAAGGGGTGGAGAGGGAGGGAGGTAAAGAAGTTGGAACTCAAAGTGTTAGGATCAACTGTAATGTTCTTACCACTAGGAAATAAGAAATACAGGTAAAGGGGTAAAGAAAGCTATCTGGCCCTACAGGACAAAAGAGAAGACGGAGACAAGGGCAGAGAGGGAGGATAGAAGAGAGAGCAGATTGGTCACAGGGGCAATTAGAAAGCTTGGGGGGGGAGGGGATAAAAGGGGAGAAAATTTGTAACCCAAAATTTTGTCAAAATGAATGTTAAAAGTTAAATAAAAAGAAAAAATTTGTAAGATGCAGGTATTTTGAAGAATGCTTTACCAGTATCTAAACAATAATGACTGAAGTGTACAACTTTAAAAGGGAAAAAAAAAATCAACATTTATTAAGCACAGTTTTTAAGTCAGAGGAATAAAGTGAAAGGCAAAAAAAACATGACCTTTGCCCTAAGGGGGCTCACATTTTAATGGAAAAGATAATATGAAAATAATTATATATATGAATTGTTTATAGTGTGAATGGAAGGTAATCTCAGAGGTGTGTGGGATGGCTCAGGTCCCTATATAAATCAATTACTCAGAGGCCTCTCAAAATGATGACAGAAAGTTTATTTACTAGATTCTCGAGAATCGGGACAGTCCTACACCAGTTCACCTGGAGTAGGAAAGCCGAAGACAAAGAAAAGGGCAGTGATTTATATAGACCCTAACGCAAGTCCCTCCTCCCCCCACTGACCATTATCCTCATTAGCTGAGAGTATGATCTTACATTCTAGACACGAAATCTAACCAATCCCTTTTGAAATGAAGACATCGAGAAATTATGTAAGTTTTATCCAATCATTGAGACCCTAATCCAATCATTGAGTTTTATATCCTTATATGGAACTTTTCTATTCTAAAAATATTGTAACCTTGAGCCTCTAGGTCTTACCTCACCCCTGGGAGAAGAATTACAGTCTGAGAAGTCTTCACTAAACCTATCCCACTCAGAGGGAAGTCGCTAACAGAGGGGACAAGGAGTACCTGAGAAAAGCTCTTCTTTAGTAAATGGGATTTGATAAGTCTTGAAACAAAAGGTCTTAAAAAGCATAATTATCTTTGTCCACTTTCAGTTGAGGTATTTCCTTAGAGCAAAAGACCACACTCAAATAATCTTTATGTCATGATAGCATACAATTTTGTGAGTTGGCAAATACATAGGAAGCCAGGGGACTACTCAGATGTTAAAATTATTTACTAAAAGCTTGATTGGACCTGATAGAACGAAACTATCATGGAAATTCCTTTCATTAACAATGAGGAAATAGCAAATGAGGAAATAATTTACTTTGATAAAGTATATAATATCTAAAAGAAAATCTAAGAGTTATTTGAGTCATAATGGTTTTCCCACCTATGTTTAGTTCAAAAGATTAACATCAGTACTGATAAGGGTGGAAGAAGATGAAATAAGGAGGGAGAGGACCATTCAATTCAGACTTTTCTTTGGCTTTCATTCTACTTTCCTAAGGTAGATA
This sequence comes from Notamacropus eugenii, assembly GCF_028372415.1. Taxonomy (NCBI): domain Eukaryota; kingdom Metazoa; phylum Chordata; class Mammalia; order Diprotodontia; family Macropodidae; genus Notamacropus; species Notamacropus eugenii. The sequence continues at coordinate 191,631,086 of NC_092873.1, read as the reverse complement.
CCCCTGGTTTTCAAATGTTAGGAAAGTGTGCCAAGTCAAACATGTTATGAGACAACCTCCAATGTATTATGATAGGAAGGTCATGATTGGACATAGCCGAACAATTGCTTACTTTTACTTGATACTGCTAAAGGAAACCTTTATTTAGTAAGTTAATAATTGCCTAGTTTGTAGAGGTTTCACTGTAGCTTTAATAAAGGTTGAACAGCATCGTTGATATATTGAGTATAGAACTCCTAGTTCAATTTGACAGAAATTTTTAAAGTAACTAATGTGTGCTGGGAAGTTTCAAACAAATTCATTTAAAAGTTCCAGCATGCTCCCACGTTGTTGTTCAGTCGTTATTGTGTCCTACTGTTTGTGACCTTATATAGGGTTTTCTTGGCAAAGATGCGGGAATGGTCTGCCATTTCCTTCTCCAGTGGATTAAGGTAAGCAGAGGTTGTGACTTGCCCAGGGTCACACACAGCTAATGAGTGTCTGAGGCTAGATTTGAATTTGAGTCTTCAGACTCCAGGCCTAGCGCTCTATTCACTTAGCCACCCAGCTACTTCCTTGCTGCTACATAAATCACTGTAAAAATTAGCTCATTGACTAAAATTTAATCAGTCAGCAAGCATTTATAAAGTGCTTACTGTGCTAAGCTCTGAAGTAAAATGCCAACTGAATCAGCCCCCAGCCTCAAGAAACTTGTATTCTAATGGGAGAGACATATATTTATACAAGTACACAGGAGCTATAAGGTGTAACCTTAGAGGAGAAGGTACTAGCAACTGGAAGAGCAAGAAAGTCCTCCTAAAAATCAGACCTTGAACTGAATAGTGAAGAAAACCAGGGATTTCAAGAGGTAGGGGGAGGACCGTCTATCAGGTATGACCAGTGCAAAAGCAAAGAGACTAGAGATAAAGATAGGAACGGTCAGTATAACTGGACTGGATTGTTAATGGGGGGAGGGGCATAATGTGAAATACTGGAAAGGTAGGAACGGGTCAGGTTGTAAAGAGCTTTAAATGCAAGACACAGGAGTTTATATTTGATTCTAGAGGTAAAAGGGAGACGATGAAGTTTATTGAAGAAGGGATGGCTAGGATAGACCTGTGCTTTAGGAAAATCATTTTGATGGCTTTGTGGAGGATGGATTGGAATGAGGAGAGACTTTGAAGTGACAGAGCAAATAGGTAGTTGTTGCAGTACTGCAGGCAAGAAGTGATGAGATCTTGAGTTGCAGGAGCGGCTCTGTGAATGGAAACAGGGCAAATATGGAAGATATTGTGGATAAAAATGACAAGATTTGCTAACAAATTGGACATGTAGGGAGAGTGAGATATCTATGTGATACAAGAGATACAGTGTTGAGTTTGGTGTCAGGAAGAACTGAATTCACATCCTCCCTCAGGCACTCCCTCAGGCCTTCTGACCCTGGGAAAGTCACTTTGCCTCCCTCAGCCTCATTTTCTTCATCCTGTAAAGTAGAAACATGGTGATTGTGAGGATCGAATGCGATCATGTGTAAAGTGTTTGGCAAACCTTAAGGTGCTATGTAAATGCTAGCTAGTAGTAGTTGTTATAGTAGTGAGAAAGAAGAATTTAAAATGGTGCCACAATTGCAAACATAGGTGTCTGGAAAGATAGTGGTATCCTTGAAAAGGATTAGCAGGTTCAGAATAAAGATGGGTTTGAGGGAAGATGAAATAAATTCCTTTTTGAGCATGTTGAGTTTGAGATGTCTTTGGAGCATCCAGTTCAAAAGACAGTTGGTAATACAGGACTTGAATGTAAATAAAACTTGAATGAAATAAGTTACAACTTGGAACATCATAACATAATAATCATATGCATACTTAATGTCGATGTTGGACTTTTTCATATGAACAAAAGTTTGCACTATTTAGCTTTAACACTAGACAAACACAGTCTTAAATCTGGTTCTGCATCAAATTTATTTCTGTATTTTGATTTGAAACAAGAATAAAGTGACAATATTTGCTCATGCAAACATGTGGTAGAATATGATAGGAGAATTTTTACAAGCTGTCTTGCTGAGAAATGGAAATTCATTTTTTATTTTTAGCTACCTAAGCAATCAATGAAAATGAATTAGCTAGTTTTGATATAAAATATTTATTTTTCTACTAGCTAATGACAAATGTTTCATTAAATGATAAATATACTTAAAGCACAATCATATATATTGTTTCATTTTAAATAATATGTATAAATTAATCTTTGTAAGGAAGGAATCTTCAGAAAAACGATTTTCTTCTCTTCTATTATTGGCACACCGACTACACTCTCACAGAAAAATCTGCTAAAAGACTGGCCAGTGTTGGCAACCAGTTTATTTGAAAATTTTCTTGTCAAAAGAACAGTAATATAAGTGTAGGACAGATTTAAGGTAGTAAAAAGCCTTAATACAGCAATGAGATGCTATATAAGATTCACTTCTGCAAAGCTGTCGTCATGGTCTGTGATTTCAAGATGTCTTGGTATGTGCATGGCCTATTGTGGTTTTCCAACAGGCTGACATTTTAATGCAAGAACATAGACATTCATATTGATCACATGATTATACAGCTGATGAGGGTACAAAAGAGGGAACTACTCTGGGTGTAGCATATAGAACAAAAATGTGGATATGGGTATGCATCTGACTATCCATTGAGAGTTAGCTTGCACTAGCATATCAAACCATTTTGGTAGGTTGGAAATAATTAGATGACAGGTTGAGAAAATGCAAGAACACATGCTTAGAAGTAGAGTTTGGTGTAATTGCTGCGAAAACACCAAAATCATTGTGCACATAGTCATGATAGTTTCAAATTGCAGCAGAAATTTTTGATGATTCAAACATGTACATTCTTGTTGTCACAGAGGAAAAATATTTTTATAACACAATTGGGCAATTATTTACTTCTTAAAGTACTGTTGAAGAATTTTTATTAACATAGGCCAGGCCCCTTGGACCATCATCATAAACTCCAAGGGGTTCATAAATTGGAACCACTGACCCAGAGGAAGATCTCACAGAATGAGAAGATGTGGATAGATTAGTATCTATACCAGTAGAGGATAAGGACCCATTGAAGGATTGAATGTATTGAAGTATTATAATACTAACTCTTAAGATTATATGGTGAATTAAGCCCTTAATGTTGTGGATCTAAAAAGTTCTTTTGGTGAATTTTGTATGCAAATGAAACATGTTTGTTCTGCATGAATATAATGCAGTGTTACGGTGTTGTAGAAAATAATGAAGTTTGGGACGACATATTAACTGGTGCAAAATGAATTAAGCAGAACCACAAAAACAATAAATTCAATACTAAAATTTAAATAGAAGGTTAAAAAGGCTTGAAGCTCTGTAATTATGACCATGTTCTCCTTTTTGCTAAAGTTGGGGAATATGGGTATGGACCATTAAATATATTGTCAACTTCAGTTGATATGTTAACTTTGTTGAACTTTTCCCTTTCTTTTTGTTCTTTTTTAACATGGTATACTTTTCTCGGTAGTCGAAAGGAAGGGATATATTTTAAAGTGAAAATGATATAAAAACAAAAGGTACCTAATTTTTATAAACATTGCACATTCATAGTTGATAAGGGAGATCCTGAATCTAGAAGGAATGTTGGCAATTGTATTATCCATTTTACCAATAAGAAAATTTGGTTTTATGACAGAATCTGTCATAAGTTGTTGTTCAGTTATGTCTGCCTTTTTGTGACCCCATTTGGGATTTTCTTGGTAAAAATACTGGAGTAGTTTGCAGTTTCCTTCTTCAGCTCATTTTACAGATGAGGAAACTACTGCAAACAGGAGGAAGTGACTTGCCCAGGGTCAAAAGAGCTGGTGATTGTCTGAGGCCAGATTTAAACTCAGCAAACTGAGTCTTTCTGATTCCAGGCCTAGCACTCTTATCTCCTGTGCCACCTAGCTGTCTTGAATCACCTACCTGCCTCTAATAATTATTCTCCAGGAGAATTTAAATCTAATGTATTCTCCTAGTTTATAGCAGATTTATGCAATAATTGAGAGTATTTAAAAAATAGATAAAAAGATAACACACATCAGTATCTTTCCTGAAATTCTGAATGTGAAATGAAATGGAATTTTATATTATAAGTAATAAAGTTAGGATGTATATGATAGACTTTTTTCTCCATAATTTGCTTGTGCTTTCAAATAGGATTCAGATGTGTTTATGATTATTTCATGGGATTTGTGTAGAATTAAAAAAATTTGAGATACAGTTGTATGTGAAATATCAAGTAGACCTAGTTTTTTTCTAGTAAGCGTGAAGTTAAGTGTGTTCATTTAGAAATGTAAATAAAATGCCTCTTAAAGTAATTCCTTTAAAAAATCTTTTCCTATTATATGTGCTTTTTTTATTTGTCCATTTCCCATTCTTGATCTATGATTACTTTTTAAAATAATTCAGTGTTAAGTTCTTTTTATTGTATGTCACATGTACTTTTCCTTATTTTTTCTTGCTTTATTAAAAAAAATTTACTAACCAATTTTAATCTCAAATCTGACAAGTCACAGGTTAGATTGCATAAAGATAGCTGTCTCAGAAATGTCATGTCAGCAACAAGCCTGTTAAAGTAAAATGTTTAGTTCTTTAGGCTGTCGTTGACATTTGCCAAGTTTGATGTCTACCAATTTTTTTTTTCCAGAAAATGTGTTCTTCATGAAAAAATTATGCCTTTTGGGTAATTTGCAAGTCTTGAACCTCATTTAGTCCTTCTCCCCCCTAGACCATGCTTTTCCATATGTTTTTCCCCATCTTTACCTTTTTCCCACCTTTGCACTGAAATGAACAAGTAATGTGTGTACTGTCTTCTCCCTATGTTCCTATTCTCAGGAAATCTCATTAAGTCTTGAGCCTTCTTGACCCTCTTTTAAGTATTGTCTGACTGATCTGATCATATATTCATTTATTTATTGTAAAGTAAGTTTTATTTTATATCAGTCATTTTCCTTTAATCACCAGTAACTATCCTCCCTTGGCACTGAACCATTGCTCATAACAAATAAAAACATGTAAGCAAAGCCAACCACAAGAACAACAGTCTATAATGCATTACACATCTTAGGTCTCACCTATCCACTAATGGGATGAAGGTGAATTTCCTTACTAGTTTTTTAGGACTGAGATTGGTTCATTGTAATTTATCAGATTATGACTGTTTTTTAATGTTTGTATTACTGTAGTCATGGTGTGTGTATGTGTAAATATATTCATTACAGTTATGTGCTACAATTTATTCAGCCATTCTCCAATTGATGTTTACTCATTTTGTTCCCTATTCTCTTTTGGGGTGTGGCTATTTGTCTGATTCTATTTATTTTGCAGGTCCCCAAACTGCTGCTATGGATTGTGTGATGGATTGTATAAGAACTGTTTTTTTAAAGCAAGATGTTGTCTAGTGACTTTTTTCTATTTGAAAAATATTAGTGAATCAGTATTTTAAGTATATCCTAAGTAAATTAATATACTATCCTACACTTCATTCCAGTTGATAAAGATTTAATCATTGAAAAATCTTACATTTGGATTCAGAATCTTAAACTTGAGATGTGTGAAAGATACAGGACAAATAGTCTAGCATGGAAATTTTACAGTGTTCTCTCTATTAACTAACAGAATCTCTTGTTGTCACGCATCATACTTTTTTATAGAAAAGAAAGCATTTTACTCACCCACCCATGTTTAATAGCTTCTAGTTTTTAGAATAGGGAAGATTATTAAGTTGATAATTCAGGAATGAACAGATAAAAGGAGAATGAGTCAATTGCAGGAGGCAAATTTTTTTTTTTTGGAAGTAAGCCCCAACGTATACATTTTAAAAATTGAACTCAAATATGAACTGAGAAATTTTGTTTAGTGTGTTGAATCTCCATTGCAGCCCCGGTGCCCAGGGGAGACGATCAAATCTGTGGTAATGATATCTGTTTCTAGCTTGGTTTCTGTAAGTGGAAAATGGGGGTGGGGTGACATTTTTTTTCCTGTGATGGAAAAGGAGGAACTTTTAAAATGGCTCTATTGGAGGTAGCAGTGTGTTAATGTAGAAAGAGAACTGGATCTGAATTCAAAGGACCTCGTTCAAATCCTGCCTCTAACATTGATTACTGTGGAACCCTGGGCAAATCACTTAACCTCTCTGGGCCTCCATTTCCTCATCTGTAAATTGAGGGGTTTGGATTCTGTATTTCAAGAGATGGTCTCTCAGATCCCTTCCGTCTCTAAATCTAGGATCCTAAGAGATGAATGCCAGTAGAATACAATCTTCTTAAAAGCAGAGATTTTTCATTGTCTTTTTATTTGCAATGGCATGGTATGATGTAAGTATTTAATAAATATGTGTTGAATTCTCCTTTGACTTCTCCTTATTAGTAGATTTAAAGAAAATGCTATAAAGAAGAATGAAATGGGAATTCTTCCTTCATGGTAATATAATACTTTCAATAACTTGTAGTATTGTGCTTTTCTTACAATACAGTGTGCTCATAGGTGAAGATTGCATTTATTCATAAAGTTTGTAAGTCATTTAAAATATAGTTTAACATTTAAGATTGCTTAAAATCATCAAATTTGCCAAAGAACTTGGTAGCGTAAGTAGATTAAGAATGTTATCACTTTATAACAGTATTGTCTTCAAATTTAACATATAGAAACTGTAGTGAGTATAATTCAAATTTAATTCCCTTGTTCACAAAAATCACAGAATCTTAGTAGTTGGAATGGATCTAAAGGTGTTAGATTATATTGACCAAATTAATACAACCATCAAAATGGCAGAAATGAGTATTTGGATAACTGACTTTAAATATAAAGAATACATTTTTTAAAAACAAGTTTGATAAAATTTTATCACACAAACTGCTTTGCTTGCTTGAAAATAATATATATGGCTTTTTCCTCTGGGAATACTTTGCTATAAATGTTAATTGTTATTCAGGGGAACCTTAGTCCCTTGCTATTTTAAAACCCAAGGATAAGAATTTACATTAAAATAACATCCCAGACGCATTTTCCCAGTGGTATGTGTCAGTTCCCAAGGTTGACTTTGCTTTTGTCAGAATGTAAAATTGTCCTAATGGCAAGAGATGATTATTTTTATTTTTGAGAGACACACAGGTTTGTGGTTAAGCTGATTTCTGCTACATGTTTTTTTAAGTCTTAAGTAGCATTAAATGTGTGTGTGTGTGTGTGTGTGTGTGTGTGTGTGTTACATTCTTTATTTTCTAGGTCAGTCCTGATTTTTAAGAAAAGATTGTGTGCTTATAGGCAAAGGTTTATAATACCTAACCACCTTTTATCACTATTTCTATAAGTAAACATATATTGAGTTCCAGTTTAGAATTCTAGGAATTAATTTCTCTGTATTCCAGTATCCTTGTTTTGGAACCTTAATAGTATGGTATGGGGAAAGGGGAACTGTTACCCATCAGTATCTTGCAGAACGTTCACGGGTACAGTAATGGGTACAGTTTTAAATCTCTGCAAAGTAAGCAAAGGTTACTCAAGGAGTACAGCTGTTTGGGACTGGAAGTCTTCTGTCACCCTTTAGTACAGTTGAATTATTTGTACTTCAAGTGTATCCATAAGTTGGAGGTTTCTTATAGGTCTGCTAAATGTTTTTTTATGCCTGGTGAAGTTTTGGGGCACTGTGGAAATTTTTCAAAGGGGGTACTTATCACTGGTCATAAATACTGTTTCATAAAGCACTTGCCATTTTTGTACATTAAATTGAGTTGAAAATATACTTGTTCAGCATGGTTAGAGAATGAAGTGTTCTAGTTGAGCGCTAAGCATTATCATGAAAGTATACTGTCTACAGATCACCAGTTTCAAAGAATACGATAAAGTACATTTATGAAGCTCTCCCAAACAGCTTTAAGTTTTGTTTCGTAGAGAATTTTAGGACCTTAGAGTAGATCTGACTTTTGATTATGAACACTAATCATTAGACCATTATATGTTCAAATAACCAGTCAGTAGAATGACCTCTAACACTTTTTACTATGGTTGTTTATTTGAACATAGTAAAATATCACAAGCTTTGATCAGGATTATAGATTTAGAGATAGAAGGGACTTTATGGCTCATCAAGTCCAACTCCCTCATTTTATAGTTAAGGAAACTGAGACCCAGTGAGGTTAAATGACTTGCCCAGGGTCACACAGCTAGTAGGTGTTTGAGGTCAGATGTGAAATCTGATCTTCTCATTCCAAGTCCTATATCCTATACATTGTGCTATACTGCCTTTCAATCTATATTTGTTACTTTTCTCATCAATTAGAACTTGGCTCCGTCCTCAAATACCACTATTTTAATAAATAGTGGACTATGTCCAGGGCAAGAGTCTTCAGCAGATCAAACATACTAATCATGAGCCAAAAGCCACTGTCCTCATCCCTAACCTGCCCCTGCTGCATCATCACCCCCTAATCTTCTTATTGATTACATGATTTAAAATATTAATAGTTCCCTATAAAAGTATGGAAGATCTTGCTGTGCCACCATATCAGCCGTAGTCAGAGAGAAATTATGAGAGTAAGTTTAAAAGTAATGAGCACTCTACTCTGCCCCAAATAAGCATAGTGATGTACAGTGGATTTTACATTTAAGGCAAGGTCTCCTTATATTCCTAGAAATTCATAATTTGAAGGGCTTGACTTCTGTGTTTGAAAGCTGTTTCAAGCTTATAATTGAGCAGGAAGAATGGTTTTAGTGGCACTTACAGAATTTTTTATAGGAATGGAGAGACCAGTGTGAAAGCTTGCCTCTTTTACCTTGTCCCAAGGCTACCAGAATGTCATGGCTGGGGGGGGGGAGGGGGTAAGAATATAGTCAAATTCCCATTTGTGGTCCTTTGCCAGGAATCAGACCATGGAAGATCTGTGAGATAACAGCCAAGAAGGCAATAGAAGCACTCACCATTCATAGTACAGTGCTGGGGAGGTTAAGTCTGTAGGATTTTGGAAAGCTGTGGGAGGTCTCCAGGGCACTTGGGCATTCTAGGATAGAGATTGGGTTTCTCAGAAACTAGCAAGTAACTATAGATGACTTTTGATCCCAGATCATGGGATTATCATGAGATCATAGATTTAGAGTTGGAAAGTGCCTGTAGATCACAAAATTGAGAGGCACTACTTCAAGCTCAGTCTGTGTGAAACTGATTTGTCTCACATGACCATGCATCTTAGAGTCTCTTGGGAAAGGAGTATTTTTTTAGTGTGCTATGTGATAGATATAAAAAATAGAGAACACAGACTTTTTCCTAAAGAAATTTTACTAGTTTAGGCATTTGGATCAAAATAACTTTTTCTTTATAAAAACTCAGTTCTGTTTAAATATGGTCTAAAATTTACATTCTGGTAAGCAAATATGAAATGGATGATGGTGTAGCTTAATTAAAAGTTCTGCCCTCAGAGAAGCAAGTTTGTATCTGTTCCTCTGTGAGGAGATAGATAGTTATATAAATGTTGAGTAAATTTTTTAGTTTAGAGTGTATTGAGCTGGTCTGTTATCCTTAAGGTCCTTATTCTCTTATCCAAGTATCTCTCACTCTTTCTCTCTGTAAATGACTCAAATCCATTTCAACCCTTATCCCTCTCTTGATCTCTTTTCCCGTGTTATCAACTGCTCATTTAATAGTCACACTTGGATGTCTTGTAGGTATCTCAAACTTATGACCAAAACAGAATTTACTTCTCTATTTCTGTTTAAGATATCACTGTCTTTCCAGTTACCCAGTTTTTGCAACCTTGGAGTCATCCTCACCTCTTTATTCTCTCTCTTCTTTCTATATCCAATCACTTGCCAGGTCTTGTTGAGTCTGCTTCTACATGTCACCTTTCCACTCATGGGCTCCATGCTCTCATTTTTCTGTGCTCCAGTCTGTTGCAGTAGTCCTCTAATTGGTCTCTCTGCTTCCAGGTTCTTCCATCCCCTTTTCAAGGATTTTTGTGGCTCTTTATTGCTTCTTAGGCAAAATGGAAATTCTTATACTTGACATTTGAGCACCTTCCCAATTTGATTCCAACTATCCATACAGATTTATTTCTGTATTATTATTCTGTATTATATATTATTTCTCCCTTTCATCTCAGATACCTGCACTTTTGCTATTAACCAAACTTGAGGTTTTGTCTTTCACTTGGAGCCTTTGCATAGTATGTTTCCCCATGCCTGGAATTCTCTACCTTTTGATTCTGACTCATACATGAAACCTTTATGATCCCTCTAGTTACTTCATATTTACTTTGGATATATTTTGCATTTACATGCGTGTACACACAGAATTTTTTTTTTCACAAGGAAAGTGACTGTTTTTGTCTTTGTTTCTCTAGCACTTAGCACAGCAGCTTGGACATAGTAGCTGCTTAATCATAAGATCAGACATTTAGAAATAGAAGGGCCCTTAGTGATCAGGTGGTTCACCCCTTCATTTTGAAGATGAGGAAACTGAAGCCCTGAAAGGATATGACTTGCTCAAAGTCAAAAGGTAGTAAGTGACAATGCTGATTGAATTGAAAGTACTGACGAAAGAACTAATAAAAGCACCTGTGAAATTCCCTTTGGACTGGAAGGGATAGGAGTAAAGATTCTTTCACACTAGTAAATGTAAGTAATTGTATTCTTTACCTTTTAAAGATTTTGTTGGGAATATAGGAATTGGAAACTTGGTGGTATTTTTTTAGGTTTATATGACAACACTATCAGTTGAACCTTCTTTTCCCTTCATGTCTCCTGAGTTTAAAATGACTATTTTCCTAGACTCCTGTATGTCTACCAGCTCATTCATGTAATAGAGCCGACAAGTCTGAAGTTTAATAGGTGACAATCAAAGTGTCACCTGCCTGGAAACAGATTAAGTGACAATCATTTTTCCTGCCTAGACAGTTCACTTTTAAAATTCCACTTAACTTCATTAGATATGAATCGGTGAGCCTTATTGCTGAACATCATTAGGGGAGTGGCTTCTCAGTGTTACCTAAATTTTTTTATAATTCAGCTACTTTTAAACATTCATTGAAATTGCCAGTTCTACTTCTAAAAGCAAAATGATTCCATTCAATCAAGTAAGAACACATCTCTTAAGTTCCTACTATAAGCCTTGGATGTCTTTAGGCACTGAGGTTAGAGAGATAAAGAATGAAATAGTCTCTACTCACAAGGAGATTGCATTCTAATGTAAGAGATAAGTTCATTTATAAGGAAATACAGAATAAATACAAAGTAGATAATAAACTAGTTTGGGAGAGGAGGCACTAGCATTTGGGTAGATCAGGAAAAGCCTTACACAGAAGGCTGCTTAAGTTGAATTTTGAAGGTAAAGAGGTGGTGTGTAAGAGGGAGGAGAAAAGAGGGGGTAAATTCCAGCCATGGAGGATGGCCAGTATAAAGGTATGGTACATGGAAATAGATGATGGAATACCTACTGTGTTGTAGAGTAGAGAATAATAATCAATAGCCTGGGAAGAGGTTAGGGTCAGGTTATAAAGAGCTTAATGAGCTAAAAAGAGACATTTTTGAAAATTAAATGTCTGGCACAAATTATAAGTCCAGCCCCCACAGCCAAAGATATCTCTTATTGAGGGAAATGCTATTAAGTATTAGTAAAATTTTGGAATTGAATTCACAGAATCATGATCTTTGTGGTCCAACTTCTACCTAAACAAGAATTCCCTCTATTCAATACCCACCATGTGGTCGTCAAGCCTTCTGTTTGAAGACTTATTCTGAGGGGAAAAATTTATTATCCTCCAAGACAGTGCATTCCACTTTTGTACAGCTCTAATAGTTAGAAAGTTTTTCCTTACATCAAGCTTAAATTTGCATCTTTGCATCTCATTGCTCCTGTAACTCGGGAAGAAGCATAATAGCGTGTCCCTTTTTTTATATGGCAATGATCTTCATAGTTATTTCAAGTCTATTAACCATTATGGTTGCCCTTCTCTGCACATTCTCCTTAACAGTGTCTTTCTTTAATTGTGCTCAGAATTGAACACAATATGCCACATATGTTCTGACTAGGACAGCATACAACAAGATTATCACCATCCTAGTCATAAATACTATGTGCTCTCTTAATGAAGCCTGAGAATTCAGTTTCCTCATCTGTAAAATGAGCTGAAGAAGAAAATGGCAAACCACTTTGGTATCTCTGCCAAGAAAACCACAAATGGGGTCAAGAAGAGTCAGACACGACTGAAAAACAACTGAATAACAATAAAAATTCAGCCAGTTAATAAACTATGTGCCAGATACTGTGCTAAGTGCAGGGGGTATAAAGACAAAAGATAGTCCTTGCTCTCAAGGACCTCACAGTGTAATAGAGAAGGCAACATGGAAACAACTGTTGTACAGATAATCTATATATTCAGAATGACTGAAAATAATCAACAGATGGAGGACATTAGAATTAAGGAAGACCAGGCAAGGCTTCCTGTAAAAGGTAGGATTTTAGCTGGGACTTGAAGGAAGCCAGGAAGCAGAGATGGGAGAGAGAGAGTGCATGAGGAGACAGCTAGTGAAAGTGTATGGAGTTGAGGGATGGGGTGTCTTGTTTGAGGAATAGGTCTTGTTTGAGGAATAGCAAGAAGGTCCATGTGACTGGATTACAGAGTGTAATAAGGTGAGTAAAGTGTAAAAGGATTGGAAAGATGGGGATTTTGAAAGCCAAATAGAGGGTTGTGTAATTGATCCTGGATTCCTCATTTTGATTGTGAACTTTTCAGAGTTTATTCAGTAGGCAGTGCAGGGTGACATGGTCAGACCTGCAATGTGTCACTTTGACAGCTGAATGGAAGATGGAGTCAGGAGAGACTTGGGGCAATGAGATCAACCAACAGATTGTTGTAATAGGCATGAGGTAATGAAGTGTAGTAGCAGTGCCAGAGGAGTAAAACTTATGTGAGAGACCCTTAGCAACAGATTGGATATGGGAGTTGAGAGAGTAAAGAGTTGAGGATCACACCAAGGTTGCAACCCTGGGTGATTGGGATGATGGTGGTGCCCTCTATAGTTCATTAGTTCAGTTTTAGATGTATTGGGTTTAAGATGTCTATAGGACATCCAATTTGAAATATCTAAGAGGCAGTTGGAGATTTGAGATCTGATATCAATAGAGAGGTTAGGACAGGATAAGTAGCCATGAAAATCATTAGCACAAAGATGATAATTGAATTCATGGGAGCTAATGAGATTACCAAGTGAAATAATAGAGGGAGAAGAGAAAGGGGCCCAGGATTGAGGTATCATAGGTGTCCATTATGCACATAGAAGTGAAACCAAGCCATGACTTGAAAGAAGATCCAACAAAGGAGAAGGAGAAGTCATCAGATAGATGGGAAGAGAACCAGGAGAGAGTGATGTCATGAAAACCTAAAGAGTGTCAAGGAGATAAAGGTAATCAACAGTAGCAAAAGTGGTAGAAAAGTCCGTAAGGATGAAGACTGAGAAAAGGTCACTGGTTTGACAATTAAGAGATACTTGGTAATCTTGGAGAGAATTTCAATTGAACAATGAGATTGGAAGCTAGATTGTAGAGAGTTAAGAGAGAGGACAGGACAGGACAAGATAAGACATGAAGGCACTTATTGTAGATGGTCTTGCTTCTCAAGGAGTTTAACCACACATGGAAGGAAAGATGTGGGATGACAGCTAGCTTGGATGAATGGATCAAATGAGAGGTTTTTGAGGGTGGTGGAGACATGGAGATATGTATAGACAGTAGAGAAGCAGCCAGTAGACAGAGAAAAACTGAAGATAAGTGGGGGTGCTAGACTGGGAGTCTGCTGGAGAAGATGGAATGGAATGGGACCACTTGTGCAGGTAGAAGGCTTTGCTTTGGCAAGGAAAAGAGAGAGAGTTGAAGAAGGAAATAGTGGCAGAATGCATATGAATGATAGGAGGAGAGAAGTAGCAACTCTTGGCAGATGACCTCATTTCAGTGAAATATGAGGCAAGATTCTCAACAGAGGGTGAGACAAGGGGGATACATGAAAAGTTGGAGGAGGGATGAAAAGGTTTGGAAGAACAACTTTGGTGAATGGAATAGGGAAGCCAGCAGTAAAGCTGTTACCTTAGTACAATGAGAGCCCAGTTGAGGGTGTGTAAAATAAATGCATGATGGATCCAGTCAGCACAATTTTGTGATTTTCTCCAGCATCATTTAGTGGCATATGTCTAAGAGTGAAAGCAGCAGATGGTGGGAGTGATCTCAAGTTGAAGGTTGGCAAGGCAAATAGAGTGACATTATAAGGGGGAAAAGGACTATATTTGAACCAGGTGACTAAGATTGGGAAACAAGACGAGTATAGTCATGGAGGGATGGTGGCCCAGGAAAGAACTGAGCACTCATGGGGTGGAGATCATGGTGGGAATGAAGAACAGGGTTTAGGGTTAGAAGGCAATGAGTGAGAAGTGGAATGATGATAGATTGTGGTCAGATGTGGCCCATTTATTTGTGTATTTTTGAGGCTGTAGGGAAGAGTAGCTCATATGAAATGAGTGTCTTGAGGAACTATGCAGTTAGGGTGTTTGAGGAATGTATTATTATTTATGTTAATGTCCTCTAATATGAAGGCAGGAGTTAGGGAGGAAAGAAAGACTGTGCTGAAATATTGAGGAAAGAAGGAGAATGTCCTAGAGATTGGTAGAAAACAGCTATCAGAATTTTGATCGAATGGCAGATTGAATTGAGTAGATATTAGAAGAGGAGAGGTCACTGAGTAAAAGTGATAGAAGGAGAAGCTGGAATGGTAGTGGGGAATAATGAGTATTCCAACTCTCTAACCTTGATCAGTGAGTTGAGGGGGATGAGTGAAAGTGTAGCCAGTGCTGTGTGTCATCAGGAAGAGTCCAGGTTCTTAGCGAGAGACAGAAAATGGAAGGAGTGAAAAAGGAAAAGATTTAAAATGAAAGTAAATTTGTTTACTTATGGAGCAAGCATTCTAGAGAGCACAGTGGAAAGGGAGGGGGCATAAGTATAGAGTGGCGTTTTGTGGGGAATGAGAATAAGGGATTGGACAAGGGGAAAAGAGAAATTGAGGATTGAATGATAAACTGCATAGGGTACACAGATTGTATTAGCTTTCTTGGCTACCATATGAAATGGAATGGAGTGGAATGAAAAAGCATTTGTTAAATCCTTTCTATGGGTATAGAACTGTGTTAAATGCTGAAAATAAAAATAGAAAATTAGGACAACCTTGACTCGTAAAGAGCTCACGGTTTATTTGGGAAAGAAAACAAATAGAGGAAGGTCCATGCTCGTGGCAGATGGAAAGGCCAGGTGTAATACTTAGCAACACAGATGGCAAGGTCCCAAGGATGTTGGAAACTAATGACAAATCATATGGCCTCCTGCCAAGAAGATAATGGGTCCAGTGGTTAGAGTAGAGTGGGATACCTTCAAAAGTTAGCATCCAACTGACAGTAAGTATCCTGTGCCTGGTAGGAATTGGGCCACATCTCAGCAAAAGTTGGTTGGGATAGCAGGAGGGTCATCACTCCTAACTGGACTAGCAGGTGGTTTATGCTCTGGGATGAGAAAGGGAAAGGTTTCTGACCTATGTGACATTGTTAACACATTCAAGGACTTTTAGTCAATTAAATTCCCTAGATCTTTTTCAGATGAACTTCTACAAGGAATCATCTCCCTCTATATCCTTGTCAGAATCCTGACATCTCCATCTCCTCACTCCTTAGCTTCTTTAAGGAACTCTAGTTCATTTTTAATCCTGGAATCCCTAGCACCTAGGGCAGAGTTAAACAAATACTAGGCATTTTAAAATGTTTAATCCAGTTATAAGGAATGGTTTTTAAAATATGCTTAATCCAGTTATAAGGAATGGTTTAATAAACAATTTTTAGACTAGAGAAGACTTTGGGGAATTAACAAATTGTCTTCAGATATTTGATAGACTATCACATATAGGAGAGACTACCCATGTTCTATAATTTCTAATAATTTGAACTGGATCTAATGGGTGGAAATTTCAAAGAATTTTATTTTGGTCTGATATTAGAAAGAAGTTTCTAATGAATATTTATATTCAACAATGGAATAAGCTATCTCCAAGATTTTGCCCTCTTTACTGGATATATAGCCACAAAAGTAGAAGTGTTTTCTAGCAGAATTACTCAAACGTGGACTGTTTGCTCAATGGAAGATTGGACTTAATGATAATTACAAAGGTTACTTCCAAATCCAGTCTTGTGACTGTACATGTTTGAATTTACCTCCTGCTTATCTTTTCTCCTCCTCATCCTCTGCTCAGTAAACCAGAAACTTTGTAACAGTGTTTGGCTTATTTCTCTTCTACATTTACTATTTGTCATCAGAAAGGTTTGTTATTTTTTATTTCACAGTGTCTTATATTTCTCCATTTTCTTTGCTATCACCTTGGGGATATCACTTTAACCTTCCTGGGCTTCTGGAAAATGAGAAAGTACGACTAATGATCTTTGACATCCCTTCCAATATTAACAAATGCTACTGGAATCCAGGCCCTCACAATTTTACTCCTAGATGATTGTAACAACCACCTCATGTTAGACTTCCTTTCTTTCAGACCAGAGGTTCTCAAACTTTTTGGTTTCAGGACACCCTTATACTGTTAGAAGTTATTGAGGGCCCTAAAGAGCTTCTGCTTCTGCGGGTTACCATGCAAGAACAAACATTGGGCCAGATTTGGCCTAAGTTTAACAACCTCTGCTCTAGACCACTGGTTCTCAAACTTTTTAGTCTTAAGACCCCTTTCAACCTTAAATGTTATTGAGGATTCCAAATAACTTTTTTTTAAAAATGTGGGTCATAGCAATCAGTACTTACTATATTAGAAATTAAAACATCTTGATATTATTATGAACATAGTTTTGACCTCATGGATCTCTTAGAAAGACTTTGAGGCCTGTAAGTCTTCCCCAAACCACACATTGAGAACCACAGACCTAGAGTATCTTCCTCTCTCTAATATATTAAGAAATCTTCCTTCACTATCATTTTTTATTCTTGCGCCTGTAGTCCATCCCCATGTCTGTCTTTGATCTCTTACTATTGAAATGCAGTACTAATGGGGGTTTGGGGAGGTAAAGGGAAGCCAAAATTTCTTTTCCCCAGCTTCTTTGCATCCCTTCCATCCCTAGAGATAGACTTAAAGTTTTAGAACTGAGAATTAAAAGAACTCTTAGATACTATCTAACTCAAAGATTAAGATTTATTAATAAATGCCTCACAAGTATCTCATTTTATCAAAACAGTAACCTTGGAAAGTAAGTGCTATTTTTCTCCCCATTTTACAGCTAAGAAAACTGTTACAGACAGAGGTGAAGGGACTTCTTTCTGAGGGTTACACAACTAGTGAAAATCAGACAACTGGTGAGTGTCTGAGGCTAGATTTGAACTTTGGTCTTCTGACTCCAGACCTACAGCTCTTATCCACTGCACCATTTAGTATGAATGTACCTCAGCTTCTGTGTGTGTTACGATCATATATCAAAAGCTGCTTCTCAGAGAGTATCTATTACAACCTCCTTATTTTACAGATAAGGAAACTGAGGTGAGAGAAATGAAGGGGCCTCATAAGGTTACACAGGTAGCAAAGACCAGAGGCAGGATTTAAACTAAGATCTTGTTACAAAGACAGTGCTCTTTCATTTAAGCAGTAATAATACGTATTGGATTGGATTGTGGAAAAACCTCTAGAGTAAATAGTCTGTCAATGGAACAAGGAATAATTAAATTTCTTTGTCACACACATACACACACACACACTCAATTTGGAACATTAATCTTAATATAACATCATATCTCACAAGTAGAGAAAGTATTTTCAGTGTGCTGTCTCCCCTCCATCCCACCAACCCTTTGAGATAAGTACTATAAATAATAACCATTTTAAACATAAGTAAACAAAGACCCAGGGAAGTAAACTGGCTTGTCCATTGTCATATAGTTTGCTAGTAAGTATTAAAAGGATATCTTGCTTGTGGGTACATGCCAATACATATAATTAGGAGCTCAACAAAAACAAATAGAAAACAGGGCTTATCATCAAAGAAATATTCAAAGCACTTTTTCTTCTTAAATCACATTGTGTCACATTTCCTACACTTTTTGTGGAGTGGTACCCACTTTGGAGAACAAGAAAAAACGCAAAAGATAATTTCCTAATTTTTAGTAAGCATCTGAGTTTTAAGATACTTTTAGATTTACTCATTCAAGGAATCATAATTATCACAGACTTTCAGAATGTCCCATCTGCAAGATTTGGGTTAAGTAGCACATTTTCTGTGCCTCACAATACTATTATTACACAACATCACATTGTTAGAGCTTTCTCTTAGTACAAACAGTGCGTTCATCATGTACTGTAATTCTCTTATCAGTTTGCTAAGTAGTCATGTGATTATCACCAGCGGCTCCCTGTTGCTCCTGGGATGAGGTATGGACTTCTCAGCCTAGCATTTAATGTGATCTATGGCACTTTTCCATTTTTCTCCTTTTACTAACCCCCATGTACTCCAGCTAGTCTTGGCCACCTTTCTGTTCCTCTCTATGTTATAGATTCTGGCTCTATATCTGCCAGTGCAAAGATGGTTCCATTCTTCTGGAACATACTCTCTCTGTTTGGTGACCTCTTAGAAGCCCAAGCCCAAGGGGTTTCTCTTACTTGAAACTTTTCTTTACCTTCTGAAATTAATTTTTATTTATATACTAATTATGTCACCTGACAGTTTGTTGGGAGCAGAGACTTTCATTGTTGTTATTTTGGGAGCAGAGACTATTTCATTTTTTTGTTTTTGTGTCTCCATTACTTAACCTATATTAGGCACTTGGTAAATGTCTCTTGAATTTAATTAAAGCATCATGAAATTGATGCATTTATATACTCCAAAGAATGCCTTGAATAGTTCTGTCTAAGGTAATGTCTGCCAGAGCACCTGCCTGGTACATAACCTTAATTATAACTCTGCATGTGTGTTAGTGTAGTAGGCAATGTATTTATTAACTAATTGATTTTAAACATCATTTAATAATTTATTGAAATAGCATCTATAGGTACAAATGACTCTGAACTCAATTTTCTTTCAAAGTTCCCCAACATGAGTGTGATGACTTTTAGGATTTGGAAGTTAGAGACACCTGAGTTTAAATCCTTTCTCTGACAGATAATACTTTGGTAGTATTTGATATCTGAGTATCATCTAATCTGTAAATAGGTATAATAATACTTATAATACCTACTATCTACCTCATAGAAATGTTGTGAGAAAAGTGTTCTGTAAGTTCTAAAGCACTTTATAAATTAGTAGGTAGCATATTCTTATGAACTAATTAAACATTTCACTAATCAATATGTGAAAGACTTATAATTTCATTAATATGGGTTTCCCTTCACTGATACATATCAGTTCTCTATGACATAGAGAAGTCATCATGTTATGGTCAACCTAAAAAGACAAGGAATCCTGACAAGGATTATGAGTAAATGTGAAACTGATTGAGGGTGTTGTCAGTGTTATAGAACTATGTAGAATTTCAGTTGAAAATATAACATTGTTTTCTACTTAGTACTTTGTTATCACAAGTTAAATAACAGTATATGAAAAATTACTTAAATTTAGCCACACTCAGAATCCTCTATGTAGCGTGTCTCACTTATCACTACTTTAACAAATGTTCACTGCATTTAGAACTAAAGTTTTCTAAATCAGTGTTTTGCTGTGCATAAAAATTGCATGTTATAGCATCGAACAATAATTGACTTACTATTATTGGAGCTGAGAATTGGTCCAACCCTTCTCAAAAGCAATTTGAATTTTTTTTTAAAGGTGACTAAAATATCTATACCCTTTGACCCAAAGATCCCACTGCTAGACATATATACCAAGGGAGATGGGTTCTAAATATACACAAACTATTCATAACAGCACTATTTTTTAATAGGAGGGGGGAAAACAACCTAGAAATCAAATAGACTGAGGAAACATTGGCATATTCTGCAGCTCTCTTGTAGTAAAATAGCCAGGCTGATATTTGACCCTACTCTTCAGTGATTCATTTCACTTCTCTGGGCCTTAGTTTCTCTTCCTATAGGTGGAAGAGGATTAGTTCAGATCATTTTAAAAGTTTCTTCCAACTCTGACATTTTAAGAGTAACTCATTAGCCCAGTTACAAGCTACTAGCATGTCCTAATCCAACACATGAGGGAGCCATGGTTCTTTGTTGTGACCCACATGAAAACATCTTGCTTTCCTGTTCCCTGTGGATAGAAGTATCAGGTACAGATTTGACTATTATTTGTTTACTTTATATGGTTTTTCTGTACTATTTGCCTTTAGATCCAGGACCTAGGTTTATCAAAGATTTTGCAGATCATTCAGGTTGAACGTTCTGCCAGATAAATTATGTTTCGTGGAGGAGGAAGAAGATTGTGTTAAGGCATGGACAGGGAAGAGGGAAGGGACATCCTGTCATTTTAGCCTGTGTTGTTTGCTAGAGCTTTATAATACCTGTTACGCTAGTGGCCATAAATTGGACTCCTCAGTGATTTTAAAACACTTTAGTAGGGATAAATGGTGGAGAGAGAATGTATATCTGTGATACATTTTATAGTTCAGGCAGACTCACTCCAACTCAAAGGTTCCATGTGCATTATTCCCTTACATTGCGTTTGGATCTATCTACCAGTGTTTTCTCATTACAGTCCATAATAATTATGTTCCAGATCATGGACTGCTTGCAGCTTGGTACTCCCACTGGGGACAATAGTATGTTTCTAGCTGCTTCCTATGAGGCATCTAATGGTTATTACCAAACATGGTTAACATGTTTTTCATACGTTTTTAAATGTTGGAGTGGAATTGATAATTACAACACAGTTATTTTGTTTTGGAAAGAAGCCATTGAGTGCAAGTTACAGAAAAACATAAATAAATTTTGGGTTGAGGAGAGCCAACAGCTTAGCTAGAGGTTTAGTTCTGGTTTGGGTGGAGGACTTGAGATGAGTGGGATGTGGAAAGCAGCAAGACGGTGATACAAAGGTAACCAAGAGGAGCTTATAAAAACCATCAAAATTTCTTTTTATGTGGACCCAGTGAAGAATAGTGGAAAGAAGCCTGGACTTGTCAGAATACATAGCCTGATACCTCAAGATTGCTTTTGACCACCTGTGTGAATTTAGGCAAAGCACTTCACCTCTCTTGGGTTTCATTTTTCTTGTCTGTAAAATGAAAAGGTTTTCCTAGGTTTCTAGGTTCTTTCCAAACTTTAAAATCTATGTTTATACACTCATATGAGTCAGAGAATAAATGAGCATTTATTAACTGCTTACTAATGTATAAAGCACTATGCTTAAGTGCTGGGGATACAAATAAAAAAAAAAGCAGGTAGCCCTTGGTCTCATTATACTCTTGTTCTAATAGAGAGAAACAACATAAACAGGAAGTTTCACTTGTAAGTCATATCAAAAGGCCCTGTGGTTCTTAGGGTACAGCCACAAGGTAGATCCATTTAAATAATTAAATGTAATATGATTAATTAATCAATTAATTAATTGATTGAGTCTTTACTGTTTTTCCATTGACAAAAACATTCATTTCTATGTTGAACCATTTGATAGTGCCAAGGATTTCAGTGGCAAGAACGTTTTTTTTAACCAGGTAGCATCATATAATAGCTTAATAACAGTTGTCTTGCAAAACTCGAAAAAAAAACTATAGAGAGAGAACTTACTGATGTTATTTGATAATGAGATATTCTGTGACAGGATTAGCATTTGCAAACAAAACTAAGGGCAAAAAACATCATTGATGGAAGACATGTCAGTAAAAGTTTAATCATACATAATCTCAACATACTTGGAACCTTTCTTATTCATATCAGTCATATATTTCTTTGCATCTTTTTTTCATTATGCTCACTAAAAAAATAAGACCTCATATAGCCTTTCACTATAATTTTTTACAAAGATTTTAAAAGTAATTATTGTTAAATGAATATGGTTATAGTATGATTAGAAAAGCATTTCACCAGAGTAGATCTTTTCAAGAAGTATTCTTTATTCATTACTAATACAAAATTTGGTGGGAAAAATATACATTTGGCATTTACTCTTATTTGGACAAATTTCAGTTTAGAATTTATTCCCCAAACTATACTGACTTTAGCTACAAGTCATTATTTTTGTACTTTATAAAATGTGTATTATGAAAGAGCTACCAAAATTGATCAAAAAAATATTTTTTAACTTTGTTCATTTAGTAAAAAATGCACATAATATGTTTTAATTAGAGAAGAGATGTAATCACATTTCTGATTTTATCCTGTCCTCATCTTTTGTCTCTGTAACCTCACAAATTCTGTGAATTAAAAAAAATTCTTGTTACTTAGTCTTCTGGGATAGAATTAAGTGAAGGCATAGGGATTTATATTCTTTCTAATAGCAGCTATTCATATGTTTTCTAAATTAAAGGGGAAAGCTAACCAGAATTCTCAAGAGTTCTAGCATGTTCTGCTTTAGGCTAGATAAAATGAATCAGGGCAGCTAGGTGGTGCAGTGAATAGAGCACCAGTGCAGGAGTCAGGAGGACCTGAGTTCAAATCTTACCTCAGACACTTGATACTCACTAACTGTGTGACCTTGGGGAAGTCACTTAACCCCAACTGCCTCATCCTGGGTCATTTCCAGTCATCCTGATGAATATCTGGTCACTGGATTCAGATGGCTCTGGAGGAGAAGTGAGGGTGGTGATCTGCATAGCCCTCCCTCACTCAAAACAAAGTTAAATCATGTCATATTTCTCTGATGGCATGGTCTTCTTTGGCAGTGAAGGATGAACACACACAGATGAAATGAATATTGTACATTCTGAGTTGCTCTAGAATTAAGCTAGTATTGTGGTGTCTTACTTTAGTAATAGCAACTATTGTTCCTTTAAGTAACAGATATTTTCAGTCCTTCACCGAAGATGGGGCAAAATAGCCTTATTATCTAGATAGGGAAGATGAGACGTTTCCTTGAGAATAATTTAATACTTTTTGTTTCCCACCCTGAGGTTTATATTAACACTGTATATAACTATTTTTTTCAAAAATAGAAAACACAAGTAGGAAGAAACCTGAAAATATAATATTATGAGGAAAACAAAGTACCTAAGTAAATTTGAGGCACTGGGCCATTCAGTGTTTTCAAATGTTTTCTTCATTTTAATTGCCCTTTGCCACATAATTTCAGTTGATCCACAAAGGAAGTTGACAAATTTTTAAAAAATTTAAAAAACAAATTCTCCCTCACTTTGTATCCAATGTGTTAGAAAAATCTAGGCTACGCTGAACCAGTTTTCTAAACCAGGAAACATCTGAACATCTGAAACATCTGTATCTGAATCCACATATAGATATTGAAGTCTTACCTGGTACCTCTCAAGCTAGTTGTTGTTACTACTCCATTACAAGCTTTCCCAGGGTTCCTAACAATGGCAGATGGAGAAACTAAGCTAAGAAACATTTTCTCCTCAGGAGTTTTTTTTTTCCATTCAGCTAAAATTCTCTTTTCTTTGCCATCCAACCCAATCCATCTATACCCTTATTGAGAAAGAACAAAAAACAACTTCTCTGTTACAAACATTTGGAATCAAGCCAAACAAGTTGCTGTACTGGCCATCTTTTAAAAAAAAGGTCTCATTCTGTGTTTTGAATTTTTTATCTCTCTCATCAGGAGATGAGTAGCATGTTTTCATCCTTAGTCCTGTGGAATCGTGGTTGATCATTATAATGATCAGAGTCCCTAATTATTTCAGAGCTGTTTTTCTTTACCATATTGTTGTCATTGTATCAATTGTTCTGTTCATTTCTGTCTTCATCAGTTCTTAGAAATCTCTGAAACCATCTCCTTCATCATTTCTTATAACACAATAGTATTTCATCACATTTATCAACCATATAATCTAATTTGTTCAGTCTTTCTCCAATTCATGGTGACCCTCTCAGATTCCCATTCTTTGCCACCTCAAAAAGAGCTAGAAATATTTTTGTACATCCTTAGAATTTGTTTTGCTTAGAACTAATCTCTCCCTTGATTGCTTTCCCTCAAATTTTCCCTTCTTCCCTTTCCTTCTTATTGCCCTGTTGAGTAAAATGCATTTCTCTACCCAGGTGTGTGTGTGTCGGTGTGTCGGTGTGTCTATGTGTGTTCTTCCCTGACTTTAACCAATCCAGGTGAAAGTGAGTTTCAAACATCAGCTATTCCCCATCCTTTCTTCTTGTTAGTATAGATGTCTATTTGTATATGCTGATGGTAAAAAAATTTTCCCCAACATTTCTTTCTTCCCCTCTGCCCCCAATATATTCTCCTTTTCCTCTTTTTCGATTCTTCTCATAAGATCATCTAGACATAACCTTGTCTAATTAGACTTCCTCTGATTCCCTGATAATGATTGGCTTCAGAAGGCACTCTGAACTTCAACTCTCCATATTTGAATACAAAGTTTATCCTTATTTATAGTCCTTTATGATTATTCATTTGTGAATTTTTATGTTACTCTTAACTTCTGTGTTTGGACTTCAAAGTTTTTATACAGCTCTGGTCTTTTCATTAGGATTGCTTGAAGCCCTCTTTTTTATTTAAGGCTCATTTTTCACCCTGTAGAATTATACTCATTTTTGTTGAATAAGTTATTCTTGGCTCTAAGCCTATAACTTTTCCCTTCTGAAATATCACATTCTAAACTCCATACTTCTTGATAGTGGTGACTGCTAAATTGTGTGGGATCCTGACTGTGGTCACTCAGTACTTGAATTCTTTCTTTCTGACTGCTTGCAGTATTTCTTTTTCTTTGACCACTCCTCATACCTTCCATACTGTAGAGGGAAACATCTCACTATCTCTCATCTCCTACATCCAATCTGTTGCCAAGGCCTCTTGATTTTACCTTTACAACATTTCTCAAATACACCCCATTCTCTGCTCTGTTATTGCCACCATCTGGTGCAGGCCCATATTATCTCATGCTTAGAGTATTGCAATAGCCTGTTCATGAGTTGGCCTGCCCCAAATCTCTCCTCACTCCAATTCATCCTCTGCTCAGCCACTACAGTGATTTTCCTAAAGCATAGGTCTGACCATGTCACTTCCCTATTCAACAAACTCCATTGCCTCCATGTCACCTCTGAAACCAAATCATCATCTTTACATTCAAAACTCTTCATTACCCAGCCCCTCCTACTTTTCCTGTCTTCTTATATCCCCTACCATTTACTCTTCAATCTAGTGATACTGACCTCCTTGTTTTACTCCAACAAGACACTCCATCTCTTGGATCCAGACATTTTTTCTGGCTGTCTTCTATGCCTGGAATACTTTTTCACCTCTGCCTACTGGCTTCCTTTAAATTCTAAGGAAAATACTGTCTTCTACAGAGGAAACCTTTCCCAACCTTTCTTAATTCTAATGGTTCCCTCTCAGTTATTTCCTATTTATCCTGGCTATAGCTGGTTTGTATATGTTTATTTGCTTTCTTTCTCTTTAAATTGTTAACTCCTTGAAATCAAGTATTAAATGTTACCTCTTTTTGTATTGCCGGTATTTATCACAGTTCCTGGCACATGGTAGGCATTTAATAAATGTTGACTGATTGATTGGCTTGAAAGGTCTGGGCAGTTTTCTATTAAGATTTCTTGCAATAGGATGTCTAACCCTCCCTCCCCCACCCCTTTTTAAATTTCTGGTCAGAGCCTTCGGGTAGTCCTATGACTTAATCAGTTTTTGCTATGAGACACCTCTTTTTCCCTTCCCTCCCCCCCACCCCCATCTTTTGATTTAATTCAGTAGTTCTTGTTGGTCTTTGAGTCATTGACTTTTAGTTGTTCCATTCTAGTTTTCAAGGAATGTGTTGTTTGGGCAAGGTTTTTTACCTCTTGTGCCAAGATGCTAATTCCCATTCTAGTTCTTTCTTCCATAGCTTTCATTTCTTTTCCAATTTTTTTTCCTCTAGTGCTTTCATTACGCTGATAAAACATTTAACTTTTTTTGTAATTCTTCAACTCTTCTAGGAATGCTAGTTGAATTTGTGACCAAACTTTTTATTACAAGGTTTTGCTTGCTGATATTTTGGAACCATTTTCTTCTTCTGGGTTTGTCTTGAGCATCCCTTTCAATTTATTAGCTTTTTATGGTGGGAGTCTCTTTTTGTTTGCTCATTTTTTCAGCCTACTTCCTGACTTTGCACTTTATGTTAGGCCAAGCTGTGTATACTTCTGGAAGCAAGGTCTAAGTTGTTCTGTTGCTGCTTTCTTGGGGATATTGAGTATTTTGTTATTCCAGGATCTCAAAGATAGTTCAGGCTGAGAACCTGAAAGCTTTCTATACTTGCATTGGTCTGATCAAAGGGAAAGTATGATTGGTGTCCTCCTGGTCCGAGCTCCACAAGTTCCTGACCTGAGTTTGAGTGTGAGCAATAGTTCTAGACTGATTGCTACTGGACTCTGCTCCTGTTAGCCAGCTGGGAAACTGCTGGTTCAGAGTAACAGAACTATAGGCTCCCTTTTGGTCTGAGATTTCTTCCCTGATTTTTTCTCTGCTGGCTTCATATTGGAACTGAGACCCTGCTCAACTCTTTGAGATCTGAACCACATTAGTTACTGCTTACTTCTGAACTTCCAGTACACACCTGAGGGCTCTTTACCACAGAGCATCACCTCTGAGCACAAGACAAGTGGGTGACAAAGCTTCCAGATTTGCATTGCTGCCCTGTTACTTTACAACATGGTATGTGGTCTGGGATCTCCTAGTGCACAAGCTTTCCCATATGTTTCTGGCTAGACCCTACCTCTCTCCAGTACCTGTGGATATTTCTGTCAGTCTCCCCACCCTGACCTGGTCTGGAAAATTGACTTATTATGACATTTTCTTACATTTCCCTATCAGGATCCAATCAGGTATTTCCTAATTTCCTAAATTTATTTGAAGTGGTATGAGAACAGGAAGCTTGCTATACCATTTCCTACTTCTCGGGTATCTTGCTCCACCTTCTTCTCAGAAATTTGCCTGAAAGTCTCCTTTTTCCCACTACTTAGTGATCTCCCAACTTAAGGGAAACAAAAAATAACTGGTTCTCAAAAAAAATTACAGAAAAGTGTCAAAATTTCATGTAAACTCATCAAGACAGCTGTTTTTTATAGCCTTATATACTGACTGGTACATCACTTTCACCTATGTGACCATCTCTGATCCTTCAATGTGCTGGGCAACACAAATAATCACTGGAATTTTCCCAAAAACAGAGCAGACAGTCCCCAGATGCCGGATCTGATGCTGTTGTATTCACATTTTGAAAGCATTTTAATTGCCATTATTCCAAAGTCTTATATTTAGAGCAGAATGTTTAGTAGTTTTCAGGTACATGTGGGTTTTTTTTTTCATCATCAAGATCTCTTAAAATTAATGAATAGTGACTCAGATGTCTACTTTTTAGTATTTCCCCTATTGAGCAAAAGTCTTATAGACTATAAGCCACATATAGACGCCTAAATGATAATCGACTTTTTAGAAGCATAATTTTTGTTACTATTTAGAAAAAAAAATAATTTTAAGTTAATTATAAGTAGATACTGAGACTTTTGCACAAAAGGTAAAATACAAACTTCTTGCAGATTTCTGACTATACTTGTCTGTTACAACAGCTGTTACATTGTCTTTAGAATTCTACTTTTTCAATTTGGCATGAAACCTATTAAGCCAATATATGATAGAACAAAGACAAATCCCAACATTGAATAGCATTTACTTAGTTTAGATTGTGATATTTGTCACCATTTTTCAAATGTTAAGATGGTCAAGGATGTCTTTTACAGACCTAGGTTTGTAGGTCTATAAATTATAGATAAATTATATATAATGCAAATTATATACAATTTTTACCTACATATATACACAATATTATATATACATACACATATATACACACATACATTCATATAAATACACATACATATATGTTTGGGCTTATTTCATACAAATGCAAACTGCCTGTCCTTATCCTATACTTTTAAAATGTTCTCTGTGGTGAAATCATTTGTAAGAGAGATTCTGATAGCATGTTGCCTAATATCTGCCAAATAATACTGTTCTTTAAGGTTTATAATTCTTTTTCTTTATAATAATATGATACTATCTTTGTTACTTCGGGCATTAAATCTACTAACAAACATTTTTAAGCACCATCAGGTATATTATCTTTCTTCCAAACCTAACCCTGTTCTTGACTTCTTACTTCTATTTAGATGGTACCCACCATCTTTCTAGTCACCTTGGTTCATAATCTTGTTGTTGTCTAAAACTCCTCACTCTCACCACACGTATTCAGTAAGTTACCAAGTCTGTGTCTACAGCATTCATCAATATATCACCTTCTCTTTATTCATATAACCACTATCTAAATTTAGGCTTTCTTATCACTTTCTACCTGGAATATTGCTATAGCCTCCTATTTGGTCTCCTTGCCTCAAGCCACTGGTTTCCTGGACCAAAGAATACATGAAGGGGATCAAAACGTAAAAAGCCCTAGAAAGGTAAATGTAAAGTAGGTTGCCCCTTAGCTTCTTTATGTCTCAGTTTCTACTCCTATAAAATAGAGGGCCAGACTAGATGGTCTCTAATATCCCTTTCATTCTTAAATGTTATGAATCCTCTGAAATAAGTAATGTAGATTTTATTATCCCACTTTGTAGATGAGAAAATCAAGCCTCAGAGAGCTTGAATAACTTACATATATATCCATGTATCTAAAAGTGTCAGTGCAGGTATTTGAACCCAAGATTCTTGCCTCTCAGTTCAGAACTTTTTTCATTTATACCATGTCTGTCTGTCCTGTCCCCGTCCCCTGCCCTTGTGTGTGTACACACACACACACACACACACACACACACACACACACACACGCGCTCTCTTTTACCGCTTATGAATCACTTAATCATAGATTTGGTGCTGGACGGGACCTCAGATGTCATGATACCCACAGAATAGTACCTAAAGGAATTTCTAGTGGCTTGCCTCTGTTGCCTACTTTGAACCCTTATCCATCCTTTATGTTTTCTGTATTGTGTTCATTCTTTTTATTCCCCTCCTACCCTGGTCTTTAATTCTTTCTCCTTGGCCTTTACATTGTTCCGCCCTATTGGTGACATTTGTGCCTAATAATATGACAGTGGTGGATTAAATAAAGGTAAATTTCAATCAGTATGTTGGCTATGCACACTCATTTCAGATAGATAAAGTACTTATTATGGATTTACTATATGCTGTGCACTGTGCTAAGCTTTATATTTAATGATATATGTGACCCATCTTATTTGCAAGATGATTCAGCATGAACATTTGAAAACAATCTTGCCTGATCTTGTTGCTCTAGTAATCTTTTTTTATATTAATAAGTAGAATGACAGTAGGATGTGTAATGGCAGTAATTCACAAGAGTGACTTTTAGACCTTGTTCTATAGTTATCCCCACCTTAAGATGTTTTATCATATTTTCAATATATCATTTATCTTATTGAGTGGTAGCACTTCAGACTTAAAAGTATAATTAATTTGAACCAACTCAACTGAGTTTTTGAGGCCGTGCTAGAACACAAGCTTTGGGAGAAAGGCTTTGAGTATAATTGGGCTGGTATTGGACTATATTCTGTATCTGTTTTGTAAAAGATGTCTCATCTAAGGACAAACCTTGCTAAGAAGTATAGGGAGACTCATTCATAGTCTGTCCGCTAGCCATAGCAACTTGAAGTTTCAGTTCTATAAACATTAAGTACATACTGTGTGCATTTTGCTAGACCCTGGGGATAAAAAGAAAAATGGGGCAGGGGAGAAACAATTCTTGCCCTTGTTTCTGTTATACAGTTCACATTTTCTTATTAACAACTTTTTATTTAAATATATAAATAGTTCAGGTTTCAGTTTTTTCAAAGGTAAATTATTAGTACAGTTTGCAGAATAACGAGAGAAAGCGTGGGGAAATTAGAGCACCGAATTCATTGCTGGTGGAGTTGTAAACTGATCCAACCATTCTGGAAAGCAATTTGGAAATATGCCCAAAGGGCTATAAAAATGTGTATACCCTTTGACCAGCAATACCACTTATAGGTCTGTATCCCAAAGAGATTATAAAAATGGGAAAAGGATTCATATATGTATGAAAATACTTATAGCAACTCTTTTTGTGGTGGCCAAGAACTGGAAACAGAGGGGAATGCCCATCAATTGGGAAATGGCTGAACAAGTTGTGGTATATGAATGTAATAGAATACTATTGTGCTATAAAAAATGAGGAACAGGAAGACTTCAGAGAGGCCTGAAAGGACTTATATGAACTGATGCTGCGTGAAGTGAGCAGAACCAGGAGAACACTGTACATGGTAACAGCCACAGTGTGCAATCACTAACTTTGATGGACTTAGTTCATCTCAGCAATGGAAGGACTTAAAACAATTTCCAAAAGACTCATGATAGGAAATGCCATCAACATCCAGAGAAAGAACTACTATGGAGTCCGAAAGCAGATGGAAACATACTATTTGCTTTCTTTTTTTTTTGTTTTGTTTTGTCTTGTTTTTTCTTTCTCATGATTCCTCCCATTACTGTGAAAGTATGTTTAATAAGAATGTATATGTAGAGCCTATATTAGATTGTACACTGTCTGGGGAATGGGGAAGAGAGGGAGGCAGAGAAAATTTAAAACTCATGGAAGTGAATGTTAAGAACTAAAAATAAATTAATTTGTTAAAAAAAAAAACAATGAAAAAAAGTAAGAGGTAAACATTTAAAATACTCCTTTAAAGACCGTGTAACTGCTCTTCTTGAAACATTTGTACTTGTCTTTCACCTTAACTTCATTTTACTGATTCATCTTCTAAAAGATCACTAAAACTCTCAATAACTTTGGTTGAACTTTACTCATATGAGAGCAGTTCTTAACAAAAAATTTTGATAACTTATAGGAGTAGCACATGAATACATATGTGTGTGTGTGTGTGTATCCTCCTTTTGTAGAAAATCTGAGTAAGGCCTTTTCCTAGTCAGTATCTTAAAATAATAAAGGCAGTCATACATTTGGATGATACTTTCTAAAGCCTTTTATACTAGTTATCCTTTCTGGTTTTCATACTAGATCTATGGGGTAAGTAAGAAACTGAGACATAGAAAAATTATTTTTAAGGTCCTATCTGCTGTTTTTTTTTGTTAGATTAGATTAGACTTGGTTATTTGTAGCAATAGTTCTACAGTTCAGGTATAATAATTTCAAGTCTAGTGTTCTTTCCACGAGGCTCTATTTTGTCTTATCTCTAGCACATTTTCTGACACACAGTAAATGCTTGATGCTTGTTGATTGATTTGCCTCTATGATGATGTCCACATTTGGGTGTGCAAAAATATGTAGCACCTTTAACAGTGAACTAATCAACATTACTCATTTGGTCTCCACATCAGTGTATTTCCTTGGATATTTTAAATGAATAGAACAACAGATTATACCTTTCAGAAGGTTAGCAGTTTTAAAGGTCCTTTTTTGATAAAGCCAGTGATTTGGGTTGTTTTTTTTAAAGGTTGGTCTTTGAAAAAGACTGCCTGGACTTGTTTATCACATTTCCCAAATTTTAGTTGCTTTATATATAAGCTAAAAATAAAGCTGAATTAAAACAACCCTAAATTGTTAAAAAAAAAAACAAAAAAAAAAAAAAAAACGCTCGCTATGAGTATGATATTTGTGGTATATTGTAAAAACTATGAGTAGTGGTCAGCAAAGAGAGGCTTTAAATCCCACATCTGGTGTCTGGTGGCTTTATGACTATAGGTAGATCCCTTAATTTCTCTGAGCCACAGTTTTCTCATCTGTACAATGAGGATAATAATTATCCATGAGCTCCTATCTGATGGATTTGTTGTGAGCATCAAGATAATATAT
The DNA here is from genome assembly GCF_028372415.1 of Notamacropus eugenii. Classification (NCBI taxonomy): domain Eukaryota; kingdom Metazoa; phylum Chordata; class Mammalia; order Diprotodontia; family Macropodidae; genus Notamacropus; species Notamacropus eugenii. The sequence goes on along the minus strand of NC_092873.1, from coordinate 191,599,107 downwards.
GTAAAATGTTTTGCAAATCTTAATGTACTTTATGAACATCAGGTAATTTAAAGAAAAAAAAAGAATGTGTGTTGGATAGCGCATCTGACATCGAGTCAGAAGACCTGGATTCACATACTACCTCAATCACTTAATAATTCATTTAAACTCTCAGACCCTTTGTTTCTTTATCATTGAAATGGGGATAATAATATTTATACTAACTTTCACAGAGTTCAGATTAATTCAAGAAGAACTTATTAAGGGCCTATTTGTATTCCAGGCCTTCTATGAGATATTAGGGATACAAAAACAAAAGAATTCCTGTACTCAGAGAATTTATTTGTGAGGAGGTGTTTTGAAAACCTCAAACATAATATACATCTGAGTTAGGTTCTGATACTATAATCACTGTTGCTTCTGCTATCTGAAAGTTTAGTCTGACTAGGTTAACTTGATACAATTAGATAAAAGAATGACACATGGTCCTAGGAATGTAAAAATGCCTTCAAAGCCTCAGAATAGGATTTAGGCATTTTATAGTCTAATTGTCATTCTTTAAACCCACTAATTATGTTCATTAGGGGAAAAGCCAATCTGAATTTAAAATAATTTTTTACAAGTTTTTTTTTTTTAACATCCATTCTGTGTTTTGACCTAAGATGATAAAATTGTAAAACAGAGCCTTTAGGATCTGATTTAACTAAAAAAAATAACAACTGCCTGACTTCAAGTATCATTTATATGCCTTGGAACACAGCTTCTAAATCTATACCTACAGCCCTAAACCTTCTCCCAGCCTGCAGACAACATTTCTTCCTAATTATATTCACCTGTATATCTCACCCCACCCCAGATTTGATAAAACAAAACTGATTATCTTCCCCAGACCAGATCTGTTTCTACCAATGACATCACCATTTACCAGTTCACCCCTTCTGGAAAACTTGGGGACATCTTTGTGTCTTCTCCTCTCTTCTTTCCCCATTCCTCATTAGTCACTGTTGCCAAGCCCCATTAGTTCTTTGCAATGTTTCTCAGATCCCATCCTTTCCTTTCCCACAGACTGTGCTCATTTCCTCACAATTAGATGGTTGCAATGTTCTTTTGACTGGTTTTCTGCCTTCAGTCTGTCCTTGATTCAATTCACCCTGCAGAGTATCACCACATTTATCTTCCTAAAGTCCCACTTGGATTGGCCAGTCTCCTGGTTTGAAATATATAATGGCTTCCAGTTATCTAGTTAATAAAATCCAAACACTTTAACTTGCTATTTGAAGCCTTCCATAATCTGGTCCCAGACTGTTTCCAGTATCCTCTCACACAGTTCCCCTACAACAGGTACTCTGTATTCTGGCTAGATTGGAGAGAGCTCTGGAAGCATTCACTGCTGCTGCCACTGCTGCTTCAGTCACACCCTAATGCTCCTAGTTTGCTGGAGTTGGGGCTGTGCTAGTTCAGCTTGCACTGGACTGTGCTCATTTCTTACCCAGGTATGACAGACCTTTACCTGCTGACCTTCTAAGTTGTTTTTGGCATCTGTGGGCTAAGAGATCTGGAAACTACCATTGTGTGTGATTCAGTCACCCTCAAGGCCTGCTCTGAGTTTGTTGGAGCCTGATCTGCACTGGTGTGGTGAGTGCTGGACTGGGCTTGTCTTTTACCCTGGTGTAACAGACTTTTCCTACCAACCTTCCAGGTTCTCTTTTACTGGAAATTTGTTTCACTCTCTCTTTTTGTGGATTCTGCTTCTCTAGAATTTGTTTAGAGTCATTTTTTATAGGTATTTAGATGGGGTTAGGGGAGACTTGGGCAATTCCCAGCCTTTACACCACCATCTTGGCTCTGCCCCCAGAAGGTTTTATTTTTGATCCTATAGGTAATCAGAAGCTATTGAAATTTATTAAATAGGAGGGTGACATGAGTTTATCTATATTTTAGGGTTGTCTCTTTGGTAGCTGAGTGGAGGATTGAATAGGAAGAGACTTGAGAAAGGGAGAGCAATCAGAAGACTATTGTAATAGTCTAAGTATGAGATGATGATCAATTTGGCTAAGACATCATGTCCAGTGAGGCATTAGTTGGGTTCAGCAGGTATCACTTCAGCTTAGCAGTAAAACTTCTATTTAACAGAAGCTGCATTTATCAGTGAAATTTTATGGACAGTTCCTGAGACATAAAAGACATTTACATATATTTACAAAAGAAGCTTACTCTTCCAGAGTTCTGAGTTACCCTGAGCACACAAATTTCCCTCACTTAAATGTCTTCTTGGCAGGTTTCTATAAATGTATGACTGCTCTCCCCCACAGATACTGAATACATTTGTAAGACCAAGGTGTATGTGTAGATTGTGATTTATTATTTATTTGCATAAATATTCATGCATGGAAATTTCATATGTGAATACTTGCAACATAATTTCTTTTTTCTTACTGGTAAGTAAATTGTTATGTCTAAGATATAAATGTGACATTGTTATGAGTAGTTGGTAGTATAAATAGATATGCCGAGATGGAGACTTAGGTACCAGCTAGTCAGGAAAGTTGTTGTGTTCGTCCTTCGTTTTTGAAGAAGACCTTGCTGTCAGAGAAATGATGGCATGACTTGCCCTTGACTTTGTTTTGAGTGAGGGAGGGCTGTTCAAGGTCACCAGCCTCACTTTCTTCTCCTGAGCCATCTGCATCCAGTGGCCAGATATTCATCAGAAGGATTGGAGATGGGCCAGGATGCAATGGGAGACCTTGGACTTTTTAGGCTAGGCCTTTTGGCATACTCACTTTGAGGGAGGTAATATCCGTTGGGTGAATAGGCAGGCCTCATTAAGAACTAGTCAGGGAATGGGTGCTTTAATGAGCAAAAGAAAAAAAAAATAACTAAATCAAACTGGGAGGGAAAGAGAAACTGTTACTATTGATAATCACTAACCAGCCATTAAGTGGAGCTTGGGCCTATTGTTGTCCAACCTGTGGGCTTCAGAGTGCACTAGGTTTAAGGGAAAAGGAAAAGGGAGGGAGGGAGAGAGGAAGGGGAAGGGAAGGAAAATCTAGCTAGTAAACCTGAAAGGAAGAGGAGAGGGAGACAGAAGAGAGAGGATGAGCTGGGTTACCATTCATTTTTGAAAAAGACTATGGCATCAGAGAAATGATGACATGACTTGCACTTGACTTTGTTTTTGTTATATGACAGGAGATAAGGTTAGCACTCCCTTTAATAAGGTGGAAGAGGTCCTAGTGGCTTTTACAACACATAAACAGTTAAGGCATTGCCACCTACTCTGTGTCATCTAACCAGTCAGGAAGTATATTCTTTCAGAACAAGGTGCCCTAGGACCTTGGGGCAATTTAAATGTAACTGTTTAGTGGTAGTGATAGGGAATGGGAATCGAGCTGGAGCCCTAAAAGGAAAAGACTCTGTCTTTAGGACCTGGACCCCAAAGCCCCTGAACCAAGTCTCTGATGGTTGCCACTATAATCCTTTTAACTGCCCTTTCATTGTGGCCCTCATTGTCTGCACTTGGCTCACTGGTCCATCCCAGGCTACTTGCGACTCCTTAATCCCATCCAGATCTTGCCACAGTCTTTCTGTGTAAAGGTTATTGATCTGACCTCCATTAAATTGTTCAGATTCTTTAAATCTGGCCCTCTTGTATTGACATCACAAATAGTGCAGACTCACTAGGAATCTTGCCCACCCTAACCAGTGTTTTTAATAAACTAGTTGGACTGAAAGAAGTCTTGGGGGGGTCAAATTCTTTTGAGGCTGACCTGTGCCCTTTGCCCTTGAATTTCCAGGTTCCTAAGACCCCTAGACCACAACAGTAGTAGTCCTTTCCTGGCAATTTGGATTATGAGAGCAGGTTGAAGGAGTAAGCCAAGCCAAAGAATGAATAGATATCCACACACTCCAGTGAGAAGTGTTAAGATCCTACAATAAGTATAGACTTTCCACAGGCCCTTTTCAGAAGCATTTTAAAAATCTAAATGATTTTGCTTCTGTGTGGTCATGTGGTTGCTATTTATTTTTTGGTATATACCTGTGATTTCATCTATGTGGGAAACTCCTGGTATGGAAACTTCTTCAGTTCTGGTCAGCATCAGTGCCTATCTAACCTTCAGGAACCCTTTCCCAGATCCTCCATTGCTGAGCAATGTCTTCCTTTGGTCATGGATTCAGATGGCTCTGGAGGAGAAGTGAGGCTGGTGATCTGCACAGCCCTCCCTCACTCAAAACAAAGTCAAATACAAGTCATGTCATCATTTCTCTGATGGCATGGGTTTCTTTGGCAACGAAGGATGAACACTCACACCTTCCTCTAAATATGTATGTATCAAGTATGTACCTAGTTATTTACATGTTGTCACCCCCATTAGAATATGTGCTCCTTAAGTTTAGGGACTGTTTTTTTCTCTCCTTTAATTTTTGCCTTTTTTTGTATCCCCAGGGCTTAGCACTGTTCCTGACACTTAGCGAATGCTTAATAAATGCTAGTTTACTAATTGACTATAATTTAATAGTCTTACAGAGTTGCCCAGGGCACTAAAAGATAAAGTTAACTTTCCCAGAGTCAGATAGCTAGCATGTGTCATAGGCTGGATTTAAACTCTAAGCTTCCTACCTCCAAGGTCAGCCCCTATCTATTATTTGCCCTGACTCTCGGTATGTGATTAAAAACTTAATGTCTTCTGACTAAAAAATTGTTATATTGTCATTTTTAGCAACATTCTTTATATGATAATGCCACAAGCCAGAATACCAAAGTTGGAAACAAAAGATAAGAAAAAAGTAGAAGCATTTTTGAGTACATAATTGGTGGGATTGAAAAAAAAATTCTTTTACTCTTATTTTCTTTATTATATTTCCCCACAGTAGTCTCTGCACTATCCCTAGAGTCCTCCCTACCCCTCATCCTTGCTTAGCAGATGAATTTTTCTTCTAATCTACAGAGAACATGTGCTTTCCTTCTATTCTTCCACATCCCAAAACATTTCTTCCTCTTTTAGCTTTCCTCCTTCTGTCTAGTCTCAAGATAAGCTGGACCTCCTTGGCAAAGTAACTCTCTTACCCGTGTATTTCATCCTGTTGTTTTCTTGATCATCTCACTTTCTTCTTAGTTCTTGTCTTCACTCTCTCTATGTACAGACTTTCCCTTTTTTTCCAGTAAATATGCTTAGGCCAAGAGTTGGGGAGTAGCTGAACAAATTACAGTATATCGGTATATAACTGTAATAGAGTATTATTTCACCGTTGGAATGGACAGCTTCAGAGTAACCTGGGAATAAGAGTAATAGGTTGGCTCGACTTGCATTTAGAGTCCTTAAGGTTTGTAAAGCTTGCTATTCACATATGTTATTTCATTTGATCCTCACCACAGCCCTGGGAGATAGGTGCTATTGTTATACCTATTTTACAGATGGGGAATCTGAGGCTGACAGCTTAAATGACTTATCCAGCGTCACACAGCTAAGAAGTGTCTGAAGCACAATGTAAACTTAAGTCTTCCCAGCTCCAGGCCAGAGCTTTGTGCAATGTATGAAGTGAGCAAAACCAGAAGAACAGTTTATACAATAAAAACATCATTGTCAGGAGAACTAACTTTGAAAGACTAAGAACTGTGATCAGTGCAATAGCTGTGTCCTGACAGAATTGATGGTCTCAAAATGCAAAACGAGACATGCGTTTTTGGAGGTTACCAGTGTTTAGATTTATTTTGCTTGACTTTGCCTATTTGTTAATTATTTGTTACAAGGATTATGTTTTTCTTTGTTTTTGGACAGTCCTGGGAAATAGGGGTAGGAAATAGTGATATTAGTGTGTGTCTTCCTCCCCCCCCCCCCCAAAAAAAAGAAGAAAGAAAAGGAAAAGAAAATCATTTAATCTTTTTAAAAATGTGTTGAAGATTAACAGAAGGAAATTAAGATGTACAGGACAACTTTGAAAGTAGTGTGTTGAATTTATTACATACATTTTTTAAAAGCAAGTTCTTAATAGAAATTCATATAATCTTCTTTTTTTGTTCTCTTTGAATAGGTCAGGGGTGAGGAACCTGCAGCTCCGAGGGCAGATGTGGCCCTTTCTGACCTCAATTGTGTCCCTTTGACTGGATCTAAAATTCACAGAACAAATTCCCTTAGGAGTGGAGACCCTGAATACAAACCATACTTTGTCAAAGCTGAGTAGTGAGGTGGTAAGATAGGATGATAATTTGAGAAATTAGCGAGGCCTGAGAATAATCAGTGTTTAAAAAAAATTTTTTTTTATTCTGAATTTAACAAACCACAAAAAGAATAATCCCCTATTTTGCAGTGGGCCTTGAGGCCAATCCCCTTAGATTTTGTTCTGTGAAATTTGGATTCAATCAGAGGGTCTCACTTGAGGACCTAGAGGGCTACGTAAGACCTTGAGGCCACAGGTTCCCCACCCCTGGATAGGCAAATATTCTTTTTTGTGGTTTGTTAAATTCAGAATTTAAAAAAAAAAAAAACATTTAAAAACACCAATCATTCTTAGGCCTCTCCTGTTTCCCAAATTATTATACTATCTTATCTCTTCCTTACTGCTCAACTTTGAGAAAGAACTGTGTTCAGATCCTTCACTCCATGCCGCAGTACACTGTTCAGCCTCTTAGAATCTGACTTCCTACCCACCTTTCCAGCCTTATTTTACGTGTTCTAGTTTCCCACCAAACTGGACTACTCACTATTTCCCAATTTCTGTCTTTTCCCATCTATTCATTTGTCTTAAGCCTCTCTTTCTCATCTAATGAAATTGCGCTTTAAGATTATCACCTCTTCCTTGATGATCAATCAACCAGCAAGCATTGATTAAATTCCTAAAGTGTGCCAGGCACTGTACTAAACACTGGGGATACAAAAACAGAAGTAAAACACTTATGTTCTTAAGGAGTTTATATTTCTAATAGGAGAGACAGCACACACACACACATATATGAGTGTATATCAATATATCTAAAATAAGTAGAAAGGTGGTTTGGGCGTAAGGAGAACTAACAGTGACGAGGATCTGCAGTATCTTCTTTTAGAGTCAAGGAGAGTACATTTCATGCCTGTTCTACTGCTGGTGCACAGAGTGACATACATGCATGTATGAAGGGGGGCAGGGGAACCATAGGGATATTTGAAGATATGTCAGGTGTAAGAAGAGGTAGTGAAGTGGCACAGTGAATAGAGCACAAGACATGGAATCAAGAAGACCTGAGTTCAGTTCCAGCTCCAGACACTTACTTGCTTTGTGACCTGGTAAAGTCCCCTAACCTCTGTCTGCTTTTAGATATCTCAACTGTAAAATGAGGATTATAATTGTACCCACCTCATAGGACGACTGTAATGATAAAATGAGATAATAATCGCCCTTAGCAGACCCAGAGTAAGCACTATACAAATGTTAACAGTATCATCATTACTATTAAAGGTAGGAAGGAGCTAGTTTGCAAAGCTATTAGAATACCCAACAGAGGTGTAGTTCGATATTACAGGTAACAGGGAACCACAGCGGCTTATTGAGTAGCAAGGTGACATGGCCAGACTTCTGCTTTAGGAGAATTACTTTGGAGGTTGTGTGATGGGTGGATTGGAACAGAGAGAGACTTGAGTGTTTGGAGAGAAGGAAATATAACAAGGGATGTTTTGGAGAAACAACAGGAGTTGGCAATTGATAGGGTAGGGATGAGTAAGAGTGAAAAATTTTGGAGGACACCAAAGTTGTGAACCTACATGACTGGAAGAACAACGATGACCTAACAGAAATAACAAAGTTAGAAGGGTGGTTTAGGAGGGAAAGATGAATTCTGTTTTCAGCATTTAAGTTCTGTATCCTCCTGGCCGGAAATAATCCCTCAGTCTTTTACTTTCTTAGACCACTTTCACCTGTCCTGCATGCTTAGCTTTCTTACAAATTAAAATGTGATTATTTGTGTACATGCCTAATCATCCCATCTCCAAACATATGTACACAAGAGCATGCATGAACTAGGTTGTAAGTTACTTGAAGGCAAGGCGTATATGTTCTAGCAGAATACTCTGCTCATTTTAAGAACTCAGTAATTGATGAATTAAGAGAGGTCTGGTTCTCAGTGAGGTGGCACAATGGATACAATTCTGGATTTGGAATCAGGAAGACCTCAGTCAAATCCTAAACTGGACAGCTAGGTGGCATAGTGGATAGAGTGCTGGGCCTTGAAGTCAAGAAGACTCATCTTAAGTTCAGATCTGGCCTCTCAGATGCTTAGTGTCTGTGTGACCCTGGGCAAGTCACTTAACCCAGTTTGCTTCATTTCCTCATCTGTAAAATGAGCTGGAGAAGGAAATGGCAAACCACTGCAGTTTGCCAAGAAAACCTCAGATGGGGTCACAAAGAGTTGGACATGACTGAAACTACTGAATAAAAACAACAAAAAACTATGTGATCCTGAATAAGTCACTTAACCTCTTTGGGCTTTAGTTGCTTCATCTGTAAAGTGAGGATACTAATAATACTTACCTCACAAGGTCATTGTGAGGATCAAATGAGATAGCATATAAAATGCACTTTGCAGACCTTAAAATACTATATAAAACTTAGGGTTGGTTTTGTTTTTTTTTTTAAAATACTACCATAGTCTTAAGTGAAGTATCTTTACCTTGATTTTAACAAATCCAGTTTAAACCCTCTATTGCTACTAATTGGCAGGCAGTGTGAATTTTCTTTTCTTCTTTATTAATCATGAAAATTTATTATCACAAGATTGTCTGCCAGGTGATGATTTTTTTTGGGGGGGGGGTGGCTATTGAAACTCAAGAAAACTTGCTGCTCAGGTATGGAGATGTTACATGTCTTTAGAGAAAGCACTCAAGGCAATTGAAATTGTGGATAGAAAGTGTCAGATATATTTTTTCTTATAATATAGGCTTTACCATTTCCCTCCACTATTGTCTTTGAACAGATAGCAGATATGTTCCTGTAGCATAAAATGGGTAGTATTTGGTCACATTTTTGGAATAAAATTGAGGTGAACTACAGCTTAATTATTGATTAAATTGATTTCTTCTTTACCAAAAATGTTCTCTCCTTTGTAAGGAGACTCTCATCTCTATTATAATAGACTGAATGATAAAGGAAGCAGACATTTTTGGTAACATTACTAACAAAGGCAAATATTGGTCCCTAAAACAGAGCTTCAGATTTGATGGTGTAGAATATTTCTGCATTATTTTGTATACATTAAAACCCTGAAGTCTACTGTGATATTGGAATATCACCTCTGAGGTGTTGAAATATATGTAAATTATGTAATTCTACCATGTCTTTCTCTTTTCAAGCATTTCTAGATATGTATCTTCCTAATATAGATCAAACACTACCCTACAATACACAATCTCCTACCCACACACCATTCTCCTCCTGATCAAACTCTGTTGCTGAAATTCCTGGATGGGTGAATTAGTTCTTTAGGGGTGTTTACTTTAACAACTGTTAACAAAATGAGATTTATTTAAGCATGGTAGGAAACAGATAGCCAGCAAGGATATGCATTGAGTACATCCCAAATTGATTCAGCCAAATTAAGTTTCCCTTCCTTTAAGTTGCCCATTTTGGACCTCTAGACAAGAATTAGAGCCCAGTGGGAACTCCTGGCTGTTTTGTACTCAGGTGACCAAGAAGTGATGTCAGCAGCCTGGGCCTTTAGTCCCTCAGTTAAAACTCAAGAATAGTTTTTGGTACCTTTTAAGAAAAAAAAAAGCCTCGCATAAAGTTAAGCAGTTAGTGGTAGAGTATTATTCCTATCACACCACACTCCTTAGTGATAAGGTCCTTTAGGTCTTCTAGATGACCTTCTACCACTTAAATGACTTTATGGCTATTATTGGTCAACCCTGACCTTGAGAATTCAAGAAGCTTGATATAGGCAGTGCTAAAAGAAAAAAAAAGAAGCTAAAATAGAAACACCAAAATTAAAGCAAAATAACACAATAGTCTCCTGAAGGAACCACTGGATATGGAATGATGAAGACCAAAAATCACGTACTACCATTACCAACTCACCCCCAACCCCTTTTAGAAGGACTGACTCCTAGATACAAATGATCTGTTCTAGGGGTGTGGAACCAGCAGCCTAGAGTAGAGGCCACAAGTGACCTTCTAGGTCCTCAACCTGTGGCCCTTTGACTGAATCAAAACTTCAGAATAAATCCCCCTTAACAAAAGGATTTGTTCTGTAAAACTTGGACACAGTCAAAAGCCATACCCAAGGACCTAGAATCTGATTCTGTTCCATGTCCTAAGTGATACCAGCTCTTTGCACTTCACAGTGAGTCTCTTGACATAAAGAAGTAACCATGAGTTGGAACAGCACCACGAACATCAGGTCTACAGCAAAAATGATGACACTTCCTGCAGTCATCAGTCCTTATTATGGGTCAGGGATCATCACCCTATAACATACTCATGTATTGTTCTGTAGCCTATCGGTTAGGACCTCTCCTCCTCTGGAAGCCCTGGGGAGTTAGAGAGGATGCTAACAAATCTTTACCTCATTAGAGGTATTTTAGTATGGGGCCTAAGTAGATACTTTTACTTCCCCCTTGTTGCTACCTCTCAACATTGTCACCCCTTGGTCATTTAAACCCTCCTTGAAGAGGAGTTATACAGTAGGAAGGAGGGAGGGCACATGCATTTATTAAATGCCTACCGTATGCCAGGCATTATGCAAGGTCCTTTACAAATACCCCAGTCACCACTGAGCATTGCACTGGCAACATTATGGGGGGACTATTGAGTTCCAAATCACAGTAGGCAAAGCAATGGTGGACCTACTTATCTTGGTCCCTGCCTATGGCACTGCTCACTCTGTGGATCCAGCTCCGCTGCCCACTGCCACTGAAATCTGTTTCTGCTGCCCACTCTTCCAGGGTTAACTGCTACTTCCCAGTTGGTGGACCTGGAGATCACTGTCACTCTGAAATACAAAAAGTTGTGTAGATTCAACCATCAAAAGTTATTGTGGTTTTCTTAAAGATACCATTTTTAATGACACAGGCACATTCATATCAGTCTTTCCTTTCTGAATGACCACAGCTGACTCTCTAGTCTTCCAGGAATGGGGTTGACTTCAAGATAAGCAACTGCTGTCTTTTTTGTAACTTGGAGAAAGTTTAAATGGGCCAGAAAGCTCAGGCACAAAATAGCTAATAGGCCTAAAAGACAACATACTGCAATTATCATTAAATTGCACTTCTTAAGGGCACAGTGTATATTCACATATATTTCTCCTTGAAATGGCCATAGGCAGTTTCCTTTCTAATTTGGGGCGAGAAAGGGGCACCTCATGGTAAACAACTACCAACTCTAAAGATGGAAGACGCTACTTCATCTTGAGGTCGACCCTGTCTGGCAGCCACCTTGCCAGTCCTTCTTTCTTCCCCCAACTCCCCATTCCCTTTTTTCCCCCTTTACCTCTGTCCCATCCTTCAAGGGAAGAACCTACTGCATTTGCATAAGTGGCTTATATGCCTATGAGATGGCAAAGTAGCAAAGAATATATGTATTTTTAAGGATGGTTCTCTAAAAGTACATAGCAGGCTGACATAGCATGAAGATGGTAGGTTTTTCCCCTTTTTCTTTTTAAGGATACATTTTGCTTATATTCAGTAGGACACGGTCAATAGCCAGACAACTGTTTCCAAAGTTAATTCGCTCAAAACAATAAAACAGTATTGATTATGGACTGATTGCAATTGGTAGTGTATGTTATTTTAGAAGGTAGATTTTTGAAAGGATCTGATCAAAATTGATTTATCCCTGATGGAGTTTGCCTAATAATACATAATTTGTACTCTTGTATTTCCTGGAGGTGCCCATGAAAACCACCTTTAGCCTTAGTATGGTGGCAATTTACCTATTCTGCTTTTATCTTGTTGTTTACCTTGAGGACAATAGACTGCTCCTTTAGCCTAGGATCTAGGGTAGCCTGTCTAGGATCCTCTCCTAGAACTGTTGTTCCAAAACAACTATAAGAAGTAGACTAGATGATTTCTAAAGTCTCTTTAATCTCTTAATATTCTCTGATTCTGTGTACTTGCAGGACCCTAGGAAGAAAGGGTTCTCACTGCTGAGGAAATAACTATTCTGAAAAGATGAATTCTTTTAAAGTGAATCCAAGATAGTATAATGAAAAGTGCATTGAACTGAAAGTCTGGATCCAGTTATCAACTTGCTATGTAACCTTGACTATCTTAAAAAAATAGATGAATATAGCTAAATAGATGAAATACCTAAGAGTTTATGTATCAGACTTCTCATTTGCCTTTTATAGGGCATATCCTTGAAAACAAATGAATATATTAAAATTACTGTATTGTGCTGTAGACCTTCTCAGATATAGGGCTAAATACATTTGTCTCCGTATTGTTGTACATGCCAAACTTTTCAACCCCACTGCTGAATCCTACTAAATGTGTGCCCAAAGACTGCTCCTCTGATACCTTTAGAAGCTGTTGAAGTTTTTGTAGTAGTTTCTTCTGTTGAAGTTTTTGTAGTAGTTTCTTTCCTTTTCCATGACTGCAAGACTTCTTTTTACTTTTCTTTTTTCGGTACTTAGAGTAACTGATGTCAGTAAACTTCACATTTGCCAAGAATGTTTTCATTAAAAATATTCAGCCCACAAATAATTGACTTTTGTCTATTAAGCAGAATTTTTTTTGTGACAGTGTTTTGAAACGGAAGCTACTTGAATTTGAATTTTGCCTGTGAGATCAGCATAATATTTGTTTTTACTTAATTTTTAATAATATGAATTTTTCAGTCTCTAAAACTTTTTTTTACTTCTAAAAAATCGTTCACTTAGGTCCATTGTCACTATGTGATGGTGGTTTGCCTTATTTGTATACGTGTGTGCTTTTATATTGGTAACTCTTTGCTCAGATTTATTACCATGCATTGTCTAAAGGGGCAACACTGACACTATTGAGTAGAGTGCTGTACTTAGAACCAGAAAGAACTAGGTTGTAAACATGCTGGTTTTTTAAGTAATTCAAATGTTTCAGCATCCCAGGCAACTAAATGTACCTTGAGATTGGAGCTAAGCTTGTATTTTCTTTCATTCCATATTGTTTTCATCCCTCAAGTTCCTATGAGTACTCTCTTTTTTCAGAGACTGATTCAGTGGTGTTTTAGAAAAATTTTACCCCATCCTTACAGAAAGCTATTTCTCCATTGTAGCCATATTTCCCTATATAAAAGGAATAGCAAATGGGAATGAATGTCTTAACAGAGAGTCCTGATGAAAACTTACAAAGGATAACTGAAAAATTATGGCATTAAAAACTAGGATAGAAGAATGCTGTCATGCTCACTGAATTTTCAAATGGTACAAAGGTGGAATACAGTGGATGACAAGATTTTAAAATGATAGGTTAGAACAACTGGACAGAATTAAATATGATTAAACATAATGGAGATAAAATTTATATATAGTTAAACTCATATTTAACTTGCAGTTCATATAATCGCCCAGATCTTTTCCAAACCACAACTTGTCGTTAAAATAATCAATTTTGCAAGCACAAAAGATAAAGTCTTTGGGAAATGACAGTGATGTAATAAGACTGAATCAGAGTACTAGCAAAATTTGATAGGGAAAAAAGGGATCATCAATATTTGATTAAAATTTCAAGGTGTTTTCTGTTACAAAGTAGAAAGTTAAGTGAAATAAAATTGTGTGTTTATGTTCATTTTTTATTACTTAAACCTTTCTTTTAAAAATATTGTTGTAAGTTGAATGGTATAACATAAACTCCTCCTTTTAAACAGTTTTCCCTTTTTTTAATATAAAGTTATTCCTTTTTATCTCACTTCCTTCAGACCTTTTCTCCACTGCCTATATCACTTCACCCCAGCGGGATTAAGAAAAACCTCACCAATTAGGTTCTGCTATAACGGACTTGCTGAATATAACCCAGATATTAATTTTGCAGCTTAGAGGTATTAAATGGCTTAAGTAACAAAACTACAATATTCTACTACTTTGAGAAAGACTTCTGAATCATCCCTGACAGATACATATCCATTTTGTAAAAGTTGATTACATTTTTTGTTGACTTGTATAATGTGTGTGTATGTGTGTCGAGCAAAGGCACAACAATTCTGGATAAGAAATTCTTAATTTTGTCTTACAATTTTTCTAAAAATTCATTTTATTTAATCTAGAATTGGAAAAGACCTTACAGATCACTTAGTCTAACTTCCTAACTCCTCGAAATAGGAAAATGAGAGACCCAGAGAGGTTGTGGTAGGCCCAAAGCTAAACAAATAGTAGGGTTTGGATCTGGGATTAAAACTTGATTCTTTTGACAGAGAGTCAAGTTTCCCTTTCTGTCATACAGCATTACTTCTAGGGGAATAAGAAGAATTAGTTAAAACATGAATCTGTCCTAAAGTTTAGATTTTGATTAATTTTTTTCCTATCTTTCCTTGAGCAGATGGGGAAATTCTCAATTAACAATAGAGATTAGATCACTGAAGTGCACATTTCTTAGTTTCTAATCTGAATTTTTGTTACTTTTGGGGGGAGGTGGAGAATAGTGAAAGAATAGTTTAGCTTGCTATCTTTTTGTTGTTGTTGTTCTAGCTCCCACCAAGAAGCACCTTGCCCTGTGTCATTGCCTTGGATTAACTGTTCAACATTGTGCTAGTTATGGCTCTGTTTACTAATGCTCATATGTTGATCTGGCTTATATAGAACTCACAGGAAGTTTTTTGAGGAGCCTGTTTTCTCCTACACTGGTTTTAAGTTATTTGTGAGGTAATACTATTTCTAATGTTGTCCTCTTTCATAATGATTTACAGATGAGTGAGAACTCTAACCCAGAATTTCCTTTGGCTGTCATGTCTCTCCACTTTACAAGGAGATTAAGTGTTTTCTGTCTAAAGCAATATCTGAACCCCTTTGGCCTTCTCATTATGATGAGACTTTTGCATTATTTAACCTTCGCTAAAAGAGGCAGTATTCTTACTCATTTCTTCTAGTCCAGTGTAAAAATAATTTATTTTAATGGTAATTTTGCTTAGACCACAGTGTAGCAGAAATAGTATCTGATAGTTTTCTCCCTTACATCCTTTAATTGAAATCTCTGGTGGGGCTGATAAATAAGGTGGAGGACTTGACATTTTCTCTGATCCCTTCAACCTATCAGACCTCTCCAAAACAGAAATTATGCACCAATGGTAAAGAAACTTAAGATGTCTTCATGATTTAGGACACCTAGAATCCAAAAGATAGTAAAAAAAAAAAAACCAACAAAAAAAAAAACCAAGCCAACCCATGAACTGACTTCTTCACTGAGCTCGCTCAGCACCCCTTCCCCCATACTCCAGGCTATCTTCAGTGAGGCTGAGCTAGCCAAACCACACTTGCTGGCACAAAGCCCCACCCACTCCATACCCTGATCCCTCTTTCCATTGTTATAGACTAGCTCCAGATTTTGGAAGTTGGCTCAGACTAAAACAAATAGCCAGCAAGCTTTTAAAGTACTCTAGACTACGGAAGTCCTCTTGGGCCACACAACCAGTGCTGGGGTGGGCAGCATTCTGTGCTGCAGAAAATTTGTATAGGAGAGCTAGCAAAGAGGGCAAGGGGCAAAAACATGTCTGGGCTGAAAATAGAGCTCTACACATTCCATCCCCCATCTTCCCAGCCTCAGAGATCCAAACTACAAAATTAAAACCTGTAACACCCCATGGCTGGTCACAGCTCTGTGTCCTCAGTTGCTGGGTAAGAGAACTAAGGAACAGAGAGAATGAGACAAGGATACGAGGACAAAACACAGTATGTTTGGAGGCTATTTGGCTCCACTAAGCCAGTTGGAGCCAGCTCTGTCCACCCAAAAGTCCCTTGGGTAAATGACCTTGGCTGGTATATCATGAATTGCCCGGTGTATGAGGAGGCTGAGACACTTTGTCATTCAGCTCCAAAGGAAGCCACCATCGGAGGGGGAAGTGAGTCAGAGACTCAGAAAGGGAAAAATAAGGAGATCTCTGGAATGTCATTGATAAGCACTCTGGGCTCTGAACTTGATGCTGAAAATTTGACGTATCCCTTTCCAAAACAGGCCCTGAGATCACATTTCAATGTTCTTTATTGCAAGTGACTGATTTATCATCTTTAGACACCATAGTGAAAAAGTGGAAAAGTCATCTAAAGCATTAGTTCTACAAAAGGGTCAACATAAGTCTACTACATGGTTGTAAATTGGCACCAAACCAGGAGTCTGTATTTGCAAAGGAGTGAATTATAAAAAGTCAAGAAGGCAACTTTTGAGGGGAAGATATTGACATCTCTTATGAACTCTGTAGCAAAAATAGTTAATTAACATCAATAAATCAACTTTATTTTCCTTTATATGTTCTTTTATAATTATAATATTTTACTTTCTGTTTTAAATTATGATTATTAAGGCTGCTAAAAAAATACAGATTAGGGCATTATATGCCAGTGTTTCATTTATAAGAACAAAGTTAGAGGTAGAAGGAACTTGGATCTCAAAGGTCATCTGATCCCACTCTCATTTTTAGATGAGGCGACTGAGGCACATTTGAAGTGAAGTGACTTGCCCAGAGTCACAGCTGACATTGGCAAAACTGGGATTCCATACCAATTGTTCTGACTGTGGATCACTGAATGTTCTTTCTACCTCACCACAGGGTATTTAGGAATTATCTTTTAATCTTGACTTTAATATTACTCTTTTTTGATGTATTTCCTCTTTGTTTCTACCTAACATCTAATAAGAAATTAATGTAGTTGAGGAGGCTCAGAACTTGTAACATTATCTGTATAGGCACAAATTAACCCCTCCTAAAACAGTAATTGTTTTGCCACTAATGATCTTAGAGAGTTGCCTGTGGCACTAACATGCAGTAACTTGCCCAGGATCATACAACCAGTACGTGCCAGAGGCGTGTCTTGAAACTAGGCCTTTCTGATTTGGAGACCATTTCTCTTTGCAAATGAAAATTTGGGAATATTAGTTAACTTATCCAAATGCTTTTAAAGCAAAAAATAAGAGGTTTGTACCCATGTTTTAACTTGAGTGGTGTGATTTGATTTAAGCAGAGAAAGAGAATTTTAAAACACAGTAACACTTGCCCACCCCTTAATCCAACAGTCAGATTTCCAGCAGTTTGAACACTGAAACAACCAAAAACCTAGAAGTAAGCATAGTAAAAGCATATTACCAGTTTTCTTCTCATTCAAAGAGCAAGGATTGTCCCTAAGCAAAATTGAAAAGTAGTTAACATTTGTTACCAGCTGTGAAACATTCTCTGTACTTGAAATTCCTATTCTTTCTATGTGACTAATGAAGTTAGATGCCAGAAAGAGATCAATATAATTAAGTTAATTTGCAATAATATGTAAAAAAATGTCATAGCTATTTTCCAAGGGAGGAATCAGTGGACAGGTGGCTCTAATTGGTAGAATATCATGAAAACATGAAAAAGTTTTTTCAAGTAGCATGGGAAGAAGTATTGGGCAGAAAGGTGTCTCCAGCATCTTTTAAACCATACCATGAAATCAGTAGTCTACTCGTTAAGTACTTACCCGATTTCCTTATTTATGTTACTAGGACCTCCATTCTTAGAGTCACTAGGTCTCAAAAACTTGGAAATATCTGACTATTCTCTCTCCCGTCACCCAGTCTCTGAGTCTTATTGTGTCTCTCTTTATAATGTCTTTCATGTTTATCTTGTCCCTAGTTTGGGCTCATATCACTTCATGCCTGGACTGACTACTGTAATTTGTTCCTTCTAACTAGTTTCTCTGTTTATAGACCCCACCATACTACATATTTGTGAGGTTAATTTTCCTAAAACACTATTTTGACTATAATCTTTGCTTAAAAATTTTAGTAGCTTCCTATTTTCCACAGGATAAAGTTCAGGCTCAGCTTTACATTGATGATCTGACAGTATCTCTCCCTACCCCACATATGTAACCTTATCTCCTACCATGGCTCTCTGCATACTTTTTGCTTCTGCTAACTGAAGTGGAACACATGTTGTACATTCTTGCCTCCATTCTTTGACTTCCCCAACTACTTAATGATCCTGTCCAGTTTTTTTCTCAGAATTCAAAATCCACCTCAAATCTGATTTCTTTCATGAAGTCTTCTCTAAGCAAGGTACCCCAATCTTAATTTGAACTCCTTTAATATTGTTCCTACTGTTCATTTGATAATTAGAATTATGTATTGCTTTAACATTTCCTATATTCTCTTCAATTCATCAAGCACATAGTGCCCTCCTTTCTGATACTGCCCATGACTTGGTTCAGGCCCTCATTACCTCATGCCTAGATTATTTCAGTAGCCTCTAGGTTGGTCTCACTGTCAAGTCTCAAGTCTCAACTATCAAAATGATCTTCCTAAAGCACAAATCTGACCAAGTTATTTCCTGTTCAGTTATGTATCACCTACTGGATCAAATATAAAATCTTCTGGCATTCAGAGCATTTTATTGTCTGTCCTCCCTGCCCCTTCCACCTTTCCAGTCTTCCTGTACTTCAGGTACTCAGTGATCCAGTCATACTGGCCCCCTCACTATTCCTCAAACAAGGCATTTCTTCTGACTCCAGGCATTTTCGTTTTCACTGGCTGTCCCCCAGGCCTAGAATTCTTCCTTCCTCATCTCCACCTTCTGGATTCCCTGACTTCCTTTGAATCCCAGCCAAAATCTTACCTTCTACAAGGTCTTTCTCATTCCCCTGAATGCTAGTATAGAGATTGATTATCTCCAAATCATCCTTTACATAGCTTGTTTGTATGTAGCTTTTTGTATAATCTCCCTCTTTACATGGTAAGCTTCTTGAGAGCAGCTTCTGTCTTTCACCTTTCTTTGTATTGTCAACACTTAGCACAGTGCCTGGTACTTAGTATACACCTAATAAATGTTTGTTGACTGACTCCCTACCATCTAGAAACTTATGTGCTATGGAGGGGAGGGGAATTGAACAGGACATAAAATATACAAGATAAACGAAAAAAATTTTAAAAGGTGTTTTATTAAATTAACCAAGGGAAATGGGAAAAGTTTCTTGTAGAAGGCAGCACTTTAGCTGAGCCTTGAAGGTGGTTCCAAAAACAGAGGAAGGAGAGAGAACATTCTACTTTTATAAGTCCCTTATGACTTCTCTTTGCTGTTTACCTTTTCATGCTTCTCTTCATTCTTGTGTTTGAAAGTCAAATTTTCTTTTCAGCTCTGGTCTTTTCATCAAGAATGCTTGCAAGTCCTCTATTTCATTGAAAGACCAATTTTTCCCCTGAAGTATTATACCCATTTTTGCTGGGTAGGTGATTCTTGGTTTTAGTCCTAGTTCCTTTGGCTTCTGTAATATCCTATTCCATGCCCTTTGATCCCTTAATGTAGAAGCTGCTAGATCTTGTGTTATCCTGATTGTATTTCCACAGTACTTGAATTGTTTCTTTCTAGTTGCTTGCAATATTTTCTCCTTGACCAGGGAACTCTGGAATTTGGCCACAATATTCCTAGGAGTTTCTCTTTTTGGATCTTTTTCAGGTGGTGATCGGTGGATTCTTTCGATATTTATTTTGCCCTCTGGTTCTAGAATATTAGGGCAGTTTTCCTTGATAATTTCATCAAAGATGATGTCTAGGCTCTTTTTTTGATCATGGCTTTCAGGTAGGCCCATAATTTTTAAATTGTCTCTCCTGGATCTGTTTTCCAGGTCAGTTGTTTTTCCAGTGAGATATTTCACATTACCTTCCATTTTTTCATTCTTTTGGTTTTGTTTTGTGATTTCTTGGTTTCTCATAAAGTCATTAGCCTCCATCTGTTCCATTCTAATTTTGAAAGAACTATTTTCTTCAGTGAGCTTTTGAATCTCCTTTTCCATTTGGCTAATTCTGCTTTTGAAAGCATTCTTCTCCCCATTGGCTTCTTGAACCTCCTTTGCCAGTTGAGTTAGCCTATTTTTCAGGGTGTTATTTTCTTCAGCATTTTTTTGGGTCTCCTTTAGCAGGGTGCTGATCTGCTGTTCATACTTTGCTTGCATGTCTTTGATTGCTCTTTCCAGTTTTTCCTCCAGTCCTCTAACATAATTTTCAAAATTTTCTGAGCCCTTTTTGAGCTTTTCCATGGTCTGAGCCCATTGAGTGGGCCGGGATGCAGAGGCCCTGACTTCCGTGTCTTTCCCTGTTGGTGAGCACTGCTCTTCCTCATCAGAAAGGAGGGGAAAAGCAACTTGTTCACCAAGAAAGTAACCCTCTATAGTCTTGGGTTTTTTTCCCTTTTCTGGGCATTTTCCCAGCCAGTGACTTGACCTCTGAATATTCTCCTCACACCCACCTCGCCTCCGGATCCTCCCAGCCAGCGCTTGGGGTCTGAGACTCAAATGGTGCTTCCCAGCCTCAGGGCTTTGGGGGAGGGCAGGGCTGCTATTCAGTGTGAGATCAAGTTCAGCTTCCTGGGTGGGGGCAGGGCTGCCTCACAGGCTCAGTTCCCTCAGGGGGTTTATGCAGAGAGCTTCAACAATGGATCCGGGCTCCGGCCTGCTTGGGGAGCCCTGGTCTGCTCCCACCTCCGTTGGTGCCTCCCAAGGGGGCCTGAGTCATGGGGGCTCCCTACTCCCCTCTCGACCCACCGAAGAGAGCCTCTCACCGACCCTTGTCACCTGTGGGTGGAGGGACCCGCACGACTGCTGGAGATTCTGTCCCTGAAGCTGCTTGGATCTGCTCCTCTTGGTGCTGTGCGGCCAACGCAGGGCCAGGCGCAGCCCCGCGTCTGCAGCGCAAAGAACCTTTTGCGAGAGGTTTTCAGGCTCTCTGGAACAGAAATCACGTCCGCTCTGCTTCTGTGGCTTCTCCTGTTCCCGAATTTATTGGCAGCTCTTTTCTACAGATATTTCATGGGCTGTGGGTTTAAAGCTAGCGTATTTGTGTGTTTCTACTCCGCCATCTTGGCTCCGCCCCTGAGAGAGAACATTCTAGACATTGGGAGCAGCTTGAAGAAGTGAGGCAAGAGATAAAATGCCCTCTATTTGGGAAGAACAAATAGGCTAGTTTGGCTGAATTGTAGTATTCTTGAGGGTCTGGAAAATTAAGCAAGAGGTTTTTGTGAAGAAAGGAAAGTGCCAGACAGATGAGTTTAAATACTTACCTAAAGGCAATAGAGAACTACTGAAGCTTCCTGAGAAAAAGTAATGTGGTCAGACCTTTGTTTTAGGAATATCAATTTGACAATTGAATGGAGGAAGAATTGGAGGCAGTTAGGGAAAAAACATTTATGAAGTACTGCCTGTGCTAAGGGCTTTACAAATATTATCTTATTTGATTCTCACAACAATCCTGTGAGATAGGTGCTGTTATTATCCCCATTTTACTGTTGAGGAAACTGAGAGCAATTAAATAACTTGGTATACAGTAAGGGTTAGATAGAGTAGAGGCTATTATTAGGTACCTCTTAGGGATCAAGCACTGTGCTAAGCCCTGGGGTTACAAATACAAAGAAAAGGCAGTTCCTCCTGTCAGGGAGCTTACAATTTAATGGGGAAGACAGAACACAAAAGGAAGCTGAAAAAGTGGGGTTTGGGGAGAAGGTAATCAGAGAGGGGGCCATGGTGGAGAAGTCAGTCAGAGAAGTCCAAAAATAGTGCAGCCAGATGAGCCAGACGTGAAATGTCTGAACTGAATTTTCTCGTTAAAAGGATGTTTGAATTGTATGCTGTCTCAGGGAGGGAGGGTAAAAAAAATCTAAGTTATATGGTAGTGATTTAGAACACTGAAAATAAATTAATTAATTAAAAAGAAAAATAAAGCAAGTTTAAAAAAAGAATAAAAGGATGCTTGGAATTCATCATCTCACCCCCTAATCCTGGGCTTCTTAAACCATTCACTCATGACACCTTTTTGTCCAAGAAATTTTTATGCAATTTATGCAATTTTTATGCATATGTAGGTATATAAAATAGATATACAAATGAAAGATTCACTGACAATAAATCATAATGAAATTTATTTTAAATGTTCTTTGGTATAATATAATTTTACTGTTTATTAAAGATGAAAGCAATTTGCATACTAATGAGATGGATGTGCTTGTTTATTTTTACATAAAGAATTAAATCTTGGCATATTTGATACTGATAGATGTAGAGCAGATACTGATAGTGCAAGATGTAGAGCATCTTCAGCATTTTTCAGAGTTAATCAGTATTTTGATTTTATAATTATCATTGCTGAGAACATTACAAAATGGCAGAAGTATGTTTAGAGCCATTTCAGAAATTATTGGATATTCTATCCTAATCCCAAGCCAAAATTCATTTAATAATTTTTTAGGAAACTTGTTTTAAACCTGTGTCACTCAGCAAATTCTTCTTGAACTTTTAATGGCAGATTACTGAGGTCTGTTTCAATTGAGTATGGATTATGAACCTAACTTAGTTTTTTAGAATCAAAATTTGAAGGGAAATATTTTTTAAACTGTATTTTTAGGTACTTGAGATGACCAATTATAACTCTTATAATCAAATCTTTGGAAAGGTTATTTTCAATTATAAAATAATTTGTAGTTGAAAACATTTCCAAAGAACCATTTTCCACTCTATTCTTCCGTATGTTAATTTTTTAAGTAAAACTTTAAGTTTAATCTTTTAACATAGATATGTTACAGTTTTTTTCTTGAAGCAATATATTTAAGTCATTGAGTTTTTAAAAAATATCTGGCAAATAACAGTTTTGAAAGCTGTAAGTCATGAAAAAAATTAACAAAATCGAATTTCGGCTAAGTCAAAAATATAACAACTTCATCTTTCAATTTCAGTAATCTGTTTAAGCTTAGATCTCTTGAGAGCCACCTTACCTCTGCATGGAGTAATAAACTTGTAATCAGAGTTCATGTCTTTCCAGTTTGAAAACAAATGACTGTTAAGGGCATGGCTTTCAGTGAAGTTAATGATTTTGATAGTTTCTCAAAGTAGGATATCTAACTGGTGATACATTTTTTGACTACGAGTGCCTCCCGACGGATTATGCACTGAGTAAAAGCGACATGTTCATTGCCACCTGTTTTAACTTTTGCTACAAATACTACATTTTCACCCATCATTGCTCCATCACTGTCCGTACAGACTCCAATGCAATTTTCCCACTGTAAACCTTCACTTGTGAAAAATTAATCTACTTTAAGACATATGTCTTCGCCTCTTGTGTGCCCTTCCACAGGGCAGCAAAACAGTAATTCCTCACTTTTGCCTTATTCATAAACAAATCTTTCATAAAGTAACAACTGTTCTATGTTGGAAATATCAGTTGTTTCATCTAACTGCATTGAAAACTTTGGACTGCTCTTAAGCCTGGTAATAAGCTGCTGGAATTGGTCATTTCTAATTTTAGAAATTCTTTTGGAAGCAGTATCATGCAATAAAGGAATTTTATGAATTTCATCCCCATACTTTTTCCCAGGAACTATTTCTGACATTGTAATAGCAGCAGGTAACAAGATCTCCTATTGCAAAGAGTTTTTTAGTTTTTGCAATTAAATAAGAAGTTTCATAAGATACAAGTAAATATTGTTCCTTGACAGTAACAAATTTCTCAAAATATTGTTTTTCTTTACTTGAAGATTTTAAAAGTTGTTCAAAATATTCCTTTGGCTTATTACAGTATGCTGCATTCTTAGTATTAAGATATCATTTTAGTTTGGCTGATTTCATGTTCTCTGCAGCCAAAATTTTATTACAAATTAAGCAAAGAGGTTGTTCCACACCATCATCATTATTAGTGGTAAATCCATATTGTAAACAATGATTCAACATATTTTCTTTTTCTTGCCAATTTACGTGTAGTACAGCCTGATAGCAAAGACTCTGCCCCATTGTCATCAGTATTTTTACCTCTTCTGTTTTAATTTAGCACGTATCTATAACCAAAAAATATTTTTTATCCTAATATACAAATAAATATTACTAGTAATTTCTCAAATACTAGCTTTGGTGTATGAAGTTACATTTGTTTGTGCTTAATTAAAAAAAACAACAACTGATGTTCACACCTACGTACCCATACCATGGTAATGGTGGAGAAATATTATTAAAGGACTTTTGTCTTTACTTGCTGCAGTTAAACACTTATGTTTCCATAAAAGAAGGCAATAACTGCAGTTTTAAGATGAAAAATTCTAACACAATACAACCCAAAGAAATACTAATTATATATATATAATATGTATATGTATGTATGTATACTGAGGAATCACAGTAGGAAAATATTGTCTTTATCTTCCAAAATTAAATTATTATGTTTTTGTAAGAGCAGAAAGCTTTGTATGTACAGTAAAAACACTGCAATTCATAACACAATGCGATAATCTTGAATCTGAGTTGAGGTATTTCTGGCAATGTTTGTTGGCATTTGTGGCATGATGGCATGTGCAATGCAAAGTGATCATGTGTATTAAGAACCAGTGTTGCACTGAAGTCACATGATGCAGTGCGGGCAAGCGCTGCAAGACACACCTCAGATTCATTACACATTTGATTCTGAATTAATTTTTGGTCACTATGTGTTCAGAAACCTTTCACTTTTGCCAAATTTTTTCGTGACTCCCCCCACATTCAGTTATGCAACCTTTTATGAGGTCATGACCCACAGTTTAAGAAGCGCTGCATCAAAAGCAGAGGATAACCAGGAGATGGACTATCAAGGCAGATTGAAATCTTACAGGATAATGAGGTTATCATACTGTTATGAGCTAGGCAAGAGGTGATGAGGGTCTAAACTAGATTGGTCTTGAAGGAGATGGATAGGAGATATTATCAAAGTAGAATCAACAATACTTGAGAACTGTTTGGATATAGGAGAGTGAGGTGAGTGAAAGTGAAGCTATATCTTTATCTTGAACTGTTATTTAGAACTTAAATGCATGACCATTTGTGTCATGATCTCTCTTCCTTGCTTATTAGTTCTTTGAGGGCAAGTACAAATTTTCATGGTCCACTTCTTATATTCTTAATGTATCACAAGTCTTCTTGAGACATCCCAGGCTTCCCTCCCCATTCTACCTTCAGGCACTTAGGACTTAGCACAGTGCCTGAACATAATCTTACACATGACCATATCTGTTGTTTTGGTACTTTTAGGCTACCTTGATGATATTTTAGCTTGTTATGTATGTCTTCTACTTTGTCCAAGTAGATTGTAAAGTATTTGAAGAGCAGGTATTATGTCCTACTTCTGTTTGTCTCTCCATCGTCTGTCACAGTATTTTGTACGTAGTAGATACCAATAAACATTCTTGGATGATGATAGTTGACAACTCAGTAAATGTGTTTTGTATTTTAAGATGAATTAAGGTGTGTATGAAAAGCCACACCACAGAATTAAATATATCTGAAAAGGGGGATTATATATATATATATACACAGACACTTGTAATAAAGTAACATTTCCCACCCTTTGTTGAAAGAAATATTTTATTCATCTTTAACCTGTTTTGAACTAAAGAGGGAAATAATAATCATCATTTCAACATACGAAAATTAAAAACAAATCATTTTGGAATAAATAAAAAAATAAAAAACCAGTATCTAAACAATATAGAATTACCATATTTTTAAATTAGAGCATAGAAACAAATATACCATACTTATTCAATTTATTTCTAATTATAAAACATGTCTCCCCTTGGAAGCTTTCATTAATCTTTGAGATCTTATCCTAAAAAATAGAATTTCACCCAGAGATACAAAATAATCATTAACATAGTTAATTAATATAATGTATAACTCTACATCCCTTCACTTAGCAATGCTTCCTGTTTGGGCAAAAAGTACAGGTCAAAGTGAAAGATTGTTTTAAAATCAAGATAGCATATTTTTGTAGAGAAATTGGCATAATTTGCAAAAGATTGAAAAATAGTGTTTATATTTGGGGTATTCTTTTTCTTTCAGGTCTAACCAGAGTCAGACTCCCTGACCTTGAATTCATACTGGGATTATGGAGAGGTTGTAGGAATACAGGAGAAGAGAAGGGTCATGTGCTTAACGAGCAATGTAAATAACAGCAAGAGATAATAATTCTGTGATTCTCTTTCTTGAAACTTGATCTAAGTTCCAAGCATGTTTCTGTGTAGAGGTAATATCAGAGTTAAGACCAAGGTATGTGGAAATGTAAGAATATGCTTATAGAAAGGAAGCGAAAGAAGAATATTCTAGTTGTGTTAGAGGCATATTTCATTATTGCTTTTTATTTTTTTGTTGTGATAAGCTAGGTGCTTTTGCACACATTTCATTTCATTCCATTGATTGTATTTCATTCTCCATTTCCAGAGAAATACATTCAGTTTTTAATGAAAGTGGGCATGGTGTGAAGTACCTCCAGTTATGTAAAGGAAAGTCAATGGGAAAAGATGTTTTGTATGACGGCTGGGTTCAGTGAAGAAGGTGATGCCAATGGCTAGCTGCAAATGCACAGAATGTAATCAGGCTGTGGCCCTAACTCTCTGTCCATTACTATTACTAAATAGAGGGGGTTTTTTTTTTCCTTATTTGACTAGGTACTCCACAAGATATATGTTGACAGGATCTCATAGTGGTGATTTTTATTAACAGCCTTTATTTTTAAGTTGCTAAGAGAGCAGATATAACCACATGATCTAGGACAAATTGGCCCTTAGGCTAAAGCTGAATGAAATGTTGTAAGTAGAATGAGGTTCTTAGCCCACAGGAGCAAATCTTAGCAAGGTGCTAGTGCTGTAAACTAGGGTACGTCACACCCTTAGCCTGCCTGGGAGGACAGAAAATTGTAGTTTGTAAAGAAAAAACTTTACAAATCTCCTGTTAGAAAGAAGAAAAAGACTTGAAGTGCCAAGCCAGAGTGTTAGGGGGACAAGTGCCGGTTACGTTATTATGTACTGAAACTCATCTTTTAGAAGGTTTGCTGGGGAACAAGAAAATCACCAAATTTCAGTTCCTTAGTTTAGGAATTGCTCTTAAGTCACAGAATTAAATCAAATAAACAATTTATCAAGAGCCTGCTTTGTATCCAGCCCTATGTTAGGGCTTTTAGGAAATGGAATGTAGAAGAAACAATCCCTCAATCGTAAAAGTTCCCAAATAAAAACCATTTAGCAGCTTAAACATGAAATTTGGGACCTTCTTCTTAAGTCTTAGATCTTGATGTATTTATCCTTGTGTTGTATTTATCATTTTGTTTTTACTTGTAAATTAGTAACTTGGTAGGTAGACTTTTCTTTAGAGATTTTCTAGCCAGATTTTTTTCTTATTTTAAAGAATTATTGAGCCAATTTGCTTTAAACTTGATGAGTTGCTAATATCATTGTCTAAAGTATTTTAAAAAAATAACACTAGAAAATTGTTGATTTTAAGCTAATCGATTCCTTTATAAAAAAACTTTAAAAACTACAAAAATGACATCATTCAGGCTTCAAAATGAGAATCTAAAGAAGCTTTTATAAGGAAAGATGTTCTTTTTGGCTAAGATATAATAAATACTTTTCTTAGAAATTCTACTTGAAAACATTATTAACAGTTTTCATTTTTTCTGTGATAGGTTTTTCCAATCCAAGATAAGATAGATAAATATGACAGTGTATGTTTATATACTATCCTGTGTGGACTTCCCAGCAGCATACAGTTTAAAAGCTTCATGCCACTGTGAACATCTGGAAAAATATTGATTTACTTTCTGCAATCATAATACCAAAGTAACATTTATAATTCAGTTGAATATGAACTTTGGATAACTTGACTAATTTGTTGGATGCTTGATTTATTACTATAAAAGAATTTGTGAATTGTTTTGCTACTCTTCTGTTAAGTAGAAATTTTGTCCCTTATAACTCCTTTCACTATTGTTTCCCCTTCCAGTTTTGAGATTCTGTGATGTCAACTTGTTTTCCAGAAAGATTACCACTTTTCAGTTCCACTAGCAATTAATGAATCTACCTTAGCACATGTCCAACACAGCATTAGCACCTAGGCTCAGCATCAGGTAAGCTGCCAGACCCCCTCCAGCCTCCAGCCACTCCCTCCTCACCCCTCCAGTAGAGCCCTCAGACACGAGGTTACCTTGTGGGCCTCAGCAGCATCAGTGCAGCACCAGGTAAACGTCCAGGGCCTACAACCCCTGGCACAAGAACCCTGGGACAGTGCCCCTTCAATGCTAGAGGGAAAACTTTACAAGAAAGGAACAAGCCCAAGAAAGATGAATGAAAAATAACAAGAAAAGGAAATCTGACCATATAAATTTATTATAGTGACATGGAAGACCAAGAAACAAAGAGGACAGCAATGTCAAAAATGCCTATGGACAAAACTCCAAGAAAAATGGGACATCTCAAGCCCAGAAAGAGTTCATGAAAGAACTCAAAAAGGAGCTTGAAAATCATATAAGAGAGAAGAAAAATTGGGAAAAGAAAATAGAGTGATGCAAAAAAATTATGAAAAAGGAGTCGACAGCTTAGAAAAAGAAAACAGCTGCTTAAAAAGTGGGATTGGACAAGTGGAAAAGGAGATACAAAAATCTACTGAAGAAAACAACTCAAAAGTACAGCTGGCCAAATGAAAAAAGGAAACACAAAGGCTAAGGAAAACAACTCCTTAAAAGTTAGAATTGGGCAAATAGAAATTAATGACTCTATGAAACATTAAGAATCAATGAAAAATATTCAAAAGAATAAACAAATAGAAGAAAATGTAAAATTCCCTATTAAAAAAACAACTGACTTAGAAAATAGATTTAAGAGAGACAGTATTAGAATCATTAGAATACCTGGAAGTCATCATGAAAAGGAGGACTTGGGCAGCATCTTCCAAGAAATTATCAAGGAAAACTGCCCTGATATCCTGGAACCAGAGGACAAAATAGGCATTGAAAGAATCCAGTGATCACCTTATGAAAGAGATCCCAAAATAAAAACTCCCAGGAATACTGTAGCCAAATTATAAAACTACCAGGTCAAAAAATATATTGTAAATGGCCAGAAAGAAAAAATTCTAATATGGGGGAGCCACAGTCAGGATTACATAGAACTTAGCAACTGTAACATTAAAGGATCAGAGGTCATGGAATATGATATTATAGAAGGCAAAGGAGCTAGGACTACAACCAAGAACCACCCACCTCAAGAAATTAAGCATAATACTCCAAGGGAAAAAAAATCATTATTAAATGAAATATAAGGATTTGAAGCTTTCATAAGAACACCAGAATTGAACAAAAAATTTAATCTCCAACATCAAGACCCAAGAGAAGCCTAAAAAGGGGGGAAGGGAAAGGAAAATACAAGGGATTCAGTGAAGCTGAACTGTTTACATTCCTATGTGATAAGATAATACTTGTAATTTTAAAAAATTTTACCCACTAATAGTACAACTAGAAGGCATATACATAGAGGGCACCAGTTACAGGGTAAATTGGGGGAATGACATAACAAAAATAATTAAGGTTGAGAAAGAGGAGTACACTGGTTGCACAAGGAAGAGAGGTAGAATGGGGTAAATTATTTCACATAAAGAGGTGTGAAAAACGTACTGCAGTGGAGGGCAAGATGAGAGGGTGTGCGATGGGCATTGCTTGAACCTTACTTTCATCACTATTGGCTCAAGGAGAGAATAATATGCACAATCATTTGAAAATAGAAATCTGTCTTACCCAACAGGACATAGGAGGGGAAGAGATAAATAAAAAAGTAGAGGGAAGAAACTGAAATGAAAGAAGAGAGCGCACACTGGGGAAGACAGTAGACAGAAGCACAACACTGTCAAGGAGGGAAAGGATGAAAGGAGAGAGGAAAAATAAGAGGAAAAATAGGATGGAGGGAAATACACAATTAGTAATCATAACAGTGAATGTGAATGGGACGAACTCTCCCATAAAATAGAAGCAGATAACAGAGTGGATCAAAAAACAGAATCTTACAGTATGTTGTTTACAAGAAACACACTTGAAGCAGAGACACATACATAGGGTACAGATAAGGATCTGGTGTAGAATCTATTATGCTTCATCTGAAGTAAAAAAAAAAAAAAAAAAAAAAAAAGCAGTAGCAATCCTGATCCTCAAACAAAACAAAAGCAAAAATAGATCTAACCAAAAAAGATAAGGAGGGAAACTACATCTTCCTAAAAGATACCTTAGTCAGTGAAGTAATACCAATACTAAATATATGTGCACCAAGTAGTATAGCATCCAAATTTTTTTTAATTTAAATTTATTTATTTAAGTTTTTAACATTCATTTCCACAAAATTTTGGGTTCCAAATTTTCTCCCCATTTCTCCCCTCCCCCACCCCAAAAAGCCGAGCATTCTAATTACCCCTATCACCAATCTACTCTCCCTTCTAACATTCCTCCCTTCCCTTATCCCCATCTTCAGTTTTGTCCTGTAGGGCAAGATAACTTTCTGTACCCCATTACCTGTATTTCTCATTTCCTAGCTGTATGCAAGAACAATACTCAACAGTTGTTCCTAAAACTTTGAGTTCCAACTTCTTTTCCTCCCTCCCTCCCCACCCATCCCCTTTGGAAAGGCAAGAAATTCAATATAGGCCATATCTATGTAATTTTACAAATGACTTCCATAATAGTCATGTTGTATAAGACTAACTATATTTCCCTCCATCCTATCCTGTCCCCCATTTCTTCTGCTCTCTCTTTTGACCCTGTCCTTCCCCAAGAGTGTTGACTTCTGATTGCTTCCTCTTCCCATTGCCCTCCCTTCCATCATCCTCCCCACCCTGCTTATCCCTTTCTCCCCCACTTTCCTGTATTGTAAGATAGGTTTTCATACCAAAATGAGTGTGCATTTTATTCCTTCCTTTAGTCGAATGTGATGAGAGTAAGCTTCATGTTTTTTCTCTCACCTCCCCCCTTTTTCCCTCCACTGAAAAGTCTTTTACTTGCCTCTTTTATGAGAGATGATTTGCCTCATTCTATTTTTCCCTTTCTTCTCCCAATATATTTCTCTGTCACCCCTTAATTTTATTTTTTAAGACATTATCCCATCCTATTCAATTCACCCTGTGCTGTGTGTGTGTACGTGTGTGTGCGTGTGTGTGTAATCCCACCAGCTACCCAGATACTGAAAAAAGTTTTAAGAGTTACAAATATTGTCTTTCCACGTAGAAATGTAAACAGTTCAACTTTAGTAAGTCCCTTATGACTTGTCTTTGGTGTTTACTTTTTCATGCTTCTCTTCATTCTTGTGTTTGAAAGTCAGATTTTCTTTTCAGCTCTGGTCTTTTCATCAAGAATGCTTGCAAGTCCTCTATTTCTTTGAAAGACCATTTTTTCCCCTGAAGTATTATACTCAGTTTTGCTGGGTAGGTGATTCTTGGTTTTAGTCCTAGTTCCTTTGACTTTTGGAATATCCTATTCCATGCCCTTCGATCCCTTAATGTAGAAGCTGCTAGATCTTGTATTATCCTGATTGTATTTCCACAGTACTTGAATTGTTTCTTTCTAGCTGCTTGCAATATTTTCTCCTTGACCTGGGAACTCTGGAATTGGACCACAGTGTTCCTAGGAGTTTCTCTTTTTGGATCTCTTTCAGGAGGTGATCGGTGGATTCTTTCAATATTTATTTTGCCCTCTGGTTCTTGAATCTCAGGGCAGTTTTCCTTGATAATTTCATGGAAGATGATGTCTAGGCTCTTCTTTTGATCATGGCTTTCAGGTAGTCCCATAATTTTTTAATTGTCTCTGCTGGATCTATTTTCCAGTTCAGTTGTTTTTCCAGTGAAATATTTCACATTATCTTCCATTTTTTCATTATTTTGTTTTGTTTTGTGATTTCTGGATTTCTCATGAAGTCATTAGCCTCCATCTCTGTTCCATTCTAATTTTGAAAGAACTATTTTCTTCATTGAGCTTTTGGACCTCCTTTTCCATTTGGCTAATTCTGCTTTTGAAAGCATTCTTCTCCTCATTGGCTTTTTGAACCTCCTTTGCAAATTGAGTTAGCCTTTTTTTAAAGGTGTTATTTTCTTCAGCATTTTTTTGGGTCTCCTTTAGCAAGATGTTGACCCACTTTTCATGCTTTTCTTGCATCTCTCCCATTTCTCTTCCCAGTTTTTCCTCCACCTCTCTTACTTGATTTTCAAAATCCTTTTTGAGCTCTTCCATGGCCTGAGACCATTGAATATTTATTTTGGATGTTTGCAGTACAGAAGCCTTGACTTTTATGTCTTTCTCTGATGGTAAGTATTGTTCTTCCTCATCAGAAAGGATGGGAGAAGATATCTGTTTACCAAGAATTTAACCTTCTGTAGTCTTATTCTTTTCCCTTTTTGGGGCATTTTCCCAACCAGACTTGACTTTTGGGTCCTGTGTCAAGAGTAAGGTGTACTCTGGGGATCTGTAAGATCCCAGTTCCTCCAAGGTGGCACAATCAAGCATGTACACTGGTCTGGGAGCAGAGAGAGATTTTTGTGCCCAGAATCTTAATAAGAGTTTCCTCTCCATAGCCACCTGGCCTCCACTTCCGCCAGGCCAGCACTAAGGGGCTGGGATTCAGTCAAGCTGTGGGGGGAGGGCCACCATTCAGTGTCAGACAAAGACCAGCTCCCTCAGGAGGCCAAGGTAATATTCAGCTCCTTAGTCCCCCTAGGGGTTTTTAGGATCCAACAATGAATGCAGGCTGCTGTGGGGGCTGCCCAATGTGGCCTCTGTGACCTACCGCCGCCCGAGGCTAGAGCTATGGGAAGGCTCTTCTCCCTTCCAGGCCAGCTGAAAAAACCCTGTCACTGACCTTTGGCACCTTTGGGTTGAGGGATCTGCAAACCCGCTGCTGCTGGGCCTGGGGATTCCATGACTGGATATTCCACCCGGAGGGCTATTCCCGAGCCTGGTACGTGGCCAAGGCTGGACTGGGCTCCACTCCGAGTCTGGTGCAACAGACGTTTCCCAGGGGCCTTTCAGGTCACCCTGGGCTGGAAATCTCCTCCACTCTGTTGTTCTCCACTTCTGTTGCTCCAAAATTTGTTGAGAGGCCCTCTCTACAGGTATTTTATAGGCTGTGTGGGGAAAGCCTCCGTATGTGTGCCTTTCTACTCTTGCCATCTTGGCTCCGCTTCCCCCTACCCCCCCACCCCCCCCCCTGCATCCAAATTCTTAAAGAAGAAGCTAAGTGAGTTACAGGTTCATAACCAAACACAAGATAGAGAATATTAGAATGTAAAATAGATAATTTTTATTATATTAAATTAAAAGACTTGCACAAACAAAACCAATGCAATCAAGATTAGAAGAAAAGCTGGGAAACAATTTTTATAGTAATTATCTCTAATAAAGGCCTCATTTCTCAACTATGTAGAGAACTGAGTGAAATTGAAAGAATACAAGCCATTCTCCAATTGATAAATGGTCAAAGGATATGGAAAGGCAGTTTTCAGATGGAGAAATCAAAGCTGTGTATAGGTGTATGAAGAAGAACTCTAAATCACTTTTGATTAGAGAAATGCAAATAAAAACAACTGAGGAACCACCTCATGCCTATCAGATTGGCTAATATGACAAAAAAAGGAAAATTGATTTGAAGAGAATGTGGAGAAATTGGGACATTAATGTACTGTTGGTGGAATTGTGAACTGATCCAACCATTCTGGAAAGGATTTTGGAACTATGGCCAAAAGGCAACCAAACTGTACATACCCTTTGACCCACAAATACCACTTCCAGGTCTGTGTCCCAAACAGATCATAAAAAGGGGTAAAGACTTATGTGTGTAAAAATATTAATAGCATCCCTTTTGTGGTGGCAAAATATTGGAAATTGAGGGGATGATCATCATTCAGAAAATGACTGAAGAAGCTGTGGTATGTGAATGTAATGGAATACTATTGTACAATAAGAAATGATGAACAGGCAGGTTTCAGAAAAACCTAGAAAGACTTGTACAAACTAATGCAAAGTGAAATGAGCAGAACCAGGAAAACTGTATACAATATCAGTACCATTGTGTGATGATCAGTTGTGAATGACTCTGCTCTTCTCATCAATACAATGATCCAAGACAGGATTAGTAATCTTGTAAAATTGAATGCTAAAAATTGTCTCAACATGTACTTGAGAAAAAGTAAAATACTATTTTAAAATTAAATAAAAAACACAAACTTTTCTATACTTTTTTGTATACTTACAGTAATTTTGCTTTTTTCATTCTTTTTTGCCTTACATGACTTTATATAAATCTTTCTGTAGTTCTTTGTATTCTTCATATTTCCATACTCCATGAATCTGTGATCTTATCACAACCAGGCCATATGTTCTTATCTTGAACAATTCTTACCTGCATTCTCCTATGGGTTCTCTGAAGAGTATCTGACCAGTGTGATTTCATGGAAATACAGCATTTGAATTGACCATCTGTTATTGTTCTTTTCATGTTTGTGATTTTTATGGCAGAGTAATATTCTATTACATTACTATGCCCAATCTTATTCATTTATCTGTTAGATATTCATATATCTTAAATAAGGGTTTGTACGTGATGACCATTCAGGTTACTTCTAGATCTAAATGTATGATTCTATGATCTACTCACATTGGGAGCTTCAGTGATATTTTTTTGATTCTTCCTTCTCAATCACCTCCATAAAATGTATCAAACCTCTCATGTATGTATGTGTGTCCATCTTTGTGTTTATACGGTGATCAGACTAGTTTGAAGGCAGCGTATCCCACCTCTGTGACATTGGACAAGTCTTCTAACCTTAACCTTGCTGGGTTTAAGGTTCCTCATCTTTAAATTAGAAGAGTTAATCATTCTAGATCAGGCCTGCACAACGTGCAGCTCACCGTTTGCTTGCAGAAGGATTTTGGGTGGCTCACGAAAAATGTAGGGTTGCCACTGGGCACTCACCTATTTGTCATGTGACCTGCAGCAATCAACCATCATCAGTCTATCTCTAGTCTAAACATGCCTGTGGCCTGACAAAGTTTAGCCTGTTTTACTCAGTTTTTAAAATCTCTATATAAACTTGTAACCTTTTAGATTGGTACTTAAGACCCTTAGAGCTTATTTATGTTTTTATAACTTTGAGAAAAAATGATATCACTTCTTTGTAAATGACCTGTAGGAAGAGATTGAGGCAGCTAGGTCGTGCAGTGGATAGAGCACCAGTGCAGGAGTCAGGAGGGCCTGAGTTCAAATCTTACCTCAGACACTTGACACTCACTAGCTATGTGACCTTGGGCAAGTTACTTAACCCCAATTGCCTCATCCTGGGTTATCTACACACATGCATACACATGTACACACTGACACACTTTGGGATACCTAACCTACTCAACTTTGGTAGGGGCTGAAGTATGTCATTTAGTGAGTTGGTGAGTACAAATTCATATAGCCTATTGTATCTTCCTGTCCCCTTGAATACCAGAATGCGATTTTGGGCCTTATAGTCATCATCTTCCCAACTGTCCTGCACCCCACAGCATTTATCTTGCCCTGCGACCTGTAACCATTAGTAGTACTATTGCTTCCAGAAAGCATTTGTTAATCAACACCTGCTGTGACTCCACTCACATTTTCTGTGACTTCCCAGACCAAAATACATTTCCTTGGTTACCATTCTTCTATAATTCTTACCTTACCCCATTAGAATGTAAACTTCTTAAAATGAATGCCTCATATTTGTATTTTTTTGTATTTGTAATATTTGTATTCCTAGTCTTTAAGACTATGCTTGGTGAATAGTATCCATGTAATAAATGCTTTTCATTTATTCATTCTTTGTATTTTTGAGGTCTTTTCCTTGTGAAAAATTATTAAATTTTTATTGCTTTGTAGATATCCATAGCATGATCAGTTTGTACCTGAAATAAAAAATCCAAATGACTTGTTAATTTTCTTCTCAGCTAGAGGAATCAATATTATATGTGGTATTAAAAATGAAAACTGAAGCTATTTCAAGAGAAGCACAAATTGTAATTCTGCAGATGTATGTCAAGATTGGTAGTTCAAATCAAGATACATTGTGCAGGATAAAATCTCTGTTGTATGATGTGCTTTCTCAAATGCTTTTATTTATGGAATTCATTTATACTTTTTTATAGGACCATCTAAAGTGAAGCAAAATAGATCTACTTCTTTACCATATAGTTGTAAAGACCTTGCATCTTCTGGTCTTTTTCTTCCTCTTGTTGCATGTTTTTTACTCTCTAATTACTTTCTTACAAGTTTCTAGAGAACTTGTATTCTTTAATTACCTGATTTAGATTTAGATGTTCCAAAATTCAGTAAGAGGAATTTACAATAATATCTGTTGAACTCTCCCAGCTTCTGAGTTCTACAAAAGCAAAATTTCCTGTTGTATTGCCCACTAACAAAGGATACCTGGGGGTTTTTTTCATTCCTATTTTCCCAATTCAATTTTAGAACACTTGCTCTAAGATAATTATATATCAAGTTATTTTTTTAATTGTCTGCTATGTGCATTGCACTAATCTAGGTAATTGTGGGAGGGAAGGGGCACAAAAATACTTTTAAATTGTTTTACTAGGGCTACCATGAAAAATTATTTTTCTATCTACAACTGCCTTTTAAAATCCTTTTAATTGTGCACTGATAAGCTAGAAAACATCTGGAGAAGAACAGTCATAATGGTGAAGTAACTTGAGTCCATGTCATATGAAGATCAGTTGAAAGAACCACAAGTATTTAGTCTAGAGCAGAGAAGATCAAAGGAAATGTGAGGGCCGTCTTCAAGTATTTGAATGGTTGTTGCATGGAAGAGGGTTTTAGACTGGGTCTATTTGACCCTTGAGGACAGAAGTAGGATTGGTCGGTAGAGAAAGATGCAAAAGGTCAAAATTTAATTTTGATGTCAGAAAAAAATCATCTTAATAAATTAGAGCTATACAAAAGTAGAAATAGGCTGCTTCAAAATATATTGAGTTTCTCCTCATTGGACATACTCAAATAGAGTCTGGATGACCATGTGTTGAGTGTGTTGTAGAGAGTAATCATTTGTGTATGGATTGGACTAGGTGACCACTGTGGTACCTTCCATCTCGTAAATTCTGTGTTTTGGGGGTTCTTAAGCCTTGTACTGTGTTATGAAATGCACAGGTGGTACACGTAACAACTATGAACTAATTTACTTTGTACTTGTATCTCACTGCCTGCTTTGAATGACATGGTCATCAAAATTCTGCTATTAGTGTCTTTGAAGTTTTCCATAACTAAAACATGTGTTTTCTTACTGTGTTTCATCTTTAGGCCAGAAGACTTGTCTTCATTTACATGGCATCTTTCCTTACCTCTATGTGCCGTATGATGGATATGGACAGCAGCCAGAAAGATATCTCCGTCAAATGGCATTCAGTATAGACAGAGCACTTAATGTGGCTTTAGGCAACCCATCTTCCACTGTTCAGCATGTGTTTAAAGTGTCATTGGTATCTGGAATGTAAGTATATGTTGGACATTTTTTAAAATTTTCCATTGACCTATATTTATGTCAATTTTGCACAAAGGTAAAGTTATTTTCATTTTAAATTTAGACTCAGAGTTACAAAATGTTTTACTCTTAACTGGTATTTCTATGCCACCTCTAGGGCAAGTCAGGCAAGTTGTTTTTGTTGTGATTTTTCAAAGTGTTTGTTGTAGAAATTGTAATTAGTCAAGTGATAGCATCGTTTTATTCTTTCATTTCTTGTTTTGCTTTTTGGGGTCAGAGCAGTGAATTTTAAAAAACACAGCATGGAAAGATAAGAATCTTTCCTGATCTCTTGATGCCCTCAGTTATCTTAACACTAAATATGATCACTATCTTTAGTTTTCTCTTGCTTTAAATCCACTTCTTTGCTTGTAGGTGTAGTTAGAAATCCTTTTGAGACCTTTACAGAAAAGTTAATTGTGAAATCATGTTGATTTTTTTCTATTCTGTTATCCATTATACCATTAATATAAAGTTGGCCATTGATTATTGCAAATAAATGTTTTCAAAATTCATTTTACATTACCCTTCTTCAGGCCTTCATTTTCTTTTGCTTTGTTTATTATAATAGCCTTTATATATAGTCTCCCTCCCTTCTCTCTTTTCAATCCTTCCTTAATGTATTTCCCCCAAATAATCTTTCTAATATTTTAATACACAGGCCTGCCTACGTCCTTACCCTATTTTAAAAAACAAAAATGAAACAAAAACCTTCAGTGGCCTCTTGTTCCATGAAGGATGAAATGTCAGCTCTTTATTCTAGATTTTAATGCTTTCCAATCTCTGAATCCAAACCAACATTCCAGCCTTTTTTTTTTTTTTTTATGCTACTCTTCTCACTCACAAATGAGTAACATTTTTCACATAATGACTTTTAGAGAAACATTCACTTGGAACACTTTAGCCATCAGTTGGTGATGCAGTTCAGAAGCAACATTTAGGCCATATATAGGGATTAGGAAGTCATCTACATAGAGTTAATCATTGAAACTTGTAGTGCTGGGAGGTTTTTTGTGGGGGAGTGCGGTTAGTTCTGATGAAAAGCTTCAGTCAACACAGAGATTTAAGAAATTTTATTTCTATTCATAAGGAGAGGAGGTGGCTGGTTGCAAGAATAGTCTCCATGTGCAACATCTATGCCTACAGGGGGCAGTCCATGGGTGAAACTCACATATTGTTTGAAATAAAATGGCTTGTATGATACCAGCAGGAGAGTCTTCTCTCATCTGGAAGACCAGTAAAGTGAGGGTCTTTTCTAAATTACCTAATAAGGAATGAAGAGCAGGGAATCAGGGAACTTAATGCTAATGGTACCATTCCATTAGGAAGCTGAAAAGGGGTTGTGGGAGGCAACTACCAATTGAACTAGTTCTTAATCAGTCAAGAGGAGCCATGTGATTGAATTATATCACTGAGGGAGTATAAGAAGATAAGAAAACCACGCTAACAGGAAAAAGTTTTGTAATAAACTCACATTAAGGTAGGCAAGTGATAAATGATGATGATTCAGCAAAGGAGACTGAGTTAGAATGGTCAGGAGAACCAGAAAAGAACTCACAAAAGCCAAGGGGGGCAGAAGTTTTCAGAAGGAGGTTATGGCAGATGAAGACTGACAAAATTAGCAATTAAGAAATTATTGGGAACCTGGGAGAGAGCAATGTGAGTTGAAGGTTGAGGTCAGAAGCCTGATTACAATAGGCTGAGAAACAATCAGGTGGTGAAAAAAATAGATGCACTGTTTTCTAGGAAGTTGGCCATAAAAGAAAAGTGAAGTATAACTTGATGGGATAGCAGGATCTAGTGGAAGAAAATTTTGTTTTAAGAATGGGGAAATCTGGGAAGATTTGTGGGCAGCTGGGGTGAAGCCAGTACATGAAAGTTATTAAAGATGAAAAGAAATATTTGAACACAAGCATTCAGAACACACTGAAAGAGATGGAATTAAGGGACAAAGTAGAGGTTTGGGCCTTGGCAAGGAGGTGATTCACCTTACTCAGAGTTTAGAACAAAAAGGGATAAAAAGAGGGACATCATAAAAGTGTTTTGAGTAAGTGAGTGACAAGAAAGGAGCTCCTGGTGGATTACCTCTGCTGAGAGGAAAAGGGTAGAAAGGAGAATGTAGGGAACTTGAGAAGAGGAACAAACTCTTGAGGGAATATTGCAGAGAGGTCATCAGGGATAAAAGGATCTAAGTACAGCAATGAATGTTCTGTTGAGAGTAGAAAACCTAAGTGTGTAGTGGAACCAGTCAAGTTAGTGACTTCCTGCAATAGCTTAGAGAAGGTACATGCTGTAGGAGATGAATAATTGTAGTTTGGCAGGACATGATTAGAGCAAGGGATTCCACACGTAAAGGAGAATGTATAATGTAACTAGTCCATCATAGAATCAAGACTAATGATTGGAGGAAAATGAAGGCAGAGCAGGAATGATGGACTGAGATAACAAGGAGGCATAGGGGACCTGGAGATCACTATGACAATTAAGAATTAGTTTAAGAGACAGAAAGAGAGATCAAAGGATAGGAAATTATGATGAGAGAGGCAAATTTTAGAATCAAGAAGGTAATAACACTATTATAAATGATAATAAAATCTAAGACCAACGATTGACAATGAGAGCCAAATCTAGCATACCTCTTATTTTTATATGTTCATGAGCTAAGAATAGTTTTTACATTTTTAAACATGATAAAAATTTAGTTTAAAAACTCAAAAACTTTTTTTTCTTTACTTAGCAAACCTGGGGGAGGGGGCCGTAGTTTTCTGGCCCTTTTTCCAAGGTTTAATCATCCCTGTGGAAAGCTTAGATAGAGTGATAAAGCAAATCAGGAAAGAGAAAGATGACAGAAAGACTGAACTTCTTGAAAATTAGGCAGAATGACCTGAAGGCTGGTAGATGCCTTGTAACAAGTATCTAGGCAATGTGATATCAAAAGATGAAATGAATCTGAAAGAATGCTTAGGGATAGTGACAAAGGAAAGATCTAGAAGTGGCATTGAGAAGTAAGAAGTGTGTCCGTTTTTCCTAGTACCTGCTGTTTTGTTGGTACAAAAGAAGAAATATCTAATACTAGAGAAGGTGGCCAGAGGTCATATATCTTCTAGAGAAAGTGAAGTTTCATTTGGTACAAAGAGGTGAAAAGGTATGGGAAGAAAAAATCTAGACTGAACAGAAATTTTTTGATGATATAATGCAAATTCCAGAAGAATAACCCAAAAGGAAAAGGCAGAGGCATTAGGGAGTGGTAGAGCACAGGTAACCTTACCACGTTCTACCTTGTATCATACTTGTTTATGAACATGATTTATCCCCTCTATAACACTGTACTTAGATTTAGAAGACTTTGGTTTGAATCTGCCTCAGATCTATACTAACTTTGTAATCCTGGGCAAATCATTTAATCCCTCTGGATCTCTATTTTCTCACCTATAAAGTGAAGGTTTGGATTTGATAACCTCTCAGATCTCTTTGGGTTCTAAATCTAAGTGAAGGTTTGGATTTGATAACCTCTCAGATCTCTTTGGGTTCTAAATCTATGGTACTGTAACTCTGATGCTTCGTTGTGAAGTGGAGGTGAACGTAGCTTCTTAAAGACTGCCAACAGAGCACAAATGTTGGCAGATTTTTACCATGCTAGAAAGGTAAGCAGTATGGTCCATGCCACAGATTGTGTCTTCTTTCTAAGGACCAGCCTAGCAAACTATCACACCAGTAAGCAACAGTGGTACTATCAGAGGAACTGAGTCACATCAATCTTATCCTTTCTTTCTATAAACAAAACCAGAAGGCAAAAGGATAATGTAGATGACACCAGGCTTGGAGAAGCAAATAAAGGAGTTGGTGGAGTTGATTTTTGTTGCCCGTCCTAAGGCATCAAGAAATTTCATTTCATGGAACATTTAGTCATCTTTTATGGCATTGCTCATGGTAAAATGTTTTCAAGAAGGACCATCTTGAAAATAATTGCACTTTATATAATCCTTCCTTCCTTTGTTGCAAAAGATGAGGAAGTAGAGAAATTTTATGAAATACTAAATAGACCCTACAAATTAGAACAGTGTACTTGATTATTCAGTGACTTCAAAGCAAAGTGGGTGTAAGGGA
The DNA here is from genome assembly GCF_028372415.1 of Notamacropus eugenii. NCBI lineage: Eukaryota > Metazoa > Chordata > Mammalia > Diprotodontia > Macropodidae > Notamacropus > Notamacropus eugenii. Next base: position 191,557,550 of record NC_092873.1, on the reverse strand, counting down.
AGATAGCAAAAGATATTTTCTAAAGTATGATTTAGGAGTGAAAAATGATAGAAGGACAGACAACATTTATTAAACATTTAATTTGTGCCAGGCACTGCGCTAAGGCCCAAAGCTACAAAAACAAGCAAGCAAGACAGCCTCTGCCATCAAGGAGCTTACATTCTAATGGGGGAGGAGAAAACAACACATAAAGTGGTTCTAGAAAGGGGATGTGTATCTCTGTGTAGTTCTAGGAAGGGGATAAGTGGGAGGTGATATGGAGAGAGGAAGTTTCATTGAGGTCTGGCTCTTGCAAGATAAGGCAAAAGCTCACCTACCAGACCTGGAAATGGAGTCCAGGTTCCAGTTGGGTGGAGGTGAATGGCAAAGGTTTGTAGAATACCCTTCTAAGTCTAAGGCTATGTTCCTATGATTCCTTTTCTTTTTTACTCACGATATATGTGTAGACCCTTGAAATGACTTTATGGTCATGACTTAAATGACTGACATTCATAATTATTTGTAATCATGTGGAAAAACTTAAAGATTGTCTATCATCAACAATTGACATGTTCCTACCCTTTCATAGCCTCTCCCTTCCAATGATTCTGAACTCTCAAAATGTCATTGTAGAAATCCTGTTCTCCATCCTCCACTGCCTGCTCCCTTGTTTCCATCGCCCTCAATGCAAGCCACCTCCAACATCCCACTCAAAATCTACCTACCCTTTCCACTGTACTTTCTGGAATGCCTGTACCATATGTAACAAATTTGCTTTCATTTTAATCCTTTTGCTTTCTCAGGCCTTCCATCTTTTTTCGTCTGAGGCCTGTCTCCATACTGATGGCAGCATGCCTGGCCACCCTTTCCTGATTGCTCTTTTACTCATATTCTCTAATTCATTGGTCATGACAGAGGAGACAAGAGTATTCTTTTCTCCCTATTACCACTCACAAACTCTCTACCACTCATTCAGTAAGCTCTCTTTTGAGGTTCATTGAATGCATATTTATCATTCAAATGAAATTTTTGTGGCTATTATCTGCCAACCTTCAGGACACTCTCCTTCCTTCCTCATGATTTCAACGTCTTATCTTGCAAGGGCCAGACTTCAATGACACTTTCTGTCTCCATATCACCTCCCACCCCCCACCCCCTTTCTTTCTAGAACCTCTTTATGGGCTGTTTCCCCCTCTCACGTTAGAATGTAAGCTCCTTGATGGCAGGAACTGTCTTACTTGTTTTTGTAGCCTTGGACCTTAGCGCAGTGCCTGGCACATAGTCTTTTTCTTCTCCTCAACTCCTGTCTCCATACTAAGGGATTTCAATATACCCATTGATATTCCCGCAAACACCCTAATTTCTTTGTTCTTCAACTTAGGAATTGCCCATCACCTATTCCTTCATTTTATCTCAGCTACACAAAGACTTTGTCATACCCTTGATTTTGCTATCACTCTCAAGTGTTCCATTTCCATGTTCATGAACTCTGAAATTCCCCTATCTGATCATAATTTTTTTTATCATCTTTCCCTCTACCTTATTACCCCTTTATGACCTGTTCTTGTCCTACATGTGACCTCCAATCTCTCAACCTTTCATTTTTTTCCCAGGCCATCACTCTTGCAGTATCTACACTCTCTTCCCTTCCACAGCTTGACCCTTTGATGAACTAGTTCAATTCTACTCTATCTTCTTTTCTTGAATGCCTTGACCTCTTATCCTGTCACCAACCTTGCCCTGCCAAGGCCAAGATTTTGATTACTCCTGCTATTTTTTACACATGCTACTTCCTGAATGAACCTTGGAGAAAATCATGGTGACTGGGTCCACTACAAGTTTATGTTACATAACTTCAACTTGAGTACTCACTGCAGCAAGGCAGTTCTTTTACACTTCCCTAATCTATTCATTATCCACTCACCATAACACCTTTCCCCAAACCTTTTTATCTTCTTCAAATCTCCCATGTTTCCTTCTCCCACCCACCCCACCCCATCCTAGCTGAGAATTTTGCTTCATAGTTCACTGGGGAAAAAAAAATTAAGGCCTTTCACTGAGATACCATTCACTTCTAACCTCATATCATATGTGTCAGATATCTTCTGCCACTCTCCTTCATCACCCCTGTCTCAAATGAAGAAGCAAAAGAAGGCAAACCAATGGTCAAAAGATATGAACAGGCAGTTTTCAGAGGAAGAAATTAAAGATACCTATAGTCATATGAAAAAATGCTCTAAATCACTATTGATTAGAGGGATGCAAATCAAAACAACTATGAGATACCACATCACACCTATCAGATTGGCTAACATGACAAAACAGGAAGATGTTGGAGAAGATGTGGGAGAGTTGGAACACTGATTCATTGTTGATGGAGCTGTGAGCTGATCCAGCCATTCTGGAGAGCAATTTGGTACTCTGCATAAAGGGCTACAAAAATGTTCATAGCCTTTGACCCAGCAATACCACTTCTAGGACTGTATCCCTAAGAGATCATAAAAATGGGAAAGGGTCCCACATGTACAAAAATATTTATAGCAACATTCTTTGTGGTGGCCAAAAAACTGGAAATCAAGGAGATGCCCATCAGTTGGGAAATGGCTGAATAAATCGTGTTATATGAATGTAATGGAATACTATTGTGCTATAAGAAATGATGAACAGGAAGACTTCAGAGAGGCCTGAAAAGACTTATATGAACTGATGCTGAGTGAAAGGAACAGAACCAGGAGAACTTAGTACACAACAACAACCACAGTATGCAAGGATTTTTTTCTGGTAGACTTAGAACTTCATTGCAATGCAAGGACTTAAAAAATTCCCAATGATCTTTTAAGGCAAAATGCCTTCCACACCCAGAGAAAAAACTATGGAATTCAATCACAGAATGTAGCAGATAATTTTCTTTTGTATTATGTTTTGGTTTATTATATGATTTCTCCCATTCATTTTAATTCTTCTATGCAACATGATTATGATGCAAATGTATTTAATAGAAATGTATGTGTAGAATCCATATAAAATTGTATGCTGTCTCAGGGGGACAGGGAGGAGAAAAAGAGGGGGAGGGAGGGGAAAAAAATCTAAGTTATATGGTAGTGATTGTAGAACACTGAAAATAAATTTAAAAAAAAAAAAGGCCAACCCCTTTATGTACACTAATGATCCCATTCCATCTGTTCTTCTCCAGAAGATTGCCTCCTGTATTGTCTGCAGCTTCTCTCTAATCTTAAATCTTTGCTAGTCTATTGGCTACCTCCCTGCTGCTTATAAGTATGCACATGTCTCCCCTTTGATCTCAAATATGATTCTCATGTTAATCACCATTTTTGTGCTTTTTGACACTCTCAGTCACCCTCTTATCCTTGATATAGTCTCTTGCTCATTCTTCATCTAGGCTCATCTGCTAACCACAGGTATACCCAAGACTCTGATCTCTAGGACCTGATCTCTCCTGTCTTCTCCTCTCCTCTCCTCTTCAGCTCTTCTTATATTATTTTGCTTGGAGATTTCATCATCTCCTATGGGATTTAATTATCATCTCAAAGAAGATGAATCCCAGATCTATTTATGTAGCCCTTACCTCTCTCCTGACTTCTAGTCCTAGTCTCCATCTCCATCTGCCTATGGAAATAGAAGACCTGTAGACATCTTAATCTCAGCTTGTCCAGAACTGAATTTGTAGTCCTTCTCCCCCAAACCTTCTCTCTTCTCATTTTTTTTTCCACTAATATTGTTGAGGGTACCACCAGCCTCCCAATTACCCAGTCTCATAACCTAGGAGTCATTTTCAACTACTTACTCTCCCTCATCCCCCCTTATGCAATTTATTACAAAGTCCTATTGATTATACTTCCCTAACATCTCTCACAAAATACCTGGACACTTTATTTTAAGAAATCATATGAAATTGCTATATTTTTTAGAACCAGAAGACAAAATTGGAATCCACCAGTTCTTGAACAAAATCTCAAATGAAAACACCCAGGAATATCATCCAAAACAGAGTTTCCATATCACAGGAGAAAAAATTATTGTAAGAACTGATAAAGAAAAAGATCATGTACCAACGAAGTACAGTTAGAATTGTAGAAGTCTATACAGCATCTACCATAATGGAGAAAAAAGTCTTGAAATCCAATATTGTAGTAAAATACAACGTAAAAAGATACAGACTTACAACCAAGAATAGTTTCACTTCACTGATGAAGTCAGAAGTCAGATTACAGAAGGTTGAGGAGAGAGAAGAGAAAAAGTAGAGGCAAAGGATATAAACCACCTTTTCTGGGATTTTGACTGTGAGGAGAACTATAGATGATAGCTTACAGGTATTGTTAGAGTCTATTGAAGGTTTTAGAAGGATAGGGGACACTTAGACACATCTATCCTGTACATAATTTGTTTTGTATATATTTGTTTGTATGTTGTCTCCCTCATGAGATTACAAACTTCTTGAGGGCATGTGTTTTGCCTCTTTTTATATCCTCAGTGCTTAGGATATAGTAGATGCTCAGTAAATGTTTATTGATTGATTGGAGTAGGAAAGATCACAGTAGAGGGAGAGATTGAGGATTTGGGAGAAAAGGGGCATTATTGAAGTTGCAGTCTCCTGGGCACAACAGCAGGAGATTGGATCAAAGGCACATATAGAAAGGTTGACTCTAGTATGGATAGATTAAGGTTTATAATTTTGTTCCAAGCACTATGCTGAGCACTGGGAATACAAGTAAAGCAATAAAGGGTCTCTTCCCTTAAGTAGCTTACGTTCTAATGGAAGAAGTCAACACATGAAAGGGAGCTCAAGAGGATGGGGAGGGGCAGTAGACTGAAGAAGGAAAGGAGGCAAGACTGTTGGGGAAGAGGTGAAAAAGTTCACAGAGTAAGGAGTAGAGCCAGAAATGAAACATGGCCTGAACACTCCATGAAATGTAAACCCATGCCAGGAATTCACCAATCAGAAGAGAAGAATGTAGGGCAGAGACATTGCCAGAGTGAGAAGGTTACTGGCTGGGAGGTGGAAAAGTCCAAACAGTAAGTAGTATAAAACCAAGAGCAAAGTATGCAAGTAACCAGATTTGAATATTTCTTTATAATAGTTTGTTTGAATTTTGTATGGATTTTCTTATAAAATTAAATGCATTGTAGAATACACCATTAGTAGTTCATGTTCTATAGAATGCTAGGAATAAAGTTTTTAAAGTTTACTTTGCCACTAATGTGGTCCATACTTACAAAATATTTGTATATTTGGTAAATTTGATACTTAACTGGAAGGCTTCATTAAGTCTTTTACAAAGGATAAAGCTCCACTGATGTGATTAGTATATTTCTTCATTACTTTATAATAAGAATAATTTGAATGTCTGTTTTTTTCTATTTCAGGCCATTTTATGGTTATCATGAAAAGGAGAGACACTTTATGAAGATTTATCTTTATAATCCTGCAATGGTGAAAAGGTACAGAAATAGTGAAATTAGAAACTGAATACTTTTAATAATAACAGTATTAATGCAGCAAGGAACTACTACTTTGTTCATATAGGAACTCTTCCCATGAATCAGATACCAGTCTGATTACAGTTTATAGTCTTAGACAGTTTTAAGTTCAGAATAAGTTAAATGAGTTGCCCATGATCACAAACCCAATCACAATGAATTTAAACCATTTTAAGCTCTTTGTAACCTGGCCTTCTGCCACTTTTCCAATCTTCTTATACCTTGCTCTTCCCTGTGTATCATGTATTCTGCAATCCAAGCACATTGGTATCTTTGCTGTTTCAAGACACCCTATCTTCAAACTCCAGGTATTTTCAATGGCTCTTCTCCATGCATAAAATACTTTTGCTTCTCCTTGCCACTTTCTGGGCACCTGGCCTCCTTTGAAGTCCTAGATAAAATCCCATCTCCTACAAAAATACTTTCCCAGTCCCCCTTAATTCTAGTACCTTACCTCTGTTGATTATTTCTCATTTATCCTCTATATTGCTTATTTGTACATAGCTGTTTGCATATTCTCTCTCCCATTTGTATTCCAAGTGCTTAGCACAGTACCTGGTACTAAGTAGGTAGTTAGTAAATGCTTATTGACTAACTGAAGCCAAGTCCAGCACTATCCACTATGCCAGACTATGTCTCATTAATATTAATAATAACAGAATGCAAAGGGAAGACCATATGCTTTGTCAGGATTAATGAATAGCAACAATTAATAAGTCTGCATGTCATTTTATGTATTGCCAATCTTATATCTATAAAAACAGAATAGCCAGTCAATTAGCATTTATGTGCCAAGCACTTTAAGTGCTTGGAATGTAAAGAAAGGCAAAAAATAGTCTCTTATTATCAGGCAACTCACAGTCTAATGGAGTACATTCAATAGTGTTCAAAGACCAATACCAGTGCTTGCCCACCTTAAACAATGGAGAGAATTTGAGGTAAATAGGATTAGCCATGTTAATAAAATTACTATCTCCTTGTTGTTTGCTCCAAGTTTTCCTTCCGTTTCCTCTTCTTAAATTTTAGAATCTCTTGTGTTTCTCAAAATAAGCCTTGAAGTTCACTTGGAATGAACCAGGCACATGCCTCTTGAAAGTCATTTGTGTTCTTTAACTTGTCCACATTGCAAAGTCTTTTCATTGTAGTAGATGTTCACCATTTCTGAAACTTTGAACTAGAACTCAAGTTCTCTGAGTGAGCTTTAGGTCCAAGAAGGAAGTCACAAAGTCTTCCAGATTGGTACTGAGCTAGTTTATATTTATAACAGTTTTGACTATATTTTCTTTCCTGGCATGAATTTGTAATTTAACTTTTAATCCTCATTTTGTATCTAACCAAATAAAGCTTTATTTTAAAAATGTAGAAGGAAGCTATTTTTCCCTTTAAAATGATGAGGATTTTTTTGTTTCTGCCTTCCTCAGAAGCAACTGAAAATATGAGGTATAGAAGGAATGGGAGGGATGGGTATTCTTTTGCCTTCCCAAAGTGCTTCATGGAACAGATTTTTTCTTCAATACCACTGAAATAAAGTACTATATAACATTTCATTTGTTATATAAATAACTTCTGGAGTTAAATGATTCTGTGTATCTTCTGCTTAATTTTGAGGGCTTAATTTTTTATTTTTATTTTTGGTAAACAGAACTATTCAAATTAATTTGAAACAAGAGAGGTAATAGTAATCTTTTTAAGGTTGGACCATAAGGCTATTATTTGGATCATTTCCCATTTTGTTAGCTCTGGTGTTTATACTATTTCTAAATATGTTTCATTATTAAGGCATTTTCTAAAGGATTTTGTAAATTCTTAAATTAAGGAAGGAAACACTTTTTAAGTTAACCAAACTAATCACGTTTGTTCACATTCTTCCAAAGCAAAATCTATAAGCTGAAAATAATGAGTAACGTCAGCTGTTTTTGTCATTCTTTCATGCTTTGTATATAATCCTTTCAGTCTTGTACATAAAATACACATTAAATTTTGTAAAAACTAAGAGTGATTGTTTCCTTACAAATACAGAGCTCGTTTCAGAGGCAACCAGTTATTTTGTTTAATAAGGTTCCACTTTTGATTAAAAAGAGTAAAAAGTTTTTTAAAAAAACATTGATTACCAGTGTGCTACATTCATTTTTCTTAATTTGTGTAATTGCTCCATTGCTAAAACAGGTGATATGATTCCTTTGGATTTCTATTCAGGTATGGATTGAGCAGGATGACCTCTGAGATCCCTTCAACTCTCTTACTGTAGGATAAGGAGGAAGTTGCAGTGTAAAGAACGCTAAATTTAGAAATAGGGGCTTGGACTTGAATCCACATTTTGCTCTTTATTGAATGTAGGACCTTGAGCAAATCACTGAACCTTCCTTGGCTTCAGTTACCTCATTCACACAATAAGAGAGTTGTATGAGATGATTGCAAAGATTTCTTATAGCTCTGAATCAACAATTCATTGCTTCTCTGCTATTAATTAGTATTTTATTCTTCATTTCAGGATATGTGAACTTTTGCAAAGTGGAGCCATAATGAATAAATATTACCAGCCTCATGAAGCGCATATTCCCTACCTCCTCCAACTCTTCATTGACTACAATCTATATGGAATGAATTTAATTAACCTGGCTGCGGTCAGGTTCCGGAAAGTGAAAAGGAAAAGTAAGATTCATTTCATAAATTTAAATTCTGTTTATAAAGTTTTGAAATTTTTGTGTTTATCTATAACAGTCTTTGTTATAATAGCAGAAGGACTATGGAAATAGCTAAGTAATGATAAAATGACTGTTTGTATGCTAGTTTTCCTGCTTTCAACAAGTATCCTATTAAGTGTTAGGCCCCAAAGTATACAAAATAAACAGTCACTATGGTTCTTGTCCTTAAAGAGCCTACAGTTTATTTGGGTAAACAAGATATACACTGTAAAATGCAATATTTGTATCAGCTGAAAATAATACAGTACAAAGTGAGTAATTGAAGTTAGAGGTTCTTAATCATGGAAAGCACCCTGGAAGATATGACACACACCCACACGCACACGCACACGCACACACCTGATTTGGTAGGGAGGGGAGAGGCCATGACAGGGCAGTCAGTGCTACAGGAGAAACCTTCAAAACTCAGTTTAAATGCCATTTCAAATAAGACAACTTTCCCAATTTTCCCCATTGAATTACTTCCTCACTGAAATTTCTTTATATTTCTTTTGTTTTATATGTTTTGTATTTATTTATCTGCGTGCAGATTGTTTTTTTCCAATAACAGATAAGATTTCTGAGGATGGAGGGTATTTTGTTTCCATCCTTTTGTCCCCAGAATTTAGTGAGTGCCTAATAAATGTTGAATTGAACTGAATTAAATTAAGTTGAATTAAAGATACAACAGTACAGAATTGTCCCAGTACAAATTCATGCTCTATAACTTCAACCCTGCTTTTACTGCAAATTGACAGTCCTTTTATTCAATTCTTTCTGCTCCTGCCCTCATTCTTGGTAATGGCCATTGCAAGTGTATTTCCTTCTTCAAGTCACTAGATTCCACCTCCCCTATTTCAATTTTTGCTAGATAATTTCAACTTCTACTTCACTAAAGATAATAAAGTTATCCAGTATGAGTTTTCTAATTCCTTTCACACATATTATATACATGCACAGTTAACATATACTCTGAAAGATCAAAGACGTTCTATCCAGTGCTCAGTAGTATGTCAGTGGTGTACATGGGGAGTCAAATGATGATTATTATCTGTCGAAGTGCTGACTCAGGGCTATGCCATTATCACCTAAACTATATTTTCATACTCTTGTATCTGATTTTCTGAAATATACCTTTTCATATCTTATGTTATTTCTAGTTCTCATTGCAGTATTATGGACAAAATATATTATTGGATTAGATCTTTTTTATTAATATAGGTTTAATAGCAACTATATGGTATAATATTGGTCTTTGACTTCATGGTAAAATTAAATAGGTTTAGGTGTTCTGTGTATACTGACTTCCACAAGATTTTGAAATCGAGAGTTTTCTATTTTTTATTTTGAGGGATGTTATTTATGTTTTCTTTTAAATGTAGCCAATTTGATTGTAAAGGAAATATGTTTCTTAATGATTTTTGTGTAGCTCACAGTACCTAGCATAATGCTAAACATAAAGTATGCACTTAGTACTTATTTGTTGGTTGTGTGAGAGGTAAGTGAAAAGGAGTTAAAGTAAAAATAATATTTGAAGATATAATGCCTGGTGGATTTGTGAGAATGTGCCATTGAAAGTTAAAAAGGTAGAACCCAAAAAAACAGACACAATGACATCAGTAATATAAATAAAATGAACAATAACAAAATAATAAAAGTAATACTGCAAAATTTTAATGACCAAATTTTGCATTAAAGAAGAGACTAGAAGGCATTTCTCACCAAGTTTTTGCAGAGGTATGGGTATGAAATACTGAATACATTGTCAGACTTTCAATATGATGGTTAGTTTTGTTCAACTCTTTTTCCCCTTTTTTTATCCTTTATAATAAGAGATTATTCTCTGACAAGAGATTGAAGGAGGAATATGCTGGGAAATTTAGGTGATGTAAAAATAAAAGATACCAAAATTTCTTTTTTCAAAATGAGAAATCTTTATGAAAAAAAAACAAGTTTTAGATATTAGTTGGATTTCCAAGTGAAGATGTCATATAGGCAATGAAATATAAAGACCTGAAAAAAGGGATGGCAAGACTATTGTGGGAAATGAAATTGGAGAGTAGTTTATAGAGGTGATAACTGAAAGCATGAGAATGAATCAGGTTCTCAAGGACACAAGTATGATTGCAGAGGAGCAAAAGAAGAAGGACTCAGGATACTCTGAAAGTAACAGGACAAACACCATCAAAGGAGATCTCTGAGAGAGTATGTATAGTGGTCTAGAAGCCAATGAAGATAGTCTGGTCATTAATACTAACTCTCAAGAAGGATTGATTAGCAGTGGAAAAGACATGGATGAGATCATTGGTAATTTGAGAGATTCACTTGCATGAATGGAATCTTGAATATAGAAAACAAATTGTGAAACAGACACGGTGAAATGAGCAGAACCTGAAGGATAATTTATGCTACAAAAACAAACATCATAAATAAATAATTTGAATGACATAAGACTTCAGTGCAATGATCAGTTAAAATTCCAAAAGACTTATGATCTATGCTACCCTACCTTCTGACTCAGAGGTGATATGTGATGTACACAGAATGACACACACATTTTTTGGACATAAATATTTGATAATTGGGGAGGGAAGGAGTTTTGAGTTTCTTTTTTAAGAGTTCTTTTGGGCAACGAGAGGTTTTGTGATTAGGTTTACATAACCAGTATGTGTCACAGGCTGGATTTGAACCCATCTCTTTAACCACAACACCAGACTGCCTCATCATTTTAAAATATTATTAATGAAGTTCAATAATTAAAAAAGCGAACTGTAGACAGTTAAAGAGATAGTAAATAATGTGAGGTAGTGAATGTTGATAAATCATTGAAGAAGTTTAATCATGATTGTGAGAAATGATATGGTAGGTAGAAGGAAAGAATAATACAGTCCAATAATAGTTTTTTTCAAGATAAAATTTTGTGTGTTTAAATGCATAAGGGAAGGTTCAAATGATATATAGTTAAAGATGTTAAAGAAGGGAAGTAAGGTTTGAGTTGCATGTACAGGAAATTGAACCCTTCATATTGGTTTATGAAGGAGTGGGAAATTACTGTATGTTGTTGTTGTTGAATTCTGTCACAGTTTTTGGAAATCACACATTGTGAAATTTTGCAGGGCAACTCAGACACAGAATGAATTGATTTCTATGGTACCCCTATGCTCCTGTCATTTTGGCTCAAAATTATAAAATATGCTCTATGACAAACTTTTCTAATTCATAATTTAAATTTGTTCTACATGGAACCCTATGTAGAATATAAGTTCTAGGAAGGTAAGGTTGTTTCATCTTATCTTTGTATTACATGTTGCCTTGCACAAGGTAGACACTTTAATAAATGTTTTACTGAATTTAAATGAAATCCAGATATAATATAAAATGATATCAAAGTTTGTTTTATTATGGATTGGCTTAAATGAATTTTAAAGAAGTACTTACACGAAATAGATTATTTAATAGGAATTGTATACTTAAGAACCTATAATGTGAATTTTCTAAAAGATATGGTAATGTCCAAATTTAGACACTTTATAGCCTTTTTTACACTTCTTATTCCTTCAATTTTTAAAGTGCCTCCTATGTATATTTTAGCCTTTTAATAATTTAATAAAATACACATAGAACATATTCAAAGAAAAGAACATCACATTTTCATATTCCATGAAAATTGACATAGATGCTTGTGGAGCCAGCAAAATGTTGTCCTTTTATTCATGAAAGATCTTTATCCACAGTGTGGAAGATTCCTTAAGGGAATCCATGGTGTAACCTTTATTAGTTTGTCAGATATTTTATTTAAAAGGTCTTAATAGCAAAGATAGTTGTCTCTTATGGATATATGATATACAAGCATTAAGAGTTATAATAATATGAGATTGTGAATTTAGTGTATAAATCTTAGCATCAATTTTCTTCCTTTTGCTATTCAGTCTTCCCTGCATAGAAAGAGTTAATCTTCAGAAAGAAACGTCCTAGGACATAGTAACTCTTCAGAGGCAGCTTCTGAAACATGACCTCTTATCACACTTTCTTAACCTATAACTTGTGAGCAAACATATATAGTCCTCTTATCATCTACAGGTCAAATTGCATCTACATTCACGAGAGATTTCCACTCGCTGCTCTTGCATCTGGAATGCATTGTGTATTCTCCTTCACTTGGGGAATGAGTTCTCAATTGTGTTTTAAATTTGATCTGGTATTCAGTTTCTGTAGGTCTCAGTGAAAGCCACAGACATAGGTTTCTTGGGGAATTTAGGTTAGAGACCACAAATATACATTTTCTGTTTTTTTTAAAATGTGATTATCAGTGCTTTCATTTCTTCAGAGTTGGCATGATACATTTTTTTTTGTTGTTCAAAAAAATGTTATTATATAAGTATACCTACAACATATCACATTTATTCTCCCACACACATACATTGTGAATCCTTTCTTTTTTGGTTTAAAAACATTATAAAATCTGTCTATTGGCATACATTTGCAATGCTTAAGTAATTTTAGAGCTCATCATAGAGGTGATAAGGCATTGAATTTTTACTTAAAGCATTATGCAAATAAGAAGATGCTTTTATTTCTTTTACCTTTTCTATTCCTAGGTGATACATTGCATGGAATTGGATGTTACAAAGATCGGTTACCAGGAAATTCCCTTACTAGTACTCTGTTTCGTTGGGAAGAGGATGAAATACCAAGGTTAGCAAATATTTTAAAATTAAAGAAGAAACTATAAATATATATTCTCCTATTTGTCATGATAAACTAATGGCTACTGGATTATAGAATTTAACATAAATATTTCAGTATATTGTTTTCCTACGTGCAAACATTTTTAAAAAGTTAAGACTCAGCTAATATTTGCTAAACTGAATCATAGGCTTAAATACCTGCCCTGAAAAAACCCAAACATTTGCACTCAAGAACCCTTTTTTCCCACATTATTATGTGAAAATTAGTTGGGGGAGGAAAAGTGTTCTGAAAATTTTACACTACCTCCCTCCTGAGTAATATGGCTTATTCTGGTAAATAGTCATTACCAATATTCATTCTGTATCCATCGTCTGTAAGTTGACTGTTAAAATTCTTGTTTTTAAATTGACATGGTGTTTTGTTGAAACATAGTCATACCAAAATAAGCATAATAGCATTTGTATGATTTAAAGTTTAAAAGGTGCTTTTCACATATTGATCATTTGATCCTCACTGTTTAATAGATGAGGAAACTGAGATTCAGAGCAGTTAAGTGGCTTGCCTAGATTCATATACAGCTACTGTTTGAGGTGGGATTAAAATTTGGTTCTTATTGGTTTCCAGCTTGTCCAAGTGCAGTTTTCTTATCCATTTCACAGCCAAAAGTGAAAATTGGTGATTTCACCTGATGTAAATTTTTAAAATTGGGCTTTATATATATAGTTTGATATTTCTTAACTGTATAATTGGTTTAGAAATTGGTTTAGAAATTTATTCCAATGACTTTTTAGTACCATAGACTGTATTCTCAGATTTCCCAAGTCAAGAGCTGGTATTTTTTCCTAAATGATCAATTTATGGATTTTCAGTGCACAAGGCCAGGGAGGGCCTATGACACACAGCACACACTTTTCTGACTTGTCAATGCTTATCCATTAAAGATGAGGGGGTAACAGTTAACTTCTCTGTCATTATTTCAAGTGTTTCATCTGCTTCCTTATCTGAGCACGTTGTTTTTGTTTGGTTGGTTTTTTTAATAGAGAATACAAAATTGGGTTAAAATATGCATTCATAAATATAAGTTGATACTACCCTTTAGTGCGTTAAATTATCTTTCACCAAGGACAGTAAATTCTGGGGTTCAAAGAAAGGGTTCATCTGGATAAACTCAAAGCACAGTAGTAAGTACTTAGAATATATAATAATGTGTCGGTTATCTTTTTTTAAATATTTTATTTTTTCTTAATTCCATGCATAAACACTTTGTAACATTTGTTGTTAAGTTTTGAGTTCCAAATTCTATCCCTCCTTCTCCAGGACGATAAGCAATATAGGTTATACATGTATAATCATGTAAAACATTTCCATATTAATCATTTGGGGAGGGGATTGAACAAAACAAAAAAGAGAAAGTAAAAAATGATATGCTTCAGTCTGTATTCAGGCATCATTGGTACTTTCTTTGGAGAAGAGAGCATTTCTCATCATGAGTCCTTTGGGATTGTCTTGGATCTTTATATTGCCAAGAATAGCTAAGTCATTCATAGTTGTTCCTCAGACAGTATTTCTGTTACCATGTGCAGTGTTCTCCTGGATCTGCTTACTTGGCTCTGTATCAGTTCATGTAAGTCTTTCCAGGTTTTTCTGAAATCATCCTGCTCATCATTTCTTATGGCACAATAATATTCCATCATACCACAACTTTTTCAGCTATTCCCCATTTGATATACATCTCTTCAGTTTCCAATTCTTAGCCCTCTATAGATTAGGGGAAAATTTAGGATCAAATGGGATATAGAGGGCATTATGAAATGTAAAATGACAGTTATCTTAAAAGTGTGCATTTAATTTTTTAGATTTCTGATTAACCAAGGAGAAAAAATTGGATAATTTACTAAATGATAGCTCCTTACTACAAAATTCTCTTTTAATGTCTAAAAGTTAATTAGAAGAAAAATCTCATTTTAGAACAATAACAAATTTTAATAGATATTTGCGTAGCACTTTAGAAAACCATATATGTACATACACGTAAACTTTGTGTTTTATACATATATAAATTTCCAAGCCAATTATGTACACATAGACAGATGTGATTTTTTTTAACCCTTAAAATGCTATAAAAATGTCTGATATTACTGTGTTTGTATAATTTATAAACTCAGTGTGTTAATTGTGCGTATGCATTCATTGAATATATATGTTATACACCCACACACACACACACCTCACTCATTTGATCCTTAAAACAGTCTTGTAAGGTAAGTTTTATAGGTATATAGTACCTTTTTATAGAGAAGGAAACAGACATACAACATGCCATTTGTCTTAAAGTTACACAATAAGAATTAGAAGTGGAATTTGAATCCAGATATCTCCTCATTCCTAGTCCAAGTGCTCTTAAACTTGTCAACCAGTTGCCCCCAGCATTACATTTGGACACCTAAGAGAAATGGGGTTCTTAATGTCACTATTTAAAATTGGTGAGTATATTGGTGACATGAGACTTTATCTTTATGGTGTATGGTTCTCAAAAGTAATAGAATGACCTTTTCTGAGAAATATTAAATAAATAAAATAACTAAAAAGTATTATTTAACATTATATTATAAGTATCTATTGTTATTCTTCAGTAAAATGGCCTCATATTACCACCATATGCCTGTCAGATTGGTGAATATGACAGAAAAAGAAAATTAGAAATGCTGGAGAGGATGTGGAAAATTGAGACACTAAGGCACTATTGATGAATTTGTGAACTGATTCAACCATTCTGGAGAGCAATTTGAAATTGTGCCCAAAGGACTATAAAACCACGCCTACCCTTTGACCTAGATATTCAATACCATAAACTAGGTCCATGTTCCAAAGAGATTTTTTTTTGCAAAAAAAAATTTATAGCATCTCTTTTTGTGGTGGCAAAGAATTGGAAATGAAGGGAATACCCATCCAGTGGGAAATGGTTTGTTACTTGTGATATATGATTGAGATGATCCAAGATAATTCCAAAGGACTTAAGATGAAAAATACTATGCATCTCCAGGGAAAGAACTGATGGAGTCTGAATGCAGATCTAAATATACTTTTTAAAAACTTTCTTCATTTTTCTTGTTTATTGGGGGGATGAGTGTCTATTTTCTTTCACAGCATAACTAAAATGGAAATATGTATGGAAATATAACTGATATCGAATTGCTTGTCTTCTCAATGCAGGGGAAGGTTGGAGAGGAGAGAATTTGGAACTCAGATTTATTTTAAATGTATGTTAAAATTGTTTTTACATGTAACTGGGGAAAATAAAATAAAAATTCTCAATAAAAAGCAAAAATAAATAAAAATTTATCTCATATTTGACAAGGGCAGTCATGGCAAGGGATACTATAAGTTCTCTTGGTTTACCTCAACAAAGCATATACCCATGATGTGTCTTATTTTGTAAAGAGTTGCTCTCAGACGGTTGTAAATTTGAAAACAATAATAATAATTTAAATGTATTTAAAATGCTTTTCCATACGTTATCTTATGAGCCTCATAGCAAACTTCAAAGAAAACAGGGGAATGTATGATGATATTTTTATAAATGAGGGAAGGGAAATTTTGCTTAGTTTTCATGGCTTATAACAGCTGGGACTCAAACTTTTCCAGAGCTCTTTCTACCATCCCACATAAATTCATGATACGGTATAGCCCTTCTAGGAGT
Source organism: Notamacropus eugenii (assembly GCF_028372415.1). Classification (NCBI taxonomy): domain Eukaryota; kingdom Metazoa; phylum Chordata; class Mammalia; order Diprotodontia; family Macropodidae; genus Notamacropus; species Notamacropus eugenii. The sequence continues at coordinate 191,540,999 of NC_092873.1, read as the reverse complement.
GTCTTTCATTTTGAAAGGATCACTGACGAAATATCTCCCTACCTCTACCCCCGAGTTCTTCTTTCATAATTAAAGTGTCAACATCAAGAAAGGGCTAGTGAGACAGAGATGTTAGAATTAGGGTGCTCTTTATACTAAAATTATCATATTATAACTTAAACAGTTAAGTTGCTAAGAATATCTTCAACCTTAGACTAAGACTATTTGGCTTTCATCAGTATGTTTCATGCCCTAAAGTTCCATGATACCATTGTGGAGGGGGGTCCACCTCCCTGAGCACCATCAGCAACAACTGTTGAACCAGCCCCTGCGCAGGAGCCCTGGCAGGCACCCCTCCTCTAGATCACCAGTCCTGCTGCCAGCCCAACCCTAAGTGCCATTCACAAGGCAGGCAAGCTAACCTGGCTAAAGAAGCGAGGCAGCACGTGTGGCAAGTTAAACCACATCACCACTCTGATCACTCTCTCCCCTGATGGACTCCAACCCCCAAAGCCCTGGGAATATCCTTGCTTCCAGCCAGTGCCCTCAGCCATCATCCTGTGAAGCAACATTTACGGAGATGCAGCCTGCCCAAGACAACCCAGACAGGAAGATCCTTGTTGCCAAAGTCCTTGACGATGTCAAATGGATCCCATGTGACTGAGGCATCAGGATGTGCTTCGTCAATACACACCAAAGACCGAGAATGGGTCCTTGGCGTCTGACTCTCCCCGCAGCCTGGGAGCTCCTGGAGGGCAGGGATGGCCTGACTTTTTTATTTTATCTCCTGCGCTCTGCGCAGCGCTCGCTCAATGAAAGTCATAAATGCTGGTCTAGTCTGGGGGTGAAGTCAGGAACATTTGGGGCAAAATAAGTTCAACTTTTAAAACATATATGTATGTTTGCACATACATATGCATACATACACATGTACAAATATATACGCACAAACACATACATATGCAGGAATCTCTGCTCTGATCTGGTCATGTAGGTCACAGTTCATCTGTTTCTTGTCATTATCCACCCTTACTTGTACTTAGAGGATTAACATGAGATTGAACTCCTTTTCTCCACCTCTTAATATTCTTGGGTATATATAGTAGTGTTACTATCTTTACCTCTTGCTATGGGATCAGCCCATACTCTTTTTCTGCTTGGAACTACCAGAACTTAATGTTACAATGCAGTATTGTATTTTAGAATGTAGGACCATTTTCAGGAATGAAACTTCTTTTTTTCTTGGAAAAACATGACCAGCATGGAGAGTGTTCTCAAGGAACCCTTCTATTCACAGCTATCGGGAACAGGTTTTGTAAAATATGTTTTGAGAACTGATAATCTAATACAATCTCCATTAACCCTTCCTACCCCCCTTATTTTTACAGATAAAAATAATTAAACTTTTTTTTTTTTTTTTATGATTTGACTAGGTCTTACAACTAGTCAATAGAAGGACTCCATGGGGCAGGTAGGTGGTACAGTGGAAAGAGCTCCAGTGCAGGAGTCAGGAGGACCTGAGTTCAAATCTCACCTCAGACACTTGACACTCACTAGCTGTGTGACCTTGGACAAGTCACTTAACCCCAATTGCCTCATCCTGGGTCATCTCCAGTCATCCTGATGAATATCTGGTCACTGGATTCAGATGGCTCTGGAGGAGAAGTGAGGCTGGTAACCTGCACAGCCCTCCCTCACTCAAAACAAAGTCAAGTGCAAGTCATGTCATTACTTCTCCGATGGCATGGTCTTCTTTGGCAACAAAGGACGAACACACACACACAGAAGACTATTTGGGAAATTTTTTTTTTTTTAGTACAGATGCAACGTCACTTCTGTTTAAAAGCCAATTAATAAATTATATACTGAGATTAAGTATTATTTTTTCTATGTCATTCATTGCTCTATGTATTATAATAGATTCAACCTTGCCTTTGATGCCTATTGCCTATGTAACCTTGGGCAAGTCACTTAAACTCCCTGGACCTCTGTTTCTACGTCAGTAAAATTAAGGTGTTGAATTAGACGACTTCTTAGTCCCCTCCAGCCTGAGAGCTATGATCCTATGGTCATGATCCTATAATCCTAATTTAATTTTAAAGGCTGAGAATTCTTTCCTTTAGTTTTCTTCAAACTTGAAATTGATCTTTTCCCTATAATTGTTCCAATTTGATTTAGATATTTCTGTATTTTGTGATAGTTTTTTATTTTCAATTATTCATTGTCATTTCTTCGTTTGAACCAATTTAGACAGTGATATCATAAAACACGTGATCAGCACAGGATCAGTATGGCTCCTCAATAGTATACATCACTCAGCCACAAGATTTTGGTTTCAGGTATACACAAAGGTTTTGGCAGAGCCTGTGGTGGCACTGTATTATGTTACCAGGAATGCAGCAATGTTCAGGGTACCTAGTCTCAGATGAGCTGTTAAATTGAGATCCTTTTAGCTTTTTTCTCTGATAATGACGGAGCTCAAAAAGAGTTAAGAGATAGGCTGCTCTGATGTATTGGCTATTATTTCCTTTTTCCATTAGTAGCAATGGAATCAAACGTAGTTACCACATTAGATTCTGTCCTTTCAAATTGATTTACTCCAAGATAGACTTCTGAAAATGAGAGTTTGCTAATCTTCTTTTCTTAAGATAGTGACTGAATGAGTGTGACACGTGTGTATCTTGCCATCGTTTACTACATGGGAACATCAGATATCATATTTACCAAGTCTTTTTTTATCTTCAGGATATTTAGTGCATGAAAATGCCAAGTTTGTAGATAATACCTTTTCATATTTAGGTCAGTTTGTGAAGAGTCTAGATTTATGATAGCCCTATAACTTTGATAACTTTCTGATCTCTGACTACTGAAGGGAATATTCTTGTGTCGTGTGGTACAGGGTAATTTTCATAAGGCTAAAATGTTTTCATTTTGTTGGTTTTCATGTTTTCTGACTCCTTTGTGGAGCATTCAGTATGATTTTTCCATATTGTAGTTTGTTTGTATTTTTTTTAAGCAAACTTTAGCTTGTTGAATAATGGTTGTAGGGAAGGAAGAAGGTTAGCATTACTTACCATCCTTTGCTTTCTCTATTCTCCCCTCAATGTCACTATTGTGGTTAGTTTTGGGGTTTTTTTTAACCTCTTTTTAGATGTCTCCTCTTTTACCTCTTCTTAGATATTTTATATTTCTTATCAAGTATTGTAGGTGAAATGTATCCACACTGCTTAGCTCTGTATATCTGGTACAAGTGACTTTTGGAGCTGCCCTGTTACTCCTTTCTGTCCTAGATGGAATATTCTTGTTTAAAAAAATTTTTTTTTAATTTTATATCCATCTATCTGTAGACTATTCAACTGAGCTGCATATTGTGCATTTTAAATAATAGTCTTTGATATTAATATTTACTAATATTTTTCTCTCCTAGTTTATTATTTCATTTAAAAATACACAAACCATGTACCAACTCTATAGTTACTAATTATTGTGAACTTAACTAATATAGTTTTCACTTTTCACAGTGAAATCACTTTTCTACAGTGATTTTCTGATAGTCACTCCAAATATGAATCAAAATAAAAATATTTTATATGTGTACAAATTAAATAAAATGTACTGTGATTATATTCTGTTGTAATTTCATTTCATTATAGTTCTTTAATTCTGGAAGGTGTTGAACCACAAAGTACCTGTGAATTAGAAGTGGATGCTGTAGCTGCTGATATTCTAAATCGGCTGGAGGTTGAAGGTATATGTGTGTGTGCATTTTTATTTTATGCCATTTCTAAAATGCCAAAACAAGTATTCCAATATCTCAAAAAAAAAAAACTTTCAAGAATTCATAATTCAGTTAGTGTGGAGACCCCTTCTACTAGTATGGATTGAAACTCTCTCATACCTTTAAATTTTCTGTATTAAATTAGTATGCTCAGTAATAATAATCGCCTGGTGACTGGCCTTCCGATGATAATTGTCTCTGAGCTTCGGCTAGTCTTTAGATAACATGATATAGCCCATTATAAGGCCTGTGCTTGAAACATTTCCCTTGTGGTGCAGAAGCTTTTTTCTCCTTTAGCAGAACCTACAAGGAACAATTCAGTCAGGTAGAAAATGCACTGTCCTTGGTTCTGGAAATGTGAAGATCAAAAAAAAGAAGGAACAGTCCCTGTCCTCAGGAAGCATACATTCTTTCAGGGGAGGCAACATGCACATCCAAGAATATTCGAAACATATGTATACACATACACACATATGTACATGTGTATGTGTAAAAGAGTAAATACATAAATAAAAGATGATGTGGGGAAGAGATGAAAATTAGGGATTCTAAGACACCAAGGTGAAAAGGGAGTACATCGTAGGTATGGGGCACAGACTCAGCAGAGGGTAGAGAGGGGAGATGGAGTGTCATGGGTGAGGAAGAGGAAGCAAGCCTATATGTTTGTACCACAGAGAGCATGAGACAGGGCAGTATGTCATCAGGTTAAACCTGGTTAGAGTCAGGTTGTGCAAAACCGAAGAGAACCCAGGATTAACTCCATACCCTAATGATGCATTGAAAGAAGACATGAGTTGCATGGCCGAATTAAGAAAGGTTGTTGGAAATTAGGTAGATTCGGTGGTTAGTTTTAGATCCAGTAGAGAGCACTGGAAAAATTCATTATTAGAAAATAGTTGAGGAAACTGTTGTTCCTATTATTCCTGTGTATTTGGTAGCTAATCATTATTGAACAAATAGCTATATTACATTGTTTCATAGACTGAAAATCAATATGACTACAGAAAATCATTCTACTTTTCCTTTTCATTCCCTTGTTCAGTTTTCATAAAAGTCTGGAGGATTCCTAAGTATTTTTGTCCAGTTAGATGTTTGAGTTTTCTTAGGCTAGTGATTTGGGGAGCCGTACAAGAAGCAAGAATAATCAAGAATATAAAGGAGAAACATTGTCAAACACAAACTAAGCTAAGGACCTGTTGTAGGCTTGTTTCTGGAAACTATTTGCAAATTTCTTATAGTACTCACAGTAAGTCAAGGTTGTTATTGGGCAGGGGAAAGAGAAATAAAATGTCCATTTTTTAAATAAAAGTTTTTTCACTACTTTACTTTGAAATATTTGTTTTCACTTGTAGCTCAAATTGGTGGGAACCCGGGTTTACAAGCCATATGGGAAGATGAAAAGCAACGTCGGAGAAACAGAAATGAATCCTCTCAAATTAGCCAACCTGAATCACAAGGTATAAACTAACAGCACACTGCTACTTGTTCTTTATTAAAATTTTTTTTAAACTTAACATTTTTATATAGTCAAAATTATTAACTTCCAGTACAACTTGTCAGAAGCTCTGTGGTCAGTCATGGGCAACTTATTTAACCTGTCATAGCCTCAGTGGCCTCTTCAGTAAAATAGGGATAAGTAATATATGTACAGTTTTATCTCACGGAGGAGTTGTGCTTAATGCACTGTGCAAAACCTTTAAAGTTACGTTCTAAATTGTTTTTACTGCTCATATCAGAATGAATTTCACAAATCTCCTTTCAGTTTTCATGTAAACTTTCCCTTCTGTTGATATCCCATTGTCAATATCTCTTCACTTTCACAGACTCTAGAGGATCTTACGGTTTTCCCATTTCTGCTTATTTAGTGATTAATGTTTCTACTCCTATAGTCTCAGTTTTTACTTTCCTGTACTTTTTCCTTTTATCCCACTATAAACCTTCTGATTCTCCTGTCTCCCCAGATGGAGATTGTGAAACACATTTTTGGAAACACTGGTTATAATTAACTAAGCTATGGAAGGCTAGGACATGTAGTATTGCCCCCAAATTGGTTTGTTGGTATTTTGAGTACTTTTTCATTTAGATTATTTCTCGTAGCTCTCAGAAAATTTTGAAGTTAAAAAATATCTATACTGAAGTTCATTTTAATATTTAAGACACTAAAATTTTTTTGACAATATTTGAGTGTCTCTTGTACAAATTTTAAAATAATAATGTTGTTGTTTATCTAGGAAGTAAAGAAACTAGAATTCCTCCATTGTATTCAGGAACATAATACATTGATAGGTTAAGGGAAATGTTCTTTTTCCACTCTTAATTCTATAATTATGGAATGTAATCTTGAATTGATTTCAAGTACTTATCATCAATATATGAGTAACCATTTTAATTTTGTTTGACATTATTAGAGAACAGCTTTTAGATAAAGGTGTTTCACAAAAGTTGGTAAGTTACTATCACTTTTAAAAGTTCCTTGAGGAAATAAGCTTAGTGTTGCTTCAGAATATTTTATTCATTTACTATTTGCCTAAAAAGGTCCTCTTCCTTTTTTGAATGCACTTTTTAAATTTGAAGATCGTGGATGCATTCCAGCAACAGAGAGTGAAAACATGTTTCAGAAGAGACTTCAGGAAGTTCTTAAGCAGAATGATTTCTCTGTGTAAGTAGTCATTTCATACAGTTCATTGAACTGACCTTTCTCCCTTGGTAATCTAGTTAGTTTTAAAGAATGTGTTTTAATTAAGCAGAACATTATCAGGATCTGTGGACTATAGTAATGGATCCCAGGAGTTCTCTGCTGAGTTAACTTTGCATTCTGAAGTTTTGTCTACTGAAGCTGTTCCCTGTTCACCAGCCAATGTGGTAGAAGTCCATCAAGAGAAAGAGCTGAACAAAGGTGAGCTTTTTTTATTGGATTATATAGTCTTCATTAGAGCACTCGTGTGATCTATTTTGTTTAATTATTTGTTTTTAAATGTTGGAAGACCTTTATGAATGTTTATTTTAACTTTAGAAATTAGGGTTTAGACTAGTAGGGTGTATGGAGAGGGTACGAAGTGTGTACATTTCTAAGTAGCCCACACGTAGCTGTTATTAATCCTATTTGTCATTTGATAGTTGCCACCAACAAATGGTCTGTTTTTCTTCTCATTATGTGCTGTATTCACCTCTTTGCTATAATGTAAGATGAAATGAATTTTTGTCCTGTATCTGCCTGAACCTTAATGTACTGATCATACTCTAGTTCCCCATTAAAACAGTATGAGAGTGATAAGTTATAGAGCTCTTTGAAATATTGAATTGAAAACCTCTAGAACTTAAGAACTTTTGTGAAAGTCTCTCATTATTAGACATTAGAAATAAAAATTTACTTTCAAAGCAGGAATGATTGACCTCAATTGTAACTTTGTGCAGATTGCAGTATTTTAAGATTTTATTGGATAATTTTTTTAAATGTTCACCAGGTAATTTTTTTAAATTCTGAAAGTTTAAATTTTAGAAGATGCTATAACTGAATGTTGGCCTTGTTTTTATCATAAGAATACTTAAGAAAGAACATTCTTAAAGAAGAAGAAGCACTTATTAATGAAGAAGCAATTTTGAACCTTATGGAAACAAGTCAGACTTTCCAGCCTCTGTCCCAAAGACTGAGTCAGTCTCCAGTTTTCAGTAAGTAATTTAATACCACAGTAAGCATGCCATATTCCACCTTTTAGATTTATGTCAACAGTGTTTTGGGTGAATTAATTGTTTTATGTTTAGCTTGTATAATACAGCTACAGGAGCACCGGCCTAGGAATTGGCAACAGGAGTCAGCCTGTGGTTCTTGCTCTGGTACTTTGGACTTAACTTGCTAAGACTCAGTTTCCTCTTTTTTAAAGTAAGGCTGGTAATTTCTACCCTGCATACTTCACAGATTTGGTGTTAGGTTAATATGATTTACTATTTGTAAAGGACTTTGAAATCTAGAAAGTACTGTGTGCATGTAAAATAGTGGTATGTAAAAGGCGTTGTAGCATAGCTGAGAATGCATTAAGTTTACCTGAAAGCCAGAGATTGAATCTCTTCCTTACCATTTATGAGCATTATGGTATGAGCCAAAGTTGTGTAATTTTGAGCCTCAGTTCCTTAAATAATATTGTCAGTATCTAAAGAGATCTTGATAAAGTTAGATCACTGGACTGGATCAAATAAGATGAAATTTATAAGGAATAAATGTAAAGTCTTGTACATGGGGTTCAAAAAATATGTATCACAAGTACAAGGTTGTAGATAAGAGATGATTGAATAGCAGCTTGTCTGAAAAAAAGATGAGTATTAGTAGACTTCAAGCTCAGTCAGTAGGAGTCAATAGTATCCTGTGGCAGCCAAGACATCCATTGTGATTTTACTCAGCGTTAGGAGAGGAATAGTTCCTGGGAGCTAGATGGCTCAGTGGTTAGAGCACTGAACCTGGAGTCAGGAAGACCTGAATTGAAATTCGGCCTTAGACATTTACTTGGCTATGTAACCCTAGGTAAGTCACTTAACCTCTGTCTTAATCCACTGGAGAGGGAAATGGCAAACTGCTCTAGTATGTTTGCTAGGAAAACACCATGGAGCATGCTATGGTCCATGGGGTCATGAAGATTCAGACATGATGGAACAACATAAACAGTGAAGTCTGGCAATAATCTGGGTGCCCCTAGCTTCTCAAGACTTTCCCTTTGAAGTTATTTTCCATCTGCTCTGTATATATCTTATATGTACTGATTTATTCCCATTATTATGTAGATAGGGAGAGAAAAAGAGTTAGCATTTATTGAGCATTACTATGTGCCTGACACTATGCCAAGCACTTTACAATTATTTCTTCTGATCCTCACAACTCCAAGGGGTAGGTATATTAATATTCCCATTTTACAGATGGGGAAACTGAGGCATACAGCAGTTAAATGATTTGCTCAGGATCACATAGCTGATAAGTATCTCAGACTGGATTTTAACTCATATCTTCCTGACTTCCAGGCCTAGCACTCTATCCACTGTAGCTGCCACTAGTACCTTGAGGACAGGAAGTGGTTTTTTTGCCTTTCTTTGTTATACCCAATGATTAGCAAAATAACACCTAAGAAGCTCTTGGTGAGTATTTGATTGATGGTCCTGCTCTGCTCTGCCCTGTTAGATCATACCTGGAGCATTGTATTGAATACTGGGTACCATATTTTTATAAGTACACTTATAAACTGGAGAAGATCCATAGATATGCAGTCAGAATGATAAAATAGCTCAAGTTCAATTAAACTTATGTTGTTTGGTTTCAAAGGATAGAACTGGGAGCAAAGGGTGCAAGTTTTAAAGGGACAAATTTATGCTAGATATAAGGAAAATTTCCTAACAATAAGAGCCTGCAAAATTAGAATGAGGTGCCTTGAAAGGCAGTGGATTACCCCTCAGTTGATGCATGTTGGTGCATATGTTTTGATGGGGATATTTTTTTCAATAAGAGGTGTACTTAGATGACCACTAGGGACCCTTCCAACTCTGAAATTCTGTGATTTTCTGTCTGTGAAATTAGGATAATATTTTCTCCCCTACCTATTTCACATAGTTGTTGTAGAGACCAAACAAGGTCATTAATATGAAATTATGTTGTAAAGCACTATCAAATGTATATTTATTCAATTAGGTATAAAAATGTGGTCTTTAAGTTAGTTACCTTTGTTTTTTATTTTCTGCAAAGCTTTTTATAGAAACTTGTAAAAGGAAGCATTTCCCTTTATTTTTAACTTCACTTTTGTTTTTGGGGAAGAACCATTGCTTCCTAGGGGGAAGACAAAAAGAAAGGAAAAAAAAACATTTTCTTGATCAGTGTAATTCCAAAGGTGAGCTGCTATAATAGACCATCATGACTAGATCTGTACACTTACTGTTTGACTAGCAGGAATTTCTCAAGCTAACTTCTTTTAAAAGTATTAGGCATTGATTAGAGGCAGCATATACTGATCCCTGCTGAGTGCCACTACTGCCTCATTGCCTTTACCTGTCAGCACCTTTGTTATTATCTGACTCTGACACCCTTTGCTACTCTTGTAGTTTCTTTATACTAGTTGCTTATTACTAGCTTAGAAACATTGATTAGCATTTTTAGGCCCTTTACTAGATTTCTCTTAAATATTTTATTCTATCATGGTGGCACCCTTTTCTAACATGTACTTTTTTCTTTTTTAAATATGTTTTTTATTTATTTCATTAAATTACCCAAATTAAATTTCCCAGTTACATTTAAAAAAATTTTTAAATCATTTTTAAAAATTTTGAATTCCGAATTCTCTCCCTCCCACCCCATTCCCCTCCTTGAGAAAGCAAGAAATTTAATATTAATTAAACATGTGAAGTCATGCAAAACATTTCCACATTAACCATGTTGTAAAAGATACAGACAAAAAAAGAAATTTTAAAATGTGCTGCTTCAGTTTGCTTTAAGAATTTTTCAGTCTCTCTGAAGGTGGTGGATAGCATTTTTCATCATGGGTCCTTTGGAATTGTCTTGGATCATTGTCTTTATTAGAGTAGCTGAGTCATTCACAGTTGATCATTGTTACAATGTTGCTGTTACGGTGTACAGTGTTCTCCTGGTTTTGCTCACTTCATTTTTGCATGAGTTCATATTAGTCTTCCCAGGTTTTTCTGAAACTTATCCTGCTCATCATTTCTTATAACACAACAGTATTCCATCACAATCATATACAGCTTGTTCAGCCATTCCTCAACTGATGGACATTCTCTCAATTTCCAATTCTTTGCCACAACAAAAAGAGCTGCTATAAATATTTTTATTCAAATAGATTCATTTCCCTTTGATCTCTTTAGGATACAGACCTACTGGTAGCATGGCTGGTCAAAGGGTATGCCCAGTTTTATAGCTCTCTGGGTATAATTCTAAATTGTTGTCCAGAATGGTCAGACTAATTCACAACTCTACCAACAGTGCATTAGTGTCCCAATTTTTCCACATCCTCTTCAAGACTTATTTTTTGTCATATTAGCTAATCTGATAAATATGAAGTGGTGCTTGAGAATTGTTTTAATTTGCATTTCTCAAATCAATAGTGATACCTACCAAAACCTATCCCTGCTTTTTCTTTCTAGATTACCTCTGCATGCGTTTTCCTGTGACACCTCCACAGGGAGCAGCTAGCTTTCTGGTGGGCTTTCCTCTAGTTCTCTTAATGTGTGGCTGCAATGAGCACTCAGGCATCCCTCCCTCTTTCCACATTGCTAGTCCACCTTTTCCATCCATGCATCTCTCTAATGGCACCCATACACTGATGGTTTTGTACACTTGTTTCTGGGCAGCATGTACCACCATACTGTTCTTTGGATCACCTTCATCTTGAATTCAAAGCTCTTCCATTATACACAACCATACAGTGTCACCAAAAGAACAGTATTTATGAGATGTGTCTTTGTGTCAGGAAGAAGCTTGAGGTCATTGAAAGCACTGAGTAATTTTCCAAAAGAAATCCTGCCCTCCCTCCTCTTCCTGTTCATTTATGAGCCCAGATCATTCTGTGCAGTGTCCTTCTCAGATACACCAGTGAACCAACTGTTTTATCCATCCAAGCATGTAATCATAAATACTCAGTTTTTAAAATCCTATATAACCTTATAACATTTTAGATTGGCACTTAAGACCCTTAGAGCTTATTTATGTTTTTATAACTTTAAGAAAAAATGATATCGCTTCTTCATAAATGATCTATAGGAAGAGATTGGGGCAGCTATGTGGTGCAGTGGATAGAGCACTAGTGCAGGAGTCAGGAGGACCTGAGTTCAAATCTCACCTCAGACACGTGACACTCACTGGCTTTGTGACCTTGGGCAAGTCACTTAACCCCGATTGCCTCATCCTGGGTCATCTCCAGTCATGCTGGTGAATATCTGGTCACTGGATTCAGATGGCTCTGGAGGAGAAGTGAGGCTGGTGATCTGCACGGCCCTCCCTCACTCAAAACAAAGTCAAGTGCAAGTCATGTCATCATTTCTCTGATGGCATGGTCGTCTTCGGCAATGAAGGATGAGCACACACACACACAGACACACACAGATAAAAGTGTGACCTGAACTCAGATCCCACCTCAGACACAAATGTGACCCTTAGAAAGTCACTTAATGTCTCTCAGACTCAGTTTCCCTGTCTGTAAAGTGGAGATAACAATAGAGTTTCTCTCATCGGATTGTTGTGAGAATAAAATGAGATAAGATATATAAAGTACTTTGCAAATACTATATAAATGCCCCATTATCATTATTACAAATCTATTGTGATGACTTAGATGGCTTTGAAGTCTTTCTTCAGACTAATTTTGCCATCCAGTGTTTCTCCTTATTTTGTAAAATTTTACAAAGGAGTTCATGTTCTATACTGATAATACCTTGCTCTGCCATTTCTATCTCTTTGGCAAGCAAATCAAATGTTCACTGACTAAGGTACCTTCTGAGTTCTAGAAGACTAGAGTCTTCTTGTGGTAACTGTGTAAAAGTATTCCAATCAGTATTGATACTGTAGTAAGAATAATAATAGCTACTGCATTTATAACCAGAGTAACTATAAGCCATCCTTCCATTTAGATGCAGTTTCCCTCTTTCCTCTGGCTTTGTTTATAGTGGGAATGCCAGCAATTACATGATTCAGATACTCCAGCAATATGTCTACTCTTTTCTCTTTGGACAAGATCACTCATTTAAAGTAGCAATCAGTCAGCAAGTATTTAGTAAGCACCTGCTATGTGCCAGTCACCATACTGGATGCTGAGAATTAAGAAAAAAAATAAAACAGTCCCTTCCCTCAAAGAGATTATATTCTTTTGGGGGAGGCAATATGTACACATATAAGCATTTACAGAATAAATATAAGGTATAATTCAGGAGAATAGTAAGAAAGGCAGTAGTAGTTGGCAGGAAGAATCAAGAAAGCTCTTATCTATGAAGGAGGAAGAGAGGAAAGGAGGGATAAGCATTTAATAAGTGCCTACTATGTGCCAGGTACTTTGCTAAGTGCTTTACAAATACTAGATCATTTGAGGGGTAGTATTTGAGCTGAGATTTGAAAGAAACCACACATTCCAAGATGAATTGATTGGGCCAGAAGCCTTCATATAATTAACTTTAAGTTCTAAACATTTAATTGCTTTATCTTACTCTTGATTTATCTACCAAACTGAACCCTTTAGTCAGTTAATAGAAGCTTCTGTTAGTGTTAAATATCATGTATTTGCCAGATTTAAAGCAATGAAGGTAGAAAGTTCTTTTTTTCTTTTAGTCTTTGCTTTAAAATTGATGTTTAATGATATACTTGAAACACCTATTAAGATGCATATGTATCATTGTATGAGTAGCAGAAGCCCTTGAAGGGGCTACATAGCTATCTGATCTTTCTCACCCTTTTGTTGCTCAGGCAGAAGATTATTTTTCTCGAAAGTTAATTAAACTCTTAGAGGAAGCTTTAACTTACAGATTACTCCAGTTTGAAGGAACTTCAAAAGTTAGCTAGTTCAATCTCCTTTGCAATGCAGAAATCCATCCCTTCTATAGTATGCCTGACATGTGGTCATCTAGAATCTATTTGAATACTTAGAGCAACAGAAGGTAGTTGGAAAACTGTTACTGAAATCTGCTCCTTATAGTTTCTACCTATTGATCCTGTTTCTTTGCATCAGAAGAAATTGGATTGATAATGAAAGCAATACAACCAATGCAATACATATGAAGTGTTGCTTGCAGTCAGCACCAGATGTATAATGTTTTTATTTTTTCTACATAGTTACTTAGTTTGTTGTGCTCCTGATTTCCCTGGGGAACTTTTGAATCTTAAGGAAGAGGGTTCTATAATGAACCTTTGGATGTTTTTATAATGTGATTAGTTCTCTTTTATGAGTATTTGTTACACCTGAGTCTTTTCTTTTTGATGAGGTTGTAAGTTGGAATAAAGATTTTAGGTACTGAGAGAAATGATTATTTTTCTATTATATAAATAACCAATTACTTAATTAGGATTGAAATTTTTCCTTTTATTTCCTCATTCAGGAACTAGCCCCTGTAAGCCAGTCAGTCAGTCTCTGAAGGATATTGCTAATAGATGAGACTGCCCAAATCCTCAGGGTACATGCTCTGTGATTTTGGGTGGGACCCCACCCAGCTAGACCTTATAAACAGAATCTAATCTAGGTGAATTCTTGCCCTTAAGAAATGAGCCTCTGTCCTTGGAACACTTTATTAGAATTTAGGGTGACCCAGCTTATAAAAAGGAGAAAACCAGCAAAAGTGGTCTGGGTAGAGATAGATTCCTTTGTCCAGACTGCTGGAGGCAGCAATGATCTCATGAGCAAGTCCAGTTCTCAGAAGGAGGAGCTGAAGACTTTTGGCCAACTTTCTCATTAACATGTCCACCTTCTCATTAATTGTTCATCAATCAGGGTTAATTTCATCTGTCAAGAGCACCTCTTTTTCCAAAGGTATTTAAGCATTCAGGTATCTCCATGGTTTTGTCTTTGGTTACCAAGAGAAACCACTGACCATCAATTTATTGACTACTGGCTAACCTAATTAATAAATTGACTATCACTGACTCAGAAACCCTAATAACCCAGAAGCCTCAGAGGGGTTTTCATTCATCTAGGTGCTGAGGCATGGGATTAGCCTGAGAGTGTGAAATTTAAAACTGCTTCCGAGCAAAATGGTCCCCTCCACTGACAGCACTCTAAGCAAATTTCCTTAATAAATGGCTGTGTGTTTTGAAAATCACTGGCCTTCCCTTTTAACTTCTTTCAGTTTCCTTAATGGTTCCCCCACATTTTTCAAAGATAAACTTTTTTATATTTTTTTTATAGTTCTAAGTTTGCTAAGTTTCAAAATGTAAAACTATATGGAAAATAAAAACTACTGTAATACAGATTCACTTATTATTTATTTTGTAGTGGAGAGCAGTCCTGATGAGTCTTTGGTACATCTTCTGGCTGGTTTGGAGAGTGATGGATATCAAGGGAAAAGATACAGTATTTCATCTTCACATCCTTCCTTTGGAAGCTCTAGAAATCCCCAGAACAGTGATGATGAAGAAAATGAACCACAGATAGAAAAAGAAGAAATGGAGCTTAGTTTGCTGATGTCCCAAAGGTGGGACAGCAATATTGAAGAGCATAGTGCTGAAAAAAGGTAATTTGCCTTTTAGTTATTTTTGTCACATTATGCATTAACTTTTTTTCTCAAAATTATTTTCTTTGACCACAAATTGTTTCTTTCATTGACTCTAATGTGCCCTCTCTTTCTTCAGACCCCTTTCTGAACAATTTCCCTCTTCATACGACCTTCACTTTTTATGCATGTCAGGCATATGCTGTTGGTCTAGTACATATACTCATAGTGCACGTTTACCTCTCGGATTATTGTGAAGGTCCAGTGAGGTAGCATGTGAAATGTTTTGCAAATTTTAATTGCTTTATAAATTTAGCTATTATTATTCTTCTGTGGCATATAAATATGAAGACAGTAGAGACTATTCTGTTGACAATAATGCCCAAACCACTGTTTTAAAAGTGAAGAACCTATCCATCTAGCAATTTTTTGGCTATATCATATAATCAGTTTTTGCAGTCTACTCTTTCTTGTATACTCTCAATTTGTTTGCTTTTTCTTCCTCTTGTGTGGTTTTTTCTACCTTTCTTACTATTTTTTTCCTCAACACCCAGTCCCCCAACATGAACCTCATTTTCTGCTATACTTTGGCATTTTCCTAACCTTTATCATATAAATCTGATTGTGCTTCTCTCATCATACCTGCCATTCTGAGATACTGGGGAAACAATTGAATATTTTTTTTAAAAAAGTGCATCATTTGCAAATACGTACATAAATTGTGTTACTTAGGAGCTCATAGGTCTTGATGGATGTTGAGTAAATCATTGGGGTTTACCTATGTTCAGAAACAGATTGGGAATGAGGCAAGAATTTTCACAGATTCATAGGCAGATTTTTAACTTATTAAAAACAAATAACTCTTATAACCCTACTAGTATCACTTTTTAATTCTAGTGAGTCAGGTAGTTTTCAAAAAAGGGCATTGTGGTCCTCAATAGAAGGTTGTCAGGTTTATCAGGAAATCAGACACTATTTCTCTCTGAAGCAAGTAAAATTACATCTTCAAAGATCAGGAAACTAAGTCTCTGAACAATTTAACAGTGCCAATCAAGTGAAAATAAAGCCACAGTTAAAATTAGAAAACAGTATTTTATGTATATGGCGTCTCCTGTTCAAATAGAGTGAATGAAGATAATGTTGAGCTAGCATAAAAACCATAAAATTCTCCATAAGAACTAGATAAGTTGTGATGGACACTGATTACAGGGACAGTTAGGCACTCTGCCCCCCCTCCCCCCCCAAATTTACTTTTTTGGTGGGTTGTTGTTTTTTTTTTTGTTTCTTTTTTTTTTTTTTGCTGCTTATACATGGAGTTGGAGTGAAAGTTGGTTGAGTTTTCAAAACATTCCTGTTTACCCTGCATGTATTTAATATGTTTGCTTCTCATAGTATTTGATCATTTGCCTATAAACAGACTATCAGTTTGCAAAGTCCAACCCACTGGAGGTCTATGAAGTCACAAGGCATGCCATTCCATTTTCAGTGAACTTGTAATTGTTAAGAAGGCTATGGATTGTGTCTATCCCTGTGTTTTCACAGACATAGGAAGCTCCTAATGAGGAATTTCCTCTACCAGTGCAAGTTAGCATTTTCCCAGCAACTTATATTCTTAGAGAGTTGCCTAGAGCATTAAAAGGTTAAGTGACTTGCCCAGTGTTGGATAGTTGGTGTGTGTCAGAAGCAGGAATTGAAGCCAGGTCATCCTGGCCCCAGTGCCAGCTCTCTGTCATTATGCCATGCTACTTCTCAGCTGTTAAGAAGTTCTTCCTTATTAAACCAAGGTTTCTTTTGCATAAATTCCACCTTAAGGAGTATGTGAGCTGTGCATCATTTAATCTCTTCCTTTGTCCCCATTACAAGGCATATATTTCTCTGATAACATCGTTTATACTGCTTCTCTTGTTCAATTCTAGATTGGTAACTTGGTACAATTTGTGTACACCCAACATGTGACTTTCAGTTGCCCCTTGAGTGACCCTTAATTTTAATTCTTTAGAGACTATGGTATTCATTCAGTGACTTGTAATCATACTGTATCACCCTGTTCTGCCCATTTTAGCAATATAAAAAGAATTTGATCCAAAAAAAACCAGTCATTCCCCTCCAAAATCTTCTCTTTTCCATACTAACTATCCCTGGTTTTGTTTTGTTTAATTTTGTTTTTTCAGTTTCAACTGTTTTTTCAGTTTTTGGTTTCTAGAACAATTCTGTTCATTCTTTCTTACATGTAATCCAGACTGCCAGTGCCCCACCAAAAGTGAGGTAACCAAAAGTTAATTCTCTAAGCTTAGTATGCTATTCCATGTGGTGAGACCAGTGTAAAGTATAATGGAACTACTACTTCCTTTGTTTTAAACATTATACTATTAATACAGCTTAAGATTTTGTTAGCTTTTGTTGATAGCCATGTCAAATTTCTGGCTGTTTGAGGTTTTTACAGTCAACTAAAGTCCTAGAGGTGATTACTAAATTGATTGGGAGGTTAAACCATTACTTTTTTCTTTACATCATAGATATATAGGGATTCTGAGAACTAGAGGTGAGGAGAATGTGTATTCCAGGCATGGGACCAATGTGAGGGCATGAAGAAAGAAAAAGTTTCAGTCTTGATGAGGAAGACTAATTTAATTGGACCATAGTATTTGTGAAGTGGTATAATGTTTAATGAGCCTGGAAAGCTAGGACAGAGCCAGTTGTGAATAGCTTTAAAAAGTACCAAACAGGAATTTATATTTTATCCTAGAAATAATATTGGAGTTGATTGAGTAGTGAAGTCACATGGTCATATCTGTACTTTAGGAAAATCACTTTGTTGTCATGCTACGTAGTAGCTAGATTAGTGGGGAGTGATTTGAGTGATCAAGAACAGAAGTACAACAGAATTGGAGAAGGACAGATGGCCTGATTTTCCAGCAAAGGGGAAGAATGGAGCCACCTATTGAGCCTGTCTTTGATTCATGGCAAAGCTTTCTATTTACTGTTAAAGAGAGTGGTAATGAATCTATAAGTGATGATCACAAAGAGCCAACATAGCTTCATCAAGAACAGGTTGAGCAAAACTAACCTCATTTTCGTTTTTGATAGGATTAGTAAAGTAGTGAATGAAGGGAATAGTGTAGATATGATTTACCCAGATTTTTGCAAATTATTTTATAAAAGTCTTTCATATTATTCTTATGGAAAAGATGGAAGAATTTGTGATTACATATTAGTATTATTAAGATGGATTCAAAATTGTTTGAATATTTCCAGAGAGTTTTCATTAATGATTGTCAGCTTAGAAGGCAGTGTTCATCAATTAAACCTGGTAGTCGGTACATATAGGGAATTGACATGAAAATAGAATACCAAGAGCCATTCACTAGTACATAAGAAGTCAAAGCTTATGAAGTTTTCAGAGTAAGACTCAGCAAGCTATAAACGACCCATCACTAATAAGAAGAGGAATACAATTAAATCAACTCTGTAGTTTCACTTCTCATTGGCCATTGCAGACAATCAGTCAGTGCTAGAGGAGCTTTGGGAAGGTAAGCGCACCAGTGTACTGTTTTGTGCTCAGTTGAAATGGTATGGCTATTTTAGATTTCAGTTTGGAATTATGCAAGAGAAGTTGCTTAACTGTCCATTCTTTGACTCAGCAGCCCCCTTATTGGTTATATACCCAAAGGAAGTCAGAATCAGAAACAAAGGTACAGTATGTACTATAATATTCCCAGTGGTACTCTTTGTGGTAGCAAAGAACTGTGAACCAGTGGGTCCCTATCCATTGGGCAATGACTGAAAAACTATAGTATTTGAATGTAATAGTAGTTGAATACTGTTATCCAGTAAGAAATGATGATATGAAGAATTCAAAGAAACCTGGGATGATTTTTATGAACATATATAGAGCAAAATTAATAGAAGAGAAAAAAACACAGAATCTCTTGTCAGAGGACCAAGGTTCACATCCCATCTCTATTTACCAGTTATGTGTCTGTCCTTGGGAAAATTCCTTTGCTTCCTTAGGCCTTACTTTTCTTATCTGTCAAAGGAGGGAGTAAAAACTAGATGAGCTCTGAAGTCTCTTCCAGCTCTAGGTCTGTATTCCTATGCAAAACCACAATATCGGTCAAAACAAAGTTAAGCTTTGAATAACTGAAAAACCAGTAAAGATGTCAGAGATCAGATAAAAAAAGGAAATCTTTTTCCCTTTCTACCCCTCCCTACTCATCCCCTGCCTTCCCATTAACCCCATCCCTCACCCTACATACATAGGAGAGGTAGAGGGCTGCTGGGACAGAATACTGCATACTGTCACTATAGTGGTGTTATTGTTTAAATTCTTTTGTAACATTGGAGAGTTTTGTCCTCCATGGGGCAGTGGGGGGAACATTGAAATTCCTGTAGTATAAACACAGAAGGCATCAATGACTTTATAAAGGTGTAGATAGTGTGTTTACCGAAGTTGCAGATAATGGAGAGTGATACCAAACTGGATACAGAATCAGGATTAACAAAAATATTTTGGGAGGTAAGAGCAGTGGGTTGAGTTCAATTTATACCAGATGAACTTTTCAGCTGTTATTCTCTTAGAACTCTCCCATAAAGGAATTCACATATATGACCCACAATTTGAGAATTATTGCTATAGGCAAATGTAGTTTGCTCTACCTTATACAAATAATGCAACTCCACATTTGACTAGAACATTTGACAACACCTTGGTAAGTATTTATAGACTACTGTATTTCTGCTGTAGTGAATTATAATGTTTTTTCTGTTATAGTGAAGAATCGGTACTAATAAGATGGATAGCTGTTAAAGTGTAATTGTTAAAAAGCTTTATCATCTGAAAAGTGCTGTCTACCTCCAGAGAAAGAACTGATGGCATCTGAATACTGACTTCTTTTTTTCCACTTTCTTTTTATTTTTGGTTCAAGTTTTCTTCCACAAAATGACTAATATGGTAATATATTTTACATGATTGCATATGTATAAACTATATCAGATTTCTTACTGTCTCAGAGATGGGGTAAGAGAAGGAAAGAAGGATAAAATTTAGAGCTCAACTTTTTTTAAAAGAATGTTAAAAAGTATTTTTGTATGTAATTGGAAGGAAAATAATTTTTTTAATTTATCATCTCAGTTTGTGTTTTGCTTTCAGAAAACACTTGTGTGTATTTTATTAGAACTGATGTAAGGTGATTACAATAGACATGCAGGTAAGGCAAAAGAAATTCACAGGAGGTTATCCTTATTTGTTTTAGAAATTAAATTTTCATACTTTTTTGATTGAATCACAATACCCTAGCTTCAAGTGTAGTAAATTATTTTCTGTAAGTCTAAAGTGTAAATGTTTTTTCCTCTAGTCATACTGATGAATGAATAAATCTTAATCTTCTCTAGATTACTGTGCAAAAGCATCCATAGAAGTTCAACTGAAGAGGAAGATTCTTCTTCAGAGGAAGAAATGGAATGGAGTGGTAATAGTTTGCTTCTGGCTAATCTTTCTATACCTCAGTTAGATGGAACAGCAGATGAAAACAGTGGTAAGTGAACAAAGCTATGCTTAAAGTTTGCTGACTTTAAGGAAAACAAAATCTTGGCCTTTAGCACTGAGACACCAGATTTTTGTGTACTTTTTAGAAGGTACAGATTATCTCATATACATTTCTTCTGTTTCCTGAATATGTTTCCTTTGGAAGAGATTGAATACCTGACACTTTATTTCTAAAATGTATATAACTTTCTGAGGCATTAATTATGTTTCATAGACTTTATGTTCTTTCAGCTTGGTATAATGAAAAGGCCCCTGGCTCTGGAGTCAGAGGACATGGGTTCAGATCTTATCCTTACCTATTTTGCCTTGAGCAAGTTACTCAGCCTCCTTTGGCTTCAGTTTCTTCATCTGTAAAATGAAGAGGTTGAATTAAATGACATCCTAATGCCACCCCAAAGAGGTCAAAGACAGAAACAAAAGTCTCAAAGTATGCATAGCAGCATTTTCTATAGGAGCTAAGAGTAGCAAAGAACTGGAAAAATAAAGTAACTGGTCATTGATTGGGAATGGCTAAAATAATTTCTTAATAATAGAATATTACTGTGCTATAAGAAACAATGAAAAATGCAAAGACACATGGGAAAACTTGTATGAAATGGTGCAGAATAAATTAGGCACAAAAAAAATTGTATACAAAATAACTACAACCATGTAAATAACCACCACACACCTCCCAAGAGATAATCTGAAACTTGACTAGATGGCCTCTGAGAACCCTTCCAACTCCTGTGATCACGTAGTTTAGAAAGGAAACAAGAAAAATAACCTACCCATCATTCCCTTCCAAAAAACACCTGATTTAGAGAGCATCTAAAAATTTCTCTTCCATTTGAAATAATAATGCAAAGAGGCAAATTTGTATTAGGACTAAATTAATTTTAAGTTTTATGGGTATAAGAAATATTTTTTCCCCTTCATTTTCCTAATCCCCAAATTAGGGTGAAAATATTAGAATTATAGATTTAGCACAGCTTGCTTTTAATTATATTCCTTTGCTTTAGCTTTCTTCAGTGCCTGGAATGTACTACCTCCTCACTTAGACCTTATAGAATCCTGTTTCTTTCCAAACTCAAGTCAAACCCTGCCTTCTATATAAAGCCCTTTGTGACCCCAATGCCAACTACTTTGCTTTCTCTCCCTAATTACCTTATATTCATTTTATATATCTATATGTTCTTGTTGTGTACCCAGTAGGATGCAAACATCCTGATTTAAGTGATCAGCGAAGCCCAAATGAACCCAAAGAACAAATTATAAGAAATAATTTATTCTTGTTCCTAGGTAAGGTTCAGTAATAATTCTACAGCTGATTCACCTTCCTAATATTTAAATTAGTTCACATTTTCTGAGCATATTCGCACTTTTGAGAGAGTATAGATAAGAGAATGCTACACATTGAGAAACTGACCTTTCTGGGAAGTTGTCTGTTTTTGTTGTAGTTAGGTAATTAGGAAGCAGCTAGGTGGTTCAGTAGATAAGAGTATTGGGCCTAGAGTCAGCAAAACCTGAGTTTTGCCTCAGATACTCACTAGCTGTGAGATCCTGGGCAAGTCACTTAACCTCTGTTTGCCTTAATCTCCTGGAGAAGGAAATGGCAAACTACTCCAGTGTCTTTGCTAAAAAAACCGAACAAACCCCAATCAGGGTCACAAAGAGTCAGACACAACTGAACAATTCCACAACAACAAAGTAATTAGGAGAAAGTCATAAAACAAAATTTACCATTTGAACCTCCTAGATTATGTAAATGTAAAAATATCATTAGGGAGGGAGGAGAGGTTCTCTTCCTCTGATTTCCTCAATATAGAAGAAAGCTAACTCCCTCCACAAATGCAGTTAGTGTTTCTGTAACTGCACTTTGCAAAACTTCAGGGACCCTGAAAAGGTAAGGACTCTGAGACTAAGGCTAAGCCTTTTTTCCACTATGCCATAATGTCTTTGATAAGAAAAGAGAGGAAAACATAATTCTAGGTATAAGGGAAATATTGGAGGTATATTGTCTTCTTACACATGTTGTAATAATTTCTGATCTTTAATTTTTCTTAACAGTGAATTGTTGATATGAGTTGTAATTGTTAGCAGAAGTGTTTTTTTCGTGTAGTTTCTTTCATCATTTTATCTTGATGTGAAAAAGTATTTTAAAGTAGATCTTTAGAAAGAGGGACAACTTAAAATCATTAACTTATTTTCTGTTACAGACAATCCATTGGACAATGAAAGTTCCCGAACTCACTCCTCTGTTATTGCAACAAGCAAAATGTCGGTTAAGACCTCCATCTTTCACAAAGATGCTGCTACATTAGAACCCCCATCTTCTGCTAAAATTACCTTTCCATGTAAACACACAAGTGCCCTTTCTTCCCATGTTTTGAATAAGGAGGATTTAATAGAAGAACTTTCACAGCCAAACAACATAGAGACAGGACCTGACCACACAGTTCATTCTCTTACAAATGAAAGCACTTATTCCATGAAGTACCCAGGATCTTTAAGCAGTACTGTCCATTCTGAAAATTCTCATAAAGAAAGTAGCAAGAAAGAAATCTTTGCAGTTTCTTCCTGTGAAAGTAGTATATTTGACTATGAAGAAGATATTTCATCTTTGAATAGACAAATACCAAGTAGAAAGTATACCAGCATTAGAAAGATAGAAAAGGATGCTTCTTTTATGCATATGAGTCGCCACATTAGTGAAAGTACTTTAGGAAAAAATTTCAACTTTTCTGATTTGAGTCATTCAAAAAATAAGCTATCCTCTGAAGGAACTGAGAAAGGTAGCAGCACAGCTCTAAATAATTTTTTTCCTTCATCATTAACTGAAAATTGTGAATTAGTTTCTTGCTCAGGGGAGAGTAGAACTATGGTGCATTCTGTAGAAAATGCCACTGATGAAGGTGGAATCAATAAACTTAAAATTAGGTATGAAGAATTTCAAGAACATAAGACTGAAAAACCAAGCCTCAGCCAGCAAGCAGCACATTATATGTTTTTTCCAAGTGTTGTTCTTTCTAATTGTCTTAGTAGGCCACAAAAACTATCCCCTGTAACATATAAACTGCAACCTGGCAACAAGCAGTCCCGGTTAAAGCTAAGTAAAAGGAAACTTATAGATCATCAGGAGAATTCGACCAGTATCAGTGATATTGGGTCCACAAAGGAAGGTTGTTATATGCAAGGTAACTCTTGTACTAATGCTGAGAAAGATGATGCGCTATCTAGTGATGTAATTAGAGTTGCTCGTGAAGCTTTCGAAAACAAAACACCTGCTGATAGTTGTATTGACTGTCACTTTGGAGATGGAACTTTGGAATCTGAGCAATCTTTTGGACTCTTTGGAAATAAATACACACTTAGAGCCAAGCGTAAAGTAAATTATGAGACTGAAGATAGTGAGTCAAGCTTTGTCACACACAACTCAAAAATTAGCCTACCTCAGTCCATGGAGATTGGTGAAAGCTTAGATGGATCTCTAAAATCTCGAAAGCGGAGGAAAATGTCTAAAAAACTGCCACCTGTCATTATTAAGTATATCATTATTAATAGATTTAGAGGGAGAAAAAATATGCTTGTTAAGTTAGGAAAAATAGATTCTAAAGAGAAACAGGTAATACTTACAGAGGAAAAAATGGACCTATATAAAAAGCTTGCACCTTTGAAGGATTTTTGGCCAAAAGTTCCTGACTCCCCTGCAACCAAATACCCCATTTATCCATTAACACCAAAGAAAAGTCATAGAAGGAAAGCAAAACATAAGTCAGCGAAGAAAAAAACTGGTAAGCAGCAGAAGACAAATAATAAAAATATCAAAAGAACGTTGTCTTTTAGGAAAAAACGGTCACATACTATTCTTTCTCCTCCCTCACCATCTTACAATGCTGAAACTGAAGACTGTGACTTGAATTACAGTGATGTCATGTCTAAGCTTGGTTTTCTTTCTGAGAGAAGCACGAGTCCTGTGAATTCTTCTCCACCTCGCTGCTGGTCTCCCACAGATCCGAGAGCGGAAGAAATCATAGCTGCTTCAGACAAAGAAACCTTGCTTTTTCAGGGTCCTAATACATATAACAGCAAGGCTGTTCATTCCGGCATGGGAAGAAACAGCCGAACAAAAGCTCAGGTGAAGAGATCAAAAACAAAGCTTGTTAATGCCTCAGTAGTGACCAAGAAAAGGAATAAACGAACTCAGACTCGTAAGCCAGCGGAGGATGGAAGGAAGAAACCTAGAGCTAAGCAGAAACAAAAAACAAGTGAAAAAGGCAGCAGCACCCCAAGAAAGCACATAACATTTAAAGATGAAAAAATAAACATACAAACCAGTGCTGAAGTTAAGTTTGTACTAAAACATCAGGATCTCTCTGAGATCTCAAACAACTTTGGAGGTTCCCAGTCACTTCATAAGCAGAAAGATGTATCTGTGCCTGGCCCTGCTACCATACATCCCCTTTCAACTCCACTCCCCTCAATAGTTAATGTACAACAGAAGTCACCAGGCTGCTTTCCTTCTTCCTTAGAAAATAAGAAGTCCATAGATTTGCAAGCATTTTCTTCTCCACAAGATGATTTATGTTCATCCATAGTTTCTACACCTATAGGTCCTGGAAAGGAATTATCAAAAATTAATGCTCAAAGATCCCATAATCAAAATGCTATTTTTAGCATAAAGGAGTCTACTTTGATTCAAAGTAATCTATTTGACCTTTCCAACCATTTGTCTCAGGTAACACAGAGTACACAGTTATCTTTGGGTATGATGTCTACAAAGACAGAAGAAAATGCAAATTCACACAAAAAAAATTTGTCATCTATGGGAAAATTAAGTGAACGTCATAGCTCCTTAGATTCAATAAAATCAGATCAACTACATGCCCCTGATTTTTTGCATTGCAAAGATAGTCAACAACACATTGTTTGCATGCCAGAACCATCAAAGCACAGTGATCCTTATTCCCCGATACACATAACTTCTGAAGAAAATCATGGATCTCTTCAGTTGCCAAACAGCTGCTTTGTAACTTCCTTGAGAAGTCCAATAAAACAAATAGCATGGGAGCAAAAACAGAGGGGATTTATTTTGGATATGTCCAGTTTCAAGCCTGAAAGAGTAAAGCAGCGAGCACTGTCAGAAGCAATTTCACAAACCAAGGCACTTTCTCAGTGTAAAAATCGAAATGTATCAGCAGCTGCCTTTGGGGAAGGACAGTCTGGATTAGCAGTTCTGAAAGAATTACTCCAAAAAAGACAGCAGAAAGCACAAAATGCACATGTTATGCAAGACTCATTATCAAGTAAACCTCAGCTAAACAGAAGTGTTGCTTCTCTTGAGCCTAATAAAGCAGTCAAAAGATCACGATCAGTAACATCTCCAAGAAAACCTCGAACTCCAAGAACTACAAAACCTAAAGAAAAAATTCCAAAACTTTTAAAATTAGATTCTTTGAACTTACAGAACACAAGTCAAATAGACCATTCAGTTTCTGATGATAGTCCCATCTTTTTTTCAGATCCAGGTTTTGAAAGTTGTTATTCTCTTGAAGATAGCTTGTCACCGGAACATAATTATAATTTTGATATTAATACTATAGGGCAAACTGGATTTTGCAGTTTCTATTCAGGAAGTCAGTTTGTCCCAGCTGATCAGAACTTGCCACAAAAGTTTCTAAGTGATGCAGTTCAAGATCTTTTTCCTGTACAAACCACTGAAAATGAGTTTTTAAGTCATGATAATCAGAATTGTGATGAAAATAAGCATCATTCCGCAGACCCAACCCCATGGATTAGATCTGGTGCTTTAAGTCCTGAACTTTTTGATAAGCCACTTATAGAAAACAATGAGAATCATCGGCATAATCAGTGGAAAAACAGTTTACACCCCTTACCATCTCGATCTAATTCAATAATGGATTCCTTCTGTGTCCAGCAGCCAGGTGACTGTGTAAATGAGAAATCCATATTGAGCAGGAATTCAGTAAGCAAAGAAGTGTTCCTTAGTCTTCCACAGTCAAGCAATTCAGACTGGATTCAAAGTCACACTAAAAAAGAAGCTGCTTTTGACACCGGACAGTCTCTTGATTCCATCAATGCTTCTTTTACTGCAATATTATCATCTCCAGATGGTGAACTTGTAGATGCAGCTTCAGAAGACTTAGAACTGTATGTGTCAAGAAATAATGAGATGTTAACACCAACTCCAGATAGTTCACCAAGATCCACCAGCTCTCCTTCACAATCCAAAAATGGTAGTTTCATACCTCGAACTGCTCATATTCTGAAACCACTTATGTCCCCACCAAGTCGCGAAGAAATTATGGCAACTTTATTAGATCATGACCTTGCAGAAACTACTTACCAAGAACCATTTTGCAGTAATCCTTCTGATGCACCAGAAAAACCCAGGTAATATGATCATGCCTTTTTTAAAAAAAAATTATTGTTTAAACATATGCATAACTGTAATGTATAGCATCATATCAGTGTCATTTAATGTATTTTTCATTCTTTTTAACCTTATCACTATGAATATATATTCATAAGGACTTTGAAGAAAGGGGCTATTTCATTTTTGCCTCTGTTCCCAGAACCTAGCACCATGGCCCACTGTATTTATAGAGAATTTTCTTTTGTCAGGAGTACCCACACTGATTAAGTCACAGGTCTGGACCAAAAAATAGAAATTAAAACAATATGTAAGAATGTACCATTCTCATGAAATATGTCTGAAAATTTCCAAATGCTATACAGATAATCAGCATAGTAGATGTTTAATGATGTTTGTTGTTGTTTAGTCATTCATGTCCAATTCTGCGTTACCCTATTTGAGGTTTTCATAGCAAAGATACTGGAGTGGTTTGCCATTTCCTTCTCCAGCTCATTTTATGAATGAGGAATGAGGCAAACAGGACTAAGTGACTTTCCCAGAGTGGCACAACTAGGAAGTGTCTGAGGCTGAATCTGAACTTATAGCCTCTTGACTAGGCCCAGCACTCTATCTGCTCATACCACCTAGCTGCCCCGTGTTTTATAATAATTCTTCCTATTCTTTTGCTTAGTAAATGCTCATTGAATGAAAAAAAATAATGCCTTTATGAGCATTCACAACCCCTGGAATACTGAGTACTACATGTAGTCAATTTATTTGTATGATATATAAAAATATGTGTAATGAATGTTGGACCGATATTTAGTACTATGTAGTGAGGTGTGTTACAGGGATCAGTGGACTAGGAGTCAGAAGAGCTGTGATTGATACAGGCTCTGTTGTATACTACACATTGATAAATTTGGGTAGGTAACTTCTCAGATATTTATTTTCTTCACTTATTTTTTTAAAATGGGGTTACCTGTCCTGCCTGTCTAAAAGAGTTACTGTATCAAGTGAAATAAAGAGTGTGAAGATATATTTAAAATGTAGTGCTATATCATATAAGGAATTATTATGAAATATCAGTTATTATGTTTATTATTAGTATCAGTTCCATACACTTTTATGGAACATTGCAGAGAGTATTAGTTCTGAAATCAGAAGACCTGGATTCATATCCCACCTCTGCATGTTACTACCTCCTGATCATGGTCAGGTCAACTCAGTTTCCTCATCTATATGATGAGAAGGTTGGATTAAATATCTTAAGTTCCCATCTGGCTCTACATCTATCATCCTTTCATTTTTTAGCAGATTTGATGTTTCACAATTCAGTATTACAATAGTACATGCTGTGTTTTGTTTATTTTTTTGGTCTAGACCTCTGATTCCATTACTCCTGACAGAGGAAACTCTACCACCGCAGATTATCTACTGTTCTTAAACATATAGTCTTGAAAAGAGGCCTAGAGCACTAAGGGTTTAAGTCATTTGCCCAAAATCAAATAGTCTATATGTGTCAGAGGGAGAACTTGAACCCTCTTCTTTACCACAATCCACAGCCCTCAGTCTGCTGCTCCCTTCTCTGGTGAATATTAAGATCAGTTAAATACCAGTCTCGTTCCAAAAAAAAGGAATAAAAAATGTTTATTACTCTACTGTTAGATTTGAGTAATACAAATTATTCTAGCCAAAAAGGCAAAACTGGGTTCAAATCACGTCCCTGACATATATAATTCCTCATGTAGTATATATGAAATATGATTAATAATAAAGAGTTGTGAGACTAAAATGAAATATTGTCTATAAAGTGCTTTGCAAATCTTGAAGCACTAAATAAATGCCATTTGGTGATGATGAGAATGCGAGTGAGGATGATGATAAAGACTGGTGAACTAGAAGTCCAATTCTTACCTTACTCTATTGCAGTACTAGTGCTTCTTAATGGCAGGTACTAGATGTTGCCTATGGAAGCAGAAACTTTAAGAACTACTTTTCAAATCCTTTGTGGTTATCATATATCTGAATGCTTTAGTGTGTACTTGGTTATCCCTCCTCATCCCTAATAGTACCTTCCCATATAGTTTTTCCATGAAGAAGAGCACCACGTGATTCTGTAACATATAGGAAGAGGTCAACATGCTCTGTTCCCTCCAACACGGTCCTTGTGGGGTTTCTAAACTTATGACGCAGAGATGACACTGTTCTTTTTAAAAGTTTTGTTTGTTTCCGGTTATTTAGTTCTGCAACATCTGCTGGTCTGTTTGGTTCAGAATTGTGGGGCCTTTTATATCATATGAATAGACTGACCTTTTGATCTTGCTGTCCTCAAAATTATCAGTAAGGAAATAGAAACCCTCTACACAGTGTTTTCTTACTGTAAACACTGGAACATAGTCTCGTAAGTGTTGTTCACAATACAGAACAATTTGTTTTGGTTTCCTTCAGAAACTATGCTAGGACTGACATCTGGTCACAAAGTATGATGCACAAGAAAAAAGGGCCTTGCAATTCAAATTTACTTCACAATGACCCTAACAGTTGATCTTCAGATAATAGTAGTATGAACCAAATGTAGTCCTCTTAACATACTCATCCATGTACATTAGTATTGGTCACTTATTAATGCCTGAGTGGAGATTGTTTTTTACATGTAAAGTGACTTAATTTCATTGATATAACTAAATTAAGAATATAATAAAAATCAAGATTTGGTACGCAAATATAACCCACACAAGTTCATGATAAAATTGACTAGCTAGATATGCATAAATACAAAATTATTCAAAATGCACCGTAAGGTAGAAAGGAACCAACATTCTAGTGAACTTCAAAAACCAGTACAAGAATGATTAGATTATATAGTTATCAACAAAAATAAGACATGTACATTCTATGAGTTAATTTTGCCACAACAGTCATCCTGAAGTCCTAAATACAGTACAGTATCAGGAGCTATTTGGAGAGCTTGAGGAGAATTCAATAATGAGCAAAGACAGACAGCAATCATTAGAAAATACAAAAAAACTTCTCTCAAACACTTTCCTTTTAAGTGGGGATATAGGAACTAAAAATAAACAAGGATATTCTTCATTTAAAAAAAAAAAGACTAAAGCTCTGAACAAAGACTTCATAATGAATGTCTTATTATCCCAGGTAACGAAGAAACCCATCTTTAAGACCAGATTATCATCATGTCTTCCTTAGTGTTATCTTGATAATCAACCCAACACATTTTATTAACAGCTTATAGAAAGATCTATCTGTGCAACAGAAGTCTGAATTTTAAAGGATTTGCTTATGTAGGAACCTCTATTTGAGATTTTGGTACTTTCATTGTACTGAAGCATAATAGCAAGAATATTTATCAAATACATTCATTCTTAATCTAAGAAAGTAGAGTAAATTGATGTAAAGGGGATATTATGTTACTACATAAGAAATTTAATGGAGCTATGTAAATTCAATCAGTAAATCAACAAACATTAATTAAATGCCTCATATTTTAGACATTCAGGGTCTAGGCATTAGGGACACAGATAATAAAAACAAAATGGCTCTTGCGCACAAGGAACTTACATTCTGTCTCAAGATCATAGATTTTTAGCTGGAAGGGACCTCTGACATCTATCCATCTATTTTACAGATGAGAAAACTGAGGCATATAAAGGTTAAACGATGTGCCCAAGTTCAAATAAGTAGTAAGTAACAAAACAGATCCTCTCTTTGCCTATGTATATGAAATCATAAGACTAGTCCCTGTACCTGTCCCTACCATCTGACTCTTCCAGTACTTTTTCTACTGTACCATATTGCCCATCTCAGTGGAAACAGCACATACATATATAAATGAATACAAGTAATATATAGATAAATACAAAGTAATTTGGGATGCACTAGTAGCTAGGGAGATTGGAAAAGGCCTCAAATAGTAAGTGACACTTGAATCAAGTTTTAAAGGAAATGAGATTCTAAAAGGTAAAGAGAGGAGGACATTTCAAGAAATCATCACAGGAAAATGCAGGTTCTGGCAGGGCCATGTAAAAGTTTGTTTGAATATAGTATGATATCTGAGAGAAAAATTCTAAAGCATTAAAAGCAAAGAGTAAATGTCCTTCAAGTGTATTAGAATTCTCTAAAAGTAGAATCAACTGTTTACAGAGGTATTGTGTTTCCCTGGAAATCTTTGTTTAAAGGTTGAATAATCATTTCTTAGGGATAAATAGGAATTCTGTTCAAATAGGGGCTGGACGACATGATCTCCTAGATCCCTTCCAACTTTGAGATTCTGGGATTCTATGAGTATTTTATTGAAAATGTTGAGTCGTGTTCTTCACTCATTTCATATACTGAATAAAAGCACAAACTCTGATATGTAAAAGTAGAAGACGGAGTGTTTGCATTATATACGGATTTAGTACAATTCCAGGGAAGAGCTGATGTCTTAAAATTTTTGTTTATCAAGGAAAATCAGCATCATTTGTCATGAACTCCCTCTTCTGCACTTCTCTGTATTTCATAATATCCTAAAATCGTCACCCTGTATTTTCCTTCACTCTAAGCTTTGATGTCTTGATCTTCCACACTGAGATCTACTTCTCTTATATTATATCTTTAATCCCAATCCCTTCCATCTTCTCCAGCAAATTGTTCCCATAATCATGTTCTTTGTCTCTGTAATCATCAGGCTTTCCCCACTGATTGATTGCTTCTCTCTTGCCCATACACATGACCACATCCTCCCAATCCTTTAAAAAAAAAAACCAAAAAAACTTTTAACAAGAAAACATTGGCGAACAGGAGAAGTTCAAACAAGATGATGAAGGACTTTGAATTCCTCCTATAAGGGACCAGATGAAGAAACTGGGGATCTTTAGCCTGGAAAAGAGAAAGACCTAGGGAGTATATGATAATTGTCTCAAGTTTTTGAAATTCTCTCATGTGGAAGAAGGATTTAACTTGTTTGGTTATAGTGGGTAGAAAATAAACATGAATGGAAATTTCAGAAAGGATAATTGTGGTTCAGTAGGAACATAAACTTCTAACAGTTGTAGAAAAATGGAATGGATTATGTCAGTAGACCCTCATTGGAGGTCTTTAGGTAAAGCTTGGATAACCACTTGTCAAGTGGCAGAAAATGTTTTTTTCAGCAATAGTTGGACTAGATCACCACCAATGTCCTTTCCAACTTAGAAATTCTGTGAAAAATCTATAATGAATGTAAAATATAAGTGTCAGCTGCTATTATTCAACACTAAATGACTCTACCATCAACTCTAATTCTTAGTCTATATTTCTCCTCCATTTCTCAGCCACTCTTAGATGAAACTGTCTGTACTCATTGCCTTCACTTTTCTCCTGTCTGAGCTTATCATCCAACTGAAATTGTTCTCTCCAAAGTTGCCAGTGAACTCCTAATTGCCAAATCTGATAGCTCTTTGCCAGTCTTCATCCTTCTTGACTTCACTGCAGCATTCAACACTGTTGACCACACTCCTCTTAGATACTTGCTTCTGTTTTGGTAACCATGCTCTCTGTTGTTTCCCTTCATCTGTCCAACTGAATTGCTAAATCTCTGTTTCCTTTGCTGGATCATCAGCCACATCACCCCCCATTTACTGTTGATGTCCCTTCAAATTCTTTCCTAAGTCTTCATGTCTCTCATTGTGTGAGTTCATCAACTCTCATGAATTCATTTACCATCTCTATTCAGATGACTGCCAGATCTATATATCCAGCCTTCTTTTCTCTCTCCTGCACTCCAGTCTTGTATCACTAACCAAATATTACATAATTTGGACTGGAGTATGTAGGGAAAAAAATAATAGATCTTTCCTTCACATTTTGCAAGTCTTTGAGCAAAAGTTAGATGACCATTTGTCATGTGATTAGAATGGGATTTGTTTTTCAGGTGTGGGTTGGGCAAGATGGCCACTCCATTCTCTTCTAACTGAGATTTCAAGAGGAATTGCATAAGAGAAGATGCTTAGTAAAAGATATTATTACATATAAGCATTCTAAAGTACGAAGATTAGTAGGAGTCACTTGGTTTATGTAGGCAACATGAAAGAAAACTATACAAAAAGAGTTTATAATGTTAGGTATATGTAAAATGAACTGATCCAGAAAAGAGAAGCTAAGTTAAACAGCCTGCTAGAAATTATTTAAGAACAAGGTTTGTAAGAAGAAAACAGAAACCAGTGAAATAAAATGGACTGGACATGTGATAATTGGTATAGGGAACTCCTGATGAAGGATTTTTTCTTCTCACATGGATCAGCACCTTTCCTACACTTAAAGTTATAAGAAAGCTTATGGGTTATCAAGGTGTTATATGACTTGCTCAGGGTCACACAAACAATACATTTCAAAGGTAGGGCTTGAACCCAGGTCTTTCTGACTCTTAAGCCATATCTATCAACTAAACTATACTACATTGCCTTTCAAAAAAAGTGAAAGAGAAAAATCTACCAAATTTCCCCTTACCATCACCCCCCCCCCAAAAAAAAACCATAGTTATATTTTATCTGTTGAAGCCAAAAACCAATGATCTTGCATCCAGACCAAAAAGAAAAAATTCATAGCCAATGAAGCCAGGGGGCTCAAAGTAGAATCAGTGGAGTATGTGCAGACCAGGACAGGAAGGAATGAGTCTAAAAGGCTTACACAGGAGATGATAGAAGGAACTTCACCTTATATCATATACATGATAAAATGTTAAAGTAGAGTAAGTTCTATAGTACTTAAGAAGAGGGAGCAAGATTTCTGGCCAGAACAATCAAGAATGGTTCCATAAAGGAGTTGGAATTTGAGTAGGGAATCTGAGTATGGTTAGAAATTAGACAGAACTTGTCAAGGAGAACAATCCAGAAAGAGGTAGGAGAAAAGAATTAAAAAATCTCAACCGTGAAATCAGTCTATCTCTAAATAGTGAACCAGATCCCCATCCCTGAGTATATTCAAGCAGAGGCTGCTGTAATGCAACCTCTTAACTTGTTTTGTGCTATGAACCCCTTGGAAACCTGGTAAAGCCCATGGACCCTTTCTTAGAAAAATGTTTTTAAATACACAAATAAAAAACAGGATTACAAGGGAAGCTAATTACGTAAAAATGTAGTCATCAGATTTTTTTTTTTACAGCAAGTTTATGGACACTAGTTTAAAAATTCCTGCTGTGAAGGCGTATGGGTTTCCTGAATTGGGCAGAACCTTGGATTTACCCAAAGTTTCTTCTAACTCTTAAGTTCTCTGAGTAATCAGACTATAATATACCTTTATTTCATACACTAAATCCTAAAATTCCCTCTTACATAATACAGATGAACTGATTAGGTGTAGTGATAGATAATCATCAAGTAGGCTTAGAAAGGGGGTCACCACTAGAGAAAGGAAAAATGTCGGGAAAGGCTTTATATGTAAAAGCTGGCAGTGTGGTCTAAGAAATTTCCTTTTTTTTTTTTAAATCCCCAGTTGTTAACTGCAAAAAGTAACTAAAGCAAGCAATAGTAGGAACTGATGTTGAACCTTCTCTTTGGTGGTAGTCTATTTCCTCAAAAGTTATTAGATTTAAGTAGACAAAGCATATAAATTATTTGAGAAATTAAGAGAATACAGCCACTGTCTTTCCCTGAGGAACAGGTGTTGTTTTCTAGGGAACCCTAGCCAATATCCCTGTACCTATACCAAGAATTGAGAAGTGTATTGATCATGCAAATTCTTTAGATCTGAGTAAAAATTGAAAATTTTGGAGGGTTTCGTTGTGTCTGTGAAAGATTTATTACCATCCCAGTAGGTAAGGAATGAACATTTGTAATGTTTTCCTTTGAGGCAGAACACTAAAATGCTTTCATTTCAGGGAGATTGGAGGACGACTTCTCATGGTAGAAACCAGGCTTCCAAATGATCTGGCTGAATTTGAAGGAGACTTTTCACTTGAAGGATTGAGACTGTGGAAAACAGCTTTTTCAGCAATGACTCAGAATCCGAGACCAGGATCACCACCTCGCAATGGCCAGACAGTGACCAATAAAGGATTAAACAATAGCCATAAAAATGTAGAAGATAAAAAAATTGTGATTATGCCTTGTAAATGTGCCCCAAGTCCCCAAATGGTTCAAGCATGGCTTCAAGCCAAAGAAGAGTATGAACGTTCTAAGAAACTGCCTAAAATTGAGCCAACTGAAATAGTAAAATCCACCGAGAACTTAGGCTATCCAGTTAGCCAAGATGACAGACCTGTAGTGCCTCCCCAAAATGATATCGTCTTACATGTAGCCCCATCTACAACAGAGATCAAGGAAGACTTATGTAATTCTGAGCTCAGTACACAAGTCTCAGAGGTTAATTCCATAGAATGTAGTAGAACTGAAGTTGAAAGTCAGACACTGCCACTTGTGGCCTTGGCAGGGGAACCTGAAAGAGATGAAGATGGGGATGATGATTATTATGTCAGTTATAGTTCCCCAGATTCTCCAGTACTTCCTCCCTGGCAACAAGCAGCATCCCCAGATTCCAAATTGGTAGATGTAGATGATAAGTCCTGTAAGATGCACAACACAAACCCATCACCAAAAGAACTGATTTCCCTCCCTATGGAAAACTTCCCCAAACCAGCTAAAAATGGCCTACAGGAGAGCCCCCACATTGAGGCCCAGGAAACTCAAATTAAGTCTCCCTGTCCATCTAGCACAAAAAATGGAAAATGTGATTCATATTGCCTTCATAGTACACCCATCATACAGAGAAGACGTCGAGATATGCTGCCTGAAGCAACTGATATTAGTCCCTTAAAAAGAGGTAAGTAAAACAAAAAAAGTATGCCCCAATATTTCTTGCAGTGGATATGAACATAATAATGTCTATTATCTAATGGAAGTCAAAAATATTTTTTCATAAAATTTACTATAATGTTATGATTTGTGTTTGTTACTATTCAGTGACTTATAAAATATTTAAACCTTAGTGCATTAATTCAGATAAGAAATAATTTTTGTGAAGGGAGGATTAAGGACTTTTAATGAACTCATTTATTAAGTAACTGTTATTTTGAAGGCAATGTGTTAAACACCAGAGACACAAACCAGAAAAATTGAAAGCCCCACCCTCTGGTGAACAGAATTAACAGGAGACCTACAACATGCACTTACCTGGAGGGAACAGTTTAGTCTTCATAAAAGATTTGGCATTTTAACTGAATTTTGAAGGGTGGCAGAGATTTCAGTAGGCAGAAATATCAGGGGAAAGTATTTCCCTTGTAGGGAACAAAACAAAAGTATGTAGAAGTGGATTACCATCCAAAAAGTTTTCATGGAATATCAAGTATAAGTATATTCTGCCTAATGTCATCAACTGGTTCAGTGTCATCATGTTGAGGTCTTATTAATGTCCCAACTCACCAAATGGTTTGGGGATTGATTCAAGCCAGCATTCAGAATGAATATTCCATTTTAGAAAGAATATTGTCAAGCTAGAATATGTCCAGGTAGGGGGACTAAGATGGTGAGGGAACTTTGAAACCATACCATAGGAAGGTCATATGATTAAAGGTGAGTTGAAGGAATTATTTAAATTTATCCAGAAGAAGAGGTAATGTAAGGAAGATACGATAGTTGTCTTCTAGTAGATTAAGGATTAACATGTGAAAATGGAAGTAGTTCATTGTTTTGTTTTGTTTTGATGGGTTTTTAAAAATTAACTTTCAAGGTCAAGAAGTAGGACCAAGGAGTGCAAGTGATAGCCAGATTTTACTTTGATATCAAGAATTCCTTTCTAAAATTCAAACTCGACAGAAGTAGAATGG
This sequence comes from Notamacropus eugenii, assembly GCF_028372415.1. NCBI lineage: Eukaryota > Metazoa > Chordata > Mammalia > Diprotodontia > Macropodidae > Notamacropus > Notamacropus eugenii. Next base: position 191,504,365 of record NC_092873.1, on the reverse strand, counting down.
CTTGCTTCATTAGGTAGTGAGTTCAGTTTTTGGAAGTGTTCAACTGGAGACTAGGTATCTCTTTATAGAATCATGATTTAAAGTTGGAAGAAATCTTCAAGATCATGTTGTCCAACTTCTTCATTTTACAGATGGAGAAATTGAGACTCACATGGAGTAGGTGACTTACCTACATAGGTAATAAGTAACATGTCCGTAGGTAACAAATCCAGAATTCAAACCCAGTTCCTCTGGCACCAGATCTAGTACTCTTTCCACTATTGTTAAAGTCATCACAGAGAATATTCCAGCTATGGGTATGGATGACCTTAGAGTCAATAATTCCAAATCAGTGATTCTTCAAGATTAAAATTATTAAATGCCTACTCTGCACAGCATTATAATACTAGATTCTGGAGATATGAAAATATTTTGAATATATGAATGATATGAAATAGGTATGAAAAGATTATATTCCTTGCCCTCTGGAAAACATAGACAACTAATAAGAAATTTTATAATAAATTCCTAAGAGAGGTCATAGTGATAAAGATTTAAAGACTACTTCTCCTGACTTCTAAACTGAGCCTTGAAGGAAAGGATTTTGACAGGTCTAGAGATTCAGAATGGGGCAGAATACATTCCACACATACAATTATTTTGTACAGATTAGAGTATATGAAAGGGATCCAAAATAAGAATGGATCCAGATTTTAGGTGGTCTTAAATACCTCAAGCTAAGGAGTTTGTATTTGATTCTGTTGATTATGACGAGTCACTGAAAGTTTTTGTGCTTGCAGTCAGGCAATAAAGATTTATTAAATGCTTACTGGGGCAGCTGGGTTGCAGTGGATAGAATGCCAGGCCTCAGGTCCCTGAGTTCAAATCGGACTTTAGACACTTACTAGCTCTGTGACCCTGAGCAAGTCACTTAACCCTGTCTGCCTCAGCTCCTCATGTGTAAAATGAGCTGGAGAAGGGAATGGGAAACCACTCCACTATCTTTGCCAGGAAAATCCCAAATGGGGACATAAACAAGTTAGACATGACTAAACAAACTCAACAACAAGAAGTGGTTACTATGTGCTAACGAGGACGGAGGAGGAAGGAGATAGTAATAATATATAGTGCCAGCCACTCTGCTAAGTGCTTTGTAAATATTTTCTCATTTAATCTTTATAACAATCCTGTGTTGTTATTATCCCCATTTTACAGCTGAGGAACTGAGACAAATATAAATTAAGTGACTTGGCTAGGGTCAAACAGCTAGTGAATGAGGTCAGATTTGAACTCTGGTCTTCCTGAAACCTGGCTAGCACTCGTTCTACTGTCATTTAGTTGCCTTTAAGCATTAGGGATACAAATAAAAAGGACGGGTCCTGCCTGGAAGGAACTTGCATTTTAGTAAAGACAGACAACAGATGGAGGGGGGCTGAAAAGCAGGGAGTGTGGAGGAAACATAGCCACAAAAGGGCATGGTGGTGAAATCCAGAGAGTCATAACACAGCCAAGAGGAGGATGAAGCATGACTGACTTAGGTCTGTCCCTAAAATGTAGGCTTCAGAAGTAACTCAGCATTGGGAGAAGGGGGCCAGCATGACAGAGGGAAGTTTCAGAGTGAGGAGGCCCCAGGTGCTGAGGGGAGTTCCAGGGTGAGAAAACGACTAAGGCATGTTAGCAAAGTCCACAGCCAGCAGGAGAATAAAGGGGAGTGATATGGGCAAATCTATTCATTAGGAACATTGCTTTGTGCAGTAAAGGATGGATTGGAGAGAAGACATTAGAAGTAAAGAGATCACTTAAAAGGTCATTTTAAAAGTTTAGGTGAGAGGTGATTAGGACCTGAACTAGTGCAGCAAGCAACAGGGAAAATGGAGGAGATGGAGTGGATGCAAGATATGTTGTGAAAGCAGAACCCATAGTCTTGGCACCTATAGTTCCGTAAAGCGAGAAGAAAGAATACAAGGTGACCTCAAAGTTTTAAGCTTTATGTGACTGGGAAAATGGTTGCCCTATCAACAAAAATGGGAAAGTTAGGCAGGGTGTTTTTGTTTTGTTTTCCTACAGAAAGATGACAGGTTTTAGTTTTGAGCATGTTGAGTTTTAGTGTCTCCCTAAGACACTCTAAGAGAAGATGATGGTCCATGGCCATTTGTAAGTTCAGAACTGGAGCTTAGGAGAATAGCCCTAGATATAGAGAGATTTGAGAATCATTTCCATAGAAATAATAATTGAAGCAATGAGGGAGATCTTGACAAGAAAGAAGAGGGCCATGGACATTGGAGAAAAGAACAGCCAACTAAAGGAAGCCAGTAAGGACAGGGCATAGAGGAAGGAAGAAAACCAGAACAGAGCATTGTCTGTGGAATTACAAAGTAATCAACAGGTTCATATACTTCAAAGAGGTCAAGGAGGCTGAGAACTAGATTGGATATGGGTGACCTTGAAAAGAGCAGTTTCACTGGAGCAGTAGAAACAAGCTCAAGTACAGAATGTTAAGGAAATAGGTGGTGATCAGATGGAAACAGTAACTCCTAAGTCTCATAGTGAAGGATATGGGAGAAATAGGGGAAACTAACTTGAGAGGATAGCAAGGATAAGAGAACTTTGTGGTTGGAGGGTTTGTTTTTAAGGATAAAGGACACACTAGAACACATTTGTAGACTAAGAGAAAGAAGCCACTAGATGGTAAGAGATAAAGAGAAGTGAGAGTTCAAATTATTGATGAAACAAGAGCTTAAACAAGTGGTAGAAGATGGGATAGGTAAAGTATGGTATTAGGAAACAAGTCACATCCTCTGAAACTGAAGGGAAGGGGGAAAGGATGACTAAACACATCTATAGTTTTTGAGGTGGATAGAGGAGGAAGATGAAAGAATGCAACATTGTATGACCTTATTCTCAGTTAAGTAAGAGTTAAAAGTCATTTCCTAAAGGAGAAGAGGAAAGGTGGAGATGGACTGAGGAAGAAGAAAATTATTTGGAGTATGTGAAAGGAAGTCAATAAAAAGATCAATAAAAGTATTGTTGTGAAACAGGGCAGAAACATCCTCTTAAATTTGGGTGGCATAACTTTGCAGTGAACTCAGTTATCATGATTTCATGTCTCCAGCAGGCTCTGAAATGACATAGTAGGAATTGAAAAGATAGATGTATACGTGTTATTCATGGTTAGAGAAAAGGCAGATAGCAGAAGGTCAAAAAGAAGGTAGAGGGTAGTATATTCTGGAATTGACTTGCTATAAAATCAAGGCTGTAAATAAAGTAAAGCTGCAAGAGGGGTGGTGTACCACGAGAACAGGGAAAAGTCGTAAGATCGTAATTAGGGTAAAGAAAGGTTCAAGAGGAGTACGATTATGGGGAACATAGATTATGTAGGTGATTGTGATCAGAGGGAAAATTCAGAATTCAAGATCTTGGAAGCAGAGCAATTTTGAATGATGATGAGGTCTGAGATTTGACCATACCATGAGATGGCTGGAATAAACAAAAGTTAAGAAACTCGTTGAATTATTTGCCCCATAGTTTTAAATAAATGTCAGTTTGATGATCCACTAGTATCCCTTATCTCCCTGGACTAGATTGTAGCTAGATACATGAGAACTACTAACAAGACTTTTGTGTGTTTGTCCTTCATTGCCGAAGAAGACCATGCCATCAGAGAAATAATGACATGACTTGCACTTGACTTTGTTTTGAGTGAGGGAGGGCTGTGCAGGTCATCAGCCTCACTTCTCCTCCAGAGCCATCTGAATCCAGTGACCAGATATTCATCAGGATGACTGGAGATGACCCAGGATGAGGCAATTGGGGTTAAGTGAGTTGCTCATGGTCACACAGCTAGTGAGTGTCAAGTGTCTGAGGTGAGATTTGAACTCAAGTCCTCCTGACTCCTGTACTGGTGCTCTATCCACTGCACCACCTAGCTGCCCCAACAAGACTTTTAGATCTTTGTTAATACCCCATATCCTCATCACTATCCACTCCCTTTCTTCCGCTGAATTCAGTACATGCTATATTTTGGGAGGACTAAGGGTTAACCAGCAGGAGGAACACCTGTTCCATAGGCACTTGAAGAAATGGAAAGGGTGGAATTGAACAATAAATTTTGAGCTGTATAGGAGAGCTTTGAGGAGCTCAGGTGAGATCAGTCTTCCTAATAAAGGATTTGAGTTGAAAGCATAAGGAAACTATTTTGGCCTACATTGTAAATAATAAATTTCTTTCCACAGAACTGAAAACACAGAAACTGACTTACAGGAAAGGAAGTAGTCCTGACTCTCTTAGAAGAGTTCTCTTAACAACACAAGCTAAGGTAACAACTATGCCAAAATACTCTCAAAGACAAGTGGAGGAGCCATTCCTTTATATTAGATTCAGTTAAGTTCTCTGTATGCACCTGTGTCTCATTAGACACATTTTTGTTTCTGTTTATATTTTATATCATTTCACCTTACTTTAACAGCAAAAAAAGTCCTTTTTTTAGTTTTTCTTTTGTTGTTGAGATCTAAAAGAGTCTTATATGTAAATATAAGTATTACAAAGAAAGTGAATTAATAGACAAAATATACATTGTGAGAATACAAATATATTAGTTTCTGGCAGAATTATAGTAGTCCATGACTTCAGAGCTTACAAAAGTGCTTTTTGTGATCTCCTATGTATATATATATATATCCTTTTTTGACTATATTGGTTTTTTTCTCAGAATATACTATTATTTATTTTCCAGATAAATGTATTTCATAGTATGGAGAGAATTGATTTACTTAATTTCTAACATGTTGGTACTTAATTCTAAGGTAAAAATATGCAAAGAAAGTAAATAATAGACATCATGTGGAATATAAATGATCACTGTGAAAATGACTTGTCCACCCATATCCTAATTCTCATACCACAACAGATTTTGTTTTATTTGGGTTTTGAATTTTTGAAGCATTTCGCTTCTCTGTTTGATTTGCTAAAATGACATGATGACAAAAGTTGCCATTTCTGAGGTATATATAAATTCTGTATTCTAGAAATAAATGTGAGCTATGGATACACACACACACATATTTATATAAAACAACACCTAGAGGCTTGCTGTAAGGAATCTTATTTTTAAGGAAAATCAAGAATCCTAATTTTTTAAAAAAAATTTCTAAAGATATTTTTATAATGCTTTAGTTAAGTAATCTTTTTAGGCAACATTCTGTGTTAGGGTAAAAATATCATTAAATTTTACCTACTTTGACAAAGAATGGATGCAGAATTATTGACTCTGATTATCATGATTCTCAGAAAGGTCACGATGAATGTTCATGATATGTAAATGTCAACTTCAGATGAGACTCTTCATTTTCAGCGTCTTGAGGTTGTGTTCTGGGATACCAATGCATGTTTTACTCATAGCTGATAGCAAACATATTCTGGGGATGCCCAAATTTGGTATCTGACAGTACTAAAATTAAAAGGATGTTAATAAAACATAAATAAAATAAAAAATAAAAAAAATAAAAGTGGATTCTTCCTGGAATGATGATTACAGTGGATAACTTCTGTTAATATCATTACATGTAAAAAGAGCATAATAATGGTAACTCTTAAAAATAACTTCCTATTTCTTTCTTGCTGTGTGTATTTCTTTTGATAGAATCAGTTTACAGCTGTAAATGCCCCAAAGAAAGAAACTTCCCAGATTGAAGGACCATCTTTAAACAATACTTATGGTTTCAAAGTCAGCGTGCAAAACCTGCAAGAGGCAAAAGCCTTACATGAGGTAATTTTTTTCTAATACTAAGTAAGATGGCATATATTTTCTAGCAGTTTTTTTTAGCAAAGGTATAATAACATGAAACTATGTCTTTTTTAGTCTACTTTTTTTATCCTTACTCCTAACTGTTCCTCAAAAAAAGCCCTGTTTTTGGTGCCTGTGATGGCGTGGAAGTGATCTTGGGTCCTTAAAGTCAATTCCAGTAAACCACAAGCTCTTCTAGGACCAAAAGTCTGAAAAGGTTTCAGTTATAGTTCCAGTGATAGATTGTGTCAACTTACCAAGAACCAACCTAGCTAAACATAGACAGACTCTTCACCGTTAGATTAATGTGATCATCACAATGTGATGAATTCCTTGACCGTGACAAACTATGAAATAAAGGAAAATACAAAATGGCTATGAGTTGCCCCTTTCTACTTCTGTGGTGTTGTTAGCAAAATGATGGAAAAGGAGGTGGAGGGAGCTAAGAATCATATAATTTTAGATCATGTATTATAAACAGTAAACTAATGGTGCTTTATCTGTGAGATCTTTGTCTATGACCAATAAGTCAGTGTGTTGTTAGCAGACAAACTGAACCATATCAGTATATCATTCTCACTGTGAGTGATGCCAGGCAACATTAGGGAAATTGCAGTAAATAGAAGGATGACCTGTAGGTTCTCTTTGTAATTGATTTCATCATGTGGCCAAAAGCAAGGAGACAATTCAGTGGTTATCTGGTTGTCTCATCTTGCAGTGCTCATAAGGAGCATTATCACTACCGTGATAAACATAGTTTATTTTCCAACACATTCTTCAGAAGATGAAGTGGCATTATAAATTTCTGGCAAATAAAATTTCTATGAAGAACTTAACAAAAGCTGCCAAACAAGTAAATCCAATGCAAAGGTGAATATAGTAAATGATTGTGAAAAATACAGATCAGAATTAGGAAACAAAAGAGTTGGGAGATTTTAGACTATTTAGAAATTTCCCTCTATATGTCCTGATCACCCTTCTTTAAGAAGAATTGGAAGGTACTGCAGTTGGTGAGTTTTAAACAGGATCATAACAAATGAAATACACCATTTCTTAACACCTGGTTATCAATGTGAATGTCATTTCCAAGTCAGCTACATTCATGGTTCAGACCATAAATTTATTAAAGTGAAGATAAAAATCAAGTAGAAGAAAACATAAAGTGAAAGATACTGGAAAGGATAAAACAGTGGTTCTGTTGACCATTTAGTTTAGTCTATATAAAATAATCACAACAAGGAAGCAAAAAATATATAGAAATCACCTTAGCCTTGCAAACACCTTTATCTCCTTGCCAAACAAAAAGACTTGACAGCCAAGGAAAACACTGATTTAAAGTATAAACTCATTTGCAAAATATACAGAGGGAAATGATGAATGATTATTAATACAGCTATATGAAACAGCAAGGCATGGTGGAGGGGAAAGCAAATCTACACAAAATTTGGGGTGAGACCCAAGTAACCAGACCATACTAAGTGCATTTATAGAATAAAGTAGGAGGACAGAAACAAAAAATTAGAACAAATCTGCCAGTATTTTTATAGTAATTCAATTTCATGATCTAGTACAACGAAACCACCTTATTTCGATGCTTAATACTTCAGTCTAAAATGACTTTGCTGTATGAGAAAATGGAGTTGTCACTTAAGAAAATGAAGTCAACAAGAGTAACTTAACTAGAAAAGGATACACAGAAGAAATCCATGCTGAAGGCAATAAAATTTTGAAAACATCAGGGGTAGAAGATGAATAAATTTTCAAGATACCTGAAAAAGAGGTAGATACTTTTAAGATGAAATGTTATTATTTAAAAAAGACATCAGTACCTACCTGTCACTATGCTTTTTTTTCATTTATAAAATTCTTGTGAAAATGATCTCTATACATGTATCGAGGGTAATCTTAATGAAAGTAAGAGAATGGAAGAGGCAGATTCTATAGCAGGACACATCTTCATTGTCAAAGAATTGAATAGAACAGAGACCATACTTGATTACACTATATTTATTTTGTTCTTTTTTAAGCCAAAACTTCCTAGAGCAAAATTCATTCTTAAAGACTGTTTTCCAACAAGGTATGACTTTAGTATACATTAAGATCATATGAGATTCTTTGTTAGATACAATAAGAGATCATTTTGTTCATTGATCTTCTATCTATATCATATAAATCAAAAGACATGGAGGTCTGTGCAGACTAAAGTTATTAACCATGGTCATTCATTGTATCCTGTGCACAGTTCAAATGAAAGAATTTTCTATAGATGATAAAGTTCTCCAAAATACTGCAGGACCTGCTTAACAAAATCCATGGCCACTCAAAAAAAATTTTGCCTAACCATCCATACAGGAAAAAAACAAATGAATGACGTGTACCTATTGTTCTGACTATTGACATACACCTGAATGAGCTGTCTATCAGCACACTCATATTGAACTGAAACTAAATAGTGAACTTAACCTAAAATTGCATAAATGAAAGTGAGTGGGGTTATATTTGAGAAATTATACTTTCAGTGATCTAAACTTATCCCTAGAACTAAAACTTTAATGCCAATATTCAGGCAGTAATTTGAAATGGCTGCAAGTTCTAAACCCAATACTCTCCAAAGAATCAACCTTGTAGGCAACCCAAAAGGCAATTGAGATATGCATGTCAGGAGCAGGCTAAAGCATACTACCAACAATAGAACAATAGTGAATTCAAGAAGTGCTGTATTATCATCCAGAGCATATATATGATCAAAAAAGGAGGTGGGCTAGTTTCATAGAAAAAGCAAAGGATAATATCCCAGTAATGGTATCCACCGAATGTCAAAACTAGCCCAATGAATACTTCACATAGGAAGAATTTTTGGATGGAGCCTAGATTGCACAGATGAGTTTCAGTCCATACTTTTGGAGGTAATATCCATGTCAATGAAATCATAGATTAATTGACATTCTTACTATTATAATAAATACATATTTAAAAGGGGAAAGTCTCAGAAGCAGGATTTCACTGTTGAGACTAATTTGTATTATCATATCTGTATTTTAGGGTCTGGTTCAGGTGTTCTTACTGATTTCATTTTCTTAAGTGCACAATTTAGCATGGTGGCACCCAAGATGTGGAGTCCAAATGAAATGATTCTAATGTCATAGTTGATGTGTAAATATAAGTCTTTCACTACTGAAATTCAGTTTAAAAAGACCAAAATAAATTAAAAGCTAAATGACCTTTTTAAAAAACCCCTTTTAGGCATTCAACAGTAACATTGTTATGTGTTTATTACAAAGTTGGAACCTGGTGCTAGTGAGATATTCTTTTCAGGTTGGCCCTTGCAATTCTCAATAGAAGGGGCCCTGTGTCCCTGATACCACAAATACCAGCAATTGACCACCTACCACCAATGGATAGGTAAGCCCAATAGCCCCAGGAGTAGGAGTAGGAGTAACCCCAGAGTTGATGAACTCTGGTGCTATCAGTACAGCTGCCATAATCCTTGTACAAGGGACAACCCTTGTAGAGATACCACCTGGCAACTACCTTTGCGGGTGCTACAGCCCTTACCTTCTCAGCCTTCATAAATTATCACCACCAAAGTTCTTGTCATTATCAGATTGTTCAGTATCAGAAATAGAGATGTGTTGTTCAGGGAAATTAATAATGCTATCCACTTTGCTGTTACACCCTAACTTCCACCAGACCTTTCCATCTGACTTACTGCTGAAACTTTCTGTAAGTGTTGTCTTGCCCCTATTAGAATGTGAGTTCCTAGGAGTAGTAAATGTCTTGTTTTTCTATTTGTATTCCCAGAACTTAGTACAATGCCTCTTTATACATAGTAAGTACCTATTAAATGCTTTTTCATTCATTCAGGATCACCAAGTCAGTCTCTTTAATACTAGGTTAATATCACTATGTTAATGCATATAATATCTAGCCAACTATCTTTCAGATTTGTGTTGTTGGATAATTGTAGGAACTAAGGTTAAAATACCTGAGTGGATTTCCTCATATTGATGACTATTACTATAAAGCTACTCAAATCAGATATTGTACTGTCAGTAGGTCAGTAGCCATAGACAGGTCAAGCAGATAGCAACAATAAATCGTTAATATTTGTGTAGTAATTTAATTGAGGGTCTCATTAACTATCTTGCACTTAACATATAAAAGTTTTACGTATAGACAAATTAAGTTCTAGAAGGGCTGGACAAGTGGCCTCACCAAAAAAATCCCTATTACTTTATATCTATTGGCTAATGCTTGAAATTTTACTGGTTAGAGCTTTATCCCTTTAGCTCAAAGCTCTGATTCCTGATAAAATGTAGATATCCCTGATGGAGTTAATACATTACTATTATTAGCTATTTTCATCTTAGTGTGAATGATGGATCTGGTAGCAGGTTTTTACATGGAGATCATTGGAAAAAGACTGAGGGTACTACATACTAGAGAGCATCTGAGAAAACTGCAAGAGTGGGACTGAATACATTGTCTTGTTTCACTGTTTTTCCTAGAGTTATCCCAGTCATTAAAAAAACATGGAATTTATATAATTTATGAGAAAGATATCAAATTCATTTACATTTATAGCTGAAGATTTGAACTTAAAATCATAGAACTATAGAGCTGAAAGGAATCTCAGTGATCAACTTTTTCATATGCATATGTGACCAGTCTTATTTCAGCCTTTTCATAAGCATATAATGAAACTGAGAACCAGAATGCTCAATAACTATCCAAAGTCATGTAGGTAATGAGCAGTAGAGTTGGGAGTGGAATCCATATTTCTTGATTCTATATTTGTACTGTTTTCCAGCTTCCCTTAATGTGTTTTCTTTCCAAGTGAGAATTTAAATTTCTAGAGGTACTGAATTCAAATGTATGCATAATAGTTCTCGATCATCATAACACTTGTTTTCTTACAATTCTAACTCAAAACTAAAGGGCAATATTGTTCAAGTAGTTAATACTGATCTAACAAAATTTATCTCCCTTTGGCCAATTAAAACCTTGCACAAAATTTTTTGCTTTTCCTTTTATCATTTAAAAACAAATTTTTCATTTTCATATCTAATTGTTAGTTTTGTCAACTTCCATCATCCCAGTTTAGATAGTATATACACTGATCTGTCAGCCTAACCAGAGAAGGCCTTTTGGCTCTTTCCTCTGGTGTAACTTGGAACATCATCGAAGTGACACCTAGTGGCCAGAAGTAGGAAGCTCATTCCACCTATTTTCTTCCCACTTAAGCAGGTTACACATAGCTGCGTTATCCCTTTTTCCTCTGTCTTTCACCACTCATATCTTAGTTTTCTCTGGACATAATATGATTTTCCTGTTAAAATGTGATTCTCAAAACTGGGAGGAATTGAGCTGCTAGCAGAGAAAATCAAATACCTACCTTACTCTGGGCATTCCATACATTATTCCTAAAATAAAACCCATTTTTAATACCAATATTCAGGTAGTAATTTGAAATGGCTGCACATCCTAAATTCAACACTCTCTAAAGAATCAATATTGTAGGCATCCCAAAAGACAACTGAGATATGCATGGCAGGAGTAGGCTAAAGCATATTACCAACAATAGAACAATAGTGAATTCAAGAAGTGCTGTCATTATCATCCAGAGCATATATATGATCAAAAAAGGAGGTGGGCTAGTTATATAGAAAAAGCAAAGAATAATATCCCAGTAGTGGTATCCATCAAATGTCAAAATTAACCCAATGAATACTTCACATAGGAAGAATTTATGGATGGGGACTAGATTGTAACCTAAGTGTACGTTCATATTAAGCTGAAGCTAAAGTTAAAGCTAAGCTCACATTAGATTTTTTTGACAGCTGTATCATATTTTATCAAAATTTTGTCTTTTGTTTTAAGCATATACTTTATTGAACTCTTTTTAAAGTGGTTGATATACCATTAACAACAGTGAGTCAGAAATCAAACAAGAGAGAAGGGCACAAGACAAATTAGTTTTTATTTCGTGAAACTGAAAAGCTTTTGCATAAAGTAAATTAATGCATGTAGGATAAGGAAAGAAAGTAGCCAACTAGGAAAAAGATCTTTATGGCAAGTATTTCTGATGAAGCCTTGGTGATTATAAAGAATTAATACCAGTATATAAAAGCAAAAGGCCTTGACATAGTGCAGACTGCCATATGAAAGAATGCTCCACATTATGAATAAAAGAAATATAAATTAAAAAACTCCCTTCAGCACATTAGCAAAGAAGACAAAAGATAAAAAGTCAATTTTAGAGGGGTTGTGGGAAGACAAGCATACTAATGGATTTATTGGTGAAACTGTGAATTAGTAGTTTTCTTCAAAGTAGCTTAAAATTATGCAAATAAAGTAGCTAAAATGTCCATCCTTTTTGACCCAAAGATTGCACTACTAAGCATATAACTCAAGAAAATCATTGATAAAAAGAAGATCCCCCATATAAGACAAATTTTTATAGCAACACTTTGTGGTAGCAAACAATTGGAAACAAAGTAGGTGGTCATCAGTGGGGAATGACTAAATAAAATGTGGTTCACAAACATAAGGATGAATAGAGAGAAATATGAAAAGATTCTCATAAAGTGATACAAAAATGAGCTAAGTAAACAATACATATAATGACTGCAACAATGAAAATGGAAAGAACAACCAGTATAAAATAATCGAAAATGAGTGTGGCAAATTACAAAGATGATGATTTGGCCCACAGAAGAGATGAGAAGACATCTCTCCCCGCTCCCTTGCAATGGTGGAAAACTTGGCATGTAATGTCAAAGTTTTTTAATATATTGATTTACTGAAACTTTTTCTTTTTTTAAAAAAAAGTTTTGTTATAAGTGATGGCTCACTGGGAGGGGAAGGAAGAGGCAATATGAAAACAAAGGTATCACTAAAAATTTATCTGAAGTTACTATTAAAAATTACCAAGTTTGGTCCCAGAGAAGAGAAGAGAAAGTGTACCATCCTCCCTTCTCTGCAGAGCTAAGGATCTCTAGGTGTAGAATATATCTGACATATACTATCAGACTCAGTTGATATACTCATTAATTTATTAAACTGCTCTTTTCCCCTCTTATTCTTTGTTGCAAGGAATGGAGTATTAAGACCCTTAAAGAATGATTTGCAGAAAGAAACAACAATGGAAAATATTCTAAACACTATCTAGAAGTGTTTTAATTATTCAAGAGATGCCACATCTTCTAAGTAATAAAAATAAGGAAGGAGAAATAATGGATATATATGCATATACATATATAGATGTATTTTTCTATTTAATAGCTGGAACTTATATAGCAATTTAAAACTTGCAAAGTACTTTATATATATTAACATTTATGTATACATGCATATTATATATATCAACACATACAAGTATACATCCTTGTGTATATATAAAAATCAAAATTATGCAAAAATAGTATATCAGGATTTTTAAAAAATTCTTATTATGATGCCTTTTTTTCAATATTGTCAACATTTTTCAACATGTCAACATGACTCAATGATGAACACATTTCTTGTTTCTATTTTGTAGATTCAAAATCTGACACTCATCAGTGTGGAGTTGCATGCTCGAACCAGACGAGATTTGGAACCAGATCCTGAATTTGATCCTATATGTGCTTTGTTCTACTCTATCTCATCAGATACAGCACTACCAGATACAGATAAAACAGAACTCACAGGTGTAATCGTAATTGATAAAGACAGCACAATCTCCAGCCAAGGTACTTTTAACTTTTATTTGTTGCATAACTATAGATAAATGATAATATTGCCCAAGCCACACCTGAATTTTAGAAGGACTCCATGAAAGGAGGGAGTCTTCCTGCTGAAGATCTACTCTTACTCTTTAAAGGGTAAGCTAATTCAAAATTTTTGCTTAAGAGCCTAGAACTAAAACTTAAGCCACAGTTTTACCATACTTATTTAAATATCAGTAAAGGCAGAAAAGTATAAAATATTGAAATTCTAATAGTGTGCATAACTATGTAACTGATCGTTGTAAAAAATAGTATATAAAAATTTGTATTGTGAACACTCTACCCTCCCCTCTGTGTGCATGAAAATTACAGCATGTAAATGACATCCCATACCCATTACTGTATCATTTGTCTGCTTTATCATTCATTTATGTACTGGATTATCCTGCTAATATAATCTGCTTTTGGAAATTACTATAAGGAATTCATTAAATCTATTAATTTTCTTTTTCATCTCTTCATGGAAATATGCATTTTAAGTCTAAAAACACATTATCTACCTTGTAAATTATTTTGGAGAACACTGGATTGTTTCTCTACAGTTTTACATGGTAACCATTCTGTAGAGCCACTGCATTAAATCAATAGGAGGAAAAATACGTGAAATGAATATAACTATAGTTATTACAATATTCTGTTTCAGGAGTAATTCCGACCACAGAAAAGAATGATAGGCAGAAGCAAAATAATGAATTTACTGAATTCTATTTTCATAGAAATAGAAAGTTTTAAAATGCGTTTGTATCTTACAGCACGTATTAAAAATTTTGGTTAAATGGATTATATTTTTGTGTTAAGAAAGATTATTGTAGTGAAGAGATTCTGGTAACTATATTTTAAAATAAAGCTAAAAGAACTTACAGAATGACATATAGTAAATATTTTATTTGTTTGTTAGGTATCAGAAACCAAACTCCATTACTTATTCGTTCTGGAATTACAAGATTAGAAGTCACCTATGCTGCTGATGAAAAGGCACTTTTCCAAGAGATAGTAAATATAATTAAAAGGTATTGTTTTATATGTTACAATTTTCTTTTTTCTCTTTTTTTGCTCAAAACAGTCTAATAGTTCTGTCAGATTCTTACTGAAAAAATTTGTTAGTGTGAAAACTGTATGTTATAGTTATTTTCTTCCACTCCTATCTCCCAGACGATCAGAGTTTGTCTGAGAATAAAACTATTACTCTGTTCTGCTTCTCTTCTGATTTCTTACCTACTGTTTGGAGGGCAGTTAAGAGTATATGTCATCTTTAAAAAAAAAATAAGAAAAACCTTCCTCCTCTCCCCCCTCATCATTGTAGTTCTCAAGTCTGGTGTACATTCCATTTACACAAAACCAGCCCCTCACAATGATGTTACCATTAAATTTTAAGTGTTAACTATTTACTTAATAAGGCAAAATCACAAATCAGCAGTATATCATAGCTACTATAAAGCAAATGCAAGAATAATCAGAATATCAGATTTACACATAAACCTGGTCCACACTCTCCCACCATGTCCTTGTTATCTGTACAGGGGAATAGATACATAGTAAAAGAAATATGGCAGGGAGGCATGTGAGTAATATATGTATAAAGGGCAGGCTCTGATGTCATTGGTCTATTTAGGACCATTTTTCTGTTGCCTTCTCTTCTGGTCTTTACTCTTCTGCTAGCCAAATCCTCTCTCAAGCTGATAAAGCAGTTTTGAGCTCTTTTAACTTCCAGTCCTTTAAGCCAAAGAACTAAAAAGTTTATTAAGCTGGCCCTCTCTGGGTATTGCACACAAACCCAGCCAGCTCTTCACTCACCACAATTCTGCATCATCCAATCAGTTGTCAGCCTATTTATCTAAGGAAAGATCAGCTGCAAACCTTTTAATTTCTCCTTTCTGCTTTTCCCTCAAACCATAGGGGGCAGCAAAGAGCAATAGGCCTCTGTGAAAGGCTTCTCCTTTCTTAAACTGTAGATGGTGCTAGAGGGCAATAGCTGACATTAGAGTGTCTGATTTCAGTTCTCTTCCCTTGAAAATCCCACTTGTCAGCTGGCTCCCTCCTATGGTCTCCTGAAGGAACTCTGTGAGCTCTGGCTTTTCCATCCCTGCTAAGTTTTTCTTCCTGCCTAGTTCTTCCATATTTGCCAGCTCTTCACTGTCCACCCATCTTTTTCACTATTTTCAGTAGCTCAAGATATTCCTGGTCCTCAGTTATTCCTCTTTTTCTAATGATGTAAAAACTCAACTGCCCATTTTCATCTCACAGTCTCCATTTATTATTTTATAAGTTTTAGCTTTGGAAGCCTTCGAAACAGTTTTATGGACAAGTTGAGGGACCCAGTGCCCTAACGTCCTTTGCTATTTCTCAGTCCTCAGACTTGTCCAATGAATATACTGTGCTTCTTTACCTTAGCATTTTTTAAGTGTATAGTTCAGAAAAATTATCTTCCTGCTACTTTGAGGCACAAAACTTCACACAAAAAAGGAGCAGCATCTTATACCCTTTACAAGGTGACTTAAGCCATATTACTTATGCAAAAAGTTCATTTTCTGCCCCTTCTAACAACCAAACTACTCACATCTTTTCTGAATCCATGCCTTTTGCGCGTGGATTTTTTAAAATAGTTTTTAATTAAACAAAAGGTATTTTTTCTGTCTCCTGTGACCACCAACCTGTTCACTTATGAAAAAGCCATTACATTCTTCTCAATTTATTCCATCTTTGTTATGAAAAAGAACTTTTTTTGTCCTTTTCAGCAGCCTTAACAGCTGTAACAGCAAAGACCCTGGCATACACAGGAGGGCTTACTGTACAAGTTCTTAGATCTGCTTTTCTAAAAGGAAAGCAACTTTTGAGGGGTCCACAATCTACTTTAATCAAACATATATCATTCACTTACTTCAGGGGAAAAAGTCAGCACCCTGAACTTCAGAACATATACAAACAGACAAATAAAGACCAACAGACAGGGCTTCCAACTATCTGACTGTTGACCATAAGCAATACTTAACAGTTACCAGAGAGAGAAGCACCAGTATCTGGATTTTCAAGGGGTGTTGGAGGGGTCCTTAGCAGCTACCCAGAGTCTCATCTGGCCAAACAAACACTTCCAGTGAGTAAACCCCCAAAACAAAACCTCACCTCACAGTATATATACACTTTCAGAGCCAGAGGGCATCACAACCCTTGAAAACCAGTGCCTCATTAGAAATTAACAAAAGGTGTGGGCCTTCCTACAAAACAGATCTCCACTAATCAAGGTTCCCTTAATGGGCAGGCCCATTAATATGGGGGGAAATCATTAGCTCTCATAGTTAACTGCTCACATCTTAAAGGGACAGTATTTTACACACATAGCACAAAGTGGGCCTAAAAGATGATGGCAGCAAAAGTTGTATATAGGATCCTTAAAGAATGCTTTGCAGAAAGAAGCAACAACAGAAAAAATTCTAAACACTGTCTAGAAATGTTTTAATTATTCAAGAGATGCCACATCTTCTAAGGAATAAGAATAATTCTACTAAATTTTAAAGCATCAAAATTTCCCTTCCTCTGAGTTCAGTTTCAGTTTGGTATGCTATTTAGTCAACAATTTTGTTAAAAGATTTTAGCTAATGTTAAAATTTTTTTCTCTCTGTGGTTTTCATTTCTGTTTTGATCATAACCACTGGCATCTATAGAATTCTGCCAGATTTAAATAATCTTGGAAGCCCAAGCCATCCAACTCACTAACATCCTTAAATGGCAGGTGTCATTTATGGAAGAAGTTCTCTGCCTTTTCAGTTCTGGAGAGAAATGGGAAGAGGAGTGGGATCTGTTCTCAGAGAATAGTAAAAGGAATTTAAAGTTAGATCCTCCTGCCCTTCTAGTGAGAGAAGAAAAGAAAGTCTCTGCCTTTCTGGAGAACAAGGAACACTTGAATCCTTTATTCTACCTGAGTAGAGTCAGGCACAGATAACTCAGTGCTAGAGATTAAGTTTCATGGTGTAGGGAAAGATGTATTCCCTAGCTTCCTAATTTCTTAGTTTGGACTCAATTTCCAATAGACTCAATAGGAAATTGATTTTTTTGTTTGTTTGTTTTAAGACGTCTGGAAAACTAAACAAAAACTAACCTAGGTATCTTACTGCCATTTTATGAAGTTTTTCTATTATGTAATAATGCATTCTGAATTCCAAACCACCAATTTACAAGCTATTAGACTATATATAATCTGTCTGTAATTTGATCGGTTTTCTAGATTGCCATGGCACAGTAATTGCTAATGGCACAGTATTATTGTCAATACTATTTCATGCATAGTTTGTAAATTTATTTTTTCAATTACCAAGCATTTATTTTCTCTCCCTCCAATCCCAATTCAAAAAGAAAAACAAAACCTTTGTAACACATATGCATTGTCGAGCAAAACAAATTTCTATACTGTCCATGCATAAAAATGTGTATTTCTTTCTGCATCTTGAATCCTTCTCTTAGGAGGTACGTAGCATAGATCATCATTAGTCCTCTGGAATCATGATTGTTCATTGAACTGATCAGAACTTTTTAAGTCTTTCAAAATTTTATGACTTTATGGTGTCATTTTTATTTAAATTGATTTCCTGTTTTTCTCATTTCACTCTGCATCAGTTCATACAAGTTTTTCTAGTTCATGCAAGTTTTCTCTGAATCCATCCCTTTTGTCATTTCTGATGGCACAGTAGTATTCCATTGCATTCATATAACAAAATTAGTCCAGCCATTCCCCTACTAACTGGCACCCTCTCACTTTCTATTTCTTTGACAAAAAAGAACAATTATAGATGTTTGTACATGTGTACATCCTTTGATTTCTGTGGGTTTTAGGCCTAGTAGAGGTATCTCATGGTCAAAGGATATGTAGATTTTAGTGCCTTTTTGGGTATATCTCTGAATTGCTTTCCAGAATGACTGGACCATTCTGCAGCGATGTGATCTATATTTTTTATACTCAGTTGAATGATGTGATATTTCATATTAACAGCTTATTAATTTTAATGGTCATTAACAAAAATATAAGGAAGATTATAAAAATAACCATATACACCCCAATATATAGTAATTCTTGCTAGCCACAGGCATCTCCAGCCTTCAATTCTTTACTAATTTATGCTTTTTCTCCATTGCCTGATTTAGTCATTTAACTACCTCAGACAAACTGGAAAATGCTCCCTTAGAGTCTGAAGTTATTTAAGTTATTAGCTTTAGCTTGTGCATTTTGTTACCTTAGACAACTGCTTAGTTTGCTTTGTATTTTAGTTGACCTGTTTCCTATTTAGAGGGAAAAAAAGTGTTTTTAACCAAGAGAAGTGTTTTCTGCAAAATGATAAATTGAATTAAATGATACAACATCAAAACAGTTACTATCCACTGATTTAGTAAAAGTAAAGTA
The DNA here is from genome assembly GCF_028372415.1 of Notamacropus eugenii. Lineage (NCBI taxonomy): Eukaryota > Metazoa > Chordata > Mammalia > Diprotodontia > Macropodidae > Notamacropus > Notamacropus eugenii. The sequence continues at coordinate 191,485,446 of NC_092873.1, read as the reverse complement.
AGATTTTTTTGTAGCCAGAGGATTGGTATTACTGAGTCTTCACAGTATCCATACTGCTTTTCATTTTTTTCAAAGAAGGTATCTGCAACATATAAAAGATTTCCATTACCCACACTCCTATTTCAGCCAACAGTGGTAGCGAAAGGCACATAAGAACTTAAATCAGTACCAATATGTGTATGAAAGCATATGCCCAATAATGTCACTAGAAATTGTACTTTTTTTCTTCCTATTTAGGCATTTTCCCAACAGAAGGAATATCTTCCAGGACTGAGAATTCTGTCTGTCTTTTGCAGGTGCAAAACTTTTCCCAAATGTTTCCTCTAAGAACCTAAATTACACATTGATTATGAAAATATGACAAATTTAAATTGTGAAAAGTAACTTTGGGCTCTTATTATCAGACAAATACCATATGAACAGTAGAAAGAGATGAAAAATGTTTAAGTATCAAAATGTTAATCCTACAATAACTTTTCACTTCTATATCTTCATACTAAAAAGCGTATTTTCCCATATTCAATCCTTATGCAACATATGGCAAACACAAAGAAGTAAGTAATGTGGCAATGGAAGAGCCACCATGGGACTAAGGAGAGCTTTATTCCATGTGATGTTTTTAGATACATAAGACATAGAAATTATCTAGAGATGTGCTACAGTTTGACTAGTTGTTCTATCACCTCTAAGACTATAGTGATTTGCTTAACTATGGTGTTATTATATTTAGCTTTTTTCAGAGCAAAATCAGACCAAGCCTTGTAGTCCCTGCTATAGTCTTCCAAGACCATAACACCCCTGGGCTTAAAAAATAAATAGGAGAGATAGATGTCAAGAGCATAAGACTATAAGATCTCCATCCTGACACTTTGAAACCCATTCTAAATATGTGAGCTTTGTTTATCATCCTTGCACTTTCCCTAAACCTGGCCTATGCTTTGTTCCCAGGTCCCATATTATTTTGGGGTTAGATGTCTCAGTAGGAGGTCTAGAGCCTGAGGCAGCTTGCAAAGTACTTGTTTAGTGAAATCTTATCATATTTTGTGACTTGACTGGTGTAGAAAGGCAGTTTCGTTGTCAGAGTTAAGACTGAACAACGAAACAGTATTTAAACTTCCACATATAATGTTTCTCCAATGTTCTTTCAAAAGAAAATGAATGTATTGAATGAATTGGCCTTTTAAAGTGGGGTCTGTTTAATATGCATACTTCCTAGATTCCTTCATATCTCAATTCTAGTGCCTTCTCATATCTGTATATGTCTTTTCCTGCCAGTAAGCCTCTCAAGAGCAGAGTCTTGGTTTTTTGTTTCTATCTCTTTTCATCTATCATGGTGCCAACACATGGTAGGTGTTCAGTAAATACTTATTGAATAATGCAGGTGTCCTCAGCATCTCAGGTGTCTAGGTTTTAAATTTTGTGCTCTCAACTTTAAACAGAGCTTCATTTTATCTCATACAAAAGTGATTATTTTTTCTCTTGAAACAGGTTTGCTATATAACCACACTTATATACCTATTTTCTTAACACTGATGTTGAGATCCCCCTGTAAAGTGAATGAAAGCTGGATGACACTTAAATTTTTTTTATCATTTTTAAGATTGAGATAGGAAGTGACTGGTATTAAAAGAATCAGATTTCAATAACTGCAACAGTGTCTTTCTTTGTTATTCCTTAAGGTTCTGTTAATGCACAATGTAACAGATATTTCACCATCTGGTGATCTGCCTACAATCTCTTGTTCTATCAGATGCTTACTCAACCATATAAAACCTGTCACACCCACAAATAGCTATACTGAATATATCTGAGTATTGAAGGTGTTACAGAATCTAATTTGAGGTAGACTCTATTCTCTAATCTCTTCTTTTGTGGAAATACTATTTTCTTAGCTTTCTTTTGAACTAATAATTTAGCAAAAACTATTTAATTTTTATTTTATAACATTAGTTTGCCTCCCTGTAAAAAAAATAAGCATTCTTCAAAACTGGTATGAAAATTTCCAGTGGAATTACAAATAGGCGTTGCTGAGCTGACTGAAACTTAACACAGACTTCTTTTTGTAACTATGTCACTACAATTAGAAATGCGATGCTCTTTTCCTTAATCTTCCAAGTATCACACATCAGCCTCTGTTACCACCTACTCCACTACCTGACCTTCTCCCTTTCCTACTATTTTTCACCTAACTCTCTATCATCACCTATCATCCCTTCAGACTAGTTACAAAATGAACCTTACTTCATGTGGAAAATATGGATATTTCAGAAATGAAGTGAAAGAGAGATTACCATTTTTTCCCCTGTAAAGCATTAAATCCTTGGAAAATAAGGAAACATGGGAATGATATGTAGCCTAGGACATGGTATGATAAGTGACCATATCTAAAAATTATTTCTCTTTCTGAACCTTCAGCCCATTATATCTCTGTTAGGAGGTGGGTATGTGCTTCATGTTAAATATTCTAGAGACATGGTTGTTTGTTGGATTTCTCAACATTCTTAAGTCTTTCAAAGTTTTTCTTTGCAGAGTTGTTGGCTTTCTATAAACAAGTCTCTTGATTCTGCTAACTGAATTAGACATCAGATCCTATTACCCAAGATTCTTTGCAAATAATCTGTCAGTTTTTCTTAAGGCTTAATAGTATCCCATTACATTCATATATCACAGTTTATTCAGCTATTCCCCAGTTGATGGACATTCTATCAGACTCTAGTTCTTTGGTTTTCTTCTGCACCTCCTCCTTTAGGGTCCTCTTCCCCAGCTCAAGATGGAGCAGTTTGTTTTACCTGCAACTGTTTCATCTCAAGTATTGTCATTTTTTTTAAACTGTCCCTGTCCCACTTTCCCTCCAAATTACATCATATTTCTCTGTTTCTTTTGGTGTATTTCTACATGAATCATTTGTGTGTTCAATCCTCCTTTGTCCATTTCAGTTAAGAATGCTGTCTGATGCCTGTTCCCCCACATGCTGTTTCCTCCATGTCTATATAACCTTCTTTTTGTGATCCCCAATTATGAGGACATAGTAAGTTCTACCTTTTCTTCCTTGCTACATTTATTCCTTTTGTGTTCCATTCTCTTCCCTCCCCCCTTAAACTCTCAGAAAAGAACCAATTCATTCCCCCCAGACCCTGTTTTTCTTATTTAACTCAATAACCTTGAAGATATTAAGGACCTGAAGGTACACTTATTTTTTTTCCCCCTTTTTAGTATGTTTACACAATGTTATCATACAACCGTTTCCAGCTGCTCAAATAAATTTACTTTTCTAGATTTCTCTTGATTTCTTGATGCTTTCTTTTCCTCCCCCCCCCACCCCCAGTTCTTACTCAGCTCATTTTTTTCATCAGAAATTCTTGAAAGTCTTCTGTTCTATTAAAGGTGCATTTGTTTCCCTGGGGGATTGTACTCAGTTTTGTGAAGTATTCATTATTCTTGACTGTAACCCCGTATATTTTGTCGTTTAGAATCTTGTATTCCAACTTCATTCCATTTAAAGTAGAAGCTGCTATAGATTGTATGATTCTGATTGTGGGCTTTTGATATTTGAAGTGCTTCTTTTTGCATATTTGCAGTATTTTTTCTTTGACATGAGAGCTTCTGGATTTTGGCTGTGACATTCATGGTGCTTTTCCTTTTAGGGTTTCTTAGAGGAGGTGATCAGCAGATGTTTTCTGTTTTCACTTATATATTTTTATTTTTGAAATGTGGTATCCAGGCTTTTTTTTTTGTCATGGTTTCATAGTTTTCAAGGAGTCTAGTGATCCTTAAATTCTCTCTTCCTTTACCTGTTTATGTATGTATTTACCAGATTATGTATCAGGTATCACATATATTCAGTTTTTATCACCTATATTGTTTTAACATCAGGCTTTGCCCCTGTACTTTTGGCTGGGGTACTTTGTCTTACTCTGCGTCACTTGGGTTTTAGGGCTGGCTTCCATTTCACATGGTTAGGCCCTCCCTGGAGCTTTGAATTGCAGAGTCCTAGATCTTCAGGGAACACTGGAGTTCCTGAGTGCCTGGACTGTTCCAATCTAAACACTGGTCCCTGCAGTTCCCTTGGGGTTTTAGGAGCCTCACTCTAATTATTTCTGACCTCTTTAGACTTTCATACAGGACCATTTTGCTCTTTCTGCCTCCAACCAGAAATCCTGGCACTATATATATATCTCTGCTCTTGCTAGCTGGCTACAGTTATATTTGCCTACATTGGCACTGGGTTTGCTGGTGGCCCTCTTTCCTTTTGCTCTTGGACTAATGACTGACTGTGCAATTCTGGGGTAGAAGAAGTCACTTATATGGTTTCTCTTTGAATTTTTTCTTTTTTTGGAATCATTAATTGGTCTGGTGGGAATTTCAAGTTTTGATGGAAACTGGGCACTTTGCCTCCATTCAGCCAGCCATCTTGGCCATAAGCCCTCCATCAGTCTTTCCACTGTTCTGTGCTACCAAAGAGTTGATTATCAAGCTGGATGACATTGAAAATTATATTTTCTTGGAGGCGGAGCCAAGATGGCGGAGTAACAGGAAGAAGTACAGCCGAGCTCTACCCCACAACTCCTCCAAACAGATCTAGAAAATGCATCAGACCGAGTCCTGATCAGGAAATTCAAGAAAAAAATCACAGTGAGTCATTTTTCCAGCCAAGTTCAGCAGAGGGAGAGACACAAAGAGGTCTGCGGACACTGGGGATGGGGTCTAGCCAGGAATGGCCATGTGGATCATTCAAGCACAGGGAGAGGCTGTGCATCAGGGTAAGAAGAAGTCTCAAATCTAGCAAAGAGGGGCCTAAACTTGTGCAAAGTACAGGAGTAGATGCCAACTGGTAGCTCTGTTGCTCATTATCCAGTCCAAATCACAGATCCAGGACTGACTTAGAAGGGTACCTGCACCTGAGGGTAGAGTCCCAGAGAGAGGAGTGGTCATGGGTGCTTGACTGTGTTTTTAGCAAGGACCAAGTTCAAAAGCAAGTAGCAGCCATGTGACTAACCCCAGGAACAGAGTGGAGTCTCAGTTCTAGCTTCTAACCCAGTCTGAAGCATAAAACCATATAACCAAGCCATTAATTCCACACTAAAGGGGAGCCTGCAGTTCTGTCACCCTGAAGAAGCAGGGCTTTCCAGCTGGTTTACAGTGACTGAGTCCAGTAGCAGTTTCCTGGGACTCCATCCAGAGGCAAGCCCACATGTGTTGCTCAGAAATAAACTCTAATTTGGGAACTTGTCGAAGAGCAGTAATCAGACTTTGCCCTGAATCAGACTATTTGGGATCACTGAAAACTTGCAGGTCCCCAACTTGAACTGTCTCTGAAATCCTTGAGTGATACAAAACCAAGTACCCCAAGAAAAAAGCAGCAAGACCAGCCAAGACATTCTCTCCAGAAGTTTGCAGAGCCCTATTATAACAAAGTCCAAAGTCGGTAAACAGCCTGGAAATTTGAGCAAATGAAAAAGAATCTTACCCTAAAAATTATTGTGACAGGGACACTTCAGATACCAACCCAGAAGAAGAGAATGACTCCAAAATATCTACAAGAAAAAGCTCAAAGAAAAGCTTGTGTATAAGTTAAATGAGAATTCTTAGAAGAGATAAAGCAAGAATTACAAGTTTTAAGATATTTTTGTAAATTAAATAGATTTGTGGAAGAAAGAACTGGAAAGGAAACTAACTGCTTGGCACAAGAGGTACAAAACTATACCCAAGCAACAAACTCCCTAAAAATTAAAATGGGCCAAATTTAAACAAGATGTATCAAAATCAAAAGACTAAAAAAATAAAAGCTGTCTTATAGCAGAAAACCGAAGCAAACAAAAGAAGTCCAGCTGCTCTAGAAAACAGATCAAGAAAAGATAATTTAAGATTACGGATCTATTTGAAACTTACAATCAAACAAAAGAACCTACACTTCATGTTTCAAGAAATTACGAAAGGAAACTACCAAGAACTCTTAGAGCCAGAGGGCAAAGTATAAATAGAAAAAGTCTATCAGTCACCTCTTGAAAGAAACCCCCGAACGAAAACTCCCAGGAACGTTATAGCCAAGATCTGAATAAATAAGCGCTGCTACAAGCAGCCAAAAAGAAAGAATTCAAATGCCAATAAGCCAAATTCAGGATCACACACAGTTTAGTAACCACAATTACATAAAGGAGCAGAGTGCATGGAATATGGTCATCCAAAAAGCAAAGGATATGTATTTACAACCAAGAACTACGTACCCATCAAAACTGAATCTAGTCTTACAGCGTTAAAAAAACTTTAATGAAATAGAAGACTTCCAAGTATTCCTAACAAAAAGATGAAAGCTGCCTAGAAAAAAAACAGGAGTCCAAGAGAAACATAAAAAGGTAACCATGAACATTACAAGGGACTAAGCAAAGATTGTTCCCTGTCGTCATCACGTGACATAGTAGAAGTCTGATTGACTCAAATAACTTGGGAGTAGTTCTCTTATGTCTTAATGATCTTAAAAGAAGAATGGAAACAGAGAGAAAGAGGAATACACTGTGCTGGGAAGGAGAAGAGCAGGGAGGCAGATTAGGGAAAAATCTCACATAATTGTGATGTGCAAGTAGAAATTTATACAAACAAGGAGGAAAGAGTGGTCAGAGCAGGTGACACTTGAGCCTTACTCTCATCTAAACTATTCAAAGGATGGAAGAAAACATACATATGCATGTGTGTGTATGTGTACATATATGTATGTATATGTATATATATGTATACACACACACACAGAGTTGAGCACAGAAATATATTTCACTCAGTGGGTAATAGGAGGGAAAGGGTAGAAGGGGTGGGCAGTGAGAGGGAGGGATTATTCCAAAAAACAAACTTAAGGATGTATGAAAATATTTATAGAAGCACTTTTTGCAGTGACAAAAAATTGGAAACTAAGGGCAATATCCACCACCTGGGGAATGGATGAACAGGCTGCAGTATATAAATGTAATGAAATATTATTGTTTCATAAGAAATAATGAAAGAGATGCTTTCAGAAAAGTTTTAAAATATTTTTATGAACTGATAAAGAGTGAAGTGAGAAGAACTAGGACAATTTATAAAATAACAAAAATATTGTATGATTGAAAGACTTTGGAATTTGATCAGTGTAATGGCTAACCATGATTCCAGAAGACTGATAATGAAACATACTACCCACCTCCTGACAAAGAGGCGATAGACTCAGAGGGCAGAATGTAACATTTTTTTATATAGTCAGTGCAGATATTTGTTTTGCTTTATTGTACGTGTCTATAATTGGGTTTGTTTTTCTTAAGGTTGAAAGTTGACAAGGAAGGGATGTCAAGGAAAAGAAGGTAGACTTTTGTGGAGTGAAAAAAATAAATTTTAAAAAAAGTTTCTTGTCCCATTAGGCAAATGCCTTAGTGTACTAGGTTCTAAGCAACCATGCTTATCTAAATTTTAAAACAAACTGATAGGGAATCTATCAGTGCATAAATTCTAGAAAATTATACTTAGAGAATTTTTTAAGAATTAAGTTGTCTTAGAGCTTTTGTAGGACTTATAAACAGAATTTTTCTTCTACAAGGCATATTCAAAATTAAATTAGTTTGGTTCTTAAATAATTTGTTGCTATCTCTTTAGGTATGATCCTGATATTCTGTTAGGATATGAAATTCAGATGCATTCCTGGGGCTACCTCTTACAAAGGGCTGCTGCATTAAGCGTTGACTTATGTCAGATGATCTCCCGTGTTCCAGGTATTGTGAATCAATTATGGCTTAAATGTATAACAAGGTAAAAGATAAATACAAGCAAAAAATTAAAAAGTGCTATTTTGCTTTAAATCTTCCCCTCTATTTTCTAATTTTGTTTTATTGACAAAAAAGGCACCATAAATTGGATTATCTTCATGTACCAGTCTAAAGGAATATCTGAATTTGAAGGTTATTTCTCAGAGTCCCTGATTCTAATCAAGCTTTCAAAATTACCAGCTCTTTGCAGTAGGTGGTGCAGTGGATAGAGCACCAGTACAGGAGTCAGGAGAACCTGAGTTCAAATCTCATCTCAGATACTTGACACTCACTAGCTGTGTGACCTTGGGCAAGTCACTTAACTCCAATTGCCTCATCCTGGGTCATCTCCAGTCATCCTGATGAATATCTGGTCACTGGATTCCGATGGCTCTGGAGGAGAAGTGAGGCTGGTGACCTGCACAGCCCTCCCTCGCTCAAAACAAAGTCAAGTGCAAGTCATGTCATTATTTCTCTGATGGCAAGGTCTTCTTCGACAACGAAGGACAAACACAACACACTCTTTGTAGTTAGAGAATGTTTACTTAAGTTTCTTTAAGGATGCCACGTTAGAATAGATACTTCTTTGGAGACCAGAAAGCAAGGTGAAAAGTTGAAATGTTAATAAAGCTGATCTCCGAACCATCTGATAGAAAATGATGAGATGACTTTAATTAAACAAGAAAAGTTGGTGAGTGTAAGAATCCTGGATAGCAAATACATCTGAGTTTTATGAGAAGCCAGTTGAATTATATTTCATTTTTTTGCTGTTAGAATTTTCTTCTTTGTCTTTGATTTGATCACAGAATATTTTTTTGAATCAAGAAGGTTTTTGTTTTGTTTTAACCACATTACTAAGAAGAAGGTAGCATGATGTAGTGAAAAGAGCACCAGATCTAGAGTCAGGAAACCTGGATTGACATGCAAGTTCTAACACTTATGTAGCTACTTCACCTTGGGCTTGTCATTAACCTTGTGTCTGTTTCCTCATCTGTAAAACAGGCATGATAATTATTACACTTTCTAATCACAAAGGGAACTGCTGTGGGAAAGGTACAGAACTTAGACCTTTGCCTCGAGGAGGTCAAAGACAAAAAAATATACCAATGTATTCATGGCAGCACTTTCTGTGCTAATAGAGATATAGGAAAGAAAACTAATAAGTGTTCATCAGTTGGTGGATTAGCTAAATAAATTGTAGAATATGAATGTATTGGGATATTCTTGTGATGTAAGAAATAATAAAGGAAGAATTCAGAGACTCATGCAAAGACTTATATAAACTGAGGCAGAATGGAACGTACAGAGTTAGGTAGCAGGAACACCTGGGTTCACATCTCCAGGCACTTACTGCAGTAATGAACCGGAGGTGAGGCTTTGAATGTAAAGTCCTCAGTATACTGGAGGCCAGGGATGTTGGTTGTTTTTGCTGAAGTTGTTTTGCTTTAAATCTTTGTTGCAATAGACAGTACGCTGCATAAGGGGACAGAGGAAAAATATTAGGAATGAATGTAATAGGAAAGCAGAGCATCAGAAATAAAATTAAGGATGTCAGATAAGACATGGTAGTATTCTGACTGCTTTTTTCTTGTGTCATATCTTCATAATTTAAAAAGTAATATTGACTCAAATTTTTTCCTTAATAAGTAGGCTGTTTCTATCTCTTATAGCAGTCTGTCTCTTTACACTGCTTTCTTTTAACAACTAGCAAGAGGGATATGAAACAAGAGCCTTTCCTCCACATGATAGAGGATCCTTCTCAGTGAACTGGAACTGTCTTCTTAACACTAAGAATGTTTAAATACTAGAATGTCCTATTAAGAGAGATCAGAGCATTTCCTATTACTGAAGATTTTTAATGCTAATCCCTTTTCTGTGGCTACCACAGTTGTTTCAATAACTAGTAATGAATCCAGGGAATCTTCTGCTGTGTTCGTTTGCTAGGTGCTATCCCATACATGGTTAACTAACACTGGTGGCAAAAATGGAAACTTTATTGAAGCATCTCTCTATTCCTTAAAATTAAATACAGAACTCTATTTTCTGTTGAGAAGGATTATTCCAATTTTCAGTTCACTACCAAAAATGTGTCTTCTGGGATATCTTTATCCAAGTTTCAGAGCAGTATTCATGTTAGGATCTTATCAATTTGACAAGAACACCGGACTGGGAGTTAGAGGACCTAGATCTAGTCTTTGTTCTACTACATATTAGCCCTATAGCTTTGAAGTCAGTTATTTTTCTAACATAAGAACTTCTTAACAGTGAGAATGTTTAAGCACTGGAGCATTTTGTTAAGGTAAATTGGATCATCTCTGCTCTGAGAAATTTTTTTTAATGACTTTTTTTCCATGGATGATTCCAGTGACCTATATAGATTGTTCATATGCAAAAACCATAATAATTCTTGTGCTACCTACCTCACAGGGTTGTAATAATATGTGCAGAAGCACTTTTAAAGGTATAAATATAAAGCATTATACACATGTAAAAGTTTTGTTAAATTAGTTTCCTCATCTGTAAAATTGGGATAAATTTAATAGCGCTCACCACCTAGGGTTGTTGTGAGAATCAAGTGAGACAATAATTTTGTAGTGCTTAGCACATGCCTTGGCATGTAATAAGTGATATATAAATGTTAGCAATTATTATTTATCAATTATTAAATGTAAGATAGAAATAGTGCACACTCTTCAGATTAAAGCCAGAAGAATGCTTCAGTTTTGGGTGAGTATAAAGAAGCAAGAAAAATACTAGAAGTAAAAGAAAAAAAGTCCAATTTTTTAAAAATGTAAAAATTTAGATAAAATTATTGCATATAATAGTTTCCACAACTAAATAAGTAGAAATTTTTCCAATATTATGAAGCACACTGTCCTCTGTAACAATAAAGAAATAGTTTATTGGTCATATCCAGCCAAGCACATTTTAAAATTTATTCTGATTCCAATTTTTATTGGGGATAACATTCTGAAGCACCTGAACATGCCCTAATGCAGTCTCTTTTCAATTCTATAGAAGACAAAATAGAGAACAGATTTTCTGCTGAAAGAGATGACTATGGATCTGATACAATGAGTGAGATAAACATTGTTGGACGGATCACACTAAATCTCTGGAGAATCATGAGAAATGAGGTAAAATGCTTTATCTAAAAATTAACTTTAAAAATTTAAATTGAATCAAATTTATTTAAAGTATCGTTTGTGTTGTTTTATGCATTTGAGTATGCAACTTTTATGCTTTTTTGGTATTAAAGTGAAATTTTAAAAAACCTGTACAAGTCATATTGCTTTTGGTTAACATAAAATTACAATTTGACTACCATTTTCTTTTTGTCCCGGAAGTTAAGAGATAAAACAAGTATTTCCATAACACAGTAGAATAGAAAAAAAAGATGATTGCATATGAAACTATAAATCTAATATGTACAATTTGGTATTCCTTTTAAATATATGACAGTTATCATGTAACTTTTTTTTTTTCCTTTTTTCTTCCTCCCCTCCCCTGTCCACCTTAGAGAAGGCTACCTTTAGACACAAATATGTATATATGTGTATGTATGTAAAATCGTTCTATACATACGTCTAATCAGTTCTTTCTTTGGATGCAGATAATATCTTCCTTCATAGGTCCTTTGTAGTTAATTTAGGTATTTATAATAGTCAAAATGACTTTATTGCTCAGAGTTGTTCTTAAAACAATAACTGTTGCTCAATACAACATTCTCTTGGTTCTGCTCATTTCCTTATTCATTATTTCATGCAATTCTATCCATATTTTTCTAAAATCATTGAGTTCATCATTTCTTATAGCAGAGATTCTATCATGATATCATTCTATCATGATAATATACCACAACTTGTTCAGCCATTCCCCAGTTGACAGGCATCCCCACAATTGCTGTTTCCAGGTAATTCTAGATAGTATAAAATACCTGGGAGTACACCTGCCAATACAAACCCAGAAACTATATGAAAAAAGTTTTAAAGAAAACTTTTTATACAAATAAAATCAGATTGATATAATTGGCGAAATATCAATTGTTCATGGTTATCCGTATAGGGCCATGATATTCAAGGGCCAATATAATAAAAATGACAATTTTACCTAAACTAATTTATATATTCAATACCATCCCAACTAAATTACCAAAAATTTATTTTACTAAGTTAGAAAAAAATAATAGCAAAATTCCTTTTGAAGCGCAAAAGTTCAAGAATATCAAAGGAACTAATTCTTTAAAATTTAAAGGAAGGGGGTTTAGCAGTACCAGATCTTAAACTATATTATAAGACAGCAGTTATCAAAACTATCTGGTATTGATTAAGAAACAGAAAAGTAGATCAGTGGAACACAGCAGACATACAATTTGTAGCAGCAAGTGACTATTGTAACCTTGTGTTTTAAACATGTAAAGACTTAAGATTTTAGGATAAGAATTTATTATTTGGTAAAAATTGTTGGGAAAGCTGGAAAGCAGTCTGGCAAAAATTAGTCATAGACAGATATCTTATGCTAGTTACCAATATAAGGTCAGAGTGAATACATGACTTAGATATAGAAAGAGGTATTCCAAGAAAATTTGCAGAACATGTAATATATTTCCTGTCAGACTTATGAACAGGGCAACAATTTATGAACAACCAAGAGCCATAGGAGGTATAAAATGGATAATTTCAATTACATTAAATTTAAAAGTTTTTGTACAAATAAAACAAATGTAGCCAAGGTCAGAAGGACCTTGGGGGGAAGGGGAAAATAATTTTATAGACAGTTTCTCAGATAAAGGTCTTATCTCAAATACATAGAGAGCTTTGTCAAATCTTGAAGAATACAAATCCTTCACCAATTAACAAATAGTCAAAGGATGTAAACAGGTAATTTTCTGATGAAGAAATCTAAACAATTTATAGTCATATTAAAAATGTTCTAAGTCACTATGGATTAGAGAAATTCAAATTAAAACAACCTTGAGATATTATTTTATCAGATTGGCTAAAATGATTGAAGGGGAAAGCAACAAATGTTGAAGGGGATGTGGAAAGAATTGGAAGACTAATTCATTGTTGGTGGAATTGTGAACTGATCCAGCCATTTTGGAGAGCAATCTGAAATTATGTCCAAAGGGTAATTTAACTGCCTATTCCCTTTGACCTAGAAATACCACTACTAGGTCTGTTTCCAAAGATGATTATAGAAAAAGGAAAAGAACCTGTATGTTCTAAAATATTGATAGCAAACTCTATTTGTGGGAGCAAAGAATTGGAAATTAAGGGATGCCTGTCAGTTGACAAACTGGGTTCCTTTTTCTTACTGATTTCTCATCTTTATTTGTTTCTGAATTATCTTAGGGATACTTAATAAATGTCTGTAGAACTTGTGTGTTTTATTATATAACAAATATTTTATACTTTCATCATGTTACATTTTTTCTTAATATAGTACTGCACTGTAAATATAGTGTCTTAGACAAATTCATTTTGAACTCAGTGTATTGTATTTTGAAAATTTTAAGCTAGATTTCAGCAACAGCTGCTTAACAGTGAGAGTGTTTAAGCACTAGAGCATTCTGTTAAAACCAATTAGAGCAACTCTGCTCGTGGAAGTTTTTTAAATGGCATATTTTCTCATTGATGATGCCTTTGTCATATACAGAAATTAAGGATACTTAGCATGAATCCAAAAGCTCTGTTTAAGTTCCCTTGTATTCTTAGATTTCTTAGCCAATCATTTTGAAAAAATGAAGAATGCCCTACCCCAAAATTTCAAATGATCAGGCCTTAAATTATATTAGTTACATACATGAAACAGTAAATAACTTTGAAAAATTCTCACTGTTCAGAATGGTGGAGTTCCTGACCTGAATGTCCCCTCTGTGTTGTTGATATCAATGAAAAATATTCATGTGCTAAAGCATACATTTTTAGTGGAGTGCCTTTTTTTCCAGTATTCTTGTATTACCTTCTATTTTTTTTTCCCTTTACCATCACACATCACCCCCAAATTACTTTCTAAATAACTATTACACTCACTGACTTTGCTGGATATCCTGAGACATACTGAGTAGTTGGTTTCCCAAAAATGTCTTATGCCATCATTTGGGTGAGAATGCCTAGTAATTATATTTATTAATATAGAAAATACTGTTCTTATTAAAGAAACTTTTAAGATTCTTTATCTCCTACTTGACTTCTATATCTTCTCTTTTTTCTCCTATTTTCTGTAGTATGCTTTAAATTTGGCCTCTTCTAAATATATACTTTAGAAGCATTGCATTTTTCCATGTGCATTTGGTACTTCCTTTGAAGAAAGAGTACACAAAGGAGTAGATAACTTTATTCTGGCTCAATGTGTTGTTTTCATAGATTTCAAAACAGAAATGCACCCAATGACTTAGAAGATATTTTTATAAAAATTTGATGATTGGGTAGCAGAATTATATGTTACATTTTGTTCATAGTCTCCACTGCACATAATAAGCTGGGATAACTTTAAATATTCCGTAGAATGAGTGCATGCATTGTATATGACAACAAAATTGAACCAGATTATCAAAGGATTCTTTGCTTACTTAGAGCCAAAATGCAACTAACTAGATCATTTGTATCAAATGTTACCCCAGGTAGGTTATTGAATCATTGAGTAAAGCTCTTTAAAAATTTAGGGCTTCTCTTAGGAATTTCTAGAATATCAGAGGTCAGAGAACACAAATATTCCTGGACTATTTAAGCTATTATTACTGTAAATCATCTCCTTTGTCTTCATCTGCATTGAAGCATTAAAAATGCGTGAATGTTGGGAATTAATAATTCGTCATTCTTCTTGGGATCACTTAAAATAGACTGACAGTTTTCACAGTAGCAGAAAATACTTCAAACCACTTGGTAGTTCCCCTTCAGGACAGTTTGAACATAGAAGAGGGTTACACCTATTGTCAGTCAATCAACAAGTATTTCGTAGTCACCCACTATGTCAAGCCAAGTGAGACTTGGTAGAGTTACAGAAACAGCAAGTGGAACAAACCCTTTTTGCAAGACACTTAAATTCTAAGGAGGGAGACAAGAAGGAAGTATATGTGTATATAAAAGTTAAATACAAAGTAAGTAAATACAGGGTATTTTGAGAGGTGAGAAGATCAGAAAAAAACTTCACAAAAAGTAGGGCCTGATCTACATCTTCGCGAAAGAGGAAGATTCCATGAGGCAGCAGTGAGGAGATAAATAGTCCATTCCAGGCCTGGAGAGAACTATTACAAAGTTACAAAGATGAAAGATGTGATGTCTGTCACATGTGAAGAACAGGGAGAAGGCCAGTTTAAGCATTCTGGATCATATTGGGATATTGATCTTTAGTGGATCTCATCACAGGAATCGTCTGGAGGCAGAGTTTTCCAGGCCTAGAAAAAACAGTGAGTTGGAAAAAGACTCACTACCCAGGGCCCTTCTGGATCTAAAGCAGTCCTCTCATAGAGTCTGGTTCTTAGTGATCACTACTCCCCTATTTGGCTTGTTTTGGAATTTTTACACGAAAAATTCAATCATATCAGCTTATAGTTTGAAGAATTTTCTTTTCCTTTCTGAAAATTAGGGCATTTGCCCATCTGTAGTCCTGTAGCACGTTTCCGATTTGCCAGAATGCCTCAAAAATAATCAACTTCAACAATCATACCTACAAATTCTTTCAAAATCTTTGGATACTATTTGTTCAGTGTAGATATTTTGAACTTATTTAGAGTGGTATAGTCATTCTCTTTTGATCGGCTCACTTATCCTGTGTTTCATTTCCCACCTAACCATTATCCTACCTTTTTCAGTATAAAGATAATTCTCTTTAATAGAGAAAACAGAAATTACTGAAGTTGAAAAGTTTTTTCTCACCTGTTATTATCCCAAGCATCAGTGCAAACCTTTCTTTGCTCTTCTTTCACCCCTCCATTTTTGGGGGGAGGGTTTTGGAGGGAGAAAGGTAAGGTAATTGGGGTTAAGTGACTTGCCGAAGGTCACACAGCTAATAAGTGTCAGGTATCTGAGGCTGGATTTGAACTCAGGTCTCTTCCTGACTCCAGGGTCTGTGTTCTATTCACTGCACCACCTGGCTGCCCCAGCCCCCCCTCCTTTTTAAAAAAATTTATTTATTATTTTTAGTTTTCAACATTCACTTTTATAAGATTGTGAGTTCAAAATTTTTCTCCTTCCCTTCACTCCCCTCTCCCCCAGACAGCATGCAATCTGAAGTAGGCTATACATGTATGATCTTATTAAGCGTATTTCCACATGAGTCGTGTTGTGACAGAAGAATCAGAACAAAAGGGAAAACCATGAGAAACAAAGAAGAAAAGAGTATGTTTCATTCTGCATTCAGACTTCATAGTTCTATCTGTGGATGTGGATAGCATTTTCTGTCATGAGTGTTTTGGAATTGTCATAGATCATTGCATTGCTCAGAAGAGCTAAATCTAACAAAGACAGTCATTGCACAGTGTACTGTTACTGTGGTAACAGTAAGCTTCCCAACATACGCAGGGGGACCTGCTACCACAGGTTCTTAGATCTGCATCCGTAAAAGGAAAGCAACTTTCAAGGGGTTAACAATCACTTTAATCAAGTACAGATATCAGAGAAAATCAGAATCAAAAGTAATCAGACATGCTTCCAAAATGTCTGACCATTATATACATACACACACGTCTGGCCATTACATACATACACAGTTATACGAGAGGGAAGCATCGGCTTCTGGGGTGGGGGAGGGAGTCCTTAATGGCTTCACAGAATCTCTCTGGCCAAAGAAACACTTCCAGTCAATAAGCCCCAAAGTAAAACCTCACCCTCAGAGTATTTACACACTTTTTAGAGCCAGAGGGCATAACCCTCTGACCCAGTGCTTCAGTAGAAAAATATAAAAGGTACTGGAGACCCTCCTACAAAACATCACAGAATCTGTGCCAAGGGCTCGTCTCCATCTTTTCTCTGAACCTTCTAAGATCTGCTCTCCAAAAGTCTAATATTGCTCTCTTATCTCTTAAACACGAAGGAAATTTTCATCGTTTTTACTGTACTAAACCATTTTTCCTCATGGGTCAGACTGAAATTCAGATTAATAATTCTTTTCCTTGTTTCCTTTACTTTCTTGAAAGATGAAATTATCAAAAAGGCAAGTCAAGAATTTATTGAATAATTTGGTTTGAGCAAAAAAGAAAACTCCAGCAAATATCTAGATTAAGTCCCCCCACCCCAGCTGTCTTCTCCTTTCATGCTCTTTCTGCCTCAGGAACTAGCCATCGCATTGCTCCATTTGACTTGAGCCATCTTTTATAGGGTACACCCAGAGAGCACTTGTGCCTTACCATCCTGTGAGCATGTGCACTGCCCTCTTTGCTACAGTTCTGGAAAACTTCCTTCACAATTGCATTCCCCATGTTCTGTTCTATTCAGGGGTAGATTAACAAATCAATCCAACTTTAGTCTGAATATTTTACAAATGGGCAAATACTGACGACACTTTCATCCTGTCTTAAGAAACAAGGCAGCACAAAATCAACCACAAAATGACAGGTTTAGTTACTAAAGCAACTCCTTGAGGCAAAGTCTCTTTAATTTGGCACATCTCAAAAGTTAATGAAATTCCATTAAACAGTTTGCCATCGGAAAACAACCCTGGAAATGACACAAAATTAACTTAATGGCATTTGTGAGTGAAACACTTTTTATTTTAAATTGAATATTATTTTAATTTGAATATGATTTAAATTTTATTTGAATTCATTTCAGCGTTCTGTAAAGTTAACTGTTAAATGTGGTTTTTAAATCTATCATTAAAAGTTTTAAGCCGTATCGGAAACCTTCAGATGGATATGACATTTAAATATAGCAATATTGTAATAATTATTTAAATTTTTCCAGGTGGCTCTAACCAACTATACCTTTGAAAATGTGAGTTTTCATGTTCTTCACCAGCGTTTTCCTCTCTTCACATTTCGAGTATTGTCTGATTGGTTTGATAACAAGACAGATCTATACAGGTGATGTTTCCTTTCTTTGAGGGGGGTATATTGTCATAACAGACATGTCAAAAAATATTATCATGTCAAACATTTATTTTAAATTTTTTAAGGAAATGTTTGTCATTTAGCAGCAGAGAAAAAGCTGAGAAGATTATGGGATCTAATTTTGAAGTGAATGAAATGTGTTCATTAAATTTCAAGAGACATCAGGGTGGGGAGAGGTGCAAGACCCCTTAATAAGACTTAGATATGCTCAGAAAGCCACTTATTCAACATCTGCTTTCATTGATATTTACATGTCTGAGGCACCTTCCATAAGTAAAATAAAATTACAGAAAATACCATGTCTTTACTGCAGTCATTATAAAAATATAAATGTAGGGGAAACCCAAATGACAATAATAAATAAAAACCAAAGTCTGAAGCTAATTAAATATAAAAATTATGATTGACAGAGTTATGATTAATATGATCCAGAAATAAATGTCAGTTCTAAGTGTCTCTTTGAACAGAAGATGATGATATGTATCTTCTCCATTTGTACATATGGTGATATCAGGAAAAGTGGATTTAAATTAAAATTGAGCGGAAAAATGGAAGACCATTTTGACTGTAAGAATTGTATGATGTGAGAATACGTTGCACAGGGAGATCGAATATACTTCTTTTAGGACATTGAAATTACAGTGACTAGTTGTGACCCTTCCATGTTCTTTCCTCCTTTGTGTTTTCCTAGAATGCAGAAGCTCTTTGCTTTATACAACAGTTATGAACCTCATAAGTTTTGTAGACAGATATGTTCTCTAAATTATGTCATTTGAACTGTACCAAAGGAACTTGCTAGTCAAAGGAATTGTATGTTTTGTAAAGCAAATAATGACCTCAATTGTCTTTTTGTGAATCTGTATACAGGCAGTCCTCAACTTTTAAATTAGTTTGTATTCTAAATTTTTTTAATAAGTCAAATTTTTTGAAATTCAGGATGATTTTTACATAGAGCTGTTGTGACAGATGCTCCTTAACTAACCCACAAAAGCTAATAAAACTTGTAATGGGGCTGAATTTGTAGGATTATTGCAGCTGACCTGACTTCTAGGCCATGGAAGCCAAGACTTTGTTAGATTCCATGGCAGCTTCATAGGCAGATGGTCCCTAAGTTGTTTTTCCTTCATTTCTGCTCTTTCACCCTTTCTGAATCTAAAGGTTTTCCAAAACATGCAAATTTTTTACAGAAGCTCCCATTTTTATGATAGTAAGTTGCCTGAAGATGTCACCAAAGAGGGGAAATGGAGGAAGAGTGGCAAGGACTATAAGAGTCATTTGTATTGTATAGATCATTTGTAAGTTCAGGGATGGTCTTTACTGGGTTTTCTTCAAGGAAGGTGTACCTGTTCCTCTGAGCCAGGAGGTTTTGGAATGGGCTTGGCTAACATATATATTTTATGGATCTTTAATTTTTGTCAGTTTGGGCACTTTATCCATCCATTTGCTAGATGGTCATCAAGAATTGCTATGCCCCCCAAAAATTTTTTGTATGACCAGAAATTTCACAGACAATCTGGTGTTTTAACTCAATCCATCAAGCTGTGTACCTAACATAGAATTTGCATTCTTTTGGGAGAACAATATATAATCAAATAAGTAAATTTAAAGTATTTTAAAATAAGTACAGCATGATTTCAAGTGAAGAGGTAGAAAAATCCAACAACCAAGAGTATCAGGAAAATGATACTTGGACTGAGACTTTAAAGGAGAAAACTAGGAACTCTTAGAAAGAAAGACAAAGAGGGAAAATATTTTAAACATGGGCAACAAGACCCCTTGTGCAGAAGGGTAGGAGATTGAATATCATATACAGGGAATTACAAATGTTGGCTTCTTTTTTTTTTTCTTTTCTTTTTGCCTAAAAATGAAGCAGTCGATAGTAAGGAATAGACCAGTTTGGCTGAAAACAGAGTGCGTAAGAGAAAGTAGCATGAAATTTGCCTAGAAAGATGTGTTGGAGCCAAATTGTGTTGGGCTTTAAATACCAGAAGATTTGTATTTTATCCTATGACAATAACAACAAAGATTTCATGTCCTCAAGGAGCATTTGTTCAATCAAAAAATAGTGACATATATGCTAATCTTTTTTTAAAGCACTTATGTTCATTGACTCTTACAAATAAGTCATTTACTTAAGAAAACATGTTGAGTAAAAAAAATAGTAATCCTGTGTGGATTAAAGAAAGAAAAATATTTTTTTATATAGAACAGTTCTTGCAGGGATACTGCAAGAAATGTTGGTTATGTAAAAGAACACAATAGATCAATACAATTTATTTTTTAATTATAAATTTAAATATCTTTAGCATACATCTTCCAGCCTGCATTCCACCACTTTTTTTTGAGAAGATCATTTCAATTTTCAAGACTTTATTTTACTCAAGTGAGTCAGCTGCACCAGATAATTTCTAAGATCTATTACATCTTTAAAATTCCAGGATTATAGATTCTAACTAATGTGTGCCAGTGACAGGAACATTTATTTTGTGGACAGACTTGCATCTGTCCTCTCTCTCTATTCAAAAATAGCCACTACTGTAGTTGAGACCCTCTTACTACTTACATAGACTGTAACAGTAGCTCTTAATTAGTCCTATTCCTCCTCTCTCCCCGCTCTGTGGGCCATCATCCGCAGCTATCAAAGTGAGAGTCTTTCTCCTGCTCAAAAATGATCTGTGCCTTCCAATTCTAAGATAAAACCTCCTCTTTGGGGAAGATTCTAAACGATGTTTCCAGATGTATTATACATTACTCCCCTTCGTACCCACTCTACAATCAACAGCAGATTGGCCTACTTGCTGTTCCTCACAGCATTATCACTATTCAAGTTCCTACCTCCATGCCTTTGTATCAGCTGTGCCCCAGCCTGGATACATTCTCTCCTACTTCTTAGAATCCCTCACTTCTTTCAAAGTTATGTTTAAATACCATGCCTACATAAAGCCTCTACTGCTCCCCTTATCTTCTAGTGCTTCCTCCAACTCTAAATTCCCTTGTGTATACAGATTTTGTACATGAATATGTATGCATATATTTTCTCCCCAGATAGAACATAAAACAAGGGCATTTGAGAAACAGGGCCTAGTACCTGATATAGTAGTTAAATTTTTTGGTTGAATTTTTGTCATTTCCTTGGCACATTGCTATCTCTGAAAATTTTCCTGTTCATTCTTAAAGGTTGAGATGTATAAAAAAACAGAAATCATCTTAAAAATCTTTGAGTTTTCTCAGTATTACATTTTTTAAGTAAAATATGCAGTTCCAATTTTCTGTAAGTCTAAAATTAAATATCTTCTGATTTACTCAGATGGAGTTCTTTAGAAAAAGATATTCTCCATACAGTGAAACTAACCAAACCTGCAGTTGAATTAATATAATGAAAGAGCAATGATACAGGAATATTTTATACCTCATACAGTACTTAATAGCATGAACTTCAGTGGTACTTTTTCCCCTCAAATCTGACTTAAATAAAACTAAAGCTCAGCCTGTAATTAATGTTCTTTTTTGAGGTTTGCATTTGTTTTTCCTCTCATAGAGCTCATATAGAAGGAGCCTTCATTTGTAATTGACTTAAATGTATATAAGTACCAAATGTTGGCCCCATAAAACCTTTGTGAACTTCTGAATTTGCTTCATTTGGGGGCCCAAAAAAGTGAATATTTACTGAAAATATTAATGTTGATATTTTTAACCTAGTCTGTATTTTTAAATGATGAATTTCATTCTTTATATTTTTCTGTCACAGTATGATCAGATCTTATTTTAAAGGGGTATCATATCAGTAATACAATATTTTAATAAAATTGGCATAAGCAAAGTTGAATCTTATTGGATCTGATGTTTTTTCTCTCCCATCATTAATCAGTAACTCATAAGAAACATTCCCTTACAAACATACATTTATGCAGACATGTATAAACTGATTTTTCTTCATGAAAGGTACTAGAATTTATTTAATTTGCTTTTATTATCTAGTCAAAAGACAAAAACATTGCTATCAAGTGACATCAGTTAGCAGTATAATTGAAACCTTATTAGCAACTCAAGAGATGAATGAATCTTGCTTCGAGTGTAGGAATTTGATATGAGAAAATTGATCATTTGTAGTACATTCAATCTTATTTCTTATGAGTTATATTCCCTCTACTAAGATTAGTTCTCTTACCATTTTTTCTTTCTGTAATTTCCTTCTTTTTCTTTTTTTTCTTCTTCTAGTATCTTTGTTCTCAAGGTAGAAAATCATTGACTAAAAGAAAATTTTTTAATTTTACTAAGCTAACTTGAGTACATTTTTCTAAACTGTAGTCCTCACAACATAACCATAAACAGGTTCCTGTTTTCTCTCCTTTCAAATGTGTGACTAAACTTTGTCATCAAACAAATTCATTTAAATCTTAACATGCCACATAAATATGGCATGTTCCTGTAGAGGTATAATTTGATTTAAACAAATATCTTTAAATTATGTCAGACTCAATTTAACCAATTATATGCCTAAAAAGTAAATTGACAGAGATAGTGTGTGTGTGTAGGTGTGTGTGTGTGTGTGTGTGTGTGTGTGTGTGTGTGTGTGTAAAACCTTAATATCATTAACATCTCAAAGATTAGGTATAGTTTTCATTTTTAAATACTATAGCTCCATAAGTTAGATCCTAATGTGTCATTATAATGTGAAGATGATCCTAGGTTCTCCAAGTTTCTGCTAATTGCATGCAAGCTCTAGTATGTTTATCATGTTGGAAAGGCTTTTCAACATAGTCCCACTCCTGGACTGCTTTCTGAATACTGGAGTAGCTATAAAGATGAAGAAGCTCAACACTAATAGCATGGCTCATTGGTTATTAATTTAATTAATGATTTGTTACTCTGTGAGATTTTTGTCTAGTGACCAGTGTTTAGTGGACATGCTACTGGAGGAATTATATCTTAACTTTCTTGCTACCAAAAAAATTCAGAAGAAAGTTCCAACCAAATAGAAAGATGACTAAACTAATAACCAAATAACTAATAACACTTGGAGAGATAAATAAAGGAAGTGGCAAAGATGGTTTTATTGTGTGTCCAAAGGCAACAAGAAACATCATTTCCTGGAATATTTGGTCATTTTATATTGTAGTGTTCATGGCAAATAGTTTCAGAATGATCACCATGGAAATAATTGCATCTTGAGTGCCAACAAATGTTGGAAGAGATGAAGAGGTGGAGAAATCTTCTAAGAATATGATAAGACCCTCTAAATTAACTTAACATATGTTTTGATAACCAGTGGCTTTTAGGCAAAAATAGGAATAGGCAAGGTTGTCAAAAATATGTTGGGAAATCTGGTTCAGGAGTCAGCAACTCTATGCATATACATATGGAGTACTGTCTTAAGGAAAAGAATCAGAAGATGCTGGACATGGCAAACAGATTAATATCACAGAAATTGAAAGTTAGATTTTAACTGCGAGTAAAAGATTCATTACTAATGTGAAATTTATTCCTCTATGAGCCATCTATCTAGTTCAATTAATGACTAGTTAGAAGAAAATCAAAATTAATGCAAAGCTACAAGAAAGAAATGAGGAAAGGATATAATGTGCTATTTAGAAAACCTCTAGATTGACCTGCTTAAAGGAATTATTAACACAAAAAGGGAAAATGGATTGAGAAAGGGTCAGCCACACTGATTTATAATAATTTCATAAAGAAGTTTAACCAATATAAATTAAATGCCAATACAAAGAGACAAAAGAATCTAAAAACCATTTTAGTACATAAGGACTCACCAGACAAGGAGATCTGGCAACCAAGGATGACACTAGTTTATAATGTAAACTTCCTTGTAAAATCTTACAGAGTAAAATAGTGAAAGACTGAGCAATATCACCTCAGAAAATAGCAAGAAGCAAGGAAAGAGAAAACTTGCCTAAATGAAATCTTGCTAAGAAAACTGACAACATCCCAAGGACATTTAAAGATGAAACTGGAATACAAAGATGGAAAAGATACGCAAAGATTTTCATAATGAACTCTTTACACCAGGAAAAACAGTAGAGCTACCTCTTTTGGATTCTAACATCACAATCCAAGAAATACTGAAGGGGGTAGTAGAAATGACCTTGAGGAAAATAATGATGGGAAAAGCAACTGTACTAGACTAGGTACACTCAGAGAAGTACTCTTGGGTACTTGTGAGTATTACCTTTGAGTACATCTTTGAGGGGATGAAGGCATTCAATCTCAAGTTATCTGAGGAAGATTCCAAAGGAGTGGGGAAAATTATAATAAAACAAGCAAAAAAGAGAGTATCAGTAACTACTGAACTGTATGTCGACTTGTTCAGCCTATGATCATTGATATCAACTGAGGACTGGAACAAGAGTATACATGTTTACCAAGTGTGTTCACCATTTTTGAGAAGGAGATTCTATCAGGGGGCACATCTAAGTTAAAAAGCGATTCCTTATAAATTGTGAGGGGTTTTTATTTGCTTATTTTGGTTTGGTTTGGTTTGGTTTTGGTTTTTTTAGGGCAGTCAGGTAGCACAGTGGATAGGGCTTCAGGCCTGGAGACAGGAAGATCTGAGTTCAAATATGGCTCAACCACTTTGTGATCCTGGGCAAGTCACTTGTTTGCCTCAGTTTCTTTTTCTGTAAAATGGAGGTGGTAATAGGACCTGCCTTCCAGGGTTGTTGTGGTTACCAAATGAGATAATAATTGTGAAACCCTTAGCACAATGCCTGGCACATAGTAAATGCTATATAAATGTTAGCTATTATTAGAAATTCCTATTTATAGATGGCATGCAGATTGCAGCAGATCCAAGAGCCCTACTGTAGTGTGCAGTGTAACTGGAACAAAGCAAAATAAACATATTGACATTCACAATAAATCTTACCACTTTTTATTTATGTAAAAAAACTTTAATATGTAATATGTCCAATTGTTGTGGTCACTTGAGCTACACACTTTGGCACTGCGTTCACAAGATTTTGACAGTGTGCTTTAATTCCTCATCAAGAAACCACATCTTGGGGGAGGAGCCAAGATGGCAGAGTAGAAAGATACACATATGCTGGCTCTGAACCCACAGCCCATAAAATACCTGTAAAGAAGAACTCCCAACAAACTCTAGAGCAGCAGAAGCCGAAGAACAACAGAGCAGAGGAGATTTCTGTTCCAGAGAGACCTGAAAAACTGACCCAAAAGGTCTGTCACACACCAGACCCGGAGCAGAGCCCAGCCCTGCCTTGGCCTCGAGGCACCGAGGGGAGCAGATCCAAGCAGGCTTCAGGGAAAGAGTCTCCAGCACCCTCGCAGGTCCCTCCACCCACAGGTGACAAAGGTCAGTGAGGGGGTCTTTTGGGCTTGCCAAGAGGGGAGCATGGTGTCCCCATAACTCAGGCCCCCATGGGAGGCAGGAGCGGACAGGGGCTCCCAGAGCAGGCAGGAGCTCGGATCCATTGTTGAAGGTCTCTGCATAAACCCCCTGAGGGAACTGAGCCCTGAGTGGCGGCCCTGCCCCCACCTGAGCAGCTGAACTTAATCTCACACTGAATAGCAGCCCTGCCCCCACCCAAAGCCCTGAGGCTGGGAAGCAGCATTTGAATCTCAGACCCCAAGCTCTGGCTGGGTGGATCTGGAGGCATGATGGGTGCGGAGAGGACACTCAGAAGTCAAGTCACTGACTGGGAAAATGCCCAGAAAAGGGGGGAAAAAAATAAGACCATAGGAGTTTACTTTCTTGGTGAACAGATATCTCCTCCCTTCCTTTCTGATGAGGAAGAACAATGCTCACCATCAGGGAAAGATACAGAAGTCAAGGCTTCTGTATCCCAGCCCACCCAATGGGCTCAGGCCATGGAAGAGCTCAAAAAGGATTTTGAAAATCAAGTTAGAGAGGTGGAGGAAAAGCTGGGAAGAGAAATGAGAGACATGCAAGCAAAGCATGAACAGCAGGTCAGCACCCTGCTAAAGGAGACCCAAAAAAATGCTGAAGAAAATAACACCCTGAAAAATAGGCTAACTCAATTGGCAAAAGAGGTTCAAAAAGCCAATGAGGAGAAGAATGCTTTCAAAAGCAGAATTAGCCAAATGGAAAAGGAGGTCCAAAATCTCACTGAAGAAAATAGTTCTTTCAAAATTAGAATGGAACAGATGGAGGCTAATGACTTTATGAGAAACCAAGAAATCACAAAACAAAACCAAAAGAAGGAAAAAATGGAAGAGAATGTGAAATATCTCATGGGAAAAACAACTGACCTGGAAAAAAGATCCAGAAGAGACAATTTAAAAATTATGGGACTACCTGAAAGCCTTGATCAAAAAAAGAGCCTAGACATCATCTTTCATGAAATTATCAAGGAAAACTGCCCTGAGATTCTAGAACCAGAGGGCAAAATAAATATTCAAGGAATCCACAGATCACCACCTGAAAGAGATCCAAAAAGAGAAACTCCTAGGAACATTGTGGCCAAATTCCAGAGTTCCCTGGTCAAGGAGAAAATATTGCAAGCAGCTAGAAAGAAACAATTCAAGTATTGTGGAAATACAATCAGGATAACACAAGATCTAGCAGCTTCTACATTAAGGGATCAAAGGGCGTGGAATAGGATATTCCAGAAGTCAAAGGAACTAGGACTAAAACCAAGAATCACCTACCCAGCAAAACTGAGTATAATACTTCAGGGGAAAAAATGATCTTTCCATGAAATAGAGGACTTTCAAGCATTCTTGATGAAAAGACCAGAGCTGAAAAGAAAATTTGACTTTCAAACACAAGAATGAAGAGAAGCCTGAAAAGGTAAACAGCAAAGAGAAGTCATAACGGACTTACTAAAGTTGAACTGCTTACATTCCTACATGGAAAGACAATATTTGTAACTCTTGAAACTATTCAGTATCTGGGTACTGGGTGGGATTGCACACGCACACGCACACGCACACGCACACAGAGACAGAGAGCACGGAGTGAATTGAATAGGATGGGATCATATCTTAAAAAAATGAAATTAAGTGGTGAGAGAGAAATATATTGGGAGAAAGGGAGAAATGGAATGGGGCAAACTATCTCATAAAAGAGGCAAGCAAAAGACTTTTTTAGTTTAGGGAAAAAGAGTGGAGGTGAGAGAAAAACATGAAGTTTACTCTCATCACATTCCACTAAAGGAAGGAATAAAATGCACACTCATTTTGGTATGAAAACCTATCTTACAATACAGGAAAGTGGGGGAAAAGGGGATAAGCAGGGTGGGGGGGGATGATGGAAGGGAGGGTAATGGGAGGAGGGAGCAATCTGAAGTCAGCACTTGGGGAGGGACAGGATCAAAAGAGAGAATAGAAGCAATGGGGGGCAGGAAAGGATGGAGGGAAATATAGTTAGTCTTACACAACACGAGTATTATGGAAGTCATTTGCAAAACTACACAGATATGGCCTGTATTGAATTGCTTGCCTTCCAAAGGGCATGGGCGGGGAGGGAGGGATGAAGAGAAGTTGGAACTCAGAGTTTAGGAACAACTGTCAAGTACTGTTCTTGCCACTAGAAAATAAGAAATGCAGGTAAAGGGGTATAGAACGTTATCTGGCCCTACAGGACGAAAGAGAAGATTGGGACAAGGGAAGGGGGAGGGATGATAGAAGAGAGGGCAGATTAGTGATAGGGGCAATTAGAGTGCTCGGTGTTTTGGGGTGGGGGGAGGGGACAAATGGGGAGAAAATTTGGAACCCAAAATTTTGTGAAAATGAATGTTGAAAGTTAAATAAATTTAAAAAAAAAAAGAAACCACATCTTTATCACAATGGATATTTGCCATACCTTTTAATATATGGTCCATTTTTTTCATGTCTAGACTTGTTTGAAAGGTTTTCAATGGAGTTTAAATCAGATGAACTCCTAGAACATGCATGATATAACGTCTTAGTCATGTTGTAGAATTATGTCCATATTTGAGAATTTGTATTTCAGTTAATTTATTGGAGTTCATTTCTCTCAGTGGGATAAGAATTCAAGGCGCACTAAGAAAAAAAAGAATCCCCCCCCTAATTTTTTGTTTAGTGGATTTTTACAGCCTGACGACAGTGCCTGTGTCTTGTAAGCTCTCTTGGGTTTCTTCTGACAATAGTTTTGATTTTGCCTTGAATGAAAAATGAATTTCATCAGCAGAAATTAGCTTTTTCTAAAATCAGTCCTCCAGTCTTTGTATTATCTTGCCATGCATAACAAGACTTTTGTGAATTTTTGCTTTCTCCATAGCAAAAATTAGAAACTTTTAAAAATGGTATTGTCACTGTTTTTCCAACTTTAGGAAACCTGTACCACTCTGTAGAACAGAGGTGTCAGACTCTGCCAGAAATGTCACAAGTCCTTAAAACAGATTACAATGCATTTAGGACATGTTTAACAAAATGAATAAAATTACAATGCAATATTAATAATGTTAATTTGTGGTTTCCTAACTTGATGTGTGGCCCATAATGAACATTTTTATTTGGGTTTCTGTTTATACCATTGAAGTAGAGGAATCAGTAACAACCTCTTCAGAAGCCAGTTCCATTTAAAAGTCTTTGCTTTTTTGAGGATTCCAGATTTCTGGAGATTAGGCTATTTTACAGCAAAAGTTCATCAGTTCTTGACATTTTGTTTTCAACTGCACTTTCCTTTGCACTTTAGCTTGTTTCACTGTGAACTTGAACAATCCTGGAAACATTTGGCCTTCTTAGACCTGCAGCCTCTGTCGTATCACTAACACATTAAAATGTATCCTTTAAAAGCTTTAAAAAACTTTTACAAGTTGATATGGAGTAACTACTGTTCTTAAAAATGGTAGAATTAAAAATACAACAGAAAGCAGTGAAACATGTTTGTATGGCATGAAGTCTCATGCTCAACTGATACATAACTAAACATGGGGAAGTCATCTCAATCTGGTTTTATCTGGTCAAGGTCAGACACTCTGAGTACATCAGTCAGTTGGAGCACAGACACATGACCACTGCTATCACAGTATTACTATCACAAAATAACTATTATCCAAATCATCACTTGTTCGAAATAATTGACACAAACTGTAGCTTTAAAAATATGCTTTTTCACAAAATGAACATATTACCTGCTTTCAAATAACCAAATTCTTTCTGAGTCACTAATGTTCATAACATTACTTTCTTCAACAGATGGAAAATGGTTGATCATTATGTTAGCCGTGTCCGTGGAAATCTCCAGATGTTAGAACAACTGGACCTGATTGGGAAAACCAGTGAAATGGCCAGGCTTTTTGGAATTCAGTTCTTACATGTTCTGACCAGGGGTTCACAGGTAAGATGAAAAAATGTCTGTAAATTTTTTAGATATGTATAACTCATTAAATATTTTATTTCCTCTTTTTAAAAAAGTCAATAAACATTTATTTTATTAAAGCAAGCTTAATAAATATTTATTAAGTGTCTGCTATGGGTTAGGCATTGTGCTCGGCTCTTAAGAAATTTAATTAAGATGACGTGATTATTAACTTGTAAAATTACACAGGGAACATTTATACTAGAAACTTTTCATCTGGATTGATTTTCCAGTGAACCAAATTTGTTAATTTTATGTCCATCCCAAATACTATAGGCCATTTTTAAAGTTACTGCAACTAATTATTCACGTGAGTAGGGATTATGAGTAAACCCAACTAGTGGCCTGGAGGCATCTGAGCCAAAAGTGATGGAGAAATTACAACATTGTGAATTTTACTTTTTTCCATTATTTATGCATTTTAAAGTTTTGACACAACATAAATATCTTTTTTTTTAAATTTTATTTTATTTTTTTTTATTTATTTAACTTTTAACATTCATTTTCACAGAATTTTGGGTTCCAAATTTTCTCCCCCCTTGTCCCCTCCCCCCACCCCAAAACATCGAGCATTCCAATTGCCCCCATCACCACTCTGCTCTCTCTTCTATCATCCCTCTCTGCCCTTGTCTCCATCTTCTCTTTTGTCCTGTAGGGCCAAATAACTTTCTATACCCCTTTACCTGTATTTCTTATTTCCTTGCAGCAAGAACAGTACTCGATAGTTGTTCCTAAAACTTTGAGATCCAACTTCTTTTCTTCCCTCCATCCCCACCCCCTTCCTTTGGAAGGCAAGCAATTCAATATAGGCCAAATCTGTGTAGTTTTGCAAATGACTTCCATCATATTCATGTTGTGTAAGACTAACTATATTTCCCTCCATCCTATCCTGTCCCCCATTACTTCTATTCTCTTTTGATCCTGTCCCTCCCCATGAGTGTTGACCTCAAATTGCTCCCTCCTCCCCATGCCCTCCCTTCCATCATCCCCCCCACCTTGCTTATCCCCTACTTTCCTGTACTGTAAGATAGGTTTTCATACCAAAATGAGTGTGCATTTTATTCCTTCCTTTAGTGGAATGTGATGAGAGTAAACTTCATGTTTTTCTCTTACCTCCCCTCTTTATCCCTCCACTAAT
This sequence comes from Notamacropus eugenii, assembly GCF_028372415.1. Lineage (NCBI taxonomy): Eukaryota > Metazoa > Chordata > Mammalia > Diprotodontia > Macropodidae > Notamacropus > Notamacropus eugenii. The sequence goes on along the minus strand of NC_092873.1, from coordinate 191,455,171 downwards.
AAGTCTTTTGCTTGCCTCTTTTATGGGAGATAATTTGCCCCATTCCATTTCTCCCTTTCTCCTCCCAATATATTTCTCTCTCACTGCTTGATTTCATTTTTTTTAAGATATGATCCCATCCTATTCAATTCACTCCGTGCTCTCTGTCTCTGTGTGCGTGTGCGTGTGCGTGTGCGTGTGCAATCCCACCCAGTACCCAGATACTGAATAGTTTCAAGAGTTACAAATATTGTCTTTCCATGTAGGAATGTAAGCAGTTCAACTTTAGTAAGTCCGTTATGACTTCTCTTTGCTGTTTACCTTTTCAGGCTTCTCTTCATTCTTGTGTTTGAAAGTCAAATTTTCTTTTCAGCTCTGGTCTTTTCATCAAGAATGCTTGAAAGTCCTCTATTTCATGGAAAGATCATTTTTTCCCCTGAAGTATTATACTCAGTTTTGCTGGGTAGGTGATTCTTGGTTTTAGTCCTAGTTCCTTTGACTTCTGGAATATCCTATTCCACGCCCTTTGATCCCTTAATGTAGAAGCTGCTAGATCTTGTGTTATCCTGATTGTATTTCCACAATACTTGAATTGTTTCTTTCTAGCTGCTTGCAATATTTTCTCCTTGACCAGGGAACTCTGGAATTTGGCCACAATGTTCCTAGGAGTTTCTCTTTTTGGATCTCTTTCAGGTGGTGATCTGTGGATTCCTTGAATATTTATTTTGCCCTCTGGTTCTAGAATCTCAGGGCAGTTTTCCTTGATAATTTCATGAAAGATGATGTCTAGGCTCTTTTTTTGATCAAGGCTTTCAGGTAGTCCCATAATTTTTAAATTGTCTCTTCTGGATCTTTTTTCCAGGTCAGTTGTTTTTCCCATGAGATATTTCACATTCTCTTCCATTTTTTCCTTCTTTTGGTTTTGTTTTGTGATTTCTTGGTTTCTCATAAAGTCATTAGCCTCCATCTGTTCCATTCTAATTTTGAAAGAACTATTTTCTTCAGTGAGATTTTGGACCTCCTTTTCCATTTGGCTAATTCTGCTTTTGAAAGCATTCTTCTCCTCATTGGCTTTTTGAACCTCTTTTGCCAATTGAGTTAGCCTATTTTTCAGGGTGTTATTTTCTTCAGCATTTTTTTGGGTCTCCTTTAGCAGGGTGCTGACCTGCTGTTCATGCTTTGCTTGCATGTCTCTCATTTCTCTTCCCAGCTTTTCCTCCACCTCTCTAACTTGATTTTCAAAATCCTTTTTGAGCTCTTCCATGGCCTGAGCCCATTGGGTGGGCTGGGATACAGAAGCCTTGACTTCTGTATCTTTCCCTGATGGTGAGCATTGTTCTTCCTCATCAGAAAGGAAGGGAGGAGATATCTGTTCACCAAGAAAGTAAACTCCTATGGTCTTATTTTTTTCCCCCCTTTTCTGGGCATTTTCCCAGTCAGTGACTTGACTTCTGAGTGTCCTCTCCGCACCCATCATGCCTCCAGATCCACCCAGCCAGAGCTTGGGGTCTGAGATTCAAATGCTGCTCCCCAGCCTCAGGGTTTCCGTGGGGGCAGGGCTGCTATTCAGTGTGAGATTAAGTTCAGGAGTTCAGGTGCTCAGGTGGGGGCAGGGCCGTCACTCAGGGCTCAGTTCCCTCAGGGGGTTTATGCAGAAACCTTCAACAATGGATCTGAGCTCCTGCCTGCTTGGGGAGCCCTGGTCAGCTCCCACCTCCGCTGCTGCCTCCCGAGGGGGCCAGAGTTATGGGGGCACCCCACTCCCCTCTTGACCTGCCAAAGAGACCCTCTCACTAACCCTTGTCACCTGTGGGTGGAGGGACCTGCGCATCTGCTGGAGATTCTGTCCCTGAAGCTGCTTGGATCTGCTCCTCTCGGCGCCGGGAGGCCAACGCAGGGCTGGGCTCTGCTCTGCTTTTATGAGAGGTTTTCAGGCTCTCTGGAACAGAAATCTCGTCCACTCTGCTGTTCTGTGGCTTCTCCTGCTCCAGAATTTATTGGCAGTTCTTTTTTACAGATATTTTATGGGCTGTGGGTTCGGAGCTAATGTACGTGTGTGTTTCTACTCCGCCATCTTGGCTCCGCCCCCCCATAAATATCTTTTTTTAAAAACTAAAATAGCAAATTCCCATCTAAAATTTAAAATAATGACTTAAAACAAAATGTACAATAGAAGAACCCACAGAAGGACAGAGTGAAATAGTTTTTTGTCCAGGACAACTTAGATGGTCAGTAGGAAAAGTTTGTTGCACTGGGGTGTAAAAGGAACACAGTCTAGTGCAGGCTGCTCCAACACAGACTAGGCCCCAGTAAACCAGGAAAAACCTTAGGAGTGATTGAATCAGCAGTGGCAGCAGATGCTTCTGGAGCTCTCAGTTCACAGATGGTAAGGGAATCTGACAGCTGGTCAGAAGTGGTCCCTTCATTGCCCATGCTTGGATCTGGATCACAGTTCTAAGTGGCAGTTCCAAGGCAAGGAGGAGCACTAGCATGGCAGAACTTGCAGCCACAAGGGAGCAAGAACCCTGATCACAGTTACAGGGCAGAAAAGAATGCATATGGTCACTCACAGACACCCCAGACACCAGCACAGGAGAAGAGAATAGTAAACACACCTCTCCTAAATCATACCACCTTGGAAGAACTAAAAACTTATATATCCCCAGAATTATCTCTGAAAATAGGTACACCAAAAACCTGAAACTTGGGACAGTGCCTCTCCACTCTGGAGACAGAATCCCACTTTAGCATAGAGTTAAAAGTCCAGAATTAGGTAGGAAAAATGAGCAAACAATAGAAAAAGATTCTTACTATTAAAAAATACTATGGTGACAAGGAAGATCAAAACTCACAACCAGAAGAAGATAACAAAGACAGAACTACTACATCCAAAGCATCAAAGAAAAATATGATTTGGTCTCAGGTCATGGAAGGGTTCAAAAAGAATTTTAAAAATCAAGTAAGAGAAATAGAGGAAAAGTTGGGAAGACAAATGATAGTGACAGAAGAAAATCATGAAAAAAGAGTCAACAGCTTGTTAAAGAAGGCACAAAAAAATACTGAAGAAATACATTAAAAAACAGAATAGGCCAAATGATCAAAAGAGAAGAATGCCTTGAAAAACATAATTGGCCAAAATGAAAAGGATATACAAAACTTCACTGAGCAGAAGAAGTCATTAAAAAACAGAATTAGGCAAATGGGAAATGAGATACAAAAATTCACTGAAGAAAATAGCTCCTTAAAAAGTAGAATTGACCAAATGGAAAAAGAGGTACGGAAGCTCATTGAAGAAAAGAATTACTTAAAAATTAGAATTGGGTAAGTGGAAGCTAATGACTTTATGAGACATCAAGAAACAATAAAACAGCATTCCTGGTGAACAGAATAGCGCTGAATAGAAATTTCGACTTTCAGATACAGACTCGAAAAGGTAAACAGAAAAAGAAGAAATCATAAGGGTTTCAATAAGGTTATTAAACTGTTAACATTCCTACATGGGAAAATGTTCCTTGTAACATGGACATAGCTAAAGGAGTTTTGCAAATAGTCATCCAGAAAGACTATTTATGCTAAGAGAATAGCAATAATGCTGTTTATACTGATATTCATGACCTGTATTTTTTGTAGACTTAGGAGGAGTATACATAGACAGGCACAGGACTGAATTAAATATGATGGGATATGATTGTCTAAACAATCAAAATTAAGGGGTAAGAAAGAGGAATGCAGTAGTAGGGGAAAGGACGAGGTAGAATGGGATAAATCATCTCATGAAAGAGCTTTTATAGAGGATGGGGGATGTGGTGTGGAGCACATGAACCTTACTCTCATTGGAATTGGCTCAGAGAAGAAATAACATACATACTCAGTTGAGTATAGAAATGTTATATCCTACAAGAAAGTAGGAGGGGAAGGGGATGAGAGAAGGAGGGTGGTAGAAGGGAGGGCAGGTTGGGGTAGCCAATACAGAAGCAAAACACTTTTGAGGATGTTAAGGTGAAAGAAGAGAGTGAATAGGAAAAATGGGGAAAATAGGATAAGAGATATAACTGAAAAAAAATTTACAGCAAGTTTCTTTGATAAAGACCTCATTTCTCAAATGTATAGAGAACAGAGTTAAATTTATGGGAATAAGAGCCATTCCTCAATTGATAAATGGTAAAAGGATAGGAACAGGCAGTTTCTAGACAAAGTAATTAAAGCTGTGTGTAATCATGAAAAATGCTCTAAATCACTATTGATTAAAGAAATGGAAATTGAAACCACTCTGAGCTACCACCCCACACCTAACTGGCTAATGACAGAAAAGGAAAATGAGAAATGTTGGAATGGATGTGGAAAAATTGAGACAGTAATGCATTGTTGGTGAAGTTGTATACTGATTCATTCATACTATAGAGTAATACTATGCCCAGAGGGCTACAAAACCATGTAATCCCTTTGACCAACCAATACCACTACTGGGTCTATATCCCAAAGAAATTTAAAAAAAAACAAACAAACCTATAGGTACAAAAATGTTTATAGCAGCTCTTTTAATGATGGTAAAGAATTGGATATTAAGGAAATGTCCATCAATTGGAGGATAGCTGAACAAGTTGTTGTATATGATTGTGATGGAATGCTATTGTGCTGTAAGAAATGATGAGCAAGATGCTCTCAGAAAAACCTGGAAAGACTTCCATGAATTCATGCAAAGTGAAATGGTCAGAACCAGACAAGTATTATACATACTACCAGCAATACTATATGATAATTAGCTGTGAATGACTTAGCTTTATCAACAATAGAATAACCTAAGACAATTCCAAAGGACGTATAATGAAAAATGCTATCTATCTCCAGAGAAAGACCTGATGGAATCTGAGTGCAGATTGAAGCATACTTTTTCTTTATTTTTCTTGTGGGGTTTTTTTTAGTTCTTTTTTTCCATACCATGACTGAGGTAGAAATGTGTTTTGTTTGACTACACGTGTATAGCCTAATAAAAGAAAAGACGTAGACAGAAAATTATCTGCATGGCTTCATTATAATTGGAATTCTCCAAAGGATTAGCAACAAAGCACACTGCCCGCCTCTTGATAGGGAAGTGTAGAATGAGACACATGTTCAGACATAGCATATGTAGGGATTTGTTTTGCTTGACTTAGGCACTTATTATCCCTTGCTCTTGTCATACAACTAATCCACTTTCTTCTCGCCTGCATAACATCTTTTATTGAACTGAAAAACTTAACCTATTCCCTCTTCCATATAACAACATTTCACATATTTCAGTACTGCTCATATAACTTGCCTAAATCTTTTGTCCAAACAAATCACCTCTATTTTCCTCAGTTGCTCCTAGCATGGCATGGTTTCAGAACTTCTCAGTATTCTGTGGACCTTTCTAGGATCATAGCTGTAGAACCAGAAGGGACCTTAAAGGTCATCTATCTTCCAACCCCTTCATTTTGCAGATAAGCCTAGGGAGGTTAAGGAGCTTTCCCGAAGTCACATAGGTAGTAAACATTAGAAGTGGGATTTGAATTCAGGTCTCTTGGCTCCAGGGCCAGTACCCCTTCCATATACAGCACGCTGCTGCCTCTTGAAGGCTTTGTACATCTTCTCTGATCTGGGCCTAAGATAGCATTAGATTTTTGTTTCTTAGCCTAAGATAGCATTAGATTTTTTTTTTTTTTTGCAACTTTGTCATGCAAGGCTTATATTGTTTGTGGTCAAATAAAACACATGAGTTCTTTCCAAATGTACTGCTTTCTTTTTTAAAAAATATATATGTATATGTATAAATATTTCATTAAATATTTTCCAGTTAGATTTTTTTTAATTTGACATTCATTTTTTAAAATTTTTAGTTCTAAATTTTCTCCCTTCATCCTTCCCCCCTCCTCGAGAAGGCAAGTGATTTTATATCATTTATATATGTGAAGTTATGCAAAACATATTTCCCTATTAGCCATGTTGCAGAAGAAAACAGAAAAAAAGAAAAATACAGAAAGGAAAAAAAAGGTATGTTTCAGTTTGCATCTAGAGGTCATCAGTCCTCTCCCTGGAGATGGATAGCATTTTTTATCATGAGTCCTTTGTAACTGTCTCAGATTGTTGTCTTAATCAGAGTTGATGTATTGCTATTAGTGTGTACAGTGTTCTCCTTGTCCTGCTCACTTCAGTTTGCATGAGTTCTTCTAAATCTTCCCAGGTTTTTCTGAAACCATCCTACTCCTCATTTCTGATAGCACGATAGTATTCCATCACCATCATGTTACTACAATTTGTTCAGCTATTCCTCAACTGATGGCATCCCCTCAACTTCTAATTCTTTGCCATCACTATGGGAGCTGCTCTAAGTGTGTTTTTTACAAATTGGTTCTTTTCTCTGTTCTTTGACCTCTATAGGATACAAACCTATTAGTGATATTACTAGGTCAAAGGGGATGCACAATTTTATAATCTTTTGGGCAGAGTTCCAGATTGTTCTCTACAATGCTTGGACTAGTTCACAACTCCACAGACAGTACATTAGTGTACCAATATTTCCACATCATCTGCAGCATTATTTTCCTTTTCTATCTTGTTATTCAATCTGATAGGTGTGAGGCGGTATCTTAGAGTTGTTTCAGTTTGCATTTTAGTAGTAATTTAGAGCATTTTTTTCAAGTAACTATTGATAATTTTGATTTCTTCTGAAAACTGCTCATTCATATCCTTTGAGCATTTGGCAAGTAGAGAATGACTCTTATTTCTATAAATCTGGCTCTGTTCCCTATATATTTGAGAAATGAGACCTTTATCAGAAGAGCTGGCTGCAAAATGTTTTCCCCAGTTTCTGTTTTCCTTCTAATTTTGACAGCATTAGTTTTGTGCAAAAGCTTTTTAATTTCATGCAATCGAAATTATCCGTTTTACTTCTCATGCTCCTCTCTGTCTTTTGTTTGGTCATAAACTTTTCCCTTATCCATAGATCTGACAGGCATATTTTTCCATGTACCCTAATTTACTTATGATATCACCCTTTTGTCTAAATCATGAAATGTACTTTTCATCTAACTCACCTTTATCTTGAAGATATTTAGGAAATTTTTAGAAAATGCAGGACTTTGTATTTATGCTTTTTAAATTTCATCTTCTTTTATCTATTTTCCCAGCCTATATTTTGAAATCCAGATTCCAACATATTAACTGTCTCCCAACTTTGTGTCAGTTTGCTAATCATGCCTTATTTTTACCAATTAATTCACTAATTAAAAACGTTGAAAACACCAGGTGTTAGGACAGAGCCCTTCAGCATGACACTAGAACATATTCCCTATCTGTTAATTACTCTTAGAGTACAATTCTTCAATTAGCTATAAACTCACCCCAAATTGTACTATCTTCTGATCTGCATTTTTTTATCTGCCTAAACCAAAACTCCCTTCCTTTGCTATTACTTTCCTATGTAGTATATTTCCCTGTCAGAATATGAACTCTCTGAGGGTAGTAACTAGAGGCTCACTTTCCCTAATACATAGTAGGTCCTTAGTAAATTCTTTTCAATTGATTGACCTTGTCCTCAAAAACAAGATCAGATAACCTTGGTAAAATCAAGATACTCACTTGACTTATCCTTCCAGTCTAGTAACCCTATCCAAAAAGGAAATTACTTTATAAAATGTTATTAGAGAAATCATACTTGCTTCAAGTAATCAATTCTTCATTTTCTGTTATTAAGCCATCTATTTAATAATTCTGCTAGGGATCAGCATTCATCTTACACACAGTTTCTAAAATCCACCTTTTTTCACTTTCTTTGAAAAACAAGTGATCATTTGGCTATTTCTAAGCTTCTGGAACCTTTCCCATTTTCCTTGCTCTCTCAAAGATTACTACAGTAGTTCCCTAACCACCTCTGTCTTGAACAAAGAGGCTTATTCAGATGTTTTCTACATCCACCCAATTATGGCACAACTGTAGTCAGACTAGATCCTGCCATATACAAAAAAAAAGCAGCTCCTGAAAAATTCTTGTAACCCTGAACTTTCATGCTTTCCAGTTAGAAATTTCCATTGATAGGTTTTGAAGATCTCCCTCTTAGACAGTTTAAATGTATAAATTTGTGAATATTAGGGTATGCAATTGTGTCATAAACAAAAATCATGTAATCCCTGCCTAGTCTGAAATCTGTTGCCTCTAGGATAAAACATCAGCTCTTTCTGTTTAGCTTTTAAAGTCCTATACTAGCTTTCCCCCAAATTCTCTCTCACTGAACATTACTGCTATACTCTGCAACCCAGCCAAACTGACTTTCTCTCACTCTTTACTCACAACTCTCCATCTCCCATTTCCCTGTACCTGTAATTCATTCCCTCCTTAACTTTACCTCTGAGTCCCTCTCTTCTTTAAGACACAGTTCAAGGAATCACAGAAAGCCTTTCCAGATCCTCCTCAACTTTTGGTGCCCTCCCTCCCAAACTGCCTTATATTTAACTGTTTTTATATGTATTGTATTTATTCATTTTATATTTATGCTATACACACACACACACACACACACACACACACACATATGTATATTTATTGTCTCCATTAGGAGATAAATTTCTTATGTGTAGGAATTGTATCATTCCTTGTACTTGTGTCCCCAGCCCCCAGCCCACAGGGCCTGGCACAAAATAGGTACTTAATTATTTGTTTATTGACTGATTTACAAAGTAGGTGTTTAGAAAATGCTGTTTACTTAAAGGATGGAATATGGAAAATTTAACATATGTTTGTTAAATCAGAGTGACAAAATGTGTTTAAATGCTTTCTTCCTCTCACAGTACCGTGTGGAATCAATGATGCTACGTATTGCTAAGCCAATGAACTATATCCCTGTGACTCCCAGTGTTCAGCAGAGAGCCCAAATGAGAGCTCCACAGTGTATTCCCCTAATAATGGAGCCCGAATCTCGTTTCTACAGCAACTCCGTTCTTGTGCTGGATTTCCAGTCCTTATATCCTTCCATTGTAATTGCATATAACTACTGTTTTTCCACCTGTCTTGGACATGTAGAAAACTTAGGAAAGTAAGTTTACTGTACTTAAAAATTATTTTCTATGTACCTAAAATTATTTGATACTTTGACTATTCTTTATGTACAAAATTAGCAGATTGTAAGTCTATTCCATTTGTTTTATCTGTCTTATCAACTGAAGATTTGAGTTCAAGGCTAGCCTTTGCCACATACTGGCTTTGTGACCAAGAACAAGCCACTTAACCTTTCAAAGACTTTAAGTTAGATGGCTAATCAGTCTGCATCAGTAGAGGGAATTTTCAAACCAGGAATTCTCCAACTGATGAAGTCACAGCTTAGATTGTAATAAAAATGTTCACCAGTTGATGTAAATCACTATTCCATGATCATTTCAGCTACAGGGACAGGTTTCTCTCAGGAAAGTAAACTGACAGTTTCACCCTCCATGTAGAGACTGCCTTTCTGAAAATTAGGATTTCTTTCCTTCAAACTACCACAGAATACTTTGAGTTTTATTTGTTATAACTTTTATCTTATTGACTTTAGATATAATATTAGATTTTATTTTAATCATATATTTTCCAAGACTTAGAAAAATATAACTACAATATGTTGACTCTTTTAATTCATCTAAAACAAAATTTGTAACCTCAACCAATTGTATCACCCAATATATCCATAAATATTTTCTGCATTTGTCAAGTGTTTGTCAGTAGTAAATTATTATGTTCTTGAGAGCTATTACTTTGTTACGTAATGATCTTTATACTTTTTTTAAAAAGCATCATTTACAGCATTTTGTCCAGTTTATTTGAAAACTCTCGAATAAGGTGTGTAAGAAGTTATATACAATCTTTTTTTAGTATTTAATGTGGAAAGGTATAATGTGAATTTCAGATTTTCTATATAAAATGAGTCTTAAAAATAAAGTTTAAATATTTGAAGCACTTGTTATTAGTAGGCTTTTCATATGTACTGACTGATAAAATGCATTAGTATTTCAATATGATTGAAAAAACACTTCTAGTACAATTAGTAATAGAACCTCTAAATTCTCAATTTTAATTGTGATATGAGTCCCCTTGTTTTATGTTTTGATTTTTTCCCAGGTTTGATGAATTTAAATTTGGCTGTACATCTCTAAGAGTGCCTCCGGATTTACTTTATCAAATTAGACATGATATCACAGTGTCACCAAATGGAGTGGCTTTTGTCAAGGTAATTTTGGCATTTAAATAAAAATTCTTTTCCATAACTAAATTGATGTACAACTAATGTACAGATTTTGCTGAACTATATGAAAAACAGAAACATTGGGCTTGATCTGAGCATTGTGTCTCAGCAAGGGCTAGGACAAGTCAGAGGTCTAAGACTTCTAACCTTGGCAGTAACTTTAAAATAGCCACCTAAAGTGGGGGGGAGGTCTTCCTTTTTCCTATACTATAACATTAAATACCACATGTGTAGCAAATAAATTTTTCAAAAGATAAATTTGTTCTTTCCAGTGGAAAGTAATCATTTATAGATTCAACTTTAAATTTATGGATTATTGCCCTTCACTGAAATTCAGTGTATTTATTATACACATACAAAGTGGTACTTGATAAGTTATAAAAGATGAGCATAATATTATTTACTATCAATCCTAGCACTTCTTTATGTTTATAATTTAAATTAAAAATTATCTCGGAATTATTTGGTTTAATATTTGTTGTATGCTTAAAGTACAAATCACTCTTAGAATAGACGTCTTTCCTCATGGAGATGGATAGATATCATTAGAGATATAGGAAAGAGAATAAGAGTGATTTGAGAAATGGAACTTGTTCATGAGACCCTAAATCTCATTTGTGTGCCTCTGCAGTCCTGTTTCCCTGGTACAGCAAAGCAAACGATTAGAGACTAGGGACCACTAGCCCTAGGGTTTACTGTGCTTCACTTAATTCCAAGTTTTGTTCCCCACTCATTGAATCATAAGGCCATTGATTTTAAAACGGGGCTAGAAAAACTGAGTTAGATATCATCTGTCCCAGCTCTGTCCAATTCAATTCAATTAAAAAAAAATGTCAAGTGCCCACTTTGTGCAATGCACAGGAATAATTGAGGAATGTGAGGCCTCACAAGACTAGGTCAGCTTTCAAGACCAAGTGAGTTCTTAGGGGTGAGCCAGGCCCAGAAGGGAGCTTCATTCAGCAAAACAATGAAGTGACGGCATCCTAAACTCAGTGATGTAGCATAAGCCTAAGGAATTCTTATTTGTTAAGAAGTCCCTTACTGACATTTTCTAGTACTGTAAGTTACCAAAAGAGTCTGTGGTGTGTTCTTTCTTAGGGACTTTCAAGGAGAGAATTGCCTGAATTGGTTTAAATGTGATCTTCTTATAAGCAAATAAGTGGATTCCTTTAAAAATCTTTCCTACTAGAGTTTTATTCTGTGAAGCTTTTCTAAGAATATCACATATTGCCTCTTTCTAACAGTTATTTTTTTAAAAACTTGCACCTGTAATTTGACCCAATATAGACTTCTTATTTAAAAAGTGAGAAATGAGCAATTTTATAATTCTGGAACCATTTTCCTGTGCCTTTAGTTTGAATGGTTAAAACTAACATGCATTACTTTGCACGTATCTCTTAAATCTCATCTTCACCATTAATATTGTTTTGTGTTTTTCATTCCTTCTGGAGTTTTCATAAATTCTCCCTAGTCTTGACTAATTCAAATGATTTTTTGGCATCAGCAAATTTTGTCACCTCACTATTCATCCCCTCTTCCAGATTGCTAATAAATATAGGCCGGAGGGGATGGCTTAGTGATCTAAGCATCAGATTTGAAATACCTAGAGTCCCTGGAACTGCAGGTTTGAATGTCAGCAGAGTCAACCCAGCTCTTCATTCTTCCAAGGTAGATAAATGACGTTCCATGCAGATCACTGTGTGGGATCATTAGAATGAGACATTAAAAACTGAGGTTTGGCAAAGCGGTATAGATCCCATGTTGCTTTATGAAAGAGTGGGGGTTTTCCCAGAATTCTTGAATAAAACTACCCCTTGCCCTTGTTAAAATTTATATAAACTATTGCACACTTGAAGCCACCTTCTACCCCTCAGAGGCTCTTTATTGTTCATAATATTGTTAAGTACATTTTATGTGTACTTGTAGATTCCTTTAAGGACAAAGCCCTCTACAAGAATAAGTATAATGTAATTATTTTATATTGAACACTACTAGTCCTGCAGCCACTGTACTGTGGCCCATATTTCCTATTCAAGAGCATTGGCTATTTGTTAAACTTTGTATTTGTGTTTTCTGTTTAATTGTTTAAACCATTGCAGTGTGAGGTATTTAACTTTTTTTTTCTTTTACAATAGCCTTCAGTCAGGAAAGGGGTACTGCCAAGAATGCTGGAAGAAATTTTAAAGACTAGGTTCATGGTGAAGCAATCTATGAAAGCATACAAGCAGGACAGAGCTCTTTCCCGAATGCTCGATGCACGTCAGCTCGGACTCAAACTAATAGCAAATGTCACTTTTGGTTATACATCTGCTAACTATTCTGGGAGAATGCCATGCATGGAGGTGAGTGAGGCAGAAATGTAACTGCTTTTTTCAAGAAAATGGTTTGTAAAGCAGCTCTAGTGGCTGAAAGAGTTACATTCACTATGGTATACTAAGTTCACATTATTTTTGTTTTGGAGGACATAGGGCTGTAGGAGTAAGAAAAGATACACATGTTATGTTTTTCTTCCATGTTTCCCTCTTTTTGCAGTATACCTGGGGACACTGTGAATGAAAGTGTGCCCTGTAGGAGCCTGGGTGGCAGGATCAACACACAGGCAGCTGCCACTATTTGATCCTGTTCCTGAATCATACCTAGACTTGGCAAAGACAACTGGAATATTTCTGGTGGCTACAAATGCTTTTTAACACTGTATGTTAACACTTAGATCTTTGAAATCCAAGCATCATTAACATGTGTGATAGCATCTTACCACACATAAAGATTAGCTATACTGAATCAAGTCACAAGTTCAAAGAACACTTTATACAAATATAAATTCTATTCACAGCTCACAAAAGGATGTAAGAAATGAAAGGAATTACTGTACTTGTTCTAAATGTCCACAACCCTAAATCCCTACAAAACATGTAATTATATTTATGACCTTACATGGCATCGTCAACTGGTATTCTATTTCAGTCTTGTTACTTTACTTAATATTTCTGTTATAAAACAATTTGAAAACAACCTCTAAAATATTATTAACAATAGCAATTCTTAATTTAATCTATCTATCTAATTTAAATTTTATTGCAAGAGGAGAAAGGCCTTCTTTGTGTGACTTTTGAAATAATGTGCAGAATTATATTGTGAAGTTTGATTTACATGTTACAGGCTTTTTTAAAATTCTGTTGAAAAGTGCAAAAAAAAAATGTCCCTTTATTGTATAATATAATCAGGCAATTTTTTCCATGTCTCAGGTTTAATCAGTGTTAGAACTGAAACGGGAAAATTATATATTCTTCTTAGTTTACTTATCACTGACCCGTTATTATTGTGCTTTTAATTAGCATGTTTCCAAGGTACAATATCATTTTTTAGTGTCAGGTCCTGTCATAATCATTAAAGTTGAACACTCATTAAATATTAACAATGTGCCAGGAGGCATATGTAGCATAGGCTTAAACAGTAACGGTCTAAATCCAATTTCTTTGTACATTTTGCAACATACTGAATTTGCATGATTATATTCCTTGTGAAAGATACTTCTAATATTAAAATGGCTTCTAAAAAGTACAGAAGTAACCAGTTCCTATGAACTGATTTTCAGTTTCAGCATTAACTTTATGTAATATTAGTAGAAATTATCATGGAATGCCAGGGAGAGTGATCTTTTAGAAAATTTCACTTTGTGAAAAGAAAAACAGATTATGCTAGCTATACCACTAATTAGCCTGCCTTGTAATCTTTAAACAAGTCGTTTTTATCTTTCTTTCCTTGTCTGTTAAATTAAAATTGAACCACTTGATCTCCAAGGTCCCTTCCACCTCTTAGGATTCAACAAAGTGTTTCATGGAGAGTAGTGAATCATATTCTCAAACATATTCAGGTACCCTGTAACTGTCCTAAGTTTGAATATAAATACAAAGATTGTGGTGTAGAGAGATTCCAGTTTAAATGAACTTCCGTCCTTAAATATATTGCTTTCAAAAGTTCTGTATGGTACATTCATTGTTCTACAATTAAATTTTATAATTTATGTAAGAAGTTTTCTAATATTATAGGAATGCCTATCTGGATAAATAGCAAGGTAATTAAATATAATTACAGATAAATTTAAGTCTTTAAGTATAATAAGGAAAGTTCATTCTTCAAAGCATTCTATGTTCGGAGAGTTGTTAAGAACAACCTTTATATTTAGCTGAACTTAATAGTTTGTGCTTTGAACCCCTTAGAAAAAAGGTGGTGCTTATGTACTGCTGATATCACCTATTAACCTTTGATCCAGCAAATTCACTGTTTTATAAACATTAACTCTTTGGACCAGATTGTGCTAAGAGAATTAATTCTCTATGTTTAAGTGAAGTAATTGGAGTGCTTCTTTCAGGTTATAAGGGTATTGACATTGAGTCAGTAGCACTAAAACCAGTTGATTTAGCATATCTCCTAATATGAAGATTTTACTTCTTTTTGTATCCATGTGATAGATCAGGTGCTTGTCTTATTTCATACAAAGGGCATAGGTGGGGCTAGCATGAGACTAAAAGCCAAGAATCTCAGCCCATCTGTCATCTGGGCCCACCTTTGGGGCAAAAGAGTTCTAAAATTTGGTAGATACTAGAAGCAAGGGGAAGTTGACCATGGGGTTTAAAGAGGGGTTTTTATTTGTTTTCCATTTTTTTAAATGCACAGTGATTAGCATATTTCATCCAGTGATACAAGAGGCAGATATAACTAGAACTAGAGAGAATAATTTTTCTTCAAAGTAACCTTTATACCGATACTTTCTGGTCCACTGAGTTTTTTCTTCCCATTTTCCCCAAAATAATGCTTGAATAAGGGAGAATGAAGTCTTCCTTTTGGATACCTGCAGATTGGAATGAGTTCACTGCATTACTGACATTACTGACTCGCTTGATAGGAATTCACTTTTCCACCTGAGCAAAAAAAGGCTGTGTGGGTCTCAAGAGTGACTGGGCACATTGTCAGCACTGCTCACAGATGCTGTGCCCACACCAGTCAGTCACTAAACATTTATTAAGCACCCACTATGGGACCAGGCACTTTACTAGGCCCCAGCAGTACAAAAAGAATAAAAGCCCTTTCCCTCAAGGAGCTCATCAACTAATTGGGGAGACAACAAACAATACATACAAACAAGTTACACACAGCATAAATAGGAAATAATGAAGAGAGGGAAAGACACTGGAATTAAGAGAGGCTGGAAAGGCTTCCTCCAGTAAATGGGATTTTAGTTGAGATTAAAGAAAACCAGTAAAATCAGTAGGCAAAAAATGAGGAGGAAGAACATTTCAGGCCTGGAAAATAGCCAAAGAAATTGCTCAGAACTGAGGGATGGAGTTTCTTGTTCATGGAACAGCCAGGAGGCCAGAGTCACTGGATCACAGGGTACATGACAGGGGATAAGATGTAAAAAGACTGGAAAGATAGGACCTGGGTAGGTTATAAAGAGCTTTGAATGCCAAAAGAATTTGTATTTGATCCTGGAGGTGAAAGGAAGCCACTGGAGTTGGCAGAGGAGGAGGGTGATGTGACTGGATCTGTATTTTGGGAAAATCACTTTAGTGACTGAATGGAGAATGAATTGGAGTGGGGAGACACCTCTTGAGGCAAGCAGACCCACCAATAGATATTGCCATGGTCTAGGCATGAGGTAATGTAGACCTGCCCCAGAGTGATGGCAGTGTCAGAGGAGAGAAGGGGGAATATTTGAGAGGTGTTGGAAAGGTGAAATCGACAGACTTTGGCAACACATTGGATATGAGGAGTGAGAGGTAATGAGGAGTTGAGGGTAACATGTAGATTGTGAGCCTGTGGGACTGAGAGGTTGGTGATGCCTGCTGCAATTCTAGGGAAGGTAGAAGGAGGGGAGGGTTTAGGGGAAAAGATGATGAGTTCTGCTTTGGACAGTTTAAGGTGTCTGTTGGACATTCAGTTCAAGATGTTTGAAAGGTAGTATGAGATGCACACTGGAGGTCAACAACAGTTTGGGGCAGGATAGATAGACTGAAGAATCATCAGCCTAGATAGGTAACCAGATTCATGGGAGCTAATGAGATCACCAAATGTATTAGTAGAGAGGGAGAAGAACAGAGGGCCCAGGACAGAACCCTGGAGGGACACTTACAGTTAAAGGCATGATCTGGATGAGGATCTAACAAAAGGGACTAAGGGAACAAATAGGTAGGAGGAGAACTTAGAGAGAGTGGTCCCCTGAAAACTTAGAGAAAAGAGAGAATCAAGGGGAGAGTTTTTAACAGTGTCAAAGGCTGCAGAGAAGTCAAGAAGAATGAGGGTTGAGAAAAGGCCACTGGATTTGTCACCTGAAAGATCATTGGTAACTTTGGAGAGAGCAGTTTTGTTGGAATGTAAGGTTGGAAGCCAGAATGTAAGGAATTAAGACAAGAATGAGAGGAAAATGGAGGCATCTATTATAAATGCCCTTTCTGAGTAACAAAAAAGAGTGGAAGAGAAGTAGGAGATGCCACCTTCAAGTGAAAACACATAATATTTCTTACCAGTTCTTTGGTGAAGTTACTGACAAGGGCATAAACAAGAGCATGGGGACTGATGCTGACAAGCTTCTGCCTACCCTGGTCTATGCAGCTGCCTCCCAACTACTTCTATGGCCTAAACAATGAGGGTGTATGAGGCTTCTGGATTTTCCAAGAAGTTTTTAAATTCGTCTTTATACCAAGTGTCACAACAAATGTGCAGTTCCACCACTAGTGCAATATGGCTTCAAGCAAAAGTTTCATCACACACATAATTTAAAAAACTAGTTGACCTGATTCAGAATTTTAATTGCCTCTACTTTATTTCATTATTGCCTTGGTGCTTATTTCTACCTGATCATATTATTCCTCAGATCACTAGCATGTGTTAGTAGTTAAAAAACTTGGATGTCATCCCGTGAACTTAGGTTTCCTTAAAAGAAATGGGAAAAGGAAGTAGAAAATAAAGGTAAATTTTTGCTGATTTTTCTTTTTAGGTCTACTGAGGAATTTTCATTCATTGCTCTTTCCCTGAATCCTTGTATGAGCTGAGCATATATGACAGTACTTACTCCCATGGCCAGTTTATACATACGGACTCATAAATGTCTACTTTTCCAAAGTGTGCAATAAGTAGTGCACAACCAAATTATGGATGAAGCTGCAAAGAATTAATACAAAAACTTAAACAAAGGAGATTAATTTCTTATCCCATTTTATACACAGGTTTGAACAAAAGAAGGCACATATTTCTATATTCATACATATCCCCAAGAGCTGTCAGTACAATATGAATTTTACCTAATTTCTTATGACTTCTGTATCAAAGTGCTGTAATAATAACAACTATCTCATCTGTTGTACTGCAAGATGCTTCTTTTTTTTGAAAGGGGAGTCCAGAGCTATGATTCTACCAAGTGTGGGAAATTCTCATGTGGAAAATCTCCACTTATGCAGATCGTTAACTTGGGTACAAACATATTCTGAGAAAGTCATGTATGAGGTACTGAGAAGTCAAGTGGCTTGTCCTTGGTCACACTGTGAGTTTGTCAGGGATAGGATTTGAATGAATCCAGGTTTTCCTGACTCCACGATCATCCCTTTCGCCATACCCCTATACTGCTAATTCATGTTTCATAACTCATGAAGATAGATTCATAACTTTGGGGAGATTTTCATCCACAAAAGTTAAGAAAAGGAGGAATTTCTGTTTACAAGTGAGGATTGTTTTTAAACCAGTGTTTCCTAAGTATTAAATTGAGGTTTTATTAAGTGTTTTTTTGTACTTTGCTGATATGATATCTTTCTAGTGAGCAATTCTCATGTTTGTTTCGTTATCTAAAGAGATTGTTAGCTCCTCGTGAATAGGGTGTGTGTGTGGTGTTTCTTTTGTACGTCTGCCCAGAGCCTTAGTACAGTACTCTATACACAGAAATTTATAAATTGTACGTTGATTGATTCAACTGACCATTGATAAATTAAAAGAGTCCTTGAAAACTGATTTTATTCATTTGTTTTTCAGCATGCTAGATCTTAACCTTTAGTTAGGAGATGATTTGCATCCCTTTTATTCATTTTTTTTTTTAAGATTTGGAAACATATGTTCAGTTTTTCTCTTTGTTCTCCAGCTATTTATTTCTCTTTGTCCTTCAGCCCAAATTTTACTTACCCAACAGGTATATGATATTCTTCATTGTGTAGTTACAAACTTGCTTATTGATTTTATTTTAGTGTTTATTCCCATTAGTCCATATTCTTTTGTTTGTCTTAGATTGTACGCTCCTAGAGAGCATTTTGGGTAACTAGGTGACACAGGGCCCAGAAAGATTCATCTTCCTGGTTCAAATCTGGCCTTTGTGACCCAGGACAAGGCACTTAACCCTGTTTGCCTCTGTTTCTTCATCTGTAAAAATGAGCTGGAAAAGGAAATGACAAACCACTCCAGTATCTTTGCCAAGAAAACCTCACATGGGGTCACAAAGAGTAGGACACGACTGAAAACAACTGAACAATAAATGAGGGCATTTTATATAGTGTCCAGCACAGTGATAGATTTAGATGCTTTTAAATTTTCTTGTCTGTAAGATGGATATTATATCAATATAACAGAGTTACAGTAAAGATTATGCACATGTAATATGAGTTCAAGAACCATAAGTAATAAGTACAGTAAAAGTTTATGGATAAGTTAGATATCAGTGTTGCTTATAAAATAAAATTCTATTCATTGATAATATATATTTTTCTCTCTTTTTTCTGAATGAGGGCAGTTTTTTAGTTCATTCCTCAGCTTTCTTCAAAGCACTTCAATTTGGCTTGTGTTCAAAATGCCAATGACTTATATGAAAATTATTTTAACAAATTATCTCAATATATTTGTACTTTCAGGTTGGTGATAGTATTGTTCACAAAGCTAGAGAAACCTTGGAACGAGCTATAAAACTGGTGAATGATACAAAGAAATGGGGTGCAAGAGTTGTATATGGTGATACTGACAGGTAATGAATGATTTGTTAAAATATGCCTCTTAAAGTAGTCATCTGTTTGAAATGATTTAAAAGTAGGTCTTCCTGAAAGTGGGGACCTATCAGTGCCTTCCAGCCCTAATAATCCTGTGGTAGGGATGGGTCCCTTTTGTCATATGTGAGGGATCATTTTATCATTTGGAAAAACAGCATTAATAGGACATGACTCGTGACACGAAGTTAACCTACAAAAATCAGGGCTCAGCTGGCCCCCCACTCATGTTTGGAGTCACAGTTTTAGACTGAGTGAGTGAAAGCAAAGAGCCTTCTCTGCCCATTGGTTATAGAGATGTGAGGAATGATACCATCTAATTTTTCATCCGTAGTCAGAATACATTTTTATGCTATGTTCAAGGTGATGTGAAGATATAATAAATCTATGAGAAAAACCATAAATCCCTCTATGTATCATGTTTATTCATGTAATGGTCACACTTTTTATGTTGTTTTTGTCAGTCCAAAATAAACTTTACAGTCATTTTGCAAATATAGCTACAAGAGTAACATGCTACATTAGTATATGATTTGCAGAATTTACTCACTTTCCCTTTTTGTAAATCAGGAAAATATTTTTCTTCTGCAGTCCTACAGTACCCTTCCCATTTTCCGCTGTCAGTGATCACTAATCGTCATTTTTCACAGTGATTTTTCAATATTTTGGTGGGATGTAGTTTATCTTCATCTTGTGATCTGAACTTACTGACGCTGGCTGAATACTTCCTTAATGGCTCCCTACTTTAATGTCTTGTGGACTGTTTTTGTCCTGTCCCTTCCAGTTCAACAATCATTGTCCTTGGAAGAGAAAACAAAGGCAAAATAGAAGTTAAGCAGCTATGCCTCAACTCCATATCATTATCCCCTTCAACAACCCCCATTCCTCACAAAAAAAGCTTTTTGTAACACTTAGTATGCATGTCACTTTTTTCACCATGCCATGCCCAGTTTTCATATTTATTCTATATTACCCACTTGCACTTTTATTAAACTCCAGCATGTCTACTAAAACTATAAACCGGTTAATGAGTTCTCATTACATCCACATAAGTCTCCTTAGACATCTTTCCTTTTCTTCTTACTCAAATTATTTCTCATTCTGTATTTAGAACTTCCTTTCTTAGGTACAAAATTATAGGTAATTAGATCCTACTTACCCTTTTTCTTTAGATATCTGCTTTCCTAAATCAAAAGTATAGTCAGGTCTGTACCTTTCTTTTCATTTCTTGTTACAAATTCTAAAATATAGCAGTCATTTTCTACCCTAGTTCTCAGTATTTCTACTCTGCATGCTTAGTAGTCAGAATCAGGTCCACGACAGAAAGATAATGGATATTTTTCATCATTATAGGGAGGGAACAAGTATTAAGCACTTACTATGTACCAGACCCTATGAGAATCACTTTACAAACATTTCATTTAATCCTCACAACAAACCTGTGAGAGTGGGTACTATTATTATCCTCGTTTTACTTAAGAAAACGGAGGTGGACAAAGGCCAAGTGATTTTCCCAGCGTCACACAGCAAGTGTCTGAGGTCTGATTTGAACTCAGGTCTTCCTGATTCCAGTGTACTGTCTATTTACCACCAACCTCCCTCCATGCCAAAAGGCATGCTTCCCAAACTCCTCTTCTGTTTCTGCTTTCTGTTCAGCTGGCCTGTGAAATTTTTTAAAAACTTTCATTTCAGTTATTCCTTAGATTGAATTTCACCCAAATGCTTTCAACCGTGCTTTGTCCCTTTGCTTCCTGGGATCTCCTACTCCCCCTTTACTAAGTCTGTTTCCTTTAAATAAGGTATCTTTCCTAACTATAGTCTAGTCATGGGTCCCATCAGGTGTCAGTCAGATCTGTGCTTTACTTTGCCTTGCTTATTTGCCATACTTTATACACTTGTGTCTAGAGATCTGAAGTCATGTGCTCATTGTTGGCTCCTATCTACAATTTTTTTTGGCCTGTGAATATTGAGTTTTTCTAATATTTTTCCTCTTCCTGCATCATAGCCACTTTCTACAGTATTGAGCTTGGTAGGTAGACAGAAGCATTGTTCTCCTGCTCACTTGCTTACCACATTCTGAGACATGTGTTCAACACCGTAACTTTTCAAGCACAGCATAACAATTTGAATAGTCCTTTGAAATTTGTTGTAATAGGAATTAATTTGTAATTGCAATTTAAAAGGTGTGAATCCTGTGTTGATTACTATTGTTATCTCAATCCTAAGACAACCTAGAATTTAAGACAGTTATACCTCTTTTAATATTCACAGTAGAAAAGTGATTGTCTTGAGCCATAAATGCAATAAATTGGTAAAAATAAAAAAAGGTTAGGGCAGTGTAACAAAAACATCAGTAACAGGGTAAAAGAAAATTAACATTTCTAAATTTTCTCTTATTCTAAATCAATTCCATAATCACAGACATAGGTTCTTGGTCACAGGAAATACTGGGAAAAAATATATTGGGGCTAATACAAAGTCATCCTCACTGGATAAATGGCTTAGGTACTAATAATCAACTAATGAATTCATTTTCATTTATGACAGACAGCACAGTAGTAAACAGTAGTAGCAAGAATAATAGAGTTTTTAGTTGGAAGGCACAGCATTGAATTACTTCTACCCCAGGATTTTATAGCTAAAAGATGAAACTCAGAAAGAGGAAATAAATTGCCTAGGGTCACAGACCTGGTTACTGAGAGCCCAGAAGAATCCTCGAGGCTCTTAATTCTAAGTCTAAGGCTCTTTTCAAAGGTCCCATGATGTCACTCACTTACACTGCTGCCACTTACTCTAGGCCATGTACCAAAGGGAGAAACAAAGAGAGAACTGGTGAAAAACCTAGAGACGAGTACTTCTTGAAGATAGATATCTGGTCAAATGAGAAGAGAGTATGTTCCTTCACATCAAAAATTCCTTTGCTTTCCTCATTGCTTCTGAGCTCTCCTCTAGTAGGGTTTCTCAGAGCATCATCTTAAGCATCATTCAGAATGGGAAAGTAGGCAGGGCAGGACCGAGCATTGTGAGTCAGCCTCATGTGCATGTCAGGGACAGCAGCGGTCCCTGCCCCAGCACAGCAGCCTGAAACATCCTCCAAAGAGTTAACATTGAAGGGTCACTCAAGGGTGTAGGCACAATGGCAGTGTCTTCAGCAGTGATGACCATGGCAGGAGGGAAAGATGAAAGGCACCTAGACTGAGTTGGGACACAGAACACCTCACAACATTAAAACAGCTGAAGACGCTAAACCAGATCATCTTTCCAGTCAACTATAATGACAGGTTCTGCAAGGACTTGCTGGAGGTTGACAGAATAGCAAAACTTCCTTATTTCAAAGATTTTGCAGTGCAGTATTCTGCAGGGTAGCTTGTTCACATAATCAGAAGAGACTTGACATCATATCTGATGATACCTTACCCATGACTAGGGAGTAGGAACTAAATTGTTGAATTGTGTCTTAAACATCTAGAGAACTTTTGACACCTGTCTGCATGTCCAGACCAGCAGGGAGTCTAGAATTGCCTTTTAAAGGGAATTTGGTATTGAAATTATTATAATGAAGAAGAGCTATTAAAAGAGAATAGAGCTAGTTTCTTCTCTTTGCCAGAATGCAGATGCACAAAAGTGCAAAAGACCAACTGAAAAAATTACGAATGAACTTTCTTGCACTTGCTTATCACCAAGTAAAAGAGAGACCCTTTGTCTTCTCTTGTCTTTCCCTTTTAGGTGCGTTTTTTCCCTGAATGTTATTTCTTTTCCTCTCTTTTGTTCCTTTCCTCCAAAATCATAATACAAATTCTGTGGACTGTAAAATCAATTACATTTGGGGTGGGTTTTTGGGGAAGGGGTTGTGAGGGTGGGATAAGTAAAGGCTCAGGTGTCTCTTTAGTTTCACAGTTGTAAAGGACAGGTGGTCCTCAAAAAGAATTTGGAAGTTTTAATTTCATATTTAATTCTGAGTATTTTTATGTTCTGCTTTCACTTTGAAGGGCAGATAGTAACAAATTGTTTTCTCCTGCTATGAAAAAAATTAATATCTTGTCCTCTAATTCATAGACAAATTTGGGGTTTGTAGTGTTTGGGATTTAAAAAAAAAAATCTCATCCTGTCAGATTTTCAAGCATTTGGAGCATTGTTAACTGTAAGAAATATTAAGCAAATCAGTCCCAACTAGACATGGATCTAAGGTGTCTGAGCTTTTAATGAGATGCTCATCATTTTATTAAAAGTATGTGAAGTGGGCTTGGATGATGATTTATGCATCTATCAGCTTTTTTCCCTTAAAATTATAATATTATTGTCCTTGTATGAAGAGTTTTAATGGCATTTGAAGACATGACAGATTGCATAGGTCCCCTGTGACACAATCCATAGCCATCTTAGTTTTCAAGAGGAGAGAGGTCCTGAACGACTGAGTCTAGTGATTCTAGTCATTGACCACATTAAATATTTACAGATTAGTCTACAGTAACTTAAAACTAAGCTGTGCCTAAGTGAAGAGGCACAAATTTTCACACGTCAGACAAAATTAAGATTGTGGTTCCTAAAAAAAAAAATTTCCCATGTTTGAGTTAAAAACCTATTTAGGTTTGAGAATTTTCAGACTTTTTGTAAGCTTCTAGAAGTCAGCATAGGTTATAATATGTATCTGATTAATCTGAGATCAATTTTCACTTCCATTTCTAAAACCATTTGCAGGGAACCATCATTATTCCTACGAACATGACCTTTAAAGTGATTGTTGTGTAACCTATGTCACAGACTAGACTCACTGTGAACAAGTACGAATTATATGAGGAAAGAAAAAACTCTGAGTATATATGTCCTTTTGCTGGGAAGGACACACTGTTGGGGGAAGGATGACCCCACATTAGCAGAAGGTTAATCTGAAAGCTCTCATACCAGAAATTTTTGAGAGAATGTGAAGGTCAGTAATAGTCATGAACCTTATATCAAACTTGCCCATTGAAGAAGAGAGGAATTTGAAAGAGAAAAGGAAATGAAAAATGTTTCCTGTACCTCATCAAGATTAATAGGATACTGAAAAAGTGTCTCCTATGGAGTTATTTTGGTATGTAGTAATTGTCATTACAGCAAATGTCATTACCTCTGGTGTTTTGTTTTGGGAAAAGAGGAATCCCATTAATTGAAAGACCACAAGAGAAAACATCCACTAATGCTTTAACAATTAAAAGTTTCCTTAGAATCATAATCAACAAAGTTTTCAGGGGGAAGAGCCTGCAAAGAAAGAATCTATTCAAATAACACATTTATGCAGACAGAAGTTTTCTATGAGAAAAGTTGTTTTCAAACTTTGCCCAGTAGCTTGGTCACCAATTGAAACAATGAAAAAATGTTAAAAACAGAATTAAAATGAACAGAAATATCAGGAAGCTGGTACAGAGCAGAGAAAAGAAAAACTCCCTCATTTGGGGGGAGGAAAAACTTTACAAATACTTAGGAGGGTAAGTATATTCAATGCAGTCAAGGACTTAACATGACATTGTTCTTACATCAGAAATAAATTTAAGTGATATTTTGTTGTGACTAGAAAAAGAAGAAGAATGGGATGTCACGTTAACTCATCACTTTGGAGCTATCTAAGTGATAGGTTGATCTCCTGTAATGAGCTAAACACAAACTTGGAAAATGAGGTGCTGAGAAATCTTCAGCCCGTTCAGGAGACAGCCTACTTTAGGTTAGGCAGAGTTTACCATTTCAAACTCCATTCTGTATGATTAATGAAGCATAGAATTCAGATCAAAACAATAAAATAGCTTTTCTTTCCAAAGTGAAATCAGATCCGGACATCTCATTCTTTCACATCCCTCCTAATCGTTGCTTAACTAATAGGCAGCAATCACCTAGTTTGTTTAGCAATGAAAAAATTTGTCAAAGAAGGAGATCCATCACCACCCAAAACCTTTGAAAACAACAAAAAGTTCTTTGGATTCTAGTGTTAACTTTAATGCAAGAGGTTTATTTATCTCCCAAATATTAAAAGTTAAGCCTGAAGCTGTCTGTTCCTACTGTCCTTATCTTGATAGAGTATTTGGCATTTTTCTTTGATACAGTATAGTTAATTATACAATGGAGTTTTATCCTTGAGTTTATCTATGTAATCTACATGCCTCCAAAGTCCACACCATGGACTATAAATATGATGTGATACAGAAAGAGCAACATTCACTTATTTTTCAAAACTAGCCCTTCTGACTTACTAAAGTTGAACTGTTTACATTCCTACATGGAAAGACAATATTTGTAACTCTTGAAACTTTTCAGTATCTGGATACTGGGTGGGATTACACACACACACATGCACACACACACACACACACACACACACACACACATAGAGACAGAGTGCACAGAATGAATTGAAGAGGATGGGATCATATTTTAAAAAAAATGAAATCAAGCAGTGAGAGAGAAATATATTGGGAGGAGAAAGGGAGAAATGGAATGGGGCAAATTATCTCCCATAAAAGAGGCAAGCAAAAGACTTATTAGTGGAGGGATAAAGAGGGGAGGTAAGAGAAAAACATGAAGTTTACTCTCATCACATTCCACTAAAGGAAGGAATAAAATGCACACTCATTTTGGTATGAAAACCTATCTTACAGTACAGGAAAGTAGGGGATAAGCAAGGTGGGGGGGATGATGGAAGGGAGGGCATGGGGAGGAGGGAGCAATTTGAGGTCAACACTCATGGGGAGGGACAGGATCAAAAGAGAATAGAAGTAATGGGGGACAGGATAGGATGGAGGGAAATATAGTTAGTCTTACACAACATGAATATGATGGAAGTCATTTGCAAAACTACACAGATTTGGCCTATATTGAATTGCTTGCCTTCCAAAGGAAAGGGGTGGCGAGGGAAGGAGGTAAAGAAGTTGGAACTCAAAGTGTTAGGAACAACTGTCGAGTAATGTTCTTGCCACTAGGAAATAAGAGATACAGGTAAAGGGGTATAGAAAGTTATCTGGCCCTACAGGACAAAAGAGAAGATGGAGACAAGGACAGAGAGGGATGATAGAAGAGAGAGCGGATTGGTCATAGGGACAATTAGAATGCTTGGTATTTGGGGGGGGGGGGGACAAAAGGGGAGAAAATTTGGAACCCAAAATTTTGTCAAAATGAATGTTAAAAGTTAAATAAATAAATAAATAAATTTAATTTAAAAAAAAAAAAACTAGCCCTTCTGATTTTCTGTTAGTAGTTTTTATCTATAATCTTGACCTGATACCTTTTCTTTGTAGTCATTCCTATACCCCATGCTTAGTTATCACTATTATTCTTGACTATGTATATACAAAGCCTTAACTTTGTACTTAATGACTCTCCACTGATTCTGCTCTGATACCTGAACGTTTATGTGGTTGAAACAGAAAAGTTAATTGTCTTGAAGATTTTTAATCAAAGAGCATACCACAAGCAGTCAAGAAAGGCATGATAAAGCATTAAAGTTCATATGTGGGAGAAGCTAATGAATAATAGGAAAGTTAGGAGATCTGTTATCCGGGAATGTTGTTTTCAAGAAGATATCTTCTAACAGTTACTTCCTAATTATATTACTCCATTTTAATCCCTTTAGTATGTTTGTACTACTGAAAGGAGCCACTAAGGAGCAGTCTTTTAAAATTGGTCAAGAGATTGCTGAAGCTGTTACTGCTACCAACCCTAAACCAGTAAAACTGAAGTTTGAAAAGGTAAGAAGAAATCTATTCTCATGCAACACTAATATTCCCATACTAATTTAATAGACCTACTTTCAGGATAAATGATATGTATCTTATGTATCTCTAAAACTCTTTAAAACTCTTTTTAAATTGATGTTCTTAATTTATTGTTTCTCAGCATTTTTTCAGTGGTGCTTTCATGTAGGCAAAAATCACATAACAGGACTAAAGCTTAATGTGAATATTATAAAAAAAAAATCTATTGAACACTGAACTATAATAATAGCTCACACTTATATAGAACCTTAAGGTTTATAAAACACTGAGAAAAAAGTGACAATTCCTGCTCTCAGGGATCATACAATCTAGTAACAGATTGAGATACATAACAGTATTCCTTTATAGGACAATATATGAGAAATACTATATAAGTGATGTAGAGAAAATACAAAATACAGAAAAGGAGAATTACAAACTACAGCAGGCTGAAGTTATCAGGGAATACATCAGAAAAGAGATGGAGAGGGATTTGGGCCATTGGGTGGCTAGTATTTCAGTAACCTGAAATGAGCTGAAATCATTACTGCCACTGCTTGGGAAAGGTCTGCATGGGCAAGAGGTATTCCAGGAAGAACAGACTATGAATAAAAGGCAAGAAAGCATTATCCACTGGAGAAGAGCCAATACCTCAAATAGACTATAGTTCCTGTGGAGAACAGATAGCCGACAAGACTAGAAAGGTCACCAGTTTGGGGCCAGACTGAGGAATCTGCTTTGTGTCAGTGGGGAGCCATTAAACGAGCTATTGATCAAGGGAGTGCCCCGTTCAAAGCAGCACATGTGGGAGACTGTCATGATGATAGCATGGATCAGAGTGAGTAACCAGATAGGAGCTAGAGAAGTCAGTCAGGAGGCAATCACATATTCCAGGAAGCAAATGATAAGAACCTGGACTGGGGTGAGGGCAATGTAGTTAAAAAGACAGGGACAAATGGAGAAGATACTTCTAAGGAAGAGTCAGCAGGATAGTGATTAATTGGATGTCAGAAATGAAGAAGAGGGAGAAACCCAAGATTACCCTCAAGCTCTGAGCCAAATTAACTAGGATAATTAATAGAAATGAGGCAGTAACAATGGAGGAGGTGTTTAGGCATCAGTGAGTTCAGTTTTGTAGATCTTGGGTTTAAAGTATAGATAGGAAACATATATGGAGATATTCAGCAAACTACTATAAATGCAGACCAGAACATTGGAGGAAAAGCCGGATGAAGCTAAAGATATGGGAATTATCCACCACAAAAAAGTGATGTTTGAAGTCATAGAAGTGATTAAGTTCTCTGGGGAAGAAAAAGTATATATAGAGTCATGAGAGATTCCTAAGGGCATAACCTTGAGAATACATTCCCATATGGGAAGTAGAAAGACAAAAATAATGTATAGAAAGTTATAGAGAAAAAGTGATTTTAAAATGCAGAAAGACTACAAGAAGAATGTTGGGGAAGCCACGGGAAGAAACAGATTAAAGAAAGGGCTCATCAGCCATGTCAGATGCTACAGAGAAGTTAAGAAGAATGAGTTATAAGAAAAGCCAATTGAGTTTAACAATTAGGTGCTCATTGGTGGCCTTTGGGAGAGCAGTTTCAATCTTATGAGAGGTCAGAAGTCAAATTTCAAGGGGGCAAGGGTAGGTATTTGAAGAAATGGAGGCAACAAGGACAGGGTTTTCTTTGAACAGGTTTGGTGAAAAGTATGGAGAGTGACAGCATAGTAGCTTGAAGATGGTGATAGAACTGAAGGAATATGGACTAAGGGAAGGAAGGAGTGGGGAGTTAAGTGAAAGCTATGCAGATTTGCAGGCAGAGGCCAGGGGGGAGGAAAGGACAGGAGACAGAATAATTGATAGAATAAGGTCCTGTAGGAAGCCAAAGGGAATTCGATGAAGAGCACAAAGTGTAGGAGTTAGCCTTGGCAAAAAGGAAGGATACATCTTTCTTTGTCATAGGAGGATATTAATTCTGATACCTCGATTTAACCTTGAAAATGTTGTGTTAACTGGCTTTCCCAAGTACTTCAGAATAATCATGGCCTTGCTTATTTTGTGAAATTTGATCATAAGGCACTCTACTATTCATGCATCTGACTGTAATCCACATTCTTAGATTTATACTGGGTCATCATTTAGAACTAGAAGGAATCTCAGAGGTCATATTGTCCAGCATCCTCCTTTTGCTTGCCCAGTGCCACACAGGAACTAAGAAGTTTTTGGATAAAATGGAAATATAATTTTGTAAACAGATGACTTCCAGTAGGGACAGAATAGAGTAAGAAGGCATTTTGTTTTTTTCTGCAGGTTTATTTGCCCTGTGTCTTGCAAACCAAAAAGAGATATGTGGGTTACATGTATGAAACACTGGATCAAAAGGACCCTGTATTTGATGCAAAAGGAATTGAGACAGTTAGAAGAGATTCCTGCCCTGCTGTTTCTAAGGTAAACACTGGCTATCTTCTCATCCTTTGAAGATGATGTGGCAGAGCAGACTGTGAAGTATACAGCTTGTTTGTGAAAGCCAAACCACCAATTCTGTTGTTCTTAATTAACAAGAAAGTCCTAGATCATTGAATCATTCTATAGGTAATCCAAGTTCCATTTTAGCTATTGTCTCAGTTTTCTCCCACACCTCATCTTTACTAGAGCTGCTAAAGAAAAAGCAAAACAACTCCATATTCCACTGCCCATCCTCTAATGGAAGGATCAGTGAATAATAAAATATTTAAAACATTACCAGAAAGGAGGAAAAAAGAGAATATAGGGGCCTTAAATTATTCTCAGCCCCAAAGTGATTGAGAGCTGATTGTATTTACACTTCATTAGCCAACTACAAATAAGATTTCTTTTTTATTTCTTTCTTTATTTATTTTTAGTTTTCAGCATTCATTTCCACAAGATTTTGAGTTTTAAATTTTCTCCCCACCTCACCCCTCTCCCCACCCCAAAACACCGTGCATTCTGATTACCCCTTCCCCCAATCTACACTCCCTTCTATCACACCCCCTTCCTTCTCTTATCCCCCATCTTCTCTCTTTTCTTGTGGGGCAAGATATATTTCTATACCCCATTACCTGTATTTCTTATTTCCCAATTTTATGCAAAAACAATTCTCAACATTTGTTCCTAAAATTTTGAGTTCTAACTTCTCTCCCTTCCTCCCTCCCCACCCATCCCCACTGAGAAGGCAAGCAATTTAACATAGGCTGTGTATGTGTAGTTTTGCTTAAAACTTCCATAATAGTCATGTTGTGAATGACTAATTATATTTCCCTCCATCCTATCCTGCCTCCCCGTTTATTCTATTCTCTCTTTTAACCTTATCCCTCCCCAAAAGTGTTTACTTCTAATTACAAATAAGATTTCTGTACTATAGCAGTTAAAACTTTCCAATTCCTCAACCATTTTAAATCTTAATTTCTTTTCAGTTTTTTCCCTATCCAGCTTAGTCGCTGTGTAGTGCTTCTAAATCAGGTTAAACTGGTGTTCTAATAGAGTGCAGTATTATCCACAGCAAGGTACATGAGAACATTAAATTCATCCTGAATTGTAAGCCCTTTTCATGTGTTAATGTGTGGAGGTGAGATATAGCTCAATAGCTAAGCGGAGCTGAGTGGCTAGAAGATACCTTAAAAATCAGAGTGAGAACGCCAGAGTTATAAGGGACCTTGGAAATTCATGTAATCCAATCCCTTTATTTAAAACCATCATCTGTTCTTTCTTCTATCTGGACACAGACCTGCATCTTAACCTAAACCAACCCCTTACCTTCTGAATATGTGCATGTATTTTGAATAAATTAATGAGCCCACGTTTTTAATACTGACAGACCCCAGAACTTGATAATGAATAAGACACAGAACCTTTCACTTGTATTGGTTTAAGCTTAATCTATTTGTCAATAAAGGCTAGTTTTATCCAGTGAGCTCTTTATTGTTCTTCATGAAATAAATTCAGTTAATTTCCACCAAAAGCATATCTAATTCAGCAACCTTTCACATACCACTAATTGGCAAGACTGCTAAAAGACCAAAAATTGAATAGACAATGAAATGTGTCATACTCCTTGTCTACCTTCTCTACCAGAGTACAGTCAGTACAAAGATGGAGAGACAAAG
Source organism: Notamacropus eugenii (assembly GCF_028372415.1). Lineage (NCBI taxonomy): Eukaryota > Metazoa > Chordata > Mammalia > Diprotodontia > Macropodidae > Notamacropus > Notamacropus eugenii. The sequence continues at coordinate 191,424,098 of NC_092873.1, read as the reverse complement.
AATTGCAAATGTATGAAATCAAGCCTGACTTCTTATGTCTCCGTTACGTCAGCTCTTTTAGAAAAACCTCTGAGTTTTTCATTGTTCAGGCTTTGATTCTGATCATACTGAAAATTTCTGACAGATATCCCATTCCAGAATGATTTTTATAAGTTTTGTGTTGATTTTTGTCACTCAGGAAAGGAAAAGGAATTATGAAAATTCTAATAATTTTTAATACAGATAGTATGTATGACAGATTAAGTAGCGACAACTTTACTGAGGAGTTGAAATTATAATTGATATGTAGTGTATGAATAATATATCCATAAGTAAAAGTATGAAATGGTGTCATAACACATTTATCTTCTTTTTAAGATACTTGAGCGTTCTATCAAGCTGCTATTTGAAACAAGAGATATAAGTCAAATTAAACAGTACGTTCAGCGACAATGTATTAAGCTATTAGAAGGAAAGGCCAGCCTACAAGATGTTATCTTTGCAAAGGAATACAGAGGGAGTTTCTCTTACAAACCTGGAGCCTGTGTGCCAGCTCTTGAGCTTACAAGGTAATGATTACACATGGCAAGGGACAGAATAGCCATTCCCCTTCATCTCAGAAGACAGTGTCATATACCAACTTAGTTTAGTACCAAGTGTTTCTCACAGGTCCTAAATAAATGATTTGAAATCCTGTCTTAAGGTTACTTTTTCACAGCAAGTATTAAAAGCCCTTCTGAGTCCAAAGACACAAACAGAATTATCTTCTCACCCTTTTGCTTGAGTCCCAAAAAAAGGGAATAGCTTCCCACTCTATGCATACATTCACTTCCTTTATAAGGTCTGGAAAAGCATTGCACAGGTGGCCTCTTTATTTTGGGGGAAGGCGAAGTATCACCCTTTTTGTGTTCCTATTGACCAATTGACATGCTGAATTCCAGTGGAAGTAATTTATAGGCTAATGTTCTTTCTTTCATATGCTTCATAACAACCTAGACTGACCATTTTAAAGCTTTCTCTGATGCATAGATTTCTCTACTAAGGCAATTTGAGAAGATTGCTTTGCTTTCTGAAATGAGAAAAAAATACCTGACATTTACATGTACATGTGTATATATAAATATAAACATATACACACATATATACATATGCACACATACATACACATGTAAAGTATGCAGAGCACGTTAAATACATCATCTCTTTTGACCTTTGCAACAAGCTTCTCACTGATATTGACTAACATGTTTTAATCCAATTGATATTGTAAACTTTGATTTCTTAAGAGCTTTATTTTACAGATAGCCATGACTTTCAGCAGGGGCAGCTAGGTGGCATAGTAGATGGAGTACCTGGCCTGAGATCAGGATGCCTTATCATCCTAAATTCAAATGGGGCCTCAGATACTTACTAGCTGTGAGACCCTGGGCAAGTCACTTAACCCTCTTTGCCTCATTTTCCTCATCTGTTAAAGGAGCTGGAGAAGGAAATGGCAAACCTTTGCCATCTTTGCCAAGAAAACCCCTAATGGGGTCACGAAGAGTCAGACGTGACTAAAATGACTGAATAACAACAAAATGCCCTTCAGCAGACTCATATCCAAAAAATATTTAAGTACCTTCTGTAGCACAGAATAATACATGATAAATGCATATGAAGAGTATAGAAAAGTGTTATCTGAAATTTTGAGGGGAAAAGTCACTAATGACTGGTCAGATATTTTTTTAGGTAAAAAAGTGGATGGGATGTAGAATCTAGAACTGGAAGAGACCTAGGAACCACCCAGTGGTTCTAAAACTCTTTGATTTTAAGACCCTCTTTAAAAAACTTACAGTCCTAAACAACTTTTGTCTGTGTGGTTTTTCTATCTATATTTAACTATATTCAAAAGGAAAACATCTTAGTAGGAATAGGAAAATAGTGTTTGGTTGGTTTTCTTAAGGCAGCCTGTTATTGCCCAGGGTCACACAGCTAGTAAATGTCTGAGGCCAAGATTTGAATTCAGATCTCCTCCTGACCCCAGACTTGGAGCTCTGCCCACTGCACCCTAGGAGAATAATTTTGACCTTAAGGATCTCCAGAGATCCCCGGACCATACTTTAAGAACCACCGATCATGTCTAGTCCTGTCACTTTACAAATGAACAAGTTGAAGATCCTGGGACAACAAACCCCCCAGGTCACAAAAACAGTCATTGTCAAACCCAGAATGTGAACCAAGCTTTCCAGTTCCAGACCAGTGCTCTTTCCACTACATTACAGTTGGGTTTTAAAGAACATAGAGGTGTTTGGGGCACTGTTGGACTAGGGGACATTGTGATAAAAGGTATCTATTGTAGTACAGTTTGCCTGGAGCATATAGATTATCTAGAAGGAAGTGATATGAGATAAGGGAGATAAAAGATGGTCAAAGTGAGGCCCGAGTATGAGCGATGTTCCTTGAATGGGAAACAAAAGAGTTTGAACGTTAATCAGTAGGTAATAGGGAGCTGTTGGAGAATGTTGAGTAATCTGCACATAAGGAGTAACCCTAAAGGATCAGGATACTCCTAGCAGCAGTAAGTACTAGGTAGTGCAAAGGAAGAGGTCCAGATTATTTCTGAGGTCATTGTGTAAATCTTTTAAATTTGCCTCAGTTTGCTTGGGAGGTAGCATCAGCAGAGATTTGTGTTTCTAGGGTACCACATCTTCACGTTTTGTTGTAGTATAGTACCCTTCTTTAAATTCAGTGCTTTTTGTGAGTCAGATATAAACATTTGTGTATTCTTTTAAATAGGAAAATGCTTGCTTATGATCGACGCTCTGAGCCACGAGTGGGAGAGCGAGTGCCATATGTCATTGTGTACGGCCTACCAGGTGTGCCTCTAATCCAGTTGGTACGGCGGCCAGTTGAGGTCCTACAAGACTCCAGCCTAAGGCTGAATGCAACCTATTATATTACAAAGCAGATCCTTCCACCCCTGGCAAGAATATTCTCACTTATTGGTATTGATGTCTTCAGTTGGTACCATGAATTACCAAGGGTAAGTGTATCAGGTACTATTGATGTGATACTCGAAAAGGATTTCACATTTAAAAGTTCTTATAAAAATGAAAATGATATTTATCTGAAGTTACAGTAAAAATGAGAGCATATAAGCATTTTATAAATTCTGATGGATTCTGATCGTGTAAATGAAAATACTGGCACATCTGAGTTGCTTAAAAAAGGAAAACTGGAATCTTCTACAAACCCCTTTTTAGGTTCTTCCAGGTTGCCTTGATGGCTGAAATGGTGGAATAAAACAGACGCACCAATGGGAAAGACTTAACTGCCAGAGAGTTATCCATAATGTCTTTAGCAATAGGAAATATGATTACAGGAACAAGAAAATGCTTTGTAACAGGCATAAGGGATTGTATTCGTTGTAAAGTATTGTGATGGAATGCATGACATTCCGGATAGGTTTTCTAGAAAAGGAGACAGCTTTAATTGGTGTGCTCACTGGAATAACAAAATAAATAGTTTTTCATAGTACTTCATTGATGTAATATATGAGATGATTTCTCTTGGAACTACCTGGAGGTTTGGTGTTTTTAACTAATGAATAAGATTATGTTAGTTATTCCAAGTCAGTTGGCTTAGAAAATGTCTGTGGATCGACTGTACCTCTAAGACCCAGGATTCTGTGAATCATTAGTGTGTACAAACTCAGATCACAGAAAGTAGATGGAATGAAGCAGGCTGATGACTAAACTTAAATCTTGTTCTACTTCCTTAACTGCTTAGGTTTTCAGTCTAAAGAATAATAACCGTGAAAGTTGTCTTTGGAGTTGTATGGCAGAAAATTTAAGGTAGTCATCATTCATAATCTTACTACTCAGTAAGAGGTTATGGATAATTGCTTCATATCACATTGCTCTGGGGGACACTAATTATTCAACAATGTTTGTTTCAAGGATATCATGGAGGCATTTGTTGAAGATTGACTTAAATCTCACCTTTAAGTATTTGGTTAGAGGCCTAAAAAATACTCAGAGGTGGATATGAAGCAATTTAGTATAATGTTACTTTCAACTGTAAAAAAAGTAAATGCAGTGTTAATTATTGTATTACATAGTATGTATTACATAGTGTTAATTGTATGTAAGCAAGTTGTATGGTTACACAGTACTGCCAATTAAAATTAAAAATATATTGGGCCTGTCCAAGTCATAGTTTTTAAAATATATTGCATTAATCTTTGTTCCTCACTCCCTAAGGAGTCTGAAAATTATTATATAACCTCTACTAGTCTTGTTTCCAGTAGCCTAACTTTTACTTTGCTTCTATAAATATTCAGATACCCCCATATGTACCATGTCTTTAAGGTGACAGATGCCTTAATATCCCAATCAGAAAGTTAATTGGCAAGTGACCATTTTAGGCTAGAACAGTGGTTCTGAAAAAATGTGGCCTCAGGTTCCCCAAGCCTGTTTCGGGGATCCATGAGGTAAAAGCAGTTTTCATAAAAACACTAAGATGTTTTCATATCTAAAATAGTAAATATTGATAGATATGACTAATATAAAGCAAATCTCTTTGCGATCCTCAAAAATTGATGAGTGTAACATGGTTCTGAGATAAAAAAGTTTAAAAACTGTTCATGTAGAAATGGAGATGCACAGAACCTATTATTACCATGACTTTTGTAAGCTGGTAACTAGAACTATTGGTCTCCCTAGTGAAACTGGTGGAGTTTTATTCTTTTCTGAACTTATCTGATTCCAGATCCAGAAAGTCACCACCTCCTCCCACAGTGAACATGAAGGCCGAAAAGGCACCATCTCACAATATTTTACTACCTTACACTGTCCTGTGTGTGATGAACTAACTCAGCATGGGATCTGTAGTAAATGTAGAAGCCAGCCACAGCATGTGGCAGTAGTTCTCAACCAAGAAATTCGTGAGTGGGAACGTCAACAAGAACAGCTGGTAAAGGTAACAGATTCAGAATCTTAAATAAGCATTTTCTTCCATGGCAGTTGAATCAACTCAGAAGCACAACATAGGATATTTATTTCAATTCAACATGCATTTACTAAATGCCAGACACAGTGTTAAGTGCCCCCAAGGGACTTAAATTCTATTCAGAGTAAACAGGATTATGGGATACCTGTACTTAGAAAATGTGATACAAAATAGATATAGAGTAATTTCCAGTGGGAGGGCACATGTCTAATATGAAGACATGGGGATCCTTAAGCCATATTGGAAAGATAGAAAGCAAAGTAGTAGTTAAATCTGTTTTATAATTAGCAGCCATCCTCACAAGAAAGACAATGGAATGAAATTAAGTCCTAGAACTTGGGCTGAAATTATACATAGCAGCAGCATTAGAATATATTGACACTAAAGAAAAATATTTTTTGCATCTACTCAAATATGCTTCAGTACTGAGAGAAACCAAGAAAAAAGGTCTAATTGCCCTCTCCAACTCACCACATACTTCATTCCATTGTTTTCCTGTGAAATTACATCAAACGTAGAAAGATAGTAATTCCACTAGGTCACATTTCTACAGAGAGAACCTTTCAGTTCCATAACTTGGAAAAATATCGTCAATAAAAAGACAAAACAAAAAAAATTTTGTTGTAAATTAGAAGTATTAGTCTGTTAGAAAAAGTTCACAAATTGAAAATGTATAAAGTATTTACATTTAAGCATCAGGATGTTTTATGTACGGTTTGGATTTTAAAAGTTGTGCATTAAAGTCTCAGGTATTAATAGTATAAAGTGGATAATGTGAAATCAGTCTAGAATAATAAATCAGGGCCAAATTATGATGGATTCATAAATGCGAAAAGAGTTTGTATTCTTTCATAGAGGGCGTAGAGAGCTATCAGTGTTTCTTGAGTGAGAGAATGACATGGTGGGACCTGTATTTTAAGAATATCAGTTTGGTAGCTATGTGGAGCTTGGACTGGAGAAAAAAACACACAAACTCTCTGAGTAATTGGCTCAACAATAGAATAGCTATACAAAGTGGTTCTCAATAGAAAATGTGAATAAAGGAAAAACAGAATGCCTTTAAATGGGCAAAATGGGTTTAATTAGTTGCAAAATAACATGATGGCGGAAGATCATAGGTAGTATGGGATTTTGTAAAAGGAGACTTAATCTGTTTAATACCTTCACAGGGAGGCCAGTTAGGAAACTGTTAGTCCATGAGAAAGGGGATGATGGCTTGGACTAGAGTAACTGTCATGTGAGTAGAGAAGAGTTGAATGGGAAGGATACATTGGGGTTAAAAGCAACAAGATGAAGCATCTACTTCCTTGTTAATATGCGGTTCAGAGGGCACATGGGGTGGGGAAGCAGTGATAAGAGACACTGAGTCAAAGTTTACTCCAGTCTTGTGAACCTGAAAAACTGGAAGAATATTGGTGCCCTCAGCAAAAACTAGAGAAGTTAGGAAGAGAGGTAGAGGCTAAGGGAATGCATTCCATTTTAGACATGCTGGGTTTGAAATGTCTATGGGATGTCTTCGTGGAGATTTCTTTTTAAAAATGTACCTATTTTAATGATCAGCATTCACTTTTATAAGATTTTGAATTCCATTTTTTTCTTCCCTCTTTCCCCCTTTCCCAAGGCTGCAAGCAATCTGATATAGGCTGTACATGTACAATATTATTATGCCTATTTCCACATTAGTCACGTGGTGAAAGAAGAATCAGAAGAAAAGGGGAAAAGGACTTCATGGAGATTTCTAGCAGGAAGTTTGTGATGCTGAACTAGGTCAGGATGAACATGAAAGCTTGATGTCTAGATTTAGGAGTCATCTACATAGAAATGATTGAGTCCATGGGAACTGATGAGATCACTAAGAAAGACTGTAGAGAATGAAGAGAAGAAGGGTGAAGATAGCCTTGGAGTTCACTCATGCATAGGGGGATGGATGTGGATGAGGATCCAACAAAGCAGACTAAGAAGGAAGAGTCAGACTATGGGGGAATCAAGAAAAAATGGTGTTACAAAAACCCAGGGAGAATATTCAGGAGGAGGGAGTGGTCAGTAGTGTCAGATACTGCAGAGTGATTAAAAAAAAAAGGATAAGGACTCAGAAAGGACCAGTGGATTTAACAATTAAGAATTCATTGGTAACCTTGGAGACAGCAATTTCATTCAAGCGGTAGATTTGGAAGCAAGACTACTAGAAGAAATAAGAAATATGAGAGAGTGGAAGCAATGAGTAAAAACAATTGGTTTTTTTTCTAGGAATTTTACTGTGAAAGGGGAGAGGAATATGATGGGATATCTTCAAGGGATCCCAGAGTCAAGTTAAAGTTTTTTAAGGATGAGGACTATTCTGAATATGTTTGCAGCTAATGACAAAAGAGAGAAGGAATCATTGAAGGAGCAGGCTTGTAGAGGAAGCCAAAGGGGATAGAGCCAAGAGCACAAGTAGAAAAAGAGCCTCCTCCAAGACCGGAGGCAAAGGAAAAGAGACTGGAGGCATGATGTTGAAGGGAGATAGACCAACAGACAATAGTAGTCTGTGTGCCAAGCACTGTGCTAAGCACTAGAAATGTAAAAACAAGATGTTCTCCTGAAAAGGAGTTTACACTCTGATGAGGGAAGACACCACATAAGTAGGAAGGGAAGGTGGAAGGCAGGGAAAGGGAAGACAGCCAGTAAGAAGAACGAGGTTAGGAGAGAAGGGAGAATGTGGCTGATAGTTCTAATGATGTGGCATTTTAGGGATATGGACTTAGCAGCCATCAGGTTCATCTCAGGATGGAGCCATTGACAGTGTGGGATGCAGTGTGGCCATTGTGGAAAGTGGACCTTGGAGTGAAGGGAGCATTGTGGCTGGCCTTATGATATGGGATTTCCAGGGAAGGCCATCAGGAACAGAACGAGGAAGAAGCTCATTATGGATAACCTCAATTTTTGTGGCTAAATTATAAGGCCAAGTCTTACATTGCAGGGAGGCGGGTTGTAGGGTAGGAAGAAGGTAGAGAACAACGTTGTGAGAAATGTGATTGATAAAGAATTGATCAGGAAAAAGTAAAATCCAAACAATAGTAAGGGCCCAGTTGGGTTTAGATAAGCTACATTTGTCACACATTTGTGGGACTTCCTCTGCTAGGTGGGTTGGGGTGGGGGAACAGAGGCAGTGAAAGGTTAGGGTTTAAAAAGGGATTTGTGGTGATAGACCAAGGAGGCAAGGGTGTCAAAGGTTGAGAACAGAGTGGATTTGAACTGCTTAATGTATAGCATCATTATGAGGGTCATATCAGGAGAAAAATGAGGCCAGAACAAGGGTGATGGATTGGGAAAGAAGCATGTGATAGAGAGAACAGAAGTGGTGGGGACAAGGAATGTATTTTAAGAGAGACAAGATAGATATAGGGAGAGATAAATAGCAGGAGGTAATGGCCAAGTTTTCAGATTTTTGCATCATGAAAGTCAAACACTTTTTTAGTGATAAAATCAAGGCTATAACCATCACAGAGGTGTTTGAGGGGACATCAAACTGCCTGAAAGAAGCAAAGTGACTGCAGTTGGTCCTGCCTGAAAATTCTGGGACTCTTTTAGAGGAATGTAAAGCAGAGTTCAGTCAAGGCATCACAACTGTAATAATCAGATGCTACCAAGGATATACTCCCTCACAGTGGTACAGTTAGGAAAGCACCATTGTTCTTTATACCAGCACAACCATTTGGTCTAAAGTTCTTTAGCTGTCCATGTAGGGTTTCTTGATTTTAAGTTCATGATTAATTGAAAATGTAAAAAGCACTGTTGTAGAGTTTTCCTTTTCAATCTCACAACAATCAGGAAATTTATGCCATGCCTTGTGGTGGCTGACTAGCTCTCAGTGAAAGCTTTCTTGATGTCTTGTGGCACCAAGTGGTACTGGAATTAAATATCTTCTTGCTCTCAGGCTCTGCAAAAGAACTGTAGCATCTCATAGACATGGCAGTATGCCTTAAGTTACTGTTTAATGATAACAAAACCAATTTGTTTTTTCCACAAGATTTTCTGTCCCCAAGTACATCATAAAGCAATATGATAGTGAGCATCCATACTGCCTTAAACAAATATACTCTTGGTTGGGTACAGATCCTCCAAGAAGATCAGTGGGGGTCAGAGGCAGCAACACGTGATGTCTTTCCAGTCCTTCTCACCTTCTGATCTTATCTGCAAAGCCTACATAGATTCTTTGATACCATAGCTTTAGGTAGAATTCTCTTTCAGTGTTAAGTACTACTTCTCATACCAGTGAAATGCCATGAAAAGTGATAGTGGACATAAGCAAGAATGGTCAGAGGCCTTTAAAGGAAAGGATTCCTTGAAAAGGAGAATATTAAAATGTGTGGCTGCCTCAGACATAAATTTGAGATAGGCTGCCAGGTCATGGTGGTAACCACTTTAAAATATGAGCTTTTCAAGGACAGCTACATACAGTTTACTAAATTTTCCAGCAAAAGATCTTAAAACTGAACATTCCATTGAATTCAGTGAAGCAGGTAATTCCATCTTAACTTATTTATCAAGGAAGCATAGAGAGTTTAATTAAATCTTTATTGATTTTTTCTGGCACTTGGGTGTAGCAACAGAGAGCTGCAATACAGGAATTATATCTTTGGGAATAGATTTGAGTCCCTGGGCATGCTCTAATGAGAGAAAAGCCTTTGTCATGGAACAGCTATGCTCATATTTCATACAGAACAGTGAAACATGCAAGCCTTCACAATCTTGCTTGTCAGCAGCAAAACAAATAAAGCTTAGAGGAAACAGCCAAGCTGCTGCTGCTCCTCTGTGCCCTTGTGCCTTTCTATCAAGGAAGAGAAAGAGAATTCGGATTTTTGCAACTTCATATCACACCTATTATTCAAATAGAAGCTTTTAATTATGTTAAAAAAAAAAAAAAGAACCTTCCATACCCATGCATTTTTAAGAGGAAAAGATTTAGAAAGGCTCTTATAACTACAAAATGGAATATTCAGGCCATTTTAGTAGATTCTCTCCCAGCATAGTTCAACCCACACATCTATACTTCTACATGGAAATAATGTCCTTTGTAGTCTGTTGACTCTCACGGATTGAATTAATACTTGCTTAATTATGTTTTACCCAAAACAGGAACTGATCCATCGCAAAGCTTATTGATAGACATCAAAGGAAATTGCTATTCCTAGTATTTCTTTCTAATTTTCTGGCTTATATGTAACCCTTCTTTGTAGTTGTAAAAAGAGCTTCTTTCAGGGAGCTTAACGTAATTAGTAGATTTACCCAACTATTATTTCTGTAATCCTTTAATGTAATTTTCTTTACAAACATAAAGACTTAGACATGAAGTTAGAAATAGAACCTAGTTCTCCTTACTTTCTTATCCAGTGAAGTATAAAAAGTTTTCTAAAAGAGCTGTCCAACTTTTGAGGCAAAATACCTTCCACATCCAGAGAAAGTATTATGGAATTTGATCACAGAATGAAGCAGACCATTTTCTTTGGTATTATGTTTTGTTTTGTTTTGTTTTATGATTTCTCCCGTTCATTTTAATTCTTCTTTGCAACATGACTAAGGTGAAAATTTGTTTAATAAGAATGTATGTGTAGAATCTGTATAAAATTGTATGCCATCTCAGGGAGGGAGTGGGGAAGGAGGGGGGGAGGAGGAGGAACGGGAAAAAAATCGAAGTTAGATGGAAGTGATTGTAGAACACTGAAAACAAATAAAATAATTTTATTTTTTTTAAATGAATAAATAAAAGAGCTGTCCAAAATCAGAATGACCAACTGGTATGGTCTTCTAACAGAGGCTGGATGGCTATTTGTGAGGAATGCTGCTCTTCAAGAGGAATCCCCTCACAATGCCTTGAACTACATGACCTTTGAATTTCAATAATTAAAAATTCTGTGACTCTCTAAACTCTTTAATGTGTATACTTAACACTAATCAAATGTTTTTCTTTTTTTAAAAAAATTGTTTTATCTTCTTAATGCACAGCTTTTTTTTTTTAATTCAAATTTCTCTTCCTTCCATTACCATCTTTTCTGCCCAATGAGAAAACAAAACCTGTTACAAATTGTAATTTTTAAAATGGTTAGAAAGATGTAGTTTCTGAGTGATTTAATCATTTTATTAATAAGTCCAGCAGGTTATTAATAAAAGGATAGTCATTTGACCATCTCTCTTAGACCAAACACTACCCATGGCGGGTTCACAGTTTATATGCCCTTCCAGTAGAGGCTGATATCAACTTATCATCCTGTCACCCGTGGACAGAGAAAATATCTCTATACCTGATCATTCCCAGCTATACCAGACCATTTCCAGCCTTGGGCTATCTAGACAAAAGAAGATTGAGTAGAACACTGTGAACTTCCCCATCCTAGATTAAATTTCTTGCAAGGTTGGGTGAGGTTTGAGGAAGATCAAGGAGAATCAATGCAATCTCATTTTCAGCAACTTTCTGGAAAGTAAAGGGAACTTTTAAAAATGAGTTTAGAAAAAGTGGAGAGACCCTTATTTTGGTTATTAATAATCATTTCTCACATTACATTATGCAAAACTGAATTCTACATTAGCTGTGTTCCAAAAGAAAAAAAATTGCTTCAATCTGCGCTCTGAGTGCATCAGTTCTCTCTGTCTAAAGGTGAACAGCATACTTCATCATGAGTCTGTTGGAATTGTGGTGGCTTATTGTATTCCTCAGTGTTACTAAGTCTTTCAAAGTTGAATATCTTCACTGAATTACTGTTATTGTATAACTTGTTCTGGTTATGCTCCCTTCACTTTGTATCAGTTCATATATATCTTCCCAAGATTTTCTGAAACTCCCTTCCATCATTTCTTATGGCACAACAATATTCAGTCATATTCATATACCACAGTTTGTTCACTCCCCAGTTCATGGGCATCCCCTCAGTTTACAATTCTTTGCCACAACAAAAAGAGTTGGCTACAAATGTTTTTGTACATATGGGTCCTTTTCCTTTTCTTTGATTTTCTTGAAGTGTAGCCACAATATCTATATTGCTAGTCAAGGGATAAGCATAGTTTAATAGTTTTAGGGTCATAGTTTCAAATTGCTTTCCTGAATGGTTGAACTGAAAAACTGCTTTTCCATCTCTTTAGCCATTTATCAGTTGGGAAATGGTTCTTAAGTCATATGAATTTGACATATTTTAGAAATCAAACCTTTATCAGAGAAACTTGCAGCAAAGAATTTTGTCTCCCAGTATTCTGCCTTTTAATTTTATCTGCATTGGTTTTGTTAGTGCAAAGACTTTTTAATTTTATGTAATCAGAATTATCCATTTCACTTCCCATGAACCTCTGTCTCTTGTTTGCTTATGGACTCTTCCCCTATTCATAGAGCTGACAGATAATTTCTTCTCTGCTCCCCTAAATTTGCCTATGGTATTTCCTTTTATGTCAGAAATCATGCACCTATTTTGAGCTTATCTTGGTATACAGTGTGAAGTCTTGGTTTATGTCTGATTTCTGCTGGACTGCTTTCCAGTTTTCCCAACAATTATCAGCAGTGAATTTATCAAATAGTAAATTTTTGCCCCAGTAGATGGCACCTTTGGGTTTATCAATCACTAGGATACCATGTTCATTTGCTTTTATATATTGTGTACCTAATCTGTTCCATAGATCAACCTCTCTGTTACCCAGTTCTAAATTGCTTTGACACTTATAACTTTGTAGTGTAGTGTAGTTTTAAGATCAGGAACTGCTCTGTTAGCTTCCTTCCTTTTTTTTTTCCATAGATTCCTTTGCTATTCTTAACCTTATATTCCTCCCAATAAATGTTATTTTTTCTACTCCTATAAAGTAATTCTTTGGTAGTTCAATATGGCACTAAAAAAATTATTTTTAGGTAGTATTATCATTTTTATTATATTGGTTTGACCTGTCCATGAGCCATTAATATTTCTCCAATTATTTAGATATGCCTTTATTTGTGTGAAGAGTATTTTGTAATTGAGTTCACATAGTTCCTGTATGAACCTTAGCATGTAAGATTCCAAATATTTTATACTGTCAGTAGTTAGTTTAAATGGAATTTCTCCTTTTTCCTGCTGTATTTTGTGGTAATATACAGAAATTCTAACAATTTATGTGAGTTTGTTGTATGTCCTGCACTTTCCTGAAGTAATTGTTTTGATTATTTTTTAATTGACTCTCTAGGGTTCTCTAGGTAAACCATCATGTCATCTGCAAAAAGTGATAGCTTTGTTTCCTCTTATTCTGTACTTGTTCCTTCATTTTCTTTTTCTTGTCTCATTGCTGTCACTAACATTTCTAGAACAACCTAGTAATGGTTTAATGGACAACCTTGCTTCACCCTGATCTTGCTAAAAAAGGGTTCTAGCTTATTCCTATTAAGAAAATGCTTACTCATAGTGTTATATGGATGCTACTTATTTTAAGGAAAGCTCCTTTTATTCCTGTGTCTTCTGATTTTATTTTTAAAAACAGGAATAGGTATTGTATTTTGCCAAAAGCTTTTTATACATTTATTGAAATCATCATGTAAGTTTTATTATTTTTCTTACTCATAAGATCACTCATGCTTATAGTTTTCCAAATAATGCACCAGTTCTGCATTCCTGATGTAAATACAGCCTGGTAATAGTATATTATCTTTGTGATATATTGTTATAATCTCCTTGTTAGCATTTTATTCGAAAATTTTCTATCTACCAAAATCATAATTGTGTCATAGGAGGAATTTGGTAGGATTCATTTCATTTGACTATTTCTTCTCTGCTCTACTAATTTGCTCATGATTTTACCCTTTATGATAAAATCATGTACCCATTTTAAGCTTATCTTTGTATACAGTGTGAAATCTTCATCTGTGCCTAATTTCTGCCAGAATGTTTTCCAGTTTTCACAACAGTTATCAAATAGTGAGTTCTTGCCCTCGTAACTAGGATCTTTGGGTTTATCAAACTCTAGGTTACTAGGGTTTTTTTGGAATTAATTATTCTTTAAAGTTTGTTATAATTCACTTGGAAATCCATCTGGTTCCTTATTCCTTTGGGATCATTTTCTCTTTTTTAAGATAAGATTATTTAAGTATTCTATTTCCTCTTCTCAACAGTTTATATTTTTGTAATTATTCATCTAGTTTTTGTCAGTTTTTATTGGCATAGAATTTAGCAAAATAGCCCCCAGTCATTGCATTTGTTTCCTCTTTATTGGTTATGAATTTACCTTTTTTTCATTTTGATACTGGTAATTTGATTTTTCTTTTTTTAAAATTACATTGGCCATTGGTTTAAGTATTTTATTGGATTTTTTTCCCCCAAAAAAACAAAAGCTCTTAGTTTTATTTATTAGTTCAGTGTTTTGGTTTGGAGTTTTTTTTTTAACTTTCAGTGTTGGTCATCTCTCCTTTGCTTTTCAGGATTTCTGTTTTGGTGTTTAATTGGAGGTTTTAAACTTGGTCTTCTAAGGCCTTTTTCAGTTGTATTTCCAATTTGTTAATCTGTTCTTTGTCTCTTTTATTGAAGTAAGCATTTAGAGATATAAATTTTCCACTAAATTCTGCTTTGGCAACAACAAATTTTATCGGGTTTGCTCATTGTTTTCATTATCTTTAATGAAATTGTTTTTTTCTTTGACTTTCTCCGTCTTTAGGAATAGGTTATATAGTTTCCAACTAATTAATAGCTGACATTTCTACAGTGCTTACTCTATTTGCCAGCAGTATGCTAACCAATTTACAATTATAATCTTATTTGATTCTAACAATAACACTGGTAGGCAGGTATCATTATCCCCATCATACATGTAAGGAAAGTGAGACAAATAGGAGTTGCCCAGGGGCCACATCCCTAATGAGTGGAAGGCCAAATCTGAATTTGATTCTGAGTCCCTGCACTCTTATTTACTGTACCACCTAGTTGACTTGGTATTGTTAATCTGTTCTTCAAAGGCCCTTTATTGAATAAAATTTTTTGCTTTATTGTCTGAAAAGGATACATTTAATATTTCTATGTATCTACTTTTCTTTGTGATATTTTTGTGCCTTAATACATACTCAGATTTTGTAAAGGTATTATGTACCATGCACAGCTGTGAAAAAGATATACTCTTTTCTAAAATTCTATTCATTTCCTTAACTTCTTTCTTGTTTATATGGTGAGATTTATTTAGGTAAGAAAGGGGTAAATTGAAATCCCCCATTATTATAGTTTTACTCTCTCTTTCCTTCTGTAACTCAATTTTTCCTGTAAGAATTTGGATGCTATGCCATTTGGTGCATATATTTTCAGTATTGCTGTTAACTTAGTGTCTATGGTGCCCTTTAGCAAAAAGGAGTTTCCCTGTTTATCTCTTTTAATTTTATCTATTTTTGCTTTTGCCTTATCTGAGATCATCATGAATGCCACCCTTACCTTTTTTTTTATCTTTAGCTGATGCACAACCTTATTTCAACTCTATGTACCTTTTTGTGTGTGTTTCTTGTAAACAACACATTATTAGATTCTGGTTTCTAATCCATTCTACTATCCTCTTCCATTTTTCAGGTGAGTTCATCCCGTTCACATTCACAGTTATGATTGCTAACTGAGTGTTTCTTTCCATCCTAATGTCTTATACTTCCCCTTTTCTTTTTCACTGAAAAAGTCTGTTTTGGTTCTCTCTGTTGCCACTTTTTAATCTACCCTCCCTCCCTCCATCCCCTCTCTTTCTCTTAACCCCTTTCCCTCCTTCCCTTTTAGGTAAGATGAATTTCCGTACTCCACTGTGTATGTTTATTCTTCCCTTCTTAAATCAGTTCAGATGAGAGTGAGGTTCAAGTGTTTCCTTCTTCCCGTCTGCCCCCTGTCATAGCCCTCTCCATTATGTCAACTCTTCTGTATGTGAGATAATTTTCCCCTTCTTCCTCTCCCTTTCCCCCTCTCTCAGTTCATTCTTCGTCCTCACCCTTCCATTCTTCTTTTGAAATCATCCTGCCAGAATCACATTCAGGCCTTATTAGACTTCTCTCTAAGAGCTGTAGTGCTAATAAAGTTCTGAATGGTGATGGGTCTCCTTCCCCATAAAAAAGGGTAAAGAGTACAGCTTTGTTTAGTCCCTCATGATTTCTCCCTTGTTATGCTTCTTTTTTATGCTTCTCTTTAGTACTGTGTTGGAATGTCATATTTTCTTTTCAGCTCCAGTCTTTTTATCAGGAATGATTAAAAGTGTTCCATATCATTAAATGTCCATTTTTCCCTTATAGGATTATACTCAATTTTGCTAAATAGATTTATCTTGGCTTCTAGAATGTCCTATCCTAAGCCTTCTGTTTCTTTATGTAGTGGTTGCTAAATCTTGTGTGATTCTGGCTGCTTACAGTATATTTTCCTTTACTTGGGAGTTCAGGATTTTGACTAAATTATTTTATTTTCAGATACCCTGACACCTGAATACTAATACCAGTTCTGCCACCAAACTACCTGTGTGATCTAGGGCAAATCACTTAATGTCGTTTAACTTCAGGTTATAAAAAAAACATGAAAACATTCTCCCTCCTTTCAAATGTTATCTTCACTGACTTCTTCTAGGTCTCAGCTCAGATACCAAATTCTGTAGGAGACCTTTTCAGTCTTTCTTATTCCCTGTCTTCTCTCTGGATACTAGTGTCATCCCCTCTGAGATCTGAGATTATCTGCTATCACTTTGTATATGTCTTGTACTTTGCAAGTTATTTACTCTTCATCTTCTTGAGGGTAAGGACTGTTTTTGCCTATCTTTGTATTCCTGGTACTTAGCATGGTTCCTAGACATAGTAAGTTATTACTAACTGGCCAAATGACTCCATCATCTATTGTCAGGTGAGAGATAAGCAGGAAGGCAGGGAAAATATTTCCTGAGACTTAACCCTCCAGAACTTAAGGGTGAGTTCTGCAGTTGCCTGTACCACAATAGTTTTGCCATCTTCAGGTTAAAACAATAATTCTGAACTTATCTTTCACCAAATGTATGTAAAAAAAAAAATGTATTTGTCCATTCACTAACTGCAAGCAACGATCCTTTTGAAAGCTCCAGAACAATAGATATTTCTGCTAACCAGAAGTTTTATTTTATGGGAGCCTATTCACACATACAAGAATTATCAGCTTTCCCATATTCTACTTAAATCCTAGCAAGACCCATTGGCCCCTTCAAGAGCAGACGCTGGAGAACATTCTCAAAACAATTAGTTTCATTAGTAGAGATACTCAGAAGGGGAAGGGAGTTCTCTGACAAAGAGAACATGAAAACTGCATAGTTTCCTGATGGTGTTTCACAAGCTGCATAGCTAACCACCTCATGTTGTACCTGTTCCAAATTCATCCTTTCAAAAACATTTGTAGCTTGATCAGCTGCATTTGCTCATAGAAATGCTTTGATTTTTCAGTTATCATTAGGTCATAAATAAAGATGCCCTCTGACATTTTCACCGTCTCAAGAAACATGGTCTAGCTTGAGACTATGTTGGTACCATATTAGATCTATCAACCAGTACCAATCCATAACCAATTTAAATTCATCAACAAGGGTTGAGTGCATTTATTAAGTATCTGCTGTATATCAGGCACTATGCTAGAAGCTGAAGATACAAAACCAAAAATGAAATCATCCCTACCTTCAATAAGCTTATACTCTATGGGAGGAAACAGCATATACACATAACAAGGTAATTTGGGAGAAGAGGAACTAGCAACTGGAGAATTAGGAAGGAAGCTTCCTATAGAGAAAGACATGCAAGGTGAGCTTCATGGAAAACAAAAATCTTAAGGGACAGGATTGAGGGGAAAAATCCATTTCATGCCTGGGGAACAGTATTTGCAAAGGTATAGAGATGAGAAAGAACATGTCTTATGTAAGAAACAGCAGGAAAGTCCGTTTGATTGATCCCAAGAGTATGTGAAGGGGAGTCCTAAGGCCAGAAAAGGAAATTGGTTAAAGCATACATTTTTTTCTGTTAACAATTTGTAGACTACAAAAGTGGAAAATAGTTTGCTTATTGGTTAATTATTTTTTAGCAAATAAATATACCGTGAGGGAAAGGGGATATAGTCTGGAAGTCTTTTTGGTAAAAGACATATCAACAATTTTTTTAAATGACAAGGTACTCTAACTTAACTGTTTCATGGCATGAGTTTGTACAATAATTTGTAAACTTTTCATCTAGAAAGAATTTGATCAGTTAAATCTTTCTGTCCAATGGATATTCTTTGACTCAGCTGAACCAATATGGTTCTTTCAGACCATCACCTTTGCTTTTTCAAGTTGTGTACAAATTCCCATTTTCTCTTTTAAGCACCTCTTTGTTTCTGCCCTTCAACTATCACTAGAGGAAGTCTGGAAGCCCTATCATAAACAGTCTGTAGTATACCTAGAACTTTTCTGCTATTCATGTATACTGAGTATACCACATACTCTGCTGTATTTTGGTTTGCCTTCTCTTACAGTAAATATTCCCTTCCCTCAAACTGCTGAAGTGTACCAGCTATCATGTCTTCATGTGGTGATGAATTACTTGTGAGACTATTTAAAGAAGTAGAAATTAGATTACTCATTTACAAAATGGCCAGGTGTAGAATTCTGTTCTCTGGCTGATTTACTTTCAGTGTGGCACAGATTGATGCCTTTTGGGTTACCTGGCTATATAGGACCATTTGCTTCTAGACTGCGGAGATGCTCTGGTTTCTTTTCCTGGTGACTGACATTCCTCTTCACTCTCAGTGCCTACTGAACATTTTGGCTTCCACTTCTCCCTGTGGTCTTTGATTTCCATGCCAGGCAGCTTAGTTCTTAGTGTTTGCCAGCCAATGAGAGGATGCTTTTATTTCTGGCTAACATACTGAAACGACCTCTATAAAATGTTTTGACTTCACATTTGTGGCATTTTTGCAGGTCTAGTGTCCTATGCATATGTATGTTTTTAGGTAAACTCTAGTTCCACAGAGATGTTGTAAAAACTAAATGAAGCTACATGTAAGGAAGCCATGTAAAACAATGAAAGTTCATATGGTGTGAGATGTCACTCCTCCTCATCTCTCATGTGGTTCAAGGACAGTTAGATTTAGAATCAGAGCATCTGCGTTTGGATCCCAGCTCTGTTACTTGCTATCTTTGGGACCTTGTAAGTGATCATTACTCTCAGTTTCCTAATCTATAAAATGAAGGAATTGGACTAAATGACCTTCAGGGACCCTTCTAACTCTAAATCTATCCTGTTCTTTATGTCAGACTTTCCTGTGAGCATGGGGAGGCTTTTGGAAGGTCCTGCTTGTGTTACTATATCTGCCCAGGAGGAGCCACACCAAAGGTTCCTCCAAGAATGTTTCTAGACAGCATTTCCTGAAAAAATCATCAGGGTCGCTCACTATGTGGAGACCTGCCCTTTTATTTTATAGATGAGGAAAGTGGATTTAAGATCTTCAAGGTATCCAAAGTTTACATTTTTGAATCCTGCTATCTCTGATGTAAATTGAGATCACTTTGCTAAGGAACATAGACAGAATGTTAAAACTGGAAACCAGTCAACAAACATTTATTAACCACTTACCATGTGCCAAAGATACAAAGACGGGCAAAAACACAGTTCATACCCTGAAGTGGCTCATATTCTAATAGAGAAAACATGCAAAAAATTATACATACAAGACCTTTACAGAGTTGCATTTGAAAGTGGGGCCATTCAGCATGGTGCCAACTGCCAGACATCCTCCCTCCCCCCACTTAGGGAACTGTAGACTTGGCATGAAAATTACCAGTTACTAAATGCTTATTGTCTTTACCCATTCATATCATTAATGGTTTATCATGGTTTAAATGGTTTAACAGCAGGATCCTGTTCTAACAACAGGATTTTGCTGTCCATGAAGGAATGTTACGTAGAAGTTCCTAATTTCTACTTAGATCAGGAAGAAATTGACACAGGAAAAAATGTTGGCCTCTAAGTTTTAGGGACCTCTACAGAGTTTATTAGAGCAGGGTAGACCAGTCCAGGGTACAATTCTTAATTCTCATCATGTGTCCAGGTTATAGGAAGCAACAATTTTACATTTAGAAGTCTGTATATTTAGAATTGTTCTTCTTGCTTTACATGACTTTTCTGTACTTTCAGATATGCAAGAACTGTACAGGCTGCTGTGATCGACAGATCCAGTGTGTTTCACTGAATTGCCCAATACTTTTCAAACTCTCCAGAGTGAGTAGAGAATTGTCCAAGGCGCCATATCTCCGCCAATTGCTAGACCAGTTTTAAACAATCAATGTTACAGGATTCCAGGTGCTAATTTTTTCATTGTTTACCACTGAGCTGTTGTGCATGGTGCTTTTCCAACTTTCATAAAGTCAAGGACTTATCATTGTCTGAAGAATATGAAGACCTTTATGCTAAAGATCATACTTGTGGATCTCTGAATAGCTCATTTCTTAAGATGTATAAATTCCTCCTTTCACATTTTTAACATTCTGTTTTATAATGCAGATGTTGAATTAGCTCCAGTATGTATGTGTAACATCTTGTAAATCCATTGAATATGTCATGTTTACTTCCTTGTGGAAGGAGCACTGAAAACTTCTTACAGAAAAACCATTAGTGTGTTTTCCTTGAACTGTCAGTATCAAAACATGTGTTACCTATAGATATATTATCCATTCACTTTATAATTTTGACTGCGAAATATTTTGTAAATACACTTTTTTACTTTTCAAACAACTGAGTAAAATAATGTGCAATGAATTTTATACAGATAATTTTAAAGTTGTTTGGTATATTTCCTCTAGGTTTTGCTCGACTCAAAGTAGATGTTATTTTGATCAAACTGTGCAAACAATAGTACCATGTGTAGCATTTTGAAACATTATTTTCTAAAAATCGCTGTCTTGCTTTAGCTATTAATGGGGCATTGTGAGGAACTGTGCAAAGACATTTTTGTTACAAACCTGTGGGCCTGTTGCAATACTTTAAATATAAGAAATTTTATTCCATTTTTGCTTGTTTTGTATAGACATTTCTATTGCTTCTAAATATGCTTAAAATATTTTCTTTCCTTATGTACTGTACAGTTAATCTTATTTGCCATCATCCTGAACATAAAATGTGTATTTAGAATATTTGTATAACTGTATAAAATGACAAAGGAATTATGTGGTCAGTGCATTGTTTTCTAAACTGGAAATCATTTTGTTTTAAAAGTTAATAATGGAAACCATATTAAAAATGAATAAAATATGAAAGGTAGTCATGTGATTTTTAAACTGGCTGTAAGTGGTATTTTGTGAATTTTAAAATCTTTAGTTGGCTCAGTTTTATTCCATAATTCCAAAATCACATAATAATCACGTCACAATTATAATTACAGAATTTGAGAGTTGGAAGGGACCTCAGTAGCCATCTAGAACAACCCATAAACCAAAGAATCCCTACTCCATACTTTTCAAATGGTCATCCAGGTTTGTTCAGTTGAAGATTTCCACCAAAGGGGAATCCACAACCTCTCCAAGCAGCCCCTTCCATTTTTAAGAGGCTCTCTTAGGAAATTAGGAAAGTTTTCCTGACAATAATTTGCTGAAATAAAGAAAAGAAAGGACAACTTAATAGGTCTTACATGCTGGTCAGTGTTGTGCTTCCTTTCTCCAGGCTACAAAGAAAATTTTTTTTTTCTGAGTCAGTGGAAGTTGTTCTAAGAAAAACATTTTTACAACCCAGACTTTTAAGAGTACTTCTGAATACTGATTTAATAAGCCAGTAAACCATGGCTGCATTATATGTGAGAGAAGAAATAATCATAATGCAACAGTTGTTGGTTTTAATACAAGTAGGGCAGAATTGAAATGTGAGTACACTCTGGTTTTCTGTTGGCCTTAATTAAGAGAGAACCAAATACCTCACTATTACTTGCAAAATGCTGTTTAGCAAAACCATGATTGTAAACAAAACATAATCCAATACAGAATTCTTTTCTGATGCCTTAGGCCATGAAAAAGAGATTCTCATCTTAAGGTATGTTGGGGATCAGCATCCTACAGCTTATATGCTCCTACCAATTGTATCTACCTTTACAAAGGACATAGTTCAAAGTGAGCCATTTTAATCAGATGGCATGGCAAAATAACAAATAAGATGTCCCCCACATACACACAGACATGCTCTCCCACTGATGAGCACACTACCTGGACAATAAACATATAGGGTTCACAGGACCAGAGAATAAGAATGGAAAGACAAGGTGGCAGAATAACAGCACAGAGTTGTTAGTGCTCTCTCCCCAAATCCAGCCAAATACTTGTAAAAAATGACTCTAAACAAATTCTGGAGCTGCAGAACCCAGAAGCAAATCTCTAGCCCAAGCCAGCCTGGAAGGTTGCCAGGAAGTGTCTGTCATGCCACACAGTCCAGTGTGGGCCATGCCAGCACCGACAGGACCTTAGTAGACCTCGGGGGACTGAATCTCAGGCATCTGTGGTGGTTTCCAGACTTCACAACCCCAAAACGCCAAGGACAAATTAGAAGATTAGTGGAAAAAACCTGTGGGAAGCGTTCTTGTTGAAAAGACCAGAGCTGAATAAAAATATTTGACTTTCAAACACAGGAATCAAGAGAAGCATGAAAAGGTAAACAGGAAAGAGAAATCATAAGGGACTTACTAAAGTTGAACTGTTTATATTCCTACATGGAAAGATCATATTTGTAACTCTTGAGACTTTTCTCAGTATTTGGGTAGTTGGAGAGATTATATACATATATAGAGAGGGCACAAGGTGAATTGAATAGGTGGGGATGATATCTAAAAACATAAAATTAAGGGTTGAGAGGATTATATTGAGAGGAGAAAGGGAGAAATAGAATGGGGTAAACTGTCTCACATAAAAGAGGCAAGAAAGGGGAGGTGAGAGGGAAAGAGTGAAACTTACTCTCATCGCATTTGGTTTAAGGAGGGAATAACATGCACACTCACTTTGTTATAAAAGTCTATCTTACATTATAGGAAAGTACGGGGGAAGAAGATAAGAGGGGTAAGGGAGAATGATAGAAAGGAGGGCAAACGGGAGGAGGGGTAATTAAAAGAAAACACTTTTGAGGAGGGATAGGGTCAAAAGAGAACAGAATAAATGGGGGGCAGGATAGGATGGAGGGAAGTATAATTAGTCTTTCACAATATGACTGGTATGGAAGTGTTTTGCGTAACTACACATGTATAACCTATATCGAATTGCTTGCCTTCTCAGTGGTGACAGGTGGGGAGGGAGGAAGGGAATGAAGTTGGAACTCAAAAGTTTTAAAAACAAATGTTAAAAATTGTTTTTACATGGGGAGCCACGATGGTGGAGTAGAAAGACGCACATACACTAGCTCTTACCCCACAGCTTATAAAAAACCTGTAAAGAAGAACTCTCAACAAATTCTAGAGCAGCAGAAGCCACAGAACAACGGAGTGGAGGAGATTTCTAGCCCAGAGTGACCTGAAAGACTGACAGGAAAGGTCTGTCCCACCAGACCCAGCCCAGCCTTGGCCACATGGCACCAAGAAGAGTAGATCTGAGCAGGCTTCAGGAACAGAATCTCCAGCAGCAGCGCAGATGCCTAAACCCACAGGCACCAAAGGTCAGTAAGAGGGTCTTTTCAGCTGCCCGAGAAGGGAGCAGAGTGTCCCCATAACTCGGGGCTCCCAAAGCAGGCAATAGCCCACATCCATTGTTGAAGGTCTCATCTTAAAACCCCTGAGGGAAATGAGCTCTGTGGGGCAGCCCTGCCCCCACCTAAGCAGCTGATCTTAATCTCACACTGAATAGTGGCCCTGCCCCCACCTAAATCCTCTGAGGGACTGGAGCAGCTCATCTGAATCTGAGTCCCCAGTGCTGGCTTGGCTGTACTGGAGGTGAGGTGGTTGTGGAGAGGAAACTCAGAAGTCAAGTAACTGGCTGGGAAAATGCCCAAAAAAGGGGAAAAAAATAAAACCATAGGTTACTTTCTTGGGGAACAAGTGTCTCCCCCCATCCTTTCAGATGAGGAAGAACAAGGCATACTGTCAGAGGAAGTCAAGGCCTTTGCCTCCAGGGCCTCCAAAGGGAACTTAAACTGGGCTCAGACAATAGAAAACCTTAAAAAACAAGTTAGCACCTTACTGAAGGAGAACCAAAAAAATGCTGAGGAAAATAACAGCTTTAAAAAGAGGCTAACTCAATTGGGAAAAGAGGTCCAAAAAGCCAATGAGGAGAAGGAGGCTTTAAAAAGCAGAATTAGCCAAATGAAGGAAAAGGTCCAAAAACTCGCTGAACAAAATAATTCGTTGAAAGAGAGAATTGAGTTCAGGGAAATGAATATGAGTTAAACGAAGCAGTTAGTATACAAAACCAAAAATTTGAAAAAATAGAAGATACTATGAAACATCTCATTGGAAAAACAGCTGACCTGGAAAATAGATCCAGGAGAAACAATTTAAAAATTATGGGACTACCTGAAAGTCATGATCAAAAAAAAGAGCCTAGACATCTTTCATGAAATTATCAAGGAAAACTGCCCTGATGTTCTAGAATCAGAGAGCAAAATAAATATTAAAAGAATTCACCAATCACCTCCTGAAAGAGACCCAAAAAAGAAACTCCTAGAAATATTGTGGCCAAATTTCAGAGTTTCCAGATCAAGGAGAAAATACTGCAAGCAGCTAGAAAGAAACAGTTTGAGTATTGTGGAAATACAATCAGGATAACACAGGATCTGGCAGCTTCAACATTAAGGGACCAAAGGGCTTGGAATGGGATATTTCAGAGGTCAAAGGAACTGGGATTGAAACCAAGAATCACCTACCCAGCAAATCTGAGTATAATACTTCAAGGGAATAAATGGTCATTCAATGATATAGAGGACTTTCAACCATTCATATTGAAGAAAAGACCAGATGTGCATAGAAAATTTGACTTCCCAAGACAAGAATCAAGAGAAGCATGAAAAGGTAAAGAGGAAAGAAAAATCATAAAAGACTCTCTGAAGCTGAACTGTTTACATTCCTTTATGGAGAGAAAATATTTATAACTTGAATCTTTTCTCTGTATTTGAGTAGATGGAGAGATTGTACATATACACACACACACATATACATATATAGATAGAGAGTACAAGGTGTGTTGAATCAGAAGAGATGATATACACACACACACACAAAAATAAAAATTAAGGAGTGACGGAGGAAAATACTGGGAAGGAAAAGGGAGAAATGGAATGGGGCAGGCTATAATTCATAAAAGAGATAAGAAAAATCTTGTTCAATGGAGGAGAAAAGGGAGAAGAGGAGAGGGGAAAAATGAAGCTACTCTCTCCACATGTGGCTGAAGGAGGAAATAACATGCTCACTAAATTTTAAATGAAAATTTATATCACACCACAGGAAAGTAGGAGAGGAGGCAAAAAGTGAGCTGAGGGGAATGATAGAAGGGAGGGCAAATGGGAGAAGGGAGTCACTAGAAATAAACACTTTTGAGAAGGGACAAGGTCAATTGTGGGGGGGGGGGAAGAAGTGGGGATAGAGTAGGACAGAGGGCAATATAATTAGTATTACACAACATGATTATTATGGAGATCTTTTGCAAAACAACACATATTTAGTCTGAATTGAATTGCTTGCCTTCTCAGTGGGGTTGGGGAGGGGGGGAGGGAGAAAAGTTGGAATTCAAAGTATTAGCAATGAATGT
Source organism: Notamacropus eugenii (assembly GCF_028372415.1). Lineage (NCBI taxonomy): Eukaryota > Metazoa > Chordata > Mammalia > Diprotodontia > Macropodidae > Notamacropus > Notamacropus eugenii. The sequence goes on along the minus strand of NC_092873.1, from coordinate 191,398,454 downwards.
TGAGAATTTTTATTCCATATAATCGTGAAATAAGAAATACAGGGAATGGGCATAGAAATTTATCTTGCCCTACAAGCAAAGAGAGAAGATGGGGATAAGGGAAGGGTGGGGTGTGATAGAAGGGAGGGTACATTGAGGGAAGGAGTAATCAGAATGCAAGGTATTAGGAAGTGGGGGGAGGGGAGCGATGGGGAGAAAAATTGGACATGTTACAAAGTGAGGTAAAAGCAATTAGTATTAAAACAATTGACTGAATTAATTACTGAAAATAAATCAATGACCTCTTTAGTTTGGAGAAAAGAATTTCAGTCTAAATTTCCTAAAGGAAGGTAACCTGGGGTAAAATTTGGCATTGATGGAAAAGTTAAGGTTTTAATGGTAAATTTGATTTTAAGATTGCTATTTAACCAGGAGCTAAAACAAGCCACTTAAGACTTGCCTCAAAAGATGTTCCTTAGCCAAAGTGAAATTATAATCATATTTGAAACCTGGTTATTGCAACTTGCCATTTTAAATGCTATGGGACTATTAAGTGACTGTTCTTCTGAGTCTAACTCCAAATATGGATAGCAAGAAAGACAGTCTGAGCCTCCAATACATGATGCCAGTAAGCTGGTGAGATGCTGGTATAAACTGCGAAAGGTGATCTCATGGGAAGGGTGGGAGAGTGGCTGTTCAGCCTGGGCTGAGGTAGGATTCTCCTGACTCAATTTCCCCACTGACACCTGGTAGACTTTAAGCCTCACTGAGTGCAAGTGGACAATCTAATCCTGCCAGGAATTGACATGAAGTTGGGGAGATATTGTATCCCTGCAATGTCCCTACTCTTGGTGACAATTTCCTATAGTCAAAAGGTTTGAAAGCTTAATACCAGATCTATTAAATTATAGATTATTGGTAGGTGAACATCAGAGGTTAAGTCTAAAATTAAGCTATTAAGCATAGGACTATAGACCAATAATAATAAGTTAGGGTCTTTTAATTCTTAGTAATACTATGGAGACAATTAGGTCAAGAGCTTGTGAAGTTAGCAACATAAATATTATCTGTGTCTCAGTTGGTTAATGTTTAAAAAAAAAATTCTTTTGTGGCCCATATTGTAAATGCTTTAAAAAGAAGTATCACCTGACCAAAAGTTTGAATTATCTGTTATAAACTGTGTTAAAAATTTTAAAAACATTTTTTTTACATGCAACTGAGAAATAAGATATACAGACAATGGAGTACAGAAATTTATCTTGCCCTACAAGAAAATAAAGGGGATGGGGATAAGAATAGGGAGGAGTGTGATAGAAGGGAGGGCAGATTGGGGAAAGGGATAATGAGAATGCATGGTGTCTTGGGGTAGGGGAAGGGGAGAGATGGGGAGAAAATTTAGAACTCAAAATCTTGTGGGAGTGTCTGTTGAAAACTAAAAATAAATAAATATTTTTTTTTAAAAATAGCTCCAAAGAAGGGCATGCTTAATAGCAAGAGAAACACCAGGTGTAGAGGTGGGAAACCTGCAGCCTTGAGGCCACATGCGGTCCTCTAGGTCCTTAAGTGCAGTGCTTTGACTGAATCCCCACTTCAGTATGGGATTAATAAAAGGATGTGAAGTTTGAATTCAGGCAAGGGGATGCCCTTGAGAACCTGGGGGGCTGCATGTGGCCTCGAGGATGCAGATTGCCCAATCCTGCACCAGAATATTCTATGACAATGACTCAAAGAATTTGTTAGATTGAATTAAAATTCATTTACTTCTGATTCCTTTTGTTTCCCTATTGCAAATTTGTATTGGTATGCAAAACAAATTTCTGTTTTATCCATGTTCAAGAAAAAAAATGAGAGTGAGCTCAAACCCAGGTTTTCTGACAGACAAATTTGGTGTACTTCATTACACTTTCTATGGGGATACAAAAAATAAAGTATTATTATCTCTTTGAGAGTAGGACTTGTCTCAAATTTTCTGTTATTTCCCAAGTATTTAGCACAGTTGTTGGCAGACAGCAGGTATTTAATAATTTTTTTAATTTATTCAAAAAAAAAGAATGGAAAGGCACACATATGGCCTAGACATCTCACAACTCCAGTGCTTCCGAGATCCTGATGTATTGTAATGACATAACCATGCTGGCACCTCCCTCACCTGTCACTCTTTGCTACTGTTTTAGTTGTATTGTTTCTTCCATATAGAAAGGAGTCTGTCAGCTCTCTAACTTGGATAGATTCATAGGTGGTCTTTAGTTCTTTTATTTGCTACAAACCCCAGCCAGCCATACTTAACCAACCAGCTAGCTACAGAAACCCTTATGCATTTTAAATCTATCTTTTAAACTCTTCACCTCTGATTTACATCAATCTAAACTTTAATCTGACTTATGGCCTGAGATTCCTTTTAATACCTCTCCTATCCATGGGTCGGTCACTAACCTGTTGTTGTTCAGTTGGTTCATTTGATTCAGTGTGTCTGACGGTGTGACCCCCTTTTGGGGTTTTCTTGAGTCTTGACTTGTTTTGCCACTGGATTCCAATGACTGGAATAGAGAGGGAGGCCAATGACTTTGTGCCTCTCTGCCTTACTTCATGACTTGTGATGTCATTGGTCTTCCTAAAGAAAGAAGGACAAACAATGTTTGAATAGTGGTAGCTTCCTTTGGGGGACCCACCCTGTTAGGATTTTTCTTCTTCCCCCTTCTCCTCCCCCACCGTATCTATACCCAATCCACTTAGGGCATCATATTTTACATGTGAGGGCTCTGTCCAAACGAATATAATTTTTGGTCGTTTATAATTTGTAAGATATTTGGGGGTTTGGAGCCTGGATTTTTCCCCCTATGTATTTTTCAAAAAGCTAGGACAATTTACTCTTTGTCCTGCACGGTTATCATTTATGACTTCTTGAAATATAGCATTTGAAACAGGCTTTTTAAAAAGCCCTTTGTGATTCAAATGGAGCTATTTTAGTATCCTTTAAATCCAAACCACTTTGGCTTTAATTGAATGGTCAATAATGGGCCCCAGCCATAGCCTATGTTGTTCATTATTTGGGTTTTGATGGCTTAGAATGAGTGCAAATAGAAATGATTTTCTGTTCTCTCTAGAAACTGAGGGTCTTCTCCCAGACTAATACTTTTGTGAAAAGGGTGAACTACAAATCTGAGCTTAAGCTCTATAAATGGGAAAAAAAGATGAATGTTGAATAATAAGAAGTTAAACATTCTTAGAACAAAAAACAGACCTGAAAAGATTATTCGACTCAAAAACCACCACAGAGAACAGAAATGCCGGAGGGAGGAAAGAATGTAAGAGCAGAGGACAGCAATAGTAAGAAAGTGAGCGCAAAGAGACCAGTAAGAGATTTCCCAAGGAGACAGGGGTGAAGGTAGAAGGAACAGTGAAGAGGCAGGCCTGGAGCATTGTAGACAAATCCTGGCAACACCATGACCACAGATGAATCAATTTTTTTGTGTGTGGGACTAAATCAGAAAATGGGAAGGTATATGAAAGGAGGGGAGTAGGGGCATGCGAGTATGTGGGGTGCACAGGTCAAATTAAAGATGTAATAAAGAGAAGGTGACTTCTGTGGTCTCTCAAGAGTCTGCAGGAGAATGGGAAAGGGGATGGGGGCGGGGAAGAATACTGAAAAGAGGGCGAAAGAGGAGAGTCTTGTTTTGGTGGTAGGAGAGGGTTCTACTAATGAATACTCCTATAGATGCAATATTATGTGAAGGGAGATGAAGTGGGTGTTATGTGGGAAATTTGATGCTTGAAAAGACCACTTATGGTCAAAACTAGGTACAGGCCAACATCTTACGCTGTATGCCAAGATTAAGTAAAAATGGGTACATGATTTAGACATAAAGGGGGATATCAGAAGCAAATTAGGGCGCATGAAATGGTTTACCTGTCAGATTTGTAGATAAGGGAAGAATTTATGACCAAACAAATGACAGTGTTACTAAATATAAAATGGATAATTTTGATTATATTAAATTAAAAAGGGTTTACCCAAACAAAACCAATGCAGCATAGATTAGAAGGAAAGCAAAAAGCTGGGGATAAATTTTTTTATAGCAAATATCTCTGATATAGACCTCATTTCTCAAATATATAGAGAAATGAGTCAAATTTATAAGAATACAAATTATTCTCCAGTTAAAAAATGATCAAAAGATATGAACAGGCAGTTTTCAGACAAAAAAGACTATAGTCATATTAAAAAATGTTCTAAATCAATATTGACTAGAGAAATGCAAATTACAACACCTCTGAAGTACCACCTCACACCTATAAGTTTGGCTAATATGACAAAAAAGGAAAATTATAAATGTTGAAGGGGATATGGGAAAATTGGGGCACTAATGCACAACAGGTGTTATGAACTGAGCCAATTATTCTAGAAAGCAATTTGGAATTATGCCCAAAGGGCTATAAAACACTGTATACTATACCCTCAGATCCAGCAATACCACTACTAGGTCTATATCCCAAGGACATTTTATAAAAAGGTAGTGGGGGGAAGGTGGAGAGAGACAGAGGGAAGAGGACCTATTCATCCAAAAATATTTATAGCACCTCTTTTTGTTGTGGCAAAGAATTGGAAATTGAAGGGATGCTCATCAATTGGGAATGGCTGAACAAGTTGTGGTATATGATTGTAATGTAATATTATTGTGCTATAAGAAATGACAAGCAGGATGACTTCAGAAAGACTTGAAAAGATGGAAGAGTGAAGTGAGCAGAACCAGGAGAACACTGTACAGAGTAATAGCAAATATTGTATGATGATCAACTGTGAATGACTTAGCTATTCTCAACAATACAGTGATCCAAAACAATTCCAAAAGACTCGTGGAAAAAAATCTATCTGCCTCCAAAGAAAGAACTAATGGCATCTGTATACAAACCAAAGCATATTATTTTTCACTTTTTTGTGTGCTGTTTTTTTCTTGGTCTGTTTTTTTTAACAACATGAGTAATACGAAATTATGTTTTGTATGATTGTATATATATATATATATATATATATATATATATATATATATATATATATATATATATATATATATATATATATATATATATAACCTATATCAAATTGCCTATCATCTCAGAAAGGGGGGAGAGGAAGGCGGGAAGGAGGAAGTTTAGAACTCAAAATTTTAAAAAACAAATGTTAAAAATTGGCTTTACTTCTAATTGGGAAAAAATAAAATATCATTTACTGGTAATTCAAAAACAAAAAAAGTTATGCCCAACTCTTTATGACCCCATGTGTGGTCTTCTGTAGCAAAGATAATGAAGTAATTTGCCATTTCCTTCTCCAGCTCATTTTACAGGTAAGGAACTGATGCCAAACAAGGTTAAATTATTTTCCCAGGGTCACACAGCCAAAAAAGTGTCCGCAGCCAGATTTGAACTCCCAAAGATGAGTGTTCTTGACTTTAAGCCCAGCATTCTTATCTGCTGTGCCACTTCCATCAAAGTGTTTACATTCTAAAGAGGGAAAGTAACAAAAAACCCTTGCCCCATTTTTTAAGTTAAAAACATCTAACTAATACTATGACTTGTAAATGAATTTTAAATGTTTACTTCAATAAATAGTTTGATATACATTTTGGAAATGGATTTGGTGAGGCATAAAGGGTGGGGCAACTAGGTGGCACAGGACAGAGTACCAAGAGTGAGGAAGACTGGAATTCGAATCCAGGTTTAGTTACTTTAGCTGTGTGACCCTGGGCAAGTCACTTAACCCTGTTTGCCTGTTTCCTCATCTATAAAATAAACTGAGAAAAAAATGGCAAACCACTTCAGCAGGTTTGCCAAGAAAACCCCAAAAGGGGTCAAGAAGATTGAATGTGACTGAAGTGACTGTACAGCAACATGTAAAGGGTAGCTAGGGAGGGAGAGGTGCTCGTGCAGAGGGACAGCTTGGAAGGGCCATGGAGATATCTCACTCTGGGCACAAGACGACAAAAACTCACCTGTCAGAGTTGCAGGTCCCAAGGGCAGAGTCCAGGCTCCAGTAGGTGAGAGACAAGAACAGAAAAAACCCAGCCATGGTCTGTCGTTGTTGTCGGTCCTTCATTTTCAAAGAGGATCAGTGACATCGTTTGGAAATAGCTGAGAGATGATGTGGAAGCCACACCAAGCTTCTGGAACACCTCCTCCATAACACAGAAAGCCAATATCCCTGTTTCTGGGGATACTAGTACCTCAATACCTTCCTATAAGAAGCAGCTTTATCAAAGTCTAACAGTGCTGGGGAGCACAACTGTTACTCACTCTTACCTTCCCCTACTGTTAAGTGGGCCAGCCTTCTGCTTTCCACCCAAATACCCTACCACCGCCCCACAACTTGTGGTCATGACTTTCCAGTCCATTTCTTGGATCTTCTTCCTTTATACTGGGAGGGCTTTTCTATGGAACAGCCAAGATCAATGGCAGAGATCCCATCCAACTCTCTACAAGCCAGGGTACCTCAGTCACCCCAGTCCTCCTTACTTGTTCAGTTGGTTAGATCCTATCCTAGAAAACTGTAAAAATGAGGATAGTTTTCTCCTATGGCTCTGGACCCTTGGCCAGAAACAGTGTCCTAAAAAAATGCTCATATGCTCATATTCTCCCTGTCTCTCTCTTCTCTCCCTTCACTCTCACCCCCTCTTCTTGTCTGTTTTCCCCCTTGCCCTCTCTCCCCCTCTCCCCTCTGTCTTTGTCTCTCTGTATCTGTCTTTACTTTCTCTCTCTCTCTATTTCTTAGCGTTTCTCTCTATCTCTGACTTCCTTCCTACCCCATCTCTCTCCCCTCTGTCTCTGTCTCTCCCTTCTCTGTCTCTGAAAGTCTCTCTGTCTCTCTCCCAGCATAAATTAGCAATACAATGGTTAACAGCATAACTACAGGCTTAAGAAACTTCTAAGAAACAGAGGTAAGCCTCCCAAACCCCAAGGAAGGCATTGGGCTCCTACTCTCTTCCAATAGAGAGGAGAAAACTAGACAAGAGGAATGTTCACTGGCTCAGGTCTCAGGAGTCCTCATCAAGTCCAGCCCCCACAAACACCTGCTTCTCCTCCCCACAATCCCTTAGAATGGGAGCTTGTCAGTCAAAGTTTGGCCTAGCAATCCCACCGTTAGGTCAACCTCTCCTTGGGTAGAGTATAGTTGCGGGGTGGGGGGAGGTGAAGGTGGGAAAGGGAGAAGAGGAGACAGGGAAGACAGGTTTCATTTTACATATTGCTTTGAGATATTCTTGGCACATCCAGACAGAGATATTCAGCAGATATTGGTGCTAGAGCTCAGGAGAGGAACAGATTTCAAGGCCATAGTAACAGAGATGTTCACTGAACCCACAGTAGCCAAGATCACAAAAAAGTATAGAGAGAGAAGTTCTATGCCCACAAACATTCTTATCCTGCCTTTGGTCATTTGACTCAAAGCTAAAAAATACAATCAATTGAATTGCATTTATTACTCAATGTTATAAAGTACTTATTAAGCACCAAGAACACACCAGGCATTGTGGATACAAAGATGAAATAACTGCCCTCACGCTCAGAAAACTTACATTGGACTTGGGGGAAGCATATACACAAACCAGTAAATATCATAGACACATATGTTCTGACTCAAGCCTGTCTTTACAGCAGAACTGGTCAACTTGTTCTTCCCTCTCTCAACTTTGCATAGGCCATCCACCATGTCTAGAATGTTCTGTCTCCCGACCTGTGCTTCTGGGCATCCCTAGGGCTCCCCTCAACAGCCTGCTTAAGCATTGTCTCCTACAGGAGGGCTTTGAGCCCTGATTGTTGGCATTCTTCTCTCAAAAAATTATTTTCTACATGTTTTTCATGTTTTCTTAGCTGGGAAACTAAGAAGTGCAGTTTAAACTGAGGAGAAGGCTGGAAAGGTAGGAAGGGGGCAGACTGCAAAATGTTTTCAGTACCAAGCAGAAGATTTTATATTTGATCCTGAATGTGATAGGGAACTAATGGAGTTTCTTTAGAAGGGGGGTGATGTGGTCAGATCAATACTTTATGAAAATCACTCTGGCAGCTGAGTGGAGGATGGATTGGGGTAGGGGAAGGGAGACCAATTAGGTCATTGAGAGGTGATGAAGATCTGTTGTGCAGTTGTGATCAACTCTTTATCCCCCTATTTTGGGGTTTTCTTGGTAAAGATACTGGAGTTGTTTCCCATCCCCTTCTCCAGCTCATTTTACAGATGAGGAACTGAGGCAGACAGGATCAAATGACTTGGCAGGGTCACACAGCTATTAAGTGTCTGAGGCTGGATTTGAACTTAGGAAAATGTGTCTTCCTAATTCCAAGCCCAATGCTCTATCCACTGCATCACCTAGTTCCTCCAGGATCCAGACTAGGGAGGTGGCTGTATGAGTGGAGCATAGGGGATGTATATCAGATGCTGTGAATGTGGAAACAGAAATTAGCAATGAACTGGCTATCTGGCAGTTCTCCATTTCTTCATCAGAATCAGTTTTGTCATCAGAATTTCATTTTTAGAGCATATCCTTGGAATTAACTTCTGCAGAATTTTAGGACATAGGATCCTATGTATTTCTTTTTACTAACTTTCAAACCTGCTTTATTAAAATCTAGAGTTACTTGTGGGACTCTCTTCCCACAGCCTCTGCAACACTATTTCCAGTTTTTATCACTGTATAGCTACAAGACTTGGAACACACATTTCCAAAGAAATGAAAATGAGTATCCAATATAGGCACAGGCTGGATTTGAACAGGCAACATATAACTGATAAGGAATTCTGAAGAACAGGAGTAAACTGTCAGAGAAATACAAAATAGGAAAAGGTGGGAAGGCCATGGGTCAAAGGATGACAGATGAGCAGCCCTTGGGATGACAAGAGCATAGATGGGCTGCCCCCTGCACCAAGGGAGGAAACATCCAAACAAAAAGATAATAGCTTCTTTCAAGTGTGCGGTTGTTTTTCACAACCTAATGGATCTAACATTTTAAATCTGCACTTCTTTTATTACTAGGTATTTAGAACATTTTTGATGTCGTTGTTGGTAGTTTGTATTCCTTTTCTTTCTAACTGCTAATATCCTCTGACCACTTAGCTACTGCAGAATGGCTCTTAGACATATATTTGTGTCAAACGCTGCATATGTATATATTAGACTTATCTGAGACATTTGATGCCAAAATTTCTGGTGATGTTTTTGATGGACTGATTTTAGAAGCTTTCCAAGATATCACTACTACCTAAAACAATAAGAAAAATAAATAGCAATCCCAGGTTTCATCCAAGTCAATATTTTATTCCAATAAATATTCACACAACTATATAAAGCCACATACACATTAATCAAATTCAAATGTAATAAATCCATTCAATCACACACCCTCCCTCCCCTATCTACGGAAAAGAATTTCTGGATTTTTAAGTGATCAAAGTAAAGCCTGTCTAGGAATGTGCAGGGAAAAATTTCTGCAATCCATGCCCCACAGATGCATCTTGGGCTTATTAATAATATTGTACACAAAGGCCAGTTGTCAAGATAGCTACTCTCGAAGAGAATATTAGGCAGTCTTTCTAAAGAGGTTTCACTATGTTAACATCAAAGAGCACTGTGCAAAGTGGCATTGTGTTGTCACATAAAGATTGTACTAAGGGAAAAAAGCACACACACACATAATCTGAGCCAAATAAATAAGAGGCACAAAGTCACTACAGTGATTTTCCTGTCTAGCTCTTGTAGTATAGATTAAAATCTATTACACTTAACTCCCAAAAGTCTGCCCAGGATCTTTTGTATTACTGCAATTTTGTCATATAATTTGCTTGGGGGGAGGAAAGGGGAAGTATTGGCTTGGACTTGGGAATCTTTCAGTGCTATAACAATTTTATTTCTGAATATATCCAGGAGTATTCAATGGATCTCCAAGTAATAGCCAGAGGCCCTGTGTGTGTCCTAGCTGACCATTATACTGTTAGAATATTTCATGAAAAGACTTCAGGAGGTTACAGAGGCTGGATATGACAGGTTTATATGGTACAAGTCTACTTTGGAATTTAAAACTCATGAGGCTGCGGGCCAGCTCAATAAGGCAAGCCTGAGTCTGTAACTCCTCACAGGAAGAGACACATGACCCACAAAGCCAGGCAAGGAACCAGACAGCAGAAGCATCCCCAGTCACACCTCTCCCAATGGAAGCACGTGTGGAGCTGCTGGATGATCTTAGAGCGAGCTCTTCCTCTGAGGAGTTTCTAAAGGAAGCTATCTAGGACAACACCAACAGCTACACTGCACCCATCTTTCTTCATGACACTGTAGAATTTCTGCCTCTTTTGGACTCTCTGGTACTCTGCAGAGTGGACCTAAGTAAGAGCATTTAAATCTTGATGGCTATCAGGTGCCTTATGATCACAACTTTCCAAAACTTACAGAGCTTGCAACTGACTCATTTTAATAAAGATATGTAATGGGGGATGGACCCTCTGCTAAAGACCAACAGTGACATTCTTGCTGCAGAGCTGAGCAAATTAAAACACCTCAGGGGGATTGCTTTATATAGCATCTTTCTTTCAGCCCAGGTGGAGTACCTGCTCAGAGGTCTACAGTGCTCCCTGGAGAGTCTTCAACTTACTTCCTGCTCTCTAAGAAAGACCTAAGTTACCTGGCCAGAAGTCACCACAGCCACCTTCTCATAAAGATGGCTCTTGAAGGAAACAGCAGAACAGAATAGACTCCTTCCTGATACTTTTAAACTCAGCTTCAAACTCACTGGCGTGGCTGAATGTGCCAATATGAGGAATCAAATGCACTGACTTTTCTGAAACGTTGCCCTATCTATATTGCTGTACCAGGCTCTCTCATCTTGGTCTGTATGGCAACCCACTATTAAGCATAAATATGTTCTTTTTCCTGGGGCCATGCCATCTTCACCTTTCCCTGAGGGTAGTATGGCTTCCAGTCTTCCTGGATTGTTGCAAGAACCTGCCCCAGCATGGTCCTCCTCTTCCTAGATCATTGGAACCTCACATTGATAATGACAAACTGTCCTCTGTCCTGAAGGAAATGAAGAAAATGCAGATTATAAGAGGAGACTCTTCCACTGAGTATCCTTCCAAGTTTAATTTTGACATGGGTGACTATTTTGACCCACAGTAGGGGGTTAACTACTAGGAATGGGGAGAATCTCATAGTTCTGTGATACTAAGGATGGTAGTTCAATTTCTCATTTTTCAGAAAAACTTTTAACTATAATTTTGACCATGAAAGATACTCAAATATGCAAAATGAGAAATTAATCTCATCTAAAACACATAGCATTTTACAAAGGAGAACTATAGAGATTAACAGACAACTAAGAAACAAATGCCCATTTACTATTTTTATCTCAAACTGGAGACAATGTATATCCAGGCATCATCTTCATGATCTCTTTGTATAAAAACCCTTCATATCTTTCCACATTTTTATATTTCATTCTAAATAAAGGGTAATTCAACCTTTCGTTTAAAAAACGGGGTGGGGCAATTAGGTGGTGCAGTAGATAGAGCACTGGCCCTGGAGTCAGGAGGACCTGATTTCAAATTGGGCCTCAGACACTTGACACTTACTAGCTGTGTGACACTAGGCATCACTTAGCCTCAACTGCCTCTCAAAAAAATCAAAATGAAACAAAACAAAACAAAAACTAAGGTTTCATCTGTATATCAATGACGTGTAAATGCTACATGACATGATACCCTGACCTAGAGAGAACATCTTTTTTTATGGGAAATCAAATCCTAGCAAAGGGCATTCATTACCTATGATGCCCAATGAAATCAAGAAAATAAACTCTAGAAGGGCTTTGATGAAACTGCTTAAAATACATAGGACACACCAGACTTCTGATGCCATTTCCTTAATTCTGCTTAACAATATTTTACCCACTATTTCGGAGAACATCATGATCAAAATTCCAAAACACAGAAGGCAGCACCTACTAACTACGTCAGCTACAGTAGGGCCAGATATTTTACATCATGCATAACAGACAGAACAAATTTGTATCATATTAACTCAAGTGAAACAACACGTTACCTTGGTGATACAGCAACACAGAAACCAAGTCTTTAAAAACCAATAAGATGCTTATCAGTTCACAGATTCATAGATTTAGAGTTGAGAGGGGATTCAGAGATAATCTATTCCAACCTACTCAGTTCTACAGATTAAGGAGACAAACACATCTATTTTAAGTTCAACTCTTAACTTACAGGTTGAAAATCTGCATGAGATATTAATGAGATGGAATAGGCTGAAAAATTTGTCTAGTGTACTGAGGTCTCAATATAGTAGTCTGCTGAAATCTAATTTCTACTGAGGAAAAAAAGTTTATTTATGAAAAATAAAAGCAAAAATGAGCAAAAGTCAGAAGTACATCATCTCCACTATTTGTTCAGATTTTGAAGAGTCTGACTCTAGGACCACCCAGCAAACTTCCAATTTTTAGGTGGGTCCACCCATTCCATCACAACCAAATGGCATTAACGGGGAGCAGTACTCTATTTAGAGATCATGAGACCAAATTTATTTTTCATATTCTAATAAAGTAAAAGGAATAACAGTAAAATAACATACTCACTGTAAGAAAAAGAAAGGGGGTATCATTTAGCGGACTTTAAAAGGAGCAAGGCCAAAGCAGAAATGGGAAGAAATGAGGCAACAAATGTCAATTGATCTCAGAGAAAGAAAAAAGATGGAAACTCTGAAAGGAACTTTCTGAAACTTCTACATTTTAGCAAAAATAGTGCTATTGTGAAACAATACCACAAAACTACAACATTCTAAAGATGATGTTCCATTTCTAAAGGTTACTACATGAAAAGCTGAATTCCATTAAATTCAGTATATTTAAAATGCAGTCTGGTTGAGGACGTTAGGAGAGGAGGCATGTTCCTCAGTACAGAAGCAGTTTATAAATCAAAGAGGAAAAAATACCTAACACAGATAATTAAGCAATTTTCTCTCAAATAGCTAATGAAACATACAATGAAAACTCAATTATTCAAAATGCAAATGTCCAAAAAAAGGACTCTGAATTAAGTTATTTAGATGATCAGATGTTTACATTAAAGAACAGGTCAGTCATTCAGCTAGCTGCAGAAAAGGAACTACAGCAATGCTACTGGAGATGCATTTTCATGGAAAAGCTCTCAACATTCTCTACAGATGGACTGAGGTAGGGAGTAAATTAGGACTTGTGTAAGTCCCAGCACAAATTATGTCATCATTATAATTATGTCATATATATACAATACACATATAAATACATATATATGTAATTATAATACATGTCATATATATACAAGCACTTCAGCCAAAATTCAGTTCAAATTTCTGTTCCTTAAATCTCATTTACCTTGTTCTCATCAGTAATAAGTGCTAACTGATGTAATAACACCAACATTGTAATATCAATTTTGAAAGACTTAAGAACCCTGATCAATGAAACAACCAACCACTATTTTAGAGGCCTAAAGATGGAAGAATGTTAACCACCCTCCTGACAAAGAGGGGATGCACTAACATTCAGAACAAGACACACATTTTTGGATACTGTCAGTTTGGAAACTGGTTTGTTTGACAATACTTATCTGTTAACAAGGATTTGGTTCAGTGTTGTTGTTTTCAAGTAGGGATACATGGGAGAAAAAAATAAATGTCTGACAACTGAAAAAATGAATTTTAATTGTGAAAAAATAAATTTTAATTTAAAAAAATAAGGTTTCTGTGATTTTTAACATTGTTTTAAAGTACTTTTCATAAGAAATTTGAACATGGAAACCCAGTGAAAGAAAGATCAAATGTAAAACCACTCTCAAATTACTGTTCCAAATTTGAGATAGTCATTTTCTTCCCTTAAGAAAACTATTAATGCTTATGACCTGCACAATTCTTACGTGAACAGACAAATTTACAAATCTGATCAATATTAGGTCAGGGGAAAAATACAAATGAGCTCACTCTTAAATGTTCCAAATTTAAAAGATATATATGGCAAAAGATACTCCATTTGGTAATGAGAGATAAATGCTGAAACAAGATAACACACTCATGTATGATTAATAAATCCTAAAAAGTTTACAATATAAATCTTATTTAATAATAATCCCCCCCAAAATAGCCAACACTGTTTGCGGTCAGACAAAATGTGTCTGAGTTAACAAACCAGATATACAGCTTGCGAAAAAGTGAGGTTTCTACATTGAATCTCTAAAACATTAATTCCATTCAGATAAATATGAATGAATATCTTCATACACATACTCAAGGGGAAGGGGAGAAAACATAACTAAATTAAATGAAGGGGTCATGGACTCTCTAGCTCTGAAACTATTAATTTCAAATTTTTGTTCATCTCTGACACTCCTATTTAAGGGCAAGTTTAGGAGAATTTTTTTAAATACTCCCAAAAGTAACAGGGAATCACACAAGCTTGGTGATCCTCTAGGACTCTGAATTTCAAGAGGGAACAAAGACAAAGGGGAGATAATCCCTTACATTATACCTCTTCACTATGTTCCAAACAAATTGGCTAGAATGATCATTTTTCTTTGATTTTGCTTTTGAAAATGGCTACACTTGTTCCTTGTTGAAGAATGAGAGGGAAATAAGAAGTCACTACTCTGTACAACTTGTGGGAAAAAAAACACTGTGAAATTGAAGGTACTGACTTTATTGTTACTAAGCAAACAAAGGACCAATAATTTTCCAAGGCTAACATCTCACTGCAATTGCTAGTTTTCCAAGGCATACACAGCATTACAGGACTAATTGGGGAAGGGAGGAAGGGGATTAACAGAAGTTTCTAATTCAGTTACACTGCACAGGCAGTTATATAAAAGGGATAAGTTAAGATCAAAGTACCCCTGCATCTGCAACACCTTAGGAAGGGATATAAAAACCTTTATTATGGTATTTTTAAGGGGTTATGTTACAATAACCCTGTTCAGAGATCATGATTGGGATTTGGGGTTGTCTGGTTAAATGAAATTTCCAGATTAACTCACACAGAGTAGAAATGCCTCTGGCAAAGGTACCTCATGAGATATAAAGATCTGAGCTACTGGCACTTTCCCTTAGGAATGTGCAATTATTATGATCTTGCAATCCTAGGTTGTGTGTTTCTGGTTTGGGTGTTTAGTGGGGGGGTTTGTTGTTGTTTTTTAATATAAGATGTTACCGCCCACAAATCTATATAAATAGTGAGGCAATCAGCTGCAGTGCCAGCACATTCTAAATAATAGCCTCCAATTACTTTAAACAGAATAAACTTAGGAGAAAAACTTTTTCCCCAAACTTCACACTATTCGGAGGCCCATGAAAAATGTTTGATATTTCAAAAATAAAATTTGATTAGAAGTTTAAGAATAAACAGTTCTAGTTCTTAAATGATGGATTAGTTGAAAATGTACTTTTTAAAGAATAAATTTCTTTAAATTACCACTTCAACTGGTAGTGGCAATAAAATTACCTTTTTATTAATGCTTCAGGATCTCGACTAAAAGAATAAAACTAAAAGAAGTCGGGGGTGAGGGGTGTTGTCCTCCTCCCCATGCCTAGAAGGTCCTAGAAGGATAGAGAAATCCTTCACAGTAACTCTTTACTGACTTCTGATTTTGGGGAGCTGGGGAGGGGGGAAAGGCAGTGCATCTCTTAACTGCTTAATAAATGTTTCTTGTATCACACTTAATTTTTTTTCATTCAATAAAATCTTAAACTTTCTTGAGCACCCTGAATGCTTAAGGTTTTGATTATACAGATGATGGGTATCATGCCTCTTTTCCCAGAGAAGTGATTTTAGGATCACCAACTCCCAGTGATATGTTTCAATTATTTTCTTAACAATATAGAAAATATGCTCTAGTTCTGGCTATATATATATATGAATAAAATGTGTATGGCTACCCACAATGCAATCTATAACGGGGAACAGTTTTTTCGGGAATTCTATGTACTTTTTTATATTTCCTGACATCTTTCGTTTTTCCCCTGTCTCTTCCTGGGCCAACCAGACCATTCATCCACTTAAAAGGAGCTATGAGAATGGTGTAATAACCAGTATTCTCCAGCTCAGCCTGCCCTCTCCACTCAGCTGCTCATATCATTGCTGTATTAATCAGATGCCCCCTGTGATGGCTTGTAGAGTGGAGGAGCAAATGAAGCATTTGTAAGATCAAAGACAAAGGCAGCTATAAAAACATAGGAGTGTTTTTCTTTCCCTTTATACTTCTCACACTCTCCACCTAAGATCAAGGTCATTCAACGTGCCCTAAGGTGGAAACAAACCAAACAGTTCCCAGACTCAAAAGCTGCCCTGCCTTAGAAACAAGGTAAGATGATGAAAGGGATACACACCGGAGTCCTAAAACCATCAAAGCTTCACTGGGCAATTAGCATAGGTACACCACCGAGGAGTGAAGGAGCTGGATAAGAGAAAGGGATGCAGAGGCACACGGTAAATGAAGAAGTAAGTAACCAAGGATTCCTCAGATTGTCCCCTATGGAGAAGAACTCATCAAGTTTTCCATAATGTACATGAAAAAAACCTTTAAAAGATGCTCTACTTCCTCTTCAAGGACCCCAATGCCACTGAGTAATATTCCAGACTTTCATTTGGTTTCTCAAGTATGCAACAGCATCAAGAGGCTTGTCCTTGAAAGGCAACAGAAGCATATATCACTGCAAAGGCAAATCCCTTACTTTAAATGAATTGGCACTCTGGGTTAATAGCTCAGTCTCCTATGAATGTGGTTATCAACCAAAACCTAGATGAACAGATAGATATAACTGAGTCTGTAGCCCTGCAAAGGTCGGAAATAAATTTGAAGCAGAAGTAATGGACCCTTAGAAGGTCTAACTACCCATTGGTCTAACTACTAATGTAGGAATACTTCTCTATTTTTCAATAGCAAAAATTTAGATAATGCAAATTCCCCCTTCAAACTTAAGAGAAAAATAATCAGTATAGAAAAATAAGTTATTAACTTTTCAGTAGTTTTCTTTCTTTTTAAAATAAATGTCAACAGCATAAACTTCCCTATAGCTCAGTTAATTACTGATTAAGGAAGTCCTCTTTAGACAATGACTGAAAGTATTAAAGTATGTGAAACTTTCAGGCCACTAAATTCATTATCAAAAGTATAGTCTTAAAGTGATTGTCATTTCTATCTCTCTCCTTTCCACTACTTTTCTCACAACTTCCCTTCTTTGTGGAAAGAAAGGAATATCCTTTATCAACAACCCACACAACAAAATTTAGTGCATTTTATTCTTTGAAGAACATCTCACTGCTATACAAAAAATTTTAGAACTAGAAAAGACCTTAATTATCAAACTCAAATACTCTAATTTTTATTAAAAAAAAAACTAAGACTGAGAAAAACTGAGTAAATTAAAATCATGGAAATTAATCCATGATAAAAGTTATAGCTGGAACCAAAGTCTCCATACTCCCAATGCAAGGTTCTTTCCATTATACCATATATTTTCATTATTATCAGAAACATACTTTGAATCAGAAAGCAGAATCTATCATCATCATTTGTTTCAAGTGGAATAGAAGTGTCTGTACAATTATCTGTCCAGGTTAAAGAAGTTTTTCAAGGTAAAATAGATTCTTTCCTGAGGCTTTCATAACTCGTACCAACTGCAATTGGTTATTTCCCAGCTATCAGCAGTTTTGTCAATTCTGGTCATTTATCGTACTCTTTAATCATGCTCTTGGGTGACTTTTGCTAGCAACAAACTTCTTAAATATTTATGCCTTTCTTGCACCCTCTGAATGTAGGGGGCTACTTTACAGTGGAGTCACTTTACTAGCCACACGTGACCATACCTGACCTCTTTTAGTTGTCAAAGACTCTAGGATGACACGACAAACACCAGAATTTTCCATTTGTTGTAATCAGAGCCAGAAGTTCCAAACTCTAAAATGAGTTTCAAAATATGTCAATGATCTCTTCCAGTCTGCCTTTAAAGTCAATGGTTGTTACAGGCAATCAATAACCAATCCATCTTTAACTGTTAGTCATTCTTTTCCTTGTCTAGAGTAAGGGGCTTCACAATAACTAGCTAGAGATCCCTTTGGGAGATTCCCTCAAAATTTTTCTAGATGTCTCTATTACTGAATTCCTCATCGTATCGTTCATTTCAATCATTTCAAAGTCAACTCTGTTCCATTCCTTTTCAGCACCCTCTTCTCCATAATCACCCTCATCTTCATCATTAAACGTAGAGGTGGAGAGTAGTGCTTTCTGGTCTTCACTCTTTCTACTTCCCTGAATCTTGACATGAAGAGGTGCAGTGGCCAGTTTGTACATGATAGGAAATAAAACTCCTGTCACAATAGCTGACCCCAACGAAACATACAGAATCCCTGGAAGATGTGGGTATTTTCCCTGAAGAGATCCAACCACCACAGGAATGACCATTTCTCCCAGGGCAGCACCAATTACAAATAAAGCAGCAGATTTTCCTTTAATGGTCACGTACTGTTCAATCCAGGAAACGCCACTAGGAAATGTAGTAGCCATTGAAGCCCCATATACTGCTGTTGCCACCCAAAGACAAATATGATTCTTATCAAAAATAACTAGAAGTAGGGAGGCAGCCAAACTGCCCACATTGCTTAACACAATCATGGTCCCAGGCTGTAGACACGTAGCAAAACAGATCGCCATGCCTCTGCAAGCAGCAAATGTCCCCCAGAAGGCAGAGTTCAATCCTGCTGCTTGGCTTTCACTCATGCCAGCATGCAGTGTTGCAAAAGAGAAAACGTAAGAGCCGTATGTGACCTCTGCTCCAACGTAAAAAAAGAAGAATATAAAAAGGAGACCAAGAAGGGCATTCTGGTATTTTGCAGTTCGAGTTCTCTGAGCAGCTTCTTTTGTTTTCTCTTCATTTGGAATTTTTTGGAAAAACAGAATAATAAAGAAGGAAAACATCACCAAAACATAAGTTCCTATAACAACATAAGTTCGTAGCAAATTCTTATTAGCAGGTACTCCAAATATGACATCTAAGTCAGCTGCAGGTGGCAGGGTGAGTTCAGAGTGGTTTGACACATCAGTTACCATGTGGTTTTCAGAGGGCACAGCACTACCCAAGGCCAGCTTGGCTAGTAAGGGAGCCAAAAAGGCCCCCAAGGCAAAAGTGAAATGCAAGGCCTGCAGATGTGGGGCTGCTTCACCTCTCCATATATGCAGGATGAGGACATTGCAACCTACAAATAATAAAAAGAAATACATATGTGTTAAAAATTCTGCATGCCACTGATATCATGGAAGTCAATGTGGTAATTATCTTCAGAAGAGATTTAGGTGTCAGAAATAGTACACTAGAAGTATGAACTAGAATTTGCTGAGCCAAGGGGAAGCCCAGCACAGAAGTCAGAGAGCCACTTTGGGAATCAGGAAGATCTGGGATCAAGTCCTATCTCTGATACATACCAGCCACATGGTCCTGCGCAGCTCTCCAAGATTCTTAAGTTACGGAAAAGTCACTAAGATGCATTGCTAGAGGGAGTCTCCTCATTTGGGGTTCATTGTACCAATGAAATCACAAGTCAAGACCCACCTCCTGCCCCCTCTTACCTCCTAAAAGGCAAAGTAACCAAATGCCACTAACCCACTTTCAAAACTCAGGGAACCTGATAGTTACAGAGAACTTTGGTACCATTTAAGTTTTAGAAATGAATTCTACACTGTGAACATTGATATTTTCCTCAGTGAAACTATGCCATGGTCTCTAAAGAATCAAAATGGCCAAGTGACCCAAAGGACAATGGAGAGACAGAGTAGGCTTAGGTATTCTGAAACGTGTAACCAATACCTGGTACACAAGAAGTGGCCTAGAGACATCATCAAGCATGAGCATGATCAGAAAAGGATATGAGGGACATGGAGTGAGACAAAGGAAAGCAGACAGAGAGCTTTCAGTGCTGTGCTGATGACAACCCATCAAATAGTGCAACCATTCAAAGGCTAACAGCCCAAGAAGAAGGCCTACTGAACAATGGGTAGAATCTCTGTGGAAGACTTATGGAAGGATAAGAACTGCAAAGGATGAAAAGGTCCTGGTGCTGGAAATATCCACCTGATGGGCTCATGGAACAACAGAAGTGACAGAACAAACTGTGCTTCAAAGTAAAACACACTCTTCTGTTTTTAATCATCAGATAACATTAAAGTTACTAAAACTCCCTGTAAGACATAGCTCTAGACACCTATTTGAGGAAATATTATTTATGCACATACCAGGTGCAGCATGAGGTTTTCAGGACATGAGGATCTGCAGGATCCTGCTAAGCCCATTTGAGGACCTGTCAGGACCCTCTTACACCTTCAACTACAAGATGGTCAAGTGACACAAACAGGTAACACAGTGTCTAACTCTTTACAGATGTGCAAACTACCAACAGACAAAAGTCACCAAATTAAGCTAAAAGCCTCAAGTCATTATTTCACACATCCTTAGCCACTACAGTAAAGCAGGAGAGAAACAAAAGAGGCTATAGTGTGGATGGTGGGAGAAATGATTTTACATACATACATACACATACATACATACACACACACACACACACACACACACACACACACACACAATACAGAAGGAGTTATCTAAGGCAGTGGAAAGCTAAATGACTTCCTCAGGGTCACACAGCCAGCATGCGTCATCAACTCAGGTCTCTGTGTTTCCAAGAATGACCACTTGAAGGGCTGCCATATGGGAATATTAGACTTACTCTGTTTGGCCACTCTTAAAGTGCACAATAGTTGCTAATCTGTAGCAAGAGAAGGAGTTTCCTCAGGGATAAATTCTTATGCTGATGAAATCCTAAATCCAGTCTGCCCTTGGCCTAAATATGTTTGTGTGTAGGCATGTATGTATGAATAAATGTATGTACATTACACATATATTTACAAATATATAAAATTAAATGACAAAAAGTTTAGTGGACATCAGAGGTCAGCTAATTAGGGAAAGATTTAGGTGAAGAATATAGGAATCTTGCAGAAAAAGAAAAAACAGAAAAAACTGGTAGGTAAAGCAAGAAACAAGTTTAGATTTAGCTCTAATTACCTTTGCAACTATTCTAATAAAACTACTCAGTGCCCACTTTGAACATAATAGATAAATTATAGAGTAATAAGAAATATTCACTGAATTTGATTTGCTCACTCAGGCTGTAGAGTTTAGGTTTCCAGTCCACACCATAACAATTGGGATTCACTACCTATATGAAATTGCCATTCTGTTAACTACTGTCAATGATGAAATCTTCCCTCTCCAGGGGATGCTAACCACCAACACCTAATGCTTATGAAGCAGGGTAGTCACAAGTCACAGCAGGAGGCCCCCATATCCACCCTCACCCCTAGCAAGAATTATTATTGATTTTTGCCTCTCGGTAAATAAGAACACCACCCTTTCCCCAAACAAGTGCCATGTAGGAGAGTAACCTAGTTGAGAATTAGAAAAAACAGAGTTTGCTCTTCCATTTTCAAAAATAAGCAATCTTCTCTTTTCTCCTTCTGCTTCTTCACCCAAAAATGATGGCAGAAAATTCACTCACCTGTGTCTAAAATTCCAGTAGAAATTCCTAAGACTCCCATCATAAAAACCAATAATATTGCTTGTTTGCAAAAGGGGACAAGGTAGAGACCAATAGATGTCCCCAGCATTGACAAACCTGAAAGAAAGGTAAAAATTAGATACAAAACACATATTCATGGGTCATCACTACCTTAAAAACAATTGCAACTATAATGCCTAAAAATTAAGTCAAAACAAACTGGTCCTTGTTGAGGATGAAGAACTCTACTTGTTCTTCAACACAAAGTCAGCCATGGGAAGTCAGAAAATCTGGTTTAGGGAAATAAACTTCCACAATTAGGGAAATAAGTAAATTTCATTCTCAACAGACCATTTATAAAATCCTTTGCCTTTGGGCTAAAGCTTCTGGGGTGACTGCTGAGTAGACAATAAAATAACAATTACTGACATCCAGGGAAGGAGGAGTCAGTGGCACTACTGAATATAAGATGAGGAATGAAACTCTTTCTCTTAACTATTACCTGGGCTCCAAATGAAATTCCAGAGAGCTATTTCACAGGTTTTCCCTTATCTAGGTCCCTGGTCCCAGTTAAATTTATGAAGTGGGGTATGAATGTTATAAGTTGCCCCAAAATTTGAGCCATATAACTATCAACAGAAACACAAAAGTTTCTTGTTATAAACTTATACTAAACAAGTCTGGTGAACCCATAGGACCAAAGATTTAGAACTAGAAGAGACCTTTCTTAGTCCAAAGGTGTCAAACTCACTGGGAAATGTTGCATGAAATAAATAAAAACACAACATAGATGATGTTAATTTTTGGCTTTCTAAGTCAATATGCAGCCAGCAGGGACTCATTTCCATTTGTTTGATTCTACTGATCTAGCTCAATCCTGCCTCCATTTTATAGATGAGAAAATTGGTGTAGAGCAGTTCTAAGTGATCTGATGAAGAACACACGTAGAAGCAGGTAGCAGTGCTAGGATTTAAATCCGGGTCCTCTGACTTCAGAACTAATGTTCTTTCCAATAACACAACTACACTGTCAAAAAAAATCACAGGGAGCATCTAACTCAAAGATTCTTAACTTCTTTTGTGCCACAGACTCTAATAACAGTCTGGTGAAGCCTGCTAAGCCATTCGCAGAATAATGTTTTTAAATACTTGAAGTATATAGGATTACAAAGGAAACTAACTATATTAAAATATAGCTATCAAAATACTACAAAAACAAGTTTGTGGATTCCAAGCTAAAAATCCTTCATTTACTTCAACACACAGCTAGAAAGTCACTCAGTCTCTCTTTAAATAGCCTCCAGGAACAGGGAACTCACTGCTACAGCAGTCAGTTCCTTTTAGGTAGCCCTAATTGCTACAAGTTTCTATACACACTGAACCTAAATCGCCCCACACAAATCCACCTGTTGCCCTTAGTTCTGCTCTCAGGGATGGAGCAGAAGAAGGACTTCCCTGTTACTCGCCCTTCAGATCTCAGAAGGCAGCTGCCATGTCAGGCAACCTCCATGTCCTTGCTTCTCCAAGATAAACATCTTTAGTTACTTTAATGTGGCCTCAGACAGCCTTAGATCCAGTCCCTCTGTCCATCCTAATAGCTTTCCTCCAGATGAGCTCTCATTTGTCAACAACTGTCATCTAAAGGAAACAGGTAGATGTTGGGGTGTAGGTGTGTATGTGTGTGTGTGTGTGTGTTGAAAACACAATGCTCACAATGTGAGCATCTCAGTGTTCACAATTATGGTCTAGGTGAGATATTGTGAGAGCCATTATCCAAAGACAGAATGGGATTCCTCACTAGAGGCTGGATAACTATTTGTCAGGGAAACTGTAGACAGAATTTTTGTTCCAGGAGGAGGACCTCTGAGGTCCTAACTCTGACGTTCTATGAAGCTTGTATCTCAATGTGAATATATCGTTTGCTATGTACCTGCATGCTTAAGACCTTTGTCTCAGCATGCATGTGAACAGCTCAGTTGTATGTTAACCATGGTTGTATATATCCAAGGGCATCTCAATGTGTGTGTATGACAGTGTATGTGCCCTACTAGAGTGCATATGGATATCAGTCATACAGCTATGAATGTGGCTTGTGGCTCCTTTCCCTCAACTCCTACAGGATTCAGCCTAGAGGAGAACCAGGGACTTCTGAAAGTTAAGTTCAACTTTTACCAACACTTATTAAGCACTTCTTGTATGATTTAGCACTGGACTAACTCACAGAATCAGAGAAGCCTAGCATTTGAGAGTTGGAAGGGACTAGGGTGGCTATGTAGGACAATCTATATAGGAGAGGAATCTCCACTATAACATTTGAGACAAGTGCTCACCTCACCTCTACCTGAAGATCTCCAAGGAGGAAGAACCCACCACCCTTAGAAGGAGCCCATTCTACTTTTTGGCAGCTCTAATTGGTAGAGAGGTTTTCCTGACATGAACTCTTAAGTTCACTTCTACCCAGTACTTCTGGCTTTGCCTTCTGGGGCTGCACAGAACAAATTCCCTCCACTGACAGCCCTTTAATACCTGAAGAGACCTATTATGTCCGCCCCCACCCCCACCCCCCCGCCCACCACCAAGTCTTCTACTGCCCAGGTTAAACATACCCACTTCTTTCAACTAATCCTCAAAGAACACAGACTCAACCCCTTTCACCATCTTGGTTGCCCTGTTCTGGACACTCTTCAGCTTATCAATATCCTTAAATTACAATGACAAGAAATAAACATAATTATGCACATGAGGTCTGATAAGGGCAGAATATAGTAGGATTATAATCTCTCTATTCCTGGAAGCTATGCCTGTCAATGAAGCTCAAGACTGCCTTTGGTTTTTTTTGGCTGCTGCCCTATCTTTTTCATAACTGCCATCAAACCATGCCTTCTCCATCTTGTATCTGTTTTGGTACCTAAGGATAATACTCAACTTTTAACCCTAATGAATGTCACCTTATTAGATTCAGCCCAGTTTTCTGGTCAATCAAGATCCTTTGGGATTCTGATTTGATCATCCAGTGTATTAGCTATCCCTCTCCCAGCTTGGTGTCATCTGCAAATACAATGACCGTTCCATTTTTGTTATTGTATGAGATACTTCATACACTTATAAGCATGAGATACTTCATCTAAACTTTTACTAAAATCTATATAAACTAGATCTACAGTATTCCTTTTAGGTACTAGTTTAGTAATCCTGTCAAAAAAGGAAACAATGTTAATCTGACATGATCTGTTCTTGATGAGGCCATGTGGTGTAATCACCATTTCCTTATCTCTTCAGTGATCCATTCTCTAATTTCCCCAGGAATCAGCCAAGCTCACTGACTGATATTTTGCTGACTGTTCTCTTTTTCAATAAAGACCTCTGTCCTTCTCCCAACTTATGGAACTCTGCTGTTTTCTACCATCTCTGGTATCACTGACAGTGGCTCAGGATCACATCTTTCAGTTGTTTTAGGACTTAAAGATGTATTTCATCTGTTCCAAGTGACCTGAATTCATCAAAGGCAGCCAGGTAATCTTTTATAATCTCTTAACTTACTTTGGGTATCAACTCCATTTTGGTAATTTTTGTTCTATCATTTCCAAGATAAAAGTCATTCTCCCTAGTAGACAAAACTAAAGAAAAAGAAAAATTGAACAGTCCTGCATTCACTCTGCTGGGAGTTATCAGTCCCATCCATCCCCAAGTAAAGGTCCCTAAGGTGTTTTTTCTTTGAAAATAGCTTTTATAATGATGAACAAGAAGACTTCAGAGAGGCCTGGAAGGACTTATATGACCTGATGCTGAGTGAAAGGAGCAGAACCAGGAGAACTTTATGCACAGCAACAACCACAGTGTGTGAGAGTTTTTTCTGGTAGACTTAGATTTTTGTAATAACACAAGAACTTCTTACCAAAAAAAAAAAAAAATCCCAATGGAGGATCTCAAGGCAAAATGCCTGCCACACTCAGAGAGAGAAATATGGAAGTCACTCACATATTGTAGCAGATCATGTTTGTGTATGTGTATGTGTTTGTGTATCATGTTCTGATTTGTTATACGATTTCTTTCATTTATCTTAGTCTGACTACATAGCATGACTATAGTGAAAATATACTCAATAGGAAAGTATATGTAGAATCTATACAGAATTGTATGCAGTCGTGGGGAGGGAGGGGGGTAGTGGGGAGTAGGTGGGGAGGGATAAAATCGCAATTGTATGGCAGTGATTGTTAAACATTACAAAATAAAAAAAAAAATAGCTTTTATAACACCAAACCCTTTTTTGATGTACTTGGCCTTCAGTTCACTCTGAGGTAATGCACTCCTTTCACAAGACCATGTTAAGCTCTTAGATTCACCCTTTGTTACCTGCTCTTCTAAACCCCATTTCCTTTATTGCTGCCTCAAATGTAAAAGAGTCATTAATGCCTTTATGGACGTTATAATCTACCTGGAGAAACATACCTACCTGAAACAATCAGAAAACAGTAACAGCTGATGAAATGAGATATTTGCAAACCTTAATGCATTATATAAGTGCAAGTTATTGTTACTATTATGCAAAAACAACAGAACAGTATAAAATTTATCCATAGATCCTAAGTGGGACATAAAGAGTAATAAGATCAAGGGAGATGGGGCTTAGTCAGAAAAGGCTTCATAGAGTTGAAGTTTGAGTCAGACCTAGGAAAATGTAATGAATATGAACTGACAGACAACAGGGAAGATACACTGAGGCTAGAGAAATAACAAGATCAAAGATAAAGAAGTGGAGATTGTTTAGAATACAGAGATGAGTGGGGTGGACAGAGTGTATTAAAGTTATGAGGCAGACCCTAAATGCTAATCCAAGGAACTTCGAAATATATATAGCTATTATAATACAGGACAAGAGGCTTCAAAAAATTAATTCAAGAAAAACCACCAGCAGCAGCAAATTCTAGTCCCAATCTGAAGAATCAACACAGGGAATACTAACAGGTATCACAAGACCAATGCTCCCTTAATTAAAACACAGGCCTGAGAACCCTGGTCAGACTCATATTTTCAGTCTAGGGAGACACATTTTCTAAATCATATTAATAAACTAGGAGGCAACTCCAGGACAGCTTGACCAGGATGGGAATTAAAACTGCACCATGAAGATCATTTGAAAGAACTGGGGTTATTCAGCCTGGAGGAGAGATTTCATAGAGTTGGAGCAGTGGACTTAAAAGTCAAGAAATTCGAGAGCCTGAATCATGCCTCTGACACTTAATATCTATGTGACTCATCTCTAAAATGGGGATAATACCAGCAACTACCTTACAAAGCTGGTGTGAGGATGCAAATGAAATATGTACAGCACTTTGTAAATATGAATTATTATTATTACCAAATGTTGGAGGAGCTGTCACACCTATTCTTCTTGGCTCCAAAGAGCAAAACTGGACCAATGGGAGAAAAGTCTAGGGAGCAAAATATTTGTTTAGCATAAGAAACAACCTTCTAACACGTGGAAATGTCCAAAATTGGAATGGACTGCATTGTTATGCAGTGAATTTAGCATTCCCAGAAATCTTAAAGGAGAATATAAATGACCACTCATCAGAAATGTCATAGCCTGATTGTACATTTTGAGTAATAGTTGGACTAAATGATGTCTGAGGTCACTTCTGATTCCAAGATTGGATTCTACTAACATTCATAAGCCTGGACCCTAATTCAGCAGAAGGAGTTATTTTCATTAAAATAGCCCTTCTTAATCTTCATGGGCTATAAAATATAAAATCATCCCAACATATAAATTTATTGTTCATAATCATACCACATGTGCCAGAGCTCTATAGTAATACTGTACAACAGAAGAGGAAATTTCAGGATTTGTTTTTAATCCATTCAATCCTTTTTTTCACTCAACCCTAATATCCTTTACTTTTTTCCTAGAAAAATTAATCAAATATACTAAAGAAAAAGAAATGAATTCTTCCACCCTTAACAAAAGTTATTGTTATAGTCACAAGAATTTATAATGGAGAGAGTTTAGCATTACATGATCTGAGCTGCAAGACACCTTAAAAGGTCACCTAGTTCAACCTCCACATTTTACGATGAGAAAACTTAAGTTCCAAAAAGGTTAAGCTACCTATTCACCCAAAGTCACCCAAAAGACCAAGGATAAACTTGGTCATAAAAGCACTATGGCAGGATGGACAATAGGAGACAGTCTACAGATTTCTTAAAGGTATCCTTTCCATAGCCTTCAACCAGTCTAGACCCTACAACAATAGTCATATCTCTGGGAAAATTATGACTTTCAAAACAATTTTGGTAATTTTTTTGTCTTAAATAGGATTTTCTTTGACTTTCAAATGTTTTCATCAGTTAGGAAGAAAAAAAATTGTCTCATCCTCAACAAAAGGAGTTTCTCTTTTGTTTTAACTGTTGAATTCAATAAACAGTCCCTCTTGATTTACTGTAGATTTATCAGAACTAAAATTTCCCATAAAATCTGAGGTATGCATCATTTAACAAGTTAAAAGGCTTCACTACACATTCAAAGGTGAGGAAGGAAGGTCTGATATAAAAACCATGAAAAGTTCCTTAAGTGTCACATGCAATATCATGAAAGAGAAGTCAGCAAACATCCATTCATCTGTGATGAAAGTCCCCAAATACAAACAACTGCTGATCCAGCCCTGTCATCACAGAGCCAGAATAGGCACCCAAGAGCTTCTTTAGATCTAAAGCAATCCCATCATGCTGACCTTGACCCAGGATGAGATGTTTGGCCTGAAGAAGACTTATGGAGAAAGAAATAGCTGTCTCTGAATGCTTGAATGGCCAGAAATGAATTAAAACTTGCTCTGCTTGATCCCAAAAGACAGAACTAGGAATCTTTGGTAAATGTTGGAGAGAACCAGAATTTATCTTGATAAAAGAAATAACTTTCTAACAGAGCTGTTCAGAAATGTAACAGACTGCCATAGCATGTGTTTGTTGGTTAACACTGGAGATCTTCAAGTGGAAGCTGGAAAGGAACTTGCTGGGGACGCTGCAGAGCCGAAAATCATGTTCAGGTATGACTTGCAATAGATGACCTCTGAGTTCCCTTCTGATTCTAAGAATCTGTATAGTCCCGGTTTAAAAGACTCTGAATTACACGTAGTAACTGGGGTAAAAGTAGGTTTCTAGGTACACCTAAGGATCTTAGACACTTTCTAGAGGTGACCCATCTCTTCACAGTAACCCTAAAAGAAAACTAACTTCGCATTTTGGGAGCAGGATGTGGGAAATTCACCTTGCTAAACTTTCTTCCCACATTGGAATCAACAAGTTACTAACTGTTAAATAAAATATGTGAACACAATACCTTAATACCACACACACACACCCCTACAAATTCCTAGGTTAATATTAATTTTGATATTTTTTCATTAGATCTCTTGATCTAATGAGAGCTGCCTGGAGCACTAAGAGTTTAAATGTTCAGGGTCACACTGTCTGTTATGTTTCAGAGGCAGGGCCTGAACCAAGGTTGTGCTGACTGAAGCCAGCTGTCTTCATAGGCATTAATACAAATATCATATCTACTGAAAAGTCACAAGATACCCTGTTTGAGGTATTCTACTTACCCAAAATTAAATTATGATTCATGTGGTCAAAGAGAAATCCACCGATCACAGAGCCACTTAGATACCCACATGCACGGCCCACAAAAATGTAAGAAATATCACTGATGTTGCGATTCACATTTATAGCCAAGTCTTGAAATGTAGGTCCTAATATAGCAATACACAGACCCTAGGGATTTAAAAACAAACAAACGCGAAACTTTACAATCATCAAATTATATGTACACCTGTTTGGTCTGGACAATGGTCATTTTTTTGGCCTCTTGACTTTTCCTAGGTGAACTGTTGGGATGACCTTTCTGTACCAGTTGTGAATCCCATTTACGAAGTTCTACAATATTCCTACTGTCCAAACAATGATATGCAGATAGATGATGCCCACTGAGGTGGTCTATCAGAACATATATTTGAATGAATAAAAAAGCATCTGCTGAGCATTTACAATGTTCAAAGCACTGTGTGAAATGCTAGGGATACAAAGAGAAATGTAAGATAATCCTTGCTTTTAAGGAACTCACATTCTAATTGTAGAAGACGATACATATAGGTTTCTGCTACAAGTTAGAAAGATAGGCACCATACTCCTTACGGGGAATGGCAAAGCAAATGTATCTTCTTAAAATGTCATTTTTTTTCCAAAAGAAATATTCTGAACTTAGTAAACACCAAATAAAATATTTCCATATACATAGAACAAAAAATAAGTACTATAATGTAAAACTGAAAATCCCTACTGTAAAGTTTCCTTTTCTTTTTAAGTATACAATTGAGACTTTAGCTTTCAAAAGTATTTATGTGCTTCTTTGCAGTGTTCCTTCTATTCTCTGAATTTTTAAAAAAGACACCTCAATAACCCTCCATATTTATCTTTTTTTCCTACCGTACCTATCCCCCCTCCTCAACCTACTATCAGAAAAAAAAAGGGTTACAAAGGCTTTGAAATATGCAAAGTCAACAAAACTAATTTCCATACTGCCTGTATACAAAAACAAATGTCTCATTCTGTATCCTAAGTCTATCAATTATGTCAGGAGAGGAATAGCAGGCTTCCTCCTCTGTCCTCTGGAATCACAGTAGTCATTCCATTAATCAGAGTTCTCAAGGTTTTCAAAGTTGTTTTCTTGATAATGTTGCTATTGTCTATGTTGTTCTTTAGGCTCTGCTCACTTCACTCTACATCAGTTCATCAAAGTCTTCCCAGGTTTCTCTGAAAAAGTAGTAACAGTGGCAATACTAGGGTTACAAGATCTATAAGTTCTTGAACTGCCAGTCCTATTTCTGATATAACACACCCCGATGCTTTTCTAGTTTTGATGAATTGTAAAGTTTGAAAAACAGTTCCTTAAAAATGTAAATGTACCTTGTTCTTTTGCTAATGCATTTCACTTTTCAGTTAGAGAATCTTAAAACAATGTTCAAGCTTAGCAGGTTAATAATATCAAAACTAAAATTTTAATTATTTTATTTTGCAATTATTTTCCCTTTCATTATTTCTTTTGTCCTAATAACATGCCATTACATTCAAATACCATAATTTGTTACCCCAACTGCCATTCCCCCAACTGATCAACTAAAAAGTTTATAGTTCTTTGCTACTGCAAAAAGAGTTGGTATATTTTTATACATGAGTTTCTCTTCTTCCTTTCATTTCTTTGCAGTATACAGGTCTAGTAGTGGTATAGTAGGGTCAAAGGACATGTATAATTTAATGTCTTTTGTAATATAATTCCAAATTGCTTTCCAGAATGAGTAGACCAATTGATAGCTCTATCAACAACCTTTAGTGTTATTTCCACTGTTAACATCCTATTTCTAATGTTGATAGTGCAGAGGCATTAATGGGGAGAACTTTCTTTTCCACATTTTTAATAACTGTGGCTGCTGAAAAGCCTGTGTTTACAGCATCTGCTTTTCAGTGAAAGTTAATGAGAAGCTAATGCTGGAGGTCGTGAGGATAGTAGCCTCCTCCTCAATGGTTGCTCACCTTGATGGAGGTTATAGAGAGTAGGGTGGAAGCAAGATCAGCGTATACTGTAATTCCCAGTACTCTGGGTCTTCAACTATCTCCAGTGGGGTGAAACAGAAGATGATAGTCAAGATGGTTGTGGTGGTTTGACTATCCATCAGAATCCTTTGCTGATTTAGGTAGGTTGACCAGCCTGCCTGCCCCAGAGATATCAACGGATGGTAGTGGACAATGGACTCCTTCTCTGCAAGGGTTGTGCCCATTGATAATGGCTGTGATGGGTGGGCTGGAAATAGGGTTGGTGGTCTGCTAAGGCTATTCCCAGAAATACTGAGCTCAAGGTCGTGACCTATCTGTACCAGGGACCAAGGAGAGCTGGATCCTGCTGTTAGGCAGTGAGCTGGGTTCAGATTGAATCAATAGAATGGAGTTTGCTGAATTGTATTTTGAAAATTATAAAGAGTACTTTCTTTTTAAATTTTATTATTTATTTTTAAGATTTTAAAAAATTTTGAGTTCCAAATTTTCTACCTCCCACCCCTCTCCTAAGAAATACAATATCAACTATACATGTGAAATCAAGGTAAACATATTTCCATAGCAGCCATGTTAAAAAAAATTTAAATAAAAAATAAATAGAAAAATTAAGTGAAAAAATTATGTTTCAATCTGCATTTAGACTCCAACAACTCTTTCTCTGAAGGTAGACAGCATTTTTCATCCTAAGTCTCTCAGAACTGTCTTAGATTGTTACATCAATCAGAATAGCTAAGTCATTCACAGTGGATAATCATACAATATTGCTGTTACTATGTACAATGTTCTCCTAGTTCTGTTTATTTCACTTTGCATCAGTTCATATAAGTCTTCCCAGGTTTTCCTGAAACTATCCTCATCATTTTTTACAATAGTATTAATTACATCACAATCATATACCACAACTTGTTCAACCATTCCCCAATTGATGGGCATCTCCTCAATTTCCAATTCTTTGCCACCACAAAAAGAGTTGCCATACATATTTTTGTAAATATGTCTTTTCCCTTATTCTTTGATCTCTTTGGAATATGTAGTGCTATTGCTGGTACAAAGGATATGCACCATTTTATAGCCCTTTGGGCAAATTCTAAATTGTTCCTTAGAATTGTTGAGTCCATTCACAACTCCACCAACAGTGCATTTGTGTCCCAATTTTTCTGCACTTTTTTAATATCTATCATTTTCCTTTTCTAGCATATTAGTCAATCTGTTTAGTATAAGTTGATACCTCAGATTTGTTTAAATTTGCATTTCTCTAATCGATGCATACCACTTTCAAGGGCACCAAGTTTCTCCCCAAAACAAGTATCTTTTTAACACTGTAGATATGAATCTGCTGAAGAATCAAAATTCAATGTCACTCAAGGAGCAATGGAGAGACCTATGGTGGGCATAAATAGAATGAAGCAGATTAAGTACTATGAATTACATGCAAGGAGCTGAATAGAAAGCATCATAAAAAAAGTATATGATCAGAAAAAGAAATGGACCATGATGTGGTGAGAATAAGAGATAACAAATGATGGCCTGCACTGCTACTCACAAATGACAAAAGAGACAGAAAAATGCCCCTAAAACACTGAACATAAATCCTCTGGAGAACTTATGAGAGTTTGTTGGTCATTGTCCTTTGTTCCTGAAGAGGACCAAAATGACATCACCATGATAAACTCAAGTTTCAGTGTCTGACTGTGGCTGATCAGACCAATACAAGCTCGGAATGCTCTACAACAGATTGGGCACAAATAGTCCGTGTGAACATTTGGGGTGGTTACTCCAAATGTGCGCATCCTACGTTTCCTGTGTGCTGTTTCAATTCTGCTTTGCTCATACAGCACAGCACCTTTTATAATGTGGGCATGCCATGCTAAGCAGTATTGTGTCGGTGTCTCCCATGTTGCACAATCAAATCCAAAGTTCCTGAGAGTGTCCTTGTATCATTTCTTCTGGCCACCATGTGATCTCCTGCCCCAGGTGAGTTCTCCATAAAACAGTCTTTTTGGCAAGCGTACATTTTGCATTTGAACAATGTGGCCAGCCCATCAGAATTGCACTTTCTGAAACACAGTTTGAACGCTTGGCAGTTCAGCTCGAGCAAGGACTTCAGTGTCTGGTACCTTATCCTGCCAGGTGATCCTCAGAATCTTCCTAAGACAGTTCAAATGGAAGCGATTCAGCTTCCTAGCATGTCTCTTATGAGAATACATGGATATTGGTCGCATATTGTTGTTGTTGATGGTGATGTTTGTCCTTCCTTTCCAAAGAGGACCAATAACATCACAAGTGCCACACTTGAGCATGAACTGGATTTAAGTGAGGCAGAGTAGCACAAAGTCATCAGGCTGACTCTCCCTTTCTTCCTAAGTCATTAAAGTCCAGTGGCACGACAAAAGTCAAGACAACTGGTGATGACCCAGGATGTGGTGGATGATGCTGGCGTCTTCTATTGAACATGCCAAGCTCTAAGCGTTCCACAGTGCCTGCTGGATCAATATAGAATAAGACATGAATGGATTACAATCTGTACTGTTGGGGGAACTATCTCTAAGGATAAGATCACAGATTCATTAAGTATACCTCAACAGTAGCTTTTACTTTTCTATTGCATAAGTGAAAAAAATGAACTGTACAGAAATTTACTGATTTGTCTCAAGTAGTCAGAAAGTAACTGTGGCTAGGATTACAAAATCTACAAGATCCTGAACTGTCAGTACTGTTTCTGATATACCATACCCTGATGCTTTTCTAGTTTTGATGGGCTTTAAAATTTGAAAAACAGTCCCTCAAAAAAGTAAATGTACCCTTTTCTTTTGCGAGTGCATTTCTTTAAAAAAATATTCAAGGTTAACAGTTTAATAAGACACAGGATCTTAAATTTTAAAAATCTAAATCACTAAGAAAAGTAGAAAAAAATTTTAGTTGCAAACTGTGATGTCATCTACATAGGACATATTCCTTCTGCAAGCATGAAATCTAACATAGTCTTAAAGAGTTGTCTGGGGCACTGAGAGGTTAAGTGACTTGCACCATGAACTTTTGGCTAACATTATCAGAGATTTCCAAAGCCAGGCCCCTATACTCTATACTAGATGTTTTCAAAGTATGAAGACTGCCCAGCTTCTCATTTTCGAAAGTTTCATCTTCCAGATCATTTATATTTCAGGATATCATAATTTACAAGTACTATAGATTCTCTGTAATAGAAATCTGAACCTACATACCCAACAAAAATGCTATAGTCATTAAACTTCAACCAGCACCCACCACATATAACCTAATAGCAATAGACCTAGTTATTGTTTTCTTTTGTATATTTTTTAAAAACATTTTTAACCTTCCACGAGGCCAAAACTCTTTG
This sequence comes from Notamacropus eugenii, assembly GCF_028372415.1. Lineage (NCBI taxonomy): Eukaryota > Metazoa > Chordata > Mammalia > Diprotodontia > Macropodidae > Notamacropus > Notamacropus eugenii. Next base: position 191,363,900 of record NC_092873.1, on the reverse strand, counting down.
CTTGTATACTCTTGTTTTTTAGAATTTGCTAAAGTAGTACATTTAATGTATAAATATGTTTTCAGATATTAATTCTATTTGATCTCAAGTAGTGTGTCCTTACTAGCTACCTACGGCTCTTCTCAAGATAATCTCTATTATTTCATTATTATTCAATAACTCATTTTGAAATCCTCAAGTTTTCTTTCTGCCTATGTAAAAACAGAAGTAATTTTTGCTGTTTTATTTTCTAATAGAAGTTTTTAAATATTTTGGAAAACTTTAAAATACTATGTAAAGCCACTGTTATTTCAGAATTTAATATTTTATTCTAAAATAAAATTTGTAAAACACTTTCTTATATTTAAGGAGGGAGTGCTGGCTATAAAATGGAGATTAGAATCTCTTCTAATCTCACCAGCACCATTTTGTACAACTAAAGATGCAAAAAAAAAAAAAAAATGAAACTGACTCATGATAGAAAGTAACATTCCAAATAAATTGGGTGAAACTGCAAATAAGAAATGAACATATAACAAGAGTTATTTTTCCTTTAGCTTTCTAGGTGTTGATAGCAAGTTTATCAAAGTATGATGCTACAAAATCACACATGGGTAAAAGATATCAGAAAACAAGAAAGGTTCTTTGATATAGTTCCAGATTTTATGTTACAATTAACCTTTAAGAATCTACAACTTGTTAAATTTTGGTGCAGCAGTAAAAAACATCCACAATTATCTGAAAGAATCTATTAAAATACTACTCCTTTTTCCCAACTCCCTATCTCTGATTGGAAAGCAGAGTCAAGAACTACAAAATCTCCATTTAAGGAGAGAACTCAGCATACACATCTCATTTCTCACCTGACTGCAGGACTTCTCTGACCTCCCCACAATTATGTCAAGGCAGGTAAGTTGCCCCAATCACCCTTCCTTTTCAGCTTCCTCTTTTTTTTGGAGGGGGGGCACTGTTCCCCCCTTCCTCTCCCCCATTAAGCTGTTTGAGGGCCAGGATTGTCATTATTTTTTTATGTTTACATCCCAAGCATTGAGAACAGGGTCTGGCAAGTAGTAGGGGCTTAATAAATGTTTTATGACTACTGACTGTATCTGTGATTTTCTTCATATTGTAGTTGAGTTGTTTCAATTATGTCCAACGCTCTGTGACCTCATTTGGGGTATTCTTGGCAAAGATACTGGAGTGGTTTGCCATTTCCTTCTCCAGCTGAGGAAACTGAGGCCAAAAAGATTAAGTGACTTGTCCATGGTCCCACAGCTATTAAATGTCTGAGTCTGCATTTCAATTTAGGAAGATGAGTCTTCCAGATTCTACGCCCAGTGCTCAGTCCATTGTTCCACCAAGCTGCTCATTTTCTTCACGTACTTCAAACAAAGCAACATATTAAATACAGAAACACTCATGAAAATTCAACTTCTATTAAGTCAAACATTAAAGAGATTTACCAAAATATTTTTTAAAAAGCCACTCTCCTCATTGTTTTTTGTTTTAGAAAAATTTTTATTAAAAACAATACGTTAACAGGTAATGGATTTATTGTTGATGTTTTAATGAATAAATTTTTAAAAATTATCAGTTTACTTATTAATTTCTTATACAGTAAAAATCAAGACTTCCAGGGGTTAATTTTTAAGAATGTAAATGGGTCCTGTGACCAAAAAGTTTGAGAATTATTATACTATATTCCCTCTAATAAAGTATCATCTGAGTGAAGAAATCCAAGCTATCTAGAGACGTGAAAAAATGCTCTAAATCACTATTGATTAGAGAAATGCAAATTGAAACAACTCTGAGGTACCACCTCACATCTATTAGATTGGCTAATTTAGTGGAAGAGAAAAATGATAAATGTTGGAGAAAATATGGGGAAAATGGGAAACTAATACATTGCAGCTGGAATTGAGAACGAATCCAACCATTCTGGAAAGCAATTTGAAACTATGCCAAATCAAACCTTCCATACCCTTTGATCCAGCAATACCACTACTAGGTCTATATCCCAAACAGATCATAAAAAAGGGGAAAGGATCTACCTGTACAAAAATATTGATAGGAGCTCTTTTTGTGGTGGTTAAGAACTGGAAATCGAGGAGATGCCCATCAAATAGGGAATGGATGAACAAATTGAGGTATATGAATATAATGGAATACTACTGTGCTATAAGAAATGATGAGCAAGCAGATTTCATAAAAACCAGGAAAGACTTAACATGTTTTGATGCTTAATGAAGTAAGCAGATCCAGGAGAGCAATACTGTGTGATGATCAACTATGACTGACTTAGCTTTTCTCAGCAATACAATGAACCAAGACAATTCTGAAAGACTCATGGAAAATGCTATCCACATCCAGAGAAAGAACTCATAGATTTGGAATGCAAATGGAAGTACACTATTTTCATTTTTTAATGATTTTTTTCTTCTGTCTCTTCTTTCACAGCTACTAATATGGAACTATGTTTTACATGACTGAACATGTATAACCTATATCTTGCCATCTTGAAGCAGAGAGGAGAGGAAGAAAAATTTAGAACTCAAAATCTTATTTTAAAAACGAATGTTGAAAATTGTCTTTACATGTAATTGAAAAAAATAAAATACTATTTACATTAAAAAATAAAAAATATTTTAAAAACACAATATCATCTGTTTAATATCTGTTTTACTACAAATACTGCTGTATTCCTGAAAGGAAACAAAATCATTTGGAAGACAGTGTGATGCCAGGGAAATGACAGTGAATGTGAACTTAGGGGACCTGGGTAAGCCTCCTACTTCTGTTACTTAATACTTCTGAGATCCTGGGCAAGTCATGGAGCTTTTCTGAACTTCAGTTTCCTCATCAGTAAAATGAGTAATTTGGATCAGACCTCTAAGGTCCCCTTCTAATCAATGACTCTATTATCATCTATTGCACATTATACCTGTACAACATGTATTAAACATAAGAAATACTGTTCTGGATTACTAAAAGACTATTTTCTAACTAGAAAAGCCACAATGTGAATCTTTTTTTAATTGTGCTTCAAAAGGTAAGCACATCAATCAGGTTGCAGATAGTTGCTCTCAGTAATACTTTGGGAAGGGTAAGTACTAAGACAAAAAAAAAACCCACTAAGTCAGCATTAAATTTCTATAAAAAGTCATTTTAGGGGAAAAAAGTTCTAGAAAGTTTTTTAATAAATGTTATTCCTAAAGGAAAAGTTTTAGCAGAACCCTAAGTAACAGGAATTTCCACCCTAGGGATCTGAAAAGGGAGGGAGTAACAATAATTACAGATTTAGGTCTGGAAGGGCTTAGATCATCTACTCCAGCTTCTTCATTTTACAGATGAGGAAGGAGAAGGGAAGTCTCAGAGGTGCAGTAACCTGCCCGAGATTCAAGTCAGTAAAGAACAAAACTGGCATCTGAATCCAAACACAGGTTTCCTTCCACTGGACCTTGGTTCACCAAGCCTCAAAACCTCGGCAGCCTTATCCTTAATCTCCTAACACACACCTTGCCTGGGTTCAAGGTCACTTTTGGTTTTCGCTAAAAGTCGCAGGGCCAGAAGCAAGACACTGATGCCCCAATGCCAAGCTCCCGTGCAGCCGGGCCATCTAGCCCAACTCCCTAATTTTGCAGACGAGGGACACACCTACAGAAAGGACCTAGAGAGGCTTGTGTGGCTGAGGCATTTCTGATGATCCTCAGGGCTGCCGTCACAGCCCCGGGCTGGGGCTCCACCAGACCCTCAACCAACCCACCAGGTGTGGGGGAGCCCAGCAGGTACCGGGCCCCGCGCGGGCGGCGGTAAGAGGCAGGTGCGCAGCTCGGGCAAACACATTTCCAGCCCTGGGCACTGGGCTCTCCAGGAGAAGCACGCTGGCAGGCTGGGGGCTCTAGAGGGCAGGCCCATTTCAGGTTCGTCATTCGGTTCGTTCGAGGTAGATGCAAAACACCAGAAATTGTCCTTGCGAGCAGGAAGCAGGGGGAGCAGGAGGAAATATCCCCAAGGTTACCAGGAATTGAGGGATGGGGGGAGGTCGGAAAGCCAGCGGGGGCTAGATGGTGCCGCGGACAAGGAGCCCCCCCGGGGGCCAGGAGACGCTACTTCAAGTCCCACCTCGGACCCTCACTAGCTCCGGGACCCTGGGCAGGTCAAACAGGGGCGCCCGCCTCCCAGGGTGGCCGTGAGGACCCAGCAGGACAGGCTCGTCCACTTGATAGCAGCCCGCGAGCCGTGGTCACCCCAGGACGCGGGCCCACCAAGGTCCCTGCCCGCGATCGCCCCGGGTCCACTTTCTCCCGCCCGGCCCGGCTCTCACCAGCCCCAGGAAGGCAGCGTACACCACGGCGGAGGTGAACCAGCGCAGCGCGTTACCGGCCTCGCAGCGCCCGCCGCCGCGGCCGTCGCGGACTCCATACACCTCGGCGTCCGTCCCCGGCGGCTCCCCAGCCTCGGAGGGCCCCGCGAGGAGGAGCCGTTGCCCGGCCGGGACCGGGGCCGGGGCCCCGCCGCGCTCCAGCTCCAGCTCCAGCTCCGCCGTGCCCGAGAAGCGGCCGCACCGACGCGGAGCCGCCGGCTGCTGCGGTGTCTGCGGCGGAGGCCCGCTGGAGGGCGGCGAGCCTACTACTGTGAAGCTGCCCCTCCGCCCGTTGGCTCCCTCTACGGAGGAGGACGGAGATCCGCTAACCGGCCCACGCGCTCCCTGCCGGGCTCGTAGCGCATGCGCCACAACGCCGCCTCGCTCGAACGCAAGGCTTATGTACCCCTCCCTGCCGGAAGTCGGTAGAGCTGCGGGAGAGACAGGACGCCGCACTTCCGGTTTTGTCGTCACATCCAAGTCCCGCCCACATAACGGTTACGGACTCCCTGGCTTCCCTAGACGTTGGTGGCTGCTTCCTGCTGAGGTCAAGCTTTTTCCCGCGGGTGGAGCGGAGCCGCCCGGGGCCGGCGCCTTGTTCCTGGCGGGCGGTTGTGGAGGGCCAGTACCGTGACGGGGAGGAGAGGGGGCAACCATTTGCACGGTCCGGGGAGAAAGAAGGGGCAGCCCACGAAGACTCCTAGCCTGAGACCCCGAGGGTGAAAGGGGGCCGGATATCCTGCCGCACTTCCGTTTCCTTCCTCCCGGGCTCCTGCCCCCAGGACCGTTCGGTGCTGCTGTGACAGACCTCGTGCCGGAGCCGAGGCGTCTAAGAAGGCGCTTTCCTGGAGCGGTGGAAGGGGCGTCGAATTGGATGCCATGGCCTGGACGTCCTCGTCCAACCTGGAACCAAACCTTTAAGCCACTTTGAAGTGTCATCTTCTATAAAATGAGAGGCTTTAACGCCTGGACCGGAAGCCTAGCTTGTGCCGGATGCCAAAACAGTCAAAGACAGCCCTGCCCTCAAGAACCCTACCGTCTGTAGTGGAGACTTGTAGACGAATATCCCAAGCAAGCTTCCTACGGGATGAACAGGAATTAGTTAGGAGAGGGAAGGCACTAGAATAAGAGCCACTGGGAAAGGCTTCCTGGTGGAGGTGGGGTTTGGGGTAATCGTGACTGGGTTCAAATGAGGATTCTGCCACTTTGTCACTAAGAGATTATCGCTCTCTCAAAGTCATTTTCCCTCTCAGAACACCTAGCAAGATAGCAAGTGCTGGTTGATGTTCATGTTGACAAGTCGAATAAAAAAGTGTCTTGAGACTGTAGGATTCTACCCAAGGCAAACCCAGTCTTAAGGGTGAGGTTGGGCAAATCATTTACACACTCTGGTGCTGAGGGAATGGAGGACCTTTATGGTCCTTTCTGTCACTAAATCTGTGATACTGTGATTCCTAATAGAACATATATACATTCTTGCTCAGTGAATTAAAGTATGTTTTCAGTAACTTTTTCTTTCAAAAACTTCGTTAACCTTAAGGTTCGATTTTCATTTGACTTCATTAATTACATAAGGGGTTATTGTGTTCGTCCTTCATTGCAGAAGAAGACCGTGCCATCAGAGAAATGAAGATGTGACTTGCACTTGACTTTGTTTTTTGAATGAGGGAAGGCTGTGCAGGTCACCAGCCTCACTTCTCCTCCAGAGCCATCTGAATCCAATGACCAAATATTCATCAGGATGACTGGAGATGTCCCAGGATGAGGCAGTTGGGATTAAGTGACTTGCCCAAGGTCACACAGCTAGTGAGTGTCAAGTGTCTGAGGTGAGATTTGAACTCAGGTGCTCCTGACTCCTGCACTGGTGCTCTATCCACTGCACTATCTAGCTGCCACATAGGGGGTTAGGAGTATAAGGAAATAAGACTGGATCTGCCTTAGGTAGAATCCTATAATCTCAAGAAACTTTGTTGGGTTTTTTTTTTGTCACTGTGAACATCATTGGGTACCTACTATATTCCAGGTTCTGGGATGGTTGTTATGAGAGAAAAATGTCTTTGTCTGGGTTCTCACAGTCTCCTAACACTCCTAAACACTCCCTTCTTTCTTGAGTCTGCCACATCTTGTTCTTTGGGTTGTATTTCCCCCTTTTCCCTCCTAATTTGGAGAGTATTTATTTTATCCCTTGTTTTGCTCTCTGGAAAGAGCACGTGGTAAGTCTTTTTTTTATTTTATCCTAGTTTTACTGCTAAACAATGGGAAAACAAAGAGTTGGTAAACTAAGGAAAAAATGATGAATTTATCTGTCTTATTAATCTCTCCTGCATGCTGAGCAATGCAGTTTAAATATGGCACTTTAAGATTTACCCAGCCTTTTCCTGACAGCAGTCTTGTGAATTCTACAAATATTATTCTTTTCATTTTACAGATGAAACCATGTTACAAAGTTAGATCTCTAACCCCAAGTCCGACACTATTTAACATCAGTACCTCACATACCTCCCTCCTCCCTGTCTTCTAGATCTTGTCCTAGCCCCAGCACCAGCTATGATTTGCAGAAATCATAACTAAGGATTCAAGTCTCTGTACAGAATAGATTCCATCTCACAAATCCCTCTCAATTGGTTAATCATTCCCACCCAAGGTTTCTCTGAAGACATCAGAATTTGACTCATTTTGTCTCCAGGATCAGAATGTGCTTCATACTTGGATCTGTACACATAAGATAAAAAGGACTCATAGTTCAGAGGACTTATTTGGACCTTTCCCAGGTGGAGTTTGTTGAGAAAGCCTGGCAGGTTCAATACTAAGGCTCCCCCTCCTTTGACAAAAGTTGTCTTGGGTAATTTCTCTATGCAGACAATGCATGAGAGAAGCTTAGAACTGAAATCAAGTCCTATGCATAAAAATATAACTACTAATGTGTAAATCCATCAGAGATGGCTATGGCACAAAGAGCCCAGATATGTATTTTGGGAGATATACTTCTTCATCTCCAACCTTTACCCAGAAACCTGGGAAACCACTGGACAGTCCAGTAATTGGCATCATCTGTCATCAACAAGCATGATTGCAAGAATAATCTTCAAGTCAATTCAGTAAACATTTTCTAAATGCCTAATATATTCAGAGCTCTTGCTGTGCCAGTACAAAAGACAGCCTGGGGACTAAAGGTGCACAAATGACTTTAATAAATAACATTGTATATGATAAGTACATTAGAGATTTGTTTTAAAAAATGAGTTACATGACGTCGAAGGAGGAATGGTTTCTTGGAGGACATGGCAGTTAAGTTGGCTTTCATTGGTGGGACAATCTAAAAGGCAAAGAAGGGAAGGGAGAACATTCTAGGCATATGGAATAGAATAAATAAAGGCAATGAAGTGAGAAAGTATGAGGCACAGACAGCAAACAAAAAGTGATCCTCCTTAAGCTTAATGTTCCTTTTGAAGTAATCTCTAATTTTTCCTAAGTGTATATATTGTTTGTTCATTCTTTTCATGCTGTCTCACTAAACTGAGCTCCTTGACAGTCGGGACTTTTTTTTGCCTTTATATGCCCAGCACTTAGCATGGTAACTGGCACATAGTAGGCACTTAATAAGTGCTTGTTGATAAATTGGCAAAGAAGAAAATTTAATCAATTGTAAGGAAGAGTTTCCTCACAATTGAGGTTACCCCAACATCACTAACTCACTAAGTCATATCACAAACTGATTTACTTTTGATGATGAAGTAACTAAAGACTAAGGCTGCCTAAGGAGTTAGTGGGTTCCCCCTCATGGAAGTTTTCAAGCAGAGTTTTATTGGACATGTTGTGGAGAGAATTCTTTTGGAAGTTAGCCTGGTTTAACCTGGAGGGCTTCTGAGGTCCCTTCTAGCACTGAGGTTCTATGCCTCTGAAAGTTTAAACTTTATGTCAGAGAGAGCAACTGAAAAATTCTGAACAAAGATTTTCCACATACCAAAAAAAAAAATGAGTCTAAGCAAACTAGAGTAGAGAGAGAAGAGTACAGAAATGGGATTACTTTTTAGGAGGCTCTGGGTATGTAGTGAAAGGTGGGTAGCAATAGGAAGAGAAAAGTGGGAGGGAGGCTCTTTATGAGAGTATGAAGGTAGAATTGACAGGACTTAACATTTTTTCTTGTATTTTGTTTCACACATATACAAAGGACTGTGCTAAATGTTGAGTGGATAATGGATCTGAGCATTAAAAGAGAGAAACAATGGGAAGATAAATGCTAAGATTTCAAAGCCATGTATTAAAAGTTTTCTTTCAGGAAAAGAAGCATCAATAAATGTGATACACACATGTACATAAATTATACTAACCCCCATTTCCACAGGTCCCACACACAGTATCTTCAAGTATCTTAGACCCAAGGTGAGAAATGTTTTGAAACTACAAATCACTATAGGGAAATGTTCAGAGGAATCTCAAAGGGATCAGCTTCAGTCAATGTCTACCTCCCAGTTCCTTCCCTTCCACTGACTTTACTGTCACCGGCTAATAATTCCTTATGTTGTACTTAGCAGTTGTCATTCTCATCTCCCAACAATTCGAGGACTTGCTGCTGTGTTATTAGACCTTAAATGTTAGTAGAACTGTGCCTTTGTTAGCATATGACTTCCTATTTTATACCTTGCTTGATAACAGTAAAAGTTTGTTGACTTCGAGGTAGCTACAGCTGCGCATGTAATTGCGTGAGACCTAAGAACAAGTGAACCCTGCTCCTAAAAGTGACCCTAGAACTATTTTTTTTAAGTTCCTGCTACTTTCTTAGTTGTAAGATGAAGGGTTTGGCTAGATAGTTGCTCAGAACCCTATCAGCTCAAAATCCTATGATCTGTCTGTTGATCCCAGCTGTAACTTTTGAGTTCAACAAAGGCATAACTACAAAAATAAGTTTCATCCAAGCATGTTCTATGCCAAAGTTACACATCAGAGGTTCCAATGTTTGGTGTCATTAGCAACATTAGGTTGAGAAGTCTCAGTTGTCACTTGAACACACAAGCTAGTAGTAATAGTTACAATTGTATTAACTAGTTAAGTTAAAACATGAGGGCACAGATTTGGAAAGCCTGCACTATCTATGCCCATGGAATGTATAGTATGTGGAATATATACACAATCCTTCACTTAGTGACTGTTTGTACTAGGCAAAGGAATGTAAGCTTCTTGAGGGCAGGAACTGTCTTTTGCTTTTCTTTGTTTCTCCAGAGCCTAGGACAGTGCTGGGCATATAGTAGGTGCTTAATAAATGCTTACTGACTGCCCTCAAAAGCTTGTGAGACAAACCCAAGGAATTAGACAGATCTCAACAATTATCAAAGCTGGTGAAACAGCCAGCAACAAGTCTTACCAATCACTGACTTGAAATCTGCTGACCATTATTCTTAACTTGTTGTAGTTACCACTAATCAAAGGGTAGAAGGACAGGTGACAAGTGACACTATCAATAGGAATTTAAATATAATAATACAAATACACCTGTCCTGAGGAAAAAACATATTTGTTCAAGTTTTAGGAGTGAGTACTAAAGTATTTTTTAACTTTCTTAATAATATATATTTTTAAAGGGATATGGAAGGAAATAATAAAGGAAAGGAATAATAAAGGAAATAATTTCACAAGCCCACAGTTACAGAGTCCCTTTCTTCAACTTTAGTTATACTAAAGTACCAAATTTGTACCAACTGTAGTTGATATACTGGCACAGGGCTCTTTTCTTGGCAGTCATTCATTTGAGCACAATTTGACTGCAAAGAAAGATCATGCATCATTTTTCAGATATTCATATAGTGATTCTGTGAGTGTCAAGTTTAAAGCCAATGAAAATTACATAGTAACCTATACGTATCTAGAAACAGGTAATAGTTTGTAGCTGAAGCTTCCCTTAAGTCTAACAGGTGGAAATATACAATACAGTACAAAGATATATTTAGTTAGAATGATATTTTGTAACTCACATGCTTAATTCTATGCTATTGCAAAAAGTAAAACATTTTAAAAGGAACATTAAGTTCAGTACCAAACTAATCTTTCTTTGATGAAAAAATTTGATCATTCATAAGCCAAGTGCACAGTGAGAACATGACCTGTAGGATTATTTTTTGTTCTGTTTTTGCAGAAAAATTCTTTAACCAAAATATAATACTAACAATAAACCTTTGTTTCCTGAAATAAATTAATACCAACTGTATTGGAAAGCTAGTCATTTGGATCTATCACTGACATGTTATCACATGTACCAGAAGAATTTTTAAAGTCAAGAAAAGTATATGAGATTTTTGCTTAAACATGTTAACACTTTTACAAATACTTGACAGAAACTTTCTATGTCATATTACCTAAAATTGCTAGATACTCTGAGATATTTGCACAGAACTCATTTGATTTTAAACAGATTATATAGTCATTTCCAAAAATACATTCTTTTATAGTAAAATACTTTAAAGAAAGCAACATATCTTTCCTATCCCATTGATGCTGAAAGATGAGAGGAATTCTTTCATTGGATTGAGTAAGGTATCTTCCACCACCTGCACAAATGCAACATGCTTACCAATAGTATTTTTATAAGGAACCAGGAATAAAGACATTCATTGCCATGATTCCTCGCCAGCCTAGGAAAGGGATGCTTGTTTCCCAACTAGACCCCAAAATGATCAATAAGGACAACCATGGTCACTTGCTTTCTTTTCTTCTAACAAAGGATAGCAAATCGCCAAGTATAGTCTGGTACTAACAATTTTCTCATTGGCAGTACATTTTTATAAATTAGTCACTAATATCTTGTGTTTATTGATTAGCTCTCTCCAGTTAATTTAAAAGGCCATGGTAGTTGATATTCCTTTCCTTATCCCTATTTTTACTTGCCAGGATGGATCAGTTACTAACATTCATAAAACACAGGGTACTGACATTTGAGTGGCTATAATGGCATACATACCCTTGCTCAGCATTTCTTAATTTGTCCAACAAAATGTGAAGCTCTCTTTAAGAATCTCTTCTAATGAAGTCAAATTTTATGAAATAGTGTCAGCTTCATTCAGCTGAGGTAGTCAGTGATTGTCAATGATTAATTGCTGAGAAAAGATTACATTTAAATCCCAATGACTTTATAAATTGATAAGAAATACCATTCTAATGAACTAGTTCAGCTTTCAGAAATCAGATAAATCTGTACTCTTTTCTAAGGTTAGTCTTTGGGGCTACTAGGTAGCACAATGGATAGAGTAGGGGCCCTGGAGTAAGGAGGACCTGAGTTCAAATCAGACCTCAGACACCTGACACTTACTACCTGAGTGACCCTAGGCAAGTCACTTAACCCTGATTGCCTTGCCAAAAAAAAGGCTTTAAAATACTAACTAGGTGTGTATAAGGTCATCCCTCAGGCGGGGTCAGGTGGTTTGAACTAGACCTAGACAGAACTGGGGGGCTGGTGAGATAGGAGACTCAGCGCCTCGAGAAGCTGAATACACGTATTCAATTTCAGTAACTAGTGATAATTTGAGTCTACATGATATGCTGGCCTGGATCAATGAATCTCTGCAGTTGACCTTGACAAAGATTGAACACTTATATTCAGGTGCTGCCTATTGTCAGTTTATGGATATGCTTTTCCCTGTTTCCACTGCTCTAAAGCAAGTGAAGTTTCAAGCAAAACTGGAACATGAATACGTTCAGAACTTCAAGATCCTACAAGCAAGTTTTAAGAGAATGGGTGTTGACAAAATAATCCCTGTGGACAAATTGGTGAAAGGAAAATTTCAGGACAATTTTAAATTTGTTCGAGAAATTTTTTGATGCAAACTATGATGGGAAAGACTTTGACCCTGTAGCAGCTCGACAAGGCCAAGAAACAGCAGTAGCCCCCTCCCTCATGACACCAGTTTTGAATAAGCCAAAAAATCCTCTTGGTTCCAGTGGTACAGCTCCACAGAGGTCCATTTCTACACAGAGAACTACGGCACCTTCAAAGACAGGCTCTGGCATGGTCAGAAAGAATCCAGGTATGGGAAATGGAGATGATGAGTCAGTAGAATTAATCCAGCAGATCAATGCATCGAAACTCACTGTAGAAGACTTAGAGAAAGAGAGAGACTTCTACTTTAGAAAGCTAAGGAATATCGAATTGATCTGTCAGGAAAATGAAGGGGAAAGTGATCTAGTGTTGCAGAGAATTGTGGAGATTCTTCTCTATGCCACAGATGAAGGCTTTGTGATACCTGATGAAGGGGGGCCGCAAGAGAAGCAAGAAGAGTATTTATAACACATGTCCTGTACCAGTAGAGCAGCAGCATCCGAATTCTTCACCCCAAATCATGTGCTTTACTGTAAAATACTCCCTTTTATTATTTTTAGAGGGCTCACTCACTGGTTTCTTTTCATAAGTAAAAAGTACCTCTTCTTAACATGCACTTTGTAGAAGTTTTGCTCCTTTTCCAATGGGTTTTGAGTTAGGAGCTTTTATCTTGTGGCAGAGCAGTATTAACATCTAGCTGGTTCACTTAGGGAACAAAGAGGCAGACCTTGAGAACTCACTATTTGGTTGCTAGTAAACACACTGATATCTGAAAAAGTTTTTATGTAACATACCGAAAATGGAAATTTAAAATAGAGAAATGTGAGGACCACTCACAGAATGAAATAACTAATGTGAAATCTCAGCATAGAACTAAATAAATGCCTTGAGTATTTAAAAATATTTCCATATGTCAAATTATAAAACATGTGACAGGAGATTCTCTGTGCTTCATATTGTAGTTAGAAAAAACCTAGCCTTATATATGACTGTCTGAGAAGCCCTGTAGTGCTCTTTTAGTACTTACAGGGATGAAAATTGATCAAAATGCAAAATAAAGAAATTTATTCTAAAACTTTTTGGTATTACTCAGTGGTTAAATCCCCACGAAAGAATAGGCTGGATTTTTGCCTAACAATCAGAGGGTGTCTTTTGACTCTGAGATGTATGATTGAGTTAAAGAGCTCAAAATTGTTTTTATTGAGCATTTCTGTAGTAGTTTTTTGATGTTTCTCCAAACCTTCTGTGCATTGTATTTTCTGGAAAGCAAGATGTGTCCAGTTTTATACCTAAAAATTGCTTTTGGAAAGCAAAATTGCTTCCCTGAAAATACATTTTGCTTGGGAGCAAAAACAAAAATGCTAACTACACATTCTTTACCAAAAGAGGGAAGTTTCCAGAGGTGTGGTAAATGACACTAGGAAAGGGAATTTATCAAACTTCCCTGAATGTATTTCTTTCTACAACCATAACAGCACATGCTTCTAAAAAAGAGAGCAAGTTTTCCATATTCTTTGTAAAACCAAATGTTATGTTTCATTTTCTAGCAGCCAAGTTTTAAATCAAATTTGTGCAACAAAAGTGTGACACTGCATATTTTCATAGATCTTTGTTTTCTCAGTAAAAGTTATCTAGCATCTATCAAAGTATGATTACACAATTTGGATGCCAGCAAGGAAAGTAGCTAATGAACATTCCATTTTGTTTGCTAAGGCAAAGCAATATTTTCTCTGACTTAGTTTCCCACAAAATATTAGCATTTAATATACATAAAATGCCAAGGAATGCTCACTATTTCTTTCATAGGTGAAAACAAAACTACAAATTGCAAGTCATGTAGTCCTAATTCCTGCTATCAGCATCACTGCTTTTGTAAATTATTGTAAATCTTAGTCACTAGCCATCCGAAAATCCTCTACTAATACAACCGTTGACCCAAAAAAGCAATGCTTATAAACATTTACCAAACTACTAAAGTGGTGAAATTTCCCCCCAAGGATTAAGTGAGTGCTATATTACTATTTGAATTTTAAACAAATGCAGATGATGCTTTTTAGTTGTTGTTAGTACTACTGCAGGGGAAGCCTTAGTGATTAGTTGGTAACTCTAACATAGACATCACAACTCTTTCAAATTATACTTAAAACTTCTCTTTTAAAAAGTATTTTGCTTTAATCAGCCAATCCACCTTTTCAGCCTCCCACCTAGACCTAATTGAGAACACGAAAAAAACAAAATCCATTGCCCTTCTCCTACAAAATCAACTTCTAACAGAACAAAATTGCACTCCAATTTGTATACCAGTAACACTGAAGGTTCAAGTATTACGAATGACCATATTTCTTTTTAAAATTCAAAATAACTTAAAGCTTCATTTAAAATTATTTTTATACTGTGAAAGAGTTGCTAAAACCTTAAGGTAACTTGTACATTCACAGTTGTTCTGAAAAATAAGTTGATGCTAATAATACATTAGATGGGTTGGACCCTGTAGCCTCAAGGCCTGTGGCCCCCTAGGTCCTCAAGTGCAGCCCTTTGACTAAATTCAAACTTCACAGAACAAATCCCCTTAATAAAAGGATTTCTTCTGTAAAACATAGACTGAGTCCAAAGACCCAGAAGGTCACTCAAGGCCACAGATTACCCACAGATGCTAGGACAGCCATTCATTGTGTATTGGAATTTAGCATAAGTTCCACCCACCTGGGATCCCATTCTGGGGAATTTAGTTACTGATGTAATCAAAGTCCATCTTTCTAAAGTGTTCCCACATCAAGAACTAAGTGGACAAGGTTGTGGATTATGGGTTTTGGACCAATTCCCTCATTTTACAGATTAGAAAATAAAGGTTCAAAAGTTTAAGTGATGCGTTGCCCAAGTTCACATAGGTGTAATAAGTAGGAGAGCTCAGATTTAACTAAGGCCCTACCCACCTCTGATTTCAGATATAGTACTCTTTCTTTTACTCTAGGCAATCTCTCAGTGAGATTGCAATGGGATATAATAATAACTAGCATTGATAAGAGACTTAAAGGTTTGCAAAGCACTTTATAAATATTATCTCATTTTATCTTCAAAATTCCTAGGTAGGTACATTTTACAGATGAGGAACCTGAGGCAGAGATTAAGTGACTTGCCCAGGGTCACATGGCTAATAAGTATGTGAGGCAAGATTTGAACTCAGATCTTCCTGAATCAAACTCTGGTAGTCTTTACACTGTGTCACCTAGTTCCCCACTCTACCTGGCTGCCTCTCGCAAGGAGGCTATGATGGGATATAAGAATTAAAAGCACTATAGGAAAATATTTACACCAAGAGCTTGTCTTCCAGTCTTTTCTCTCACTAGATGTATCATGAAATGTTGAAACTAATTTTGAAACATTTAAAATATCAGTAAAATGAATATCTTATATGGTCAACAAAAACATGTGACAGCCTCATTCTTTCCTTCCCCCAGACAGTTTAATGGTTTAATATTAGAGTTTCTTTAATAATAAGACCAGTTTATATAGATCAGTCTTTCTTATCCACTTCAGTTCTCTATAAGTCAAATTTTGGAGTCCTCTAGCAAACTCTATCATGGTTGGGTAATCCAAGGCAAGATCAAAAACCTCAAAATCTGAGGCATTAGTAATAGAGTCTAAGCTATGCTCAATGTGTCTAAGGATACCACTGGCAATCATTTTTTGAGGGAAAAGGAGGAAGGAAAATAAAAAGATATCACTAGAGGAAAAGGAGGTGTCTACAGTAAAATGTGTACCACCAGCAGCTTCACTTCTAATCAAGACATAGGCTGCCTAAATCAGGACTACTGATTTAAGATAAAAGACAAACAAACAAACAAACCCTCAGCTTTCTTTTTTTATTAATTTATTTAAGTTTTCAACATTCATTTCCACCAAATGTTGAGTTCCAAATTTTCTCCCCATTTCTCCCCTATCCCCACCCCCAAACACCGAACATTCTAATTACCCCTATCACCAATCTTCTCTCCCTTCTAACATCCCTCCCTTCCCTTATCCCCATTGTGTGGGATGGCTCAGATCCCTATTTAATTAATTACTCAGAGGCCTCTCAAAGTGATGACAGAAAATTTATTTATTTGATTCTCGAGAAGTGGGACAATCCTGTACCAGTTCACCTGGAGTAGGAAAGCCAAAGACAAAGGAGAAGCAGTGATATTTATAGACCCTAACGCAAGACCCACCTCCCTCCACTGACCATTATCCTCATTGGCTAAGAATATGATCTTACATTCTAGACGCGAAATCTAACCAATCCCTTTTGAAATAAGACATCGAAGAATTATGTAAGTTTCATCCAGTCACTGAGACCCTAATGTACTACACAGTTTTATATCCTTATGTGGAATTATTCCATTCTAAAAATATTGTAACCTTGAGCCTCTCGGTCTTACCTCACCTCTGGGAAAAGAATTACAATCTGAGAAGTCTTCACTAAACCTATTCCACTCACCATCTTCTCTTTTGTCCTGTAGGGCAAGATAAATTTCTATACCCCATTACCTGTATTTCTTATTTCCTAGTTGTATGCAAGAACAATACTCAACAGTTGTTCCTAAAACTTTGAGTTCCAACTTCTCTTCCTCCCTCCCTCCCTCCCCACCCATTGGGAAGGCAAGCAATTGCATATAGGACATATCTGTGCAGTTTTGTAAATGACTTCCATAATAGTCGTCTTGTGTAAGACTAACTATATTTCCCTCCATCCTTTCCTGCCCCCCATTGCTTCTATTCTCTCTTTTGACCTTGTCCCTCCCCAAGAGTGTTGACTTCTAATTACTCCCTCCTCCCATTGCCCTCCCTTCCATCATCCCCTGCCTGCTTATCCCCTTCTCCCCTACTTTCCTATATTATAAGATAGGTTTTCATACCAATATGAGTGTGCATTTTATTCCTTCCTTTAGTCAAATGTGATGAGAGTAAGCTTCATGTTTTCCTGTATTATAAGATAGGTTTTCATACCAATATGAGTGTGTATTTTTTTCCTTCCTTTAATCGAATGTGATGAGAGTAAGCTTCATGTTTTCTCTCTCACCTCCCCGCTTTTTCCCTTCACTGAAAAGTCTTTTACTTGCCTCTTTTATGAGAGATAATTTGCCCCATTCCATTTCTCCCTTTCTCCTCGCAACATATTCCTCCCTCACCCTTTCAGCTTAGATTCATTCAAAAGTAGATGAAATATGACAATATTCTGTCAGGGGTCCTTTAATAACATGGAGTTACTTCTGAGGATAGGAACTGGACCTGTGATGTCACTATTCCAGGGAACTCCCAGGTTAGGGGACAACTTCTGCCAATGCCAGTCAGCCCCTTACTGTAATTTACGCTGCTAAGAGAGGTGCCTAACATGCATAATCCATGTCAAACCACTTGCTCTCTCAACTGAGGGAGGAGAAAGAGGGGAGGGAGAACAGGAGGTTGAGAATTTAGAACACAAAAATTTAACAAACAAATGCTAAAAATTGTTTTTACATGTAATTGGGGGAAAATAAAATATTTATTTTTTTTTAAAAAAAGAATTGTCCAAAGTACTGAAAAGTTAAGTTAAATTACCCAGGGTTGCATATCTAGCATGTATCAGAGGTAGGCCTTGAACCCATGTTTTCCTTTAAGGTCAGCTTGTGATCCAATATGCCAATGCTGCCTTCCACTTCTGAGAGTAAAATAGAAGGGAAAAAAAGCACATACTCTAGAACAATAGACCCATTACTGATATTTTATACCAGTAATTTTTTCAGGCTTAAAGAGGCACATTTTTATATGCCTCTTTCTCTATAGAAAGACATTTTAACTCCCAACAATACTTAGCTTAAGTCATAGCTGATATTCAAACCCTAATGGTTGTGAGTAGTCATAAAAGGTTTCTCCAAGTATGAGTAAAGCCCATCTAATAATTTGTAGATAGGTTTATATATTTGTAAGAGAGCATAAATACATGAGTCATTTTTTTGTGATGAATGGAAATTAAAGCTTGGATAAAAGTCATGTCTGTGTGTTTGAGGATGGAAAAAAGTCTCAATTTTTTACCTTTATTATGTATGCAACAAAAATATGTATACAGGATTATAAATCTTAAAATAATGCTGTTCAAAGAATGGTGCAACTATAATCTAGGAGTCACAAAATATTATAGAACATTCTCTGGATCTGAGTAGTGCATTATGAAGGGATGACCCATTTTCCTCCCAAGTGACATTCATGAAAACAAAAGGCTAATCCAGTAAAAGAATTTTGATTTTCCTTTGGCATCTACCACCCTGAAATTGGACCTTATTATTGGGTATTATTGGGTATTATGAGTTATTGTTGGGTAAAATCAAAGAACTTCTTTTCCCCGCCTCCCAATATGATTTGAACCTTTGATGTGTCCTATCAGAATTTGAGGAGAACAGAATACCAAAGAATTCTAGCATTGGACCTTTTCCTAAATAAAAATGTCTCTGGGTAAAGTAAAACAAAAGCAGGGCACAGTTGGCCATCTCAATGCAGTGTATTATTGTGTCGCACTTTAAAAATTAAGAAGCATTTGTTTAGAAGGCAATTCTAAAATAATATCTCTTCCAAACTTTGATCAAGAATTTATCTCCACTTGTCATAGTCTCTAACTTTCTTAGTTTTTGTATCTTAGACCAGGTATACCTTGGGGCTACTTTCTACATATTCTTTCACTAAATAAGCTGTTCATTATAGAATTTAGCAGCCCTTATAAAGATATAAAAGTGACTTTTGTTCTTTATTATACATGGATAACAATATTTTTTTTAATTTAGAGTTTATCAGTGTTATACTTCCAGTCTTGTTAATGTCATGATATAAAAACTACTTCTATGTAATATACACACGAACACACAACATTGCTGAAAACATTCTTTTTATTACAAACGTTTAAGTTATTTAGCTGTTTTATAATATAGAAAATGGTGGAAAAAAAATAAAAGACCACTTCTTCAGGTTTTACTCTTTCTCCAAAACCAGCCGAATTGTAAAATAATAAAAAGTTTTGAAGCTCTTGTGGAGTTAATTTTCTATTTTGCAGATATCTAATTACTTTGTAAACCCTGACCAGTGAACTCTTAAAAGTTTTTGGATTGTGCTCAGTTTTTTGGTAATTGGAAAATAAGCTTTATATTGGCAACCTTTATGATTGGTCTTGATCATGAGTGTTCCTTTAGACCTCTCAAAAACATTTTTTTTTTAAACAAGAAAGTACCACTTCACATTGCCCAAGAAACCTAACAGGAATGAATAAAGAAACTGTTAATTTATTTGCAATTATGCATAATTATGAAACAGCTCTACCTATAAATACCAGAAGGCAGTATGATCAAAGCATATATGGTTGGTTGTTTTTAACTGAAATATAAGGACCTAGAGAAAAAAGAGAAAGAAACCAAGATGTTTAACAAAACTTTGCATGGAGACTGTCTACATGAAAAGAAGATTTTTGTCTATTTGTGCGTATAACTGAAGCTTGGTGCATGCCTAACATGCATCTAAAAAAAGTCAGCTTTGGGGATCTAAAAGACCCAGAAGAGCAGAAGAATTTAAAATACAAGTTATCAAGTTCTCTCTAATTCATCCTAGAATACTTAACGGTTGTGATTCAAAGTCTTTAGTTAATTTGGGTTGGAGCTTATTTGTTTTTTAGACCCTGCAAATTACAGGCTATTCAAGTGTTTAAACACATGGTAGGCCCACAGTGGGGAATATAAAATGGAAGAAATGGCTGAATTCTGTAACTTCTGTTCCTGGGAGCATTGAAGATGTTTGTGTCTCACATATTTAATGTGCATTCTCTTCAACTCCTGCCCCAGGAAACACTTCATTTGGCTCAAAAACAGAATTGACAATGGAACAAGTTCAGGATATTATGTGAACACATTTCATAACTTAGGAGCAGCAAAACATGGGATTTAAATGCCAGTCTTCTGGGGAAATCTAAGATGTGTGCTTTACTATTTTTTAAAAAATTATTTAACAAAGCAAAAGAAGTTAAAAACATAGCAGAACTGATCAGTAGGATAGTTTAGAGACCAAACAAAATTTCCAGTTCTCATTAAACTATTGGTTGTTGTCCTTTGTCTTCGAAGAGGACCAAAATGACATCACCATGATAAAATGAAATTTCAGTGTGTCTGACTGTGACTGATCAGACTAATACGAGCTCAGAATACTCTACCACAGGTTGGGCACAGACAGTCCATGTGAATATTTGGGATGGATATCTCAAATTTGCACATCCTGCGTTTACTTTGTGCTGTCTCAATTCTGCTTTGCTCAAAGAGCACAGCACCCTTTCTGATGTGGGCACACCATGCTGAGCAGTCCTGTGCCAGTGTCTCCCATGTTGTACAGTCAAATCCAAAGTTCTTGAGCAAGACCTTGAGAGTGTCCTTGTATCGTTTCTTCTGACCACCATGTGATCACCTGCCCCATACTAGTTCTCCATAAAATAGTCTTTTTGGCAAACTTATATTCTGCATTCGACCAACGTGACCAGCCTATCAGAGTTGCGCTCTCTGAAGCATAGTTTGAATACTTGGCAGTTCAGCTCAAGCAAGGACTTCAGTGTCTGGTACCTTATCCTGCCAGGTGATCCTCAGAGTCTTCCTAAGACAGTTCAAATGGAAGTGATTCAGTTTCCTGGCATGGCGCTGTTATCCATATTTCACAAGCATATAACAATAAGGTCAGCACAACGGCTCTGTAGACCTTCAGTTTGGTAGTCAGTCTAATGCCTCTTGTCTCCCAAACTTTTCTTTGGAGCATCCCAAACACTGAGCTAACTCTGGCAATTTGTGCATCAACCTCATTATCAATGTGTATATCCCTAGAAAGTACACTACCAAGGTAAGTGAATTTATTCACAGCAATCGAAACTTCTCCATTTGCTGTAACTGATGGTTCCAGGTATGGATGGTGTGGTGGTGGCTGATGAAGCACCTGTGTTTTCTTGGTGTTAATATTAAACTATAATCCTTCCAACATAGCATGAGGTATTTTCTAATATTTACACATGGTAAATAGCTTTTATAGTTTCCAGAATTTGATTTTCTTGTGAGAAAAGTCATATTTTCAAGTCATATTTTCTAGTACCAAAGTCCCTGCACTTGGTCTCAGAAATGTCAGCAAGTTATTGAATGATAAGAAAGGGTTCTTGCTCCATAATGATCTCATTTTACTATTCTAATATTATTTCTATAATGCTACTTAAAAAACCCACTAACTTCCAATTCATAAAAAAGACAACTTGCTGTAACTTTGGGAAGCAAAGTCCAGTCTGGCAGAAGCCCAGAGTTTAAAAAACAGAATCAGAGTCTTTCTTAATGATCCCAGGTGAGCTCGGGAGTAGAGTGGTCTGGTTTTCCAGCATTTTCTCCAGCTTCTCCCCTCCAATGATGCTCATTTCTTTTTGTTTCCATTTTTCATGAATCAGTTCACAAGTCCATCAACAATGCATTAGTGTTCCACTTTCCCTACATCTTCTCTAGCATTTATCATTTCCCTTTTTTGTCATGTTAGCCAATCTGATAGGTGTGATGTGGTAAGTCAGAGTTATTTTGATTTGCATTTCTCTAATCAGTAGTGATTTAGAGCATTTAGGGACTGAACAAAGCATAGCTCCTCCCAGTAGGGATGGACTCCAGCAAGGTAGAAAGCCACATCATAAGAACTTAGGTTGTCCTGGAGGAAACCTAGGAAGAAAAGAAGTTGTCATCGCTAGACACATCCTTGAATCTGAGTTAGGAGGGTCCTCAGAGCCACCTAGTCCAGCTGTCTCACTTTCCATACCTCACTGTAGCTTTTAGGGAAGGGTTCAAATCTTGGAGATATTCTCTATTTTCCCTTATTCTTTTTTGCCCTCAAGAGACTTTCTATCAAATGTTTAGATTTTTTTTAGAAGAGGGTGTGAACTGCAAAACCTCAATTGATATGATAGAAAAGTGAGAAAAAAATCTGTCACCTTTCTGACATAAAAGCCTGATCTCTTGGGCTTTCAGAAACCTGGCTGCATACATCAGGTCCTACCACTATGTAAAAGGGCCTGTAGTAGATATATCCTTGATGTTAAAATATCATAAGAAACCCCTGTCCTGCAGACCAAGAGCATGCCAGCTTTAAAATGCATGTCATATGAGGTGTCACTTCTTTATGATGACTTTTTAAAAATACATCCAAGAAATATTAATTTATTTCTTCAGTCCATTATACCTTATAATCCTATTTTTCAAGAAAAAGGAGACTCTATTATGTAGTCTCTTTATTCTAAATATCATGGTAAAAGCAATTATAAGGAGTTGAAGCGATTATTGGAAGGAGAGGAAAAGAAATGTAAGTATATTTAAAGGAATATTCTGAGTTTTTAAAATATGCAAAAAGGTTGGCTCTGTGACCTACCTACATCTCTCCAAAATAATGCATTCCCTCCTGAATAACCTTTCTCTACCAATTCCTTTATCAGTGCAGTAACTCAGTCAAAAAAGGAAATAAGTTTAATCTGGCTTGGTTATGACTGATCAAGTATTTGAAAGGCTGTCATGTGAAAGAGGGATGTGGATGAGGAAGACTTTTTCATCTATCTTTCCTTTCCCATATATTTCCAAACAATCCCTTTAATAATGTTTTAGACTTTTACCAAGCATTAAAGTCATGCTCCCTAGTCTACACTTTGCAGGCTCTATTGTTTTTCCTGTTATTGCCTGTGCTCTAATACACATGATAGCCCTCCCCCCCAGGGCCTATGCAGGTATATAGTGTTGTTTGTGCCTACTACATTTTATAGGTTTTATTTTTATCTTTTAAATTTTTATTTTCAGTTATTTACTGTTTATTATCAAATTCTGTCCCACTCTCCAGCCTCTCCCCCACCCTGTATTATAGGTTTTCTATCTTCTTCTTTGTGGTCAGGCTCTCATTTGTAATTCCTCATCATTTTCTTTTAGAGTATTTATCTGTCCTGTTGCATTACTTGTTCTGTCTTCTAATTTGCTTCTTGTAATCTACTCTTGGCTTAAAACTTATGATTAAAATAGAATTAAGTAATATCTGAGCAAAACCATAAAGGGCTCTTCTTTGAGTAAAGTACATAAACTGTAAGGGCCTATACCTTGAGACAAACACTGACTGCTGAAAGGCCTTTTTTCCTGGTCTTTAGCTGTGTTTGGTTAGATCAGCTTTACCATCTATTGTTAAACTTGATATTCTATCACATCCTTAAAGTAGTAGCACCCACACACTTAGAAGCACTTTTCAAAATAGACCAAAATCTTCAATTACAAGACTGCAACATATTGACCTAAATGATATTTTTCAGACACAGTTCTCTTTAAGGCAGTACTTTTTTTAAAAAATGAAGTATATCTTTTACTGTTCAAAATAGTCATCCTCCAAGAATGAAGCAATAACCAAGATCTCCCCCTCTAGGATTACTCACAGTGGAAGGTCATTTGACCTGTCCCTAAAGCTCAACAGGCTCCTAAAATTTAGCAGGTAAAAACTCATCAAGAGGGCAGCCTGGCCCAGTCGGTAGGGATTATTCTCAGACTTGGATGACTTGAGTTCAAGATGCAACCCCAGTTTACATCTTGTCCTTAAAATCTTGGCTATTCGACTAAGGGCATATCACTTAATTTCTCAGTTTTCCAGACAACATAAGCCTATAAATTGCGGAGCAGGTGCGACTTTGCACTGGGAGAGGGAGTTTCCACACTTAAGACTTTTCCACATTGATGAAATCAAGACCTGGACCAAAAAATTAAAAACAACAATTATAGGACATGAGGGTTTTTAAAAAATGATTCATTACATTTAATATCACATGCATCTATAAACATGTGCATGTATATATATACATACATATATATTTATACAAACATATTTCATTTGTACATAGGTGTTTACAGGTTGCCCCTCTCATTAGACTTCAAGCTTCTAGCATGCACAGTTTGTTTTTTGCTTTCTTTTTATCTCTAGTGCTTAATAAATGCTTGTGGACTTTACTTAGCAATTATTACATTATATAAAATCTAGATTTTCATTAATAATGAATTTATATACATAGAAAAGGATTAGAAAAGCACTTGTGAAATCAAAACTATTCCAATTACATAACACTTTTTTGATGTCCTGTTTTGTTTTCAATTATTTTCATGTATTACATGTAATGCAATTTGTATTATGGCTAGGAAAGCATTTGTGAAATTAAAAGTGTTCCAATTACATAACACTCTTTTGATGTCCTATTTTGTTTTCAATTATTTTCATATATGCCATGTAATATAATCACCTATTATGGCTAGAGGCCTCAAAAGTTTAATGAGGTTCTGCTTCCTCTCAATTCTGAAGAGCCTCTCCCCTCTATCCCACTAGAATGATAGCTGGTCAGTTAGTGGTGATGAGTTTGAATGTAAATGGGCCATTTCAAAGAAAGCAAAAGTAGGAAATACTTATCTAAAGATAACGATAGACATAAATAAAAAGTAGTCTGGCAGAAATTAGCTTAGATCAACACCTCACCATATATTTCACAATACATTTTTAAAAAATACTTGATTTATTAAAAAACACACCATAAAAAATTCTGAAGAGCAGATTCACCTTTCACAGCTGAAGGAAGGAGGCACATCCTTAACCAAAGCAGGAAAAGGTAAAAATAGATAATTCTGACTGTGTCAAACTGAAAAAATTTTTGCATAAACAAATTACTGTATCCAGGATAAGCAGTGAAGTGGTTGACTGGGAAAACAATCTCTGTATTAAATATTGTTGATCCAGGCTTGTTATTCAAGATGTAGAAACATCTAGGATAAGACTAAACCTCATTCCTTAACAGACAAATAATTAAAGTATATGAAGAAACAGTTCTCAGAAGAACTGCAAACTATTAACAACTATATGAAAGAATGTTCCAAGTCACCGATAATAAGAAAAACAAAAGTCAAAATAACTCTGAGGTTTTATCACACACCCTGAAAACTGCCAAAGATGACAAAAAATGGGAATAGTCAGCGTTGGAGTGACTATGGAAAGATGGGCACTCTAATGCATTGTTGGTGGAACTGTGGATCAGTATCATCATTTTGGAAAGCAATTTGGAATTATACTAATAAAGTGCTAAAATATCCATATCCTTTTATTCAAAGCCTAGGCATCTACCATAAGAAAGTCACTGATTAAAAAGAAAGTCTCCACATGAAAGGTATCTATGGCACACTATTTGTGGGAGCAAAGAAGAGGAATCAAAGGAGATGGTGATTGATTTGTGAATGGCTAAACAATTTGTAAAACATGAATGGAATATTACCATGCTGTCAAGAAGCAACAAATATGATGAAAACAGAGAAACATGGAAAGACTTACGTGAAATGACATGAAGTCAGAGCTAAGAAAAAACTATACACAACTATGAAAATATAAATGAAAAGAGCAATAATCACAAAACATTCCTAAATAAATGTTGCAAAATTACAAAAAACAGGTACGACTAGAAAGAAGAGATACAAGAAAAAATCTTCCCCTACCTCTCCCATTATAGATGTGGGAGGCTGACAGGCATGAAATATAGTATATATTTTCATGTTATTTGACGTATCAATTAGTTTTGCTGATAGTTTTTTTAATCATTATAAAGATTGCCTCTCTGGGAGGGAAGAATAAGAGAGATACAGGAGAAATTTTAGGCAATAAAAAAGATACCAATAAAATTTTTTAAAAAAATTTTCCACAATGTAAAATGGTGAAATCTTTCTGAAAAGCAAGCTAAGAATTACAGTGGACACATCATAAAACTGATGAGACCTTTGGACCCCATGATGCCATTATCAGAGCCAAGATGGCCAAGTAAAGGCAGAGACTCTCCTGAGCTCTCCCCCAAACCCCTCCAAAAAACCTTTTTAAAATGACTTGTAAGCAAATTCTAGAGTATCAGTACCCACAAAATGACAGAGCAAAACAAATGTCCAGCTGAAGAGAACCTAGAAGGTCTGTTGCACCAGGGTGAGAGAGAAACACAGCCCAGCACAGGCTGCCCCAGTGCTGACCAAGCCCCAGCAAACTTGGAGTGGGTCTTGGGGTAACTGAATCACTGGCAGCAGTGGCAGTTTCCAGAACTCTCAGCCCACAGATGCCAAACACAACTTAGAAGGGCAACAAGAAATGTCTGTCATACCTAGATGAGAGAGGAGCACAGTCTAGCTCAGGCTATACCAGCATAACTCTGACCCCAGTAAAGCAGGAGCACAATTTGGAAGTGACTGAATCAGCAAAAATAGAGGCTACTTCCACAGCTCTCATCTCACTCACGGTAAAGGGGTTGAAAAACTGGTGAGAAGGAGATTACAGGGGTCTTTTTCCTAGCACTGAGCTTGTGGTCACACTTCTTCCAGTGCCAGAGCAGAAAAGAGTGCTTATGTTGGCCCACAGACCAGAGCACAGGCCTAGAGAAGAGTAAACAGCTCTCCCTACCTCATACCACATTGGAAGAAATGAAAACTTACAGGTCCCTAGAAGAATCTCTGAAAACAGCTACACAAAACCCCTGGTGCTTTGAACAGTGCACATTCCACCTTGGAAGCAGAGCTCTACCTTAACGAAGAGTTAAAAAGTCAAGTGATGAGCTGGGAAAATAAGCAAACAACAGGAAAAATCTCTGACTATAAAAACTTACTTTGGTGACAAGGAAGATCAAAGAACACACTCAGAAGAAAACAAAGCCAAAACACCTACATGCAAATAAAAATATGAACTGATCTCACAGCCATGGAAGAGCTCAAAAATGATTTTGAAAATCAAATAGGAGAAATAGAGGAAAACTGGAAAGAGAAATAAGAGTGATGCAAGAAAATTATGAAAAATGAGTCAACAGCGTGGTAAAGGAGAGACAAAAAAATCACTGAACAAAATAAGACCTTAAAAAACAGTGTATGCCAAATGATAAGAGGTCCAAAAAGCTGATGAGGAGAGGAATGCCTTAAAAACCAGAATTAACAAAATGGAAAAGGAAGTCCAAAAGCTCACTGAAGAAAATAATTCCTTAAAAATTAAAATGGACATCACTCCTATCAGATTGGCTAACATGACAAAACAGGAAGATGATAAATGTTGAAGAAGATGTGGGAGAGCTGGAACTCTAATTCATTGTTGGTGGAGCTGTGAGCTGATCCAACCATTCTGGAGAGGAATTTGGAACGATGCCCAAATGGCTACAAAAATATGCATACCCTCTGACCCAGCAATACCACTTCTAGGACTGTATCCCCAAGAGATCATAAAAATGGGAAAGGATCCCACACGTACAAAAGTATTTATAACAGCCCTCTTTGTGGTGGCCAAAACCTGGAAACCAAGGAGATGTCCATCAATTGAGGAATGACTGAACAAGTTGTGGCATATGAATGTAATGGAATACTATTTTGCTATAAGAAATGATGAACAGGAAGACTTCAGAGAGGCCTGGAAGAACTTATATGAACTGATGCTGAGTGAAAGGAGCAGAACCAGGAGAACTTTGTACACAGCAACAACCACAGTGTACAAGGAATTTTTCTGGTAGACTTAGTCCTTTGTAGAAATGCAAGGACCTAAAAAAATTCCCAAAGGATTTTTGAGACAAAATGCCTTCCACTTCTAGAGAAAGAACTGTAGAATTGGATTGCAGAATGAAGCAGACTATTTACTTTTGTATTATATTTTGTTTTGTTTTATGGTTTCTCCCACTCATTTTAATTCTTCTATTCAACATGACTAAGGTGAAAATGTATTTAATAGGAACATATGTATGGAACCTATATAAGATGGCACTCTGTCTTGGGGAGGGAATGGGGAGGGAGGGGAGAAGGAGGGGAAGGGAAGGGAAAAAATCTAAGATATATGGAAGTTATTGTAGAACACTGAAAACAAAAGAATTTTAAAAATAACAATTAAAATGGAGCAAATGGAAGCTAATGACTTTAAGAGAAATTAAAAAACAATAAAAACAAAACCAAAAGAATAAAACAATAGAAGAAAATGTGAACTATCTCAATGGAAAAACACCTGACCTGGAAAATAGATCCAGGAGAGATAATTTAAAATTTTTTGGACTTCCTGAAAGACAAATCAAAAAAGAAATCTGTTGGGACTGGAAGCTCAATTCCGTGTGGACAGTCTCGGGCAGGTAAAAGTGGGACTTCTAAATCTTAGAGTCTTACGAGGCCCTCCATGAACAGCGGGGGTTCGAGAAGGTCAGACCGAGCTAGCTTGGCTAGCTCGGGTATTTCCGCCTCTCCCCCGGAGATACCTGATGGGTGGAGTCTCCCTGCCTTCGAGGTCGTCCCGGATTGGAGCACACCTAGTTACCTAACAGCATGGTATTGAGATGCAAACTGTGTGGCTGAAGATTAAGTAGGATTGAGGAAGCCTAAAAGCTCTCTTAGCACGTGTGGAGCCAAAGAGAAAAGTAGGGCTCCGTTTCTTTTCTTTCCTCTCTCCCCTCCCCCTCTCTCCCCGCTTGTACTTCTACTTCCAATCCCTTAAGCTTAGCCTTCTTAGGAAATCTCCCCCTCTTCGTCCTAAGAAAGAAGACTCCCTGCACTTGTAACCGAAACCCTGTAATAAAGCTCAACCCCTGTTTGACTCTGGAACGTCCTTTCTCTCATACGTGCATCTGGCGTGGCCAGCCGAAGACCTGGACAGGTAAGAAAGACTCGGGTAGCCCAATACAGGCCTCTAGGCTTGGCAGAAATCTTTTTTCATCTTTCAAGAAATTATCAAGGAAAACTGCCCTGATATTCTAGAACCAGAAGGTAAATTAAAAATTGAAAGAATTCACTAATCACCTCCTAAAAGAGATCCCAAAATGAAAATTGCCAGGAGTATTCTAGCTAAATTTCAGAATACTCAGGTCAAGGAGAAAATATTGCAAGCAGCCAGAAAGAAACAGTTGAAATATAATGGAGTCGCAATCAGGATAACACTAAATCTAGAGCTTCTATGTTAAAGAATCACAGGGCTTGGAATACAATATTCTGGAGGGCAAAGGAGATAGGATCACAACCAAGAATCACCTACCCAGCAAAACTGAGTATAATCCATGAAGGGGGAAAATGAATATTCAATGAGATACAAGACTTTCAAGTATTCTTGAGAAAAGACCAGAGCAGCATAGAAAATTTGACTTTCAAATACAAGACTCAAGAGAAACATAAAAAGGTAAACAGGAAAGAGCAATCATAAGAGACTTATTAAAATTAAACTGTTTACATTTCTACATGGGAAGATGATATTCATAACCCATAAGACCTTTCTCATTATTAGGGTTGTTAGAAGGAGTATATATAGACAGAGGGTACAGATGTGAGTTGGATATAAAGGGATGATTTCTGGGAGAGAAAATTAAGGGGTAAGAGAGGAATGTACTAGGAGAAAGAGAAAGGGAGAGGTAGAATGTGATAAATGGGGCAAGAAAAAGTTTTTACAATGGATGTGAAGAGGGGGGAGGTGAGAGGGAGTGAGTGAACCTTACTCTCATCAGAACTGATTTAAAGATGGAATAACATATACACTCAGTTGGGTATAGAAATCTGTCTTATCCTACAGGAAAGTAGGGAGAAGGGGAGAAGAAAAGGATGGTGGTATGACAGAAAGGAGGGCAGATCAGGGGAGGGGCTAGTCAGAAACAAAACACTTTTGAGGAGCAATAGGATAAAAGGAGAAAGAGAATAGAATAAATGAGGAGAATAGGATGGAGGGAAATAGCCTCACAATATGACTATTATGGGTTTTGCATGACTATACATATATAACCTATATCAAATTGCTTGCCTTCTCAATGAGTTGGGGTGGGGAGGGAAGAAGGGAGAGAATTTGGAACTCAAAGTTTTAAAAATGAATGTTAATTGGTTTTTACATAACTGGGGAAAAATAAAATATTAAATAAATTGATGAATTTTTACAAAAGAAAAGAAGTAAACTCCTAAGTAATTTAAAAGAAATGGAAGGAAAAAAGGCAAAGAGAATAAGTGTTTATATAGTACCTACTATGTGCCAGGCATTGTACTAAGTGTTTTTACAAATATCGTCTTATTTGATTCTCACAAAAACCTGTGAGGTAGGTTCTATTTTTACTCCCATTTTATAGTTGAGGAAATTGAGGCAAACAGAGGTTAAATGACTTAACCAGGATCACACAGCTAGTAAGTATTTGAGACTGGATTTGAACTCATGTCTTCCTGACTCCAGGCTCAGTTCTTTACTGACTGTACCCACCAATCTGCTCTCTACACAAATACAGCTGTAGCTATATTATTGGGTGAGCAGGCTGTAGTATATATGTAGCACCATTAAGAATGGCAAATAAGGGATAAAAAGAAATGTAGAAATGAAAAATCAACAAAAGTAGCACTAGAAACAGAATATACACATAGACTACAGTGAATTAAAAAATTAATTTAGTTAGTCTAGTTCAGTCATTTTTCAGTTGAGGTTTTCTTGGCAAAGATACTGGAGTGATTTGCCATTTCTTTCTTCAGCTCATTCTACAAATGAGCAACTGAGGCAAACAGGGTTAAGTGACTTGCTCAGGGTCACAAAGCTGGTAAGTGTCTGAGGCCAGATTTGAACTCAGGTTCTCCTGACTCCAGAGCTGGCACTCCATCGCTCTATTCATTGTGCCACCTAGCTGCCCTGATATAAAACAATATTGTTACTTATATGTGGATGTTTAGCCAACGATCCAAAGGGGATTTAGAGGAAATAGCTTATGTCATCACCCACGAAATACTTTTTATTGTAAGTAGTTTTGAAAATGATGCT
Organism: Notamacropus eugenii; assembly: GCF_028372415.1. Taxonomy (NCBI): domain Eukaryota; kingdom Metazoa; phylum Chordata; class Mammalia; order Diprotodontia; family Macropodidae; genus Notamacropus; species Notamacropus eugenii. The sequence continues at coordinate 191,332,938 of NC_092873.1, read as the reverse complement.
CAATGTAAATTTATGTAAGTTCATGCCTTTTTTTTTTTTTTAAGAAAAGAAATACACTCACAGTTTCTTCGTCAAAGTTCTCTTAAGCTACTTATTCCCACCTGGGATGGTAGTATGATGTAATGGAAAGAAAACAAAAGTTGCAAGTCAAGAGTCCTCATTCCTAGCCTTTAGTCTGGAAATAATTCATTAGGTGTTTGAGGAAGACATTTTGGTCCTCTCATCTGTCACATGGGGCACTAGAATAAAATTAGATGAAGAGCTTATGCAGGCATGTGAATGTAAAAACCTCTGTCTGTGTGAAAAGGCATAAGGGATTATTATTTTAATAACCTGCATAGTCATAATAGGCCCTGAGGTTCTCAACTTGAGGTAGATTCTTACCATACTACAGATATAAAAAAATACTCAAGATTTTATCTGTTAAAACTGCTTTCGTCCACAGAGCCCACAAGACTGGAAAATTTTGACTCTGTTCAAGAAATCTTGTGATGGGTCACTCATATGATACAATCAAAAGTCAAATACAAAATACAAATGATTTAGATCATTCTCAATCAAAAGTCAAATACTTTTAGGTTATTTACAACTCTAGGATTTCCCCATGTTACCATAATAAAGAAACATTTTATTATACATAGCATAATCTTTTCTTTGAAAAAAAGAAAGAAAAAATATTCTCTGTTGAATGCCATACTGAATTGATACAATCTGAATGCCATGTAAATATTTATAGTTTCATTTCTTTTACGTTTATCACTTCTCAGGAAGGGTGTTGGCTCCTAGTTACCTTTTCCTTAGCTAGTTTGTTGGCATATTTGTTTCTCTTTCCTTGTAGATACCACTGCGCCAAAAGGTAGATTCAAGTTCCTTGGAACACAGCTGTTCCCACATGCAGTAAACAGAACTGCCTACTTTGTCGTAGGTTGTTTTATGCAGAGATTTTGTAAGCTGTTCCTATATTGAGAAGTCTTAAAAAATGAGCAATAAAGCAAAATACTAATCACTTCAATATTTATTTGTTATATTACAGAAGAAGGTACTAGAAGATTCTATAGTAAGATATTTTCAGGGGTATATTTTGGGGAAGATAGAACAGCTTGGGAGGATGAATAAAATTGTCTTAGTTTCCAGTTTCCTGAAGCCACGAATGGCAAGACCTCCAATCATAATATGTTTCAGGTTCTGGGAAAATGACCTTCTTGGAGTCAGTTTCTAGAGCCAAGAATAAAAGCATTTCTGAAACCTTGCCTAGAGGCTTGACCGTAATTCTAGAAGGAAATGAATTGCAGATGTTTCACCTGGTTAAGAGAAAGCAACAAATACACATTTCACGAGGTGAACAGCTCCAGAAAACTGGTGCCCTTTAGATACTACTATTCTTATGAGTTTCTTCTCTTTGACAGGATTGGCTTGGCACTAGAAGACACAGGAAAAAGAGCTGGCCCTTCCTAACCTAAACTCAGATCACAAGGCAAAAGGGTCATCACAAATAACTTGTCAGGAGGCTGGCTGCTTGAGAGTTCTCAGTATAACTCAGCTGCTCTAGAACTGAGGTTCTCAATGTTTGTGTGTGTTCTGGGCCCCTTTGGAAGTCTGTTGAAGCCAATGGACAGATGTCATGTTTTTAAATGAATAAAGAAGAAGGAAAAGGGCCACTGGAAAGAGTCTTTCAGGACACAGTTAGTGGTTATGATGATCCAGCAAAGGATGCCAAGAAAAAGTAGTCTGACATAAAGGAGGAGAACCAGCAGAGAGCAGTGTTGAAAAAATCCAGAGAAGGTGATCAGTAGTACCAAATGCTACAGAAAAGTCAAGCATGGCGAGGATTGAGAAATGGCCATTAGGTCATTGGTAACTTTAGAAAGGAGAATTTCAATTAATGGAAGCACTGAAAGTAGATAGTTTTCTCAAAATGTGGACAGAGATATGGGATGTTAGAACCTAGTAAGGGTTTTTTAAGCCACTTCTTCCACTACTACTGGCTTGAGAACTGGCTTCAAGAGAACTAAAAAGCTTGGGGAGGAAGAGATTTACTATATTAAGTGCCAGTATGGGAGGGTGGGGAGTGGGGTTGGGGGTGATGATGCTAGAGACTATATACTTAAAAGAGAAGAAAAAAGAGAAGAGACCTGGGCATCAAGTCAGCTGGAGAGACTGGAAAAATACCAATACAGGGAGATCTGATTGGTTTTGTTTTTAGTGAGGCAATTGGGGTTAAATGACTTGGCCAGGGTAGCATAGCTAGTAAGCTGTCAAGTGTTTGAGGCCAAATTTGAACTCAGATCTTTTTGCTCTATCCACTGCACCACCCAGCTACCTGAAATCTCATTTGCTTTGATGCAGTAGCAATTACTGCTATCCCTTACATGTGCTCATGTGCAACTTCACTGCTAGACCCCTTCAACTTTCCCTAGCTCTGCTACCAAAAGAGAAAATGAAGAAAAGATAAAATAGGTAGTGAGGTATACACAAGCACCAAAAAGGACAGATGAAAGGATAAGAATTTTTTTTCAAATTTATTTGTTTTCAATTTTCAACAATTACTTCCATAAGTTTTAAATTTTCTCCCCCTCCCTCCACCCTCCTACTCAAAGACAGAATGAAATCTTATATGGGCTCTACACATACATTCTTATTAAACACATTTTCACGTTAGTCATAATGCATAGAAGAATTAAATGAATGGGAGAAAGCATGAGTAAAACTAAACATAACAAAAGAGAAAAGAGTCTGCTTTTATTCCATGTTCTGACTTCACAGTTCTTTCTCTGGCTGTGTGGATCACATTTTGCATCATGAGTCCTTTGGAAATGTTTTAAGTACTTTCCTTGCTGTGCAGGACTAAGTCTATCAAAAACAGTCCTTGCACACTGTGGTTGTTACTGTGTGTAATGTTCTCCTGGTTCTGCTCATTTCACTTAGCATCAGTTCATTTAAGTCTATCCAGGTATTTGAAGTCCTCCTGTTAGTCATTTCTTATAGCACAACAGTACTCCATAACATTCATGCATCACGATTTGTGCAGCCACTTCTTGGCCACCACAAAAAGAGCTACTATAAATATTTTTATATATGTGGGACCTTTTCCCATTTTTAATGATCTCTTTGGGATACAACCCTAGAAGTGATATTGCTGGGTCAAAGGGTATGCACATTTGTAGCCCTTTGGGCATAGTTCCAAATTACTCTCCAGAATGGTTGAATCAGCTCACAGCTCCACCAACAATGAATTAGCGTTCTAACTCTGCCATATCTTCTCCAACATTTATCTTTTTCATGTTTTGTCATATTAACCATTATGATAGGTGTGATGTGGTACCTCAGAACTGTTTTGATTTGCATCTCTCTAACCAATAGTGACTTAGAACATTTTTTCATATGACTATAGATAGCTTTAATTTTTTCTGCTGAAAACTGCCTGTTCATATCCTTTGACCATTTATCAATTGGGGAATGAGTTTTATTGTAAATTTGACTCAATTCTCTACACGTTTTAGAAATGAGTCCTTCATTATAGACACTAATTGTAAAAATTCTTTCCCAGTTTTCTGCTTCCCTCCTAATTTTGTTTGCATTGAACTTGTTTATGCAAAACATTTCATAATGCAAAGTCTCTGTCTCGTGTTTGCTCATAAATTTCTCCATTCTCCATAAATCTGACAAATAAACTAATCCTTACTCCCCTAATTTGTTTATAGTATTAGTTTTTATACCTAGATGAGGTACCCATTTGGACTATATTCCAGCATACGGTGTCAGGCATTGGTCTGTACCCAGCTTCTTCCACACTGTTTTCTAGTTTTCCCAGCAGTTTTTGTCAAACACTGAGTTCTTCTCCCAAAAGCTGGGGTCCATGGGTTTATCAAACAGTGGATTTTATAGTCATTGACTACTGTGTCATGTGTACCCAATCTATTCCACTGATCTACTCTATTTTTTAGCCAGTATCAAGTGGTTTTGATGATTGCTGCTTTATAATACAATTTAATATCTGGTATGACTAGGTCACATTCCCTAGCATTTTTTATCATTAGTTTCCTTGATATTTTGGACAGTTTGTTCTTCCAGATGAATTTTGATATTATTTTTTCTAGATCAATAAAATAGTTTTTTGGTAGTTTGATTGTTATAGCATTGGATAATTAAATTATTTTAGGTAGAATTGTCATTTTTATTACATTAGCTCAGCCTACCCATGAGCAAGTGATGTTTTTCCAATTATTTAGATCTTACTTTATTTGTGCGAAGCATTTTGTAATTGTGTTCATATAGTCCCTGGGTTTGTTTTGGCAGGTAGACTCCCAAATATTTTATAGTGTCTACAGGAACTTTAAATGGGATTTTTTTTCTATCTTTTGCTGTTGGGCTTTGTTAGTAATATATAGAAATGCAGATGATTTATGTGGGTTTATTTTGTGTCCTGCTATTTTGTCAAAGTTGTTTATTATTTATTATTTATTTTACTTGATTCTCTAGGATTCTCTAAGTATATCATCATGTCATTTGCAAAGAGTGATAACTTAGTTTCTTCTTTGACCATTCTAATTCCTTCTATTTCTTTTTCTTTCCTTATTGCTAAAGCTAACATTTCTAATGCCATGTTGAATAACAGTGGTGATAAAGATTTTTTTTGAGAAATTTTTAAATTTCAAAGTTGAGAAAATTTTAGAATTTAGAATTTTAGAAATCTAGCAGGTTTTTTTAGAGTTCTCTTCAGAGAAGGAAAATTGTTTTAAACATTTATTGGTTAGCCAAAACTTTCCCAAGTTTCTGAAAATTCATACAATATTTTAATCCCATCCAATAAATGCTATTTACCAAATCTGATTTTACCCTTTCTATTTTCTTCCCTGAACTCAAATTTTTCTCATTGTACCTTATAATCTGTCTCTGTGTATATATATGTATATATTTACGTATATACATAATACATATGTGTGTGTCACACATATTCATTCAGTCTCCTCTCCTCTCCTCTTCCTGTATTATTCCTGTTCTTTTCCCTCCTCTTCCTCTCCATCTACAGGATCTTCCTGCTTTCCCTACAAACATTCTCAGCATACCTCACCTTTATTTTTTCCCAATTGCATGTAAAAACAGTTTTTAACATTCATCCACATTCTCTTCCTCTCTTCCCTCTCTCTTTCCTGAGAAAGTAAGCAATTTGATAGTGGATATATATACAAAAATATAAAATTATGCAAAATGTATTTCCATATCAGTCTTGTGAAAGAAAACAGAGATAAAAAAACAACCCAAGAAAAACAAAGTGAGAAATGTTATACTTCAATCTACATTCAGACTCCATTAGTTCTTTCTGTAGAGGTAAATAGCATTTTTTATCATGAGTCCTTTGAAATCATCATATATTATTGTATTGCTGAGACTAGCCAAGTCATTCATAGTTTATTATTTGACAGTATTGCTGTTACCGTGTGCAATGTTCCCCTGGTTTGGCTCACTTCACTTTGCCAATTCATGTAAGTCTTTCCAGGTTTTAGAAACGGAAATATTTTTAGAAATTTCAGCACTATACATAAAAAGTTGATCAAGTAAACCTGTTCAAATGTATGAAGTTAATGATGGGGCCATTATTTGGACTTGTGATAACATCTCTCTTTGGAAGATATGGACATGTCCATTAACACCTCATTGAAAAGAATGAGGACATCTGGATCTGGACACTTTTTGACCTATTCGTACTTTGAAATAAGTAGAAAGTGATTAAGTCTCAGTATCCAGGGATGTTTGATGAGAGAGCAAATAAGAATGTGTGAGCCAGCAAGAAAGAATGAACAGCATTAGCACTGAGACCACCCTGGGGGCCCAGGAGTTTTCTTTTGGTATCCCAAGCATCAACAGAAAGATACTTATTAGAAAGTATTGATTAAGTGTACACTATGTACCAGGCACTATTCTAAATGTTGGGGATGTACATAATATTATATAACACATACAACATACATATTATATATTATATAATATTATATAACAATATATATGTATATTCCCCCAATATAACATATATTACATTGGTATGTGGTATATTATATTGTATATATAGCATGTCATACAGTTTATATATGTATATAGTTACACACACACACACACACACACACACACACACAACATTTTCTGACATCGAAGAGCTTACATTCTAAGGATGAAGACAACACATAAAGGGGAGCTGGGAGACAGGGAGGACACATATGGTAGCACAGTTTGGGGATGACCAGGAACTGAGATGGAGACCTGGTTCCCATGGGGACCAATCAATCAATCAATAGTTTTTGAGCACCTACAATGTTTCAGGTTCTGTACTAAATCCTGACGATACAAAAAGAGGCAAATAGAGTCCCCGCCCTTGAGGAAATTACAATCTAAAGGGGGAGACAATATGCAAACAAATATATACAAAGCAAACTATAGGGAGGATAAATAGGAAATGAGCAAAAGAATGAAAGCACCAGAATTAAGAGGGGTTGTATAAAGTAGGGAATCTATTTAAGTCTTGAAGGAAGTCAAGGAGGGCAGGAGTCAGAGTGGAGGAGGGAGAACATTCCAGACATGGAGGATAGCTAGAGAGAATGCCAGGAGCCAAGAAAGGGTGTGTCTTGTTGGTGAAACAGCCGGTAGGCCAGTGTAATTAAATCAAAGACAGAATGACAGGGAGCAAAGTTTAAAGAGAAGGGTTAGGTTATGAAGGGCTGTGAATGCCAAATAGGACATTTTATATCTAATCCTGGAGGTAGTAGCAAACCACTGGGGCTTATTTTATTTTTAAATATTTGTTTTTAGTTTTCAATATTCATTTTCATAAGATTTTGAATTTCAAATTTTCTCCCCCTCTTCCCCTCCCTCTACACAAGACGGTATGCAATCTGATATAGTCTCTACATATACATTCATATTACACATATATTCACATTAGTCATGTTGTAAAGGAGAATTAGAACGAATGGGAGCAACCAGGACAAAGAAGAAACAAGAAAAGGGGGGAAAAGGGGAGTAAACAGTATGCTTCCATCTGCATTCAGACTCCAAAGTTCTTTTTCTGGATGTGGATAGCATTTTCCATTGTGAGTCTTATGGAGTTGTCTTACATCCTTGCATTGCTGAGAACAGGTAGATCTATCAAAGTTAGTCATCAAAGAATGTTGCTGTTACTGTGCACAATGTTCTCCTGGTTCTGCTCAGTTCTCTTAGTATCAATTCACGTAAGTCATTCCACATTTTTTCTGAAGTCTGCCTGCTCATCACTTCTTATGGAACAATGGTATTCCATTACATTCATATATCACAATTTGTTCAGCCATTCCTCAGGTGATGGTCATCCCTACAATTTCCAACACTTGGCCACCACAAAAAGAGCTGCTATAATTATTTTTGTTCATGGGGGTCCTTTTTTCTTTTTTAATGATCTATTTGGGATACAGAACTAGAAATGATATTGCTAGTTCAATGGGTATGCACAGTTTTATAGCACTTTGTGTATAGTTTCAAATTGTTCTCCAGAATGGTTGGATCAGCTCACAGCTCCACCAACAATGAATTAGTGTTCCAACTCTCCCACATCTTCAACATTTATCATCTTCCTGTTTTGTCATGTTAGCCAATCTGATAGGTGTAATGGGGTACCTCAGAGTGGTTTGATTTGCGTCTCTCTAATCAATAGTGATTTAGAGCATTTTTTCCATGTGACTATAGATAATTTTAATTTCTTCCTCTGAAAATTTCCTGTGCCTGTTCACATCCTTTGACCATCTATCAATTGGAGAATGACTTGTATTCTTGTATGTTTGACTCAGTTCTCTACAACATATATTTTAGAAATGATGCCTTTATCACTGACATTAGTTGCAAACATTCTTTTCCAGTTTTCTGCTTCCCTCCTGATCTTGGTTGCATTGGGTTTGTTTGTGCAAAAACTTCTTGGTTTAATATCTCATTTTTCATTTGGCTAATTCTCCTTTTTTAGGACTTGTTTTCTATAGTCAATTTTTGTCCTTCCTTTTCCAAGCTATTGACTGTCACTTGAATATCTTTCATTTCTTTTCCCAATTTTTCTTCTACTTCTCATTTGATTTTTAAAATCCTTATTGAGCTCTTCCAAGGAAGCTTTTTGGGCTTGGGACTAGTTCATATTCCCCTTTGAGTTTTCATATGTGGGTATATTGACAATGTTGTCCTCTTCTTAATTTATGCCTTGATCTTTCCTGTTCCCATAATAAGAATCTATGGTCATTCTTTGTTTTTGCTTTTTGTTCATGGTGTTTGCTTAATTCCTGGTTTTTTAATTATTTATTTATTTTTAGATTATGACATTCATTTCCACAAAATTTTGAGTTCCAATTTTTCTCCCCATCTCTCCCCTCCCTCCACCCCATAACACCTTGCATTATGATTACCCCTTCCTTCAATGTGCCTGCCCTTCTATCATACCCCACCCTTCCCTTATCCCCATCTTCTCTCTTTTCTTGTAGGGCAAGATAGATTTCTATACCCCATTACCTGTATTTCTTATTTCCCAGTTACATGCAGTAACAATTCTCAACATTCATTTCTAATACTTTGAATTCAAACTTCTCTCCCTTCCTCCCTCCCCAACCATCCCCACTGAAAAGGCAAGCAATTCAATACAGGCTATATAAGTGTTGTTTTGCAAAAGACTTCTATAATAGTCATGTTGTGTAAGACTATATTTCCCTCCATCCCACCTTGTCCCCACTTTATTTTATTCTCTCATTTGACCTTCTCCCTTCCCAAAAGTCTTTACTTCTAGTTACTCCCTTCTCCCATTTGCTCTCCCTTCTATTATACCCCTCACCCCACTTGTCCCCTTCTCCCCTACTTTAAGTAGTGTAAGATAGATTTTCATACCAATTTGGTGAGCATGTCATTCCCTCCTTAAGCCATATGTGACAAGAGTAAGCTTCACTTTTCCCCTCTCACCTCCTCCCTTTTCTCCTCCATTGAAAAAGATTTTTCTTATCTCTTTTATGAGTGATAATTTGCCCCATTCCATTTCTCCCTTTCTCCTCCCAATATTTTCCTCTCTTACCCCTTAATTTCATTTTTTTTATAGATATCATCCCTTCTGATTCAACTCAACCTATGTTCTCTGTCTATATGTGTGTGTGTGTATGTGTGTATACAATCCCTCCACCTATCCAAATACTGAGAAAAGTCTCAAGAATTACAAATATTATCTTTCCATGTAGGAATATAAACAGTTCAGCTTCAGAAAATCCTTTATGATTTCTCTTTCCTGTTTGCCTTTTCATGCTTCTCTTGATTCTTGTGTTTGAAAGTAAAATTTTCTATTCAACTCTGGTCTTTTCATCAAGAATGCTTGAAAATCCTCTATATCATTAAATGACCATTTTTTCCCTTGAAATATTATATTCAGTTTTGCTGGGTAGGTGATTCTTGGTTTTAATCCCAGTTCCTTTGACTTCTGGACTATCCTATTCCAAGCCCTTTGATCTCTTAATGTAGAAGCTTCCAGATCCTGTGTTATCCTGATTGTATTTCCACAATACTTGAATTGTTTCTTTCTAGCTGCTTGCAATATTTTCTCCTTGACCTGGGGACTCTGAAATTTGGCCACAATATTCCTAGGAATTTCTCTTTTCAGATCTCTTTCACTCTGGCATCAATAGCTCTACCTAAGTAAGGCAAAGAGTCTCAGGTCAGAAAAATAAAACAAGTTGAAGTTTCCCAATCAATTTTGTGACCAAGCCCATGAATAGTTGCTACATTTCCAGCCTAGGCAACTTAGGGAGACCCAGTGCCCAAAACAAAACCAGCAACAACAAAAATCAAGTCTGCACCTGAATGCAATTTACAGTTTAAGAGAGACACCTGTAGTACAAAGAGGTTAAAAGATTTGCCATGGGTCATGCAGTCTGTGTGTATCAGAGGCAGGACCTGAACCCATGTCTTGAACAATTCTATGACTGGCTTTCTATCTACCATACCACACTGCCTCTCAGACCTTTATGTTGTTTTTCTGTGGGGTGAAATAAAGTTTGCCCAACACCAGTCAGCTGATTAACATTTATTAAACACCTGCTATATGTCAGGCACTGTGCTAAGTGGTATGGATGCAAAGAAAGGTTAAAAATCCTCCCTATACTCCAGTAGTTCACAATCTAAAGGGAAAACAAAATACAAATAACTTTGTACAAGTAAGTTATATACAGGATAAATTAGAAATAGTCAACAGATGTAAGACATTAGAATTAAAATATTGTTACCTTGAATATTTACATAGAAGTGGACCCCTTTACATTTTATAAGACTTTGACATGGGTTGTATTCTGGGCTTCCCAAAAGTTCTTGGTATGGGAAGAATGAACCAAAGAGAGAATATGTGGAGGAAAAGATTGGATATAGTCTGTTTAAGCCTTTGTGTGCCATGGGGTTAAAAACCTAAAAATAAGACTTCAATTAAATATTAATTATTAATATTATTAATACTATTTAATACATACAGACAGGTAGCTGACACAGTGAATAGAGTTCCAAGCCTGGAGTCAGGATGACCTGAGTTCAAATTTTGCCTCAGACACTTACTAACTTTGTGATCCTGGACAAGTAATGTAACCTTTATTTGCCTCAATTTCCTTATCTGTAAAGTGCATATAATAATAGCACCTATCTCCCAGAATTGTTGTGAGGATCAAATGAGATAATTATAAATAGCTTAGCACAGCGCTTGGCACATAGGTGGTGCTATATAAATGTTAGCCATTACTATTATTAAATGTAGGAAATATATGAAATATGAAAGACAAATATAAATTTATGTAAAATGTGATCAGCAGAAAAAACAGCATAAAAACTGATAGTTATAGCTGTATAAACACAAAGAAATAATGACAAAAGCAATAAAACAAGTTCCCACACATGAGTTTGGAAAGTTAACACAAAGTAAACTATTTTTTGTTTTATTTTAATTTTGTTGAGTGCACATTAATGTTTCTTTCCCCCTTTTTCTGATCCTGACCTGATTTTTCTGATTCCAGACCTGACATTTCATAGTGACTTGCCCAAGATTATGCACCCAATCTGTGTAAGAATCTATTTAATAAAAACATAAATGTTGAAGTTTTAGTTGAAGAGTTCACAGAAGAATTAAAAAATCTCAATAATCTCAGAACTGGAAGAGTTCTCAGAGGTCATATCTAGTCCAACCCACAGATAAATAAGAATTTTCTCTGCATTCTCAACAAGTGTTCAAGATCTTCAGGGGACATTTTAGCTTATATTTGATTTTATTATTTGCTTATAATATGGTATTTGTTAAAAGTACTTAGCACAGTGCTTTAGTACATAGTAGAACTATATAAATAGTAGGTGCTAAATAAATGCTTATTCTCTTCCCATCCTTTCCTCTTTTAACAAGATCAGATATAAAGTGGAAGAAACCTCAGAACCCATTTAGTTTGACTCCCGCATTGTTCAGATGAGGAACATGAGGTCCAGAGAAGAGGAGCCCAGATTCACACAGGTAATAAATTGTAGAGCTGTCTAGCTCACGTCCTTCTGACTTCCAATCCAGTATTTTTTCCTGTGAGCCACACAACCTCTGTTGGTATTGGTTGTGAATGTCAAGCCTATGATAATGATAATCAGAATAAATGGTATTCAGTCATATTTAATTGTATCTGATTCTTCCTGACCCCATTTTGGAGTTTTCTTGGCAGAGGTACTAAAGTGACTTGCCATTTCCTTCTCCAGTTTATTTTACAGATGAAGAAACTGAGGCAAACAGAGTTAAGTGACTTAACCAGGGTCACACAGCTATTAAATATCTGAGGTCAAATTTAAACTCAACAAGCTGTGTCTTCCTGACTCCAAGCCCAGCACTCTATCCACTGCTTTATCCTAGTTTGTCAATCATAATAAATAGAACATAGGAAGGACTCAAAAGAGGTTACAAATAATAAGAAGTAAAGAAAATACTTGGGAAATTGGAGGGAGTGAAAGGAAGAAAAGCTGAAGAGAAAGAAGAAAGGACACAAAGAAAGAAAAGAATGATGAAGAATTATGCAAAAAGCACCTACTATGTGCCAGGTACCATGTTGAGAGTTGTAAGACAAGTATATTTACTTTGTGAAAGAGTTTGCTTTGCAAATATTTTCACCAAAAGAAATTTTTCCCCTAGTAAATGGAATATAGATATATCTGTTTTAAGTCTAGGCATGTTTAAGAAGACCTTCTTTTAAAAGAATTCACTGGCTTATGTGAAATCTGTTCATGGCTCAGTACCTAGCATAAAAATCTTATGGATAGTTCAGTGGGCATCACCACTGACAGACGAATGGCTAAATAACTGTGGTACGTTATTGCTTGTTGCCTTGCCTACATGAATGTAATGCACACATTGCATTAGAAACAATAAATATGATTAAAGAGAAGTAAATTAAAATAGATCAAAGTAACCAAATTGAGTATGGCATAATTACAAAGGGCAATCCTGGCTCCAGAAGAATTGAGAAATTGTACTTCCCTCCCTTCTTTGTAAAGGTGGAGAATTAGGTTTATAGAATCATGCAAATACTATCAGACACAGGTACAGTATTGTTTGGTTTTTCCAAATCACTTTCCCCCTTTTTTTATTCTTTGTTACCAGGGATAGCTCCCTTGGGATGGGAGAGGTGAGACACATATTCCGAAATCAAGGTGATATAAAGACAAAAGATTTAAAAAATAAAAAATTAAAATAATGTATCAATGCTGTAAAATACATCATAAGAAAGACATTATTTTTGTTAATTGAAAGAAATAAAATTTAACTCTTAAAAAACTAAAGTACATTGTAAGTTAATTAAAAAGACATTTTAAGTCTGAGAAGCAGGTAAACCATCCACCAGTATAGGATGAATGCACTACTATGAATGGCCATCAGAGGTCTCCCTTGGTATTCAGAGATGTGATTTGTTTCAGAACTTTGTTTGTCATCTTTGGTTACTATAACCAAATATAATTAAGTGTGGGTACTAATATAGGAAAACCTGTTCCTAATAGTTAGCAAAAGTGTGTAGAGAAAATATTTATTTCAAATGAGTAATAAGAGCACTTAAATGTTTACAAATGAATACTATCTCTTGAACTTCATAGGGAAAATCTGAATTCAAATTCTGCTTCAGACACCTGGATAAATCACTCAGTCTCTTTTAATCTCAGTTCCCTCATATGAAAAGTGGAGAAAATAATAATACCTACGTCCCAGAGTTGTTATGAGGATCTAATGAAATAGCATGTGTTAAACACTTAAGGAAACAAAAACCTTAAGACCCTATATAAATTTTATTAATTTTAAAATTTTTATTTTTATTAACTATTATATTTTGTTATTTATATAATATATATTATTAACTACTATAAATGTTAATCAAAGAAAACTGAGAACTATGAAGCCTAAGTAACTTGTTCATTATTTCACAAGTAATAAGCAGCGAGGGCAGAGGAGCTGGGACTTGAGCTCAGCCTTTCTGGCTCTGTGAAGCTGCTTCATAGTTAGGTAACAGGGATTTTTGTGATTCTAGAATCAAATTAAAATTAAACAGACATGTGCTATATAACCATTATGTGCAAGTCCCTGTGCTTTCAAGGAAATATTCACCAAGCTGAATTAATTCAGGTGAACTTCCATGGAACAGACATCAGTAGTGAGCCAAGAACTGGCCATTTGCTCCCTGAGAGTTCTCAGATGACCGGTAACACCACTGGAGGCAGCTCATAGGCCACATGGAAATCTCACAAGGCAAAAAGCACAGGATCCACACATGATAACAAGAATTGGGCCAAATAAACTACCCTTTCTTGAAAAATCATCAAGCAAAGGAAGCAGTTTGTGTCTGCAGTGCTCTGAAATGGGAGAAAAAGAGAATGATGTTTGCTCTCTAAATTCTAAGCTGATTTGTCTGTGAAAAAAAGGTGTAAAAAAACCTCTGCTCTTGTAAGCTATCTCCAATTTTTATAGAACTTTTAAGTTCCGGAAAATAACATTTCAATTGTGTTGTAATAACAAAATGGTATTTCATTAAATATTACCCAATGAGGATAATTTTGCTATTGTGAGTAGCAGAAAAATAAGATACCTGTAAGTAAACTTTTTTAACGCCAGGCACAAAGTCTGCAATTCTGCCAAAAAGCAGTCGTCCAACTCCTGAAGTGATCCCAATACACATTAGGACTACCTCTTTATTGGATTCTTCTGCAAATCTCTCTTTTATGTGGTTCATCTATAGGTTAAAAAGAGAAAAGAACAAACACCAGTTAATATATTCAAGAAATCCCCCACGGGCATGGCACTGTAGGTGTTGTGTTCACTTCATATGTTCAGAGTGCTCACTCCCTCCCTCAAATTCAGTTACACAGTGGCAGACAGAAAGAAAGCAGGGCCTGGAGTTGGGAAGACCTGAGTTCAATGACCTCAGACACTTCCTGGGCAAGTCATTTAACCTGTTTGCCTCAGTTTCCCCATCTGTAATATGGGGTTAATCAGAGACCCTCCTTCCCAGAGTTGTTGTGAGTATCAAATGAGACAATAATTGTAAGGTGCTTAGTAGAGTACCTGGCACAGAATGAATGCTATGTAAGTGTTAACTATTATAATGTTAACTATTATTATTCTGTAAGACTTTTTCCCCAAGCACACACATGAAAGATAACCTACATGATACCAAAAGCTGAAAGAAGAGGCAGCAAATCTCATGAATTCCTTCCCAAACTATGACTCAGAGGAGATCTAACTCACTCTCAGTCTCACAGAACCTCAGAACTAGAAGGGACCTTAGTGGATACTCTAGTGTATACTGGAATAAGAAGCTCTTCTAGATTATACCTAATAAATGGTCACCTAGCTTCTGCTTAAAAGCTTCCAGAGAGGTTGGGTAATGTCCCATGTCTAGAATTCCTGCTACCAAGGAGGCTGAGATGGGGGAATCTCTAGAACTTGGGAGTTTCTGAGCTGTACTGATCAATGCCAATCAGGTATCTGCCCTAAGTTCAGGGTCACCAGGCCACCTAACAAGGGACAAACTAGTCCAGATTAGAACTTGAGCAGATCAAAGCTCTCATACTAATTATTAGTGGGACAGTATAATGAATAGCCACTTCACTTCCACCAAGAAAAAGAAAATTAATGTTTTCATGTTCTTTACTTCATGTTTTGGGTATTATCTGATTGGTTTGATAGCAAGTTAGATCTATACAAGTAATTTTTCATTTCTATCATTTATGTTAATTTTTTAAAGGAAATATTTGCTATCTTGGCTGCAGAGAAAAAACTGATAAGATAATGGGGTCTAATTTTGAATTGTATGAAATATGTTGATTAAATTTCAAGAGGACTCAGGGTGGGGAGGTGAGAAACCCCTTAATAAGACTTGGTTATGCTCAGAAAGTTACTTCTTTGACATCTGCTTTCTTTGATGCTTACATCTCTGCGGTATCATCCTTAAGTAAGGTAAAATTATAGGAAAATACTGTCTTTATATGAAATCATTATAGAAATATGACAATAATAAATAAAAACCAAAGTTCAACCTGAAGCTAATTAATATAAAATTATGATTGATAGTTATTAAAATTAATATGATCCAGAATTAAATGCCAGTTCTAAGTGTCTCTTTGAACAGAAGGTGATGATGTGTACCTTCTCCATTTGTCCACATGGTAATATCATGAAAAATGGGCTGAAATTAAAATTGAGCAGGGAAGTGGAAGACCATTTTGACAGTAAAGATTGTATGATGCGAGAATACGTTGCATAGAGAGATCATATACATTTCTTTTAGGACATTGAAAGTATGGTGCCTAGTTGTGACCCTTCCATGTTCTTTCCTCCTTTGTGTTTTCCTAGAATGCAGAAGCTCTTTGCTTTATACAACAGTTATGAACCTCATAAGTTTTGGAGAAAATATGTTCTGTAAACTATGTCATTTGAACTGTACCAAAGGAACTGACTAGTTAAAGGAATTATATCCATTGTAAAGTCAAAAATCACCCCAGTTGTCTTTTTGTGACTTTATATACTGGTGGTCCTCATCTTCCAAATGGGTTTGTATTCTAAATATTTTATAAGTCAAATTGTTTGAAATTCAGGATGATTTTTACATAGAACTATTGTGACATATGTTCCATAACTAGCCCACAAAAGCTAATAAAACTTGTAATGTGGATGAATTTGGAGAATTATTGCAAATGGTCTGAGTTCTAGACCATGGGAACAAAGACTCCGTTAGATCCTATGGCAACTTCGTAGGCAGATTGTCCCTAAGTTATTTTTTCCTTGATTTCTGCTCTTTCGCCATTTCTGAACCCAAAGATTCTCTACAATATGCAAGTTTTTTTTTTACAAAAGCTCCCATTTTGTGATAATACGTTGCCTGAAAGTATCACCAAAGAGGGGAAATGGAGGAGGACTGGCAAGGACTATAACAGTCATTTGTATTATACGGATCATTTGTGAGTTCAAGGATGGTCTTTATTGAGTTTTCTTCAAATAAAGTATACCTGTTCCTCTGAGCCAGGAGATTTTGGAATGGGCTTGGCTAGCATATGTACTTTATGGGTTCTTAATTTCTGTCAATTTGTGTACTGTATTCATCCATCTATCACTAAGTAAATGCTAAGACGGTCAGCAAGAATTGCTATGGGCAAAAAACAAAAAAACAAAGAAAACTATTTGCATGACCAAAGATTTCACAGTATAGCCAATCTGGTGTTTTAATGCAATCCATCAAGCTATGTGCCCAGCACAGAATTTACATTTTTGGGGAGGATCAATATACAATCACATAAGTAAATGTAAAACATTTTCAAATAAATACAATGTAATTTTGAGCAAAGAGGTGGAAAAATCCAACAACTAAGCAAATCAGGAAAGGCCTCTTATAGGAAGTGGTATTTGTACTGAGACTTGAGGGGGGAAGCTAGGAACCTCTAGAAACAAAGACAAAGAGGGGGCACATTGCAAGCATGGT
Source organism: Notamacropus eugenii (assembly GCF_028372415.1). Taxonomy (NCBI): domain Eukaryota; kingdom Metazoa; phylum Chordata; class Mammalia; order Diprotodontia; family Macropodidae; genus Notamacropus; species Notamacropus eugenii. The sequence goes on along the minus strand of NC_092873.1, from coordinate 191,315,935 downwards.
TAACAAGACCCCTTGTACAGAAGGGCAGGACACTGAATATCACATGCAGGGATTTACAAATGTTTGCTTTCTTTTCTTTTCTTGTCTAAAAATGAAGCAGTCTAACACTAATGCATTGCTAGTGGAGTCGTGAACTGATCCAACCATTCTAGAGAGCAATTTGGAACCATGCCCAAAGGGTGATAAAACTGGGCATACCCTTTGACCCAGCAATACCAGTTCTAAGTCTATATCTCAAAGAGATCATAAAAATGGGAAAAGGAGCCACATGTACAAAAATATTTATAGCAGCTCTTTTCTGGTAGCAAAAAATTAGAAATTGAGGGAATGTCCATCAATTAGGGAATGGCTGAACAAGTCATGGTATATATGAATGTAATGGAATGCTATTAAGCTATAAGAAATGATGAACAGGAGGACTTCATAAAAACTTGGAAATATTTATATGAACTGATTCTGAGTGAAGTACTTAGAATCAGAACATGGTACACAGTAACAGCCACATTGTGCAGTGACTGACTCAGCAATGCAAGGATCTAAGACAACTCCAATAGACACAGGATGGAAAATGCTGTGCACATGCAGAGAAAAGAACTGGGGAGTCTGAATGAGGATGGAAGCAGACTGTTTGCTCTCCTTTTATTGTTTTGTCTCTTCTGTCTCATGGTTCCTCCCATTCGTTCTAGTTCTCCTTTACTTCGCGACTATGGTGAAAACATGTTTAATATGAATGTATAAGTAGAGACTGTATCAGATTGCATTCTGTCTTGGGTAGAGGGAGAGGAAGAAGGGGGAGAAAATTTGGAACTCAAAATCTTGTGGAAGTGAGTGCTGAAAAGTAAAAATTAATTAATTATATAAAAAGAAATCATACTTGCTTCAAGTTATCAACTTTATTTTCTATTATTCAGTTATCTGTTTAATAATTCTGCTAGGGATCAGTATTACCTGCTCAAAGTTTCTAATATCCACCTTTTTCACCTTCTTTGAAAAACAAGTGATCATTTGACCATCTGTAGGCTTCTGGAACCTCTCCCACTTTCCTTGATTTCTCAAAGATAACTACAATAGTTCCCTAACCATCTCTATTTTGAATATAGAAATCTATCAAAGTATTTTCTACATCCACCCATTTATGGAACAACTAGTCAGATTAGATTCTGCCATATTAAAAAAAATAGCAGCTCCTGAAATATTCTTATAAACCTGAACTCATTTTTTCCAATTTATAAATTTGCATTGACAGGTTTTGAATCTCTCTCTATATAGGATTTAAACTCACAAATTTGCAATATTAAAGTACAGGATTGTTTCATAAACAAAAATCATGTAATCCCTGCCTAATCTGAAATCTGTTGCCTCTAGGATAAAATATAAGCTCTTTTGTTTAGCTTTTAAAGTCCTATACTAGCTTTCCCCCAAATTCTCTCTCACTGAACATTACTGCTACACTCTGCAACCCAGTCAAACTGACTTTCTCTCACTCCTCACTCACAACACTCCATCTTCCATTTCCTTGTACCTATAATTCATTCCCTCCTTAATTTCACTTCTGAGTCCCTCTTCTTCTTTAAGACACAGTTCAAGGACCTTTCACAGAAAGTCATTCCCAATCCTCCTCAACTTTTGGTGCCCTCCCTCCCAAACTGCCTTATATTTAACTGTTTTTATATGTATTGTATTTATTCATTTTACATTTACACTGTGTATATTTCTTTATGTACTTATTGTCTTCATTAGGATGTGAGTTTCTTGTGAACAGTAATTGTTTCATTCTTTGTACTTGTGTCTCCAGCACCCATTGCAGAGCCTATTACAAATTAGGTACTTACTAATTATTTGTTGATTAACTGATTTACATAATAGGTGTTTAGCAAATGTTGTTTGATGGAATATGACAAATATTTGTTAAATCAGAATGATAAAATGCGTTTAAATGTTTTCTTGCTCTCCCAGTACTGTGTGGAATCAATCATGCTACGTACTACTAAACTAACGAACTCTTTCCCTGTGACTCCCAGTGTTCAGCAGAGAGCCCAAATGAGAGCTCCGCGGTATGTTCCCCTAATAATGGAGCCTGAATCTCATTTCTACAGCAACTGCATTCTAGTGCTGGATTTCCAGACCTACTAACTTTCCATTGTAAATGCATATAACTACTGTTTTTCCACCTGTCTTGAACTTGAAAACAGGAAAGTAAGTGTACTGTACTTAAATTTATTTTCTATGTATCTAAAATAGACTTCCCCTGAACATTTCTCATATTTGACACTTTGACTATTCTTAATGTACAAAATTATTAGATTGTAAGAAGTCTAATCCATTTGTTTTATCTGTCTTATCAACTGAAGATTTGAGTGTAAGTCATGCCTTTGACACACACTGACAAAGAACAAGCCACTTAACCTTTCAAAGACTTTAAGTTAAAGATAACTAATCAGTCTGCATCAGTAGAGGGAATTTCCACACTTCGAATTCTCCAACTAATGAAGTCACTTAGACTATAATAAAAATGTCCAAAAATTGATGTAAATCACTACTCCATTTCAGCTACAGTAACTGGTATCTCTTGGGAAGGTAAACTGAAAGTTTCACCTTCCATGTAGAGCCTGCCTTTTTGAAAATTAGGATTTCTTTCCTTTGTAAGACTAAATCAAACTACCACCGAACGCTTTAAGAACTTGGATCTTATTAGCTTTAAACGTAATCTTGGATTTTATTTTAACAAGATATTTTCTAAAATTTAGAAAAAATTTAACTGCAATATATTACCATTCAAAATATCCATAAATATTTTCTTCATCTGTCAAGCAATATTATCTCTTTCAATAGTATGGTTATTATATATTTGAGAGTTATAGTTTTGTTATAGAATGGTCTTTATCCTTTAAAAAAGGCATCTGTGGAAGTGTTAACAGAATTTTATCCAGTTTATTTGAAAACTCTAGAATAAGGCATTTAAGAAGTTTTATACAATCTTTTTTCAGCATTTAATATGGAAAGATATAATGTATATTTCAGATTCTCTACATAAAATGAGTCGAAAATAACATTTTATGAAGAAAACACAATCTCATATTGAGTTGAAGCTGAACATTTTAAATGTACGAACTTCAATGTAAATTTTTACCCATTAATCCTAGATTTGAATCATGAGAAATGTTTCAATTAATAAAGTTTAAATATTTGAAGCACTTGGAATTAGTAGGCTTTTCATATGTGCTGACGGGTAAAATGAATTAATATTTCAATACGACTGAGAAAACATTTCTAGTAGAATTGATAACTGATCCTTTAAATTCTCAATTGTAATTGTGATATGATTCCACTTGTTTTATATTTTGATTGTTTTCCAGGTTTGATGAATTGAAATTTGGCTATACGTCTCTAGGAGTGCCTCCGGATTTACTTTACCAAATTAGACAGTGTCACCACTGGAGTGGCTTTCATCAAGGTAATTTTGGCTTGTAAATAAAAATTCTTTTTCCATAACTAAATTGATATACAACTAATATACAGATATTACTGAATTATATGAAAAACAGAAATATTAGGATGATTTGAGCATTGTGTCTCAGCAAGGGCTAGGACAAGTCAGAGACCTACGACTCTCCTAACCTCGGCAGTAACTTTAAAATAGCCACCTAAAAGGGGGCTTTTCTTTTTTCCTGTACTGTACTGTAACACTAAATACTATACGTGAACCAAATAGATTTTTTTTGAAAGATAAATTTGTTCCTTCCATTGGAAAGTATTCATTAATGAATTCAACTCTAAATTTATGGAATCCACTGTATTTATATACATACAAAGTGCTACCTGATAAGTTCTAAAAGATGAGTGTAAATGTAATGTCATCCCTACCACTTGTTTATGTTTATAAATTAAAAATTATCTTGGAATTATTTGGTTTTTTTATTTGTTGTATGCTTAAAGTACAAATCACTCTTAGAATAGACATCTTTCCTCATGGAGATAGATAGATATCATTAGAGATATAGGAAAGAGAATAAGAGTGATTTGAGAAATAGAACTTGCTCATGAGACCCCAAATCTCATTTGTGTGCCTTTGCAGTCCTGTTTCCCTGGTACAGCAAAGCAAATGATTAGAGACTAGGGACCACTAGCCCTAGGATTTACTGTACTTTACTTAACTCCAAGCTTTGTTCCCCATTCGTTGAATCATAAGGTCGTTTGTTTTAAAACTGGGCTATAGGCTTAGATATGATCTGGCCCAGCTCTGTCCAATTCAATTCGATTTTAAAAAATGTCAAATGCCTACTTTCTGTAATGCACAGGAATAATTGAGGAATGTGAGGCCTCAAGAAGCCAAGTCAGCTTCCAAGGTCAAGTGCGTTCTTAGTTCTTAGTGAAGGGAGTTTCATTCAGCAAAACAATGAAGTGAGAGCATCCTAAACCCAGTGATGTGGGTTAAGCAAAAAGAATTCTTATGTGTTGGGAAATCCCTGACATTTTTTAGTACTGCAAGTTGACAAAAGAATTTGTGTTTCCTATTTTTCTTCCTTGTTTCCCTCTTTTTGCATTATATCTGGGAACAGGGTGAATGAAAGTGTGCCCAGTAAGAGCCTGGGTGGTAGGGGCCACAAGGTTGCAGGATCAACACAGTGGTTGCAGGTACCACTATTTGATCCTGTTCTTGAATCATACTTAGACTTAGCAAAGACAACTGGCATATTACTGGAGGCTACAAATGCTTTTTAACACTACATGTTGACACTTAGATGTTTGAAATCCAAGCATCATTAACATGTTTGATAGCTAGCATCTCACCACATGTAAAGATTGTCACTTGAAATCCTATCAGTCCAGCTATTTGTACTAAACTTTTGTGGATATAAATTGTAAACTGAAACAAGGCTCAAGTTCAAAAAACACTTTATACAATATAAATTCTATTCAGACCTCAAAAAATTTTATAAAAGGATTTAAAAAATGAAAGAAATTATTGCATATGTTCTAAATGTCCACAACCTTAAATCCTTACAAAACATGAAATTATACTCATGGCCTTACATGGCATCCTCAGCTGGAATTCTACTTCAGTTTTTGTTACTATATTTAATATTTCCGTTATAAAACAATTTGAAAACAACTTTTAAAATATTTTTCACGATAGCAATTCTCAATTTAATTTATTTAATCTATATAATTTAAATTTTAATGCAAAAGGAGAAAGATTTTCTTTGTATGACTATTGAAATAATGTACAGAATTATAGTGTAAAGTTTGATTTACACGTTATAGCCTTTTAACAATAAATCCATTGAAAAGTACAAAAAATATTCCTTTATTGTAGAATATAATCAGACAATTTCCCCCATATCTCAGGTTTAATGAGTGTTAGTACCGGTACAGGTAAATGATATGTTCTACTTAATTTACTTATCTTTGAAGCCTTATTATTGTGCTTTTAATTAGCATGTTTTTAAGGCACAATATTTTTCTTTAATGTCAAATCCTGTCATAATCATTAAAATAAACACTAAGTGTTAACAATGTGCCAAGTGGCATATGTAGCATAGACTTAAACACTAAAGATCTAAATGCAATATTTCTTTGTACCTTTTGAAGCATACTAAACTTGCGTGATTATATTCCTTGTGAAAGATACTTCTATTAAAATGGCTTCTAAAAAGTACAGAAATAACCAACTTCTATGAGCTGTTTTTCAGTTTCAGCATTATTTTTATCTAAAGTTAGTAGAAATTATCATGGAATGCCAGGGAGAGTGATCTTTTAGAAAATTCCCTATTGCATTTTGTGAAAAGAACAATAGACTATTATTCTAGCTTAGCCAGTCTTTTAATCTTTAAACAAGTCATTTTATCTTTCTTTCCTTTTCCTTTCTGTTAAATGAGAATTGAATGACTTGATCTCCAAGGTCCCTTACAAATCTTAGGATTCAACAAAATGTTTCATGGAGAGTAGTGATAATATTCTCAAACATATTCAGGTGTCCTGGGATTGTCCTAAGTTTGAATAGAAATACAAAGATTGTGATGTGGAGATTACAGTGTGAATGAAGTTCCATCCTTAAATATATTGCTTTAAAGAGTTCCTGTATATTACATTCATTGTGCTACAATTAAATTTTATGATTTATGTAAAAAGTTTTTTCTAATATTATGGGAATGCCTATCTGGATCAACAGCAAGATAACTAAATTTAACTACAGAAAAGATTAAGTCATGGAGAATAACAAGGAAAGTTCATTCTTCCAAGTATTCCATGTTCAGAGAGGTATAAAGTACAAACCTTTATATTTAGCTGAGCTTAATAGTTTGTGCTTTGAACCCCTTAGAAAAACCCCTACATAAACATGAGGCTTATTTATTGTTGATATCAACTATTAATCTTTGATCCAATAAATCTACTGTTTTATCAACATTAACTCTTTAGATAAGATTGTACTAAGAGAATTAATTCTCCTTTTTGTGTTTAGGTGAAGCAATTGGGGTACTTTTTTTCAGGTTACAAGGTTATTGACATTGAGAGAGTAACACTAGAACCAGTTAATTTAGCACATCTCCAAATATGAAGTTTTACTTCTTTTTGTATCCAGGTGATGAATCACATGCTTATCTTATTCCATATAAAGGGCATAGGTGGGCGTAATATGGGACCAAAAGTCAAGAATTCCAGCCCATCTGTCATCTAGGCCCACCTTGAGGGCAAAGGAGTTCTAGAACTTGGTAGATAATGGAAGAATGGGGAAGCAGAGCATGAGTGCATGTGAAATATAAGTTTAAAGAGGGATCCCCACACCAGTCAGTCAGTAAACATTTACTAAGCACCCACTATGTGACCAGGCACTTTACTAAGCCCCAACAGTACAAAAAGAGTAAATGACCTTTCCCTCAAGGAGCTCATCAACTAATTGGGGAGACAACAAACAATACATACAAACAAGTTACACACAGCATAAATAGGAAATAATGAAGAGAGGGAAAGGCACTGGAATTAAGAGAGGCTGGAAAGACTTCTTCCAGTAGATGGGATTTTAGTTGGGATTAAAGAAAACCAGTAAAATCAACAGGCAAAAAATGAGGAGCGAGAACATTTCAGGCCTGGAAAACAGCCAAAGAAATTTCTCAGAATGGAGGGATGGAGTTTCTTGTTCATGGAACAGCCAGGAGACCAGTGTCACTGGATCATAGGGTACATGACAGGGAATAAGATGTAAAAAGACTGGAAAGATAGGACCTGGGTAGGTTATAAAGGGCTTTGAATGCCAGAAGAATTTGTATTCGATCCTGGAGGTGAAAGGGAACCACTAGAGTTGACTGAGGAGGAGGGTGATGTGACTGTATCTGTATTTTGGGAAAATCACTTTAGTGACTGAATGGAGAATGAATTGGAGTGGGGAGACACCTCTTGAGGCAAGCAGACCCACCAATAGATATTGCCATGGTCTAGGCATGAGGTAATGTAGACCTGCCCCAGAGTGATGGCAGTGTCAGAGGAGAGAAGGGGGAATATTTGAGAGGTGTTGGAAAGGTGAAATCGACAGACTGTGGCAACAGATTGGATATGAGGAGTGAGAGGTAATGAGGAGTTGAGGGTAACATGTAGATTGTGAGCCTGTGGGACTGAGAGGTTGGTGATGCCCGCTGCAATTCTAGGGAAGGTAGAAGGAGGGGAGGGTTTAGGGGAAAAGATGATGAGTTTTGCTTTGGACATGTTGAGTTTAAGGTGTCTACAGGAGGGGCGGAGCCAAGATGGCAGAGTAACAGCACATTCTTGCTACAGCATTTCCACCAAGCCCTGCAAACCAAACACCTGCAAACACCTGCAAACACCTGCCAAACACCTGCAAAAAATGACTCTAAACAAATTCTGGAGTTGCAGAACCTACAGAATGACATAGTGAAGCAAATCTCCAGTCGAAGACAGCATAGAAGGTTTCCAGGAAGTGTCTATCTCCCCATACCGGGAACAGAGTACAGTCCAGTGTGGGTCTTGAGTGCACAGAAGGGACCTGAGCAGGTCTTGGGGAGACTGTGGTGGTTTCCAGATGTCATGACCCCAAAATGCTGAGGATAAATTGGAAGGTCAGTGGGAAAAGCCTGTGGGACCAATGCAGGAGAGTGGAGTGGTCTGGCCCCAGCCCCAGGGTGGCAGAGGGGGAACGGAGTGGAGGAACCCGGGGCAGCCACAGCAGCAGCAAGGGCAGTTGCAGCCACTGTTTCTGGAGCTCTAGGCCCACAGATTGTGGGGGGATCATGCAGCTGACTGTACACCCCACACCCCACACCCTCACTGGAAGCAGAGAACTACCTTGACAAAGAGCTCAAAAGTCAAGTAAATGGCTGGGGAAATGAGCAAAAACCAGAAAAAGAATCAGACTATAGAATCTTACTTTGGTGACAAGGAAGACCAAAGCAGGCAAACAGAAGAAAAGAAAGTCAAAGCTCCTCCATCCAAAACCTCCAAAAAAAAATGAATTGGTCCCAGGCCATGGAAGAGCTCAAAAAGGATTTTGAAAATCAAGTAAGAGAAGTAGAGCAAAAATTGGGAAGAGAAATGAGAGTGATGCAAGAAAATTGTGAAAAACAGGTCAGCTGTTTGCTAAAGGAGACCCCCCAAAAATGCTGAAGAAAACAATACTTTAAAAAATAGGCTCACCCAAATGGCAAAAGAGACCCAAAAGTCAATGAGGAGAAGAACGCCCTAAAAAGCAGAATTGGATAGATGGAAAAGGAGATCCAAAAGCTCACTGAAGAAAGTAATTCCTTAAAGATTAAAATGGAGCAAGTAGAAGATAATGACTTTTTGAAAAACCAAGAAATCATGAAACAAAACCAAAGGATTGAAAAAATAACAGATAATGTGAAATATCTCATTGGAAAAACAACTGACCTGGAAAAAGATCCAGGAGAGACAATTTTAAAATTATGGGACTACCTGAAAGCCATGTTCAAAAAAAAGAACCTAGGTAGCATCTTTTATGAAATTACCAAGGAAAACTTCCCTGATAATTTAGAACCAGAGGGTAAAAATTGAAAGAATCCACATATCACCTTCTAAAAGAGATCCAAAAAGAAAAACTCCTGGGAATATTGTAGCCAAATTCCAGAGTTCCCAGGTCAAGGAGAAAATATTGCAAGCAACCAGAAAGAAACAATTTGAGTATTGTGGAAATACAATCAGGATAACACACGATCTAGCAGCTTCTACCTTAAGGGATTGAACGGCTTGTAATATGATATTCTAGAAGTCAAAGGAACTGGGATTAAAACTAAGAATCACCTACCCAGCAAAACTGAGTATAATACTTCAGGGGAAAAAATAGTCATTCAAGGAAATAGAGGACTTTCAAGCATTCTTGATGAAAAGACCAGAGCTGAATAGAAAATTTGACTTTCAAACACAAGAATCAAGAGAAGCATGAAAAGGTAAACAGGAAAAAAAAATCATAAGGCACTTCCTAAAGTTGAACTGTTTACATTCCTACATGGAAAGATAATATTTGTAACTCTTGACACTTTTCTCAGTATTTGGGTAGTTGGAGGGACTATATACATATAGACAGAGGGCACAGAGTGAGTTGAATAAGAAGGATGATATCTAAAAAAATAAAATTAAGGGATGAGAGAGGAATATATTGGGAGAAGAAAAGGAGAAATGGAATGAGGCAAATTCTCATAAAAGAGGCAAAAAAGTTTTTTCAATGGAGGGGAAAGTGGCGGAGGTGAGAGGGAAAAAGTGAAGCTAACTCTCATCACATTTGGCTTAAGGAGGGAATAACATGCACACTCAATTTGAAATGAAAATCAATCTTACACTACAGGAAAGTAGGGGAGAAGGGGATAACTGGGGTGTGGGGGATGATAGAAAGGAGGGCAAATGGAAGGAGGGGGTAATTAGAAGTAAACACTTTTGGGGAGGGACATGGTCAAAAGAGAGGATAGAATAAGCAAGGGACAGGATAAGATGGAGGGAAATATAGCTAGTCTTCCACAACATGACTTTCATGGAAGGCCTTTGCATAACTACACATGTATAACCTTTATTGAATTGCTTGCCTTCTCAGCGGGGTTTGGTAGGGAGGGAGGAAAGGACAGAAGTTGGAACTCAAAGTTTTAAAAACGAATATTAAAAATTGTTTTTACATGCAACTGGGAAATAAGAATACAGACAATGGGATATAGAAATCTATCTTGCCCTACAAGAAAATAGAGGAGATGGGGTAAGGGAAGGGAGAGGTGTGATGGAAACGGGGACAGATTAGGGAAAAGGGCATTCAGAATGCACGGTGTTTTGGGGTCTGGGGAGGGGAGAGATGAAGAGAAATTTGGAACTGAAAGTCTTGTGGAAATGAATGTTGAAAACTAAAATTAAAATAATTATTAAAAATACATTTAAAAAAGATGTCTACTGGATATTCAGTTCAAGATGTTTGAAATGCAGCTGGAGATGCACACTAGAGATCAGCAAGAGTTTGGGGCAGGATAGATAGACTGAAGAATCATTGGCATAGACATGGCAACAAAATTCATGGGAGCTAATGAGATCACCAAATGTAGTAGTAGAGAGGGAGAAGAACAGAGAGCCCAGGACAGAACCCTGGAGGGACATTTATAGTTAGAGGCATGATCTAGATAAGGATCTAACAAAAGAAACTAAGAGGGAACAAATAGGTAGGAGAAGAACTTAGAGAAAGTGGTCTCCTGAAAACTTAGAGAGATGAGATAATTAAGGAGAGAGAGTTTTTAACAGTGTCAAAGGCTGCAGAGAAGTCAAGGAGAATGAGGGCTGAGAAAAGGCCACTGGATTTGTCAACTGAAAGATCATTGGTAACTTTGGAGAGAGCAGTTTTGTTGGAATGTAAGGTTGGAAGCCAGAATGTAAGGAATTAAGATGAGAATGAGAGGAAAATGGAGGCATCTGTTGTAAATGCCCTTTCTGAGTAACAAAAAAGAGTGGAAGAGAAGTAGGAGATGCCACCTTCAAGTGAAAACACATAATATTTCTTACCAGTTCTTTGGTGAAGTTACTGACAAGGGCATAAACAAGAGCATGGGGGCTGATGCTGACAAGCTTCTGCCTACCCTGGTCTATGCAGCTGCCTCCCAACTACTTCTATGGCCTAAACAATAAGGGTATATGAGGCTTCTGGATTTTCCAAGAAGTTTTTCATTTCCTCTTTATACCAAGTGTCACAACAAATGTGCAGTTCCACCACTAGTGCAATATGGCAACAAGCAAAAGTTTCATCACACACATAATTTAAAGAACCAGTTGACCTGATTCAGAATTTTAATTGCCTCTACTTTATTTCACTATTGCTTTGGTGCTTATTTCTACCTAATCATATTATTCCTCAGATCACTAACATATGTTAATAGCTAAAAAACACTGATGTCATCCTATGAATTTAGGTTTTCTTAAAAGTAGTGGGAAAAGGAAGTATAAAATAAAGGTAAATTTTTGCTGATTTTTCTTTTTAGGTCTATTGAGGAATTTTCATTCATTGCTCTTTCCCTGAATCCTTGTATGAACTGAGCATATATGATAGTACTTACTCCCATGGCCAGTTTATACGTATGGACTCATAAATGTCTACTTTTCCAAAGTGTGCAATGAGTAGTGCACAACCAAATTATGGATGAAACTGCAAAGAATTAATACAAAAATTTTAACAAGGGAGATTATATTATTATTCCATTTTATACACATTTTTGTACAAAATTATAGTTAGAACATAAACAAAAGAAGGCATGTGTTCCTGTATATGCATAAACATCCCCAAGAGTTGTCAGTACAATATAAATTTTACCTAATTTCTTACAAGTTCTCTATCAACAGTGCTATAGTAATAACAGCTATCTCACCTCCTGTTGCACTGCAAAATGCTTCCTTTTTTTGAAAGGGGAGTCCAGAGCTATGATTCTACCAAGTGTAGGAAATTCTCATGTGGAAAATTTCCACTTATGCAGATCATCAACTTATCTACAATGTATTCTCAGAAAGTCATATATGAGGTACTGAGAAGTCATGTGGCTTGCTCTTGGTCACACTGCGAGTTTGTCAGGGGTAGGATTTGAATGAATCCAGGTTTTCCTGACTCCACGATCATCCCTTTCACCATACCTCCATAATGCTAATTCAACTTTTTTCATTACATAATACTTCATAACTCATGAAGGCAGATTCATAATTTTTAGAGAGCGTTTCATCCACAGAAGTTGAGAAAAAAAGGACTTTCTGTTTACAAGTGAGGATTATTTTTAAACCACTGTGTTTCCGAAGTATTAAATTAGTTGAGGTTTTATTATATGTTCTTTTGTACTTTGCTGATATATCTTTCTGGTGAACAATTCTCACTTTTGTTTCATCATTTAAAGAGATTGTTAGCTCCTCATGAACAGAGGGTATGTGTGTTGTTTCGTTTGCATGTCTGCCCAGGGCCTTAGTACAGTACTCTGTACACAGAAATTTATAAATTGTATGTAGATTGATTGAACTGACCATTGGTTAATTGAATTAAAAGAATCTTTGAAAACTGATTTTATCCATTGGTTTTTCAGCATGCTAGATCTTAACCTTTAGTTAGGAGATGATTTACATTCCTTTTATTCGTTTTTAAAAAATTTGAAAACAAATGTCCATTTTTTCTCTTTGCTTTCCAACTAAATATTTCTCTTTGTCCTTCACCCAAATTTTACTTACCTAACAGGTATTTAACTTACCTAACAGGTATATAATGTTAGTTCTTCACTGTGTAGATACAAATTATTTATTTATTTTATTTTAGTGTTTGTTTCCTTTAGTTCACATCCTTTTGTTTGTCTTAGATTGCACGCTCCAAGAGAGCATTTTGAGGAGCTAAGTGACACAGGGCACAGAAAGATTCATCTTTCTGAGTTTAAATCTACCCCCAGATGCTAGGTATGTGACCCTGGGCAAGTCACTCAACCCTGTTTGCCTCTATTCCTCATCTGTAAAAATGAGCTGGAGAAGGAAATGACAAACCACTCCAGTATCTTTGCCGAGAAAACCTCACATGGGGTCACAAAGAGTAGGACACGACTGAAAACAATTGAACAACAACAAATGAGGGCATTTTATATAGTGTCCAGCACAGTGACAGATTTAGATACTTTTAAAATTTCTTGTCTGTAAGATGGCTATTATAACATAGAGGTACAGAAAAGATTACATATATATAATAGAGTTTAAGAACCATAGGTAATATACAGTAAATGTTTATGGATCAGTTATAAAATAAAATTCTATTCACTAATGACATTGATAATAAGTATTTTTCTCTCATTTTTCTCTAATTTGTGCTGAATTAGGCCAGTGTTGTGGTCTTATTTCTCAGTTTTCTTTAAAGCAGTTAAATTTGACTTGTGTTCAAAATGCCAGTGATTTACACTGAAGTTATTTTGACAGATTACGCCAATGTATTTGTACTTTCAGACTGGTGATAATATTGTTAAGGAAATCTTGGAATAAGCTACAAAAGTGGTGAATTATACAAAGAAATGGGGTGTAAGAACTGCGTATGATGATACTGACAGTTAATGAATGATTTATTAAATTAAGTCTCTTAAAGTAGTCATCCATTTGAAATGATTTAAAAGTAGGTCTTCCTGAAAGTGGAGACCTATCAGTGCCTTCCAGCCCTAATAATCCTGTGGTAGGGATTGGTCCCTTTTGTCATATGTGAGGGATCATTTTATCATTTGGAAAAACAGCACTAATAGGACATGACTCATGACACGAAGTTAACCTACAAAAATCAGTGCTCACCTGGCCCCCCACTCATGTTTGGAGTCACTGAAAGTTTTAGGCTGAGTGAGTGAAAGCAAAGAGCCTTTTCTGCCCATTGGTTATAGAGATGTGAGGAATGATACCATCTAATTTTTCATCCATAGTCAGAATACATTTTTATGCCATGTTCAAGGTGATGTGAAGATATAATAAATCTATGAGAAAAACCGTAAATCCCTCTATATATCATGTTTATTCATGTAATGGTCACACTTTTTATGTTGTTTTTGTCAGTCCAAAATAAACTTTATAGTCATTTCGCAAATATAGCTACAAGAGTAACATGCTACACCTCGATGCTTCTGCCCCTCATCTAGCATGGCATTTTCTTTCTATTGCTTTTCAGCAATGGTCATAGATTTGCAAAAATCAATTGCCAAATAGTCATAGATTTACAATAATCAATTGCCATTTTAATGCTGCTGTATATGGTCTTTAGAATTGGAAGCTTTTCTGGAACCAATAGAAGGTATGATGGGATCGTTCAGATACTCTATGCATAGGAGCAGATTTTTTCCCTCCAAGTTCAGGAAAAAAGTTCTCCAGCTGCTCCTTTAAATGCTACCTAACAATTTTCTCCGAATCTGTCTCTTCCAAAACCCAGTTTCTTGTTCAAGTAGTAATTATCTGTAAATATTAAATGCCCATAGGAAGCTGCTCCTTAAAAGAATCGTTTTATAATGTGAATAGTGCCTCTATTTTTCTATATTTCTAAAATATCTGTTCAACTCAGTAAATATTTACTAGGCTCCTATTATGTGCAAGGCTGATGCTAGGTATTGGGAATACACAAAAATGAAACTGATCCAAAAGGAATTGACATTCTCCTAGTGAGAAAGCCATGCTTTTTAGACTTGCCAACATGCAGAAACTAGGAATTTTTACAGCTAAAGCAAGCACTACAAAAACCACATTGAGCACAAAAGGCGTCCGTAGGTGAGATATAAAGTGGAGCACAGCCATCTCCTCACACCCAAATTCCCCAAGGAATATTTTATTGTGTTTTTTTATGTATTTTGTTAAATATTTCCCAATTACAGTTTAATGTGTTTTGGTCCAATCCTGCGAGCCCTTTTATTTCATACTTCTAATCTAGCCTTTTGCAGAAAACCAGTAGTAAAAGAGAATCCACAGTGTGAGAGGCAGCAGATTCCATTTTCAGATGACTCTGATTGTTGGGAGAGTCTAATAGAACATCCCACTTCCTGCCATATCTTCCCTTCTCCAGGCTGCATATCCCCACTTCTGCCACACTGTCTTTGTATGGTGTGATATTGAGGTCTTTTACCCTCCTGCTTGCCTTTCTCTTTTCCTCCTCCAGCTTGTCCGTATCATTCCTCACATGTGGTGCCCAAAACTAAGGCTGACCAGGGCACAGTGGGTCCCACAGGGGTGAGACTAATACTTCCCCTCTGAGACCCTGTGCTTCTGTTGTTTTGCTAAGTTCTCATTAGTTTTTTCTTTTTGTTTGTTTAGTCTCCTTATCATGTTGACAATTTATGGAGATTATTTTCAGCCACTAAAATCTTCACATCTTTTGCAGATTAATTGATGATTAGCTCACCATCCTATACTTGAGAAGTAGATTTTTTGATGTTATGTAAAACTCCATATCCACAGTTTTTAGCCTTTTTGGGAACCTGTGGATAAACTTCAGTGGATCCATGAAGTTGTTTCTGTTTTTTAATATTTTGATAATTGTATTTCTGTAATGATGCTTTCTCTTATAATCCCATGTATTATATTTTATTCATTTAAAAACATTATTCTGAGGTGTCTGTACACTTTACCAGACTACCCAACAAGCCCAGGACATAAAAAAATTTGAGAAGCCCAGTTTTACATTCACATCTATTAAATTTCATCTCATTCAATTCATCTCAGCATTCTGGCCTCTGAACAGATTTTTGCATTTTGACTCTGTCATGCACTCAGTAGCTCTCCCCCTCAACATTGTGCCATGTGCAGACTGGAGGGATGTGGCAGCACAATGCAATGACAAGAGCACCACATTTGGAATCAGAACCTGTGTTTGAAACTGATTTGTCACGTTTACTGAACCGTGACCGTGAGCAAGTCATTTCTAGCCTCTCTGAACCTCAGTTTCCAATTCTGTAGAAATGAAAGGATTTCAACTGAATTCCCTGGTTGTCTTTCAGCTTAAAATCTATTCTTAACACCTTTTATCCTCAAGATTATAGACCAAAAGACCAAACACATGTCCCTAAACTATATTATTGACTGTTTTTTGGATCTGGCCATTAAACCAAGTTCCAAAATCACCTTTTGTCTAGCCTAGTTTAGCCCAAATTTTGTACAAATAATTGTTCTGAGAATAATATCACAGAGATCTTATGCTTACCAATAACCCACAAGGAAACATCCCAAATTTGCCTATACCACATACCTGTCTTGTTTTCATTAAACATATTTCTATTCTTGAAAATTATTCTCCCAGAAGCTATTAATAATCCAAGTGTCACTGTGACCACTTCTACCCATTGTACTGATTTTATACCCTATCATTTTATGGTCTGTAAAAAGAGGATACTGACTGGTTGACTAAGATATAACTTTGTGCTAACTAAACGCTATAGGAAATAGGTCCATGAAAGTGAGAGGTGCACATGATTTCATGTTTCCTCTCATGATCCTATACCCTGTATATTTTAGTTTTCAGGGTTGCCAATATTGATATCTAATACAAATGTTATTATTTAGACTTGGAGACATAAAACATAGGATCTGAAAAGTCCTTTGCTTTTAGGGATGCCATTAAATTATAATATTTTGTTGTCCTATGAAGAATTTTTATGGCATTTGAAGATATGACAGATTGCAGAGGTTCCTTGTCACACAATCCATAGTCATCTTAATTATCAAGAGATATTGTATGAAATCATAACTTTAATTAGAATCATCTTGCATATCATAATTAAAGGCATAAAGACAATATTCAGAATAACTAAGCTAAAAAAAACTTTTAAAACTGTGTTTCAGTTAAAACATATTTAGATTGGAGAATTTTCAAATTTTTTGTAAGCTATTAGAAGTCAGGATAGGTTCCAAAATGTATCTGATTAATCTGAGATCAATTTTCACTTTTACTTCTAAAATCATTTGCAGTGAACCATCATTACTCCTGTGAACATATCCCTTCAAAGTGATTGTTGTAACCTATGTCACAGACTAGCTGCCTCACTATGAACAACTACAAGTACAAATTATATAAAAGGAAAGAAAAACCAGAATATATAGATAGCCTATTGCAGGGAAGAACACACTGTTGGGGGGAAAGGTTCCCCACATTAGCAGAAGATTTAATCTGAAAGCTCTCATACCAAAAATGTTTAAGAATGTGAATTAGTCATGAAACTAATATCAAGCTTGATCATTGAGGAAGGGGAGAATTTGAAAGAGAAAAGAAAATGAAGAATGATCCTTGGGTCTCATTGAGGTCAATAGGATACTGAAATACAATGTTCACTATGGAGTTATTTTGGTATGTAGTAAAATGTGATTAACTCTGTTGTTTTGTTTTGGGAAAGGAGGAATTCCCTTAATTGGAAGACCACAAGAGAAAACATCCACTAATGCTTTAACAATTAAAAGTTTGCTTAGGATCATAATCAACAAAGTTTTCAGGGGGAAGAGCATGCAAAGAAAAAATCTATTTATCCAGATAGAAGTTTTCTATGAGATACATTGTTCTCAAACTTTTCCCATTAGTTTGCTTACCAGATGAAACAATGAAAAATGTTAAAAACAGAACTAAAATAAATAGAAATATCAGGAAAGTGGTGCAGAACAGGGAGAAAGAAAAGTTCCCTCATTTGGGAGGAAGGAATAACTTTATAAATACTTAAGTGGCTAAGTATACTTGGTGCACTCAAGGATTTAAAATGACATAGCTCTTACATCAGAAATAAACAAATGATATTTTGTTCTGAGTAGAAGAAAAATGCGTTGTCATATTAATTCATCACTTTAAAGCTATTTAAGTGATAGGTTGTTCTCCTGTAATATGAGATACTGAGAAATCTTCAGCCCTTCAGGAGACAGACTAGCTTTATGAAGCTCACCATTTTGAACTCCATTCTATATGATTAATGAAGTATAGTATTCAGATCAAGGCAATAACTTTTGTTTCAAAAGTGAAATTGAGGGTGGGGGGATCAGAGTTAAGATAGTGGAGTAAAAACAAGGACTTGCTAGAGCTCTCCCCCAAACCTCTCTAAATACCTATAAAAAATAACTCTAAACAAATTCTAGAACAACAGAACCCACAAATGACAGAGTAAAACAAGTTTCCAGCCCAAGACAACTTGGAAGGTTGACAGGAAAGGTCTGTTGCACCAGTCTGAGAGAAAAGTGCAGTCCAGAGAGGCAGAGCAGACCTCAGGATACTGAATCACTGGCACCTGGGCCAGTTTCCAGACTTCTCAACTCACAAATGTGAAAGACAACTTAGAAGGTCAGTAGGAAACGTCTATTAGATGTGGGTGAGAGAGGAGCACGGTCCACCTTGAGTTGCAGCCCCAGGGCAGTAGTAATATTGTCAGCAGTGGCTGCTTCTGGAACTCTTGGTCCACAGACAGTGGGGGAATCAAGCAGCTGATCAGAGGGGGATTGCAGGGATCTCTTTGCTGATGCTGAGGCAGGATTCCCTTGCTTTGTCCTGCTTAAATCTGGATCACAGGCCTAGGGCAAGGAGGAGTGATGGCATTGGGGAGCTTGTGACAGCAGTGGAGAGGGAATACTCCTCACAGTTCTAAGACAGAAGAGTGCTTATGGTCACTCACAGACCAGAGCACAGGCCAGGATCGGAGTGAACACCACTCCTTTGATCATACCACCTTGGAAGAGCTGAAAATTTACAGGTCCCAGCAAGAATCTACACAAAACTGCACAAAACCCCTAAAGCTTAGAACAGTACATCCTCCATACTGGAAGCAGAGTGCCACCTTAACACAGAGTCAAAAAATAAAGAAATTGTCTGGGAAAATGAGCAAATAGCAGGAAAAAAAATCAGATTACAGAATCTTACTTTGGTGACAAGGAAAATCAAAACATGAAACCAGAAGAAGACAACAAAGTCAAAGCTACTACATCCAAAGCCTCCATGAAAAATATGAATTGTCATAAGGCATGGAAGAGCTCAAAAAGGATTTTGAAAGTCAAGTAAGAGAAGTAGAGGAAAAATTGGGAGGAGAAATGAGAGTGATGCAAGAAAATCATGAAAAATGAGTCAACAACTTGTTAAAGGGGACCCAAAAAATACTGAAGAAAATTACACCTTAAAAAACAGACTAACCCAAATGGTTAAAAAAAATGCTCAAAAAGCCAATGAGGAGAAGAATGCCTTAAAAAGTAGAACTGGCCAAATGGAAAAGGAGGTCCAAAAACTCATGGAAGAAAATAATTAATTAAAAAATTAGAAAGGATCAAATGGAAACTAATGACTTCATGAGAAATCAAGGAATTATAAAACAAAACTAAAGTGAAATAAGTTCCAGACATCTCATTCTTTAGGCAGCAGTCACCTAAGTTTGTTTAGTCATAAAAAGAGTTTGTCAAAGTCAAAGAGAAGGTTTAATCACTTCACCAAATCTTTGAGACCAACAAAAAGTTATTTGGATTCTAGTATTATGATATTTCAATTAATGCAAGAGGTTTATCTCCCAAACATTAAAGAGCTAATCCTGAAGCTTTGTTTTAAATGCTGGCTATTCCTACTGTCCTCACCTTGATAGAGTACTTGGCATTTTTCTTTGATACAATACAGTTAATTATACAATGAAATTTTACCCTTGAGTTTATCTATATAATCTACTACATGCCTCCTAATACCACACCATGGACTATAAATATGTGATACAGAAAGAGCAAAGTTCATTTCTATTTCTAATGGACTACAGTCCACCAAAACTAGCTCTTCTGATTTTCTCTTAGTAGATTTTATCCATTATCTCGACGTCATACCTTTTCTCCCTAGTCATATCCCATCCTTTGTTATCTTTATGGCTCTTGACTATGTATATCCAAAGTTGTAACTTTTTACTTAATGACTCTCCACTGATTCTGCTCTGATACCTGAACGTTTATGTGGTTGAAACAGAAAAGTTAATTGTCTTGAAGATTTTTAATCAAAGAGCATACCACAAGCAGGCAAGAAAGGCATGATAAAGCATTAAAGTTCATATGTGGGAGAAGCTAATGAATAATAGGAAAGTTAGGAGATCTGTTATCCGGGAATGTTGTTTTCAAGAAGATATCTTCTAACAGTTACTTCCTAATTATATTACTCCATTTTAATCCCTTTAGTATGTTTGTACTACTGAAAGGAGCCACTAAGGAGCAGTCTTTTAAAATTGGTCAAGAGATTGCTGAAGCTGTTACTGCTACCAACCCTAAACCAGTAAAACTGAAGTTTGAAAAGGTAAGAAGAAATCTATTCTAATGCAATACTAATATTCCCATATGAACGACAGATTTCCAATTTAATAGACCTAGTTTCAGGATCAATGTTATGAATGTCTAAAACTTTAAACCCATTTTAAAACTGATGTTCTTAATATAGTTTCTCTCAGCATTATTTCAGTGGTGCTGTTATGTAGGCAAAAATTGCGTTATAGGACTAGGGCTTAAAGTGAATGTTACCAAAAAAAATTGCTATTGACCAATGAACTATAACAATAGCTCACATTTACATAGCACCTTAATATTTATACAACACTGAGGAAAAAGTGGCACTCCCTGCTCTCAAGGACCATACAATCTAGTAACAGATTGAGACATATAAAAGTGATTACTTTATAGGACAATATATGATAAGTGCCATGGGAGTGATGTAAAGAAAATACAAAGTACAGAGAAGGAGAATCAGAGATCACAATAGGCTGAGATTTCTGTGGAATACATCATAAAAGAGATGGAAAGGGACCTGTGCCCTCAGGGGTGGCTAGGATTTCAGTAGCCAGAAATGAACTGAAATCATTACTGCCACTGCTTGGGAAAGGTCTGCATAGGCAAAAGAAGAAAAACTATAACTAATGACAAAAAAGTGCTACTGACTCCTCATTTTGCCTCTTTTGTGAAGCAGTGGCTGAGAAATCCCCCAGATGCCAGGACCAATGAAAAGCTGAAGGAAGGAGTCAAGACTGAAAAAAATGATGACATTAATTTGAGGGTGGCAGGGCAAGATGGTTTGGTGGTGCCATTTAAGATTAAGAGGCACACATTACTTAGTAAACTAATGAAAGCCTATTGTGAATTGTCAAGGTTTGTCAATGAGGAAGATTAGATTGTGATTTGATGGGCAACCATTCAATGAAACAGACATACCTGCACAGCTGGAAATGGAGGATGAAGATACAATTGATGTATTTCAAAAACAAACAACAGGCATTTACTAAAAAGAGAATCTACAAGTCTACTGCAGAACTGTGCTCCCAAGGAAAACAATACTTTCACAATTAGAAAACCAAGATTTGGTTCATCCACATCCTGACTACTGCAGAATAGCTTTCTCTCTTCTTTGATTCCCTCCCCCCATTCACTTATAGATAAAGTAACTGGTGTATGTGCACAGGCATAATGCATATTTTTTTATAAACTAAATGACCAATGATATGCTTTGATCAACATCAAATGGAGATAGGGAGGGGAAAAAAACAAACTGGTTCTGTGAAAATATCCCTCTTCTCCATTAGTGGCATGCTCATTCAACTTTTATCTTTATATTCAGGAAGTCATTTTGCTCTCGCTGTTTAACAACAACAACAAAAAAAAACACACAAAATAAACCTTGTATACCTTGTTTGATTGGATAATTTCAATGTTTTTCTTTTGTCATTGTAAAAGCAAGGCTAATTTTATAACTTTTTTATATGTTACTGTTACATGTAGGGCAATCTCTGTCTCTTAATAGGGATGAATTGATCCTATATAGTTTTCCCTTCAAGTCAAACATTTCGTTGTTTAAGTAAATTTCTTGTTTAAATTAAAAAAAAACATTACCCACTGGAGAAGAGCCAATACCCCAAATAGACTATAGTTCCTGTGGAGGACGGATAGCAAACAAGACTAGAAAGGTCACCAGTTTGGGGCCAGACTGAGGAATCTGCTTTGTGTCAGTGGGGAGCCATTAAACATGAGCTATTGATTAAGGGAGTGCCCTGTTCAAAGCAGCACATGTGGGAGACTGTCATGATGATAGCATGGATCAGAGTGAGTAACCAGATAGGAACTGGAGAAGTCAGTCAGGAGGCAATCACATATTCCAGGAAGCAAATGATAAGAACCTGGACTGGGGTGAGGGCAATGTAGTTAAAAAGACAGGGACAAATGGAGAAGACACTTCTAAGGAAGAGTCAGCAGGATAGTGATTAATTGGATGTCAGAAATGAAGAAGAGGGAGAAACCCAAGATCACCCTCAAGCTCTGAGCCAAATTAACTAGGATAGTTAATGGAAATGAGGCAGTAATGATGGAGGAGCTGTTTAGGCATCAACGAGTTCAGTTTTGTAGATCTTGGGTTTAAAGTGTAGATCGGAAACATATATGGAGATATTCAGCAAACTACTATAAATGCAGACCAGAACATTGGAGGAAAAGCCGGATGAAGCTAAAGATATGGGAATTATCCACCACAAAAAAGTGATGTTTGAAGTCATAGAAGTGATTAAGATCTCTGGGGAAGAAAAAGTATATATAGAGTCATGAGAGGTTCCTAAGGGCATAACCTTGAGAATACATTCCCATATGGGAGGTAGAAAGACAAAAATAATGTACAGAAAGTTATATAGAAAAAGTGATTTTAAAATGCAGAAAGACTACAGGAAGAATGTTGGGGAAGCTACAGGAAGAAACAGATTAAAGAAAGGGCTCATCAGCCATGTCAGACGCTACAGAGAAGCCAAGAAAAATGAGTTATAAGAAAAGCCAATTGAGTTTAACAATTAGGTGCTCATTGGTGGCCTTTGGGAGAGCAGTTTCAGTCTCATGAGAGGTCAGAAGTCAAATTTCAAGGGGGCAAGGGTAGGTATTTGAAGAAATGGAGGCAACAAGGACAGGGTTTTCTTTGAACAGGTTTGGTGAAAAGTATGGAGAGTGACAGCATAGTAGCTTGAAGATGGTGATAGAACTGAAGGAATATGGACTAAGGGAAGGAAGGAGTGGGGAGTTAAGTGAAAGCTATGCAGATTTGCAGGCAGAGACCAGGGGGGAGGAAAGGACAGGAGACAGAATAATTGATAGAATAAGGTCCTGTAGGAAGCCAAAGGGAATTCGATGAAGAGCACAAAGTGTAGGAGTTAGCCTTGGCAAAAAGGAAGGATACATCTTTCTTTGTCATAGGAGGATATTAATTCTGATACCTCGATTTAACCTTGAAAATGTTGTGTTAACTGGCTTTCCCAAGTACTTCAGAATAATCATGGCCTTGCTTATTTTGTGAAATTTGATCATAAGGCACTCTACTGTTCATGCATCTGACTGTAATCCACATTCTTAGATTTATTCTGGGTCATCATTTAGAACTAGAAGGAACCTCAGAGGTCATATTGTCCAGCATCCTCCTTTTGCTTGCCCAGTGCCACACAGGAACTAAGAAGTTTTTGGATAAAATGGAAATATAATTTTGTAAACAGATGACTTCCAGTAGGGACAGAATAGAGTAAGAAGGCATTTTGTTTTTTTCTGCAGGTTTATTTGCCCTGTGTCTTGCAAACCAAAAAGAGATATGTGGGTTACATGTATGAAACACTGGATCAAAAGGACCCTGTATTTGACGCAAAAGGAATTGAGATAGTTAGAAGAGATTCCTGCCCTGCTGTTTCTAAGGTAAACACTGGCTATCTTCTCATCCTTTGAAGATGATGTGGCAGAGCAGACTGTGAAGTATACAGCTTGTTTGTGAAAGCCAAACCACCAATTCTGTTGTTCTTAATTAACAAGAAAGTCCTAGATCATTGAATCATTCTATAGGTAATCCAAGTTCCATTTTAGCTATTGTCTCAGTTTTCTCCCACACCTCATCTTTACTAGAGCTGCTAAAGAAAAAGCAAAACAACTCCATATTCCACTGCCCATCCTCTAATGGAAGGATCAGTGAATAATAAAATATTTAAAACGTTACCAGAAAGGAGGAAAAAAGAGAATATAGGGGCCTTAAAATATTCTCAGCCCCAAAGTGACTGAGAGCTGATTGTATTTACATTCGATTAGCAAATGAGGTTTCTATGCTACAGTAATTAAAACTTTACAAATTCCTTAACCATTTTAAATCTTAATTTTTGTTTTTTCCCCACCCAGCTCAGTCTCGGTCAAGTTAAACTGGTGTTCTAATAGAGTGCAGTATTATCCACAGCAAGGTACATGAGAACATTAAATTCATCCTGAATTGTAAGCCCTTTTCATGTGTTAATGTGTGGAGGTGAGATATAGCTCAATAGCTAAGCAGAGCTGAGTGGCTAGAAGATATCTTAAATATCAGAGCGAGAACACCAGAGTTATAAGGGACCTTGGAAATTCATGTAATCCAATCCCTTTATTTAAAACCAACATCTATTCTTTCTCCTATCTGGACACAGACCTGCATCTTAACCTAAACCAACCCCATACCTTCTGCATTATGTGCACATATTTTAAATAAATTAATGAGCCCACATTTTTTATTATTAATTAATTTTATTTATTTTCAGTGTTCTACAATAACTACCATGTAACTTAGATTATTATTTCCCCCTCCCTCCCTGGGACGACATACAGTTTTGTATAGGTTCTACACATACATTCCTATTAAATACATTTTCACTATAGTCATGCTGTGTTGAAGAATTAAAATGAGTGGGAGAAATCATCTAACAAACCAAAACGCAATACACACACACACACACACACACACACACACAGAAACAAACAAACAAAAGGATCTACTACATTCTGCAATTGAATTCCATCATTCTTTCTCTGGGTGTGGAAGGCATTTTACCTTAAAAGACCATTGGGAATTTTTTTAAGTCCTTGCATTGCAATGCAGTTCCAAGTCTACCAGAAGAAACTCTCGCACACTGTGGTCATTGCTGTGCACCAAGTTCTCCTGGTTCTGCTCCTTTCACTCAGCATCAGTTCATATAAGTCCAGGCCTCTCTGAAGTCTTCCTGTTCATCATTTCTTACAGCACAATAGTATTCCATTACATTCATATACCACAACTTGTTCAGCCATTCCCCAATTGATGGGCATCCCCTTGATTTCCAGTTTTTGGCCACCACAAAGAGAGCTGCTATAAATACTTTTGTACATGTGGGACCCTTTCCCATTTTTATGATCTCCTGGAGATACAGTCCTAGAAGCGCTATTGCTGCGTCAAAGTGTATGCACATTTTTGTGGCCCTTTGGGCAAAGTTCCAAATTGATGAGCCCACATTTTTAATACTGACAGGCCCCTAGGACTTGATAATAAATGAGATACAGAACCTTTCACTTGTACTGGTTTAAACTTAATCTGTCAATAAAGACTGGTATAATCTAGTGAGCTACTTATTATTATTTGTGAAATAAATTCAGTTAGTTTCCACCAAAAATATGTCTAATTCAGAAGCCTTCACCATACATTGTTTTTCCAAGACTTGCTAAAAGACCAAAGACCGAAGAGGCAATGAAATGTGACATGCTCCGTGCCTACCTTTCTGTACCAGAGTAAAATCAGTACAAAAATGGAGAGATGAAGAACTGCAAATGTATGAAAATCAGGTCTGACTTATGTCTCCATTATGTCAGCTCTTTTAGAAAAACGTCTGAGTTTTTCATTGTTCAGGCTCTGATTCTGATCACACTGAAAATTTCTGACAGATATCCCATTCCAGGATGATTTTTATAAGGATTTTGTGTTGATTTTTGTCACTAAAAGGAATTTTGAAAATTCTAATAATTTTTAATACAGATAGTATTAAGTAACTTGATAATTTGAGGAGTTGAAACTATAATTGATATGTAGTGTATGAAGAAAATATCCCTAACTAAAAGCATGAAATGGTGTCACAACACATTCATCTTTTTAAGACACTTGTGCATTATATCAAGCTGGTATTTGAAACGAGATCTAAGTCAAATTAAACAGTATGTTCAGCAACAATATATTAAGCTACTTGGTGGTGGGGGTAGACACTCCTCTAAATCATCAATGAGTTTGAGACCCCTTGGTTATCTTTAACCTGGTTTAGCCCATCTGCCAAAATGGTTTACCAGGGTATGGCCACAGCACATGCTACAGCTTCTTAGAGCCACAGGTGAGAGTTGGGTGGAACAGGTGGACATCAAAGGTGGAAAGAGTCTTGAAAAGGACCCAGCAGCCATCACAGCAAAGGTATTGATCCTCCCTGAACATACCCTACACCCAAGGTCTCTCTTAAGAACTATGGAATTGATTGTGTGACATGGAAAACATTCACATAGGACTGCTCAGCATGGCATGTCCACATCAGAGAAGGTGCTGTGCTCTGTGAGCAAAGCAGAACTGAAACAGCTCAAAGGAAATGCAGGATGTACAAATTTAGAATATCCACCCCAAATGTTCACATGGACTATTTGTGCATGACCTGTGGTAGAGCATTCCTAGGTTGTATTGGTCTGATCAGCCATAGTTGGAAACAATGAAACTTGACCAACATAGCGATATCATTTTGGTCCTCTTCAAGAACAAAGGACAAGAACCATTAAACTACTAAAAGGAAAGGTCAGCCTACAAGATTTCTTTGCAAAGGAATATAAAGAGTTTCTCTTATAAACCTGGAGCCTGTGTGCCAGCTCTTGAGCTTACAAGGTAAGGATTATATATGGCAAGGTACAGAATAGCCATTACTATTCATCTCAGAAGACTGTCATATGCTACCTGAGTTTAGTACCAAGTGTTTCTCACAGGCACTAAATAAATTCGTGGAAATTCTGTCTAGTGGTTAATGTTTCACATCAAATAGTAAAAGCCCTTCTGAGTCCAAAGACCCAAACAGAATTATCTTCTCACCCTTTGGCTTGAGTTCCCCAAAAAAGGAATAGCTTCCCACTCTATGCATACATTCACTTCCTTGATAAGATTTGGAAAAGCATTGCACAGGTGGCCTCTTTATTTTGGGGGAAGGCACTTTTTGTGTTCCTATTGGCAAATTGACATGCTGAATTCCAGTGGAAGTAATTTATAGGCTAAGGTAGAATCTCTTTCTTTTATATGCTTCACAACAACCTAACCTGACCATTTTAAGACTTTCTCTGATGCATAAATTTCTCTACTAAGGCATAGGAGAAGTTTGCTTTGTCTTCTGAAATAAGAAGAAAAAAAATACTTGATATTTACATGGATATGTATACACACACAGACACACATACACATGTAAGGTATACAAAGCACTTCACATCTCATTTGACCTTTGCAACAAGCAAGTTAAACAGGCCAAATTCTTTTGACATTTATCATTATGTTATTGCATTTGTAGCTTCCTATTACAGTAATTCTCAGTGACATTGACTAGAATGTTTTAAGCCAACTGATATTGTGAACTTTTATTTCTTAAGAGCTTTATTTTATAGGTAGCCATGACTTTCAGCAGGTGCTGGGAGGTGGCACAGTGGATGGAGTAATAGTCTTGAGGTCAGGAAGGTTCATCATCCTAAGTTCAAATGGAGCCTCAGATACTTACTAGCAGTGAAACACAGGGCAAGTCACTTAACCCTCTTTGCCTCAGTTTCCTCATCTGTAAAAAGAGCTGGAGAAATGGCAAAGCACTCCAGTATCTTTGAGGTTCAGAAGGCACTTAAGGGAGGGGAAGCAGTGATAAGAGACACTGCGGAACCAAAGTTTACTTCAGTCTTGTGAACCTGAAAAACTGGAAGGACACTGGTGCCCTCTGCAAAAACTAGAGAAGTTAGGAAGAAAGGTAGAGGCTAAGGGAATGCATTCCATTTTAGACATGCTGGGTTTGAAATGCCTATGGGATGTCTTCATGGAGATTTCTTTTCTTTTTAAAAATTTACCTATTTTATGATCAGCATTCACTTTTATAAGACTCTGAATTCCATTTTTTTCTTCTCTTTTTCCCCCCTCACAAAAGCCGCAAGCAATCTGATATAGGCTGTGACTGTACAATAATACTATGCCTATTTTCACATTAGTCACATGGTGAAAGAAGAATCAGAAGAAAAGGGAAAAACCACTTCATGAAGATTTCTAACAGGAAGTTTGTGATACTGAATTAGGTCAGACTGAACATGAAAGCTTGATGTCTAGATTTAGGAGTCATCTACATAGAGATGATTGAGTCCATGAGAGCTGAAGAGATCACTAAGAAAGACTATAGAGAATGAAGAGAAGAAGGATGAAGACAGCCTTGGAGTTCACTCATGCATAGGGGGATGGATGTGGATAAGGATCCAACAAAGCAGGCTAAGAAGGAAGAGTCAGACTATGGGACTATGGGGGAATCAAGAAAAAATGGTGTCACAAAAACCCAGGGAGGAGAGAATATTCAGGAGGAGGGAGTGTTCAATAGTGTCAGGTACTGCAGTGATTAAAAAAAAAAAAGGATAAGGACCCAGAAAGGACCAGTAGATTTAACAATTAAGAATTCATTGGTAACCTTGGAGACACCAATTTCATTCAAGCGGTAGATTTGTTTTTGTTTTGTTTTGTTTTTTAAATTAATTTATTTAACTTTTAACATTCATTTTCACAAAATTTTGGGTTCCAAATTTTCTCCCTATTTGTCCCCTCCCCCCAAACCCAAAACACCGAGCATTCTAATTGTCCCTATCACCAGTCTGCCCTCTCTTCTATCATCCCTCCCTTCTCTTGTCCTGTAGGGCCAGATAACTTTCTATACCCCTTTACCTGTATTTCTTATTTCCTAGTAGCAAGAATAGTACTAGACAGTTGTTCCTAAAACTTTGAGTTCCAGCTTCTCTTCATCCCTCCCTCCCTACCCATTCCCTTTGGAAGACAAGCAATTCAATATAGGCCATCTCTGTGTAGTTTTGCAAATGACTTTCATAGTAGTCGTGTTGTGTAAGACTATATTTCCCTCCATCCTATCCTGCCCCCCATTGCTTCTATTCTCTCTTTTGATCCTGTCCCTCCCCAAGTGCTGACTTCAGATTGCTCCCTCCTCCCATTACCCTCCCTTCCAGTATCCCCCCCACCCCATGCTTATCCCCTTCTCCCCCACTTTCCTGTATTGTAAGATAGGTTTTCATACCAAAATGAGTGTGCATTTTATTCCTTCCTTTAGTGGAATGTGATAAGAGTAAACTTCATGTTTTTCTCTCACCTCCCCTCTTTATCCCTCCACTAATAAGTCCTTTGCTTGCCTCTTTTATGAGAGATAATTTGCCCCATTCCATTTCTCCCTTTTTCCTCCCAATATATTTCTGTCTCACTGCTTAATTTCATTTTTTTAAGATATGATCCCATCCTATTCAATTTACTCTGTGCTCTGTGTGTGTGTGTGTGTGTGTGTGTGTGTGTAATCCCACCAACTACCCAGATACTGAAAAGTTTCAAGAATTACAAATATTTTCTTTCCATGTAGGAATGTAAACAGTTCAATCTTAGTAAGTCCCTTATGACTTCTCTTTGCTGTTTACCTTTTCATGCTTCTCTTCATTCTTGTGTTTGAAAGTCAAATTTTCTTTTCAGCTCTGGTCTTTTCATCAAGAATGCTTGAAAGTCCCCAATTTCATTGAAAGACCATTTTTCCCCCTGAAGTATTATACTCAGTTTTGCTGGGTAGGTGATTCTTGGTTTTAGTCCTAGTTCCTTTGACTTCTGGAATATCATATTCCACGCCCTTCAATCCCTTAATGTAGAAGCTGCTAGATCTTGTGTTATCCTGATTGTATTTCCACAATACTTGAATTGTTTCTTTCTAGCTGCTTGCAATATTTTCTCCTTGACCTGGGAACTCTGGAATTTGGCCACAATGTTCCTAGGAGTTTCTCTTTTGGGATCTCTTTCAGGCGGTGATCTGTGGATTCCTTGAATACTTATTTTGCCCTCTGGTTGTAGAATATCAGGGCAGTTTTCCTTGATAACTTCATGGAAGATAATGTATAGGCTCTTTTTTTGATCATGTCTTTCAGGGAGTCCCATAATTTTTAAATTGTCTCTCCTGGATCTATTTTCCAGGTCAGCTGTTTTTCCAATGAGATATTTCACATTCTCTTCCATTTTTTCCTTCTTTTGGTTTTGTTTTGTGATTTCTTGGTTTCTCATAAAGTCATTAGCCTCCATCTGTTCCATTCTAATTTTGAAAGAAATATTTTCTTCATTGAGATTTTGAACCTCCTTTTCCATTTGGATAATTCTGCTTTTGAAAGCATTCTTCTCTTCATTGGCTTTTTGAGCCTCTTTTGCCAATTGAGTTAGCCTATTTTTCAAGGTGTTATTTTCTTCAGCATTTTTTGGGACTCCTTTAGCAAGCTGTTGACCTGCTTTTCATGCTTTTCTTTCACCTCTCTCATTTCTCTTCCCAGTTTTTCCTCCACCTCTCTTACTTGATTTTCAAAATCCTTTTTGAGCTCTTCCATGGCCTGTGCCCATTGAATATTTATTGTGCCTGTTTGGGATACAGAAGCCTTGATTTCTATGTCTTTCTCTTATGGTAAGCATTGTTCTTCCTCAGCAGAAAGGAAGGGAGGAAATATCTGTTCACCAAGAAAGTAACCTTCTATGGTCTTATTTTTTTTTCCCTTTTCTGGGCATTTTCCCAGCCAGTGACTTGACCTCTCTCAAGTGGTAGATTTGGAAGCAAGACTACTAGAAGAAATAAGAAACGTGAGAAAGTGGAAGCAATGAGCAAAAACAATTGGTTTTTTTTCTAGGAATTTTACTGTGAAATAGGAAAGGAATATAATGGGATATCTTCAAGGGATCACAGAGTCAAGTAAAAGTTTTTTAAGCATGAGGACTATTCTGAGTATGTTTGTAGCTAATGACAAAAGAGAGAAGGAATCATTGAAGGAGCAAGCTTGTAGAGGAAGCCAGAGGGGATAGAGCCAAGAGCACAAGTAGAAAAAGAGCCTCCTCCAAGACTGGAGGCAAAGGAGAAGAGACTGGAGGCATGATATTGAAAGGAGACAGACCAACAGACAATAGTAGTCTGTGTGCTAAGCACTAGAAATGTAAAAACAAGAAACAAGATGTTCTCCTGAAAAGGAGTTTACACTCTGATGAGGGAAGACAACACATAAGTAGGGAGGGAAGGTGGAAGGCAGGGAAAGGGAAGACAGCCTGTAAGAAGAACGAGGTTAGGAGAGAAGGGAGAATGTGGCTGATAGTTCTAATGATGTGGCATTTAGGGATATGGACTTAGCAGCCATCAAGTTCATCTCAGGATGGAGCCATTGACAGTGTGGGATGCAGTATGGCCATTGTGGAAAGTGGACCTTGGAGTGAAGGGAGCAGTGTGGCTGGCCTTATGATATGGGATTTCTAGGGAAGGCCATCAGGAACAGAACGAGGAAGAAGCTCATTATGGATAACCTCAATTTTTGTGGCTAAATTATAAGGCCAAGTCTTATACTGCAGGGAAGCGGGTTGTAGGGTAGGAAGAAGGTAGAGAACAACATTGTGAGAAATGTGATTGATTTGGAAATTGATCAGGAATTGATCAGGAAAAAGTAAAATCCAAACAATAGTGAGGGCCCAGTTGAGTTTAGATAAGCTACATTTGTCACACATTTGTGGGACTTCCTCTGCTAGGTGGGTTGGGGTGGGGGAACAGAGGCAGTGAAAGGTTAGGGTTTAAAAAGGGATTTGTGGTGATAGACCAAGGAGGCAAGGGTGTCAAGGGTTGAGAACAGAGTGGATTTGAACTGCTTAATGTATAGCATCATTATGAGGGTCATATCAGGAGAAAAATGAGGCCAGAACAAGGGTGATGGATTGGGAAAGAAGCATGTGATAGAGAGAACAGAAGTGGTGGGGACAAGGAATGTATTTTAAGAGAGACAAGATAGATATAGGGAGAGATAAATAGCAGGAGGTAATGGCCAAGTTTTCAGATTTTTGCATCATGAAAGTCAAACACTTTTTTAGTGATAAAATCAAGGCTATAACCATCACAGAGGTGTTTGAGGGGACATCAAACTGCCTGAAAGAAGCAAAGTGACTGCAGTTGGTCCTGCCTGAAAATTCTGGGACTCTTTTAGAGGAATGTAAAGCAGAGTTCAGTCAAGGCATCACAACTGTAATAATCAGATGCTACCAAGGATATGCTCCCTCACAGTGGTACAGTTAGGAAAGCACCATTGTTCTTTATACCAGCACAACCATTTGGTCTAAAGTTCTTTAGCTGTCCATGTAGGGTTTCTTGATTTTAAGTTCATGATTAATTGAAAATGTAAAAAGCACTGTTGTAGAGTTTTCCTTTTCAATCTCACAACAATCAGGAAATTTATGCCATGCCTTGTGGTGGCTGACTAGCTCTCAGTGAAAGCTTTCTTGATGTCTTGTGGCACCAAGTGGTACTGGAATTAAATATCTTCTTGCTCTCAGGCTCTGCAAAAGAACTGTAGCATCTCATAGACATGGCAATATGCCTTAAGTTACTGTTTAATGATAACAAAACCAATTTGTTTTTTCCACAAGATTTTCTGTCCCCAAGTACATCATAAAGCAATATGATAGTGAGCATCCATACTGCCTTAAACAAATATATTCTTGGTTGGGTACAGATCCTCCAAGAAGATCAGTGGAGGTCAGAGGCAGCAGCACGTGATGTCTTTCCAGTCCTTCTCACCTTCTGATCTTATCTGCAAAGCCTACATAGATTCTTTGATACCATAGCTTTAGGTAGAATTCTCTTTCAGTGTTAAGTACTACTTCTCATACCAGTGAAATGCCATGAAAAGTGATAGTGGACATAAGCAAGAATGGTCAGAGGCCTTTAAAGGAAAGGATTCCTTGAAAAGGAGAATATTAAAATGTGTGGCTGCCTCAGACATAAATTTGAGATAGGCTGCCAGGTCATGGTGGTAACCACTTTAAAATATGAGCTTTTCAAGGACAGCTACATACAGTTTACTAAATTTTCCAGCAAAAGATCTTAAAACTGAACATTCCATTGAATTCAGTGAAGCAGGTAATTCCATCTTAACTTATTTATCAAGGAAGCATAGAGAGTTTAATTAAATCTTTATTGATTTTTTCTGGCACTTGGGTGTAGCAACAGAGAGCTGCAATACAGGAATTATATCTTTGGGAATAGATTTGAGTCCCTGGGCATGCTCTAATGAGAGAAAAGCCTTTGTCATGGAACAGCTATGCTCATATTTCATACAGAACAGTGAAACATGCAAGCCTTCACAATCTTGCTTGTCAGCAGCAAAACAAATAAAGCTTAGAGGAAACAGCCAAGCTGCTGCTGTTCCTCTGTGCCTTTGTGCTTTTCTATCAAGGAAGAGAAAGAGAATTCAGATTTTTGCAACTTCGTATCACACCTGTTTTTCAAATAGAAGCTTTTAATTATATTTTAAAAAAGAACCTTCCATACCCATGCATTTTAGGAGGAAAAAATTTAGAAAGACTCTTTTAGAACTACAAAATGGGATATTCAGGCGTTTGTAGTGGATTTTCTCCCAGTACAGTTCAACCCACACATCTAGACTTCTACATAGAAATAAGGTCCTGTGTAGTCTGTTGGCTCTCAGGGATTGAATTAATATTTGCTTAATTATGTTTTCCCCAAAACAGGAACTGATCCACCTCCAAGCTAATTGATGGACACCAAAGGAAACTGCTGTTCCTAAAGTATTTCTTTCTAATTTTCTGACTTGTGTGTAACCTTTCTCTGTAGTTGCAAAAGGAGTTTCTTTCAAGAAGCTTCAGTTCTCTCTGTCTAAAGATGGTCAGCATACTTAATCACGAGTCCTCTGACATTGTGGTGGGTCATCGTATTGATCAGTGCTACTAAGTCTTTTCACAGCTGATTACAGAATGACTCTTATTATACAGCTTGTTCTGGTTCTGCTTACTGTACTCTGCATTAGTCCATATAGGTCTTCCAACCATTTTCTGAAACTATCCCCTCCATCATTTCTTATGGCACAACAATATTTCATCACATTCACATCCCACAATTTGTCCACTCATTCCCCAGTTGATGGGCATCCCCTCAGTTTCCAATTCTTTGCCACGACAAAGAGAGCAGCTATGAATATTTTTTTATATATGGATCTTTTCCCTTTTCTTTGATTTTCTTGGGCATAGCCATAATAGCAATATTGCTAGTCAAAGGACAGGCATAGTTTAATAGATTTGGGGGCATTTTTCCAAATTGGTTTCCAGAATGGTTGAACTGAAAACTACTCTTTGACTATTTATCAGTTGGGGAATGGTTTTTATTCTTGTAAATTTGTCCCAGTTTCCTACATATTTTAGAAATGAAAACTTTAATCAAAGAAACTTGCTACCAAGATTTCCCCCCTACTTTCCTGCTTTTCTTCCAATTGTATCTTCATTGGTTTTGTTAATGCAAAGCCTTTTTAATTTTATGTAATCAAAATTATCCATTTTACCTCCCATGAACCTTTCTATCTCTTGTTTGATTAGATTCTTCCCCTATTTGTAGATCTGACACATAATTTCTTCTCTGCTCTATTCGATTATGGTATTGCCCTTTAAGTCAAAAATCATGCATTCATTTTGAGTTTATCTTGTACAATGTGAAGTCTTGTTCTGTTTCTGCCTGATTTCTGCCAGACTACTTTCCAATAGTTATCAGCAGTGAATTATCAAACAGTGAACACTTGCCCCAGTACCAGTCAGTAGGTTGCTGTGTTCATTTGCTTCTATATGTCATGTAGCTAACCTGTTCCATGGCTCAATCTCTCTCTTACCCAATTCCAAACTCTTCTGGTGCTTACAATTTGATAGTGTAGTTTAAGATCTGGTATTGCTAGGTCCACTTTCTTCCCTTTTTTTGTCTTGATATTCTTAACCTTTTATTCCTCCTAATGAATGTTGTTAACTTTTTTACTTCCACAAAGTAGTAATTCTTTGTTAGTTTGGTAGGGTATTTATAAAATAAATTATTTTAGGTAGTATTATTATTTTTATTATATTGATTTGACCTATTCATGAGCAATTAATATTTCTTCAGTTATTTAGGTCTGCCTCTATTTGTGTGAAGTGTTTTGTAATTGAGTTCATACAGTTCTTATATGTATCTTAGGATGTAGAATCCCAAGCATTTTATGCTGTCTGTTTAAATGGAACTTCTCTTTCTTCCTGCTGGATTGTGTTAGTAATATACAGAAAAGCTAATGATTTATGTGAATTAATTATATATCCTTCAACTTTCCTGAACTAGTTGTCTTAATTATTTTTTAATACATTCTCTGCGGTTCTCTAAGTAAATCATCATGTCATCTGCAAAAAGCAATAGCTTTGTTTCCTCTTTTCCTATACTTGCTCCTTCAGTTTCTTTTTCTTGTCTCATTATACTGGTAACATTTCTAGGACAATATCAAATAGTAATGGGGATGATGGACAACTTTGCTTCACTCCTGATCTTGTGAAAGATTTATTTAGAGTATTTATTTATCTAGATTATTCCTATTACAGAAAATGCTTACTCATGGTTTGAGATAGATGCCACTTATTTTAAAGATTGCTCCTTTTATTCTTAGGTTTTCTAATTTTATTTTTAAAAATCAGGAATGGGTATTATATTTTGCCAAAAGTTTTTTATGCATCTATTGAAATAATCATGTGATTTTTCTTATTTTTCTTATTGATCTGGTCAGTTATGCTTACAGTTTTCCTAATATTCAACCAGAGTGCACTGCATTCCTCATTGCCTGCAATTCCTGCATTGGCTGGTAATAGTACATTATCTTTGTGATATTTTGTTGTAATCTCCTTGTTAGTACTTTATTTAAAAATTTTGTGTCTATCAAAACCACAATTGTGTCATAGATGGAATTAGGAAATAGGTAGGACTCTTATTTCTTTGGAGTATAAACTCTTCCCCTATCCATAGATGTGATTCTGCTCTACTCTACTAATTTGTTAATATTACCCTTTATGACAAAATCATGCATTCATTTTAAGCTTATCTTGCAATGTATACAGTGTGAGATCTTTATCTGTCTAATTTCTACCAGACTGCTTTCCACTTTTCCCAACAATTATCAGATAGTGAGTTCTTGTCCCAGTAACTGGGATCTTTGGGTTTATCAAACACTAGGCAAGTAGGGTTTTTTGAAATTAATTATTCTTTAATGTTTGGTATAATTCACTTGGAAATTCATCTGTTTCCTTTTTCCTTAAGGAGCTCCTTGATGGTTTGTTCATCTTTTTTTAAGATAAGATTATTTAAGCCTTCTTTTTCCTCTTCTGTTAATCTGGACAGTTTATATTTTTGTAAATATTCATCTATTTCATTTAGGTTGTCAGTTTTATTGGTACAGAGTTCAGCAAAATAGCTCCTGATCAATTGCTTTTATTTACTCTTCACTGGTTATGAATTTACTTTTTTTTCATTTTGATACTGGTAATTTGATTTTTCTTTTTAAAAAAATCACATTAGCAATTGGTTTAAGTATTTTATTTTTTTCCAAAAAAACCCAAAAAAACCAAAAACAAAAACCCAAAAGCTCCTAGTAGTATTTAGTAGTTCAGTGTTTGGGATTTTTTTTTAACTTTCAGTGTTATTCCATCTCTCTTTTGATTTTCAGGATTTCTATTTTGATGTTTAATTGGAGGCTTTAAACTTGTTAGTCTTCTAGGTTCTTTTCTGAGTTGTATTTCCAATTTGTTAATCTATTCTTTGTCTCTTTTATTGAAGTAAGAATTTAGAGATATAAATTTCCACCAAGTACTGCTTTGGCAACCACAAATTTTACCATGCTGGTTAGTTGTCGGTATCTTTAATAAAATTATTGTTTCAATGATTTTTTCTTTGATATCAGCCTTTAGAACTAGGCTATGTAGTTTTCAACTAATTAATAGCTAACATTTCTATAATGCTTATTCTTTGCCAGGTACTATGCTAAGCATTTTGCAATTATATATTTTTTGATCCTTACAACAACCCTAGAAAGTAGGTATTATTTTCCCCATTTTACAGATAAGGAAACTGAGACAAATTAAGTGACTTGCCCAGGGATTACATTCCTATTGCATTCCTCTATTCCTCTAAGATCAGATTTGAATTTAAGTCTTTCTGAGTCCCTGTACTTTTATTTACTATACCACCTAAGTGACTTGTTATTGTTAATCTGTGCTTCAAAGGACTCCATTGAATATAATTTTTTTACCTTATAGTCTGAAAAGATGCATTTAATATTTTGGTTCATCTGCATTTATTTGTGATTTTTTTGTCCTAATACATGCTCAAATTTTGTAAAGGTGCCATGTACAGCTATGAAAAAGGTACACTCTTTTCTATTCCCATTCCATATTCATCATATCTAACTTTTTCTAAAATTCTATTCATCTCCTTAACTTTTTTCTTGCTTATTATATGGTTAGATTTATTTAGGTCTGAAAGGGGTAAATTGAAATTCCCCACTAGTATAGTTTTACTATCTATTTCCTCCTATAACTCATTTAATTTTTCTTGTAAGAATCTGAATGCTATGCCATTTGGTGCATATATTTTCAGTATTGCTGTTAACTCAGTGTCTGTAATACCTTTTAGCAAAAAAAAAAAAAAGAAAAGAAAAGAAAAGGAATTTTCTGGTTTATCTCTTTTAATTTTATCTATTTTTGGATTTTCTTAATCTGAAATCCTCATGAATGCCACCCTTATCTTTTTTACTTTAGCTGACACATAGCCCCATCACCTTATTTCAACTCTATGTACATCTTTTTGTGTGTTTTTTTTAACAACACATTATTAGATTCTGGTTTCTAATCCATTCTACTATCCTCTTCCATTTTATAGGTAAGTCCATCCCATTCACATTCACATTTATGACTGCTGAGTATTTCTCTCCATCCTAATTTCTTATACTTCCCCATTTCTTTTTTACCCCCAAATTCTGTTTTACTTCTGACCATTGCTACTTTTTAAATCTACCCTCCCTTCCTCTTGCCCCCTTTCCTTCCTCCTTCCCTGTTGGGTAAGACGAATTTTTGTATCCCACTGTGTATGTGTATTCTTCCCTTCTTGAATCAGTTCAGATGAGAATGATGTTCAGGTGTTACCCTCCTCACACCTGTTCCTGCCCCCTGCCACAGCCCTCTCCGTTATATCAACTCTTCTTTCCATGTCCTATTTATATGAGGTAATTTTCTCCTTGCTCTCCTTTTCCCCCTGTCCCAGTTCATTCCTCTTCCTCACATTTCCATTTTTCTTTTGAAATCATCCTGTCATAATAGAATCACATTCTGGCCTTATGACTAATTAGACTTCTTTCTAAAAGCAATAGTGATGATAAAGTTCTGAGTGGTCATTTGTATCTTTCTCCATGAAAGAAGCAAACAGTTTAACTTTGTTTAGTCCCTTGTGATTTCTCTCATGTTTATCTTTTTATGCTTCTCTTTAGTACTGTGTTTGAATGCCATATTTTCTTGTCAGCTCTGGCCTTTTCATCAGGAATGATTAAAAGTATTCTATATCATTAAATGTCCATTCTCCCCCCTATAGGATTATACTAAATTTTATCGAGTAGATTATTCTTGTCTTCCAGAATGTTCTATCCTAAGCCCTCTGTTTCTTTATGCGGTTGTCTGCTAAATCTTGTGTGATTCTGGTTACAGTTTTTCAGATATTCTAATTCTTTCTTTCTGGCTGCTTGCAGTACATTTTTCTTTACTTGGAAATTCTGGATTTTGGCTAAATTATTCTATTTTCAGATACCATGAAACTTGAATACTAATGCCAGTTCTGCCACCAAGCTAGCTGTGTTATCTAGGGCAAATCACTTAATTTCACTGGAATTCAGGTTCCAAATCTATAAAACATTCTCCCTCCTTCCAAATGTTATCTTCACTAACTTTTTCTAGGTCTCAACTCAAATCTCTGGCTATATAGGACCATTTGCTCCTAAACTGCAAATATGTTTTGGCCTTCTTCTTCACTCTCAGTGCCTACTCAACATTTTGGCTTCCATTTCTCCTATGATCTTTTGTTTCCATGCCAAGCAGCTTAGTTTTTACAGCACTTGCCATGGATAAAATATGAAAGTTAGTTATGTGATTTTTAAGTTGCCTATAAGTGATATTTTGTGAATTTTAAAATTTTACATTGGCTCAGTTTTATTCTTTAATTACAGAATCACATCATAAGCATATCACAATCATAAGTATAGAATCTGAGAGTTGGAAGGGACCTCAGTAGCTGTCTAAAACAACCTATAAACAAAGGAATCCCTACTACACACCTGTCAAATGATCATACAGCTTCCTCCACTTGAAGATTTCCAACAAAGGGAAACCCACAACCTCTCCAAGCAGACCCTTCAATTTTTAAATGGTTCTCTTAGGAAATTTTTCCTGACATCAATTTTATGAAATAAGGAAAAGAAAGAACAACTTAATATGTCTTACACACTGGTCAGTGTTGTGTTTCACTTGTCTAGGCTATAAAGAATTTTTTTTTTGAGTTGGTGGAACTTGTTCTAAGAAAAACTTTTTTGCAGCCCAGCCTTTTAAGATTACTTCTGAGTACTGATTTAATAAACTCCTGAACCAAGGCTTCATTATATGTGAAGGAAGAAATAATCATAATGCAACAGTTGTTCATATTAACCCAACTAGAGCAGCGTTGCCTGGACTCTAAGACTAGTGCTAAAGATAAATGTGAGTACATAAATGCGATTTTCTCTTTAAAAGTCTTGACCTTAAGAGAGAACCAAATACCCCACAATCGTTTGCAAACTGTTGCTTGGCAAAACCACGTTTGTTAACAAAACATAATCCAATACCGAATTCTTTCCTGATGCGTTGGGCCACCAAAAAGCTATCCCATCTTAAGGTATGTTGGGGATCAGCATCCCTTTAAAACCACAGCTTATATACCTCCACCAATTGTGTCTGCTTTTGCAGAAGACATAGTTCAACCTGAGCCATTTTAATCAGATGGCATGGCAAAACGACACATAAGATGTCCCCCACATATACACAGACATGCTTTCCCACAGCTGAGTATACTACCAAGACAATAAAAATAGGGATCATGGGACCAGAAAATAAGAATGGAAAGGCACACATGTGGCTAAGATATCTCACAACTCCAGCGCTTCCAAGATCCTGATGCACTGTAATGATATAACCATGCTGGCACCTCACCTGAACTGTCACTCTTTGCTATTGTTTTAGTTGCGAGTTTGTCAGCTTTCTAACTGGATAGACTCATGGGTTGTCTTTAGTTCTTTTATTTGCTACAAACCTCAGCCAGCCACACTTGACCAACCAGCTAGCTAGAGAAGCCCTTATACATTTTAGATCTATCTTTTAAACTCTTCACCTCTGATTTACATCAATCTAAACTTTACTCTGTTATGGCCTGAAATTCCTTTTGATACCTCTCATATCTGATGAGATTACCTGAAGCCTTTCTGGACATGATGAGATTCAAATAGACTGGTCAATAAAATATGGAACCCCAGGGAAATGAGCTGAACAATGGAATAATGATGTGCCTGATATGCACAAAACCCTGAACTACCTCTGCCCTCCTGCCTACCTCTCCCTGGTTACCTCACTTTTCTGTCCCCAAGAACCTTACCTTTCTGTCCTTGATTACCTCATCTCCCTGCCCACAGCTGGGCTGGAACTAAAGGCTGTCAAACTCTAGGTCTGGCACTCTACCACTGCACCACCAGCTGCCCACTAACCTAAGTCCCCTTCAAATAATCTTGAGATTCCCACTCTTCAAAAGTGCAAAGGATTTTGGGTTGAAGTAGGGTAGGAATATACCTTTCAATTACCCATAATGTCCCCAGTTGCCATGCAACAAACCAGCCCCACAAGTGACCCACAGGCCTCCAACAAAACCCAACCCCACACCCTTGTTCCTCCTCCCTCTTTCCATTGTGAGGAGATCTGGGCTCCAGCTTGTAGAAGTTTGCTAGGGCTTCAGTGGCCAGCACCCATAGATTTCTGCAGGAAAGTAAAAGAACAGAGAGAACAGGGAAGGACATCTATCTGGGCTTACAAATAGAACTCATTTCCACACCTCTTCCCAGAGCCTGGGAGATTCCAAATGGCAGAAATAGAGCCCCCCCCCCCCACACACACACACAGTAGCACCAGCCCAGTAACCCTCTGACCTGTCAGGACAGAGGATTAAGGAACAGAGAAAACCAGACAGGATACCATTAAGTGGCATTCCACTAACGGCTGAGAGAAAGGGTCTAGCAATAACTGGTTGAGACTTCAAACGTAGAACTGAAGGACCATCTAGAAGATATGAAGCAAAAAACAACATTAAAAGAAAATATGGTCACAAACTAAGCAAAACTTATTAATCTCAAAGACAGCATGCATAGACAACTCAAGGACGATAGGTCTCCCAGAAGACCATGACAAAATAAACAAACAAAAAGCCTGACTACCACAGTGCAAGAAATAATGCAAAAGAACTGCCCCAAAAATCTAAATGTAGAAAATGAAATATTAATTAAATGAATTCATAGATCACCTCTAGAAAAACCCAGTGCTACAAACTCCAAGTCACATAGTAGTTAAATTAAAAAATACAATTCAGAAATAAGTTCTGAAAGCAATAGAGAGAAAAACCTTCAAATGCAAAGGAATGGA
The DNA here is from genome assembly GCF_028372415.1 of Notamacropus eugenii. Lineage (NCBI taxonomy): Eukaryota > Metazoa > Chordata > Mammalia > Diprotodontia > Macropodidae > Notamacropus > Notamacropus eugenii. Next base: position 191,274,372 of record NC_092873.1, on the reverse strand, counting down.
AATTCAGAAGCACAGGACTACTTTACACTCAACTGAAAATTCAGAAGAGAATGGTATAATGTATTCTGAAGAATAATGGAGCTCAGGATGTGGCTCAGGGTGAACTATCCTGCAAACCTGAGCTTAATCATAAATGAAAAAAAAGATGAATGTTGAATAAGAAGGAGAATTTAAACATTCTTAGAACAAAGACCAGACCTGAAGAGATTATTTGACTCTCAAACCACCTCACACAACAGAAATGCAGGAGAGATGAAAGAATGCAACAGCAGAGGACAGCCACAGCTACAGTGACAGTAGAGAGATCATTAAGAGATTTCCTTCTAAATGTACCCAAGGAGATAGGGATGAAGGTGGAAGGAACAGTGAAGAGGCAGGCCTGGAGTACTGTAGATAAATTCTGGCAACACCATGACCACAGATGAATTAATTTCTGTGTGTGTGGGATTAAATCAGAAAATGGGAAGGTACATGAAAGGAGGGGAGCAGGTGCATGCAAATATGTAATGTATGCAGGTCAAATTAAAGACATATAATGAAGAAAAGGTAACCTCTGTGGTCTCTCAAGAGTCTGCAGGAGAGTGGGAAAGGGGATAGTGGTGGGGAGGAGTACTGAAAAGAGGGAGAAAGAGGAGAGTCTTGTTTTGGTCATGGCAGAGGGTTCTACTGATAAATGCTCCTACAGATGCAATATTATGTGAAGGGAGATGAGGTGGGTGTTGTGTGGAAGATTTGACACTTGAAAAGACCACTCATTTGATAAAAACTAGCTACAGACCAACATTTTATGCTGTATACCAAGATAAAGTAAAAATGGGTACATGATGTAGACATAAAGGGTGATATCAGAAGCAAATTAGGGCACAATGAAATGGTTTACCTGTCAGATCTATGGATAAGGGAGGAATTTATGACCAAATGATAGCATTACAAGAGGTAAAATGGATAATTTTGATTATATTAAATTAAAAAGGGTTTGCACAAACAAAAGCAATGCAACACAGATTAGAAGGAAAGCACACAACTGGGGAAATTTTTTTATAGCAAGTATCTCTGATAAAGTCCTCATTTCTCAAATATATAATTGAATTGAATTTATAAGAATAAAAATCATTCCCAATTGATAAATGGTCAAAAGATATGACCAGGCAATTTTCAGGCAAAGAAATCAAAGCTATCTACGGTCATATTTTTAAAATGCTCTAAATATTCATTAGAGAAATGCAAATTAAAACATCTCTGAAGTACTACTTCACACATATTACATTAGCTAATATTTCAGAAAAGAAAAATGATAAATGTTGAAGGGGATGTGGAAAATAGCGACACTAATGCACTATTGAAAGTAATTTGGAATTACGTACAAAGGGCTATAAAATTTTGCATACCATACCCTCTGATCCAGCAATACCACTACTAGGTCTGTATTCCAAGGACATAAAAAAGGTGGAGAGAGGGGAGAAGACCTATTCATCCAAAAATATTTATAGCAGCTCTTTTTGTGGTGGCAAAGAACTAGAAATTGAGGGGATGCCCATCGACTGAGGAATGGCAGAACAAATTGTGGTTTGTGATTGTAATGTCATATTATTGTGCTATAAGAAATGACAAGCAGGATGATTTTAGAAAATCCTGGACTTACATGAACTGATGCAGAGTGAAGCGGACATAACCAGAAGAACACTATACATAGTAATAGCAAATATTTTACAATGATCAACTGTGAATGACTTAGCTATTCTCAACAATACAGCGATCCAAGACAATTCCAAAGGGCTCATGGTAAAAAATGTTATCAACCTTCATAGAAAGAACTGATGGCATCTTAATGCAGACTAAAGAATATTGTTTTTCACTTTATTTGTGTGTGTGTTTTTTGGTTGATGTTTTCTTTTACAACATGACTTATGGAAGTGTTTTGTGTGATTGCACATATATAACCTATATCAAATTGTACACCACCTCACAGAAGGGGGAATGAAAGGTGGAAGGGAGAGAATTTATAACCCAAAATTTTATAAAATAAATTTTAAAAATTTTTTTTACTTGTAATTGGGAAAAATAGAATATCCATTTACTGCTACTGCAAAAAAAAAAAAAAAAGAGAGAAGGAAACAAAAGAAAAAACCACTTACCCTATTTCAGGAGGGGAGTAGTGGGGAACTGGTATCTGGGGGAATTGAAGGACATGGACTCATGGAGGAAAGTTTGAGGTAAATGAGGTAACCAGGGGAAAGATAAATAGATCAGTAGTGGGCTGAAAACCACACAGACAAGAGGAGGGGTCCTACCAATGGAGCAGTGTCTTCTCTGATACTTGCAGTAATTAACATTGTGCTAAGAATGAGGTGGAATGGACAAAGGGAATCTGTAAGGCAAGCTTTACAACGCAGTTGCAGAAACTGCACAGAGGGGAAAGCCTAGAATGGAGATTGCAGAAGTTTTGCTTCCAAGACGAACACAGAGAATAGAGAGGGACAAGATAATTATAGGTGCCATGAACTAGAGGGACTAGAGTAGACAGAAACGATGGATAATGAAGAGAGTGAAAGAAATTTTCTCTGAAAAGGGGCACAAAAAGATGAAATTTTAACAAATGAATAGGACTAGATGAAGAAGAAGAGAGGAAGCGGGAACCTACATGACTGAGATGAAGAAAAGGGAAGAATTAAATAACCAGATAAAAGAAGAAAAGAAAAAAGAATAAGCAAAACTCCAAAGAGAAAGTGGTAACAAACAGGAGGAGGCCATGAGAGGTGAGAGGAAGAGAGTCAATTTTTATTTTTTTAAATATTTTTTTAGATTTATTTTTAACACAGTTTATAACAGAACAATTCAAACTTTTGGTTAGGTGACACATCTTTTTAAAGCATTTACAATATGGACCAAAAAAGAATTTTTTTTAAACATTAACCAACTGAGACACAGATAATATTTATATTGCTAACTTCACAAGCTCTTAACCTACTAGTCTCCACAATATTACTAAGAATTAAAGGACCCTAACTTAATGTTGTTGGTCTAAACTCCTATGTCTAATAGCTTAATTTTAGACAACCTCGGATGTTCCCCTGCCCATAATCTATAATTGAATAGATCTGGTATTAAGCTTACAAATCTTTTGACTATAGGAAATTGTCACCAATAGTAAGGATATTGTAGGGATACAATATCTCCCCAACTTCATGTCAACCCTAGGCAGGATTAGACTATCCACTTGCATTCAGTCAGGCTTAAAGTCTGCCAGGTGTCAGTGGGGAAATTGAGTCAGGAGAATCCTACCTCAGCCCAGGCTGAACAGCCACTCTCCCACCCTTCCCATGAGATCACCTTTCGCAGTTTATACCAGCATCTCACTGGCTTACTGGCATCATGTATTGGAAGCTCATACTGTCTTTCTTGCTATCCATACCTGGAGTTAGACTCAGAAGAACAGTCACTTAATAGTCCCATAGCATCTAAAAATGGCAAGTTCCAATAACCAGGTTTCAAATATGATTATAATTTCACTTTGGCTAAGGAACATCTTTTGAGGGAAGTCTTAAGTGGCTTACATGCCTTTCCATATGTATTTTAGCTCCTGGCTAAGTAGAAATCTTAAAATCAAATTTACCATTAAAACCTTAACTTTTCCATCAATGCCAAATTTTACCCCAGGTTACCTTCCTTTAGGAAATTTAGACTGAAATTCTTTTCCCCAAACTAAAGATGTTATTGATTTATTCTCAGTAATTAATTCAGTCTATTGTTTTAATACTAATTGCTTTTACCTCACTTTGTAACATGTCCAATTTTCCTCCCCATCACTCCTCTACCCCCGCTTCCTAAAACCTTGCATTCTGATTACTCCTGTCCTCAATGTCCCCTCCCCTCCAACACACCTCACCCCTTTCCTATCCCTATCTTTTCTCTTTTCTTGCAGGGCAAGATGAATTTCCATACCCCTATCCCTGTAGTTCTTATTTCCCAATTATATGCAATAGAAATTCTCAACATTTGTTTTTCTAATATTTTGAATTCCAACTTCTCTTCTTCCCCACCTCCCTTTCCAGCCCCACTGAGAAGGAAAGCAATTCAATACAGACTAAATATGTGTTGTTTTGCAAAAGACTTCCATAGTAATCATGTTGTATAATACTAATTATATTGCTCTCTGACCTACACTATCCCTCCTTATTTTCCCCCCTATAACTGACCTTGTCCCTTCTCAAAAGTGTTTATTTCTAGTGACTCCCTTCTCCCATTTGCCCTCTCTTCTAACATTCCCCTCACCCCACTTGTCACCCACCTCCTCTCCTACTTTCCTGTGGTGTGATATAAATTTTCATATCAAATTTAGTGAACATGTTATTCCCTCCTTCAGCCACATGTGGAGAGAGTAGCTTCATTTTTCCCCTCTCCCCTTCTCCCTTTTCTCCTCCATTGAATAAGATTTTTCTTATCTCTTTTATGAGTTATAGCCTGCCCCATTCCATTACTCCCTTTCTCTTCCCAGAATTTTCTTCCTTCACCCCTTAATTTTTATTTTATTTTATTTGTGTGTGTATATGTGGATATCATCTCTTCTGATATAACACACCCTGTACTCTCTATGTGTATGTGTGTGTGTCTGTATGTACAATCTCTCCTACTACCCAAATACTGAGAAAAGATTCAAGAGTTATATTTTCTTTCCACATAGTAATGTAAACAGTTCAGCTTTAGAGAGTCTTTTATGATTTTTCTTTTCTGTTTACCTTTTCATGCTTCTCTTGATTCTTGTCTTGAGAAGTCAAATTTTTAATTACAGATCTGGTCTTTTCTTCAATATGAAATCTTGAAAGTCATCTATATCACTGAATGACCGTTTTTTCCCTTGAAGTATTATATTCAGATTTGCTGTGTAGGTGATTCTTGGTTTCAATTCCAGTTCCTTTAACTTCTGAAATATCCCACTCCAAGCCCTTCAACTGCTTAATGTTGAAGCTGCCAGATCCTGTGTTATCCTGATTGTATTTCCACAGTACTCAAATTGTTTCTTTCTAGCTGCTTGCAGTATTTTCTCCTTGATCTGGGAACTCTGAAATTTGGCCACAATATTCCTAGGAGTTTCTCTGTTCGGGTTTCTTTCAGGAGGTGATTGGTGAATTCTTTCAATATCCATTTTGCCCTCTGATTCTATAACATCAGGGCAGTTTTCCTTGATCATTTCATGGAAGATAATGTCTAGGCTCTTTTTTTGATCATGGCTTTCAAGTAGCCCAATAATTTTTAAATTATTTCTCCTGGATCTATTTTCCAGGTCAGCTGTTTTTCCAATGAGTTGCTTCACCTTATCTTCCATTTTTTCAAATTTTTGGTTTTGTTACGAACTTCTTGGTTTAACTCATAGTCATTTGTTTCCCTGGACTCAATTCTCTCTTTCAACGAATTATTTTGTTCAGTGAGCTTTTGAACCTTCTCCTCCATTTGGCTAATTTTGCTTTTTAAAGCCTCCTCCTCATTGGCTTTTTGGACCTCTTTTTCCAATTGAGTTAGCCTCTTTTTAAAGCTGATATTTTCCTCAGCATTCTTTTGGTTCTCATTTAGTAAGCTGCTGCTTGTTTTTTAAGGTCTTCTATTGCCTGAGCCAAGTTTAAGTCCCCTTTGGAGGCAGGGCCCTTGACTTCCTCTGACAGTATGCCTTGTTCTTCCTCATCTGAAAGGATGGGGGGAGACACCTGTTCCCCTAGAAAGTAACCTTCTATGGTCTTATTTTTTTTTCCCTTTTCTGGGCATTTTCCCAGCCAGGGACTTGACTTCTGAGTTTTCTTTCCACCCCCACCTGGCCTCCAGGTCTGCCTAGCCAGTGCTTGGGGTCTGAGAATCAAATGCTGCTTCCCAGCCTCAGGGCTTTGGGCTGGAGTGGGGCTGCTATTCAGTGTGAGATTAAGTTCAAGTGCTCAGGTGCGGGCAGGGCCACCACATGGGACTCAGTTCCCTCAGGGGGTTTATGAGGAGACCTTCAACAATGGATCAGGGCTCCTGCCTGCTTGGGGAGCCCTTGTCTGCCACAGCCCCCGCTGCTGCCTCCTGAGGGGGCCTGAGTTATGGGGAGACCCCACTCCCCTCTGGACCAGCCATAGAGACCCTCTCACTGACCCTTGTCACCTGTGGGTGGAGGGACCTGCGTGGGCACTGGAGATTCTTTCCCTGAAGCCTGTTTGGATCTGCTCCTCTCGGTGCCTCATGGCCAAGGCAGGGCTGGGCTCGGCTCCAGGTCCGGGGCACAACAGACCTTTTGCGTCAGGTTTTCAGGTCTCTCTGGAATAGCAATCTTGTCCGCTCCATTGTTCTGTGGCTTCTGCTGCTCCAGAATTTGTTGGGAGTTCTTCTTTACAGATATTTTATGGGCTGTGGGTTCAGAGCTAGCATATGTGTGTCTTTCTACTCCACCATCTTGGCCCTCTCCCCCTCCCCCCCTCGTCAACCTTTAGTTTCAAAGGTATCTTGCTGATGTGGTTCTTTGTGGTGTTCCTTCTGTTCTCTGGATTTTTTTTAAAAAGGCACCTCAATACCTCCTTCTTTAACTTTTTTCCTACCGCTATCTCCCTTCCCCCTACCATCACTACTCCATCACACCCAGTAAAAAAAAAAAAAAGGTTACCAAGACTTTGCAACAAATATGCAAAGTCAACAAAACTCATTCTCACACTAACTGTATGCAAAAATGTATGTCTCATTCTGTAACCTGAGTCTATTAACTCAGTCAAGAGAAGAATAGCAGGCTTCCTCTTCTGTCCTCTGGAATCATAGTGGGCATTGCATCAGTCAGAGTCCTCAAGTTTTTCAAAGTTGTTTTTCTTGATAATGTCGTTACTATATATATATATACAGTTGTTTTTGCTCTGCTCACTTCACTCTATATCAGTTCATCAAAGTTTTCCCAGATTTCTCTGAAACTGTCCCTTTCATTATTTATATCATAATAACATTCTATTACATTCATATACCATAATTTGTTTATCCATCCCCCAATAGATCATCAACTCTTCACAATTCTTTGCTACTGCAAAAAGAGCTGGTACATTTTTGGACATGAGTCTTTTTCTTCTTGCTTCATTTCTTTGTAGTATATATGCCTAGTAGTGGTGTAGTAGGGTCAAATGGCATGTATAATATCTTTACCACAATTCCAAATTCCTTTCCAGAATGGCTAGATCAATTGATAGCTCTGTCAGCCTTTAATGTTATTTCTACTGATAGATAACACTCTATTTCTAATACTGATAGTGTGGAGGACACTGGAGAAGAAAACTTTCTTTTCCACATCTTTAATACTAGTGGCTGCTGAAAAGCCTGTGTCTACTGCATTTGCTTTCCAGTGAAAGTTGATTAGACGCTGATGTTAGAGGTGGTGGGGATAGCAGGTGCCTTCTCCTAAATGGTTGCTCACCTTGGTGAGATGTTGGGTTTGAAACAAGACCAGTTTATAGAGTACACTGCATTTTCCAGTACTGTGGGTCTTGGACTGTCTCCACTGGGGTCAAAGGAAAGGTGATAGTCAAGATGAGTGTGGTGGTTTGATTTGCATAACACATGCTACCTCCTATGTCTCCATGAAAATGCTTTGCTGATTTAAGTAGATTGGTCTGCCTGCCCCGGAGATGGCAAATGATCAACAATTGGTGATGATGGAAAGGACAATGAACCCTTTTCCTATAAGAGTTGGGACCCTTGATAATGACTGTGATGGCTGGGTTAGAAGTAGGGCTGGTGGTCTGCTAAGGCTATTCCCAGAGATACTGAGCTCAAGGTCCTGACCTATCTGTACCAGGGACCAAGGAGAGGTAGATCTTCCAGTTGGACAGTGATCTGGGTTCAGCTTAAATTGACAGAATGGTGTACATTGAACTGCATTTGGGCAACTATATAAAGCACTTTCTTTTTTAAAATTTATTTATTTTTAATATTTTTTTTTAATTTTGAGTTCCAAATTCTCTCCCTCCCATCCTTCCCCTAACCCATTGTGAAGACAAGAAATATGACGTCAATTATAAATGTGAAATCAAGGTAAACATATTTTCATAGCAGCCGTGTTGCAAAAAATAAAGGCAAGAAAAATAAAATAAAAAAAAGTTATGTTTCAATCTTCATTCAGACTCCATCAGTTCCTTCTCTGGAGGTGGATAGCATTTTTCAACATAAGTCTTTCAGAATCCTCTTAGACTGTTGCATTGATCAGAATAGTCAAGTCATTCACAGAGGACCATCATACAATATTGCTGTTACTATATACAATGTTCTCCTAGTTCTGCTCACTTCACTTTGCATCAGTTCATGTAAGTCTTCCCAGGACTCCGCCTTCTTTCTTCAGCTCGAGGAGAACCCAGGCTTAGGAGTGAGATGGGGCAAATCATTTAGTCACTTTGGGGCTCAGCTCTGCCTCTAAAACGTGTCCTTTCTGTCCCTAAATCAGTGATGCTGGGACTCCTTAAAGGAACATCTATAATATCTGAGTCAGTGAGTTAAGGTATGTTTTCCGTACCTTTTTTTTCCCCAGAAACTTCATCAACTTTAAGGTTTGGTTTTCATTTGACTTCTCTACATAAGGGGTTAGGAGTACAAGAAAACAAGACTGGATTTGCCTTAAGCAGAATCCTATGATCCCAGGAAACTTTGTTTTGTTTTGTTTTTTGTCACTATGAACATCATTGGGCATCCAGGTTCTGGCATGGTTGTTATGAGAGAAAAATGTCTTAGTCTGGGATGACATAGTCTCCTCACACTCCTAAACACTTCCTTTTTCTTGTGGCCATCACATCTGTGTTTTGGGCTGTATTTCCACCCTTCCCCCCTAGTTTGGAAGGTACTTATTTTATTTTCTCTCTTCTCTTGCTCTCTGGAAAAAGCACATAGTAAGTCTTCCTTCCACTTTATCCAGTTTTTGCTGCTAAACACTGGAAAAACAAGGAGTTGGTAAACTAAGAAAAAATTGATGAATTTATCTGTCTTGTCACTTAATCTCTCTCCTGCATGCCAAGCAATGCAGTTTAAATATGGCACTTTAAGATTTACCCAGCCTTTTCCTGACAGGAGTCTTGTGAATTCTACAAATATTATTCTTTTCATTTTACAGATGATGAAATCGAAGCTAATAAGAGGATAATACCAAAACCATGTTTAAAACCTTGGTCTTGACTCCAGGTCCAATACTCCAGGTACTCACATACCTCTCTCCTCCTCATCTTCTAGATCTCAGCACCAAGTATGATTTGCAGAAATCATAACTAAGAACTCAAGTCTCTAGATTTGTACAGAATAGATTCAGTCTCACAAATCCCTCTCAGATGCTTAATGATTTCCACCCAAGAATCCCACTCTGAGAACATCAGAATTTGACTCATTTTGTCCCCAGGGTCAGAATGTACTTCATACTTAGGTCTCTACACGCAAAGTAAAAGGACTCTTAGTTCAGAGGATTTGATTGGAACTTTCCCAGGTGCAGTTTGTTGAGAAAGCCTGGCAGGTTCCATACTAAGCCCCCCTCCTCCTTTGGACAGAGGTCATCTTGGATAATTTCTCTGCACAGACCATGCATGAGAGAAGCTTAGAGTTGGAACCAAGTCCTGTACATAAAAATATAGCTACTAATATGTAAATCCACCAGAGATGGCCATGGCACAAAGAGCCCAGATAACTTTTGGGACATATACCCCTTCATCTCCAACCTTTACCCAGAAACCTGGGAAACCACTGAACAGCCCAGTAGTTGACATCATCTGTCTTCTACAAGCATGACTGCAAGAATAATATTCAAGTCAATTTGATAAACTTATCTTAAGTACCTAATATATTCAGAGTTGCTTCTTCTTGCTATGCCAGGAAAAGTAGAAGTAGAAGACTAGGAAAGACAACCTGAGGAGCACAAGATGCACAAATGATTTTACTACATAATATTATGCATAAGTGCATTACAGTTTTGTTTTTAAAATGTGCTTGGTGATGTTTCAGTGGGAATGACTTCATGGAGGATATGGCAGTTAAGTTGACTTTCATTGGTAGGAGAATCTAAAAGGCAAAGAAGGGAAGGGAGAACATTCTAGGCATATGGAATAGAATAAATAAAGACAAAGAAGTAAGAAAGTATGATGCATAGACAGTGATCAATGAGCAATCCTCCTTAACCTTAGTGATTCCCTTTGAAATAATCAACATTTTTTCCTACATATATATTGTTTGTTCATTGTTCTTTTCATGCTGACTCATTACACTGAGTTTCTTGAGGGTAGGAACTGTTTTTTCCTTTATATGCTCAGCACTTTGCATGGTGACTGGCACATAATAGGCACTTAATAAATGCTTGTTGATAATCTGGCAAAGAAGAAAATTTAATCTGTTGTAAGGCTATTTCCTCACAATTGAGGTTACCCCAACATGACTAAGTCAATAAGTTGTAGGCCAAAGTGACTTATATAGTCTTTAGACTAAGTAACCAAGTGACCAGAGTCTGCCTAAGGAATTAGTGGGTTCCCCCTCATGGAAGTTTTCAAGGAGAGTTTTATTAGACATGTTGTGGAGGGAATTCTTGTTGAAGTTAGCCTGGTTTAACCTGGAGGGCTTCTGAGGTCCCTTCTAGCACTGAGGTTCTATGCTTCTGAAAGTTTAAACCTTATGTCAGGGAGAGCAACTGAAAAATTCTGAGCAAAGAATTTCTACATACAAAGAAAGAGTCTTTTTTTTTCTTTTCAGATTGCTTTATTTAAGAGTTGGGAGATGAAAGAGATGTGGAATTAAACAAACTTCCCAACTTCTCTCCCACCCATTCCTCTCAAAAAAAATCTGTTTATCAGTCTTGGAAATATTGATCCCATCCTTCCCTGTTCCTAGACACCCCCAGGATACAGAGAGCTTAATCGTGCAGCTCCCAGACCTTAAAACAATTTATTGGGGTCCTCATCTCTGGTCTCTCACCTCCTCTGCCCAAGGATGGGCTTAGCCCTTCGGCTTGAATGCATGGTAGAGCCCAGAAGGGAGAGAGGAAAATGCATCCCCTCTGTGAAAGGAGCTGAGGAATAGAGAGTGGTGAACTGAGGACCCCCATAACTGGGATGACTGAGTGGAGGGCTGGAGCAAGGGGAAAAGGCATAAGGTCACCAGGGAAGGAACCAACTGCCTCAAAATCCCGTCCAGGTGAGTTGCTACTGCTGCGTTTGCCCTTCTGGCACCAGTTACAGAACCAAACCCAGACAACATCTTTCTCATGGCCCAGTTCCTCGGCAATATTGCTGTTGTGCTGAAGTGTGCGCTTGGGGCACTGGGGAAACATGGTTTCCAGGTTTCCCCGAACTCCATTCTCAGTGCTTATACGCCTCCTCTTTCTGGCTTGTTGAAGGACTGTCTCAGCCTTGCCCAGCTCCTCAAGGTGGTCATTACCATCTGCAGCTTCTAGCCACTTCTGGAGGAGCGGTCAGAGCTTACACACGTTCTTGAAGCTGAGCTGCAGTGCCTCAAAGTGACAGATGGTGGTCTGGCTAAAATCCTTGCCAAAGAGAGCCCCCAAGGTGATGCCCACATCAGCTTGGGTATAACCCAGAGTGATTATCTTCCACCTTAGCTCCTTGGCAAACTGCTCCAGTTCCTCAGGAGAAGAGGTCTCCTGTGGCTGCTCATCTCCACTCTCCACTGGCCCAATCTGGGTGACTTGAGCACTGGCAGGGCTCTGAGGAACTGCCCTTGGAAGGGCTCTCTACCCCAGGGACTGCAATCTCCTGAGCAGCCTGAGCTATCACTCCCACATTGGGCTGAGGTTCACAGTGGACACCCCCTCCCCACATATGGCACAAGGGATGATATGGGGACATTCCCCACCCATCAGGTCCTGGCCCTATTCTAGGCCCAAAGGTGGGCCTTGAAAGCCGGACCAATTCCATGTAGGTTCTGAACCTCCGAACCTCCGGCCCAGTCACCCCTGTGGTGATGAGAAATATTCAGGAGCCTGGTATCCAACCATAGGGAAGCAGGACACCCTGACCCGAGGTTTCTGAGTCATTTTTTTCTTGTCTGCTTTCTTTCACAAAGTGACTATCACTACATATGTATATCCTATATGGAATTACTTGCCTTCTCAGTGAGGGGAGGAGGAGGAAGGGAGAGAATTTGGAATTAAAAGTTTTTAAAATGAATGTTATCATTTGTTTGCACATGTAACTGGGGGAAAATAAAATACTAAATAAAAGCTTAAAAAAAGAAGGAAAAGAGCGACAGAAAAACATTGAATTGTTGAAAATTGTATTAACCAAATTAGAATTTTTTTTGTCCAAAGACATTGCTTGATAGTTAGATGTTTAGATTAACCAAAACACAAATGTTCTTTGGCTTCCTGTAATTTCCATTCTAAGACAAACACAATGACAAGGACATAGAGATACACAGTAGTAACAAAAATCGAGAAACAAAACAGGCTTCCATGCAGGGCAGCTATAGGGCATTGTTGTTTATTCAAAGCCCTTAAAACAGGAATTCTCTTTGAAATTTTACTTTTGTACTTTGAAGGGGATAAGGAAGAAACATTTCCATAAACAAAGTGGAAAAGAAACAGGGATTTCTACATGAAACTGCAAATCTCTATATAGAGTCTGCTTTTCTTAAAAGTATATAATAAATTCAACATGTTACTTTAAAAAAAAATGAGTCTAGGCAAACTCAAGTAGAAAGAGAAAGATACAGAAATGGGATTACTTTTTCGGAGGCTTTGGGTGTGTAGTGAAAGGTAGGGGGGGTGCTCTTTATGAGAGTATGAAGGTAGAATCCATAGGACTTAACATTTCTTCTTGTATTTTGTTTCACACATGTGCAAAAGACTGTGTTAAGTGTTGAGTGAGTGAATGGATGTGAGTGGTAAGGAAGAGAAACAAATGGAAAATAATGCTAAGGTTTTAAAGCCACTTATTGAAAGTTCTATTTCAAGAAAAGAAAAATCAGTAAATGTGATACACACATGTACATAAAGTATACTAACCTCAGTTCCCACAGGTCCCAGACTCAGGATCTTAGTATTTTCAAGTGTCTCAGACCTAAGCTGAGAAATGTTTTCCTGCAAGTTACTGTAGGGAAGCCATCAGAGGAATCCCAGAGAGATCAGCTTCAGTCAATGTCTACCTCCCAGTTCCTTCCCTTCCACTGACTTTGTTGTCTCCAGCTGATAATTCCTTATGTTGTGCTTACCAGTTGTCATTCTCACCTCAGTGATTGGAAGACTTGCTGCTCTGCTATTAGAGCTTAAAACTGCACTAATTTTTTTTATACACTTCGTATAAGAACAATGTTCAAAATATTAGTAGAACTTTGCCTTTGTTGGCATATGGCTAGCCTGTTTTGTGCCTTGCTTGATAATAGTAGAGGATTGTTGACCTAGAGGTAGCTATAGTCGCAGATGTAATTGTGTGAGACCCAAAAACAAATGAACCCTGCTCCCAAAAGTGACCCTCAAACATTTTTTTTAAGTTCCTGATATTTTCTTAGCTGTAAGGTGAAGAGTTTGGCAGATAATCTCTCAGAGCCTTATCAGCTCCAAATCCTATGACCTATCTTTATTTAGCTCATTTGCTTTTCTTTTAATTTTATTTATTAATTATTGTTTTCAACATTAACTTTCACAAGATTTTGAGATCCAAAGTTTCTCCCCATTTCTCCCCTCCCCTACCCGAAGACAGCATGCATTCTGATTACCCCTTCTCCTAATCTACCCTTCCTTCTATCACACACACACACATACACCCCCGTCTCTTATCCCCTTCCCTTCTATTTTCCTGTAGGGCAAGATAGATTTTTATATCCCATTGCCTGTATATCTTATTTTCCGGTTGCATATAAAAACAATTTTTAACATTCGTTTTTAAAACTTTGAGTTCCACATTCTCTCCCTTCCTCCCTCTCCATCCACCCTCTTTGAAAAGGCAAGCAATTCAATATAGGATATATATATATATACACACACATAAATATATGTAGTTTTGTAAAACACATGTAGTTTTGCAAAACACTTCCATAATAGTCATGTTGTGAAAGACTAACTATATTTCCCCTCCATCCTGTCCTGCCCCCCATTTATTCTATTCTGTCCTTTGACCCTGTCCCTCTTCAAAAGTGTTTGCTTCTGATTACTCCCTCCCTTCTATCATCCTCCCCTCTCTTATCCCCTTCCCCCTACTTTGCTGTAGGGTAAGACAGTTTCCATACCCAATTGAGTGTGTATGGTATCCCCTCCTTAAGCCACTCATTTGCTTTTCTTACCATGGTAAGTCAAGTTCTGTTTCACTTGATCCTCTTGGATGATGTAACACAGTAGAAACAACTGACTTTCATGGGCTTTATATCAAGTTGCAAGGCAAGCACCTATTTGCCTCTTCGTTGTCCCACCTGGTCCCCCAAGATACATCCGTAGACACGAGTGAAAACCATAGAATCTGAACTGCAGAGGTTATTTTGGATAAAGAGATGGCAGAAATAGCCACATGTAGCAGTGGAAATGAATATTGGAATAAGAAGCAGAAGACCCGAGTTTAATCTCAGTTCTTTATATTCAATTTCTTTATATTATTTTTACATATTCTTTATATTCAGTTCAGTTCAAAGGTGACCTTGGACAAATGACTTCACCTCTCTGAGCTTCAGTTTCCTTTAACGGTGATTGCTATAAAATGAGCATCATAATATTTGTACTAACCACCTCACAGGACTGTTGTGAGGATTAAATGAGATAATGTATGTGAAAGCATTTGGAAAGCTAGCAAATATATTCCCAATACTCTAGTGATTATATTGTGAAATTTACTGTGATTTCATTGATGTGAGTATTCCCTTCAGAGTATAACTTTTCATGCTTTCCTATCTTGTGTGACTCTTATCCATGCCCTTCCTTACTCAGCCCAGGGGTCCACTCAACATGCTGGGGGCCTTCCTTGCATTCTCTTCACATTGCATAGAAGCCAGTGTTGCAGCACACAGTTGCGGCCATGCTTATAGGCTGTCCCTCACTCTTGTTGCAATCCTGACTGATTTGGAGGATCTCAGAATGTATAAGGAATCCCTCTTCAACTTGGACCCTGCCCTAGATCTCCTCTATGACAATGACATTCAAAGTCATCCTAATGGCATTTAAGAATGAAACTAGATGAACACGTGAAAGGCAGAAAAGATCTGTGTGGATCTTTATAACAAGTTTACTCATTTGCAAATAACAAGTTTTAAATTTCAACATACTTCTTGGTCCCCTCTCCCAGCTGTTAGTTGGTTTGTGTTAACAGTGGCTAAAAGTTCCTTTTAGTATTATCATCAGAAACAAATCAGGAAGGTAAATCTGCAACAATGAAAATCAAAATGTTCATAAAGCAGAATAGAAATGTTTTGTTCTTTTTCCAATGTTTTGTGTTGATCTGAATTATTATGTTCTTCCTTTGAGAAATAACTTTATCTGAACATATTTGGAATATATATGCATTTCTCATAATGGATAATTTTGTGGCTTTTGTGTAACATAGGATTATTTCCTTTATTTCAGCTCCCCTTCTTTGTTCTGCAAGGAAATGTATAAACAAACTCAAAGTTTTGTAGCAACTTAATTTTTAAATTTTATTGCTTTGACCAAAAAGTTTCACATTTGTCCTGTGAAGTATATTAACCTCCAAATTGTTAAAAAGTTTATTTTGTTTTCTAAAAAAGTTGCAAATCTACATTCAGTTGCATATAAAAATCAGTTACAAATCATACCCTTAAAAATAGTCATTAAAAATGTAAAATAGCAAATATTACACTACAGAGTATTGTAGGATCAAATCCATAGCATAGTGATCTATATTTAAACAACCATTATGCCCAAAATAGCATCCCATATAGACAGTGAGAGAAGTAGGGCTGCACTGCAATAGACAGCATGTATCTGTAATATTAGTATTTGATGACTTCCTATGATCAAATTTTCCCACTAATTTGAAGATTTGTAGGATAAAACAAATTCTCATATAATATAACAAAACAAGAAGATAACCAATATGAAAACTCTGCATTATACCAAAAGCCTAAGATAAACATTTAAAGTCAAAACTTTTCTTTGTAAATAATACTGCAGATTTCTGTTTATCTTAGATCTAGCTTTTGAGTTAAACAAAGGCATAACTAAAAAAAATAACTTTCATCCAAGCATGTTCTATGCCAGTTACACATCAGAGGTTCCAATGTTTGGTGTCATTAGGTAAGAAGACTCAGTTGCCCCTTGAACACACAAGCTAGTAGTAATAGTAACAGTCGTATTAACTAGTTAAGTTAAAACATGAGGGAACAGATTTGGAAAGCCTGCAATGTCTATGCTCATGGAATGTGTAGTATGTGGAATGCATACACAACCCTTCACTTAGTCATTGTTTGCACTAGGTAAAGGAATGTGAGCTCCTTGAGGGCAAGAACTGTCTTTTGCTTTTCTTTGTTTCTCCAGAGCCTAGGCCAGTGCCTAGCACATACTAGGTACTTAATAAATGCTTACTGACTGACCTCTAAAGTTTGTGAGACAACCCAAGGAATTAGATACCAACAATTGTCAAAGCTGTTGAAACAGTCAGCAACAATTCTTAGCAATCACTAACCTGAAAGCTACTGGCCATTATTCTTAAACTTGCTGCAGTTCTCACTAATCAAAGGGTCAAAGGACAGGTGGCAAACGATGCTATCAATGGGAACTTAAATATAAATCGTATAAATACACCTCCTGTCCCAGGGGAAAGCCAAATTTGTTCAAGTTTTGGGAATTAGTACTAAAGTATTTTTAATTCCTTCTTGATAATATATTTTTAAAGGGATATAGAAAACCAAGGAAATAATTTCACAAGCCCACAGTTACAGAGTACCTTTCTTCAACTTTAGTTGCACTAAAGTACCAAATTTGTACCAACAGGTTATCAGCCTTGGTTGATATCCATGCATAGGGCTTTTTTCTTGGCAGTCATTCATTTGAGCACCATTTGGCTACAAAAAAAATCATACATCGCTTTTTCAAATATTCATATAGAGATTCTGTGAGTGTCAGAAGTTTAAAGCTAATGAAAATTACATAGTAATCTATACATATCTAGAAATGGATAATAGTTTGCAGCTGAAACTTCCCTCAAGTCTAACAGGTGGGAATATATAATGCAATACAATGATACACTTAGTTAAAATAGTAATTTGTAACACATATGCTTAACTTTATGCTACTATACAGAGTAAAATATTTTTAAAAGAACGTTAAATTCAGCACCAAACTTAATTTAATCTCTCTTTGGTGAAAAAAGTTCATCATTCATAAGCCAAGGGCACAGTGAAAATAAAAGCCTAGAGGATTATTTTTTATTCTGTTTTTGCAGAGAAATCCTTTAAAATATAAATAAGTTAATGCCAAGTGTATTGGAAAGGTAGTCCTTTGGATCCATCACTGACAAGTTATTAAATGTACCAGAGGAATTTTTTAAAAGTCAAGAAAAGTATACAGGATTTTTGTTTAAATATTTTAACACATTTACAAATAATTGACAGAAACCCTCTTTATATCATATCACCTAAAAATCACTAATCAGATGCTCTGAGATGTTTGCACAGAACTAATTGGAATTGAAACAGATTCATTTTTAATAATATACATTCTTAGTAAAGTACTTTAATGAAGGAAACCTTTATCTTTTTTGTCCCATTCATGCTGAAAGATGAGAAGAATTCTTTAATTAGATTGATTAATTAAATTGGGTAATTCCCACCACCTGCACAAATGCAACATGCTTACCAATTGTATTTTTTTTAAGGCACCAGGAATAAAGACATTCATTGCCATGATTCCTGGCCCACCTAGGAAAAGGGAGTTTACTTCCCAAAGGGAGACCCCAAAGTGATCAATAAGGCACAACCATGGTCACTTACTTTCTGTTCTTTTAACAAAGCATAACAAATCACCAGGTGTAGTCGGTACTAACAGTTTTCTCATTGGCAATACATTTTTATAAATGAGTCACTAATACATTATGTTCATTGGTTAGCTCTGTCCTTCAGTTAATTTTGAAGGCCATTCCTTTCCTTACCCTTATTTTCATTTGCCAAAATGGGTCAGTTACTAACACTCATAAAACACAGGGTACTGACATTTGGGAGACTGTAATGGCATGCATACCCTTTCCACATTTCTTAAACTATCCAACAAAAGGTGAAACTCTCTTTATGAATCTCTTCTAATGAAGTCAAATCTTATGAAATAGTGTCAGCTTGATTCTGTAAGCTGAAGTAGTCAATGATTGTCAGAAAAGGTTGTATTTAAGTCCCAACAGCTTTCTAAACTTGTAAGAAAAAGTATTTTAACGTACTAGTTCAACTTTCAGAAATGAGGTAAATTTATATTCTTTCCTAATGTTAGTCTTTGGGACAGCTAGGTAGCACAGTGGATAGAGCAGGGTTCCAGGAGTAAGGAGAACCCGAGTTCAAATTAGACCTCAGACACTTGACACCAACTAGCTGCGTGGTTCTGGGCAAATCACTTAACCCAGATTACCTTGCCAAAAAAAAAAAAGTTCTAATGTTAATCTTTAAAATGCTAATCATAAGGCATTCTTTATCTCCAGAGATCTGGTAAAATGAGACTAGAAAAGGGGATTTTATCAGACTTTCCTGAATATGTCCTTCGACAACCATAAAAGCACATTTCTAAAAAGAGCAAATTTTCCATGTTCTTTGCAAAACCAAAGCTTATGTTTTATTTTCTAAGAATCAAGTTTTAAATCAAATTTGCACAACAAAACTGTGACACTGAATATTTTCACGGATCTTTATTTTCTCAGGAAGAGCTATCTAGCATCTGTCAACGTATAATTATGCAATTTGGATGCCAGCAATGAAAATAGCTATGCATTCCCTTTTGTTGCTGCAAAATATAAGGCAAATCAACATTTTCTCTGAATCAATTTCCCACAAAGCACTAGCCTCTAATATCTATATAGATATATAATGCCAAGTAATGTGCTATTTCTCTCAGAGGTGACTATAAAACTACAAACTGAAAATCAAATAGTCCTAATTCCTGCTATCAGCATCACTGCTTTTGGCTGCCAGAAACATTCTAAATCTTGGCCACTGGCCATTCAAAAATCTTCTTTGCCAATACAACTGTTGACCCAAAAAGCAATGCTTGTAATCACTTACCAAACTACTAATGCAGTGAAATGTTCTCTGGAGGATTAAGTGAGTGCTATGTTACTATCTGAATTTTAAAAAAATGCAGATAATGCTTTGTTGTTGTTAGTACCACAGCAGGGGAAGCCTTCGTGATTGGTTGGTAACTCTAACATAGACACCACAACTCTTTCAAATTATACTTAAAACTCCTCTTTTGAAAAGTATTTTGTTTTAATCAGTCAAGATACACCTTTGTAACCTCCCAACCTAGCCATAATTGAGAACACAAGAAAACAAAATCAATTGCCCTTCTGTTCCTTGAAAACCAACTTCTAACATAATAGAATTGCCCTCCAGTTTCTATGCCAGTAACACTGAAGGTTCAAGTATTACAAATGAACATATTTCTTTTTAAAATTCAAAACCAGTTAAAGCTTCATTTAAAATTATTTTTCTATTATGAAAGAGTTACTAAAGCCTTAAGCCAACTTGTACATTCACAATTTGTTCTTCTAAAAAATGAGTGAGTTGATGCTAATAATATATTAGGGTCATCCATTCACTGTGGATTTTAGCATAAGCTACACTCACCTAGGATCCTATTCAAGGGAATTTTGTGGCTGATATAGTCAAAGTTCATCATTCTAAGGTGTTACCATGTCAAACCCTAAGTAGACAAGGTTATAGATCATAGGACTGGGACCAGTTCCCTCATTTAACAGATTAGAAAAGGAAGACTCCAAAGTTTAAGTGATGCATTGCCCAAGGTTACATACATGTAACTAGTGTAGAACTCAGTTGTAACCAAGGTCCCACCCACATCTGATTTCAAATACAGTACTCTTTCTTTTACATTAGGCAATTTCTCATAGTGAGGTTGTAATGGGATATAATCATTGATGTGAGACTTGCAAAGCACTTTACAGACATTATCTAATTTTATTCTCACAATTCCTAAGTAGATACATTTTACAGATGAAGAACCTGAGGCACATAGAGAGTAAGTGAATTGCCCAGGGTCACAAGGTTAATAAGTGTACGAGGCAAGACTGAAACTCAGATCTTCCTGAATCAAACTCTGGTAGTATATCCACTGTGCCATCCTAGTTTCCTGCTCTATCAGGTTGCCTCTCATAAGGAGGCTAAGATGGGATATAAGAATTAAAAGCACTATAGGAAAATATTTGCACGAAGAGCTTATCTTCCAGTCTATTTTCTCACTAAATGTATCATGAAATGTTGAAACTATTTTACTTTGAAATATTTTTTTAAAATATTAATAAATTGAATATCTTATATCATCAATAAAAAACATGTTGACAACCTCATTTTTTCTTTCCCCCAGACAGCTTAATGGTTTAATATTAGAATTTCTTTAATCATAAGACCAGTTTATATAGATCATTCTTATCCATTTCAATTCTCCATAAGTTAAATTTTGGAATCCTCTAGCAAACTCTATCATGACTGGGCAAACCAAGGGAAGATCAGAAACCTCAAAATGTGAGGCATTAGTAATGGAGTCCAAGCAACGCTCAGTGTGTGTAAGGATACTACTGGCAATCATTTTTTGAGGGAAAAAGAGGAAGGAAAATAAAGAGACTATCAGTAGAGGAAAGGAAGAAAGAGAGGTGTCTATGGTAAAAAGTGGCTGCTTCACTGATGCTAAAGACAGAGGCTGCCTAAATCAGACCTACTGATTAAGAAACAAAAACAACTCAGCTTTCTAATGAGCTAATATTATTAAAGGCCACCCATATGTAGGAAATGTAACACTAATAAAAAAGGAATAACATGTAGGGATTCACAGCTTCCCTAAAGCATTTAGAGGTGGAAGAAACCTTGGAGAACATTTAGAACAGAAATTCTAAATCTTTGGTGAATCATGACCCCTTCTGGTAGACTGTTGAAACCTCTGAATACCTCCTCAGAATAATATCATTAAGTGAATAAAACACATAGGAATACAAAGGAAGTCAATTATATCACAAAAATATTTTTTAAAAAACCAAGTTTATGGACCAACAATAAAAACCCTCAGATCCAAAATATTCCTCTCATTTCCTAGATGACCAAGTGAGGGACTAGAGAGGTCAAATAATTACCATGGTCACACACACACAGAAGTAAAGCAGCTAAGCCAAGATTCCAACCTAGGGCCTTGGAACACTCAGGTCCAGTCCTTCTTCCCCTTATAACACTCTACCTCATTTACAGGCTAAATGGGGAGAATGTTTCAAGAAAAAAGATATGGACTTTGTAAAAATATTTTTTAAACTTAGATTCATTCAAAACTAG
The DNA here is from genome assembly GCF_028372415.1 of Notamacropus eugenii. NCBI lineage: Eukaryota > Metazoa > Chordata > Mammalia > Diprotodontia > Macropodidae > Notamacropus > Notamacropus eugenii. The sequence continues at coordinate 191,252,928 of NC_092873.1, read as the reverse complement.
ATGAAATACGACAATATTCTGTCAGGAATTACTTCTGAGGATAGGCATTGGACCTGTTATTTCAGTAGTCTGGGAAACTCCCAGATCAGGGAACTATTTCTGCCAATGTGAGTCAGCCCCTTTACTATAATTTATGCTGTTAAGAGGATTGCCTAATGGGAATAACCTATGTCAAACTGCTTGTTTTTTCAATGGGGTCGGGGGAGAGAAGAATGGGAAAGGGGGAAGAGGGGGTTGAGAATTTGGAGCAAATGTTTAAAATTGCCTTTACGTGTAATTGGGGGAAAATAAAATATTAATTTTTTTTAAAAAGAGAGTTGCCTAGAGTATTGAAAGGCTAAAAGTTAAATTACCCAGGGTTGCATATCTAGCATGTGCCAGAGGCAGGCCTTGAACCCATGTCTTCCTGGATTTGAGGTCAGCTTGTGATCCAATATGCCAATGCTGCCTTACACTTCTGAGAGTAAAATAGAAGAAAAAAGTACATACCCTATTCTACAATTGATCCACTACTGATATTTTATGCCAGTAATTTTTCAGGCTTAAAGAGGCATGTTTTTATAACTGAGAAAAATATTTTAATTTCCCACCATACTTAGCTTAGGTCAAAGCTGATATTCAAACCCTAATGACCAGTCACAACTGGTCAGAAGAGGTTTCTCCAAGTTTGGGTAGAGCCCATCTAATCATTTGTAGATAAGTTTATCTATTTGTAAGAAAGCATAATACAACGTGAGTCATTCTTTTGTGATGAATGGAAATTAAAGCTTGGATAAAAGTCATGTCTGTGTTTTTGAGTATGGAAAAATTTCTCCATTTTTTACCTTTATTATTTATGTATGCAACAAAAATATGTTTTCAGGATTATAAATCTTAAAATGATACTGTTCAAAGAATGCTGCAACTATAAGCTAGAAGCTACAAAATCTTGTAGAACATTCTCTGGATCTGAGTAGCGCGTTAAGACGGGATGACTCATTTTCCTCCCAAGTGATATTCATGAAAACAAAACCCTAATCTAGTCAAGGAATTATGATATTCCTTTGGCATCTACCATCCTAAAACTGGACCTAGAGTTGTTGCTGGGTAAAATCAAAGAACTTCTTTTGCCCATGTTCCAATTTGATTTGAATATTTGAGGTACCCTATAAGAATTTGAAGAGAAGAGCAGAATTCTAGTATTGGGCCTTTTCCTAAATAAAAATGTCTCTAGATAAAATAAAACAAAATCAGGGCAGAGTACGCCATCTCAATTCAGTGTATTATTCCGTCACACTTTAGAAATTAAAAAGGATTTATTTTGAGGGAAATCCTAAAATATCTCTTAATTTGAAACTTTCATAAAGAATTTATCTCCATTTTCATAGCCTTTAACTTTTAAAATCATTATATCTCAGACCATATATACCTTGGGGCTACTTTCTACGTATTCTTTCACTAAATAAGTTGTTTTTTGTAGAATTTAGCAGCTCTCATAATGATATAAAAGTGGTTTTTGTTCTTTAGTGAACAATAACTTTTATTATATATCGATAGCAATAAATTGTTTTAAAACATTTAAAGTCTATCAATGTTATACTTCCAGTGCCATGATATAAAAACTACATATATGTAATATACACACAAACACACAACACTGCTGAAAACTTATTGTTTTTATTACAAATATTTAAGTCATTTAGCTGTTTCATAATGTGGAAAACGGCAAAAAAAAAAAGGGACCTTTTTTCAGGTTTTAGTCAATTATATCTTTCTCTAAAACCAGCCAAATTATAAAATAATAAAAGGTTTTAAAGCTCTAATGGAGTGAATTTTCTATTTTGCAGATATCTAATTACTTCGTAAAAACTGACCAGCATTTTGGGTTGTGCTCAAATATTATGGTAATTGGAAAATAAGCTTTATGTTGGCAGCCTTTATGCTTGGTCCTGATCGTGGGTATTCCTGTAGACATCTCAAAGACATTTTTTATTAAGAAAGCACCACTTCAACATTGCAAAAGAAACCTAACAGGACATGAATAAAGAGATTGTTAATTTATATGCAGTTATGCATAATTATGAAAAAGCTCTACCTATAGGTATTAGAGGGCAGTATGATCAAAGCTTATATGGTTGATTGTTTCTGATTGAAATATAAAGTCCTAGAGAAAAAAGAGAAATAAACCAAGATGTTTAACAGAACTTTGCATAGACAAATTATATAGGTAACTGAATAATTATATAAAAAGAATGAAAGTTTCAACTTAACTAAGAGAATGTCATTATGCTGTAAATTATTTAAAATCCTAGTAAAACTAGATAACATATTTAAATAGGTGCACTCTGAATTTTTCAAGTTGCCAGATAGCGAGTAAACTACTGCAAAAAAGAAAAGAAAAAAGCTACTGGACTCTCCACAAAACTTCAACTTACAACCATACCTCTCTCTTCCAGAAGATAACAGATCACCCATACAATTTATCATTCTTTTAGATAGTTCTCCTGGCCAGAAGCAAGGTGTGGAAGTAGTATACCTTTTCTCATAAACATGTTTAATTTGATTTCAAGCCATGTTTTTCTAGTACCAAAGTACCTTCTTAGTACCTTAGCTGAGAAGGGAAAAGGAAAACTGGATTCGTTTTCACTCTACTCATTCCCTCTACCCTGTCTTCCTTTCCCCTTGCTAACCTCTCCCTCTCCTTCAGGATGGGCAAAAGATTTGGGAAGTATTTAGAAAAAGAAAGAGCCGAATGGTACTTGGGAAAGAAAGAAAGGTGTCTGGCAAGTACGGGCAATCTCCCCGGGTGTACAAAAGCTATCTCTAAGGAAGATTCTAATGTGTATCCAAAATTATTTGCATACAGAGTTAGGATTTAAGTACATCTTGAACATGAACTGTCAATGATCTGAACAAAAACGAAAATATAGACTAATCCTGAAGTTGAAGAGAAGGCTTTTGGTTTTTGTTCTTAAACGTGAATAAGTGATAAATTGCTCGGGATTTTATTTTAAGGGCAGAAGTAGCAGGAAAGTTAATAGAAAGGGAACCAAGACAGACCAATAATTATGATTATATTTTTCCAGAAAGTTATGAGTATGCAGGATTGTTTCACAAATAATTTGGAGTCACAGCAGACCACTACATTCATAGAGAGTTTAAGCAACTAGTTCTATTAGAAATGGAGACTGTCTACATGAATACAAGATTTTTGTCTATTTGTGCGTATAACTGCAGCTTGGTGCATGCCTAACATGCATCTAAAAAAAGTCAGCTTTTTGGATCTAACTGACCCAGAAGAGCAAAAGAATTTAAAATACAAGCTATCAAGTTTTCTCTAATTCACTCTAGTGTACGTTAGGGTTGTAATTCAAAGTCTTCAGTTAATTTGGGTTGGGGTTTGTGTGTTCTTTTTTAGACCCCGCAAATTACAGAATATTCAAGTGTTAAAACACACTGTAGGCCCACAACAGGGAATATAAAATGGAAGACATGGCTGAATTCTGCACCACTGCTCCGAGACATTTGTGTCTCACATATTCAATGTGCATGCGTTTCAGCTCCTGCCCTAGGAAAGGCCTCATTTGGCTCAAAAACAAAATTCACAATGGAAAATGTTCAGGCTATGATGTGAACATTTCATAACTTATCAGCAGCAAAGTATAGGATTTAAGTGTCAATTTTCTGGGGAAGTAAGATCTATGCTTTATTTTTTTTTAAAAAATTATTTAACATAGCAAAAGAAATTAATAACAGAGATACCAGAACTAATCAGTTCGATAGTTCAGAGACCAAGCAAGAAATCCAGTCTTAAACAGACTGTAACCCTTCCAGTGTAGCTTGAGGTATTTTATAAACTTTACACATGCTAAATAGCTTTCACAGTTTTCAGAATTTGATTTTCCTGGGACATGCATAAATTTTTCTCTCATTGACAAGTGTGATTTGATTTCAAGTCATGTTTTTCCACTACCAAAGTCCCTGCCCTTGGTCTCAGAAATGTCAGAAAGCTAACTGAATGATAAGAAAGGGTTCTTGCTCCGTAATGATCTCATTTTACCATTCTAATGCTATTCCTATAATGCTATTTATTAAAAAAAAAAAAAAAGAAAGAAAGAAACTTCCAATTCATAAAAAAAAAAAAAAGAAAACTTGCTGTAACAAGTCCAGTCTGGCAGAATCCTGGAGCATTAAAAAACAGGATCAGAGTCTTTTTTAATGATCCCAGGTGAGCTCGGGAGCAGAGTGGTCTGGTTTTCCAACATTTTCTCCAGCTTCTCCCCTCCAATGATGCTCATTTCTTTTTGTTTCCATTTTTCATGGATCCATGGGACTGAACAAAGCACAGCTCCTCCCAGTAGGGGTGGGACTCCAGCGAGGTAGAAGGCCACATCATAAGAACCTAGGTGGTCCCGGAGTAAACCTAGGAAGAAAAGAGGTTGTCATCAAGAGACACGTCCTTGAATCTGAGTTAGGAGCCACCTACTCCAGCTGTCTCACTTTCCATACCTCACTGTAGCTTTTAGGGAAGGGTTCAAATCTTAGTGTCTTAGAGATGTTCTCTATTTTCCCTTATTCTTTCTTGCCCTCAAGAGACTTTCAATCAAATACAACAGATTTTTTGAGAAGAGGGTCTGAACTGCAAAGTCTCAATTGATATGAAAGAGAAAGAGGAAAAAATCTGTCCCCTTTCTGTCTGATCTCTTGAGATTTCAGAAACCTGACTGCCTGCATCAGGTCCTATCACTATGTAAAAGTGCCTGCAGTAAATACAGCCATGATAGTAAAATATCATATGAAATTCCTGTCCTACAGACCAAGAGCATGCCAGCTTTATTTTGCATGTCATAGTAGGTGTCACTTCCTTATGATGACTTTTTAAAAAATACATCCAAGAAATATTAATGTATTTCTTTAGCCCATTATACCTTATAATCCCATTTTTCAAGGAAAGGGAGACTTTTATTATGTAGTCTCTTTATTCTAAATATCATGGTAAAAGCAATTATAAGGAGTTGAAGAGATTATTGGAAGGAGAGGAAAAGAAACATAAGTATATTTAAAGGAATATTCTGAGTTTTTAAAATATGCAAAAAGGTTGGCTCTGTGACCTACCTACATCTCCCCAAAATAATGCATTCCCTCCTGAATAACCTATCTCCACCAATTCCCTTAACAGTGCAGTAACTCAGTCAAAAAAGGAAATAAGTTTAATCTGGCTTGGCTATGACTGATCAAGTATTTGAAAGGCTGTCATGTGAAAGAGGGATGTGGATGAGGAAGGCTTTTTCATCTATCTTTCCTTTCCCATATATTTCAAAATAATCCCTTTAATAATATGTTTTAGACTTTTACCAAGTATTAAAGTCATGCTCCCTAGTCTACAGTTTGCAGGCCCTATTGTTTTTCCTGTTATTGCCTGTGCTCCAATACACGATAGCCCCCCCTCCCCAGGGCCTGTGCCTACCCAAGATGGGCCCTGACTATAGGCACTTCCTACAGTTCTTGTTTCTACATTTTACAGGTTTTCTTTTTTATCTTTTAAATTTTTATTTTCAGTTATATACTGTTTATTATCAAATTCTCTCCTACCCTTCAACCTCTCCCCAACCTTCAATTTACAAAACTGCAACATACTGATCTGAATGACATTTTTCAAACACACTAAGCATGTCCTCATTAAGCCAGCACTTTTATTTTAATGAAGTGTATCTTTTACCTTTCAAAATACTCATCCTTCAAGCATGAAACAATAACCAAGGTCTCCCCCTCTAGGATTACTCACAGTGGAAGGCCACTTGACCTGTCCCTAAAGCTTAAAAGGCTCTTAAAATTTAGCAGGTAAAAAGTTATGGAGAGGGCAGCATGACCCAGTAGATAGGGATTAGTCTCAGACTTGGATGACTTGAGTTCAGGATGAAACCCTGGTTCACATCCTGTTCCTGAAATCTTGGTTATTTGACCAAGGGCAAATCACTTAATTTCTCAGCATCCCAGACAACATAAGCCTATAAATTACAGAGCAGATGCAGATTTGCATTGGGAGATGGAGTTTCCACATTTAAGATTGCCCTACACTGATGAAATCAAGATCTGGACCAAAAATTTAAAAACAACAACTATAGGACATGCGGGTTTTTTTAAAAAAGATTTTATTGTATTTAGTATCAGATACTATATGCATATACACACACATATATACACACATCTATATACATGCCTGTGTACATACATACATATACGTATATTTCTATTTATCCAAGCACACATTTTGTTTATCCCTAAGTGCTTACAAGTTGCCCCTCTCATTGGACTGCGAGTTTCCAGAGGGCCAGTTTTGTTTTTTGTTTTCTTTTTATCCCCAGGGCTGAGCGCATGGCCAGTACACAGCGCTTCATAAGTGTTTGCAGACTTCACTTGGTAATTATTACATTATATGTAATCTAGATTTTCAAGAACTAATGCACTTACACAGAAAAGGACTAGAAAAGCATTTGTGAAATCAAAACTACTCCAATTATACAACACTTTTTCAATGTCTTATCTTGCTGTCATGCATAACATATAACATCTTTACCTATTATTAAGCTTCAGAAGCTTAATGTGGCTCTGCTTCCTCTGAATTCTTAAGAACCTCTCCCCTTCTATCCCACTAAAATATGCCTAGAGATTACGTGCAAAGCGGAAACTTATCTGTCTCTTCTTCTAGTCTTACTAAGAGTGCGAAGATAAAGGCAAAATATTGATGACAGCTGGCCAGTTAGTAGTGATAAGTTTGACTATAAATGGGCCATTTCAAAGGAAGTAAAAGTAGAAAATAATTATTTAAGGATAACTAAATACCACGCCACATTTACCTGCAATGGGTGGGCCCACGGTCATAGGTATAGACATGAATCCAAGAAGAAATCCTATGGCTTGGGAGACATCCTTTGCACCAACTAACTCAAAGGCAATGGGAGCCATGATAGAAATGAAGCATCCATCAAAGAGACCCATGAGGAGGCAGACAGCTATGAGTGCCCCAAAGACACTACACAGTGGAATCATCATAGACATCAGGCCAATGAATAAAAAGGAGATAACCTAGGCACAAAAGCAGAATGTCACTGGTAATTACAAGGATGAGAGAATGCTATCCTCAATGAGCAGCTTTAAATCCTGTGAGTACAGATGAAACTTTTTCCTATACACTCAAACAACATGCATAATGACATTCTAAATGACTGTGTCTTTGATTTTCTAATATTGTTCCATTTCTTCTTGAATTAAATATTTTTTCAGTTCCAGTTTAGTAAAGATTTTTTTTAAATTCTCAAAGTATAATTGGAATACAGTTGTTATACTTTTAGCCCTCAAAACTATATTACACGTAGTAGTCATCAAAATCATTGTGTATTCGTTTAAAAACAGAGTAGATGAACAGAACAAACTGGACAAGGGGGATCAGAAATAATGGAATTCAATAACACAATTTGATAAACCCCCAAACAGAAAGAACACCATATTTGACAAGAACTACAAGGAAAACTAGAGAGGAATATGGCAGAAATTAGCTTAGACAAAAAACTTACAACATATTTGACAATATATTTTTAAAAGATACTTGAATATTAAAAACATGCCGTAAAAATTTTTGAAGAACAGATTATATACCTTTTACAGCTATAGATAAGAGACACACTCTTAACCAAACAAGAAATAGAGGCAATTGCAAAAGATAAAATAGATAATTTTGACTGTCAAATCGAAAAGTTTTGCATAAACAAAATTAGTACATCCAGGGTAAGAAGGAAAGTGGTTGACTGGGAAAACAATCTCTGTATTAAATATTGTTGATCTGTGCTTGTTATTTAAGATGTAGAAAAATCTAGAAGAAATAGACTATAGAAGGGACAGCAAATTGGGGAAAGGGATAATCAGAAGCAAACACTATTCGGGGAGGGCAGGTCAAGGGAAAGAATGGAACAAATGGAGGGCAGGAGAGGACAGAGGGAAATGTGGTCAGTCTTTTGCAACATAACTATCATGGAAGTGCTTTGCATGGCTACACATGTATGACCTATACTAAATTGATTGCTTTCTCAATGAGGGTGGGTGGGGAGGGAGGAAGGGAGAGAATATGGAACCCAAAGGTTTAATAATGAATGTTAAAAATTGTTTTTGCATGCAACTGGTAAATAAGATGTACAGGCAATGGGGTATGGAAATCTATTTTGCCCTACAGGAAAATAAAGGGGAGAGGGAGGAAATAAGGGGGGATAATAGAAGGGAGGACAGACTGGAGGAAGGGGCATGGGGTGCGTGCTGTCCTGGGTCGGGGTGAGGAGAGATGGGGTGAAAATGTTGAATTCAAATTCTTGTGAAAGTGAGTGTTGAAAACTAAAAAAATAAATAAATTTTACATATATATATATATATTTCAAAAAGAGAAATAGACTAAAAATCATTCCCTAATATACAAGTTATTAAAAAATATGAACAAATAGTTCTCAGAAGAACTGCACAACTATTAAGTACATGAAAGAATGTTCCAAGTCACTAATAAGAAAAATGAAAGTCAAAATAACTTTGAGGTTTTACCACACAAAAAATGGGAATACTCAGTGTTGGAGTGTTTGTGGAAAAATGGGCATTCAAATGCATTGTTGAGGGAACTGTGAATCAGTATAATCATTTTGGAAAGCAATTTGGAATTATACTAATAAAGTGATTAAAATATCCATATCCTTTGACCCAAAAATTCCATTAGACATATACGAAGGAGGTCATTGATTAAAAATATAGTCTCCACATGCAAGATATTTATGAGAGTACTATTTGTGGTAACAAAGAACAGGACACAAAGTAGATGCTGATTGACTGGTGAATGGCTAAACAATTTGTGACACACGTATGTATAATGAATATTATTGTGTTGTCAGAAGCAACAAATATGATGAAACCAGAGAAACAAGGAAAGACTTACATGAAGTGATGTGAAGTCAGAGCCAAGAAAATAATATATCCAACCATGATAATATAAATGAAAAGAGAAGTAACCACAAAACATTCCTAAATAAATTTTGCAAAATTACAGAAAACAAGCATGGCTAGAAAGAAGAGATATAGGAAGAAACCTTCCCCTACCTCTCCCATTACTTTAAAGATGTGGGAGGTGGATAGGCATGAAATACAGTACATATTTTCATATTATTTGGTGTATCAATGAGTTTTGCTGATGGTTTTAACTTTTGAAAAAAAAAATCATGAAGAATGCCTCTCTGGGAGGGAAGAATAGCAGAGACACAGGAGAAATTTTAGGCAATAAAATAATACCAATAATTTTTTAAAAATTTCTATAATGCAAACTAGTAAAATCTTTCTGAAAAGCATAACAATACACAAGAAACATCATAAAAGTGATCATACCTCTTGTCCCCTTTATGCCGTTCTCAGAAATATGCTCCCAAGTAATTTAAAAGAAATTGAAGGAAAAAGGCAAAGAGAATAAGTGTTTATAAAGCACTTACTATGTGCTAGGCATTATGCCAAATGTTTTTTTACAAATATTATCTTATTTGATTCTCACACAATCCTGTGGTGTGGGTTCTATTATTATCCCCATTTTATAGTCAAGGAAATTGAGACAGGTAGAGGTTAAATGACTTGACCAGGATCACACAGCTAGTAAGTGTCTGAACACATATCTTCCCGACTCCAGGCTCAGCTCCTTACTGACTATACCCACCGATTTCCTCTCTACACAAATACAGTTGTAGCTACATTATTGGGTGAACAGGCTGTAGTACGCATGTAAAGCTACCATAGCACTATTAAGAATGGCAAATGAGGGATGGAAAGAAATGTAGAAATGCAAAACCAACAAATGTAAAACTAGAAGGACAAATAAACACAGAGTACAGTGATATTAAAAAATTAATTTAGTTAGTCTAGTTAAGTCATTTTTCAGTTGAGGTTTTCTTGGCAAAGATACTGGAGTGATTTGCCATTTCTTTCTCCAGCTCATTCTACAAATCAGGAACTGAGACAAACAGGGTTAAGTGACTTGCCCAGGGTCATACAACTGGTAAGTGCCTGAGGCCAAATTTGAACTCAGGTTCTCCTGACTCCAGGGCTGGCACTCCAGCGCTCTATTCACTGTGTCACCTAGCTGCCCTGATATAAAACAATATTGTTACTTACATGTGGATGTTTAGCCAGTGATCCAAAGGGGATTTAGAGGAAATGGCTTATGTCATCATCCATTGTATACTTTTTATTGTAAATAATTTTGAAAGTGATGCTCAATGTAAACTTATATAAGCTCATAACTTTTTTTAAGAAAAGAAATACACTCACTATTTCTTCGTCAAAGTTCTCTCAAGCTACTTACTCCCACCTGGAATGGTAGTGTGATGTAATGGAAAGAAAACAAAAGTTGCAAATCAGGAGTCTTCATTCCTAGACTTTAGCCTGGAAATAATTCATTAGGCGTTTGAGGAAGACATTTTGGTCCTCTCATCTGTCACATGGGGCACTAGAATAAAATTAAGATAAAGAACTTATGCAGGCATGTGAATGTAAAAACCTCTGTGTGTGTGAAAAGGTGTAAGGCGCTATTTTCATAACCCACACAGCCATAATAGGCCCTGAGGTTCTCAACTTCAGGCAGACTCTTACTATACCACAGATATAAAAAAAAAAAAATACTAAAGATTGTATCTGTTAAAACTGCTTTAGTCCACAGAGTAAACAAAACTGGAAAATTCTGACTGTTCAGGAAATCTTGTGATGGGTCAATCATGTGATATGATCCAGATGAAAAGTCAAATACTTTTAGATTATTTTCAATCACACCACTAGGATTTCCCCAAGTTACCTTAATAATGAAATGTTTTGCTTCGCATATATAGCATAATCTTTTCTTTCTTAAATGTTTCTGTTGAATGCCATACCGAATTGACAAAATCTGAATGCCATGTAAATATTTAGTTTCATTTCTTTATCATTTCTGAGAAAGGGACTTGGCCTCTAGCTACCTTATCCTTAGCTGTTTTGTTGGCATATTTGTTTCTCTTTCCTTGTGGACACCACTGCCTAAAATCTAGCCAAGCTAAAGTTCCTTGGAGCACAGTTATTCCCACCTGTAGTAAACAGAACTGCCTACTTTGTCACAGATTGTCTTATACAGAGATTTTGTGATTTATTTCTATATTGAGAAGTCTTAAAAATGAGTAATAAATCAAAATACTGATCACTTCAATGCTGATTTGTCACATTCCAGAGAAAGGTACTAGAAGATTCTATGGTCAGATATTTTCAGAGGTACATTGTGGGGAAGATAGAACAGCTTGGGAGGATGAATAAGATTGTCTTAGTTTCCAGTTTCCTGAAGCCATGAATGGCAAGACCTCCAATCATAATATGTTTCAGGTTCTGGGAAAATGACCTCCTTAGAGTCAGTTTCTAGAGCCAAGAATAAAAACATTTCTTATTGCTTTTTCCACTTGTATCACAGGGAACAGACACTTCTTGGAAGGAAGTCAGCTTTAAAGCTCGGTTGGAGGCTTGACCATGATTCAAGAAGAAAATGAACTGCAGATGTTTCACCTGGCTAACAGCAAGCAACAAACACACATTTCATGAGGTAAACAGCTCTGGAAAACTGGTGCCCATTAGATGCTAATGTTCCAATGAGATTCTTCACTTTGACAGGATTGCCAGTCCAATGACTCGCCACTAGAAGATACAGGATAAGAGAGCTGGGCCTTTCTGACCTAAACTCATATCACAAGACAAAAGGGTCATCACAAATAACTTGCCAGGCTGCTGGCTGCTTGAGAGTTCTCAGTGTAACTCAGCTTCTCTAGAACTAGGGTTCTTAATATTTTGTGTGTGTGTGTCCTGGACCCCTTTGGAAGTCTGTTGAAGCCAATGGATCCTGTGTCATGTTTTTAAACGCATAAAGTAAAGAGGAAAAAAGTCTTTCAGGACACACAGTTAGTGGTTCTGATGATAATGGCAAGAAAGAGCAGTCTGACATAAAGGAGGAGACCAGCAGAGAGCAATGTTGAAAAAACCCAGAGAAGAAGGTGATAGTACTGCCAAATGCTACAGAGAAGTCAAGAATGATGAGCATTGAGAAATGGCCATTAGGTCATTGGTCACTTGGGAAAGTAGAATTTCAATTCAATGATGAAAGCAGAAAGACTGAGAGTAGGTAGCTTTCTCAAAATGTGGACAGAGATATGGAATGTTAGAACCCAGTGAGTTTTTTAAGCCAGTTCTTCTACTACTACTGGTTCAGGAACTGGCTTCAAGAAAATTAAAAAGCTTGGCGAGAAAGAGAGATTTATTGATTTAAGATATTAAGTGCTAGCAAGGGAGGGTAGGGAGTTGGGTTGGGGGTGATGGTGCCAGAGACAATATACATAAAAGATAGGAGGCCTGCTCATCAAGCCAACTGGAGACTGGGCAAAAAATTCCAAAGCAGGAGTCTGATTGGTTTTGATGAAGAAGCAGCAATTACTTCCATGTCTTCACGTGCAACCTCACTACTAAGACTCCTTCACCTTTCTCTTGCTCTACTACCAAAAGAGAAAATGGAGAGAAGATAGAATAGCCAATGAGGTATATGTAAGCACCAAAACAAACAGGCAAAAGGATAAGGGATCTTTTTAGAAATTTTTTTAAAAGTAAGAAGATTTTAGAAATTGTTTTTTTTTTTAAGAATTCTCTTCAGAAACAGAAAATTATTTTAAATTCCTTTATTGGTTGGCTAAATTTTTCTTAAGTTTCCGAAAATTCACATAATATTTTAATCCCATCTAATCGAAGCTATTAACCAAATATGCCTTTCTCCTTTCTAGTTTCTTCCCTGAAGTCAAATACATTTTTCTGTCTCACTGTACCTAACAGTCTGTCTGTATTCCTATGTATACACACACACACACGTATTCATCCTTTCCTCTCCCCCTCCTATATTATTCCTACTCTTTTCCCTTCTCTTCCTCTCTGTCTGCAAGATACATTCTCAGCCTCCCTAATCTTGTTTTTTTAAATAATATTTTATTTTTTCCCAGTTGCATATAAAAACAATTTTTAACATTTATCCAGATTCCTTCTTCTTTTCCCTCTCTTCTTTCTGAGACACCAAGCAATCTGATATTGGTTTTATATATATATGTGTGTGTGTGTGTGTGATCATGAAAAACATATTTCCATACTAGTCATGTTGTAAAAGAAAACACAGACCCCTCCCCAAAAAAAAACACATAAAAAAATGAGGTGAGAAATATTGTGGCTCAATTTGCATTCAGATTCTGTTAGTTCTTTCTCTGGAGGTGAATAGCATTTTTTTATCATGAGTCCTCTGGAATCATCTCATATTATTGTATTGCTGAGACTAGCCAAGTCATTCATAGTTGATCATTGTACAATATTGCTGTTACCATGTACAATGTTCCCCTGGTTTTGCTCACTTCACTTTGCTTCAATTCATGTAAGTCTTTCTAGATTTTAAAAAGGGAAATTTTTTTTGGAAATTTCAGCACTACACATAAAAGATGATCAAGAAAACCTCAAAGGTATGAAGTTAATGATGGGGACATTATTTGGACTTGTGATAACATCTCTCTTTGGAAGATATGGACATGTCCATTAACACCTCATTGAAAAGAATGAGGACATCTGGATCTGGACACTTTTTGACCTATTCATACTTTGAAATAAGTAGAAAGTGATTAAGTCTCAGTATCCAGGGATGTTTGATGAGAGCACAAGTAAGAATGTGTGAGCCAACAAGAAAGAACGAACGGCATTAGCGCTGAGACCACCCTGGAGGCCCAGGAGTTTTCTTTTGGTATCCCAAGCATCAACAGAAAGATATTTATTAGAAAGTATTGATGAAGTGTACACTATGTACCAGGCACTATTCTAAGTGTTGGGGATGTACATAATATTACATAATATATAATATAATATACAAATAAATGTCCCAACAACATATATGTGTATCCCCCAATATAATATATGTTACATTGGTATACAGTATATCACATATATATAGCAATGTCATATATCACATTATATATACATATATACATATCTATATTTACACACACATATACATGACATTTCCTGACATCAAAAAGCTTACATTCTAAGGAGAAAGACAACACATAAAAGGGAGCTGGGAGATATGGAGGACACCTGTGGTAGCATGGTTTGGAAATGTCCAGGAGGTGAGATGGAGATATGGTTCCCACGGGGATCAATCAATCAATCATGTGTCAGGTACTGGGCTAAGTCCTGAGGATACAAAAAGAAGCAAATAGAGTCCTGCTCTTAAGGAGCTTACAATCTAATGGGGGAAACACATGCAAACAAATATATACAAAGCAAACTATAGGGAGGATAAATAGAAAGTAATTAAAAGAATAAAAGCACCGGAATTAAGAGGGGTTGTAGAAAATAGGGACTCTAGTTGAGACCTGAAGGAAGCCAAGAAAGGCAATAGTTGGGAGTGGAGGAGGGAGAACATTCTAGGCATGGAGGATAGCTAGAGAGAATGCCAGGAGCCAGAAAGGGAGTGTCTTGTTGGTGAAACAGCCAGTAGGCCAGTATAATTAGATAACAGAGAGTATGACAGGGAGTAAAGTATAAGAAGAAGGGTTAAGTTATGAAGGGCTGTGAGTGCTGAATAGGGCATTTTATACTTAATCCGGGGGCAATAATAAACCACTGGAGTTTATTAATTAGGTGGGTGACATGATTGGACCTGTACTTTAGGAAAATCACTTTAGCAGCTGAATGGAAGATGGTTTGGAATGAGGAATAACTTGAGGTGGGCAGTCCCACCAACAGGCTATTGCATTAGCCCAGGTATAAGGGAATGAGAGATGGCACTAGAGTGGTGGCAAGAGAAAGGGGGGTGATATTTAAGAGATGTGGTGAACATGAAATTGACAATTGGCAATAGATTCGATATTGCAGGAAGGGAGTGAGAGATGGTGAGGAATTCAAGATAACTCCTAGGTTGTGAGCCTAAGAAACTGGAAGGATGCTGTTAGAAAAAGTAGAAGGGGAGGACAGTTTGGGAAGAATGTCTGTTTTGGACACAATGAATTTAAGATGTCTACTGGAAATCCAGTTCAAGAAGTCTAAAAGGCACTAGGAGATGGAGACAGGAGGTCAGACAGAGATTGAGATAGCTAAAGGAGAATCATCAGCATAGAATTGGTAATTAAATCCATGGGAGTTGATGAGATCACCAAATGAAGTAGTACAGAGGGAGAAGAGAAGAGAGCTCAGGACAGAACCCTGAGGGACATATACAATTAGAGAGTGTGATCTGGAGGAAGATCCAGCAAAGGAAACAGAAGGAGTAGTCAGGTAGGAGGACCAGGAGAGAGTGGTGTCCTGAAAACCTAAAAACAGGACACAATAATCAAAAGTGCCAGAGAGGTCAAGGAGAATGAGGACTGAGAAAAGACCAAGAGATCTGGCAACTAAGAGACTGCTGATAACTTTGGAGAAAACAGTTTCAGGGGAATGATGAAGTTGGAAGCCAGATCTTAAGGGATTAAGAAGAGACTGAGAGAAGAGAAAGTGGAGGCATCTATTGCAGGCAGCCTTTCAAGGAGTTTAGTTTCCAGGGGAAGAAGAGATATAGGGTGATAATTAGTGGGGATAGAAGAGTTTCAAGCTGGGAATAGGGGGCATGTTTATAGGCAGCTGGAAAAGTTCACCCATCAGGCTCCAGGTTAGTTATAAGGGAAGGAGTCTATGTTTCTAGGGGTGATGAGGTGAGAATAGTTTCTTAAACTGAAGCACAATTGGGTCACATGCTCTTGCCCATGATCCCAGAGAGGGGGCAGTAAGAGGTTCTCAACCATGTAAATTCAGGAAAGGATGGAGCCACATGACTCCACAGTCTCCTAGTTGGAAAGTGGATTTCCTGAGCAATACCTCCCAGTTGCTGGAGAGCTCCAGGATGCAACTCCTAGACAGAGAAAGGGAGAACAGCTGGGTGGTGCAGGCTTCTTGGAACAGCAAAAGATAGAGACACCATATGAAGGAACATAATCCTGGATTTTACTCTTCAGACTTATTATGAATTATTCATATGGTACAGATCAGCTGGGAAAGGGGGTTAACTTTTAGCAACCCCAAGTTCATTTCCTTTCAGTCTTTCCCTCCCAAACCCTTAGAGTAATACTGCAAGACCAGTAGCTTTGTATAGCTTCCTCTGGTAAAGATGCAGAACACCAGAATGTCAGAGAGTTGCTTTCCTAGAAAGGAAACCTTATGATGTGGGGTGGAGGGGATGGTGTGGGGGAAGGGGAAGAAGGAAAGGCAAACGAAACCTTCAGGGTAGTACTGTAAAGCTCTGGGCCGTGGAAGTAAAACTTTTATATTATTATCATTAACAAATTGGTCATAAGCTGAGTGGAAAGATCCACATCTCTAAGTCCCTGGTGCTAGAGAAGATGAGGCATGTGGATCATCTGAATCTGGAAGTTCTCAGCTATAGCAGGGCTAATGCCCCTTACTGGGTATCCACATTCGCTCTGGCACCAATATCTCTACCTAAGGAAGGGCAAAGAGGCTCAGGTCGGAAAAATGAAACAAGGTGAAGTTTCACAATCAATTTTGTGACCAAGCCCATGAATGGTTGCTACATTTCCAGCCTAGGCAACTGAGAAAGACCCAGTGCCCAAAACAAAACACAACAACAAAAATCAAGTCTGGACCTCTATGCAATTTACAATTTAAAGGAGCCACCTGCAGTACACAAAGGTTAAAAGATTTGTCATGGGTCATGCAGTCTGTGTGTATCAGAGGCAGGACCTGAACCCACATCTTGGAGAGACTCCATGACTGGCTTTCTATCTACCACAGCACACTGCCTCTCAGACCTTTATGCTGTTTTTCTGTGGGATGAAATAAAGTTTGTCCAACACCAATCAGCTGATTAACATTTATTAAACACCTGCTATATGTCAGGCACTGTGCTAAGTGCTAGGGATACAAAGAAAGGGTAAAGATAATTCGCAATCTAAAGGGGAAGACAAAATACAAATAACTTTGTACATATAAGGTATGTACAGGATAAATTAGAAATAATCAACAGATGCAAGATATCAGAATTAAGAGGTATTAGGAAAGTCATCCTTTCAAAAGTAGGCTTTGAGCTGGAAGCCAGGAGGCAAAAATGAGGAGAGAGAACCTTCTAGACATGGGGACAGTCACTGAAAAATGCTATCACCAGATGGTCTATCTTGGTCAAAGAGGCCAGTAAAGTTTAAGAAGATTGGAAAGGTGGATGGGCAGGGGTTAATTATGAAGGGCTTTGAATGCCAGAGGATATTTGGTCCTGGAGGCACTAGGGAGCCACTGGAGTTTATTGAGTAGGATGGTGCTATGATCAGATTAGCACTTTAGGAAGATCACTTTGATAGCTGAGTGGAGGATGACCTGGAGCATGGAGAGACTTGTGGTGGTGAGACTGACTAGCAGACTACTGCAATAGTTTAGGCATGAGGTAATAAGAGCCTTCAGTAGGGTGATGGCTGTGTCAGGAAGAGTGGAGAAGGACATGATAAACCACTGCAGTATTTCTGCCAAGAAAACTCAAAATGGGGTCACAAGAGTCAAACACAAGTGAAACGACTCAACAACAGGTCAGGAGAGAAGGGGGCATATACGCAAAGAGATGTTCTAAAGGTGAAGCAGACCTTGGCAACAGATTGGATATTGTTACCTTGAAGATTTACACAGAAGTGGCCACCTTTACATTTTTGAAGGTGTTGACATGGTTCCCAAAAGTTCTTGGTATGGGAAAAATGAACCAAAGAGAAAATGTATGGAGGCGAAGATTGGATATAGTCTGTTTAAGCCTTTATGTGCCATGAGTTTAAAACAAAAAATAAGACTTCAATTAAATACTAATTATTAATATTATTAATCCTATTTAATACGTATAGGTAGGCAGGTGGCACAGTGAACAGAGTTCCAAGCCTGGCGTCCGGATGAGCTGAGTTCAAATTTTGCCTCAGACGCTAACTCTGTGATCCTGAACTAGTCATGTAACCTCTGTTTGCCTCAATTTCCTTATCTGTAAAGTGCATATAATAATAGCACCTATCTCTCAGGATTGTTGTGAGGATCAACTGAGATAATTATAAATAGCTTAGCACAGTGCTTCGCACATAGGTGCTATATAAATGTTAGCCATTATTATTACTAAATGTAGAAAAAACAATGTGAAAGACATGTAAATTTATGTAAAATGTGATCAGTAGAAAAAACAGCATAAAAACTGGTAGTTATATCTGTATAAACACAAAAAAATAATGATGAAAGCAATGAAATAAGTTCCCACACATGACTTTGGAAAGTTAACACAAAGCAAACTATTTTTTGCTTTAATTTTATTAAATGCACATTAATGTTTCTTTCCCTCTTTTTTTCTGATCCTGGCCTGATTTTTCTGATTCTAGACCTGATATTTCATAGTGACTTGCCCAAGATTATACAGCCAATCTGTGTAAGAGTTTATTTAATAAAAACGTCAATAATGAAGAGTTGAAGAGTTCAAAAGGGGATCAAAAAATCTCAATAATCTCAGAACTGGAAGAGTCCTCAGAGATCATATCTAGTCCAACCCATAGATAAACAAGAATTTTCTCTACATTCTCAGCAAGTATTGAAGCCCTTCAGGGGACATTTAAGCTTATATTTGATTTTATTATTTGCTTATAATATGGTATTTGTTCAAAGTACTTAGCACAGTGTTTTAGTACATTATTGAACTATGTAAATAGTAGGTGCTAAATCAATGCTTATTTGCTTCCCATCCTTTCCCCTTTTAACAAGATCAGATACAAAGTGAAAAAAACCTCAGAAGCCATTTAGTCTAATTCCCACATTGTTCAGATGAGAAACATGAGGTCCAGAGAAGAGGAGCCCAGATTCACACAGGTAATAAATTGTAGAGCTGTCTAGCTCAGGTCCTTCTGACTTCCAATCCAGTATTTTTTCCTGTGAGCCACACAACCTCTATTAGTATTGGTTGTGAATGTCAAGCCTATGATAATGACAATCAGAATAAATGGTATTCAGTCATATTTAATTGTATCTGATTCTTCCTGACCCCATTTTGGGGTTTTCTTGGCAGAGGTGCTGAAGTAGCTTGCCATTTCCTTCTCCAGTTGATTTTATAGATGAGGAAACTGAGACAAACAATTAAGTAAGGGTCATTCAGCTAGTAAGTGTCTGAGATCAGATTTGAACTCAGGAAGCTGTGTCTTCCTGATTCCAGACCCTCCATTCTATCCACTGTGCCACCTACCTGCCCAATTATAATAAATAGAACATAAAAAAACTCAAAAGAGGTTACAAATAATAAGAAGAAAAGGAAATAACTTGGGAAATTGGAGGTAAAGAAGGAAAAAAAAGAAAGAAAAGCTGAAGAAGAAGAAGGACATAGAGAAAGAGGATGAGGTATTAGTCAAAAAGCAGCTACTAGGTGACAGGTAATATGTTGAGGGTTGTAAGACAAGTATTATTTACCTTATGGAGTAGTTTACTTTTTAACTATCTTCACCAAAAGAAATTTTTCCACCAGTAAATATAAGATACATATATCTGTTTTGAATTTAGCTATGTTGAAGAAGGCCTTTAAAAAATGCAGTGGCTTATATGAAATCTGCTCATGGTCCAGTATTTAGTATAAAAATCTTATGGATAGTTCACTAGATATTGGTGAAAGAAGTTAGATAGGGCTATGGTAACAATTTTAGCCAAAATTAAACATCCAACCCCAGGAGTTTTCTATTTACTATCACCACTGTCAAAATACTGATCAAGTATGGGAAGGACTAGGGAAGATATTTGAGACTAATAATAAAATACTAGTAATTATAATATAAGTACTTACTATGTGCCATGCACTAGGGTAAACTTTAAAATTATTATTTCATTTGATCTTCCTATAATCTGAGAGGTAGGTGCTATTATTATTCCCATCTACAGATATGGAAATTGAGATAAATAGAGATTAAGTGACTTGCCCAGGTCCCAGAACTAGTAAGTATCTGAAGCTAGATCTGAATACAGGTCTCCTTGGCTCTAGGCCTAGCTTTCTATCTATTGTGCCACCTCCTGCCCCTAGATTCACTAGAATCTTCATGACCCAAAGATCATAGTGCTCAGCAACATGGAGGTCAAAGGCAGAAAAAAAGTTCCCACGTATATTGATACAAATATCTAAAATATTTATGGCAATCCCTTTTGTGGTAGCTAAGACCTGGAAGCATAGCAGATACCCACTGAGAGAGGACTGGCTAAGTGAACTGTGGCACATTGTTGCTTGTTGCCTTGCCTACAGGGATGTAATCGACACGTTACATTAAGAAACAATAAATATGATTAAGAGAAGCAAATTCAAACAGGTCAAAATAAACAAACTGAGTGTGGCATAATTACAGAGGGCAATCTTGGCTCCAGAAAAATTGAGAAATTGTACTTCCCTCCCTTCTTTGTAAAGGTGGAGAACTATGTTTATAGAATCATGCAAATACTATCAGATTGTTCGGTTTTGCCAAATCACCCTCCCCCCCCCCACTTTTTTATTCTTTGTTACCAGGGATAGCTCCTTGGGAATGACAGAGGTGAGACACATTTTCAGAAATTAAGATAATATAAAAAAAAAAAAGATTTAAAAAATAAAAAACTTAAAATAATGTATCATCAACACTGTGTAAAGTACATTGCAAAAAAGCCAATATTTTGTTAACTGATAGAAATAAAATTTAATTTTTAAAAATCTGAAGTATATTTTAAGTTAGCTAAAAATAGAATGTCTACAATTCTACATTTCTTTCTCTGGGAAAGAAAGAGGAGCAGGTAACCAGCCACAAGCATAGAATGTATGCACTACTACAAATGGCCATCAGAGGTCTCCCTTGGTATTCAGAGATATGACTTGTTTCAGAGGTTTCTGTGTCATCTACCATTATGTGGATAAAACTTTGTAAATGTGGGTGTTTACATATGAAAATCCGTTCCTAACAAACAGATATCATAAGTTTGTGGAGAAAATATTTATTTCAAATGAATAATAACAGCAGTTTAAGGTTTACAAATGAATACTGCATCTTGTGAACTTCACATTATGATAAAGTCAGAAGTAAGGGAAAATCTGAATTCAAATCCTGGCTCAGACACCTGGATAAATCACTCAGTCTCTTTTAGCCTCAGTTTCATCATATGTAAAGTGGAGAAAATAATAGCACCTACCTCCCAGAGTTGTTATGAGGATCTAATGAGATAATATATGTAAAACACTTAGCAAAAACCTTAAATTTCTATATAAATCCTTTTATTAATAACTATTATAAAAGTCAGACATCAAGGAAAACTGAGAACTATGAAGCCTAAGTAACTTGTTCATTATTTCACAAGTAATAAGCAGCGAGGGCAGAGGAGCTGGGACTTGAGCTCAGCCTTTCTGACTCTGTGAAGCTGCTTCATAGTTAGGTAACAGGAATTTTTTGTGATTCAAGAATCAAATTAAAATTAAACAGACATGTGCTATATAACTATTATGTGCAAGTCCCTGTGCTTTCAAGGAAATATTCACCAAGCTGAATTAATTCAGGTGGTAGTGAGCCAAGAACTGGCCATTTGCTCCCTGAGAGTTCTCAGATGACCGGTAACACCACTGGAGGCAGCTCATAGGCCACATGGAAATCTCACAAGGCAAAAAGCACAGGATCCACACATGATAACAAGAACTGGGCCAAATAAACTACCCTTTCTTGAAAAACCATCAAGCAAAGGAAGCAGTTTGTGTCTGAAGTGCTCTGAAATGGGAGAAAAAGAGAATGATGTTTGCTCTCTAAATTCTAAGCTGATTTGTCTGTGGAAAAAAGGTGTAAAAAAACCTCTGCTCTTGTAAGCTATCTCCAATTTTTATAGAACTTTTAAGTTCCGGAAAATAACATTTCAATTGTGTTGTAATAAGAAAATGGTATTTCATTAAATATTACCCAATGAGGATAATTTTGCTATTGTGAGTAGCAGAAAAATAAAATACCTGTAAGTAAACTTTTTTAACGCCAGGCACAAAGTCTGCAATTCTGCCAAAAAGTAGTCGTCCAACTCCTGAAGTGATCCCAATGCACATTAGGACCACCTCTTTATTGGATTCTTCTGCAAATCTCTCTTTTATGTGGTTCATCTATAGGTTAAAAAGAGAAAAGAACAAGCACCAGTTAATATATTCAAGAAATCCCCCACGGGCATGGTGTTGTAGGTGTTGTGTTCACTTCATATGTTCAGAGTGCTCACTCCCTCCCTCAAATTCAGTTACACAGTGGCAGACAGAAAGAAAGCAGGGCCTGGAGTTGGGAAGACCTGAGTTCAAATGTGACCTCAGACACTTCCTGGGCAAGTCATTTAACCTGTTTGCCTCAGTTTCCCCATCTGTAATATGGGGTTAATCAGAGACCCTCCTTCCCAGAGTTGTTGTGAGTATCAAATGAGTTATTAATTGTAAGGTGCTTAGTAGAGTACCTGGCACATGTTGAATGCTATGTAAGTGTTAACTATTATAATGTTAACTACTATTATTCTGTAGCAATTTTTCCCTAAGCACACATGTGAAAGGTAACCTGTGATACCAAAAGCTGAAAGAAGAGGCAGCAGATCTCATGAATTCCTTCCCAAACTATGACTCAGAGGAGATCTAACTCACTCTCAGTCTCACAGAACCTCAGAACTGGAAGGGACCTTAGTGGATACTCTAGTCTAGTGTATGCTGGAATAAGAAGCTCTTCTAGATTATACCTAATAAATGGTCACCCAGCTTCCACTTAAAACTTCCCAGAAAGGCTGGATGTAATATCCCATGTCTAGAATTCCTGCTACCAAGGAGGCTGAGATGGGGAAATCTCTTGAATTTGGGGGTTTCTGAGCTGTACTGATCAATGCCAATCAAATATCTGCACTAAGTCCAGAATCAATATGGTAGAACCCTAGGGTTGCCTAACCCACCAGGTTGCTTAACAAACTGATTCAAGTTAAAACATGAGCAAATGAAAGCTTTCCTGCTAATTATTAGTGGGATCGGGCCATGAATAGCCACTGCACTTCCAACAAGGGAAAGGAAAAGAAAATTAAGAAACCCACTGTCTCCTGTGACAGCCCATTCATTCTATTTTTGGACAAATTTAATTAAATGCAAGAATTTAAGTGCCTGGTACGTGCAACACATCATGCGAGGCTCTAGGGATTCAAGGACAAAAATGAGCCAATTCTTAGCTTATATTCTACTAGAAAAAAATTATTTAGAAACTTTCCCTTATATCATACCTAAAATTACTCCAACCATGGCTCATCATTCTGCCTACTACGGCCACACAGAACATATCTATTTTTTCTTCCAACATAACCCTTCAAATACTTGAAGACAATTATCATGTACCCGAATAAATCTTCTCTTCTCTCTAAGCCAGTAATCAATCAGTAAACATTATGAAGTGCCTATTAGGTACCAGATACAGTGTTAAACCCTGGGGTTACAAAAAGAGGCAAAAGACAGTCCCTATCCTCCAGGAGTTTACAATAGAATGAGGTAAATAACACGCAAACAAAAAGATACAAAGCAAGCTAGATACAGGACAAGCGGGAAGTAATTAACAGAAGGAAGGTACTGGAAAGAAGGCGCAGTAGAAAATGGAATTTTCATTGAAACTTGAATGAAGCCAGGGAGGCCCATAGGTGGAGATGAAGAGGGAAAATGCTCCTGCTGGAGACAGTGGAGAGAATGCCCTGAGCCAAAACATGGAGCATCTTATTCTTGAAACATCCAGGAGACCAGTCACTGTATTGAAGATTATGTGGAAAAGGAGTAAGGTGTAAGAAGGCTGGAAAGGTAGGATGAGGTTAGGTTATGGAAGGTTTTGAATACCTAGCAAAGGATTTTATATTTAGTCCTAGAGGCAATGGGACTTACTGGAGTTTACTCAGCAGGGGAATGATATGTTTGAACCTGTAGTAGATGAATGGAGGATGGATTGAAGTGGGAAAACCTTTTGGCAGGCAGACTCATCAGCGGGCTATTGTAGTAGTCTAGGTTTGAGGAGATAAGGGCCTGCACCACACTGTTATCAGTATCAGAGGGGGAAAAAAAAGAGGTGAATTCTAGAGATGTTATAAAGGTGAAATCAGCAGACATTGGCAGTTCCTTCCATCATTTCCCCTATAGTATGATCTCAAGGCCCTTTCACCATCCTGGATGCTCCTTTAGATGTCCTACAGATTACCAATAACCAGAGTTGAACATAATAGACAGGATGTATGACCATGTGATCATGTGACCTGATCTTTGACACTTTTTCCTCTCTCAATGCAGTCTACAACTATTAGCTTTTTTGGCTGCCATGTCCAATGTACTAAAAACATGACATTGAATGTCTCTCTAACAATGCTTCTCCCATCTTGTATTTAACTCAAAGTTAAGGCTTTCTATTTAACCCTACTGAACTGCATCTTATTTATTGGATTCAGCCATTCTTCCTTCTTTTGTGTCATTTGCGAATTTAATAAGGATGCCTTTATTCAAATCATTAGTAGAAATATATTTCCTAATTTAATGTTGCAAATTTACAGAGATTAAGTTTGGTCCCAAAGGAGGGAAGACAACTGCTTCCACCACTTTGCAGAGGTAGGGGGAAGGGGAGGTTGGTCAATAGGTGTGGTACACTACATATAATCAAATTTTTTTCTAAGTGTTGACTGGGTTATTTTGCGGGGGAGTGTTTCTTTTCCTCTTTTTATTTTTTTTAAAAATTCAGGGGGCGGAGCCAAGATGACAGAGTAGAAAGATGCATATACTCTAGCTCTTCCCCCACAGCCCATAAAATACCTGTAAAAAATGACTCTCAACAAATTCTAGAGCAACAGAAGCCAGAGTACAACAGAATGAAAGAGGTTTCCAGCCAAAGGTAACTTGGGCCAACAGAAAAAGTCTTTCTCACGGGATGCTGAGCAGGGTGGAGCCCAGTCCTAGCCACACGGCAGTGGGAGGAACAGGACCTGAACACACCCGGGGCAGAATTCCCAGAAGGGAGGGTCTCAGATCCCTCAAACCACAAGCAACAAAGAAAGCTCCAAAGGTCAGTGTAGGAGGGCTTTCCCAGCTGGGAAGGGAACTGGGTTCCCCCAGCATTGGCCCCAGGCAGCCCCAGCAGGGGGAGGTCAGCCTGCTGCAGGTGGCTACAGGGAAGCAGCCTGGGTCCATTGTCCAGGCAATTCAGCTTAAAACCTCTGGCAGAGTTAAGCAGCTGATCTGAACCTCAGCCTTGAACATAGTACTGGGGAGAGGAGGAACACTAGGACCCTCCTCTTGGCAAAGGATTCAGAAGTCAAGTAACTGGCTGGGAAAATGCTTTAAAAAAGGGAAAAAAAATAAGACCACAGAAGGTTATTTTCTTGGTGAACAGATGTCTCCTTCCATCCTTTCAGATGAGAAAGAACAAGGCATATTGTCAGAGGAAGTCAAGGTCTCTGCCTCCAGTACCTCCAAAATGAATATGAAATGGGCTCAGGCCATAGAAGAGCTTGAAAAGCATATCAACAGCCTGCTAAAGGAGAACCAAAAAAATGCTGAAGAAAATAACAGCTTTAAAAAGAGGCTAACTCAATTGGAAAAAGAGGTCCAAAAAGCCAATGAGGAGGAGGCTTTAAAAAGCAAAATTAGCCAAATGGAAGAGAAGGTTCAAAAGCTCACTGAACAAAATAGTTCTTTAAAAGAGCGAATCAAGTTCAGGGAAGCTAATGACTATGAGATAAAACAAGAAGTTAGAAAACAAAACCAAAAGTTTGAAAAAATAGAAGATAATGTGAAACATCTCATTGGAAAAACAACTGACCTGGAAAATAGATCCAGGAGAAACAATTTAAAAATTATAGGACTACCTGAAAGCTATGATCAGAAAAAGAGCCTAGACATTATCTTCCATGAAATTATCAAGGAAAACTGCCCTGATATTCTAGAACCAGAGGGCAAAATAAATATTGAAAGAATCCACCAATCACCTCCTGAAAGAGACCCAAAAAGAGAAACTCCTAGGAATATTGTGGCCAAATTTCAGAGTTCACAGATCAAGGAGAAAATACTGCAAACAGCTAGAAAGAAACAATTTGAGTATTGTGGAAATACAATCAAGGTAACATAGGATCTGGCAGCTTCAACATTAAGGGATCGAAGGGCTTGGAGTGGGATATTTCAGAGGTCAAAGGAACTGGGATTGAAACCAAGAGTCACCTACCCAGCAAATCTGAGAATAATACTTCAAGGGAATAAATGTCATTCAATGATATAGAGGACTTTCAAGCATTCATGATGAAAAGACCAGAACTGAATAGAAAATTTGACTTTCAAATATAAGAATCAAGAGAAGCATGAAAAGGTAAACAGGAAAGAGAAAAGTAAGTGTTTTAATACACTAATTAAAGTAGAACAGTTTGTATTCCTACATGGAAAGATGATATTTGTAACTCAACCTTTCTCAGTATTAAGATAGCTGGAGAGAATATATATATATATATGGGGGGGCACAGGGTAAACTGAATATGAAGGGATGATATCTAAAAAAGAAAATTAAGGGTTGAGAGGAATGTACTAGGAGAAAGAGAAAGGGAAAGGTAGAATATAGTAAATCATCTCACGTAAAAGAGGCAATAAAAAGTTTTTTACAATGGAGGGAAAGAAGGGGAAGCTGAGAAGGAATAAATGAGTCTTCCTTTCCTCGGATTTGGTTTCAGGAGAGAAAAACATACACACTCAATTGGATATGGAAGTTTATCTTACCCTACAGGAAATCAGGGGAGAAGGGGATAAGAGAGGGGGGATAATAGAAGGGATGGCAGATTGGGGGAAGGGGTAATTAGAAGTAAACACTTTGGTGGAGGGACAGGTCAAAGGAGAAAATTGAATAAATGGAGGGTGGGGCAGGGTAGAGGGAAATATAGTTAATCTTTCACAACATCACTGTTATGGAGGTGTTTTGCATGATCACACAGGTATAACCTTTATTGAATTGCTTGCTTTCTCAATGAGGGTGGGTGGGGAGAGGGGAAGGGAGAGAATGTGGAACTCAAAGCTTTAAAAATGAATGTTAGAGGTTGTTTTTATATGTAACTAGGAAATAAGATATATAAGCAATGGGATATAGAAATCTATCTTATCCTGCAGGAAAATGGGAAGGGGATAAGGGAGGAGGAGTAATAGAAGGGAGGGCAGATTGGAGGAAAGGGCAATCAGAATACATGCTGTCCTGGAGGGTAGGGGGGAGATGGGGAGAAAATATGAAGTTCAAAATTTTGTGGAAGTGAATGTTGAAAACTGAAAATAAATTTATATGGAACAGAACAAAGTCCAAATTCCTAAGCTATTTATCCCTAACCTACCTTTCCACCCTGTGTATTTCCCTAGTCTTCAGACAAATTTGTTTACTTATTGGCCCCTAAACATGCTTGTGCTTTCTAGCCTCCATGGTTTTGAAACCTTGCTTATTCATTTGTCTTTCTAAATCGTAACCATCCCTTTAGACCTAGCTTCTACCTCCCCTGAGTTTTCCTGGACTACTTTTTCTCAGTGATCTCTCACTTTAATTTTTGTAAACATTTATTTGGCAACTAATCACTTAATGACTTATGGTATCCTTCTTTGGTGGCAACTACAACTTACATTACATTGTTACTTAAATTTCTGTGCTGGTTTATTTTCTCCATGGCTAAATCATAAGCTTATTGAGAGCAGGAACCATGTCTTACTCATCCCTCTTTTTCTTGTCTTACTATATAAGATATGTTAACCACTATCCTACAGCTATCCAAAGGTATTAAATAAGAAACTCCATGGTCATCTTCTAACCTGCAACTTAGCAACTTCTCTTTTCTCTCCCTTTGTCTTCTTACAATTAAAACTCCCTGAGACTAAGGGTAGTTTTATTGCATTTGTGTCTCTAGCACACTTAGAATGGGGCCTGTCACATAGTAAACAGTTAATAAATGCTTTAAGAAATTACAATTGCCCATTAGTCACTTAGAGCCAGATAGAGCACAGAAAGAGCAATGTCATTAGTTTGTTAACAGAAGATAAAGGTAAGTTGCTAAGTAATCAGCAAAAGGTGTGTCATGGCCTAATAAACAGCTTGATAGATAAGGAAGGGAAAACAATATCTGGAGAGAATCAGGTCTAGAAGATTACAAAAGCACTAATTATAGACAGAAGCAACTTTAGAGATCATCTAGGTCAAACCCCTTATTTTGCAGATAAGGAAACTGAGGTCCTAAAAGGCGAAGTGGCTCATCCAAAGGTCACATGGTAACTACCAGAGCTAGGATCTGAATCAGCATTTTCCATTATAGCACAATATAGGAGATTGGCGATTAGCAGCAGCAGCAGGTATAGGATGAATGTCTAGTGGTACAGCAAACAAAGGAGTTGGTCACAGTGAAATCAGGTACAGAAAAGAAGGGCCAGTGACAGTACAAAGGAGCAGGATAAATTGTTTATATCACTGTGTTGATTGTGTCATGGTCTGTGCTACCAAGATATCCAGTAAATTAGTTTAATTCAAACATATATTGAACAATTCTTGTGAAAAATGCATTGAAGCTAAAACCCAAATCAACAGAGCTATGGCAGCTGCCACCATTGGTGCCTAGGACTGAACTATTTCCACTGAATAACAGATTTAAATACCATTTTAGAGGACATGGGCATGGATGAAATGGGCTCCAGACAAGCCCTAAATATCTAAAGTAGGGTATATGGGATTTAATTTTATGAATTTGGAGAATTTATTGGGAATTTGAATCCTAACTCCATTCAATGTATTAATCCACCTCTGGGAGCACTCATAGCATGTATTCACGTAAGTTTTTAATAGACATTCTTCAGTGTTGGCAACAGAATGAATTGTCATTCATTCCTTTGATGTGACTAGGAGGACCTGGCTGCCAAATTGCTATTTGAAAAATAATTATCCTCTATAAGTGGTTGATTTTTCATCTGCTCCACTTCATAAACTTTGGAAAGTGTCTTCCAGTAGTGATCCAATTTAAATTCCCACCTTAAAAGAACATGATGGATTACCAAACAAATTATGTTTAAATGCAAACTGACTGTTGCCCTCAACAAAGAATATAGGCTTGTTTGTTTAAATGAAGTGCTTAGAAACAGTTTTTTAGTGTATTTTTGTCTTGTGTGACTTAAGGAATACGTGGGATGTGAGAATCTTTAGATGCAGAACCCTAGGACGCTAGACAATGGAGCCTGGGAAACAACTGAAGGTAGTGGCACCAGGAAAGTTAAGTGCTGCTGTACCTGTGACTCAATGCTAACTTGCTCTCCTGACCATGTCCTTTTCTCATCCCCCTTTCTCCCACAGAAATGCATAAAAACTGAATAAATAGAAACCTATTAACTCATTCAGCAAATATTTAAACACCTATCATGTGCATATCTAATCATTGTAATATTCATTTAATGATATTTGTAAAACAACAAACAGATTCAAGCACTCTCATTATTGAACCTGCTTATGCAGTCAATCTGTTAATAAGCTTTTCTTAGGCACCTCCTAAGTGCCAGACACCATGCTAAATGCTGGGGATACAAATAAAGGCAAAAGGCAGTTTCTGCTCTTGAGGAGCTCACAATCTAACGGGGGAGACAAAATATAAACAACTAGGTAAAAAGAAGCTATATACATGATAAATTGGAGCTAATCCATGGAGGGCACTAGGGAAGTGTGAGATTCAGAGTTAATATGGTCTTGCAGAAAAATGAATGATATGATAATGATCCTGGAAAGTCACCACTATCTAAATCTTAGATTATAAAATAAGAACAGATTACTGAGCAATCACAAAAAAAATATATTCAACAGCTTCCCTGAAGCACAATCAAAATAGACCTATTTAATCTTCTTCCATAATATAAGGACATCCTACAGAGAGAGAGAGGAGCTACAGAAATCTCCTATTTTTAATTCATTAAGGCTTCTGAACACATCCCACTTACATTCTCATTGACAAGCTAGGGAAATTATGATCTCGGCTTTAAAGACCCCTGTTCAAACAGAGTGAGGATACAGAGTGACTGCCCACTAGAACCAGAACAAAGGAGTTTCCCTTCCACTATTCTTAATCAATTTTTTTAAAACTCTGAATTTCAGAGTAGAAAAGGACCTCAGTATGTATGCATCAGGCGCAAATGATATACGAAAAAAAGAACCCCCACTCTGTGCCTTTCTTCAGTTTATAATCAGATGTACTGATGACACAAAATAAAATAAGGTTATTAATGCCATGGGAGACAAGGATAAAGTACAAACAGACCATAACGAATTGCAAAGAAAAAGTTTTCACAGAAACAGGATGAAATCCAATAAGGACATTTATGGACTGAAAACAAGTTAAAAATTAGTGAAGCTTGATAGGGTACAAATGTAAAAGAAAAAGATCTGGGGACATAATTCACCTGGAACTGAATATCCATCACAAAGGTGAGATGGGAGAAGGGCAGAGAAGAAAGGAAGAGCAAGAAGACTTTGGAGTCTTCTTTGTTTCTTCTTTCTCCCTTTCTCACACCCAATATCCAGTTGCCAAGTCTTGTCTGATCAGCCTCCACATCTCTCCTATCAGTCCCTTTCTTTCCACTGACACAATCTCATCATCTATCACCTAGACTATTGTAACTGCCTTGTATTTGGTATCTCCACTTC
The DNA here is from genome assembly GCF_028372415.1 of Notamacropus eugenii. NCBI lineage: Eukaryota > Metazoa > Chordata > Mammalia > Diprotodontia > Macropodidae > Notamacropus > Notamacropus eugenii. The sequence goes on along the minus strand of NC_092873.1, from coordinate 191,222,161 downwards.
TAGTCTTTCCCTTCTCCACTTCATCCTCCATATATAGGTGTCAAACTCCTAAAATATAGATCTGACCATATCAACTCCCCTTCTCCTAATCTGAAAATCTTCAGTGGTTCCCTAATACCTTTAGGGTAAAATATAAAATTTCCACAATCTGGGTCCAACCTATCTTCATAGTCTCATTTCATACAACTTTCATTCACATATTTCAAAAACTGGCCTATTAGTTGTTTCAGAATATTCAAATAGGAGATGGAGTATCATTTCAAAGACGGTCACCCACATCTTCCTCCTGTACCTCCTAGAATTTGATACCTTCTCACTTTTACCTCTTAGAATCTGTCTTCCCTTAAGACACAACTCAGTTACCACTTTCCACACAAGACCTTTCCTGATTGCTCATATTTAACAAAATGAATGAGTTATTTTGTAAGAATTTCTTATTTATTCAAATAAATAGTGCTGTGTGTCCCTCTGTGCCCCTCAAGAGAATATAAGCTCTTTAACAGGAGGAATTTTTAAAATTTTGCATGCATGGTGCTTTTGCATGTAGTAAACACTCAGTAATTGGTGAATTAAAATAAGTAACAACCACCAGCACTCCCCACCCCCAAAAAATATGCTGTTAAAAGTATAATATGTAAATCTCAGGAAGTAATTCTTCTCCTGAAGTGAGTCGGACTCTGGGATAACCAGGAAAGCAGCATAGTGCAATGGAATGAATTCTCAATGTAGCGTCAAAAGACTCAAATTTCAGGCAAGTTACTTCACTTCATTTCTCTGGGACTCAGTTTCATAGTATATAAAATGAGGGAGAATGGCCTAAGTAACCTCCAAGATCCTTCCCAGCTCTAAATGTATGGTTCTGTGATCCTAAGCTAAATCAGAGTATAGCATTTCATCCAGTTTGAATCATCAGAATGGACAAGAACAGAAAATGCTTTCATCATCATTCTTGATAATATTAAACCTCCTTCTGGAACCAAGAAGAAACCATCTTATAAGCACAATGTAAAGCCTCCTTTGCGCTCCCAGAAAGCAGCAACCACCTCTACACACTTGCCTTCTGCTGGGGCTTAACCTCATCCCAATACCCAAGGATTTCCCATAATAAGCAGAATGACCCAAGCACACTGCTCAACCAGTAAGTATTTATTAAGTGCTGAAAAAGAGAAAAATAGAGGCAGAGAGATACAGAAACTGAAGGAAACATAGAAACATTGAGAGATAAAGACAAAAAGACAGAAAAGCAGAGAGAGACAAACAGTGACAGAGAAACAATTGCTGCCTGCAGGGATGTCATTCTACTTTTTAATAAATTATTTTTATTTATTTCCCAATTACATATAAAAGAATTTTTAGCCATTATTTTTTAAAATTGAGTTTCAAATGCTCTCCCTCAGTCCCTTACACCCCTTCTCCTTCTTGAAAAGGCACTTTCATTTAAATTATACAAGTGAAGCCATACCAAACACATTTCCATATTGGCCATGTTGCATAACAAAACAAAAAAAAAAACAACCACAAAAACCCCACAAACAAAATAAAACAAAAAGAAAGTTTTAAAAAAACATATGCTTCAATCTGCATTCATCAGTTCATCAGTTTTCTCTCTGGAAGTGGACAGCATTTTTCATTATGGGTCATTTGGAACTGGCATGGATCATTGTCTTGATCAGCCTAAGTCTTTCACAGCTGATCAGCCTTACAATATTGCTGTTACTGTGTACAATGTTCTGGTTCTGCTCACTTCACTTTGCATCAGTTTATAAAAGTTCTCAGGTTTTTCTGAAACCATCCCCCTTCAACATTTCTTATAGTACAATAGTATTCCATCACAATCATATCCTACAACTTGAATAGCTATTTCGCAATTGATGGGCATCCCCTCAATTTCTAATTCTTTGCCACCACAAAAAATAGCTGCTATAAATATTTTTTGTACAAATAAGTCCTTCTCCCTTTTCTTTGATCTCAATTTTCCCAATTTTTCCACATCCCTTTCATCATTTGCCATTTTCCTTTTATGTCAGTCTGTTATGCAGGCTGATAGGTGTGAGGTGGTATCTCAGAGCTGTTTTATCCTAATTAGTTAGGGATTTATAGTATTTTTTAAATGTAACTATTGACAGCTTTGATTTCTCCTTCTGAAAAGTGCCTGTTAGTATCTTTAGACCATCTATCAACTTGGGAATAGCTCTTATTTGGCTGAGTTCCCCAAATGAGATTTTGAGAAATGAGACCTTTATCTGAGAAACTTGTTGCGAAAATTTTTTCCCAGTTTCCTGTTTTCCTTCTAATTTTGGCTTCAATGGTTTTGTTTATGCAAAAAAATTTTTAATTTCATGTGATCAAGGAGATGATTGTGTGAATATGGTGAAATACATCAGAAAACTTCCAGTTCCCCAAATTTCCTCCACACAAGAAAGGACAGAACATTACCTCAGAATAGACAATTTGAGAAGACTCAGGAAAGACCCAACACCTCCTGGGGCAGAGGTTCAGCCAGTGTGAAGAGCAAACACCTCCAGGCCAACTTTGCAGAATAAACAAACTAGAAGACCTGGGGGGCAGCTGGGTTGAAAGGCAACCTTAGCCTTAGAAACTCATTTTGCGGACAGTATAGGGATCTGATGGTTGAGTAGCATTGTCAAGGGACACCAAGCACAGCTCTGCTGACCAGACATGTCCCAGGCTGTGACTGCCAGGGAGAAGGAGCTAGTACATACCTGGTGAGTGCAATAGAGGGTTGGGGACTCTGCTGGCTTGTGGGTATTTGCAGGAGAGTAGAATTCTTGCTTTCAGTTCTAGGCCAGAGAAGACAGTTGTAGTTTGCAGCCACCAGTGGGACTGCTAGAAGCAAGATCATTTGGACAGTGTAGTTAGGGGCCCTAGCCATGGCATAGGAGTAGAGAGGAGAACCTAAGGTTGGGCCTCAGAAAATAAGAGTAAGAAGACCTGAGGCTTGGGGCATTATTCTCCATACCTCAGGACTAGAACTTGATTACACTAATAGCTTCTAAAAACAAATTTAAATAAATAAATATGAGTAAGCAAAGGAGAAAGAACCCAACAATAGAGAGCTACTATGGAGATGGACAAGATCTGGGTTCATATTCAGACGAAGATAATGGAGCTAAAAAAAAGTCATTCCCTTTTCAGTGAGAAATATCATATAGTCCCAAGCACAAAAAGAGTTCTTGGAAGAACTTCAAAAGGACTTTAAGAAGCAAATAAGAGAGATTGAGGAAAATTTTGAAAAAAATAAAAGCAATCCAAGAAAATCAAGAAAATTACAAGAACAAAGTCAACCAACTTGAAATAGGGAATCAAAAACTTAAGTAAGAAAATAATTCCTTGAAAAACTAGAATTGGGCAAAGGGAAGGTAATGACATTCCAAGAAATCATAAAACTAAATCAAAAGAATGAAAAAATAGAAAAAAAAGTGAAACATCTCATCAGAAGAACAACCAATCTAGAGAACAGATCTAGGAGAAACAATACAAGAATGGTTAGACTACCTGAAAATTACAATCACAAAAAGAATCTTGATACAATATCACAAGAAATTACCAAGAAAAATTGCCTTGAAGTTCTAGAACAAGAAGGCAAAGCAGAAACAGAAAAAAATTCATCAATCACCACCTGAAAGAGATCCCAGGAGGAAAACTTACAGAAATATCATAATGAAGTTTCAAAACTCCCAGGTTAAGGAAAAAGTACTGGAAGTAACAAGAAAAAAAAAATCAACAATTTAAATATCATGGAGCTGCAATAAAGATTACACAAGACCTAGCAGCTACTACATTGAAGGAGCATAGGTCTTGGAATACTATATTTCACAGAGCAAAAGAGCTAGGGTTATGACCAACAGTAACTCACCCAGCAAAGTTAAGTATAATCCTGAATAGGGAAAAATAAAGAACATCTAACAAACTAAAAGACTTTCAGGTTTTTGTAGCAAAACACCCCAGAACTTAAGGAAAAATTCAACATATAATATCCAGGAAAATTTAAGACCAGTTATAAGGGACTCAAATTGTTTACTTATACGTGAAAATATTAACAGTATTTTTTTTCCTGTCATCATTATTTAACTAGTTTTGGGCTGAGCTGAGTATGATGGGGTGATTATAAAAAAATAAAACTATATAAGGAGAGATAAAAAGGAGCATTTATCATACAAATGAAATATAAAAAGAAAAAGTGATGCAGATGAAGAGAAAGGGCTGGTAGTGCTGGTATCTTGATATCATCAGGAATGGGTTAAAAAGGAAGTAAGATATACTACATATACATATATATTTATATGTATGTATATACATACATACATACATATACATATATATTTATATGTATGTATATACATACATACATACATACATATATATATATATGGAGAGAGAGAGAGAGAGAGAGAGAGAGAGAGAGAGGTATGTATACATAGTACAAAAGTCTTCAATTCAGAAAAAAATAAAACGGCTATGGGATAGGGTTGGAGGAAAGAATAAGGGAAGGACTCTTACAGGGGTGGGCAGGTTAAGGAACAAGAGGGCAAGGTAGGGAATAGAAGTAAATTAGAGAAGTGAGGTAGGATAGGTAAGTAGGGTGAGAAGGATAGTGAGGAAAAATAGGAAGGAGGAAAATACAAAATACACAAGTAATTGTAGCTTAGAATGTGAATGGCATGAATTTACCCGTAAAACAGAAATGGAGAACGAAATAAAAATCTGGACACAACATGCTGCTTTCAGGAAACATTATAAAACTGAGAGATACAAGCAAAGATAAAATAAAGGGCAGGTGTAGAATTTAATATGTAAAAAAGCAGGAAGAGTAATGTTGATCTCAAACAAACTTAAAGTTAAAATAGATTTAATCAAAAGAGAAAAAGAGAGAAGCTATACTATGTGTCAGCAATTATTCAATTATTCGATATCGTTTTAGACTATTTAAAATAACCAGACAGTATAAAATACCTGAGTGTATACCTGCCAAAACAGATAGAAGAATTACATGGACATAAACATAAAACATGTTTTATACAAATCAAGTCAGAACTAAATAATGGAAGTAATATTTATTATTCATGGGTAGGTAAAGCCATTATAATTTTTTAAATGACAGTTTTACCTAATTTATTTATTCAAATGTCACACCCAATTAGATTACTAAAAAATTATTTTACTGAGCATAAAAAATAATAACAAAGTTCATTTTGAAGAACAAAAGATCAAGAATTTCAAAGAAACCAGGGAAAAAAGATGTAAAGGAAATGGATTTAGCAGTATCAGACCTTAAACTAGAAAGTGAGAGCATTATTGAAATGTAAATAGATAATTTTGATTATTTTAAATTAAAATTTCTTGTGTAAATAAAACCTATGTAGCCAAGAACAGAAGGAATGCAGAAAATTGGGGGAAAACTTTCATAGACAATCTCTCAGAGAGGATAGAATTGGGTTGCAATATTGCTGAAGTGTAGGAGATGATCATCTGGTTAATTTAGAAAAACATGCAAAGACTTAAAAAGAAAGATGCTATCCACTTTCAGAGAAACAGATGACAAATGGAAATAAGCATAGTACATACAGTCTCACATACATGTGTGTATATGTGTATATATGTATGTTTATAGATATGTATATGTCCATGCTTAATTGTAGCCTTCTTTACAGTGGGGGCTGGGGAGGGAGGGGAAAATAAGGTAAAAAGTACACAGCAGAGAACAAAAGAAAACCTACAAGGAAGCAAAGAAAAACTGGGCAACTTTGAAAACAAAGTATAGTATTTATTATATAGGTTTTCTTGAAATGGAAATTTATTGTTTTATGTTGAATCCTTTCTTATGTTCTGCTGTGTACATGGCAATGTTTTTTTTTCCTCTTTTCATTTTGTATTTATGTTTAAAATAAATAAAAAATTTACCAATAAAAATTCATGTAATCAAAATTATCTATTTCACTTCCCATAATCTCTAACTCTTGTTTGGTCATAAATTCTTCCCTTATCCTTAGATCTGACAGGTACATTTTTCCTTGCTCCCCTAATTTATTTAGGATATCACCCTTTATGTCTAAATCATTTATCCATTTTGAATCTTATCTTGGTATATGATGTGAGATGTGGTCTATGCCCAGTTCTTGCCAAACTGCTTTTCAATTTTCCCAGAAATTTTTGTTAAATGCTGAGTTTTGAAAGTATCAAACACTAGAATACCATAGTCATTCACTATTGTGCATTGTGTACCTAATCTATTCCACTGATCCACCACCACTCTATTTCCTAGCCAGTACCAGACTGTTTTGACAATTACTGCTTTGTTAGGAAGTTTGAAACCTGGAACTGCTAAGGCATCTTTCTTAACATATTTTTATTGATTTCCTTGATATTTCTGACCTTTTATTCTTCCAGATGAATTTTGCTACTATCTTTTCTAGCTATATAAAATAATTCTTTGGCAATTTGATAAGTACGACACTGAATAAGTAACTTAACTTAGAGTTGTCATTTTAATTATATTTGTTCAGTCTACCCATGAGCAATGAATATTTATCTAATTGTTCAGATCTAGATTTGTGTGAAAAGTATTTTGTAATTATGTTCATAATAATAATCCCTTGGTTTGTATTGGCAGGTAAATTCTCAAATATTTTATATTGTCTGCAGTTTTTTTTAACGGAATTTCTCTTTCTAACTCTTCCTACTGGGTTTTGTTGACAGTATATAGAAATGCTGATGATTTACGTGGGTTTATTTTATTTCCTGCAACTTTGATGAAATTTTTAATTGTTTCAACTAGTTTTTTAGTTGATTCTCTCATCATATCATCTGCAAAGTGATGGTTTTGTTTCTTCATTGCCTCTTTTGTTTCTTCAATTTGTTTTTCTTGTCTTATTGCTGTATCTGGAATTTCTAATGCAATATTGAATAATAGTGGTGATTCATATGGATATCCTTGCTTTACTCCTAATCTTATTGGCAAGGCTTCAAGTGTCTCCTTATTGCAAATAATGTTTACTCAGTTATAGATAGATACTACTTATCATTTTGACAAAGGCTTCATTGATTCCTAATAGTGTTTTTAAGTGGAATGAGTGCTGTATTGTCAAAAGCTTTTTCTTCATCTATTGATATAATCATATGATTTTTTTGTTCTTTTTGTTATTAATATGGTCAATTATGCTCATAGTCTTCCTAATACTGAATCAGTCCTGCATTCTGGTATAAACCCCATCTGGTCATAATGTATTATCCTTATAGCTGTAATCTCCTTGCTAACATTTCATTAAAATTTTTCGTATCAATACTCATTAAGGAAATTATAGTTTTTTTTTCTGTTTTTGCTCTCTCTGTTTTAGATATCAAAACTACATTTGTGTCATAAAATGAATTTGGTAGGATCCATTTTTTTCAAATACTTAATGCAGTATTGGAATTAATTGTTCTTTAAATGTTTGGTAGAATTTACTTGTGAATCCATCTGGTCCTAGGGACTTTTCTTCCTTGAGGAACTCAGTTATGGCTTGTTCAATTTTTTTTTCTAAGATAAGGCTATTTAAGTATTCTATTTCTTCTTCTGTTAATCTGGGCAGTTTACATTTTTGTAAATATTCAGCCATTCCACTTAGATTATAAATCTTACTGGCACATAATTGAGCAAAATAACTCCTAATATAATTGCTTTATTTATTTCATCTTCATTGGTGGTACATTCATCCATTTCATTTCTGATACTAGAAATTTGGTTTTCTACCTTTTTTTAATCAAATTAATCAATGGTTTATCTGTTTTATAGGCTATTTTTCATAAACAGCTCCTAGTTTTATTTATTATTTCAATTCTTTTACTTTCAAATTTATTAATCTCTCCTTTGATTTTTTAGGATTTCCATTTTAGTATTTGGGGATTTTAAATTTATTCTTTTGCTGATTCTTTTAGTTGCATGCTCAATTTAACTGATCTGCTCTTTCTCTTTTTTATTGATGCAGGCATTTCATTTTATAAATTTTCCCCTAAATACTTCTTTGGCTGCATCCCACAAATTTTGGAATGTTTTCTCATTGCTGTCATTCTCTATCATTAAATTATTGATTATTTCTATGACTTATTCTTTGACCTACTCATTCTTTAGAATTAGATTGTTTATTTTCCGATTAGCTTTTCAACTATGCTCCCACTGACCTTTATTAAATGTGTTTTTAATGCATTGTGGTCTCTAAAAGGATGCATTTATATTTCTGCTTTTCTGCCTTTGTGTGTGAGGGTTTTATCCTCTAATACATGGTCAATTTTTGCAAAGGTGCCATGTATAGCCAATAAAAAGGCATATTCCTTTCTCTTTTCATTTTTCTTCAGAGGTCTATCATATCTAACTTTTCTAAGATTCTATTTAACTCCTTGATGTCTTTCTTATTTATTTATGAAGTCTAGGCTCTTTCCTTCATCATGGTTTTCAGACTGTCCAATAATTTTAAAATTATCTTTCCTTGATATATTTTCCAGGTAGTTGTTTTTCAGATAAGATATTTTACATTTTCTCCTATTTTTTTCATTCTTTGTTTTTATTTTTGTTTTATAGATTCCTGATATCTCATAGAGTCATTAGCTTTCACTTGACCAATTCTAATTTTTAAGGAATTATTTTCTTCAGTGAGCTTTTGTATCTCATGTTCTATTTGGCCAATTCTGTCTTTTAAGATATTATTTTCTTCAATATTTTTTAATGCCTTTTACCAAGTTGTTAATTGTCTGTTCATATTTTTCTTCATTTGCTTTCATTTCTTTACCTAATTTTTCCTCTGTTGTTGTTGAGTCATTTCAATCTTGTCTGACTCTTCATGACCCCACTTGGGGTTTTCTTGACAAAGATACTGGAGTGGTTTGCCATTTCCTTCTCCAGCTCATTTTATACAAAAGGAAACTAAGGCAAATAGGATTAAGTGACTTGCTTCAGGTCACACAGCTGGTATCTGAGGCCAGATTTGAGCTCAAGTTCCCCTGATTCCAGGGCCAGCATTCTATCTACTGCACCACTTTGAAAACCATTTTTCAACACTTCGAGGAATTCCTGTTGAGCTTGTGTCCATTTCACTTTTTTTTCTCTGATGCTTTGCTTGTAGTTAGCTTGACTTGTTTTCTTCTGAGTTTGTGCCGTGAAATTCCTGTCACAATAGTAGCTTTTTATGATCAGGTTCTTGTTGTTTTTGCTGTTTACTCATTTTCCCCCCTATTTCTTGCTTTGGAATTTTATGTTAATATTGGGCTCTGTTCCTGGAGAAGGTAGAGACAGGCTCTGTCTCAAGCTTGAGACTTTGTTACTCAGCTGCTTTCAGAGCTAGTTCTGTTGATTTGGAAAATTTCGATGCTTCCCAGGTAGCGTGATCAGGGGAAAGGTGTGGTCACTGTTCTCTTGGTCTGAACTCTGGTCCTTACCCAGGAAGACTCCTGGTATCTTGGGATTGCAATCAACACTGCCCTTCAGGGCCCCTCCTCCTTGGGAACAGAAATGACACTGTTGTGTCATTTGAGGCCAGAAGTGATACTGCTTCTCAGGGCTTCCACTCCCTCTGGAGCAAAAATGTCCCTCTCTACCCTTGAACCTTGACCCAGAAGCTGGTATAGGCAATTGACTTACCAAACAGTATCTGGTCTTGTGTCCAATACTAGTTCCTTGTAATCTCTTTCCGATCAGTTGCCAGATCCCCTTACTGTCTCAGATTTGAAAGGTCCCAAAGCTGCTACTGCTTCTGTCATTGCCACTTAGTCTCACCAATACTGTTTACTCCATGTGGGCTCTGAGCCAGAGTCCTCCCCCATGTCACAGATCTCTCCTATGTTGTCTTGAGCTTGAAGAACATGTCTCATTCTGATCTTTGTTGGATCATCACTCCAGAATTTGATTTGAGGTGTTATTTTAAAGTTGTTTGGAGGGGAATGTTAAGAGAGCTTGACTGAGTGCTTCTCTACTCTACTACCTTGGCTCCTCATTCTACTTTGATAATATATTAAAACCTCATTTATCTGTCATTGGGAAATGTCACTCCTTGCTAAGGTCAATGTGTTTGCTTCTTCTAACAATCTCTTACCTTCTAAATTGGTACATCTAATCTGCAGTAGGGTTAAAAACCACACTTATTACAACCATCTGCAAGCTAAGAGACTCTTTTCCTGTGATTATAGTATATGAAACTAATGGTAACATTTTTGCTTTCTTCCTAGTTCTTAGTAGTGTTCTGAATAGGTGACATTGCCTGATAAGCCACCATCACATAAGCACCAGATAAATGAGGAGCTACTATAAATACAGTATTAGTAGCACAATAAAACACAAAGAAAGGATTTGAAAAAGAAAGTTATTCATATATCATAGCTTTTGTATTATTATTAAAGTGCTTTACTGATTGTGTTATTAAATTTAAAGAAAGTCATCCAGTTCAAGAAATTCTTTCTGAGCCCTGCCTCAAAAGAAAAGATCTGCTTATTATATGCACTTCAAATGAGATAAGGATGGAAGAGTTTGCAAGTTGAGTTGGGGGCAATTTTGCCTTGAAAACAGCTTCCATCTTCATACTTGCCCCCATCTCAAATGCACCCTTACTAGAAAACCCCACAAATCATACCACTGAACAATGTCGATTTCAGCTGAAAAAAAGAAAAAAAGAAAATTCCTTGTGGTATTATTTTTTGACTACTTATTATGTCAGGTCTTTTGCTAGTTAAAAAAACTAACATATATAATTCAAAACATCTCATTTCCCCTCTAATAAAAGCACAAATGTTGTATGGACACAGTCTTTTCACAAATTTGTTCATTCATTACACAGAGATTAGGCGCTGGCTATTGTATCCCTTCTTTAAGAATGGAGTATAATTTCTAGCAATAAATTCTTTGTAAGCTGTATAACAGCTACAATATCTTTCGTTTTGAAATTGATTCTCTTTTCAAATGTGTTTTTACAAAGTTAAATTCAGAGTACAAAAAGAAACTAACTTCCTTTTAAAAAAAAATAGAAGTGTCTTGGAAACATGCTAAGAACCTGCCAGGAAGGTTAATAGCTTGTAAATTAAGATTTTGTACCAGAGTCTGGCCTCAAAGTTCAGAAAGCTGAGATTAGGAAGGAGTTAGAAAGAAATCATTTAGGGATTTTTGCACAAACCCAGAAGCTGTGATTTCTCTCCTTTCTTTTACCAAAAGGTGAAAAAGAAGTAAAATCAGAACATATGGGACTTTGTACTAAAGAAGGTAACTTGCATAAGAGCAGAGTACTAGCTAATATAGCAAAAAACAAAACTTAAATATGGAAGAGTATGCTGCCTCGGTGGATTTCTTATAGTAAACTACTCTGAAGTTCTAATGTGGTAGAGCCAGGCTTGTAACTCTCTGCATGCCCCTCAAAAATCTTCTAAAAATAGGTTCAGGTTAAATTGTGGAAAGAAAATTGGATTTGGAGTTACACTCATATCTGTTACATACTATGTGACTAAGAGCAAGGCGTTTCCTGTTGTTAGGCCCCACTTTCCTCATATGTAAAAATAGGTGGTTAGACTAGATGACCTCTGATACTTTGATCTATATCTATGATCCTTAGAGATAGAACAAGTACTGTGTATACATACAAAAATTATCAGAAATGGAAGAGACCTCAGAGATCATTTAGTCCAAATTCCATTTTATAGGTGAAGTCACTGAGGTCTTATTACCCAAGGCAAGTGTAGCTGGTTACTGGCAAAGCATACCTGAAACTCAGATCTTCTAGTAAAATAGTTACTGTTAATAGTGGAAGATTAATCAGAAAAGTACCAGATGACAGTTTTACTTGTATGTGACTTTATTTTTAATAATTAGCAACTGATACTTTTTAAAAATTTTTAATGAGTCATTTTTATAGAAAAAGTATGATTGGATGGTAAGGTATGATTAAGAAATGTTAATTTATATAATTAATTGATTCAATATATGTGTTTATTTTTACTAAAACACATCTCCCAATGAATGTAATGCTGTCTTTCAGAGCAATCTCCTGGAGAAGCAATAATTTATTCCAAAAATGCTACTATCGTTTGATACATATTTTGCAATTGCCTTCAGACACTGAACCACCTCCTTGTAACTACCTTCAAGAGGAGCACCATGTTCTTTCTTTGAATACAGATTTGATTTTCAGAAAGTAAAAAAAAAAAGTTTGAAGCAACACTTTTAATCAAACCTGGTTAATAAGATTTTTAAAATCTTGTTTACACAAAAAACAGGTTATAACATATTAAGTTTTTGTGTTATTCATAACATGGCTTTTTAGCTAATTCCAAAACAGTGATTCCAAAAATGTTTTAAGCAATGGTAGTACTTTTGAAATAAGTGTATGATTTCCCAAGATGATAGCTTTGAATAACAGTATTCTTTGGATTCAATTAATTACTGATGTGTCTATTACAGTCACAGATGATGTGAGCATGATATTTTGAGCTAAAACCAGGAAAATAGCAATTTCAACCTTTTCATTTTGCAGATGAGGAAACTGAGGTAGAGAGGAATTAAGTGACTTGCTTAAGATTGTACTATTAGTTAGTGATATAGCTGATATATCTCGCGCTACAGTCCAGGGTTCAACTCACTAAATTCAATTATCCATGCCTATGGAGCACAGCTATTTGAAATCATGTGGCCCCAAACACAGGCATCACTTTCTACCTAATGGCAATTATCCAAATTGTTGGCATTAGAACAAGGAAGAAATAGGCCTAGGAGAAAGTAAATAGTCTCTGAAGGGTTGGCTTTTACCCAAAACAACAAATGTCAAGACACATCACAGGCTAAAATATGAGAAACAATCCAATGCTACTGTGGAGTTCATTATACTTAATAAGTTGTTGACTATTTCCACAATGTTGATTTAAATTGTAAAAATAAACATAACTCTTCTATTGTAATTTTTACATAGTCTACTGTTACATTAGGACATTTACTGGCTCAACAATATCAACAGACTTTTATATAGCAACTTAAAGTTTCCAAATGCATTAATATATTATCATGTTTCCCATCCATGGTAAAAGTGATTCCATATGTGCTACAATATCCTAAAACACAAGGAGCAGTTTATTAGTATTTGTGAAATCAGTATGTATATGTTGTTATTTAAAAAACAAGATAAGATTGTCTTTCCATTACTGAAAATGCCTTACTTTAGTAGAACGGCTAGAAAAGTATATTTGCTTAGGTCTGATCAACTTTTTCATGAGAATGAAAATATCCTCAAGATATGCCTCCAGAAAACATAGGAGGCAGTAGGAAAATTTACCTCCCTTGTAGCTAAGTCTACTGACACGAGTTCTAAAAATATTTCTAATACTGAATTATGAAAAGCAAGAAAAGAAGGTTTAGCTGCTTTATGGAACTCTATTAAAGCAGACTATTATTAAGTTGTTAATAAGGTTTTATTTTTATTCAGCATCCTAAGACTCAGTGACTAATTGGAGATAGGGCATAATTCTTTAATTAAAATCATTTCCTCTCTCAGGGTTTCCACCTCTTAGTTCTTCATTTTAAGATAAGAGGGTTGGACTAGATTATTAGTAAGGGTCTCTTCTAGCATTAACATCCTGTGATTCTATAATTCTAGGATTTGTGTACAGCTGGATTGCTTAATAGCCTATTTTTCTTTCTAGTAATACTGTTTTAATGAAGTGAAAACTTTTAACTTTTGGTTTCCATGGAATGACTAATCGTGAATGGCATCAACACAGGGGAAAGGGGGCCCAGGAAGACAGAAAAGTTTCCATAATGCTAATTATTTAGATGACATCAGGGAGACATAAAAATAGTACAGAAGAGAAAAATCTTACAATGAATCTTTATCAGAATATATGTCTGTGGTTATTGCTTACAAAGAAAATACATGGGAACCTGAAGTGGTCTTATGGCTAAAGTGTTTGTGCCATTTCCAAATTTGAATCTTGCAAATTGTAGTATAACTAAAATTCACCAGGTTTTCATCCTTAGTTCCTAGATAGTTGAGGTGAGAAAATGAAGTTTGACCTCGGACAATAGCTGTCACTGTAGCTCCTGGGATTGAAGAACTCTTGCTCCAGGTCTCCAAATAGCCTCCGTGCATGAAAAAGTACCCTAACTAGCATTCAATACAACCTATGGACAAAGAGGTTGCGAGAGTAAAATTCTGAGTTGGGGGAGGATCAAGAGAAGGAATGAGAATATGGAAGGACAGATTGGAAATCAGTGAGTGCTTTCTTTGATCATACACTTTTGGTTTGACAATCTTTTCCTTTTATTTCAAACTTAACTGAATCACCAAATCAAATTAAGAGCTAACATATCTCCGCAAGAATTCATTATAGTAAAAGACTTCATTATATTCATTATAGTAAAATACACTTCTTACATATTGTGTGAAAATCTTCTAAAATGAACATAAGCACAACAGCAGGCTAAATAAACTAATACTTAACTTTTTTGGAAGAGTTAGCTAGGATTCCCCTTGAAATATGAAAGGAATGGATAATTCCAAGTTTTACTGTTGCTGGTTTTTTGTTGTTATAATTGGGAATTTTTGTTTTCTAAATAGGTTGTATAAGTAGCTCAATTATTTCATCTAGTTAGCTAAATTTCATTTGGTTTGAATTGGCACCAAACAGTTTTCAAGTGAAACAAAAATGGCTCAATTCCCTCTTGGACTATTTTCTATCTCTCAACAAGTAAAAGAACATAATAAAGTAATGCTCACAGGGCAACAGGGAAGTGTTGTAACGAAGCAATTCATGCCTTCTGAGTTGCAGGAAAAACTAGGAACACATTAGGATAAGGAACTATGAAAAAGCACTGGAGAGAAGGTGGGTAGAAGATGACACTCTTCCTCCATGTTCCTCCAGGTTTATGGTCATGGACTCAGAGCTAGAAGGTCCTCACAAGTTATCTAGTCTAGTCCCCTTATTTTTCAGCTGAGGAAGCCGAGGCCCAAAAAGGTTAAAAGGCTTCCTCAAGCCTGGAGCAGAGACTGAAATCCAGAGCCTCTGAGTTCAAATTCCACCACTTTTTACATTGTACCAGTCTACCAAAACCTGATAAAAAAATATATTTAAGGATCAAATAAGATAATATAATGTAAAACTCTCTGCAAACCCTAAAGCATAATTTCATTATTATTACTATTATTATCATTATTATTCCACCATTAAGACTACTTTGCCCAAAAAAAGCGAATAAATAATTTTTAAAAGATTATTTTGCTCTACTATTTGGAGTCTTCATTAGGCCTTCTAGCTACCAAGATCCTGAGAAAGAGGGGTTCCTTGACCAATGGTAATTAAAGACCTAGTCTTGGCAAAATGAATGGAAAAATGGGCAAATGAAGCACTTGGAATCCACAAATTAGTCTGATTTGTGTGAAATCACTGAATTTGCAAACTTGAAAAACTGAGGGACAGATCTTGAAAAGGAAGTGATTCCAACAAGGTGCCATATCCTATGAGGCCCAAACTCAAAAGACCTAACCTTTAAAAACAAAACAAAAAACCTAGAGTATCATTATTATCATTGAGAAATATCAAAATATCAAAAAGACTTCCCATGAAAAAGTCAGTCTTGATATAGCATACAGCAGCTATTGTGGTCAATTAAAGCAGGAGATAGATAGTATAGCTGATTATTTACTGTTAAGGAACAACTATTCAAACATGATTTAAGCATTGGTTCTAAAGTATGGTCCTGGTACCCTAAGAGTCAAGTCCTTGAGAGCCTTTCAAAAATTCTCAAAACTATTTCCATAATAACATTGACATTATTTTCCTATTAAAAATTCCTTCTTCTTCTATTTTCACATACATGTGAGTCCAGATTTTCTTTATATACTTCAACCAAAACAACTTCTTAACAGATTGAATGCAAAAGCAGATATGAGAACACAGCTGCCATCTACTAAGTCAGACAATAAAGAGATTTGCAAAAATATGTAATACAATGCCACTCTTCTGATTTTTGTTCTGAAAAATAGTCATTTTTCATTAAAATATATTATCGTTGTTGTCAAGATATTAGAAGACACCCTGTTTCCAAGAGCTAAGGCCCAGCAAAGCAAGCTGTACCCTGAGCTTAGCAGAACAACAGTCCTTTGCGCTCACCCTCTGGCAAAATCACATAATTATATTGCTTTAACCAGGACCACATGCTCTCTGAGCTTGGACAAGTTCTGGTCATGAAGTCCAGCTATGAATCAAACTTGTCTCACTGTTGCTGTCAATGTCAGGGCTACAGCTCACTGTACAGCCATTGATGTGAGATCTCCCCACGTTGCCTTGGCTCCCCCCCCACTTCAGGCGCAAGGCCCTAGCAAACATGTCTAGATCCCTCTTGCTTGTAAGCTGTTTCACTTACTTTGAAATTAAACTTCTGTTTGATTCCTGATTCTCCTGTCTCTAGTCTGCTCTGTCTGGCTCCAGCCATCCACAGGTTACAGGCCAGTTCAGTCCAGTCAACAATGGTGACATATAACTGGGTTTGTAATTGTTATCTTAAATGTTTTTTAATTGACTTAAATTTCTAATAATAAATATGACACACATAAACAAAACTCTTTGGGGTCATCAATAAATATTTAAGAATACAAAGGGGTCTTGAGACCAACAAATATGAGAACCACTGATACAGAGTATAGGGAGCTCTTCACACATTCGCATTGTTTTTCTGTTATCCTAGAAAACTAAAGTAGTTCATTAATTACTTAAAATCAAGATAGAGTTGCTTAGGTTCAAATAAGTGAGACTCCCATTTCATGTGCCTCACAATATTAAGCCAGCTTTGAAAGATAACATGTTGCTAAATTCATATCCTAGCTTTGCACTTTCTGTCAAATAAAAGATTCAACAAGATAATTTTTAAGGTTTTTTCAGCTATAAACACATGATCTAGTTATAATCTAAATAATTTTTATCCATTTTTCCTGTATTTTCAGTCTTTTTTTCAACTGTCTGTATCTTCATGACTCCATTTGGGGTTTTCTTGGCAGAGATATTGGAGTGGTTTGCCATTTCTTTCTCTAGCTTATTTTAAGATGAGGAAACTGAGGCAAACAGAGTGAAGTGACTTGCCGAGGGTCACACAGCTAGAAAATGTCTGAGGCTAGATTTGAACTCAGAAAAAAGGAGTCTGACTGACTCCAGGCCTGGCACTCCACTGCACCACCTAGCTGCACTTTTCCTATATTTACATTAAATTTATTATCCTTGATACTGTCAAAGACTGAAAGAAATACAATACTATACCTTTTTAATTCAAATTTATGTATTTTTTAAGTATATAATATCCTTTTTCCCAAAAGCCTTTTAATATTTGGGCTGAAGACAACTGGCATAACTATTTTGAAAACTTTTAATAAAAAGAGATAAATAAAAGGATAATTCAAAGTGAAATATCTGTAGTTGCCAAAAATGATGACTTCCTTTTCAGAAATGACACTGATTTACTTCTATTCACTAAAAGCAGAGCCTATTTTTGTTTTATCATGTTTATAGACTAGTTTCCCATGTTTTATTACTTTTGTAAGTATGTTTTTCTTTGTCAAATTTTACTGATATATTTTTATATCACTTTTATTTCCTAACATATCCCTCTCTTCTCCTCCAATCACTAAGTCCTCCCTTGTAACAAAGAATAATAAAGGGAAAAAATGCAGTTCAGCAAACCTAACCAGAATAGCTATCAAGTCTGACAATATAGGCAGTGTATTCCACACATGTATTCTCCTACCAGCTGTAACATAATGGATAGTGCTTTGGACTTGGGGGGGGAAGGGCGGGAATACTTCAGTTTAAATGCTGCCTCAGATACTTACTAACTCTGTGACCCTGGGAAAATCAGTTAACGTCTCTCATCTTCAGTTTCTCTGTTTGTACAAACAGTACTAATGACACCTACCCCACATGGGGTTTTTGTGAGAATCAAAGGAGATTTGTTTTAAAGCAATTTGCAAACCTAAATACTATATAAATATTAGCTACTGTTGTTATTTACATTTTACAGAAAATTGACATTACTTCTAAAGTATATTTTAAAGGAAAATTGTTTTTATAAACTTTGGATCTATGGTTAAATTTCCAAAATTCTAAAACTACATGGATTCTATTTTAATAATATAATTAATATTTATTCAATGCCATTCAAGGTATAAATGTGGAGTAAATTTTCAGAATTAGAATTTGCCTCAAAAAGCCCTTGCTGATTACCATTATTGCAAATGTCTGGAAACACCAAACCAGAAAAAAACTCACAACAGTGAGACAGTGAGGGCTACTGCACATGTAAGAACTTCTCTGTACTATTAGTTCAAATAATTATTCTTGCAGAGTCAAAATCAATCTAATATAAAACCAAAATTATAAAAAAATTATCTTGATTGGAAAATCTGTGAAGGTAAAGGTGAGGTGATAGGATTAACTGTTGTAACGTGGTACACAGATCACATTCTGAACGCTTAATAATTGTTGAAATGATAACCACAATTACAATGATCATTGCAATATGTTATAGTCTAAGGACCAAGGAATTTTTTAATCCTCTAGTATTTACCTTACCTTCCTACACAAGACAAACACACACACATTTCCTTCTTCAACACTATGTTATGATATGACTTTTGATTAGTTTATGTGGTAATAGGACTTAACTGGAGCAATCCATGCCAAAAGCCATAAAACTCCTCTCCTATTCCACTGTTTAAAAAGTGTTTCTAAATAGCAATTTAACTAATAATTACAACTTCCCTGCTGCATTAAGAATGCACAGTATTTCTCATTAAGAACCTACACTTCATAAGAATCTTACAATGAATGTAATATACAGTCATCAAGAGAATCGTATCTTGTTCCTGCCTTATTAGCATAACATAATTACCCTAAATTTACATCCAAACTACTAAATTTCCATGTAAAGTTATTTTGCAATATCCCTGAAAATGAGGCCCCAAATATATCTGCTGAAGAAACATCGCAAAACTGCTGCAATAGTTGCTAACTTCTCTCAAGGGACAAGCCACGCCAGCATCAGAATGAAATGATTAAGAAGCTAACACGACTAAGCTGACCAGAGTTATATTAAGGAAGAAAGTAACTTTACTCCATAACTACATTTGTTTCTAGTTCCCACAACTTTTTAAATTTCAGTTTGCTTTCCATCAGGTTCTCATTGTTCCATGACAATTTCCTTCTCACAAATATAATGTCCAATCAAGTTCAATTAATACTTATAGTGGGCTTAATTCTAAGTTTTATAAAAATATGTAAGATCTTCTCCTCTAAGAGCTTAATTTCCTAAGAATATTTTTAGTGTCCACTTTGCATCTGCTGCTCTGCTTTGTTTCAACTCCAGAGGACAAGAGGCCCCTCCCAGGATAAACTTAACTCATCACTGAGCTGCTAACTCAAAGTTTAATTGATAATACCTTCCTCAGCTTCTTCTCCCTTCTGATTGGAAGTCTGGAGATTAGAATATCTACCCCTACTCCTAAAGTCCCTACTCCTACTCCTCCCAATGTCTTCTTTTATAGAGGAGCCATTAGTTACAGAAAATGGAGATGTTTTGAATACTATGGATAAGTTCACTTACCTTGACAGTATACTTTCTAGGGATATACACATTCACAATGACGTTCACACACAGCCAGAACTAGCTCAGTGTTTAGGAGGCCCCGAAGGAAAGTGTGGAAGATAAGAGGCATCAGACTGACTACCAAACTAAAGGTCTACAGAGCCATTATGCTGACCTCATTATTGCATGCCTGTAAAATGTGGACAATATACTAATGCCATGCCAGGAAGCTGAATCACTTCCATCTGAATTGTCTTAGGAAGATTCTGAAGATCACCTGGCATGGGAAGATACCAAACACGAGATCCTTTCTCAAACTAAGTTGCCAAGCATTCAAACTCTGCTTGAGAGAGTGTAACTTCAGTGGGCTGACTACATTGTTCAAATACATAAGCTTTCCTTAACTCACGGAGGACAAGCACTCACATAGTGGTCAGAAGAAGAAGTGATACAAGGATACTCTCAAGGTCCCTCTTAAGAACTTTGGAATTGATTGTGTGACATGGAAGACACTGGCACAGGACCGCTCAGCATGGCATACCCTCTTCAGAGAAAGTGCTGTGATCCATGAGCAAATATTAAAGATATTAAAGAATATTATATTTTATTAAATATTAATTATTTAAATATTAAAGAATATTCGTTAAAGTATTATTTAATATTTCCAAAAATTTAAAGAAATTATAAAGATATTAAAGAATCTGTCTCAAATGTTCACATGGACTATTTGTGCCTGACCTGTGGCAGAGCATTCCAAGCTTATATTGGTCTGATCAGCCTTGTAACTTGAATCTAACACATAATGATGTCACTTTGGTCCTCCTTGAGAACGAATGACAACAACCAAACAACCATTCTTTATACAGTGCAGAAAATGAATTTTCAGCTCACTTCACTTAGCATTTGCTGCTTTGTTTGGTTTCAACTCAGTGGAAGAAGACGGCCTCAGGCCAGGTTCCTCCTAGTGTCTCTTCCCCTGACCCCAGCCCTTTCCTGTCTCCTTTTTTTGTGTGTTGTCCATCCCCATTAGATTGTAAACTCTTTGAGAGCAAGGAATGTTTTTCCTTTTCTTAATTGTATTCCCAGAATATTAGCATAGGAAGAGGGCAGGCCTGTCACACAGTAAGCATGCATTGGATAATTTCCCTTAACTTGAAGAAACAAGACACTTGAAAGTTACACCAAGGTTAATTTGCAAGGAACGTTCTTGATTTTGTTTCTTGAATTCCACTGGAGAAATAGCTGATTTAAGTAAACTACAGCATATTTCAAATAAGGACTTATACATAGGAAGTAGAATAAAAAGGTACCATCCAAGAAATGAGATCCAAAAAGGAAGTGAATGTTCAGGAGGTAGCAGTGACAAGGGACCAAAAAAAGGGTAATAATGCCATGTACTTTGCTAGTGATCACTGGACCACCCACAAAATTTTTTTAAAATGCATCTAGCATGTGGAGTAGATCCTCTTTGGAAGGACATGAACGATAATTAAATAGAATAAGGGGACAAAACAAGGTATCAACAAGAAGGAGTATGCATCTGATGAAATGATAGATGTGTTGAAGTATCAAAATGTTAAACTCAAGTTCTAGATTTGTGGGCATAACCATCAGTGCAGGTGATATGAACCTGGGAAAGAAAAGAAGAGTAACTAGTATTGTATGGCTACATTTTGCCTAAATTCTTCTAAACTACATTTTTATCCAAATAAAACCCTTATGTAATATAAAATAAGCAATAACATTTACAAATTAATAGTTAATACGGAATGAACTCTTCTACAATAGTAAGCAGTACATATCTCAAAAAGCTCCTCTAAGTGTGAACAATTTACTTCCTTCTCACTTCCAGGAAAATAAATATTAACAACTTCAATTCACCTTCATGTATTACTCTGATGTTAGTAAATTGTTTTCCATGCTTTACCTCATTTGAGCCTCCTAGCCATCTTGTGAGGGACATGCTATTACTATCATTACTCCCATTTTACAGAAAAGGAAACTAAGAAAGGTTATGTTACTTGTCCAGTATCACACAGCTAAGTAGGTGTCAGAGGAAGTATTTTATACCCTGGTCTTCCTGACTCTAAGCCCACAGCACCATCTACTCAGTCAAGCTGTCTCCATGTATAGAACAGATCTTAAAATAGATTCACCCATTTCTTTCTATAAAATTTTGGTTTCCTGCTATGCCTTTTGCATATTGCTGAATCAGGAACATGATGGACTGTAAGAACTATGACCCATACTGAAAAATCACATTCAAGCAAACAAGGACAGAAAAAGAGAGGGGAGGAATATGTCACAAGAGCCAGATTGACAAAGGTACCCTTACACTAGCAGTATTTTCTCACATTCCTAGCACACAAAACAAAAAGACAGACATGTGCAAAAAGTAGACTAACTTGCCCCCATACTGCCCCACCTTAAAAAAAAAAATCCTAGATATTTTTGCCCTTAGCTCTCTTTGCAACCAGAAATGGACATCATAATGAGAGATACCACCACTGCTAGGATAACAAGATCATACTTAAAGATGGCATTTAGTCTAACTCCTTCACTTCACTGTTAAGGAAACTGAGACTAAGAAAAGTAACTTGTTCAAAGTCACATTGGCAATAATTGGCAAAGTTAGAATTTAACCTAATTTAACCAAAATGTTTCAATCCTGTATTTTTTCAATCATAACTTGTTGATAGAATACATGGAATCTCTAGGGCTTGCTCAAAACTGTTGCTGCCTTTAGAGACAATGAGGAAGTATGCTGAGGAAAACTTTCCATTCCAGTTGAGGAGAGTGGGATGGAGTTTGCAGAGATTAGCCACCATGTGGCAAATCAGTGTTACGAGAGGTTCAAGTAGAAATAGCAAAATATATCATCCCCAGACACAAAAAGAAAAAATAGCAGACTTTCCCTGGAAAAGAAGATGGATAGGTCATTGCCATCTGTTAGTTGCTGTAGGAGAAACCCAAGACTTCAAAAAAAGAAAGAAAGAAAGAAAGAAATGTACCCCCAAAGTATTACCAACTGAAAACTGAAACAACCAAAATCCCATAGTAGCTCTAATTGTGACTGAGTCTAGAAGTGAGGACAAATGGTATAGGGTGACCAGCTACATTCAGGAATATTTGATGTTATCTAGAATGGTAAAAATGGATCTCTTTGGCTGTCATAGGTCATACTATTGTCTCCCTCAGAATCTGTTTCTCATTTTACAATGCAACGAACATGATAGCTGTCTTCAAATATTTAAAGAGATATCACATGAAAGGAGGATTAAACTCCTTTAGGGCCCCAGGGAGCAAAACTGGGACCAATCAGTTTAAGGAAGTCTATTTAAGGAAAAAAACTCATTCTATTTAAGGAAGACTTTGTCTAACAAGGAAAGCTATCTGAAAAAAGAATGGACTACTTCAAAAAACTGTGTATTTCTACATCACTATGGGTCGTAGATAGAATAACATAGTTTCCATGAAAATAATTTGAAAAGATGTTTCATGGGAGAGGAATTCTACTTGTTTGACTTGCCCCAGAAGGCAGAAATTAGGAGCCAATGGATGGAAACTACAAAGAAGCAATTTTAGATTTGGTGCAAGAAAGGATTTCCTAATACTCAGAGCTCTAGCAAAATGGAGGACTGGCTTCCTCCAAAGACAGTGAGTTCATCCTCATTGGAAGTCTTTAAGCAAAAGCTGATTAATCACTTATTAGGAACATGAAGAGGGATTGTTGTTTGGGCACTGGTTGGACCAGATGGGCTCAGAGAACTTTTTCAACTCAGATACTATGAACTCTGTTACTGACCATTGAACTTGTAGTCAATCCATCAATAAATCTACTAGTTTTTGCCTTGTCAGCAGTTAAAATGTATATTTTTTAATCACAAAATCAAGATTATGATATTTTTTCTAGCAGGTCAAAGTTTCTCCTGAGCAGGAAACTGCCACCTGCCACAAAAGTAACATACCTTTAAGTTATTATCAAGACCTGTTCTTTGAAAACATAACAATAAAATATGGATCGTTGGCTTTCCAAGAAATGAATCACTGTTTTCCTGTTAATATGTTTCAGGAATTGCAGATGTGTGGTGAGCAAAATAAAATAAAAACATGATTATACAATGGTTTTCCTTAAACCACTAGAATTAAACCAAAGCCCACAGAGGACAGCAGCTGTTTTCAAATTGAGACAGCGAAAAAACACCCTGTAAAAGCCCTAGAAACTAACCATTACAACACAATTTCTAGGAAACCTAGAAATCTCTGAAGGATTATCAACAAAAATTTATCACTATAGTATAAAAATATTTATAACAGATGATAGACAAAAACTCTGTAGATCAGTTAAGACTGTGTAAGATCATGTGACTTCAGGATTCAAATGAATGGAATTGAGAGAACATTAAGTTATTTACCCAGGTAGAATTTAAAACCAGGTCTTCTGATTCCAGACCTAGAGCTCTTTCTACCATACATCACTGGCTTCTTCAGTTCTCATGCAGCTTAGGTAGCTTTTTCTATTTTTTTAAATACAACCTATTGATCTATAAAATCTCTCATTTCTGCTCATGGACATTTCATCATGAGATATTAGCTGCTGCAGGGTTGACTAACAGTGTTTATAAATGATTCCAAAGTGAAACATTGAATACTGATAGAGATCTAATCCCTGACTTCAACACACAGACATGGAACAAACTAGTTTAAAAGTGTAGAGCACTATTTGTGTGTCATAGTTAGGTTAAGTATTAGTATATGGCTGGAGTATAGATTGGGCACAGGAATTCCATGCCTAGACTTGCTGGAGTGAGGGGAAGCAGTTCCTTTTAGAAAAACTTCACGAGTAACACTGTCTGGGCTAGAGCTGCTAAGAGGCTAGGATAGAGCAGCAGTTAGGAAAAACAGAATGGAATGAACCCCAACTTCATTCCATTTCTAGAGTAGTTTACTGACCTTTTAAAAATGAAGCCTTAGGTGGCTACTGTAGCCACTTGTCCTTGGGTAAGGAAAGAAGTGTAAGAAAATTGCAAGAAAAATATTGTGCAAGGAGTTTTAAGTCAGGATAAACTCATCTCCCTCCTTTAGATCTTAAAACATAATGTACCAAAAGTGCAACAGACTACATTCAGAACATATTTCTTTTTTAAAAAGCAGGGGTTATTTATGTTACCTACCTATAATGATTTTTACTACCAAAGCAAGAGAAAGAGATGTGATAGAAAGAGACACAGATAGAGAGGAGAAAAGAGGGAGTGGGAGAAGAGAGAAGAGAGGGAACTGGAGAGGAGAGGAAAGGAGAAGAGAGGGGAGAAGAGAGGGAATAGGAGAGGGAATGAGAGAGGAGAGGAGAAGGAAAGGAAGGGGAGAGAAAGAGAGGAATATGTCTATAAATTTCCTGCATCAGCATGCATGGAGAAGGAGCAGGAAAAAGAAGACAAGATGAGGTCTGGTTTGTTACAAAAGTTAATGTCATTACTGCATTATTGTTCTTTGGGTGAACAGCCAATTCAATATCCTTAGGCAAAATTTTATTAAGGAACCATCAATTTAACTTATTACATTATCATGAGCTCATCAGATTATGGGAATATAAAGTTTATAAACAAAAGTTACTCTTTATCTTAATAAAAGATAATCTATACTTCAATTTTTCCAGGATCACTAATTTTTTCCAAAAAAGATAGCCAAGTTTATCAGCATACTTAGAAAAATTTAGTCACACATTACTGCATAAGGTTGTCTAATGTAGAGGCATCACCACTATGCCCAAATCCTTCTAAAGTGGAACAATCCCTTCAAAACAATGGGTTCCTGGTACTTTTAAAAAATACATTTTATTTTAACCCAACATACTTCCTAAGAAACATCCATCCAGACAAAATATACTTTCACAAAATATATTTCCTGGAAAGCAATTAATTTGCAACACCTCATTGCTTTAAAAAAAGGATGTGGAAAGTTAGGATTGCAATAGCTTGTTGGTTGGTTGGTTTCACTGCCTCAAATCTTTCTCAGGTCCATCCTACACTCCACCATCAAAGTGTTCTTCCTAAAGCAAAGGTCTTACCATGTCAACCTTCTCCATAAACTCCAATATCTCCCTATCACCTCCAGGATCAAGTATAAAATCCTCTTTTGACATACAAAATCCTTCATAATCTGACCTCTTACTTTTCCAGTCTTCTTATTCCTTTAATGTCACCCAACCCACATAATCTCTGTAATTCAATGACATTGGCCTCCCCTTTGTTCCTCACACAAGATAACTCCATCTTCTAACCTTGGGCATGCCTTCAATTCTCTCCCTCCTCAACTGTTTTCTGGCTTCCCTAGGTTCCTTCAAATCCCAGCTAAAATCTCAAAATCTGCAGGAAGCCTTTCCCAGTCCCCTTTAGAGCTAGTGCCTTCTCTCTGCTTTCTCTCTCTGATTTATCCTCTATATAGCTGTCTGCAAGCTGTCTCCCTCCTTCCATTCGATGGTGAGCTCCTTAAGAACAGCAACTGTCTTTTGCCTTTCTTTGTATCCCCCTGTCACTTAGCACAGTGCCTGGCATGTAGCTGGTACTTAATAAATGTTTACTGACTTAATGATATGGATACCCTGATGAAGCCCTGATATTTTCAAATTAACCATTGTATTTGACCAGGGTTTTAGTGCTTTTCCACTACAGTGTTATAGTTACTGAGTATAGAATTCTTTTTATACTTTGTATTTGCAAGGCTTGGATACAAATTTCTTCATGTGTATTGCAAATAAGCATAAACAAAGTAATCCTATCCTCTAGCTAAGAAAGAGGAGAGGATCAAAGTTCTCAGATTTTGCTCTGGAATTAAAGCAGAGGTGGCTATGGCACAGAAGAGGTAAGATGCTGAGGCATCTTTTTCCCTACAAGTACTTCAAAGAGATTGTATTAGATCACTTCGAAAAAACACTAAATTTAAGAGAATAGGGAAAATCAGGATATGGCAATTCATTACATCTGTGCCAGAGGTTCATATATTCTTTCCTTTGATCTAGTTACAAAATCCCTGCCAAAGTTGAGACATTAACAAAATCATCACCTTGTTAAACAAAGCCACTGACACTGTAGTCTTGTTCCATACCCTGATATCCAGTCATTCTCCCCTGGTTTACTTTGTCTAGCAGCAGGAACACAGGTTACCAAAAAACCCAGAATTCATGTACCCTTCTTCTCCAGTCCTCAGTAGAAAGGAGACTGAATTTAGACTAGATTTAAATCTGACTCTGACACTTACTGTCTTTGCAAACTTAGGCAAGTCATTTCCCGCTCTGAGTTTCAGTTCCCTGACTTACAGAAGAAGGGGGTTTACTAGATGATCTCTGAGGTCCCTTCTGGTTCTAAATCTATGACTATGATCTTCTGTCTCTACCACCTTTAATAGCTAAGGACATTAGCCCAAAATGATTAATGATACATTTCCCTGGTTCCTAGGATCATAGGATTTTACAGTTGAAAGGGAATTTAGAGATGATATAATTTAATTGAAAAACAATTGAAAAATCTGAACTCTCTCATTTTATACTTGAATGCTGAAAGCAGGAGATTTTTAAATGACTTACTCAAGAAATCAAGGTTTGAAGTCAATGCTATAGTTACAATAAAAATGAACATCTGTGGTTGTATTTACAGTAAATCCAACTTTAAAATATATGCTTTGAAGACTAGAATTAGGAGAGACAATCACTTCCAAGAACATTAGCACTAAATTCAAAGTAATTTTGACCTCCTAAACCCAAGAATTCTTTGAACTACTGATACCAATCTTGCACAAAAACTTCTTTAGTAAGGAAATTCACACTGATGACTCAAACTGGATACTGGCTCTATGAGGCCGAAGTTCACCCATACATACCACACACAAAAAAACAACCAAACAGTTATGAAACTATCAGGACTACATCTAAATCATCATTTCTGTTATCATAGTTCAACTGTGAACTCTATTGAACTATGAATAAAATTCAGTGGCTACTGCAGGAAAACAAAAAACGGGACATAACAAACCCTACGAGTAAGGTTTATTACCATGGGGCAAATATTTTAGACATCACTTATTCTGATTTCAACATAAAGAGGCTGAAACACACACTTTGAAACAGGAACATCCACTTAAAGTAACTTGAATGTTTGAAATTCTAACTTTCATCTGGCACATTTCTTATTTCTTCCAAAGTAGTTCTCTGAGGTTTCATGATACATGCTGCCTACCTCCTGACAGAGAGATGACAGACTCAGGGTGCTTATTGAAACATAAATATTTTTTAGACATGGCCAACTCCAGAATTTATTTTTATTTGACTATACATATTTTTATGAGGGCTTTGTTTTTCTTACTTTTTTTGTCAACGGGGGAGAAGGGATGGGAAAAAAGAGAAGGAAGATTTTAATTAACTGAAAAAATAAAATTTAATTTAAAAAACAAATCTTGGAAAAAAACCAAAGTAGTCCTTTGAGTATAGGTAATCCCCCCTTTCCCAGAATTTGTCCCTCAATGAAAATACTCTACACTTATCTATTATGTAATTTCTGCATCTGTCTAATGAAAAATTATAAATTGATGTAAGTACTCTAATCCACTATACCAAGGGTGGGGATTTTAACTAGGGGCCACACTTGAGGACTTAGAGGGCTTCAAGGCCACAGGTTCCTCACCCCTACACTAGACCTTATTTGTCCTCCATGAAGATTACTGCCTTCACTAAAAGAAATTCATTTTTTTCACCCATAGTCATTATTTCAATTTTTAAAACAGTTTTTAATTGATTGGATTTTTTTTTTTTTGTTTTCTGTTTTCTTCTCCCTCCTTTGAGGTATGTTAGGTTTTTGTTAAGGACCCAAACCCCACTATGATTGGTTGTTTAGGAGATTCTGATGGATGGTTTAGCCTTGAGCTCAGATATTTCTAATTACAAGAAGCCCTGGAGCACAACCAGAAGAGAGTTCCAAAACAGCTTTAGCTTGATATAGTGTTTGTTTCATCCACCAAGATTTTCACCTATACAGTATTAACAGAACATCGTAAGGTAAGCCAAAGAACCACACTTACCAAGTGAACATAAGGCACAAAATATCCAAAAAGTGCAAGTGGGATTCCAAAAGCCCAGACTGAATAACCTGTAACCTTGAAGATGGAGAAATTAAAAACTTTTCTGGGAGGACTGAACTTTTTCCTGGAAAAGAGAAAGAATTTTTTCTCTGCTTTCTTGCCACTGTCTTTATATTTGGCACCAGGACGAAAGGGTTTGTAGGTAAAGCCAGCCAGAAACAGGACAAACATGAAGATGCATAGGACTCTGAGTGTATCAAACAGGCCCAATTTATCAATCAGTACCCTTAAAAGTAAAGGGAGTAATATAGTGAAGACGCTGCTGCCAGCAGTGACGATGCCATTCACCAGTCCCAGGCGTTTCTTGAAATAATGTCCCAAAATGACCAACGATGGCTGGTATGCAAATGAGCAGCCACAGGCAAATATAATTCCATATGTGAGATACAGAGGCTCGATGGAGCTGTATGAAAATGAAAGAAAAGGAAAATAATTTTCACTATTGATTATTGAAATGACTGAGATACGTCATTCTTAAAATATATGCAAATATCTATTATATTATTTCCTCAAAATTACTGATGCTAAATCTACAAGTACTGTTGAGGGCAGGGGAAGGGAAGAAAAAAGAAAATGAAAGAGAAAAGAAAAGGGAGATAAGAAAGGAGAAGGAAAAAGAGCAAATGAAGGAAAGTCCACTATTCTTAGGTACAGAATTTTACACTAAAAACAATTTGATTCAGTCTGAATGGATATAAATGCTTCTTGCCATGGGTGACTAACAGTGATTCCACGAACTCAGGAAGACTACAGTATTTCACTTGAAATCACTGGGGTTCCACTCATTTTAATTCTTCCATGCAACATGACTAAGGTGAAAAGGTATTTAGTAAGAATGTATATGCAGAACTTATATTAGATTGCACTCTATCTTGGGGAAGGAGAAGGGAGGAAGAGAGAGAAAATCTAAGATTTATGGAAGTGATTGTAGAAAACTGAAAACAAATTAATTAATTCACTTTTTAAAAAATAAAATAAAATGAAAGGTTGGGGAAAAAAAGAAATCACTAGGGTTTTTTGGCAATTTGTAAATATAAAAAATGAGAAGCTGAAATCAGACTCAATAGAGCCAAAAGTAATAATTTGTTTTCCCACATAAATTCAATGAAAACAATCAAAATAGATTTCTTTTGTTAGAACACATTTTTGAGGGAAAAGATTTCAACACTGATGTTACTGCTATATATAACAAGCATCCACTGGATTAAAACAGTCTGTCAGAGAGAAGCTTCACTACACATCCCCCTACCAACATGCATCCAGAATATTAACAAAGAGGTCTTATTTTTTCTGGCCTAAGTTCTATGGATCAAACTTCACCCTACTTTATGTTGCTGTTGGTTGTGCAAATAATACAACTGCATTAAGTTAAAATATAGTGCCCATTAATAGTTCTAGCTTATTAGCCCTGAGCCCATGAAAATCTTTTAAAGATTACTCTTAAAGCGTTCCAAATAACATCGACAGACTGGTCCAACTAAGCATATATTTTATAAAAAGTAAAATGATCTAAGATTTCTTGAATGCTTTTGAAATAGAGAGAGTCAAGAATAAAAGGAAGCCAGTGAATATCATTTACTTAGACTTAGTAAAAGTTCATTTTAAAAGTAAAAGTTCATTTACAAATGCAGAGTACATAATAGAAACTTAGAGGCTAAAGTTAATTATTCAATTCTACTTGATAAACATTTACCAAACACCTGTTATGTGTGAGGCGTTGTTAGGTGATTTTCCTAGCAAAATGGAAAGAATAATGACAAGAATGACAAAGTACTGTGATGATCACAAGGAACTCCAGAAGGATCAAATAAAATTGAGTCATGTGGGCAAACCTTCCTTCCATGTCCATTCCCAAGTACTTTCAAGACCTGCTTCAAAACACTTGCTCCCACAAGCTTTCCTTAACATAGCTTACCCTACAATGGCCATTTATTTACTGTATGTTATTGGTTCATTCAACAAATATTTAGTGAGCAAATCATTCCTCCAGGGAACAAAAAAAATTTTATTTTTTAAAAGACATTGCATGGCTTCAAGAAGTTAAAAACCTCACTGGTAAAATAAAACTAAGGCAACTAGAAAATAATATTATGAGAATATCTCATTAATTTAGCATCAGAGAATAAGCTCCGTAGGTAAATTTCTCTAACCAAGACCTGAGATTCTTCAGTGTTGATTTTTTCAAGTCACTTTGGCTAGAAGTTTAAAATTCATTTTTAAATGTCTTCCTAGCTTTCTGAAGCAGAAACACACTGAATATAATATATATTTTTTGGGTCACTAAGGGTTGTCATCATGAATATTCACTGTCTGCTGGTCTCTGCTATGCCATTATTATAATGGAGCTAAGCCTTCAGCTATACATCTCTAGCAGAGCCTTCCCCCACTGCCTGTTGTATTGTGAAGCTTACTGATTCAGGACTCATTTTTACACATAATTGTATCAATAGGACTTCTGTAAAATGCATGGGCTTTGTGACAACCATTTTTCTTGTTGAGGCTGAGAGGAGGGAGAGGGGAGACACATTGGAATCTGTAGTTCAATTCTGGATATCTGCCACTGAAATCCAATAGCTAAATGAACTATAAAAATGGACTATAAAACTAAACACAACTATGTGGTATTAATTAACAATGACAGAAGTGTAGAGGAGAAAGAAATTTTTGTGGACTGGGTTATTCCCAGCAAGGGAAAGGCCATTCAGCATGCATAGAAAGGCAGCTAGGTGGCTCAGTATATAACAGCAACAAGCCTTGAAATGTGGAAGACCTGAGTTCAAATCTAGCCTTAGACACTTACTAGCTAGGTGACCCTAGGCAAGTCACTTAACCTATGTCTACCTCAACAGCAAAAATGGGAATAATAAGGGATCAAATAAGATAATAATTGCAAAATGCTTAGCTTAATGTCTGATACGTAGAAGGCCCTATATAAATCTTAGTTATTATTATTATTTAGCATTTACAAATACTAATTTATGTTGATTTGGAACAATTCTCCAACCATTCCAATAGTTACTTGACCGAACAGATAATGATGCCTAACTTTTTCATTCTTACTCCTTTAAAGCCTTTAATACAGCTATCCTTGCTATATGCACTCACACACCTGATGAATTACAATTAATCGGAGTTAAGGTCATCAAAAAGTAATGCAAATGAAATTTGAAAGCTACTAGGAAAAAAGATCAATGAACACATCTAGCAGTATACAGCAGTAATAAAAATGCAGCGCTGCATAAATACTAAGAAGTAATCAATTCAGAAGGTAACGCTAACAGGGCAATTTTGTTCCATCCTTGTTAAATTTAACACTTTAAAAAATAATAGAACAAGTTGTCAGCTTCATTTACTGTCCTCTTGTTTTGTCCTTTGTATATCAACATGTTTCTCTTTGTTGAAGAATGTCAGGTTTAGAAAAACATTAGAAAATTGATACATTTGCACAGTCATTATCTCAGGGAATTGTTCGGAACTACAATCTGTAATTACGTCTCTCCTCATATCTTACCCCTCCGTACTTCCACCTGCCTCTCTGTGACATCCAATTCCTCTGCCCTGCAGACTTCAGCGTGTGAGCCCTGCTCCAGCTTCATTTTCCTCTCTTCAGAATCTCAATCCTATAGTTAACAATACAATTCTACAATATCCTCTACTCTGGAATCTTTAGTCCCTATACCCTATTGTTATTCATCCTTAGATAAAATCCTACTCCTAGATTACTCTCATGATTTACTTTTTTCACCCCTACTCAACTGCTGCTGCAAACAGAGTTAGAGAAAGTCATATGCTACACATGAAGGAGGGTACTAATAATTGAGGAAGATCAAGAATTTGAGGAATTTGAAAGATGCTGTCTAAATACAAGATACTTGGTATTATTCTACTTCTCAGACATATCTTTTGATTTACCACCATAAAAACATTATTAGGTATTTGCCCACATACATTATAACAATCTATTATTCACGTGATATTCACATCTCTCCTCAGTTTTCTTCCAATGATTTAAATTAATTCAGCCCTTCCCAGAATTAGAACTAGGTAGGGAAAGGGAAGGCAAGCAGACAGGCAATCAATCACCAAGGGTACAACACACAGGAGGGTGCAACACTTTTTAATATTACTTTTTGTAAATGTACATATTTTAGATGCCAAAAAGAATTCTACTCTCCATGATACACAGGGATTTTCTACTAAGTCAAATCACCTGGATAGCTCAAAGCCTCTATAGAAAAATAATACACAGAGGTTTTAATTTTAAAACCTGACCAATGGCACACATATGCCGTGTCCCAGCTCTGGACCTTCCTCATAGGTCTTTTCCAACCTTTAATAATTTTTGTGGCTCTCCTCTGAAATCTTTCCAAACTTTCTTTTTTACTATTATTATTGAAGAAAAGTTTTACTAAAGCCTTGCTATTTTGGCAAAGTTATTACAATGGGTGTGAAAGGCAGAAAGACATACTGTTACAGGCTATAGAAAAGCAAAAAGGGTTTTATACAATTAAAATATTAAACCAGCCTCTGGGATTTAGGTGAATGACTAACAAATCCATAAGAGAAATTAAATCTGGAAGATTAGATTCAGTATTAGCAACTACAATATAATTGGTAGTAGAACTTTAATTCTTTCATTCTTTTCTAGTAAATCTCTTAGCTCTTTCCAAAGAACAATGCTCTCAAACAATAATGATTAACTTAATTTCAAGGTCTTGAAAACATTATCATGAAGAATGTAGGCAGAATAAAAATGTGTTAATTAAGATTTTCGGGAGTTTTACTCAGGAAACATTCATATTATTTACCTGAATTAATTACAAGATCTATGCACATCCTGAACACTGAATTCAAGAAAGGTTTATGATTCATACGTTTTACCAGAGCAAATTTATTCCTACCAAATTATCTTCCCCATAAGTTATATTTATCATAAAGCCATAAGGAAAATGTTCGTTCCAATTACTTATTACTCATTAAGGGACAGAGCAAAGATGTCTACAGGTCTGATGGCTTAGCATCTCCTTTACTGTGCTTACATAGTTTTAATAAAAAAAGCTAACACATATTACATTCTCAACATTCATGGCAATGCAGTAATGACATAAAATCCTCCAAGGAGAATTAAGGTAACTGGAAGTCACATGAAGTACTAATTGACTTAGTAATAAATGCTACATTAAAAACCAATAGCATTATACATTATCTTTCCAAAGAGCTTCTGAGAAACTAATAGTCAAAACAGATCTGGCAATCCTGTGAATTCCTTGAGGTCTGGGAGATGTGTCAACAGGCCACAGGCCTAGCTTACCCCTCATCAGAAACCACATCCAGAAAAAAACGCCTTCTTCAATTCAGGGAAAATTAAACCAAACCTGTATACGACTTGCAGAAATCAAAAGACGACAGCATAAATATCGAGCAGAACTAATAGTCCTGGGACAGATAAGAAACGGACTTTGAATTGGGTAGATTTGCACAGCTCCCTTTATTAAATTGTTCTGAATTCCAAAAGTGAAATGCTTCATAATGTTTTCTCAGAAATTACTACAAAGATTACAGAGTCTCACGGAGTTGAAAGACAAAAAGTGGATGCTGAGTGAGTAGATGTCAGCCAGGGAGCAAAATTTTAGAAATTTAGTCCTTGGAGTAGAACGGCACCATGGCTCTGGCAGCAGATGTAGAATGAAGCTGGGAAAGCAGGTAGGGGACACTTTGCAGTTGGCCAGTGAGATGCATGAGACTCCATGGTTTATCTTCATAAATGGTCATTTCAATAAAATGAAGTCCTCTCTCAACTGGGTCTATCAGAAGGAGGCCCTGCAGAGCATAAATCTCATTCTATTCCTAAGTATATTTAGTAATTTTCTTCAGAACCTTCTTATAATATGTTTCCATGCACAAAAAGATAGTCAAACAAGCTAAACAACCTTCAAGGTAAGATTGCCCAAGCTTTTCTGCCTCTGCATATTATTTAGAGCATGAACTGTTTCTTCACACTGTTGCCAACTCAGTGGGGAACTTGGTCTGGAACTGGCAAAGGGTGCCACTGCTGTAGTCCCAGCTGGATGAAGACCTTGCCAGATTGGGTACCTGCTATGGCCTCATGGCCTGGCCCAGGCCAGGCCACTCTGCACCAAATCTGTGGTCTTCCAGTTATTGTTGTGCAACCCCATGTTTTCTACGTTCTTCAGTTGCGTAGCTTAGAACTGGACTCAATATTCTAGTAAAAGGGATCCAATCTAAATAAACTGGCTTTGTCTCCTCTGATTGTGGATTCAGTTACTAGTAATTTCCCTTAAATCAGATTTCATACTATGATTAATTTTGCTGGCTCAATTAAAATGTACCAATGAGCACTGTTCATTCATGGAAATTTGTAGTTTTTCCTCCATTATTTTAATATTTCAAGGATCCATAATTGCATTGGTGTGGATTCTCCATCTATTAATATAGACTACATTCTTGTTGTATATACTAGTAGATTATCTTCATTAAAAAATTCATCATCATGTAGCTAACCTGGTAATAAGCCAATTAACAAACTTTTCTCCACTGGATCCTGGATGACTGATATAATGGTTCATCACTCAAAGCCTTCCAAATGGAAAAGACCTGCCAGAGCTTATGCTCTATTAGTATTACCTTTGAGAACTAAGAACCACTGTCATGCCTCTCTGAGGCATTATTATTATTATATGAAACCTCCAATTAAAAAAAAATAACCTTCATGGAGAAAAAAGCATCACTACCAAAAAAATGGGGAGACTGCCTTGTGGCTCTTAGATTTGTTTCAATATAGTACTCCTAAAAAAAAAAAAAAAAAGAAAGAAAAGAAAAAGAAGACTGCTGACTTATTCTTAATACAATTGTCCCCAGACATTTTCTCCTGTAGTAATTTTTTCCTTCTTAGCATGAATACTTTGTGTTAATTCATACTGAGCTTTGTTCCAGGTTATTTCTGCCCATTTCTTCAATGTACCCATTGACCATTCCATAATCCAATTCCTTTATCCAAGGTACAATGGCATCCTACCTGGGGTTGGAGTAACTAATGAACTTCAACACACCTTCATCACCATTGATGAAAATATTAAATAATTTAAGAATCTGATTAGCCTCATAAGAATGATATTTGCTTTGTCACTCCCTAAAATGACTAATAGCCCAATTATAACAGTAATTTCCCAAGTACTCTCTCCAGTTTATGATAATAAGAATTCAAAGAACCACTGCCTTCGTTAAACTGCTATTTTTAGAAAAACGCTTGGTATCAATCCACCTTTCACTATTTGTTTCACTCAATTTTAACTCTGATTTGAACCAGAAAAGCAAGGTAACAATATGCTTTTGCTGCCTTCATTTATGGATATACCCATTACAAGAAAATAAAATGCAAATCCCAGAAGGAACTCTGGTCTGTGGTTGATGAGGAAGAAATTAGTTGCTTTAGGATATCAAACAGTTCTTGACAATCAAATATGAAGAAATAGAATCCTTACCTTACAAAAGAACTAGACATAAGTCCAACGAGCCCTACAGCAGCCCCAGCAACAGCTGTTTTACGACATCCAAATATGTCTGTGAACACACTCACTATAGGACAGCAGAAAAAGATCATCCCCATGGACAGAGAACTCACCCAAGCTGTAAATGAGAGGGAAAAAGGTGATAAAATAGATCAATGGTATTCACCAATATTTCAGCATATGTAATAAAATAATAATATGGAAAATCCTTTCTAGTTCAGCCTGATTAGAAGGGAGACTAAACTTACTAAATGAAAAGTCTAAATCACAGATAACAAAGTGTAACCTAATAGTAAAATAGTTACAGAAATTATTTTGGTTCACATGTCAACCATCTGTATCTATAAATGTGGGCTTCTAAAATGGAAAGTTTATTCTCTTGTGTAGGTTAAGCATTTTCCCTGTAACTGTAACACTACTAATCCACATTCTCTTTGATAGCCAGAGCCCTTATTAGGAGTTTTTACACACAAGACAAGCGACAGAAAAGACACTTATTTAAGGGGAATAGAGAAGAAAGAGACACTGGCTCAAGAAGGGTAGAGAAGACAGATTCTCAAACACTAGCAGAAGGCTTGTGCAGAGATAACCATTGGTGTAGAGAGCAAAGCGGAGTTATAAGGGAAGACAGCAGAGTGGTTAACCACAGCCTTGGTTCCTATTTTAATTAACTGCTAAACTCAATAGTTTAATTGTGCTCCCCACCCCTATAACTGCTGATAGCAAGTACTAACCTGTGAAAACCAGAACAAAACAAACAAAAAATGGAAATCAAACCCAGGATAATTAGTGGGAAAGGGATCTCACTGGCTGTGGAAGTGTAAATTTTATTCTGAGAATCTAAGACTCGAGCCCAGATAAACTCAGTTTCCCCATTTTGTAAAGTGAAGAGGCTGGATTAAATGATTTCTTATATCTGTTCAAGTTCTGAATCCTATGATTATGACATTAACAAAAGATTTATTTAGTAATGCTAAGTTTTTGCTTATATCCTTGCTATATAGTCAAAAATTCCCAATTAACAGAATCAAACTAATGGGGTTTAGCATGTTCACAACATTTTAAAAAACATTTTATATTTTTCCAAGTAATTTTAATTAATTTAATTTATTCAATCGATCACACTTTAAATTCCATTTCTCCCCCACCAGAAGAAAAGCGAAGGGCAGCTACAACTGAAAGGACAAGTAGCAATGAGATTACAAAATATGAAAATGTCAGTTCCAGTTCAATGGCCTCCTTCTTCTTCCTTAACTGCTGATGATAAGGAGAAGACAGTGAGGTAGGAAAGATCAGAGGAACTAAGGTAGTCCCAATCCCCTCCTACTTGGTGAGAATCCTGCCTAAATTTAAACTTGAACTTCTCAGAGCCCTGGTGCCACTTTACAGAATAACCAAGAAAACGTCCCAGAGATGATATAGCAGCAAGGTTTTTGTTTGTTTTTAACCAAATCAGAGTTCTTTTGTAAAATTAATTGTGCACCTTGAATTGTAATGACCAGGCTTTACCTTTCTATTTGTTTACTTAATCTTCCTTTCTATTCGCTCCCAAGGTTCTAAACTTTGCCATAATCTTTGACTATTCTTGCCAATTCTCCTTTTGGAGTATTTCTTAGACTCATCTCATTCCTACTATACTTCCTACAAGTTTCCATGACTTCAATTTCTATTTCTCTCTTTTATTTTCCACATCTGGCAGGCTAAGTGCCCTCCAACACTTCCTTCATCATGACAGTCCCATACTTTAAAAATTATAGTGGCCCTCTTTGCTTTTGGATCAAATCTAAATTCCTCAGTGTGACTTCAGTTGGCCTTCCTGATTCTCAGGACAGTTTGCTATCCTATAGCATGCTGCCTTTCAGACAAAACAAAGCTGCATTGTGAGGAACTAACTCCAAAACACTAAAATTCTGAATAACTTTTCCCTTTTCAGACCCTGCTCAAATCCTTCCAGAGTTTATTCCAAGCAGAGCATAACATTGCCCCACCTCCTGCAAGATTCACTTCTCCTTGGAGCAAACCAGGTGGTAACTTTGGATATCAAAGGGCTTTTTATGCATACAAAGCAAACAAAGGGAGCTGATACTATAAGCAGTAATTAAGCAGATTAGCTGCTATCAATAGTGAGCAGTGATGTCAAAGTACTTAAATGAGGCTTGTTCCTCTCTACAAACTTCAAAGTGAGATTTGCTGTGCATAATTAGTGGAGAATCTATTACAGATTTACAGAATACAATTCTTTTTGCCTTTTTTTTTTTTTACTTTTATCTACTACAGGTCCCAGATATCTTTGTACTGTAACATCTGTACAGTTTCATTGCATTATCTTTAGCTGAGAGGAAACTGTAGATCATAAAAGCAGGACTGAAGTGTCTAAAATTTGTTTAGAAACATTCCAGTAAGTACTGAGTTCTCATTCTAGTGCCCAACTAACAGCTAATAAGATTTGTACATTTGCCATCATTCTGTTTCAAAGCCAATGGTTTAATTTAGAGGAAAACAAATACCCAAGTGCATCAAAATAGTCTATTTGGGGCCTGACATATATAAACACTGCAAAGTCAGATAGATGCTCCACAAAAGTACCAGGATAAAAGGCCTAAGATGGAGGTAAGGCCACCAAAATTTTGTCATGAGGGGAGGAGGGTGAAGTGTTGTCTTCCTTGGTGCAAATTTGCTAATTCTTCTAAGTTCAAATTGTGTGAGGAAAGGTCATCTCTAATGAGTCAACCTCTTAAAAAGTGCTTCATGATACTTTGAAGGCTGTTCTGATTTATTTGTCAAGGCTACGCTAGTAACATTTTACAGGAGCTAATGTCTTGTTATTCAAAAAGAAACGTAAAACAGATAAAAAATAGGAAATGTTTCCAAAGTCTCTCCCCTTCAACTCCAGCTTATTTTTTTTTTTATCAATAAACCTTCCTTTGAAATGCTGCAAAATCAGAATCATCACCTCTCTCATAACTCAGGACCCAAAATGTATTTTCAGTACCGTAGAAACAATTACACTTTTAAAACCTTCAAATAAAGAGAAGCCACTCATTGTGCCTAGTACTGTGCTCTACATACAATACATCCTAAACGTGTGTCTTCATCCTTCGTTTCTGAAGAAGACCCTGGCATCAGAGAAATGACGTGGATTGCTGACAGCTAAAATATTCTTATCTTTTTGGCTAAAAGATCAGAAGTGCCGCCAACATATGGTCCCATTTCAGTTTACCACTCAAGTACACCATGGTTACGACTGTACTGGGCACAAAAACAGATTCAACCGCATGGGTTCAGAATGCCAATAAGCCTGTTTGTTTTTTTTTTTAACTGCCAATGCAGGAAGAAAAGAATGGTAATGTTTGGTTAACACATGAAGACTTGTATCCACGATCTCTTCCTGGGGTCTCCCCATACTGTGGGACCTCAGTTTTATCTCAATAGCAACATTTTTAAGGATCAACTACTTTGCCTGAGGAAACTGAGCATATGGGAGGATTAAATAAATATCTCCAGAATGCCAGGGTTGTCATTTCAAAGAACTTGAGAGAAAAACTAAGTTGTCTCTCTCTCTTTCTCTCTCTCTCTCTCTCTCTCACACACACACACACACACACACACACACACACACACACACACACACACACACACACACACACACACACACACACACCAGCAATTCATTAGGGCTGCTTTAGACATTACAGAGTGGTAGCAGTGGTGGCTTCCCCTTCTTATGGATGGCAGTATTAAAGCTTGGAGTGAAAACTGTCAACAAGTAAGGCCTATCTCAATGGCTGAGTCTGCTAGTTTCATGATTACAATTGCCAAAAAAAACAAACGAGGGTGATATGATTTTTCTTTGCTTCTAACCTCCCACTCACAATAGAGCCTCTAATGGAAAGCTGCTTTGCTCTCCACATTTATTAATACTCACACGAAAGTAAACCAAAACCAGACATTTTCTAACCTCTCCTTCATCCAACCTAGACATAGGAAAAACACATGGTACAGAAGTGGTATTTATATCAGGTGGGGAATTCAACTAGAGGGAAACCTTCATACTAAAATTATATAAACAAGCCAAAAGAAAATACTTTCCAAATATTACTCTTTTTTGGTTAACATTTCTCCATTTAGAAGTGGTCTGACTTAAAGGAAAAATATCAAAAAGGAGGAAAAAACATTTCATTCATATTTGAATACTAGAACAACCAACCATTTTCTACCTTCAAATAAAGGGATCAGTTGTTTGTTTTGGGGGTTTTTTTATGGGTTTTTTGTTGTTGTTTTGGTTGGGGTTTTTTTTAATGGCAAGAGTCAGTGGCAAAATTTTTAATTTGGCATAAGGGATTCCCCTTTCCAAAACACCTTTTGCCAAACATCCATGGTATTATCTGTCCTCTTTTGGAACTCCTCTATTCTCCCGGATTAGTGTGGCTCACTGCAAAGACCACTAGCTCTGAGGTCAAATCTTAACCTCTAATGCTTACTGTCTATGTGATCTTAGGCAAATGATTTTACTTCCTTGGACTTTTAGGTTCCTCTTCTGCAAAACAAGGTGACTGAAGTAGCTGGCCTCTCAGATCCCTTCCGGCCACAGATTTATGATACTGAAATAAAAATGATTATGATGGGACAAAGATGAATTTGTGTAAATATATGATTGCATACAGAGTTTGGAATTTTGGCTGGAATGTAGTGTATGAAGGGGAGTGATGTGAAATTACTGGAAGGGTAGGTGGGAGACAGATAGCAGAGGGCCTTGAATGCCAGGCTAAGGAGTTTGTATTCTATCATAGAGGAAATAGTAAGCTAGAGGTTTTGGAGTAGTAAAGGAAGATGGTTAGATCCGTCCACTTTTTGGCTGTACAATTGGTCCAAGACTTAAAACTGGAATATGGGAGTGGAACTTAAAGAGCAAAAGAGAGTAAGTAAGCTATATCTAAAGCAAAAGCAGTCAAAATCAATAATCACAAAAAGTTGTAAATGATGAGGTGTGGGATTTAGGCTGCAATCGTTTAATACAGGAGTAAACAAAAGGGCATTGAACTAGACTCAATTCACTACTCACAGTTACTGGGGTGGAAGGTGGGGGACTGGGTATATATGTTTTTATGCTGTGCAGGTCCAGTCTTCCACCTTCTCTGAAGTCCCTTTAGCCAGAGTACTGTTTTTCATGGCAAAACCCAACTAAGCAGCTGCTATCATCCATTTATTTTTTCACAAAAATATACCACCAATAACTGTCATGTGAAGAGGGAGGAGATAGCA
This sequence comes from Notamacropus eugenii, assembly GCF_028372415.1. Lineage (NCBI taxonomy): Eukaryota > Metazoa > Chordata > Mammalia > Diprotodontia > Macropodidae > Notamacropus > Notamacropus eugenii. The sequence goes on along the minus strand of NC_092873.1, from coordinate 191,180,653 downwards.
TAAAGACACTGATTGTTAAAGCTGAAGGAGTGCTTAGAGATAACCTGCTCTGAACCCCATCTTTATTACAGATGAGAAAACTTAGGCACAGCAAGGTTAATTAAGTGACTTGCCCAAAGTCACAAATTAGCTCTTGGCAAGAGATGGGATTCAACCCCAAATCCAATGTTCTGTCCATTATAAACACACTCTTTTCTACCATGTTATATAGCTCCAGAGAGCAGAATTGGAACCAATGCGCAGAAGTTATAGAGCAGCAAATTTCAACACAATATCAAGAACTTGACAATATTTCACAAGACTACAGGCTCCTCAAGGGACAGGACTGGACTGTCTTAAGCACCTCTGTACTCCCTACTGTGAAAGTAACACAGCACCAGGCAATCGGTTGGCATTTGTTGAATGAATAAGTGAATGAATAATATGAAGTTCAGAATGACAACATAATGAATTATCTGTAACTGGAGGTATTTAAGCAGAAGGTAGCAGAGATATTGTAGGTAGGTTTCAAGGCCTATAAATGTCTTCTAGGATCCCTTCCCAGCTGAGTACTCCAAGATAGAGTAGCATGTTATAAATATTTGCCCCAGTTCTGCCACTAATGAACACTATAACTTCAAATTTGACCTGGGTCTCAGCTTAGTCATCTGTATTATGGGGACAGTAATTTTTGTTCTACCTGCTTCGCAGATGTTTTAATGAATAAATGAGAAAATAGATAAGCTAGTCTTTATATGGTACTTATAAAGTGCTTTAGAAATATTATCTCATTTGATTCTCAATAACTTGAGGAGACAGGTTCTATTATTATTCCCATTTTACAGATGAGAAAATTGAAACAGATATTAAGGGACTAGCCCAAGGACACACAACTAGTGTCTGAGGCAGAATTTCAACTCAGATGTGTTTGACTCCAGCTTTAACATTTTATCCACCGAACTATATAGCTGTCTCAATAGATTTTCACAATGGATGTGAAAGCACTTGCAACAGAACAAAGGGCTATGGCAATCCAAGCAATTATATTTTAGATATCAACTGTACGGGATGTTCATAATAATGGGCAACAGTATGAAACATGGAATGAAGGATGAATCTGGAGTCAGAGGACAGAGTTCAAATTCCGCTTCTGTCACTACCTTGGAATGACCTTCCTTGAGCCTCGGTTTCTCATCTGTAACATACAAAAGCCGAACTAAAAGGCCTCTGAGGTTCCTTTTCCATTTCTAGATCTATAATCTTCTAATAAATAAAAAGAAAGTAAAATGTAAACCTTTGCTTCAGGAAAGATTTACAGATAGTGGTTGGCAACTGTCAAACCTACAATTCAAAGTTCTCTTTTGGATTTCAAGGGAGAATAAAAAGACTTTGAAGTCTAATTTCCTCTATGCATTGAACATAAGAGAAAGAAAGAAAAAAGGAAGGAAGAAAAGAAGACAGAGAGAGAAGGGGGAAAAAAGGATACCAACCTTCCCACTATTTCAAAGATGAAATTAGAAATGTGTTGGCCTAAGAACAAGACGTACATAATAACACACAATTCCAAGAGATTAAAAACTTAAAAGACAGTCAATAGTACACGGATGTTGGACAACTTAATCCAACCACAATTTAATCTTTTGATCACATTCTTTATGTTATTTAAGACAACTCTTTATGAAATACCTCAAAACCTCAGGGTTCAAAAAAGAAGATCTCAGTTGGGTTGCTTGATAAATTTTTAGATAGTATTTCATTTTTAACTACTCAGGAAATCTAACAGTCAACAAGCATTTATTAAGTAACGACCATTTGTAGACTATTTCACTTGGAGGCAGGATTGGCTAGTGCTGACTATCAAAGAAATCTGCATTATCAGTCAATAAACATTTATGAAATGTTTTACTGTTTACCAGGACCTGTGCCAAGTGCTGGGAATACAAAAGAGGCCAAAGACTCAAGAAACTCAAAGTCTAATGGAGGAGACAGCATGCAAAAAGTAAAAGCAAGCTTTACAAAGGATAAATTGGAGATAATCACCAGAGGAAAGGCACTAGAATTTCCTTCTCAAGCTCATTTTACAGATGAGAAAACTGAGGCACAGAGCTAGTAGGTCTGAGGCCAAATTTGAATTTGGGTCTTCCTGACTCCAGGACTGGTGCTCTATCCATTATGACACCTAGCTATCCAGTTTGACATATTAACAGCCCCTAATTGGACACCAGCCATTTGTTAAGCCAGTCTCACATAAAACTTAAGTTTTTCTACCTTATCTTAACTATTTCCCTTTCACTTACCCTATGCCCAGCCCAAACTGGACTAATTAATTACTTTTTTTTCCAGGCACACTCAATACTCTTGGCTCCTTTGGCTTCTCCTAATCAAATTCGGTCCCCAACTCACTTTCTTGCATTTCTATTTTTTGAAATCTTGCCCAGTCATCAATGGTACCTCCAACCAATCAATAAAACATTTGTTAGGCATCAAATATCTGCCAGGCATTTTCTAAACACTGAATGCTGGGTTTAACTCAATGAAGCTTTCTATTCCCCTAGTTGGAAGTGATTTTTCCTACTTCTGAATTCTCACAGTACTTTTTCTGTACTTCCCTTTATAGCTGTACCACATTCTACTTGTTATTAATGAAGGCAATCACATTCTAAAAGAGACAACATGTAAATAACTCAATACATGCAAGATATATTTCCTATCTCTTTTTTTCCAGCACAGTGCGCGGAACATAGGAGGCATCAATACAAAGGATCAAAAGATCATGGAATTGAGAAGTAAAGGGGATTTTAGAAGTCTACTAAGCCTGGCCCTGCTCCCTGGTTTTTCAGAAGATGAAATGGGGAAGGAAGAAACAGAGAAACCATTGGAATAACAGAAAAATTAATACATGTACATTCTGTTTGCCCATGGTTATTTGGCCTGTATGATGATATTCTGTGCATAAAAGTTGTAGGAGAAAGTTATTTCCTTTCAAATGCTACTTTGAAAGCTTTTGTTGAAAAAAGAAAGCACTTAGTTATATATGCTACTATATATCTGTCAGTAGATCAGGTGACCTGTCATTTTCATCTTTGGAGGCAGATAACCATCTGTAACTTAAGGTCTTAGGGAGTTTCCTAAAGCTTAGAACTTGCCTGTCATCATACTGTTTACAATGTCAGAAGTGAGATTTGTGCTGAGGTCTTCTGACTCTTTTGTCCATCACTATTTCCAATACACCTTGCTCACCTCAAAAACCCTTGCATATGGTAATATAACTACCTCCTCTTAGACCTGCTCCCCATAGGAACATCTAGAAATTATAACAGTCATTTGATGTTTATTGAATTGAATTGCTTCTCTGTAGCTCTACGTAGGATTAATCTATTCTTTTTTATTTTATTTTATTTTTTTTTTATTTAACTTTTAACATTCATTTTCACAAAATTTTGGGTTACAAATTTTCTCCCCTTTTATCCCCTCTCCCCCCCCAAACCCAAGCATTCTAATTGCCCCTGTGACCAATCTGCTCTCTCTTCTATCCTCCCTCTCTGCCCTTGTCTCCGTCTTCTCTTTTGTCCTGTAGGGCCAGATAGCTTTCTTTACCCCTTAACCTGTATTTCTTATTTCCTAGTGGTAAGAACATTACAGTTGATCTAACACTTTGAGTTCCAACTTCTTTAGCTCCCTCCCTCTCCACCCCTTCCCTTTGGAAGACAAGTAATTCAATATAGGCCAAATCTGTGTAGTTTTGCAAATGATGTCCATACTAGTTGTGTTGTATAGGACTAACTATATTTCCCTCCATCCTATCCTGTCCCCCATTACTTCTATTCTCTTATGATCCTTTCCCTCCCCATGAGTGTCGACCTTGGATTGCATTCTCCTCCCCATGCCCTCCCCTCTATCCTCCCCCCAACCCTGCTTGTGCCCTTGTCCCCCACTCTCCTGTATTGTGAGATAGGTTTTCCTATCAAAATGAGTGTGCATTTTATTCTTTCCTTTAGTGGAATGTGATGAGAGTAGACCTCATGTTTTTCTCTCGCCTCCCCTCTTTATCCCTCCACTAATAGGTCTTTTGCTTGCCTCTTTTATGAGAGATAATTTGCCCCATTCAATTTCTCCCTTTCTCCTCCCAATATTTCTCTCTCACTGCTTGATTTCATTTTTTTTTTTTTAAGATATGATCCCATCCTCTTCAATTCACTCTGTGCACTCTGTCTCTATGTATGTGTGCGTGTGTGCATGTGTGTGTGTGTACTCCCACCCAGTACCCAGATACTGAAATGTTTCAAGAGTTACAAATATTGTCTTTCCATGTAGGAATGTAAACAGTTCAACTTTAGTAAGTCCCTTATGACTTCTCTTTGCTGTTCACCTTTTCATGCTTCTCTTCATTCTTGTGTTTGAAAGTCAAATTTTCTTTTCAGCTCTGGTCTTTTCATCAAGAAAACCTGAAAATCCTCCATTTCATTGAAAGACCATTTTTTCTCCTGAAGTATTATACTCAGTTTTGCTGGGTAGGTGATTCTTGGTTTTAGTCCTAGTTCCTTTGACTTCTGGAATATCATATTCCATTCCCTTAGATCCCTTAATGTAGAGGGTGCTAGATCTTGTGTTATCCTGATTGTATTTCCACAATACTTGAATTGTTTCTTTCTAGCTGCTTGCAATATTTTCTCTTTCACCTGGGAATTCTGGAATTTGGCCACAATGTTCCTAGGAGTTTCTCTTTTTGGATCTCTTTCATGCGGTGTTCTGCGGATTCCCTGAATATTTATTTTGCCCTCTGGTTCTAGAATCTCAGGGCAGTTTTCCTTGATAATTTCATGGAAGATGATGTCTAGGCTCTTCTTTTGATCATGGTTTTCAGGTAGTCCCAGAATTTTTACATTGTCTCTCCTGAATCTATTTTCCAGGTCAGTTGTTTTTCCAATAAGATATTTCACATTATCTTCCATTTTTCCAATCTTCTCGCTATGTTCTGTGATATCTGTCTTTCTCATAAAGTCCTTAGCGTCCATCTGTGCCATTCTAGTTTTGAAAGAACTATTTTCTTCAGTGAGCTTTTGAATCTCCTTTTCCATTTGGCTAATTCTGCTTTTGAAAGCATTCTTCTCCTCATTGGCTTTTTGAACCTCTTTTGCCAATTGAGTTAGGCTAGTTTTCAAGGTGTTAATTTCTTCAACATTTTTTTGGTTCTCCTTTAGCAGGGAGCTGATCTGCTTTTCATGCTTCTCTTTCATCCCTCTCATTTCTCTTCCCAGTTTTTCCTCCACCTCTCTAACTTGATTTTCAAAATTCTTTTTGAGCTCTTCCATGGCCTGAGCCCACTGGGTGGGCTGGGACACAGAAGCCTTGATTTCTGTGTCTTTGCCTGATGGTAAGCATTGTTCTTCCTCATCAGAAAGGAAGGGAGGAAATGTCTGTTCTCCAAGAAAGTAGCCTTCAATAGTTTTATTTCTTTTCCCTTTTCTGGGCATTCTCCCCAGCCAGTGACTTGACCTCTGAATATTCTCCTCACACCCACCTCACATCCTGGTCCTCCCAGCCAGCGTTTGGGGACTGAGATTCAAATGCTGCTTCCCGCCTTTGGGCTTTTGGCAGGGGCAGGGCTGCTATTCAGTGTGAGAATTAAGTTCAGATGGTCAGGTTGGGGCAGGGCTGCCTCTCAGGCTCAGTTCCCTCAGGGGGTTTATGCACAGACCTTCCACAATGGATCCAGGCTCCCGCCCGCTTGGGGAGCCCCTGTCTGCAGCCGCCTCTCAGCTTCTATCTCCCAGGGGGGCCCGAGCCATGGGGGCACCCCACTCCCCTCTCGACCCGCCAAAGAGACTCTCTCACCGACCCCCGTCACCTGTGGGTGGAGGGGCTTGTGCCGCCGCTGGAGATCCCGTCCCTGAAGCCTGCTCGGATCTGTACCTCTCGAAGCCGCGACTACTGCAGGTCTGGGCTGGGCTCCGCATCTGCAGCGCGACGGACCTTTTGCGAGAGGTTTGCAGGTCCCTCTGTGGGTGGAGGGACCTGCATGGCCGCTGGAGATCCCGCCCCCGAAGCCCGCTCGGATCTTTTCCTCATGGTGTCGCGGCCACTGCAGGGCTGCCCTCTGCTCCCAGTCCCGGCGCCCAGTCCGCAGCGCGAAGGACCCCCGCAAGATGTTTGCAGGTCTCTCTGGAACAGAAATCTCCCTCGCTCCAATATTCCGTGGCCTCTGGATGCAGAATTCACTGTGAGTTACTCCCCTCTAGCCGTTCTGTGGGTTGTGGGTTCGGAGCTATGTGTATGTGCGTCTTTCTACTCCGCCATCTTGGCTCCGCCCCTCGGATTAATCTATTCTTAAGCAAAATTTTAATAGAAGTTTTGGCATATTGTATAGAGTACCAAGCTTGTTGTCAGAAGACCTGGATGTAAATCCATCTCTCTCTTCATCCTCTGTTCTTCATCCTGGTCAGATCACTCTGACTATATTATGTGTCTTAGGCAACTCCTTAACATTTACCTTGTAGTTGTTGGTTTGGGTTTGTTTTTTTTTTTTTTTTTTGAAGAGTACTGATGACATAAAAAGGTGAAGTCTTGACTTGTTTCTGAACTACAATGTCAAAGATTGATGGAGAAATTTCTAAAACTATAGATCTTTTAGAGATTCACATGAACTTTTATTACATGTAGAAGCTAAACTGTTTTCCAGGAGAAAATAATCTGATTTCATAATGGGAAATCTGAGTAAAATGATTTATTTTATAGAAAACTTTGTTGGACTTTAAATCTGTAAGAATCAGCCATCAATAGGCCTCTGAGCCAGGAACTAGGGGCATAAAAATAGAAAGGAAATTACATTCTTCTATCAGGGGAGATAATATGTACACAAATAAATACAAAGTATATTTTTTAAAATACAAAATTGGAAAATGTGGGAGGAGGAATCAGAAAAGACCTCAATGAAGTACCTGCCCCCCTAAGAATTTCTAGAGGAAAATGCATACACACCTGCAAAAAGCTTTTAGATAATTACAAGGCAAAGATTAATAAATTAAATCAATACTACTTGGGTGGAAAAAAAGTCCAATTAACATAGGGCAGTGACCTTGAAAGTCTGTTCCCTGGTTCTGTATCTGAACTTCTCTAATCTCTAGAACTAGAGTCTAAATTTCTGAGTTAGGGTTCAGAGATGAGGAAGCTTGGCCCTGACCTGTACTGTTGGTACCATTCAGAAACAAAAGAAAGTTTGAGGTAAAGAACTGTAACTAACCAAGAGAGTTCGACCAGAGCAGTTGTCCACTCTCTGAGGACTCAACCTCCTAGTGCAAGTGAGGGTTGAGAAAAGCGGACCTGGAAGGGTGTCACACTGGTTTAACCCTTAACTTGTTAAGCCACTTAGATTATTAGCAACCCCTTAAAGTCACAAAGGTGATCATCAGTTCTTTAAAGCATGAGATTATTCAAAGACATGAGAAAGAAGTAGGTGAAAGTGGCGAGTCCTAGAACATTAGGTTAAAGCACACTGTTCTTTAAGAAATGGCTACAAAGAAAACCAATTTGCCCCCTTCTTATTGGCAGAAGGAGCTAAATAAAGAGTTTTAGCTGCTGCTTCACCATTCAATCATACAATACAAGTGATTCCCATATGAATAAATAAAGACCAGACCAATGAGAGGGGGCAGGCATTGATTTTAAAAGGACCTTCATTAATATTTGATTTAAAAGTAGTTTTGTTTCTTTTTCTTTAAGTAGCTTTATTAATACTTGATTAACTTTTATCTTTTTACAATAAAAAGCTTTACTTAGCTATGAATCTAATTACCAGTCAGTGTTATTCTCTGTTCCCTAAAATTTTTTTTAAATTTATATTTCCTTAGGCACTTAAAAATCCAAGTCAGCTGTCAGAGTGACAGAGAGAGTTCCTGAGACCACACCCTGCCCTTCCTGGAAAAAAAGGGCAACCCAGAAAAAACATCAAATTCCCATTCAATTAAACTGTTTTGGATTTAAATACTTTAAGGCAAGTCTAGAACTAATTCTATGGAAAGCTTTCCAATTGATTTCCATGTATTGCTACCATGGTATCTGGTAAACACATTTATTTTCTCATGGGTTACCTTTCTCTACAAGAATCTGCACCAAATTGAACAGAACAAAGTTCAAAAAAACCCCATGATCACAGCCTCACAATGCAGTCTTACTTATAAGGGTCTTTTGGTCCTGAATGGTAAGAACCTTGTTAGTATATCTGAGGAGTCTAAAACATTTAAAACTAATTATGTAAGCACAGGTGCAGGTTAAAATAAAGACAGCAAATACCTGTCCTACTCCTGACAAACTTCTGAATGATCCTAGAATGGAAACAAGAAGTGACCAAGTACCTAATCCTAAACTGTCATGCACAAACAAGTCCTTATATTCCGAGAAAGTATCAGCCCACACAGACAAGTTTCCACCTAACAGGCAGATTTCTATCATAATGAAGCAAATGCCTTCCTGCATATTAATTACTGTCTTTCTGACTAGCTACCACCTTCTGCACTGTGCATCAACTAAACAAAGATGCTTTTGATATCAGCAATTCTAACCACAGGTAATTTTGCCAAGGAACTACTTACTACAGAGTTGCACGAAGCTAGCAGATAAGAAAATTAAAACTGTCAAGATAAAGTAAATGTGATATATGCAGAGTTACAAACAACAAATTAAAGAACTTACGGCCAATAGCAAATGCAAACCTTCCTCCCTCTCCTCATTCTGATATCAGATATTATGGAAATTTGACTATTCCTGCATTCATCCAGAATTTATTGAGTACATACTATGCATAGGCACTATATTAGGTACTGAAGAGAATACAGAAAGAATTAAGATATAATCTCTTCTTCAAAATGCATGCAATAAAATAGACCATTTTAAAAACTGAAATGAGGAAAATTTACAGAAATTAAGAGTGAGAGAAAATGGTTAAAAGAGGCTATAAAAGCTACTAGAAGTACTTTTCTCTTCTCTCCCTAATCCTGGAAGGGGGTTGGCGGGGAGGGATTTGGGAGATGGGAAGGAAAATTGGACCTCTGGTCAAATCAAAATTATCTATGCCATTTTATCCAAATTCAAAATCACGGATTTAAACTATCAGTATCCATTATTATAAAGAGTAGGGGTAACAAGTTATCTTGGCAGTAGGGAAAAGTCTTCAAATATTACAACATGTGACTCTATTAGGTTCTAGAGCTCCAAACTAAAAAAGTTTAATGTGAAGAAGGGATGAAGTTAAGCCAACAAAGTTTACTGTATGATGTCTATATTCAGCTTTTCCAAGATTTGGGTCGAGCTTTGCCAATTGCTTAGGGTCCACTATTCCTGACATTCAGGGACATTTATTTGGGTCTCAATTTTGGTGCAAAAAAACCAAAAACCAAAAAACAGACTGCAAGGGCAGCTTGGAGTCCTAAAAAGGAGAACTTGGAGAGAAACTTGGCTAATATTGTCTCCAACAATGACCAGAGAAAGACTAGAAAAGCCTTGAAAGTATCTGCTCAGTTTGCACAAATGGACTAACTTGTCTCAAAAGGCACCTTTCTTTTCAGAACAAGGGAGATGATAACCCCACTCCACTATGTCCTGGACACATCCCATCTAGAATCTTGTGGTCAGTTCTAGATTCCTCATTTTAAGAGAGACCTTTAGAATATACACAAGATCCAAGAAAGAGACCATGAATGGTGAGGAAACTTGGAACCATACTCTGTGAAGAAGAGTTGAAGGAACCAGGGATATTTAGCCTAAAGAAAAAGAAGCCATAGAACAGACATGAATTATATCACTAATTAGATCAAAAGCTGAAGAATCTTTACAGTGGGATATACTTATTCTGTGTGACTCAAAAGAAAAAACTAGGCTCAATGAGTATATAAATAACAGATTTCAATCTAATAAAAAGATCTGAAAGAATATTAAGTCCAATATAAATAACAAGTGTCCAAAAATGAAGTGAGCTGTACTTCAAGCACAAGTTCAATAATCACTCGCCAGATGTTGCAGAGTATATTCACGCACACAGAGTGATTAGATTAGATAACTAAAGTCTTTTCCAAGATACTATCTTATCTAACCATAATGGGTAACCATAATGGTCTCCCATTCCTGTAGTATTATGGACCTCTGTAGATGTTTTCCTCCACACAAAAGCAGCAGCAGTTTTTAGGCAATTAGGTGGTACAGTGCAGAGTGTTCATTTTGGGATCAGAAAGATTTGAATTCAAACACAGCCTCAGACACTTATTATGTGACCACTGGCAAGTAACCTTACCTTTGTTTACCTCAATTTCCTCTTCTGTAAAATAAGGATAATAATACCTTTGATAATAACAAGCAGGGCTGCTGTGAGGATAAAATGAGATCATGTTTGTAAAATGCTTTGCAAACTTGGTAGAAATATATCTACATATGCAATGTAGTTACATAGATATATCAATGCTAGCTATTAGTATTCTTACAAAGTCAGAATAAACCAAATTAGGAATGTCACATCTGGAATGTGATTTGGCAAATAATAAACTAGGGGTAACAAAGACTTGCTGTAGCATTGCCCTTACCTTGAAGCACACATCCAGAAAAAAAAAAAAGCATATACCTTCCAAAAACTTTTTTTATTTACTACAGTTTTTCTAGTTCCCCAAAATCAAATTGCAAGTCTATCGCAAACTTGATTTTATTAGAAGCATGAAAAATACTACATAGAAGAACATAATGCAGTTCAATTTTTTAGTCAGTTCGAATTCTGAGGCCTCTGTGAAAAAATTGAAAAATGCCCTCCTTCTTTGTCATGTTTCTAGGAGTCCCCACAGGCACAGCTCTGGGGGTGGCTATACCTATTCTTTTAGTGTAAGATCTTTTCCCTGCATCAGTTCCTAGCCATCTCACATACTTTTCAATAGGAGCATATTTTCTTTACATTCAAAACTGGCAAATAACAGTAGCATGCATTTAAAATGCTAAAGAAGAAACAATTATTATTATAATTTTAATAATAAGAGACAGTATAGCACTACAGATACAGAGCCAGCCTTGGGAGTAAGGAAGACTTCAGTTTGAGTCTTGCCTCTTTTACATACTAGCATACCTGACCAACTCACAACTTCTCAGTACTCAAGGCAACTCTCTAAGACTGCATTGGCAAATCTTTCCTATGAAATCACATATCTGTTAAGAAAATCTTAATAACTCTCAATAAGTAGTAGCACTTAGTACAGCATCAGTGCCTGGCACATAGTTGGCACTTCACAAATGTTTACTGATGAAGTGAAATACAATTAAAGTATGAAATAAATCCCCAAATATTCAGATCTGAATTATTTACACTTTTATAGAAAATAACAATATAAAATGTTGACAAAATAGCATATTTTTGTTCTGTGACCCTTCTTAACTTATTTGTGTACTTAAAGTTTTGTTGCCTTTATTATCTTTATATGGTTAGAGTCAATGTATAAGTTGCTCTGACTCAGCCGATGTCAGTTTACATTTCTCTGTGTATGTCTTTAAATATTTCTCTGTATTCTTCATATGCATTATTTTATCACACAATAACATTCTGTTATATCTATATTTCAAAATGAACTCAATTCAATAAGCACTTATTAAGCTCCTACCATATGCCAGGTACCATACTAGGTAAATAAGAACACAAAGACAAAAATGAAGCTGCCCTAAAGGAGTTTTACATCCTATTTAGGGAAAACAACATCTACAAAGAAAATCAAATGTGATAAACAAAGTAATTTCTGGGGAAGGGAAATAACTGGCAAGAGGAAGACAGGCTTCCTGTTATAGAAGGTAGCATTCCAGCTGAGTTTTGGAGGAAACTAGAAATTCTATGAGAGAGAAGTGAGGAAGGAATACATTCTAATTAAAATCTTTAATAAAAGGATTTGTTCTGTGGAATTTGGATTCAGTCAAAGAGCTGTACTTGAGGACCTAGAGGGCCCCACGTGGCCTCTAGGCCACAGATTCCCCACCCTGATTTAGGCAATAGTAGGATAAATAAAATAGCTACAAATATTTTTATTTACAGAGTTAGACTATGTTCCCAGCAATGAAATTGCTGAGCTGAACAAAAGAAATAACCCCTTCCACATTGCTAGATTCCTCTTCAAAAAGCTTATGAGATCAATTGAGGATTGGCTGAACAAGTTGTAGTATGTGGTTAGGATGGAATACTATTGTACTATAAGAAATGATGAGCAGGATGTTCTCAGAAAAACCAGGGAAGACTTGCATGGGCCGATGTTAAGTGACATGGACTGTGTACAAAGTAATGGCAATTTTGTAAGATGATCAAGCTGTGAATGACTTGGCTATTCTCCCAATACAATGATCCGAGACAACTCTGAAGGACTTATGATGAAAAATGCTATCCATCCCCTGAGAAAAAACTGATGGTATATGAATAAAGATTGAAGCATACTTTTTAAACTTTATTTTTCTTGAGATTTTTTCTCTATATTTTCTTTCACAACATGACTATTATAGATATGTTTTGCATGACTACACATGTGTAACTTATGTTGAATTGCTTGCCTTCTCAATGGGGGGAGACAGGAGAATTTTGAACTCAAGGTTTTAAAACAATGTTAAATGTTAAAAATTGTTTTTACATGTAACTGAGGAAAAACAAAATACTAAGTAAATACAAAAAAGAAAGAACAAAAGTTTATGAGAATTTTTTTTACAACTCTAAAAGGAAAAAGGAAAAGGTGGAAAACTAAGAGAAGTCACCAAAAACAGAGGATAAAGAACTTAACATAAAATATCTACTTAACAACAACATGTGGGGTCCACCATTTCATAGTGGGCCAGGTGAAAGTATGGATGGTGCCTAACTAAGCTACAGGATATAAGTGTCATCTGTTTAATGGGCCTCAGTCTCTTCAAATCCTATTATGTTGGTTGTCTGTGTTCTACTATGAAAATTTTAAAAATTTAAATTAATTTAATTAATTTTTAAAAATTAGCCAGGTACATGATAATGTCATGTTGACAATATAACAATAGCCAGGGAATGGACAGCCAGAGTGGAGGAATGCTAACAGAGGGAAAAGAAAGAGTTCCACCTGGAAAAGAGGTCCAACAAGTAGCTCATGTATGACCACAAACTGAACTGTGCCAAATCAGTGAATAGATGACTAAAATGGTTTCAGCCGCCAAACTACTGCCAAACAAGCACTTATAATGGAGAGTATATCTTTTATGTTGGTATGATATATCAGGAGCGGACTTTCTTCTATGAGAAATCCCACTGTGCACACTTCATTATCTATAACACAGGCATTGATCCTAAGGAACTAATTATGATGAAGTTCCAAGGTATGCCAAACATTTTTGTTCCGATAGGCAATCAAAAAAAGAAACTTAGACTATCAAGGAGAATTGTTTTAAAAGCTGGCATAAAGAATAAATTGTATGATTAGAGTTCTTAATTTGTAATAAACTATCATGTCTTATAAATTTGCACAAGGCTTGCTAGACTATGTAAAACAAGAGACTAGAAGCCTAGTTTGTGTAAATTCTTTTAAGGATTTAAGAAAATTTTTAAAAAGAAACAAACACCAACAAACTCAATCTGGTATAAGTCTTAAAAAGTCACAACATCAACTTTTGTGCTTTCATCTACAGAGCTCAAAGCACTTTATATAAATCACTAGTGGCATTATTTGTCCTTGTTTTACTGATGAAATATCCCAATGCAACTTTCCTAGAATTTCTGACTTAAGCTAAAAGAGTCATGAATAACCCAGATGTTATTGAGTAAAACAAACTTCCTAATCATGAAACAAACTTGTCTCAAATGATGCTCTGTTAAATATCTATGTTAATTTTTAGGTTTGTTACAATCTGCTCAAAGATAGGACAATATCTGTTTTTGGACCAAATTTACGCTATCATTGTTACAGGGAACACTTGAAGCAACTTTTTCTACAAAAGCATATTGATAGCTGATCTGCCATTTAAGGTCTTGGAGAACTTGGTCAGTGTCACCACACAAGCAGTACATGTAAAAAGGCAGAACTTAAACCCAGGTTTTTCTGATTCTGAGGCCAGCTCTTCATCTACTACACTATGTATCATGTATATAGATACAGCTCTCCCACCATATAATCTTTTTAAAATGTAGATACAGCTGAATTTTTCCTCTAAAAATACATCATATGATTGAAAAAGTTGCATCAGCAATGACTTTATCAACATAGCACTTAAGAAACTGGCTGAAAATGAATGTTTCAGTTACAGATATTTTGTATCTTGTTGGGAAAATAAGGTTACCTGACTGAATTCAACCAACTGATACACTAAAATTTAGCCACTACCTACTTTATATAATAGGGACTCTCAATCAGATTAAGTTCTTTGTTTTAAAAACGTTAGTTAATATTTAAGGGGGGGGGGGGAAGAAACTGTTTTTTCCTGTTAGTCATCTTAGTTTCATGTCAGGGTTACAGCTGATCCTGCCCATAAGAGATATGCTTATTTTTATAGTTAACTAAGACTTTCCTGAAATTTTTGCTCACATAATCAAAATTTTTAAAGTTGTGCAATTATAATGGAACAATTTTGTCCCAAACCCTTTCTGTTCAGTACATCTTGGGACCCAGAATAGGGCTGAAGTCACTAGGAACTGCTGTCACCACTCTGTTAATACAGGACAGAAATTACTTCATGGTTACCTGTTCTCCTAAATGCATCATGCAAAATAAGTGTACTTCTTCAGAAACATATCCATCCTTATTCCCAGCTAACACCTAGGAAATGGACTCACATAAGCCAAAAATATTTCTTCTCAAAATCCTGCACCCTATTTGGTACTCTTATCAACCTTTCCAGTTACTGCTATCATCAGTCTCCACATCACTTCTATATACTCAACATCCTGGTGTCTGAGAGTCAGTCCTCCTTTCCCTTCCCAACAAATGTGGTTCCCACACTTCAAATTTTCCTGATACTTCTAGTGTCAAAATGCATCCATTTCCAATTCCCCCAAGGCTCTGATTAGAAACATTAAAGATTAATTTAAACTAAGATGATAACAACTAATAACCGCTTAATGTTTTATTCCTCTCAGGTAACATCTGCATTTCCACACGGCTTTGCTGCCTTTACCTAAGAACAAAGTAATTGAGGAACTTGGAGCATCCTGGAAGGACCACTAGGGAAGTTATATGCTTTGGGATCAAGGAGCCAGCATACTGATCCTGAAACAGGGCCTTGATTTTGTTCACCATCCCTCAGAAGAAGATGTGGTGTGTTACTTACTACAATGTGTCCAGAACCAAAAATGCTATCAAATGTCACTAATCTTCACATTTTCTTTTCTCAGATTTGAAAATTTAAAAGGCTTTTCAGTTTGAAAAGCTCATTTGAACACTGGAAAACAGTTTTGTCACAGAAAGTGTGCTGTTCAAGTACTTTATACTTCTCTCAACTTTCATAACTTTCCATTTTAATATGTGAGACTGAAATTGTACTTTCTTATTAATGCTGATTTCTTGCCTTGTCACTAAAATGTTGATATCAAATATCAATTTCTCCTTTTCTGACACTCAGTTCAACAGCCCAGTTAATTTCTTATCAGTTGAAAAATAACATTTTTCCATTTTCCCTCAGCCTTCACCTTTATAGCCTTGTAAGAGAATGCAACTGCCATTCCAAGGCCAGTTTTAACTTTGATGAAGTTCATCTGATAACCACCATGCTAATCAACTAAATTGCTCTCATAATCTTTCCCTATGCCAGTCTTTGCATTCTTAATAAGAGGAATTCCTATTTAGCTTTAAGCTCATAAATATAAAATCAAAAGCAGCCCATTTTTTAATAAGCCACTCTTCTATGAAAGAATGTTATACCTTCAATGCTTCAAGAGAATGAGGCATAAGGTTCCCTCTTTAATATCGTTTTTCTCCCTTCCTCTGACTTTCCTTGCAGAGGTGGGGGACTATGCATATAATAGAATACATATAACATCAGATTTTCTTGATGTGTTAGGCTGATTTTTACTGAATTTTTCCCTTTCTTTTTTTTTAATTCTTTGTAATAAGTAATAGTTCTCTGGGAGTGAAAAATATAAGTGCTATAAAAACAAAAAAAATCTATAAGAATTATTTAAAAAATAAATATATTTATTACTTAAGGGCAATTCAAGCTTTCACCTCACAATAGCAGATATACAATGTTGTTCAGCTGTTTCAGTCATGTCCAACTCTCTGTAACACCAATTGGGATTTTCTTGGTAAATACAGCATGACATAAGGACAAATGGAGTGGTTTACCATTTCCTTCTCCAGCTTATTTTACAGACTAAGCAACTGAGGCAAACCAGGTTAAGTGACTTGCCCAGGGTCACACTGGTAGTAAGTATCTGAGGCTGAATTTGAACTCAGGTCTTCCTTAACTCCAGGGAGGGTGGGTGGCCAAGTGGATAGGGGTGCCAGGTCTGGAGTCAGGAAGACTCATCTTCTTAAAATTCAAATCTGGTCAGACACTTACTAGCTGTGTGACTCTAGGCAGAGGTTTGGACCACAATTTTCTCATCTGTAAATGAGGCATTGGGCGTGGTGACCATAAATTAGACTCAGTTCTTATAAATCTATGATCCTATCCTACATTTGGAAAAGATGCAGATCTAAATGTCTTGGACACGTGGTAGATGAACTCCCTCCCACATGCTTTAAGTATATATATTAGGTAAAGATATAAGTTGATGTCATAAAATTATCTGTAACTTTGAATCATTTTATTTTTTAAAATATAAAACATATAGAGCAGTGAAAGAAGAGACAAAGAAGGGGAGATTCTCACGTAAAAAGATTAAACTTGTTTTGCTTGGCCCCAAAAGGCACAACTAGGAGCAATGGATAGAAGTTACAAAGAAGCAAATTTAAACTTGAGGTAAAGAACAATTTTCCTAACAAATTTTCCTAGCCAAAGTCAGATAGTCTACCTCAGGAGGTACTGAGGCCCTGGAGGATTCCAAGCTGGCTGGTGGCTGTTTGCACTCTATGTGGCAGAGGAGATCTTTGCTAGATCAGAGTAGATGGTTCAATTTCCCTTCTAAAGTTTTATGATTCTAAGAGGAGGTAGCTCTACTTAGAAGGATACATAAAGCAAGGAATTTCACTTATGGACAGAGGATTAGGTGAAGAGGTAAATTAATTTGGGGGCTTACATGTGTAGCAAGAGTAATGTGGGGTATCCTTCATCCACAGAAGAGTTAAAATTTCAGAGTCAGTTTGACAGCAATAGAAGGAAGGAAAAGTGTTCTGCCTTGGAAATACAACATGACATAAGGACAAAACAGTTGCCAATTTTCCTACTCAAAGCATCCCATAAAGAGAGTTTCAATTATAAACAACCCATCCATAAACAACTTCTGGTGTTCTGGCTGTCTTTATTCTAGTGACCTCAAGGGCAGAGATGGAAGTCCCTCAGCTCCACTTCTGTTAGACCCTGTCTCAAAAACAGTTACCCACCCCAGGAATTATGTGGTAAAGTAAGTCAAAATATTGGTGCCAACTTCATTATTTTCAGTACTGATGAAGATGAAGATGGCATTAGGGAAACCAAAATATCCTCAGAAAAATTTACTTACAAACTGCAGCCTAAAGAAAGTTTTAAGGCTAAAACAACAGGTGCAGAGATTTTTTTTAAATGACTGTACTCATTAATTAGCTTTCACTATTCCTGGTACAGCAGCACTAAAATAAGTTATGGGCTTCTTCAAAAAACCTGACCTCACAGGCTACAGCAGTCTGGTTCAAAATCTTACTACTTAATGGAGAACTCTAAAGACTGCTTGAGGCATTGAGTGTGACCTTTGACAGTTATTAATGGAAATACAGAGGTAGGAAGAACAAACAATGATAGGCAGAGCTTGGTAAATATTTATTTTTCCTTCAGGTGCTCCAAAAAGAATATTTCCCACTTGAGGTTTTTGCAAAGATATTTATGCATCTTAGGAAAATTCACACTAAAAAATTTTACTATTTTCTCCCACTGCTCATCAATAAATTGGGCCAAAAAAAAAATAATAAAAGCACTATTTTCAAAGGATCTCAATTATAGAGGAAAGAAGAGATTGAGTTTCCTCCCTGAGTTACTTTCTAATCAAAAGTTTGATACAAACTCCCACACTTTTCAGCCACCACGCAAAAAGGATTTTGTTCATTTGTTTTGAATGTTTTACTTTCAAAATAAACAGATTCTTTACAAAGGCACTATTCAACAAGAATAAGGTGCTATAATGAAAGCCTCCAAATTTATGCTGGCAGGATCCACTAAGCTTCCATAGCCAATCTTCATCACCTGAAGTTTACAAGTACTTAATTCTTGGCAACTATGAAGCAAAGGGACATTTCTATTCTGTGCTCCCCCGTATTAAATCTTGTGAAAGAATCTTTTATTTTCGTAGCACTTTTTCCGAGGACTTCAAAGTGACTGTGTGATTTTTTTAAAATGATAATGAGGGTGCAAATTGAGACATACTCTTAGTACACAGTCAATGCAGGAATTTGTTTTGCTAGACTATGCAAATTTGTTAAAAGGGTTTTGTTTTTCTTTTTTTTCCAGTGGGAGAAGAAAGAGAAAATAGGTTTCTAGTAACGAGAAGAATTAAGTAAAAAACAAAATGACAGTGATAGTGTCACAACATCTTCACATCTGGAAAATAACGGAGTAAACTCCATGATCATTCTTCCAACTCTACCTTGTGTTCTGCACTTCTTTTGTGGTCTTCCTCCATGATCATTTTATTGGTGCAATGTTGACATCATGAAGAAGCAGGAATCAAAACCAGTATCTCTCAGATGCTAATAACAAAGGATACCTCCTACATCCTGTTAGCTTCCAAGTCTTTAACAATGTTCTCATGTGTTCTTTTCTATTTCCACTGACAACCACCCCAGTACAGTTCCCTCATTACCTCCTACCAGATCTATCACAATAGATAGCCTCCTAAACAGATTCCCTGTCTTCAGCCTTGACTCCTCCAATTCAACCTACAAATAATTGCCAAATTAATTTTCCTTAGGCATGAATATTAATCCAAGTTATTCTTCTACTCAAAATGCTTAGCTGCTCCCCATTGCTTGCAAAATAAAAATGAAATTCTTCACTCCACCCACCTATTTGGTATTAACCTTCCACAGTATTTTTTTTAACTGACGCATTTATAGAATACTGTATATTATAACTGTGTCAGTATCTTATACCCAACAACAAAGTGCAAGCTTCTTGAAGGCAGGGACAATATCTCACCTAAACTTTGTGTCCCTCCCATCACAGTCATTGGTACATGGCTGACAATAAATATTTGCTGTCTTCTAAAAGAAATCAAGTCTCTCTACAATCCAGCTCTGATACTCCACTATCTGACCAAAACCTCTTATTATTCCATCTCTTCCTATGTCTCACCCTCCTATACCTATTTCTTTGACCTCATTGATACCTCCAGTCACTCCAACTCACAGTATCTTCTCAGATCCTTATCTCAGTCCTATAGTTGGTCATTTCAACTCTACATTGTCTTTGATTCTTCAAATTCCCTCACTCCACATATCCAAGAAGTTGCTAAATCTTGCTGATTCTATGTCTACAACATTTCTCCTATCTGTCCACTTCTCTCTACTCATATGGCCACCTCCATCCCCATTTCAAGTCCTCACTTCTCACTTAGACTACTTTAAAGGCCTCTTAATTGGTTTCTCCTCACTCCAATCTTTCCTGATGGAAATTAATTTCCCCAAAGGACAGGTCTGATCCTGTCACCCCAACTACTCATACCCCAGTGGCAACCTGTCACTTTTAGATCAAATAAATATTTCCATTTGACATTTAAAGCCTTTCATAACCTGGATTTAACCTACATTTCTAGTTTTATTATATATTACTTCCCTTCTGACATTTTGTAGTAAAGCCAAACAAGCCTTCTTCTAGTTCATCACATTCATGGGAAAATACAACTAAAATATCTAAACACTGATAGGAAATTAAGGCATAATACCATCTATTCAGCAGGACCATACAAAAAAAGAACTGATTCTTTTTTCTTGGCCTCATTAAAGGGGCCATGCCTTGGTTACTTCTTAAACAGGCCTATTCAATGAATGGGCGTTGCCTCACCCTAAGTGAATACCTTGGCCTAAAGAGGCCAAGGTCTCCCAGTACATCCTGGGTCATCTCCAGTCATCCTGATGAATATCTGGTCGCTGGATTCAGATGGTTCTGGAGGAGAAGTGAGGCTGGTGACCTTGCACAGCCCTCCCTCACTCAAAAAACAAAGTCAAGTGCAAGTCATGTCATCATTTCTCTGATGGCATGGTCTTTTTCGGCAATAAAGGATGAACACAATGGAGTATTACTGTGCTGGCAGACTGGAAACCTTTGTCCCCAGTATCACCATATCCTCCATCCCTGGAGGGCTTCAAAACACTGTCCGGGTGGCCACACTCTTATCTGCCCAGTCTACATTTCTCAGATCTTCCCAGAGTGGGAACTAATGGTTAACAAAACCTTCTACTTAAAAATTGTACCCTGGGGGTCAAGAGGCTGTACCTCAAAGTTGTTCGGATTATGCTGCTCCAAAGTCTTTTTTTTAAAGTAAATGTAGTATCAGGATCTTGCACTGGGAAAGACAGAAAACTAATTATTTTTAAATCATTTAAAGGATCTCACATTAACTATATTTTCATAGGGTCTCTTAACTATTAACATGGAATTCCATATTAACAACTCTATAATAAAATGTAGCTGTATACATGTTTATAATAAGCACTGGAATGTGATTATCTTTATGTTAATCTGCTAAATAATGCATAGATCCTGCTGATTTCTAACTCATGTGACAGAAGATGGCCAAGAATAGAACCCAAAGAACTGTGCTACAGAATCAATCTTCCTTATACGTGGAAAAAGTGTATTTCAAATATGAAAAAAGTCCCTAAAGCACCAAGTCCTTAAAGGTAAATTAAATCCATAAGAAGGAATAGCAAATATTATGCCAAATAAGAAGAGCTGGAACTGGTCTCTGTAATTATTTTGTCTGTTTACATATGATTATCCTAATTTAAAAACATACTTATGAGCACTTTATCCCATGTATTTATATGTACATGCACATACATATAGGAGATTATCTAAAAAATCCTCGGCAACATAAAAAGGAGAAATAGGGGGAAATACTTCACGAAATCCAAGATAATGATGTTGCAAGAGCAGCAGTGCAAGCAACGTAAGCTAGTTTTCCTTTGAGGGACTCTGAATTGTCAAGATAAGCTTCTTAACAGGAACAATTATAAGCACTGCAACCTACACACTTATTTCTCTGCTTAGTCTTTGTTTCTTATTTCACAATTTATTTCTATTACTACAAATATCAAGTATTCTTTGATAGTTTAAACAAATGTAGTGGTTATAAATAAAAACAAACCATTAGTTGAGTAATATTATTCTCATTCATTCTAAGAGGGTTCTGGGTTCAAAGGCCATAAAACCTCAAGATTGATTTTGGGGGTTCTTTGTTTTTAGTAGAAACTGAGTGGTATAGAAGAAAGAACAGTGGCTTAGAAATTAAGAGACCTAGGTTCTAGTCATAGTTCTGCTATTAGCCATGTGGGCAAGTAATTTAACTTCTTTGAATTCTCATCTGTAAAGCAAGGGGATAAATTGTGTTAGTAATACTTTTCTTCCCAATATTTTAAATACGAAATTTCATTTATACACACACACACACACACACACACACACACACACACACACACACACACACACACATATATATACACATTTATCTGTCAAGATGCTAATTGTACAACAATCTTCATTACAAAAATATTTTTCATCTCCTCTATTTTGCTCCCAATTTTCCTTAATCCAGAAAAATTACATAGCCTTATGTATCTGGACCAGCATTTAAGGGTTCTATTAATAAAATCCAAGATTTAGTATTCTTTGGCCAAATTAGGCTGGGAAGTTAAGTTCTAGATGATTACTAAGATAAGACTGATAAGAGAATGCTGAAGCTAGAAGGGACTTTAGAGATGATTTGCCCAAGGGTCACAGGGCTAGTTAACTTATGATGTTATGGTGGCCAAGGGGTTAAACTGGATGAAGGTTGGGTTGATAGGGCCTGGGCAAGATCTGGCTCAGGTTTAAGGACACAAAGTCTGATAATGTACCTAGTGGTTTAAAGGAACCAGTGAAGTCGGTTCTTTTGTTTCCTCCTTAACCCTCATTCAGTAGAGGATGAGGCTATATCCTAAGTGTTAATAACTTGTGAGGATGGCATGAGATTGGCAGAAGGAAAGATAATGGAGTAGATTTGTGGCTACAGTCAAAAATAAAAAGCAAGAGAACCTTAGAAGCAGGGGTTATATGGTTGCATATGAATACAAGGGTAAATACCAGGTAAGGCAGAACATGTGAAAAGGGGGAGGGAAGGAGCAATGCCTGTAAGGATCAGGGAGGACAAAGGAGAGCAAAATGTAGCTTAATGAACATTATATCCAAGTTTAGATGTTAGAGGAAAGATTTGGTCAGCCAAGGCATTGTTCATAAAAAGTACTTTGATTGGTACACATCTACTGTATTCCATGACTTCAGAAGGGAAGGACAGAAGGAAAAAGTGGAACATGAATTTTGGTCTTTGTTCTACTAACTCCGAACCCAATGTGTCTTCCACTACACCAGGCTGCATCTTTTCCTTCTTAATTCCAACATTCCGTGACTCTTCAATATAACTACGAAAACTGGAACACTAATGAACTATTGGTGGAGTTGTGAATTGATCCAGCCATTCTAGAGAGCAACTTGGAACAATGCCCACAGGGCAATCAAACTGTGCACACCTTTTGATCCAGCAATACCACTGCTAGATCTTTATCCCAAAGAGATTTTTTAAAAAAAGGTAAAATGACTTATCTGTACAAAAATATCTATGCAGCTCTTTTTTGCAGTAGCAAAGTATTGGAAATTAAGGGGACGTCCATCAATTGGGGAATGAATGAACAAGTTGTGGCATATGATTGTGATGGCAGTACTACTGTGTTATAAGAAATGATGAGCAGGCTGATTTCAGAGAAACCTGGGAAGACTCACATAGGCTGATACAAAGTGAAGTGAGCAGAACCAGGAAAACACTGTACATAGTAACACAGCAATGCTATATGATGATCAACTGTGAATGACTTAGCTATTCTCAATAATACAATGATCCAAGACAATTCCAAAGGACTCATGATGAAAAATGCTATCCACCTCTAGAGAGATAATTGATGGAGTCTGAATGCAAATCAAAGCATACTATTTTTCACTTTATTTTTTGTGTTTTTTTTTTTCCCTTTGGGTGGATGTCTTCTTTCACAACACAACTGATATGGCACTACATTTTGCATGACTGAACATTTATAACATATATCAAATTGCCAACACTTCAAGAAGGAGTAAGAAGCCCTTATAGGAAGGGGGAGAAAAGTCTATTTAGAGAGTTATGGCTGCCAAATATTCGAATGTTAATGATGCAGAGATCGTTTGGTCCATTCTGAAGAAGAGTGGCTATCTGAACAGCCTCCATGAGGCAGATATGATTCTTCTTATCACATGTTCAATCAGGGAGAAGACTGAATAGACTATCACTTAAAATTTAAAATCACTTAAATCTATTTAAATCTGTAAAGTCCAAATCTCAAATCACAGATTCCTCTTTGAACTGAGATTCTAGGATGTGTGGCTGAAATGTTGAAGGATGAGATTCTTCTTAGGGAAAAATTGGTGGACATTGTTGCTGGACCAGATGCCTACTGGGATCTTCCTTGGCTGCTGACTTTGGATAACTTTGGCCAGCAATCTACTAATGTTTTGCTTCCATTAAAGGTGACCTGTGCGGACATCATGAAGATCCAGACAAATTCAAATACCACATCAGCATTTGTGTCAGTTATTTGAGATTATAACAACATGTGTAGCTACTGCATTGTTCCTTTCACACATGGCTATGAAAGGAGTTGGCCAATTGCCTCCATTCTGGAGGAAGTAAAGAAACTCTCTGAGCAGGGCCTTAAAGAAGTAATACTACCAGGTCAAATTATCAACAGCTATCAAGGCAACTTAAAGGTCCAATTCAGTAATGCCCCATTTACTCACCTCAGTCAAGGATTTAGTGCAAATTACAAAACCGAGAAAAGAAGACTTCAATTTGTTTATCTTCTGGATCAGGTCTCCAGAGCTGATTCTGAAATGAGAGTCAGCTTCACTCCTCCCCACCCTAAGGACTTTCCTGATGAGGTTCTACAATTGATCTAGGAGCAGAACAATATTTGTAAACAGATCCACCTGCCAGCCTGAAATGGAAGCAACCAGGTTTGGAAATAATGAGAAGATATACAAGGGAAGCTTATTGGAACTTGATTCATCATATCAGAGAGTCTATTCCAGAAGTGAGCTTCAGCAATGATTTCACTACTGGATTATGTGGAGAAATGAAAGATCACCTCCAGATCATGTCCTTGCTTCAGGAAATCCTTCTTAATGTGGGTTTCCTTTTTGTATATAGTATGAGATAAAAGATATGAGTATTCTGAAACATACTGTTCCAGAAGAGGTGAAGCAGAGGCAGCCTATGGCACTTATTGCCACCTACTGAGAAGGAGACACAGAAGCTTTGTGGCTGTGGTTGACCACACGAAGCTTATTCTTGAGGAGGGGCTCAGTAAGCACTCTAATACTGGGTTATGTGGAAGGAATAGTGGGAACATCAAGGTAATCTTCCCTGACATAGAAATAAAAGATGGTACTAACTTTAGGGGCCTAATACGAGTCCAGCCAGGAGATCATATGTTAGTGAAGATCATCTCTTTCAACTCCCAGAGCCTGAAAGAAGTTGCTCTCTGCTAAATATCTCTTCTGGGGGGCAGAGCCAAGATGGCAGAGTAGAAAGACGCACATACACTAGCTCCGAACCCACAACCCATAGAATATCTGTAAAAAAGAACCCCCGGCGAATTCTGGAGCAGCAGAAGCCACAGAACAGCAGAGCGGACAAGATTTCTGTTCCAGAGAGCCCTGCAAACCTCTCACAAAAGGTCCATCGCGCTGCGGATGCAGAGCCAAGCCAAGCAGAGCCCTGCCATGGCCAGGCGGCGCCGAGAGGAGCGGATCCAAGCAGGCTTCAGGGTCAGAATCTCCATCGGCCGCGCGGGTCCCTCCACCCACAAGCCCCAAAGGTTGGTGAGAGGGTCTTCTCAGCTTGCCGAGAGGGGAGTGGGGTGCCCCCATAACTCAGGCCCCCTCGGGAGGCAGCAGCTGAGGCGGCAGCAGAACTGGGCTCCCCAAGCAGGCAGGAGCCTGGATCCGTTGTTGAAGGTCTCCCCATAAACCCCCTGAGGGAACTGAGCCTGGGTGGCGGCCCTGCCCCAACCTGAGCACCTGAACTTGATCTTACACTGAATAGCAGCCCTGCCCCCGCCAAAAGCCGTGAGGCTGGGAAGCAGCATTTGAATCTCAGACCCCAAGCGCTGGCTGGGAGGATCAGGAGGTGAAGTGGGTATGAAGAGAATATTCAGAAGTCAAGTCACTGGCTGGGAAAATGCCCAGAAAAGGGAAAAGAAATACGACTATAGAAGGTTACTTTCTTGGTGAACAGATATTTCCTCCCTTCCTTTCTGATGAGGAAGAACACTGCTTACCATCAGGCAAAGACACAGAAATCAAGGCTTCTGTATCCCAGCCCACTCAATGGGCTCAGGCCATGGAAGAGCTCAAAAAGGATTTTGAAAATCAAGTTAGAGAGGTGGAGGAAAAGCTGGGAAGAGAAATGAGAGACATGCAGGCAAAGCATGAACAACAGGTCAGTACTCTGCTAAAGAAGACCCAAAAAAATGCTGAAGAAAATAACACCTTGAAAAATAGGCTAACTCAATTGGCAAAAGAGGTTCAAAAAGCCAATGAGGAGAAGAATGCTTTCAAAAGCAGAATTAGCCAAATGGAAAAGGAGGTTCAAAAGCTCTCACTGAAGAAAACAGTTCTTTCAAAATTAGAATGGAACAGATGGAGGCTAATGACTTTATGAGAAACCAAGAAATCACAAAACAAAACCAAAAGAATGAAAAAATGGAAGATAATGTGAAATATCTCATTGGAAAAACAACTGACCTGGAAAATAGAGCCAGGAGAGACAATTTAAAAATTATGGGACTCCCTGAAAGCCATGATCAAAAGAAGAGCCTAGACATCATCTTTCATGAAATTGTCAAGGAAAACTGCCCTGAGATTCTAGAACCAGAGGGCAAAATAAATATTCAAGGAATCCACAGAACACCGCATGAAAGAGATCCAAAAAGAGAAACTCCTAGGAACATTGTGGCCAAATTCCAGAGTTCCCAGGTCAAGGAGAAAATATTGCAAGCAGCTAGAAAGAAACAATTCAAGTATTGTGGAAATACAATCAGGATAACACAAGATCTAGCAGCTTCTACATTAAGGGATCGAAGGGTGTGGAATATGATATTCTAGAAGTCAAAGGAACTAGGACTAAAACCAAGAATCACCTACCCAGCAGAACTGAGTATAATACTTCAGGGGAAAAATTGGTCTTTCAATGAAATAGAGGACTTTCAAGCATTCTTGATGAAAAGACCAGAGCTGAAAAGAAAATTTGACTTTCAAACACAAGAATGAAGAGAAGCATGAAAAGGTGAACAGAAAAGAGAAGTCATGAGGGACTTACTAAAGTTGAACTGTTTACATTCCCACATGGAAAGACAATATTTGTAACTCTTGAAACTTTTCAGTATCTGGGTACTGGGTGGGATTACACACACATGCACATGCACACGCACACACACACATGGAGATAGAGTGCACAGAATGAATTGAAGAGGATGGGATCACATCTTAAAAAAATGAAATCAAGCAGGGAGAGAGAAATATATTGGGAGGAGAAAGGGAGAAATGAAATGGGGCAAATTATCTCTCAAAAAAGAGGCAAGCAAAAGACTTATTAGTGGAGGGAAAAAGAGGGGAGGTGAGAGAAAAACATGAAGTTTACTCTCATCTCATTCCACTAAAGGAAGGAATAAAATGCACACTCATTTTGGTATGGAAACCTATCTTACAACACAGGAAAGTGGGGGATAAGGGGATAAGCAGGGTGGGGGGGATGATGGAAGGGAGGGCATGGGGAGGAGAGAGCAATTTGAGGTTGACACTCATGGGGAGGGACAGGATCAAAAGAGAGAATAGAAGTAATGGGGGACAGGATAGGATGGAGGGAAATATAGTTAGTCTTATACAACACGACTATTATGGAAGTCATTTGCAAAACTACACAGATTTGGCCTATATTGAATTGCTTGCCTTCCAGAGGGAGGGGGTGGGGAGGGAGGGAGGTAAAGAAGTTGGAACTCAAAGTTTTAGAAACAACTGTAGAGTACTGTTCTTGCCACTAGGAAATAAGAAATACAGGTAAAGGGGTATAATAGAAAGTTATCTGGCCCTACAGGACAAAAGAGAAGATGGAGACAAGGGCAGAGAGGGATGATAGAAGAGAGAGCAGATTGGTGATAGGGGCAATTAGAATGCTCGGTGTTTTGGGGTGGGGGGAGGGGACAAAAGGGGAGAAAATTTGTAACCCAAAATTTTGTTAAAATGAATGTTAAAAGTTAAATAAATAAATAGAAGAAAAAAAAAAAAAAACAATCATATAAATAAATAAATAAATATCTCTTCCAGAATACTCAGAACATTGCTAACTTGACTTGACAGCCACAAAGTTCTTCTAAAATGTCCACTTGTCAGTGATATTGTAAGAAAATTCTTGTAGGGCTACAGATTGGACTAGACACTCTGATGTCACTTCCAGCTCTGAAATTATGTGACAAAATGTGAGTAGGTTTTGCCAAAGAGGAAGGGGAGAGTGACTGGTTACAGCAGTAGTATTTCTCTGACCAGAAATAGTCACCAGATGGGGAAGTAAGTTTATGTCAAACAGAAAATAAATCTTCTGGATTCACTTGCTAGATGTAAGCATCTTTAAAAATCACTATTAAATGATTCACTTACAGCTAAAAGAGAGAGGAGGGGGGAAGTCTTCTATCAAATGGCAATTAGAATTGATAGACATACAATATTTGTTTAAGATCAATAAAATATTTTAAAATATACTGAAGAAAAAGTTCTAAATAAATGTGCAATTTTGTTATTGTCTTAATATTAAATGTAACATAATTTCCCTCAAAACAAACTATAATAGAAGCTTAGTTCAATTCTTTTTTCATCTTTGTATGTTGAAATGTTTGTGCAAGATTAATTTCATAATAAAAAAAAAAGAAAGCAGGAAAGAAAAATGGAAAACAGAGGGGCAGAGGACAAGGACAAGCCAAGGCTGTTAGGATGTCTGAAGTATGTCTGCAACTCAAAGCCAGACAAACTCTCCAATGTAATCTCTTTCCATTATGCCATATAGGATGTAAAAGTAGACCAAACTGACTTTTATTCTAAAACATAAATCAACAGAAGATGGATTTTAGTCATTTATGGTAATTTTATCTGTTATTTTTCTTCTGTTATCCTTTATTTTTTTTTTATTTCCTATCTCCTCTGTACTTCAAAGGCTCAGTCAGGGACATTCCAGGGAAATGCACCCACCAGCCTACTAATGATGTTTCTCTACAATATTAACCTAAAGTGGATACCTTTTCTTTGATAAGGTTTATGGATGCCCTTTGTGGCATTTTCATACCAGTCACTTCCTGGTATGCTTCTTCCCCTATAATACCCTACCTTATAACAAAGAAAGCAGCAAAAGTAACCAATATTGTGACTATATATATATCAAGAATATGTAACCCTTTTGATTTAAAATGGATATTTTAACATTTTAAATAGCCCTCAGAGGAACTGCACCTTACATATTTGGGCAAGAGGATACCTTAGAACATCTCCAACTGCCTCAATTTCTCAAATTTCTCAAAAAGAAAACAAGAAACTGAGGTTCAGTGAGTTTAACTGATATAGCTAGAACCAGCTGATAGCTGACATGAGACTAGAGAATTCAGGTCTATATTATCTTCCCAATTAATAGTTTATACCTAGTTTCAGACACAGTAGAAATAGCTATGCATTATGGCTCATCAAGCATTGAGAATTATTGAGTTTCTTATTGGTGAGCTCACTTGAAAATCTTAGAAAAGAGTCAAATTCAGTCCCAGAGACAAAACACGAGCCTTATATATAAAGAGTTTACTTTGGATAAATTTGCAAGATTGAATCCGTTCTTTCTGTGTTCTATTAACATATGGGTTACATTTTAAAAGTTTGTTCCATAAATGTTACCATTAAAATTTAACACTGATGAATGCTCACTACATTTAATTATGTAATAATTATATTTTTGTATTCTGTTTCATGTAAAATACATGTTTGTACCATAGACATTACTGTGACTGAGGCACTACAACCACTACCACCATCTCTCACTACTAAGGTATTTTATCCTCCTTAGTTTCAGTATTAAAATATTAAAATTAAAATTTTTTAATTAAAAATGTTTTTAAAAAGAAGTATTAAAATTGGGAAGAGATATTTTCAATACATTCTTTTGAAAAGGAATTTTGAAATGACACCCAGTGTTACTTTTCACTACTAGTAATCTGCTACTAGTAAACAGAGAATGTTTTGGGTATTAGAAAGTTAAAGGACACTAATGACACAGAGATTAACAAAGAAGGCAAAATAACTCAAGGAAAAGGTGCTTTTGATAGGAGTTTGTAGGAAGTCAGTACATAATTACATAATACTATCTAGTCTAAGCTCTGTATTTACGCAAAGGAGGCAATAATACAATTAAGCAAATGATTTATTCAACAAGTGAATAAACAAAAATGACATATTTTTAAAAAGAGACTTTCAGGTTGATATAGATTCAGCCCTAACTTCTGCCCCTTCTACATTTACCATGTAATTGACAATTGAGATTGATCATGATGGTCCTAATGCACTAAGTTCCTGAGGGGCCTGAACAAGCTAACTACTCATTCTGATATGTGAGGTAATAAAATAAGATGAAACATAAGAAACGTTTTCTTGATTTAAGGTAAAAAGAGGTGCTCTAGGTCAAGGAAGGGGAGGGTGGGAAGAGAAGGAAAAAGACCAACTATTTTTTAGTGGTAAGTTTCTGTATCTCTTTTTACAATTAACTCATTTTTTCCTTACTCTGATTCTTTGAAAAATCATCATTTGTTCAGTCATTCCCCAATTGGTTGAACAAGTTATATGTAGTATATGAATGTAATGGAATATTATTGTGCTATAAGAAATGATGAACAGGAGGACTTCAGAGAGGCCTAGAAAGACTTATAGGAACTGATGCTGAGTGAAATGAGCAGAACCAGGAGACCATTGTACACAGTAACAGTCACAAAGTGTGAAGACTGTTTCTGATAGACTTAACCCTTCACAGCAATGCAAGGACCTAAAACATCCCCAAAGGACTCTTTAGGCAAAATGCCATCCACATCCAGAGAAAGAAATATGGTATTGGAATGCAAAATGATGCAGAATATTTTCTCTTGTGTTATGTTTTGTACTGGTTTTTCTCATGGTTTCTCCCATTCATTTTAATTCTTCTATGCAAATGACTAATATGAAAATGTGGTTAATAAGAATGTATGTGTAGAACCCATATAAGATTGCATGCCATCTCAGGGAAGAAGGGGGGAGAAAAATTTAAAACTTATGGAAGTGATTGCGGAAAACTGAAAACAAATAAATTAACTTTTAAAAATAAGAAAAAGAAAAATCATCATTTGTTTAGAGAATAAACAAAACAGCTACCATTGTCATGGGTGAATGATGGGTTTTGCTTTTTAATGTAAGCCATCTGTACAAGAAACTCAGAAGTAGCACTAGAGTGAAGTTAATTTGAGAAACGGATAGAAAGTGACTATTGTCCAGAATCATGATGGGAATCAGACTAGTGGAAAAGAAAGAGTGCTAGAACTGGAATCAAAGAACCTAGGTTCAAATGCTGCTTCTGCTGCTTACACCTAGCCTCCATGAAGCTCAGTTTGTAAAAGGTGGGAGTTGGACCAGACGGCCTCTAAGGATCCCCCTCTAGCTCTAAATTCTGAAAAAAAGAATCCAGTCTAAAATAAAATTTTCACTTTTACAACTTGACAGAGCATAAAATGAGAGGGTTTTATCAACTGGTGTCTTTAAGGTCTCTTCAACCACTAACATCCTAAGAGTGAGTTTTAATCAGTAGCTTGTTGTATTTGATAGATGAATAGTGGTAACACTGTAACACAGAGTACAGGATCAAAGGTAGCAAAAAAGTATACTGTGGGATTTAGAAAACTGAACTTGTTTTGATTGTCATTAACACACACATACACACACAAATATAGTTTTGTGTGTATATCTCGAATTCATGGGATCAGTCTTTTGCTTTTATAAAGTATTTTCATAAAGGACTTATTATTTCCATTTAACAGATAAGCACTTTAAAATAAAGAGCTGAAAAGACTTGCTTACAATTGTAAATTAATTAATGGCAGAATATCAACTACATTGTCCCTTCCATATTATGGGGATTAGGGGCACAGTGCCCCCATGATCTGGAAAATCCACATCAAATTTTTTTTGGCCCTCCTTTCATGTCAGAAAAGAATTCTGAATTTTTTCTTTTTCTTTTATGGGGTGTTTACAGTACTTTATTGTAAAATTTGGATTAAGTATTGGCCATGAGCTCTATATCATCTGCTGAGTTGTGTGTTGTCTATGACTTCCACAAAACTCCCCCAAAATTCCCATTAAAATTTTTATGCCAAAGCATAATATGTAGAAAATGCAATGGGGAAAGTCACAATGTGGAAGGGATTACTGTGGTACCCAAGTCTCAGAAAGCTAGTGCTAGATTATACTGGTTGCTTAGAAAGAAGCACTGTGCTAATTTCTGGGAATACAAAAATAATCTTTGTCCTCAAGAAGAGCATGTTCCAATGGGGGAATAGAGGGAATGAGCATCTTAGGCATGAGGGACAACTAGTGCTTGATGGGTCTGCCTGCCACAAGTCTCTCCTCAGTCTAATCTGTGCTCTAAGACTCAGCCATCAAAGTGATTTTCCTAAAGATCACTCTCCTATTCAATAAACTCTGATGGTTCCATCTCAACTCCAGAATCAAATGTAAATCCTTTCTTTGGCATTCTAAGCTCTTTATAATGTAGCCCCCTCTTCTCCACTACCTTTCTACCCAGCACCTATTCAAAGTTCAGTGACACTGGTGTCATGGTCGTTTCAAGTTGTTTCAACAACTCCATCCCTCAACTCCAGGTATCTTCTCTGACTGTCCTCCATGCCTTAAATACTCTCCCTTCTCATCTTTGCTTCCTGTCTTCCCTGGCTACCTTCAAATCACAACTTACAACCAATCTTCAACAGGAAGTCATTTTCAATCCTTTACGTTAATCCTAAATTCACCTCTGCAGTTTCCATCCAGTAGTCATAGTTCTGGCCTGTGGAGCAAATCAGAACAAGCCTATTCTCACTTTAAGCTTCCCTGTTACCCTAATATGATATATCCATCAAGTTTAACTTCTTGTCCTTCCTAACAGGATAGTGCTATAGAAATCTCCCTTGTTGGGTCTCATTTCTTCCTTATTCCTTCTTTGGCTCCCTTTTCTCTTTTTGTCCATCCCTCTACCTCTCTCCTTATTTTATCCGCAGGCCCCTCTGTAATTGTCATCTTAAGATTTAAGAACTTCAGTCCAAATCGCATATTGACATATAACAAATCTGGGCACTCTAATTAAACAAAACCACCAGGCTGGACAAGTCTATCTCTAGTCTTCAGATTTCCTTATTTGTAAAAGAAAGAGACTTAATTAGATAATCTTAAGGCTCCAAACCATTCTCAAGTCCTACAACAATTAAAAGTGAAGAATAGCACAGCCAAAAATTAAGTCAAGTTAAGTAGAAGCAAGTAGTCCTCTAGGGCAGCTTAGTGGTACAATTGAGAGCCAGGCTTGCAATCAAGAAGACCTGAGTTCAAACTCAGTCTCAGACATTTAATAGCTATGTAACCGTGGGCAAGTCACTTAACCCTGTTTGTCTCAGTACCCTCAGCTGTAAAATAAGCTGGAGAAGGAAATGGCAAACTACCCCAGTATCTTTGCCAACAAAACACCAAATGGGGTCACAAAGAGTTGGATAAGACTGAGCAACAACAAGTAGTCCTCTATCTGAATGATAGTTAAGATTCTATTACGTCAGGGTCAGAAAGTCCTTTTGGCTCTGTGAAAGATGTTAATGGCATTTATTGCCAACAAATAGCTTTAAAATAAATAACCAAATATTTACAAAACTAAGAGCAGTCAAAGCTTTTATTTATCCAGTTGTATAAAAGTTTAGCCAATCAAGTTGCTCTGGCTTTGATCCTCCTACCAGTTTTACTTCAGATTTCTAGGTAATTGTACTAATGCAACTTTTTCTGCCAGGCAAAACATACAATCAATATACACATTGCCAACAGGAGACAGCTAGTTAGCTCAGTGCATAGAGTGCTGGGCCTGGAGTCAGGAAGAACTGAATTCAAATCCAGCCTCAGACACTCACTAGCTGTTTGAACCTGGGCAAGTCACTTAAACTGTTTGCCTTAATCCACTGGAGAAGGAAATGGCAAACCACTCCAGAATCTTTGTCAAGAAAACCCCATGGACATCATGAAAAATCAGATATGGCTGGATAACAATAGGTAGAAGGCATAGTTTGAAAGACTGTCCCCAGTAGAACAAATATTTCATTTTCCATCAGCTACTAGAAAGTCATTATGCATATCTTTTGTACAAAGCAATGACTGAAGTCAGAAAACCTAGGTTCAAATTCTACTTCTGCCACTAATTATGCATGATCTTAGTCAAGTTAGTTGGCTCACTCCCTTGGTCTCAGTTGTGGATAGACCAGATGGTCAGAGGTTTCTTCTAGGGCCAGATGTATGATCCCTGTGACAAGCAAACTTTGATAAAGTACATGAAACCATAGGGAGAAAGATTTCATAATAAATTGAAGAAATGGGCAGAAAAACAAAGGCTAGGAAAAGATTAATTCAGCTAAAGAAATAAAACTCAAATATCTTCTAGCTGACATTTAAAACTGACCAAAATTTGACATATTTGATATTAACTAAGAGAGGCAGCAAAGGGCCAGTAACACTAGGGAGAAAGGATCTAGCTCTTTATCAGGACAAGGAACCAGGCTATATATGAAGATCTGCCAAACACGAGAGGAGCTTCAGGGACCAACCAGAGCAAACAAGATCTATGATCTTTTCTTAATCCAAATCATAAATGCAAACCTAATTCCTCATGAAATGATGACCTTTCTGAATACATCTATAACTGACATCTGATGTTAAGGTTAGTAGACTAATTAATATCAGATACACTTTGGGAATTTAGCCAGGTACATATCTCTGTAGGAAAATGAGCAGCATCGTACACACTCTTCTAGAGAACTAGCTATAACAGAAATGCAAGGAAAGAGTTTTGTAAAATGTGAAGCATCAATGTCAGCTATTATTTAGAGTAAGGCAATGTCTCAATGTATTGTATTCCATGGTGAAGTTACTTTTGTGAAATATTAAATATGGCAATAAAGAAACCAACAAATATACACTAAAATATTTGAGTGTTGTTTTTGGTGGTAGCAAAGATTTGGTAACAAAGTAGATATAATGGAATTATATTGTGCTGTAAGAAATAATATGATGACTACAGACAGCCATGGAAAGACTTAAATGAACTGATGCAAAATGGAATAAATGAAGCCAAAAAAATATATCCAATAAATTCAAAAATTTAAATGGAAAGAACAGCAAGCACCAAACAACTGAAAACTGATGTTGCAAATTTGCAAAGAACAAGCTTACCCCTAAAGAAGAGATATGAGGTAACATCTCCCCCATCTCCTTTATGAGTTTAGGGGACAGGATGTCCACATTTTAAAAAATATATTGACTGATTTTGATTTTTTTCTTCCTCTTTTCCTTTTTAAAAAATTCTTTGTTATATGGGATGGCTCTTTGAGATGGGGAAGGTGAGAAATAAGGGGGAAACTTAGGCAACTCAACAAAGATATCAATAAAAATGTATTTTTAAAGGATTTTTTAAAAATTATAGCCTTTTAGAATAACAGAAGATTCATGGAGTGGGGAGGGATATAGTAAGGAGGAAAAGTGAATTTAAGATCAATTGTCTGATATAAGAATTCTCACAATGGAAGGTTATATTACCTGACCAGAACCTGGCGACAACCTAGCCAAAATGTGAGAGACTCACATTACTGAATCCCCAGCTACCTGGGGTTTAAAAAAAAAAAAAGTTCTCTTCATACAACTAAGCTTTCTAATTGATTGTTAATCACCAAGCACTTAAAGGCAAAGGAAAAATGTTAGAATAAAATTTTTTGTTTTAAAATGCTATTTTGGGTTTTATATCACATTCATTTCCAACTATGCAACCCCAGGCTACCCAACAAGTCACTGCTCATAACAAATGTTTAAAAAAGGGGAGGGGGAACACTTAAAGATAAAGTAACACTTCAATCCAGGCTGTAATGTTCCAAACCTGTGGTCCCTCACTCTCTGCAAAGGGAGGAAGAGACATTTGAAACATTCTCTCTCTTCTATGTCTGTACTATCCAAGCTGATTCTGACTAGATAGTTGTTTATTTTACAACTAAGAAGAGCAACCTATTCTTTTCTAATATTTCTGATAAGAGGATTAATGTGCACAAAATCTAAGCTAAGAGAATGTACTGCATTTGGGAGGAAGATAGCTCTTCACATCAGTGTGACACACTGACATTCTTCTGAATATGTAGCTTTACTACGAGACAGAATGGAAAGACTTCTGGACTTAGAATCACAAGAAACCTGTGTACAAATCCCAGCTCTGACAGGATGATGAATTAAGAGCAAACCTCTGAACTTTGGCTTCCTTATATGTAAAACAGGGAAAGTAAAACTAATAGTATCCACTTCACAAAACTGTCATAAGATCATTCACTTGACACTTTTGCCCTGAATAATTATTTACCTTTCCGTATGTATACCTTCTTTCCTCCAGTATTTACTCAAAGTATCTTGAAAAATTAAAAATCGTTTAAATATAAAAATTTATATATAAATATAAAATCATTCCAACATTGAGGAAAATTCAGATTCAAAACCTAAAATAAGCATACTGTTCAATAGACAGCAAGGTTTTGTTTTTTTTTAATCTAACACACTGTTTTTAAGCATATGAATATGTACTTGAGATTTAAAAACTGGCCCCAAGCCACTTTCTGCTTTTCCCAAAAACCCTAATACATAATTATAAAACCCACTCTGTCCCAAGGATTCTTAAGCAAATGTGTTTGTAATGTGCTGATACAGGAGAAGTAAAGGAAATTTGAACATAAATTAGTTTAAAATTCTTTCATGTCTCAAATTTGATTAATTCACTTTCTATCAAGTCAATCTAATTAACCTAACAGCCTTTAAACTTTATATGTAACTTCTGCCAATTCTGTATTCCTACTAATTAACCGCACACTGGAATGTGACACACTTCTATAATCTGAATTAACCTTATTTATTTTATATAACCCCAATCAGAAAGACCACAGTAAAATAAATTCTCTTCAGCATTAAAATATAAAAAGGCAGTTACTGGCTAACTGGTATAAATTTATTAAGCATTTCTTTTAAAAGAATTCTCAGTTCTGCAAAACTAGTTAAATACATAATAAAGGCCCTTGTTTGAAACAGCTGTTTGTTAGAAATCATAAGTACCTTAAAGGCACTGCCAGAACTAAACTTCCTATAAGCTACTAACCATTTCCTTATTTTCCAGAATACACACACATGCACACACATGCACACATGCACACATTTTTTGCCTCAGTTGAAAAAAAAACCTATTTATACCTCTGATGTATGGACAACAATGAGAGGATCTGATGAACCCAATAATTTTTTTCCCTTATTACTTTTCTTCACTCGAGTTATTCAAGTAAGAATATCACACATGGATTTATATAAACCCAAAAATCACTAGAGAAATGGAAATATGTGTGCCATTTTTGATAGTTATTTTATGTGTAGTAAGTACCTTCTGACCCACTCTCCCAGAGCCAGAATCTTCCCCTACAAAGTTGGTCATTGGTTTAAACGAGCACTGAGTGAGTCTCCCCCAATTACATACAAGTGACTGGCACCCCAAATCCATTTAACCACTTAACATCAATTAACTTTTAAAAAGGGATGTTTACTTTGAAGATATATCAATAACAAAAGAAAGTTCATTGCCCCCAAAGGCTGTGCTCTTCCCTATCCCATTGATACAGTGCTTGGGTGCATGTACTTGGGCCCCAATTCTAAAATCACATTTGCCTTTAAAAATCACATTTCTTGCTAGCCTCAAAATACTATCTCAAGCAGTTTCTCCCTCAAGGACACAGCCTGCCCTAGCAACAACCCTTATCTCCCTTCCTGCTATAGTAGCCAGATGCACCTACAGAACTCATCAGGCTTAACCAGCTGTGTACTGGCTTAATGGGCTGTGTACTGGATCATAACAACATTTACTACTTACTGACCAATCATATGTATCCTAGACTTAGACATACCTATACTCTATTACATTTATCGTGTCTAACAAGACATTGATGAAAACAACCTGGTTTTTCTGGACCAGCTCTGACCGCTGGTTGATTTAGTGACGTTTCAGACCTAAAACCACACCCCCAGGTAGCCCCCTCCTTGGGCTATTTCCCGATGAATTCTGGGTAAAATACCTGCACAATAGATACCAAAAGTGCATGTTCCTTTAAGAACTGACCACTCCTTAACCACTCCCTAATCCCACCCCAAAATATCAAATTAGCATATTTGGCACAAGTGATAATATAGAATATCCTATATAAACTTTCCCTGTACCCCTTTAAGGTTGCAGGTTCCTTAAGAACTCTTGCTCACTGAAAAGCAAATTAAATCTTTACCTTGACTTCAACAATGCTTGAGTTCATGAATTCTTCTCCAGACAACCTGCCCCTGGTACCCGGTTCTTTGTGGGGGTCTCACACTCCCCCTTCCAGCCCTCATCATCACCTCAGTCTCTGAGGAAGGTAAGCTTAAATTTAGCTCAGTTTCAATAGTATTGGTCCCACCAAGTTCAGATCTAAATGTGGCATCGCTGACAGATGAGTTCTTGTCACAGTTACCTCTGGACTGGTTCCTCAGGGCACCAAATCCTGAATTGCCTACAAAACCCTGACACCACTCTCCCTTCATTTAACATGGAAAAGAACACCAAGAAAAGGAAGAACCCAAATCTGAATTCATGTGGTCACAGATGAGAACCAGTTATATAATATCTATGCATGCTTCAATGTGTCTTGAAAGCATTTCCATTACACATCATCCAACTCTCCAAGAAACAGGCTACTCAGCATCTTCATGTGGGGAGGATACCATCAGAGATGCGTACATACCAGTTCCTACTATATATGCATCATAAATGGGAAGTGCCTACTATGTGCTAGAAACTGTGCTAAGTGCTTTACAAATATCTTATTTGACAAATATCAACGAAATATCAAAGGAATAAGAAAAATCTGAAATGACAATCTGCTTGTTTGTTTTCATTTAAGTGGCCTAAATGTTATATTCTCAGTAATTCTGATTGCTAAAAAAAAAAAAAAAAAAAAAAAATTACTCCTTTCGAAATAGTAAAGCTCTACTCATTCCAAGAGCCTTGTTCTAGAATCTTCTCATTCTTTTCCCAGGAGTTTTTTTCATACCATGCCTTGATACTCAAGACAAAATAAGATAAACCTAGTCTTATTTTAAAGACTATTAAGAAAAGTCAGGAATTGTCCAATTAAGACTTATTTATTGCTATATATCTAGGCCATAACAAAAAGGAACATAGTTCTCCTTCAGGACATCTGACCAGAGACAGAGCTGCGTGAAATTGGTCCAGCAGCTCATTAGACTATGCCTGAAGTCCTTTGCAAACAAACAGTCTGCTGATAACTTATACTTGTTTATATAGCCTTTCAGTAGTGGGGTGGGTGAGAGAAGAAATCAATGTCTTCAAAAACCAAAAAAAAGGACAAATAAATAGCCCATCAGTTGCCAGGTATCTATGATCTCTCTGTTTCAAATTCTGGCACTAAGCATTAACCTTGACTAACAGTTACTTTTCCCTCCCTAAATTGAGAGATTTATTAGCTTCTTACAAGGGATAAGTGCTTCCTTACTCTTAAATGCAAGTGGGGAGGTAGGGAAATATGTAAGTGCAGCTCTGCCTTCTTCTCCAAACCACAAAAACCTAGCTCAGTTTTGAGATACAAGGCAATCAGTGTCCTATTTACATCTCCAGATTCTGCCTCTTCCAATGAGTATAACCAAAGATTCTTTTCCATTTGGCTTTAAACTGTAGATTGAGAAATTCTGTATTCCTTCCAAAGACTTTGTCAAGGAGATATATCATTCCATGTGAGAGAAGAGAGAGCTGTGTGCCCTTGATATCTTTTAAATAAGATGACATAATTATAGTTATTTTTATTAAAAGTAAAACACTTCTTGGACTGAGGAATTATATTAAGGTCCACGATGTCTCTCTTGCTCCTTTAATAACACAAACATCTCTAAACAATCAAGGTAAATGATGGCTGCTGGTCTTCCATAAATGTTTTAACCTCATGAAAACTAGAAACTATTGGGAGGTTCTTGAGGGCACAGCTTATCTTCACTGCATTCACCTTTCTTCCTCATCATTTCCTAAAACGTTCACTGATGCTAAGCATACCATTGATTTACAGCTTTAAAAGAGGGAATTTTATGGATTCAACCCTCTCATTTTACAGATGAAGAAACTGAGGTTCTAAGAAAAGTGAAATGGCAGAGCAGGGACTC
This sequence comes from Notamacropus eugenii, assembly GCF_028372415.1. NCBI lineage: Eukaryota > Metazoa > Chordata > Mammalia > Diprotodontia > Macropodidae > Notamacropus > Notamacropus eugenii. The sequence continues at coordinate 191,140,699 of NC_092873.1, read as the reverse complement.
AAAAGCAGGACCTCCATTCCAAATCTAGTTACCTTTTGACAGTTTTTAATAAATACTTGTTCATGGAATGAAATACATTTTTAAGCAGAAAAATTAAAGGATGCCCCAATCTACAAAGAGACTTCTCTATTACAAGCCCACATTCAAATGAATTTTATAATGTTATCCACTTTTAATAATTAAAAATACACACACACACTTTATCCAAAATTAAAGGAGGGCTTCACTGAAAACTCTGCCCAAGCTGTATTTGTTCATTGTCTTAAATAAAAACACCTAATGGTGTGTAATCCCTTTTGTTCCAGACTTAGAGAAAAATGTTACAAAGGAAACAAAAGTTGAAGGCTAAATTTCCAATCACTTATAATTAAGCTTATAATAATATATCAGTTTTGACGGTTCTAGAAAGCAATTCTAAGAGTTGGTAGAACTAAGGAGATTTCCAGCTCAACAGAGTAATTATTCAAAGATCAGTGACCAATGATTCATTTATCCTCTTAAGTGACCATAAATAATGAGGATTAGATCACTTCGACTTTTTTCTCAAAGATTATTATTCTCAGTTCCTGCTAGACAATTGGTCATCAGGATGAATTAGAAAAAAGAAGATATACTAACCGGATTAAGTATTACTTTTGCCAGATGTCCTTCCTGGCAAAAGAAAAACCCCATAATAAACCCACCTTTTTAAAAGGCTTGGTTTTTTTATCCTATTAATTCAAGTAACAGAAAACTACTAACTGATATTTGAGCAAAGGTAATAGTAAATTATCTATAAACCAACTAGTTGCTAGTGTATGTTGCTATTGTTCAGTCTTCTTTCAGTCATATAAGACTCTTTGTGAGCCCATTTGGGGTTTTCTTGGCAAAGATATTGGAGTGGTTTACCATTTCCTTCTTCAGCTCATTTTATAGGTGGGGAACTGAGACAAACAGGTTTAAGTGACTTTCCCAGGGTCACATTTCTAGCAAGGGCTGAGGCTACAATTAAACTCAAGTCTTTCTGACTCCAGACCCAGTGCTCTAGTCACTTTGATGCACTATTAGTGTATAGGACAATGAAATTTAATTCAATAAATAAGTATTAGACTACTGCTGTGTACCAAACTAGATTGTTGTTGTTTGTTTTACACTTTCAAAGAGGAATAATGACACCAATGATGTCATGACTCCCATGTGAATTGCATATAAGTAGGAAGCACTGCACAAAGTCATCAGCCTGCCTCTCTCCTCCAGAATCATCTAAGTCCAGTGGCAAGACAAAAGTCAAGATGACTAGAGACGACTTGAAATGCTGTGGATGACCTTGGTGTCTCTGATGTCTGATCAAACCCTAAGCACTTCACAGCACCTGCTTCAGCTGACTTCATGGTCACTGGAACAAACTCTTCTCCCATTCTACCAAGGAAGTCTTCACATGCTGTGTGTACTAAGACAACGAAATAGCCTCTGCCCTCAATGAGTTTACATTTTACTAAAATATTGCTTAAGATTATAGATTTAGACCTAGAAGAGCCTTTTAGAAGTCATCTAGTCCAATTTCATCATTCTGTAAATAAGAAAACTGAGGCCTAGAGAATCTACCTGATCTACCCAGTCATATAGGTAGTCCATGGTAGAATTAAGTTTTAAACCCAGGTCTTCTGACTCCAAATCCAATTTTCTATCGTATTGTACTGTATCCCTGAGATAAAAATACATCAATAAAAACTCATTTTGCTCTCTAGTAAGTGACCCCTGGTGTATCCAAAGTTTCCAAATTAATTCAGTTTGAAAAAAACATACTCCTCTCACTCTTACGTAAGCATATTAGGGGAGTAGAAGTTGAAATATTTTCTAAACTAGGCAATATTCTTTTGTCCTGCTTCCAAAATCTTTTATCAGATTTACCCAAACTGCATCAATTCATTGCATTTCACATGTTAAGATAATATATTTGAAACTGTGTTTTAAAGTTAAATATGGTTGACTACAGTACTTATAAATGAAAACAAATCAATAAGAATAGTCAATCATCCAGTAAGTATTGGTTTAAAAAAGAAAAAGAAATCACACCCTTCTTTTCTTCCATTTCCCTCTCATCCACTCTGCATTTACTGGTTCATTTTTTAAAAGGTCACTAAACTTTCAGCACCTTTGGTTGGACTTCAATCACATGAGGGCAATTTGGAACAGAAAGTTCTGATAACTCAGGGCGTGTGGGTAATGGAGAGCATAAATAAGGGTATTTTCCCTGTCAGTAATAAAAAAATTAAAAACTTTCTCCTACATAATACTTTCTTAGGCATATTTGCACCCATTAATCCTTATCAGGTCCTTATAAAAGCCCTGTAAAGTAAGTGGACAGCCAAGACATAAAAAAACTAAAATGATTTGCTGTAGGTTAGCCAGTTAGTTATATATACACAGTACTAGAAAGAAAACCCCTAGTATCCCAACTTCAAGTCCAGTTTTCTTTCCATGTGACACTGTGTGCACTTGTGTAGGAGGTTCAAGCAATACACAAGCATTTAAGTACTGCCTATGGGCCAGGCCTTCGCTAGGTGTCTCTCTGGGTCAGTTTTCTCATCTGACCTAAATATCTCTGGGAGTTGTTCCAACTGCAGATTTGTGATACTATGACTACAATCCTATGTCACCTTTCCTAATGCATTTCAGCATTCCTCACTGGGCCCACATTACCCTTAGTATCTTTTCTTCAGTAATTAAAATGAGTGTAATAGAAAACTATCCATTTTAAAAGGTTAGTCATTTTAAGCATTTATATTTGATGAAACAGTTGATTCATTTACTTAACATGGAAAGACTGATCCATGAAACAAGACTACCTGCTTTGTTTGTTTTGTTTGAGCTTTCTTTGTATCCCCAGCGTACTTAATAAATAATAATGCTTACTAAGTAAATAAATAAGTACTTCATAAATAACAGCTGCCAGAATATTGAACCAGGAGTAACTTTCAAATTTGTGTATCTAAATCTTCCCTTTGATAAATCCTCAAAAAATCCCCTGAAGTGTTTAGAGTAGACAGCCTTATTTGTCCTTCATGCTCGAAGAAGGCCATGACATCAAAAAAGTGATGCCATGACTTGCAAGTGAATTGGATCTAAGTGAGGCAGGACTGTGCAAAGTTACCAGCCTCACTCTCTCCTCTGGAGTCATCTGGGTCCAGTGGCTACATAGAGATCAGGATGTCTAGGGACAGGAAACAGACAAAAAGAAAAACTCTTGTCCTTTCCCGTAATAGGGAATTCAATTTTAACGGGGAGGTGGTGGCAATGAAAAACCAGAAGGGGGCACCAGAGAGCTAAGTCCTAGGAATTAGGATAAAAGAATGTGGGTCCCCAGGTATAATAGTCTGGCTGTGTTCCAGTTCTAAAATTCTAGGAAATTTGTTATCCCTGCTGTCTGAGTCAATGATAAGCAAGGGGGAAACGCTGGGTATGAATTCTGCTTCTAATACTTACTATTTTGTTGTTGTTTAGTCATTTCAGTCACGTCTAACTCTTTTATGATCACATTTGGGGTTTTCTTGGCAAAGATACTGGAATGGTTTGCCATTTCCTTTTTAACTCATTTTGCAGATGAGGAAACCAAGGCAAACACAGTCAAGTGACTTGCCCAGAGCCAGTAAGTGTCTATCTAAGGCCAAATTTGCATTCAGGAAGATGAGTTTTCCTGATTGTAGACCCAGACCTCTAATTCACTGTGCCACCTAGCTGTCCCCCCAAAATACTTATTTTACCTTGGGCAAATCACTTAATTTCTCAGCTCTCTCAACTGTAGAATGATGAGACAGGACTAGAAGATCATCTTTAAAGGTCCCTTCCAGCTCTAAATCCTATAAGCCTAGGAGGAAGCAGTGTAATGGCTTCCAGTACAGGAAGTTACTGCTCAAGGCAGCCCTTTCTCTGGAGGCTAAGAGGATAGGTAGTCTACCTTGCATGAAAGAAAAGAAAATCCCTACCCTAGAAAGCCTCTATGTGCCTTTTATCTTATTCCTATCTCTAGTAATGAAATTATTCCTTCATTATAAGGAGACATATCACTGAAATTCATTCCTCCTTAAGTGGCATTAGTTGACAATGAGCAAATGTTATTTTTAAGTGCTTGGCAACAGTTTCTTCTCCTAACTTGGTTAAACATTCTCCTTAAATAATTTGCCTTACTTATTATTTGTTTAGGAAATGTTCTTTCCATCCTATCTCTCCCCCTCTATCATCAACCATGTAATGTAAGAGCAAACTTCAATCCAAGCCTACAGTAAATCATATGTTCCAAATGAGTGGAATTTAAGTTAGCAAGGCCTTCCTCTTATTGTATTCACTTAATAATGACCTTTAAAGGAAGATTTCATTGCTAATCCAAGAATGAACTATTTTCTGTCCTTTCCAACTTAATTTCTGAGTATAATATTAACCAACCTATTTATACAGTATCAATGGTTGTTATAATCATCACTTCTCATCACTGTAAAGAAGGGCTCCAACTTTCCTCATCACACCAGCAACAACCGCTACTGGTGACAGCCAACAGGTCAATGAGCACAAAAGTCCCAGCAGTGGCAGTACAGCTCGGACCATCAGTGTTGCTTTCAGTCTAGCCCTCATGCCTAACAACCAGGGAACCAACTCACTATTCACAAGACAGGCAAGTAACTTAGCTGAAGCAACAAGGTGCTCTGAGCGAAAGAAAGGAAGCAGCATGAACCAGGCAGGTCAAACCACAGTCACCACCCTGATCATCATCTCCCCTTAAACCTGATGGAGACAGCCCAGGATTCTAAGCCCAAAACTCCTGGAAATAATTATGCCTCCAGCTAAGTGCTTCAGCCATTATCCAGAGAAGCAACAGTTTTGGGGATGCAGTCTGGCCACTGCTTCTGCAACTGTAATAGCCATATTTACTGAAAACCTTGAAAAGAAAGTTCTCGTCACTGAAATCTTTGGCACTATCAAATATCGACATCAGAAACTCATGTTTTTTCAGTTGTATCTAACATTACGTGACCTCCTTTGGGTTTTCTTGGAAAAGATACTGGAGTGCTTTGCCATTTTCTTTCCCAGATCATTTTGCAGATGAGGAAACTGAGGTGAGTATGCTTAAGTGAGTGGACCATGTTCACACAGGCTAGTAAGTGTCTGAGGCCAGCTCTGAACTCAGGAAGATGAGTCTTTCTCACTCCAGGTCTGGCACTGCTTGGCCTACTTGCCCTTTCTAATCCTTACTCAAGATTCCTATAAATGTTACTTCAAATTGTTTTGTTAGAAAGATGTCTGAGGGCATGGGGGTGGGGGTAGGAGATTCTCCATGCTGGTTTGGATGCTTCTCTAAATTACAGATGCCTAGATTTAGAATGATACATTAATAAGAATTGTGCCTAAAATGCAGAGTACAGTACTAACATGTTTTCTTTAATACACTGTCAAATGAATAAGCATTTACTACGTACCAGACACTGTCCTAAGCACTAGGAATATAAATACAAGTAAAATTAAGCCTGTCCCTGTCCCTAAGAAGCTTACCTTCTAAGGAGAGAAACAACACATAAAAGGGATCTGAAAAGGTGGGGAAGAAGGCACCCACATGACACCGGGGTGGAGCAGAGAGAAGAGCTAACAGAAAAGAGAAGCAGAGGGAGAAAAGGAAGAGTAGGAGTGCCTTGCCTAAACACTTCCTCAAAAATGGAGATTCCAGAAGGAACTCACTAATCAGAAGATGGGACAATCAGAGAAGAAGGATATTCCAGGATGAGAAGACTGCTGGAGTGTGGAGAAGTATGGAGAGTCAAATGCAGAGCTGGAAGAGGAATGTTTCTTCTTCTGACTGCAGGGACAAGAAACTAAAAGAGGGACAGTAAAAGCAGAGTATAACCACTGTGAAACCTCTGGCCCTCCCCCACTAAAAGCAACCAGGCATGATGAAGAAAACATCTACGAAGCCTAGACTATGGAGATGGAGAGCAGAGCAATGGGCACAGCAGAGGACATTGTCACATCGGCTGTTTCCTCAACTTAGCACATTTAAAAAAACAAAACAAAACATATTATATATGTATGTAACCATAAGGTATATACCCACCCACTTTAGCACAGTCACACCCTAATAGGCATCAATTTCATATAGATAAGCTTAGCTGGGGTCAAGGCCCCAGCTAAACTTATCATGTCTGCATACCCCAGATAAACCTTTAACTCCTCCCTTTACACACAGTTATACCCTTTTAAAATTGTATAAAAACCTGTGGCTTTATTCACTGGCCAACCAGCCTTAGTCAGAGCAAACTAGCCAGTATGGTCACTGAGTCTGGCTAGCTAGCAGGATGGGGATAGCCCACCTGACTCTGCCAAAGAGAAGTCATCATTTAGGCTTTGCCAGTAGTCTTAATGGGGATCACCCTTTGATATACAATTTGTGGCTTTCCCTCCTTAAGAGCAAAATCCACCCAGAGGGAGCAGTGACCCAGCTTTGCCTGAAGCTTGATGGGACCTTCCTGGATCCCTATAAGTATGGGACAGTTTGCATTGTCTTGCCCAACGTTATACCTGATCTTAGGCATTTATACCTGCCATTATAATAAATCATCTGTTGAGCATCACTCTTGTCTGGACCTGAATGATTCGCGACACCAACAGGTCACATTCAACACCATTCACACCCAAAATCCCACTCCAACAATGCCTACTAGTCATTCTGCCTCCTAACACATTCTTTAAAAATAATATTCCATTATTAAGGAATAGTGGAATTAAAAGAATAGTAAATGCACTTTCTAATTGTACCAATATCTCCAAGAAGTTGTTCTTTACTATATACCAGAAACTGTCCCAAGCACTAGAAATATAAATATAAGAAAAATTAAGCCTGTCCCTGTCCTTAAGAAGTTTACCTTCTAAGGAGAGAAACAACACATAAAAGGGATCTGAAAAGGTGGGGAAGAAGGCACCCACATGATACCGGGGTGGAGCAGAGAGAGGAGCTAACAGAGAAGAGAAGCAGAGGGAGAAAAGTTATTCTTTCTGAAATAGAGTGGCACAAAAACACTGTAGAATAGGCATCCCTCTCCCCCCATGGATACTAAAACTTTAATTTCCTTTGTGGAATGCTTTAATTTAAATAATCATTAATAAATGTAAATTCTCTGAGCTTCTGCCATTTAAAATTGCAATTGCAATCAAAGCTAAGGGAAAGGGCAATTAAACAGCATGAAATTTTTAAATATTAAGGGGAAAAAAAACCTGTCATCAGATCAAAAGAACTATGTTGAGAATGAAATTGAGCTAAATTTATCTATATTAACAAACCTCAATGGTCTCAACACAGCTTGTTGCCTGAATTGTTTTCATATCTAATCTCTTCTTTGTAACTAGAGACAGACCCTCTCTTCCCTATTAGAAAGTTATGGTACAGTTTAGCACATTTGCAAAAATGGATCTTATACAATCTTCAAAAACTGTCAGTCTTCCCTAGATTTCTGCTCAGTTTGTTAATAATTTATTTTTCATTTGGGATGAGTGTGTGACTTTATGCAAGTCATTTAAATTCTCTAACTATCACTTCCTTTCGTTTGGAAAAAAACTATCTGCTTCACCTACTTCATTGGGTTGTTATAAAATAATCAAATGAAATATTTATATGAAACATATCTGCTATTCTCTCTATGATATGGGGCATTTTCTCCCTCACTTTCCCTTTTTAATTTAAAGCCTTTATAATGAGATTCCTAACCATTCAGGCAAATATATTTTTACTCATGCTTGATCCACTCAGACTGCATCACTGCTGCATTTTCAGCAGTAGTCTAAAACCATAAATTCCATTTACAGATTCTTAACCAGCTAAGGAATTGCTTCCCTAATTTGCCTTTCTTTTCTGAAGCCTCTTCTAGTCTCCACAGGCAGTAGTGATTGAGAACATGACCTAAAGCCCTAAGGCATTCAGTTTCTTGCTCAGAAGTTCAAAATCACTAGTAATGCTTTCTGGTTCCTTTTGACATTAGCTTATGCCTCGTCATAAAGCCTCATAGGTAGGAAATTGTCATCAGGTTTGACCTCTCTTAGAGAGGTCTCCATCACATCCTGGATGCAAACTCCAGGAAAACAGTATTTACCTCCTATTATTCATGACAGATCAAATTACGGTCAAATCAATTCTACATGGCAGATACTATACCAGTATTGTTAATGACATAAAGCTGGGAGACGTAGTTAAGTGCATAATTAAAACCACATGAAATCACAATATAGGGATAAAAAATTCTCTACAGGCTAGATTAATATACAAAAAAAACAAGTTTACATTTATCTCTATTAAATTTTAAATCTTTCACTTTGGTTCAAAAACATCTACTACAGGATGCGGTAAAGTGTTTAGTGGACTAAAACTCAATATAAAGCAACAATACAGCACAAATCAATGAAACAAAAAAGCTATGCAATATTTAATTAAATAGGATATCCAAAATTTGGATGAAAGGAGGTAATAATTCTATTGTAATACTAAGATCATATCTTGAGTTCTGTTTTTGTCAGGAACTAGGTAGGTACACTGCAGGGGCTGAGAGACAGGGGAAAGAGATAAACAAAAGTGCCCTAAGGGTTCCAAGGAGAATCAGGTACCTTTGATTTCTTATTTAGTCAAACTTTAGTCTGGAAGTTGCTTGCTTGTGGTTTGTCCTTTCTGCAAAGGATGTGAAAATGGTCTACAGAACAGTTAAAGTCTAATAATAAATGTGCCACAATTACCATAACAAAAGGAGACATTTGAATGAGTGAGAAACACTTTGGTCCATTACATATTATTCCAAATTAGTATTTGCCATTAGTCACATTTTATGTTACAAATAAAAATTAAAAGTAAACTATTAGCTTTGCATTAGACACTCATTGTAATGAAAAAAAATTCTGGCTTTGGGGCTTGGCCTTAGCAAGTAATTTTCTTCTCAGTTCCCTTTCCCTTTATACAAAGTGAAAAAAAGTACTTTTGTTTCCAGATGCTTTATTATAGAATCATCAACATTTGATTCCCCCGTCTAAATATGTTTCCTTATCAAACATATAGCCAAGATTTTCTTTGACATCATGGATGTGGGATTTAGGATTTTTTGTTTTATTTTTGGCAACACAATACAATAGACACTAGGGTTGCTTGTTATGAATCAGCAGCAATAAATATTAAGAGTGTTCACATATGTATGGGCACTATTCCAGAAATGGTCTAGAGCCATGACAGGCAAATTAAGGAAAGGTTGTTTTATTTTAGGGAGAATGTAATTTTCTAGCTGTATTATGTTAAGCCCAAGAAGGATTACATCCTAATACTATTTTATCTTGGAGGATTCTAAGTGAGAGACAGAATTAAGGCTGTCCCATGGCTAAGTATGTAGAAACAAACTAAGAAAAGTCAAGGTATTTATTCCATTTGAGGGTCAACTTTAACGTTAAGTACAGACTTTTACAGAAAGCTAAAAAGAAGGTGATCTTCTTCAAGTTGACTCCATGTATATAAACATTACAGCCCATCATTTGAAACTAAAATTAAGGATGCCAAAAAAATTAGCATTCTAAGGGTAAATAGCTATGATATCATTTAAAGTTGAGCTAAAAACTGACCTTGAGTTCATTCTCAAAACAAGTTCTAATATACTATTATGAAAATTGCATAAACATACCAGTTATATGAGGGAGGGGTTAGCAATTAATTCCCAGGGGTGGAAAAATGAAAACAGAAACAATAACTAAATCTCTAATATTGTTCTTGCCCTCATGGAGTTTACAGTGTTGGAAAGACAAGATTTACACACATGAAAACAAGCACATCATTTCTGAAAAAATTTCTTTAGCTTGGTTAGGATACCTGTTATAAAGTTCTTCAATATAATAGAAAATAGAAAAAGTTAACGAGTAATGCTAAAGTCTCAAAGAAAACTCTAAGAGTACCTACCAATATTAAATGCATATTTTGTAACTATAAGAAAATTTCAAAGACCACTCTAAAATGTGGTTAATTTTTCTATATTAGCTCTTAATTACTTTTGAACTTAATCAATTTTCTTCACTTCCCTGGGCCTCAATTTCTTCATCTGCAAAAGGAAAGGATGAGACTGGGTGATCTCTAAAGTCCCACACTTCTTTATCTGGCAAACCCTTTTGGTTCAACTCATATGCATTAAGTGTCTACAGTATACTGGGAGATAAAGATTTAAAAAAAACCTCTCAACCCTCAAGACCCTACATTCTAGGAGGAAGAGAGAGAAAAATGCAAAATGTGAAGATAAAGTAAAACCAGGTAATTTGAGAAGGTTGAGAACTTTAACAACTCAAATGATAGTGAGAGAATTTAAGGAAGAGGCACCTAAACTTTCACCAACTAGCCATCACCACCTTCAACTTGCTTATTTCTCCTTACCTCAAACACCCAAGATGAACTCAGTATAATTCATTCACTACAAGCCAAGCCAGAATACCAAAAGACCCAAATTTTGAAGGAACAGTGTGTGCATGATTATTTCTCATTTTCTGTTAGATTCAGATTTATAGAATTATACATAGCATCCATTCCATTTAACTTAAGCTCTCTTCCCTACTCCACCTACAGTGCAAACAACCCAATGAGGCACTTCCCCTAGAAAAAACCTGTGAAGGAGAACAAGTTACATGTCATCTTCAACTCAAAAATGAAGGGGTTGGAAGAAATTAATTCAGAAGCCCATGCCTTCTACTGCCAACCTTCTCTGATTCTGTGAGAATGATTTTTTACATGGTTTGTTATGGAAAATTCACCTTACTGAAGCAATATTACTATGAACACCTTCTAAGAAGTAAATGTTATTATCACATAGAACCTTTATTTGTAAACATTATCATGGGATTTTTTCCCATCCAGTGAGTTCCAGACCACAAAACTTTCCACCAAAAAGTCACCTAAAATTGTCCTTGTCTTATGAGCTAGCAACGAGTTAAGTACCATATGAAGTCAGAAACAAATGCAATGTATATTTGTCACTGTGTGTATCACTGAATGTTGTATTAAATCCAAGTTTTCTTATTTCCTGCTTTTTGAATACATTAGGAAACAAGGATCTTCAGAGGGACCAGCAATTAGCCCTACAAAGGATAGACGAGATCCTAAAAAGAGAAAATAGACATTTTTATTTCACAAAACTAAGAGGCTAAGATAAAAAGGAAAACCATTTATTGGGAGGAAAATCTTCGTAAAAATATATCTGACAAAAGTTGATATCCAAACCAGGTATCAAACTGATTATATAAGAACCAAAGACACTCCCTAATAAATAAGTGATCAACAGAGATGAACAAAATAAGAGAAGAAATGCAAACTATCTACCATATAGAAAGCTATTCTACAACATTAATCAAAAGATAAGCAAATCAAAACAAATCTGAGGTTTCCTCTTTTGCTCAGCAAACTGACAGATAACAAAAAGTTGAAAATGGGTCATTTTAGAGAGGTTTCAGGGAGATAGGCACAATAGTACTATACTATGAATGGAGCTTTTAATTGGACCATTCTGAAAAACAGTATGAAATGATGAAAGAAGAATCATGGAGTAACCAGGTGGTACAGTGAGTAGAGTGCCAGGTCTGAAAGTCAGGAAGATCCATCTTCATGAGTTCAAGGTGAGCCTCAGACACTTACTAGTTGTATGACCCTGGACAAATCACTTAACCCTGTTTGCCTCAGTTTCCTCAACTGCAAAACGAGTTAGAGAAGGAAATGGCAAACCACTCCTGTTATCTCCACCAAGAAAGTCCTGACACCATTGAAACAACTAAACAACAGCAAAGAAAAATCATTAAAATATTCACATCTGTAAATTCAGAAATCCCACCCTCAGGTGTATGCCTCTAAGTTAGTTGAACACAGAAGGTTCCACATATGCCAATTCAATTCAACTGGTATTTGATGAGTATATACTAGGTATAGTGTTGTGCAATAGAAACATAAGAGAAAAATTTGAAGGGGGGAGAAGAAGAAACAATGTGTATATAAATAATTACAGGATAAATACAAAGTAAACATAACGTAATTTAGACAGAGGAGAAACCAGAGAGCATTCTAGGACTGGGGCAAGTAGCTTTTGTTACACCACAGATACAGGAGACAGGATGTCATAGAAGGGAAAAAGCTAGGAGACCAATGTGACTGGAACAGAGACTTATGTGAAAGAAAGTAATTCAGAATGAGTCTGAAATAGTAAATAGGTTGGGGCCATATTCTGAAGAGGAGTTTGCATTCCTTAAAAAAGCCATAAACAATAGGTGCCTCCACTTCATCTCACTCTCTTAACACTACGAGTCTGGCTTCTGACTTCATTGAACAGAAACTGCTCTTTACAAAGTTACTAATGATATCTTAATTGCCACATCTAATGGCCTTCTCTTAATCTTCACCCTTCTTGACACAATCACTGTCTTCTCCTCAATACCATTTTCCCTGGTTTTCTAGGACACTACTCTATCCTGGTTCTCTTTGTACCTAATATGACTGCTCCTTTTCTGTCTCTTTTGCTGGATCTTCATCCAGGTCTCATCTACTAATAGTAGGTGTCCTAAAGGGTTCTGTCCTCTCTCTTCTCCCCTCCATATATGGATGTATGTATGGGAGGGTGTGTAGGGTGTCCAAGGAGGACTAGCACTCCTGGGGTGAGGACTTGCCAAGCCCTTTTCAGGGCTGCTCATCTACCTTTGATGTCCACCTTTTCATCCAACTCTCAACTGTGACTCCAAGAAGCTGTAGTATACTCAGTGGCCACAACCTGGTAAAACCACCTTGGCAGAAGGCTAAAATCAGGTTGAGAGTAACCCACAGGCCTCTGACCTATTGGGTCAGAGTTGGAAGATATCTACCCCAAGCATGTGAAGTCTTCCCCCAGTGGAATAGGCAGATGAGAACAATTTGTTGCAATGGCCATGAATGAAAGTGGCTGAAACAGGTGCTGTGGACTTCTTAGAGCTTGGTCAGGCATTAAATACAATAAAGTAATCCACTACATCATGTAGAACCAGTCTTCTTGATTTTTGTCCTGCCATTGGATTTCCATGACTCAGGAGGAGCAAGTGAGGCTGAAGATTTTGTGCAATTCTGCCTCACTTAAATCCAAGTCAAGACATCGCTCACAATGTCAGTGGTCCTTTCCAAAAAGGAAGGACATTAAAATGTGTGTATATTTCACTTGGTGATTTCATCATCTCCCATGGACTCAATTATCATCTCTATAGTGATGATTTTCAAATCTACTTAACCCATTTAATCTTCTCTGCCAACCTCTAGGCTCTCATCTCCAAATGGCCTACTGAATATCTCAAACTGAATATCCTTAACATATCTTAAGATCAACATGTCCAAAATTTAACTTATTATCTTTCTCCAAAAACTTTTTCCTAACCTCCCTATTATTGTATTGTCCTAGTCCCCCAGGCTCAAAACCCAGGTGTCATCCTTGCCGCCTCAATCTCTTTCTCTTCCTCCACCTCCATATCCATTCAGTTGCCAAGGCCTGTTAATTTTACCTTTGTAACATCTCTTCCACATCCCTCCCCACCTCCTCTGACACTGTCACCATCCTGGTTCAAGCTGTCATCACCTCCTGCCTAGACCACTACAATAGTCTGTTAGTTGGTCAGCCTGCCACAAGTCTCTCCCCACTCTAGTCCATCCTCCACATTCTTACTGTCAAAGGGATCTTCCTAAATGGCAGGTCTGACTATGTTATACCCTATCTTCTCCCCTCAAACTCCAGTGGCCTCTATGACCTCCAGGATCAAACATAAAATCTTCTCTTTGATGTTCAAACCCCTTCATAATCTACACCCTCCCCCCAGCCACTTTCTAGTATTTTCACATCTTGCACTCCCATTCCTACTCCTTACTCTGATCCACTGACACTGGCCTCTCTGCTATTCCTCACACAGGACACTCCATATCCCAATTCCATACTCCCAGGCATTTTTCTCAGCTCTCTCCAATACCTGGAATTCTCTTCTTTTTCACTTGTGCCTCCTGGCTGCCTCCAAATGCCAACTCAAATATCACCTTCTTCAAGAAGCCTTTCCTGACTCCCCCCGCCTTGTGCCTTCTAGTGCCTTCCCTCTTTATACCACTTCCAAGACCACTTGTCTTTTTTCTTTCTTTATATACCCAGCCCTTAGGGCGGTTCCTGGCACACTGTTCATGTTTACTGCTTGATTAAATCCTAGAGAGAAGAAAGAGCATTCAAGTTTCTGGAACTTGGGAGTAACATGGCCAGACCTGCTCTTTAGAAATAAAAATATCCAACATTGATAGATAACTGAAGCAAACTATAAAATTGAATATGCTGGGATGGCACTAATCCTAACTCAAGTATTTGTTCAAATAACCTGAATGTTTTCTTGAAATGCAGTTTCCTACTGGCTTTACAGACTACAGCATCACTTTGTGTTTAAAAAAAAAAAACACCTAGAAACAAAGTGAGTTCCCTCAATCTGAGAAGAGTCAGGAAGACCTCAGTCCAAATCCAGCTTCAGATACTTACTAGCTGTGTGACCCTGTATCACTTAACTATTTACCTCAGTTTCCTTATCTATAAAATTAGCTGAAGAAGGAAATGGTAAACCACTCCTGTATCTTTGCCAAGAAAATCCCACATGGAGTCACTAAGAGTTAGACACGACTGAAATGACTGAACAACCACAACAACAAAAAACAAATTGTGTTTTACAAATGTAATGAAATATTATTTTCCTGTAAGAAACAAGAAATTAGAAAGTTAAAGAAACATGGTAAAATTTGTGATGCAGAATAAAAAAAATTAACATATACAATGACTACAATAATGTAGCTAAAGGTTGTAAAACCAACTTTAACCCCCAAGAAGAGACAAAGAAATGTATTTCCTTCCCTTCCTTTGAAACATGGGGAACTGTGGGTGTGGAATGTTGTATATGCTTTCAGATGTGGGTTGTTTCAGTGGATATTACTTAGGCATTTTTCTTTGTTATTATAAGGGAAGGTTCATTGAATTGGGGAAGAGGGTGTATCTGGAAATGACTGATGTAAAAACAAAACAAAAAAGGAATGGATAAAACTTTTTAAAATAGAGCAAATCAGTGCTCTTCACCGCCGCGCCCCCCCCCAAAAAAATGGATTAGCAGAAGCTGCAGCTTTAAGAACAGCTAATGGTGGTATGACTCAAGGTCTAAAATGATTGCTAGACTGATGGTGACTACTATTTCTGTCAATCCTGCTGTGGGCTCAGAGCTATCTGAAGAGACCAACCTCTTCAGTACAGTTGTAGCTAAAGGTACAGGGGCCTTAGATGACTTTGCTTTCTTTCTTGGCCCTATATGACAAGTTTGTACTTGAAGTGTCCCCTGGCAGGTTTTGCATTGTTGAGTTTCTTAGCTGGCTCAGGGATCTCTCAGTGTCAGTGCCAGCTCTAGCTCCTGTAGACTGAACAGAACACTTAACAGAAACTATTTGGAGAGAAAACAAGTTAGCACCAATCCAACCACATTTCCCTCATTAGAATTTAAGTTCCTTGAGGGAAAGAACTGGGTTGTTTTTTGTTTTGCTTTGTTTTGTTTTTTCTTCCTAGCTACAGTCTTGGTACATACTTAACCTTTAACAAATTCTTGTTAATTGAGCTCAAAGGGTGAGAAGTCAGCACCTCCTAGAAGAAAACAATTTTAATCCTGACTACATTATTTAGTAGCTGTGTAAAACTGGTCAAGGCAGCAGCTCACCTATTTAGGCGTTGGAAACATTCTATACCATAAAGAATAAACCAATCATTGCTTTTAAGGAGCCCACAGCAGGATTGTCAGAAACAATAGTCACCATCAGTCTAACAATCACTTTAGAGGTCAAGTCATACCACCATTAGCTGTTCTTAAAGTTCTGCTAATCCATTTGGGGGAAGGGGGTGAAGAGCACTGATGGTGTTCTATTTTAAAAAGTTGTATCCACTCCTTTTTTGTTTTATTTTCACATCAGTCATTTCCAGATATACCCCCTTCCCCAATTCAATGAACCTTCCCTTATAATAACAAAGAAAAATGCCTAAGTAATATCCACTGAAATAGATCACATCTGAAAGCATGTACAGTTTTGAGGGCAGCTAGGTGGTGAAGTGAATAGAGCTCTGGACCTGGTGTCAGAAGACTCATCTTCTGGAGTTCAAATCTGGCCTCAGACACTGACTAGCTGTATGACCCTGGCAAGTCACTTAACCATATTTGCCTCAGTTTCCTCATTTGTAAAATGCACTGGAGAAGGAAATGGCAAACCATTCCCATATCTTTGCCAAGAAAACTCCAAATGGGGTCACAAAGAATTGGATACAACTGAACAATATAGTTTTGTAGTTTGTAAAGATATTATCTCATTTGGTCCCCATAATAACCCTATGATACAGATTCTGTTATTATCCCCGTTTTACAGATAAGGAAAGTGAGGGTGAGAAAAGGCAAGTGACTTGCCCATGATCAAACAGCTTTTAAGTTAAAGTATCTGAGGTAGGATGAGAACTTAGGTCTTCCTGACATAGTCCAGGACTGTCCACTGTACCATCTAGCTGCCTCTAATCATAATACAAAATAGAAGTGCATAAGCAAAGTATATAACTAGAGTCTTAGTTTGCTGCCTTCTTGTGGAATACAGGCAACCAGCAAAGGCTATGCCACTATAGCCCTCCTTCTAACAGGTATTCCAAAATAGCTATACCAAGCTGAAAAGTGCTTAAGAGATGGGTAGGTACTCAAAAGGGGGATATACAATATGGACCTCATGATGGACTGCATGGACGACTGTTGGTCGTCCAAGGTCCAAGCTACCCAAGTGTGGAGAGAGGCTCTTCATCAGAAGATAAACACCATGACTACAAAGGAAAAAATATTACAATTGAAGTCTGAGAATCTGGGCTGTAATCTTCAATTACTATTTAATAACTGTGTGAATTCAGACAATTCACTTCTCTGGCCCTTAATTTTCTGATCTATAAAATGAGGGAGTTGGACTAGATGACTTCTAAAGTCCTTTTTTACTCTAAATCTCTAATCCTATCACATAATTTATATATTTTTTGCCATAGCAACTCTCAAAGATAAACTATGAGGCTGAAGAAGGGTTCAAGTCCTGCTTCCATACTATGTGCCCCAGAGCAAGTCATCCTGGTGGCCTGAGTGAAATAAACTAGTCTACAATTAAAGTCAAGTTATAGAATAGCTACTGATCTGCATTGGTGGAAGGAAATTTCCTCACCAAAAGGTCCCTTTAAATCAATGAAATTATATATCTGATTTAAAAGAGGGTGAGGGTAGGAAGATCCCTGAGACTTGGTGAGATGGGACCCACCTATGAATGGAATATGTAGTAATCTACACAAGATGACAATACATATTTGACCTTAGATAGGTAACCTAAAGCTCCCTGGGCCTGTTTTCTTATCTAAAAAAGAGGGGGGGAGGGCTAGACTAGCTGGTCTCAAAGGTCCTCACTCTAGATCTAGATCAATGACCCTAAGATTTGATCTGCAACAGTGGAGGGAATATATACACTGATGAAATTAAGGATCTTTGAAGTAATGAGGTATATAAGAGGTCTAAGAGAGGTATAAGTAAGTGCCATGCCAAGTCCAAGGGATGAATTTCTAATAGGGAATATCAAAAGAAGGCATCTTGGAACAGGTGCTAATTGAGTTGGGTCCAGTTTGGCTCAAGTATAAGGAATGTGGAGAGAAGCAAATATAAAGAAGTAGGGTACTGCCAGATGGTACAGATCTTTGGATGTCAGGCTAAGGAAAATTGGATTTTATTCAATGGGCAATAGGAAGCCACTGAAAGTTTTTGAGCAGACAAGTGATGAGATCAGACTTGGACTGAGGAAGACTAATCTAGCAGCAATATAAAGATGGACTGGAGGCAGGAGAGTATGGAGTTTGGAAGTCTTCAGGAGATTACTATAACAGCATAGATGGGAGTTCATGGAAGTCTGTACTGGGATGTTAACAGTGGGAACAGAAAAGATAGAATGGATATAAAAGCAGTAGTAGACTTGACAATCATGTATCCTAGTACAAGTATCATTAGTCCCATTTGTAAGTAAGGAAACTGAAACTCAGAAATACTAGTATTTGATCACATCAGTAAGTGAAGGGGTTAAAACTCAAACTTCCAACAAGAGGACCAGTTTTCTTTCCACTACATCATGCTGCCTCTCTGGTAAGGTTTATCACCAGAAGCTTGTCTACATGGTGACAATTTTTTTTTCAGTCACAACAACTAGCAAATACTGTCTATTAATACAAGGGACTGCAATCTGCACCTATAAAAGGAATAGCCACAGTGATGAAAATGAGTCCTTGAAGTATTACATACAGTACAATTACTAGGACTTAGCATGGATCCCAGTTTTCCCATCTGAAAAATTTGTTGATCTCCAAGGTCTTGGATAGCTCCATTAAGCACATCACTTGGCCTGGATCACAAAGGTATATTTTATTTTTTCTTAAAAGGTGCTTTAAATTACACTTCACAGATGTTCTTAAATGATTTTCATCATATTTGAAGGTGAAGGGGAGAGAAAGGGCAAAGAAAACAAACCATTCAGAAAAAAAAATCCCCACTTTTCTTCTTCCTTGAAGAAAGCAAGCAGGAAAACTACACTGGTTTACTGACAAGATACAAGGGAAAGTGTCCTGAAGAAAATGCAAGAGACAACTAAGTTTTTCATTTCATTAGAGAGTTATGAAGTTATCCATTGTCCAGAAGAGGTGTGGCAATTTTTAATTTCTAAATAAAAATAAATTTTTCTTATCTAGATATTTATATATCCTTTTTCAATGCAAAGAAATCAGTACCCTCTACCCCCAAAAAATGTCTATTTTCACTCTCACTCCTTTTATGAAAGTCATGGACTAATAAATTCAAAATGGGCTAAAAATTAACAACACATTTACATTGCTCTTTAGGATAGTATAAGCATTACTACCCCATTTTGCAGACAGAAAAATTAAGTTTCTAAGAGGCTGTACCTTTCCTATGATCAGGCACCTAGGAAAAAAATTGGGAACCCTGGCCTCTTGGTGCCAAGGCCAAGATTCTACACATTATCTTACACTGCTTGCTCAGTTTACTCCTAACAACCAGGTGGAGGTGCTTGAAGCCCATCCATTACAAAGTACCATGTCAGCAACTGGTGGGGTTCAAACTGGGGTGCCTCTCCATTCCCTTGTGGTCCTTCTGACTTTCTACTACATGGAATCCTACCTTTTTCCCCACCTTTGTTGTGAATGAAATACAGGCTGAGGGAAATTTAAAATAAACCACCCTTACAGATTAGGTGAAGAAAGCTGCTGATGATTTCAGGGTCTCACCCATCTATGGCCAGTGCCACCTTTCTCCCCTGCCCACCCCCAACTTCACTACCCACCATCATTCAACTGTAATAGAATGCACTTCCCACTCCTAGCTCTCTTCAAGATGGGGCTCAGATTCTGGTGTCTACTTTCCACCTAGCAAGTATCTACCCTCTGAGATTACATTGCATTAACACTGTATATGTATATATCCAATAAATTAAAGTTACTTATATGTAATCTCAACCATCGAAATGTGAGCTCCCTGAGGGCAGGGAGCATGGCTTGTTTGTTTTTTCCTTTCTTCACAGCCCAAGCACTAGTCCTGACACAAGTTAGCTTAATAAATGCTAATTACCTGACTGAACCCTATTAAAATGTAGATAGGTCTGGGAGGTTAAAACCTTAAGCTACCAACAGTCTTTTGTAACCCAGTAGAAAACTATTTTAGGGAAATAAGTTGGTGAGAAAGGTCAAAAGGTCTCCAAGTGTCTGAAGAGAAGCCCAGAGAGAGAAAAGTGATATAACTGAGAAAGCTGACCGCCAATGTTGCCTAGGGTTTCAAATTTACAGGAGCATACTCTGTTCTTCCAACGTGCACAAGCACTTGCTGTCACAGTAACTTAAAAAGAAAGCATCCACAACACCAACCACTACCATGGCACTAACTGGAGTGTCCTCTTGTTTATCACCACTCTGCTGTACACAAGGGGAAAAGAAGATAAATATGGAATAGGAAAAGGCAAAAGTCACAGGGTCTCTGACTTGGCTGAGTACATGACCCTGGAAATACACTGGCCAAAAGTACTCAGAAAGGATTTAAGTCTTTCCAAAGGATCTTTGGATACTCCAGAAGGAACCCTTACCTACCTGAGGTTGGGAATCCCGATAAATATGCCATGGAAACAAGCTGCCTTCCCTTTTCTTTCTGAATTTTTTTTTCTTTTAGAAAATTTCATCTAGCTCCTAAAAGTGGGAAATGCACCCTTACATTCAAGGCAAACTTACTGAGTTCTATATTCGATATTATTTGAAAGGTAACTGAAGAAAACAAATGTTCACTCAAAAATAACTCAGCATCACACCTTCAAAAGCAAAAGCCCAGATATTCTAAAGCTCAAACTGGTCATACCCTCAAACGTTTTGAATTAACTCAAAAATTGTATGTATGAAATGCTGCAGGAAATACATACTTTAGAATATGTCATTAACAACAATTGACTTAGAGGTTACATTTTAGCCGTGTTTCATGACTCGCTGAGCTTAATCAGAACCTTCCCTCTCTGGCATTCCATTAATATTTACTAATTGTACAAATGAAGCCTGGCGCTGTACTAAGTATTATGGATCAAGAATAAAGAACATAAGGCAAGATCCTTGTTGTCATGGAATTTGACTCCAATTTAGGCTAGAAAGAGTTCTTAGCACATAAATAACATATAAACGGAAAATATTTAGGTTTCTAGTTTGGCTGTGGGTATGATATGTGTTCATACATATGTACACAAATGGGACTGAAAGAAGATAAATTTGACAGGTAAATGTTGATCATAACTAGAAGGGGAGGGGTGTCAGAGATTAAAGTGGGACTAAATCAGGTTCCTTCCCTTATCCTATTCCTTGAGGAACCTCTCTCAAGTCCCCAGGGACAGAATGCTACCTTAAGACAGAGGACTTTATTAAACTGAGTTAAGGAAGTTGCCCACCAAAGGTTATTGGATTTATTGCTATCACACTGGCTACACTTGTAATCTTTGTAACTCAACTCCTAGAGATCCTCAGCCAAAGAATGCTCTCGTATACACTCATCTTTTAGCATAATGTGGAAACTCCAGCCCTGCAAGTTTCCCAAACAAATATTTACATCTTCCATGCTCTTTTTTCCTAATGAAGTCCAAGAAACTTTTTAAAAAGGGGGGGGGAGGGAAAGGATGAATCATCCTTGCATAAAATATTCCTAATTTTACAGGCACATCTGTCCTCTGGATATACTCTGGCTATTCTTTAATTAGTAAACAGGGACTTTTGTCGTTTCAGGACCTATGCATACCTCTTAGAACAACACCACACTATTGCTATTTCAGGATGACAGATTCCAGGTTAACCTTAGGGCCAAGACATTTTATCTCATTTGGGCTCTATTCCATTTATATGCCCAGAAGGCAGAATTATTAAAGTCAATTGGGAAATATTGTAAAGATTAAGGTAAAAATATTTTTTTCGCATCTTTAGTTCCCTAGCTGGCAGATTTTTTATTTTTTACTCCAGTAAGTTAATTAATAGGGCAAAGACTAGCTCACAGAATTTTTTTTTTGGCTGAAACAGCATAATTTTCATTAAAAAGGAGGGTCAAAGAGCAAAACAGGAAGGGGCACCCCTTCCTTTCTGTCTTTTTAATCCCTGTTGCCAGCTATTTCCAGCAGGCAGAATGGAGGTGCAATACTTTATATATTTAGCACTGTGTGATTCTGGCTTCGTAACTCGCCGTGACCTTGGGGCAAGTAAATCACTTTAATCCTGACGCCTCAGCTCGGGAGAGCACAACAACCCCTTGCTAGTGATTGTGAAAAATGCTGGCTACAAGGTGGTATAGGCTTTTTATTTTCCTTTTTTTTTTTTTTTTTTTCAAAATTGAAAAGACTCTTTGCTGTTGGTTCTTAGTTTTAACGCTCTCCAACGCCCCCTCTGCAGGGAGGGAAAGTGTGTAAGTGGCCAAGCAGCTCGGGGACAGATTCGAAGGCACACTAGGAAGACTGCAGAATCCTGACTCCTCAGGACTGCATTCCCTGTAGGTAGCCCGGGAGAGCAGACAGATGGACTGACGGACAAGCAGGCTGAGGCGCATACAAAGACCCCCGCTTCCTCGTCCGCCCCCCAACACACATACATCACACACACGCGCACACACACGCACGCACACACGTGTGATGAGATCATGCTGCTGGCTGCGGGGCTGGGCATGAACGGCGGGCAGGTCCCGGTGCAGCGCCTCACCTGTCTTGAACACCATCGCCTGGTCGTCTTTGGACTCGAAGGTCTCCAGCATGGACACGAAGAGCACCCCGCACGCGTTCTGGATACCGAACACCGACCCGTTGCACCACATGGCCGCCAGCATCACCACCCAGCCCCAGCCGCCCTCGGGGGGTTCAGGCACGTCCCGGCTCGGGGACCCCGTCACCTCCTTGTCCGCAGGCGCCTCTGGTCCCTCGGTGGGCGGGGGGTAGACGCCCCCCTGAGGCTGGGGGCTGGGCTTCGTCCCGTGCCCCGGAGAGGGCTCCTCTTGGGCCCGCACCATGGCCCCCGCAAGACTGAGACCCTCCTTTCCCCACCCCCCACCCCCCCGCGCGGGCCTGCCCGCCCCTCCTCCCCCGCCGCTCGGACGCGTGGAGAGGCGCGAGCTCCGGGCGGGCTGGTCGGCCGGCCGGAACGCTCGGGACCCTGCGGCAGGCGAGCAAAGGCCAAGGTAAAAGCGGGGGGTACCAAGAGGAGAGGGGGAGGAAGAGAAGGCAGCCGAGGGCGGTGCGGGCGCAGGCTCGAGGGCTGCTCGAGGGGTTCGTGCTCCTCAGGGTTCCAGCCCTGAGTGCTGGACAGCCCCCCCCATGCTTCCCCAGCTATCTGCTCCACAGCCCCTGCGCCCTAGTGCCAGTCCTCTAATAGAGCGCCCGCCCCACCCCCTCTCGAGGGGGCGTGGCTAGAGGCGGGGCGTGGCCCTTCGCTCCTCTCTTATTGGACAATTCGGAGCGAGGGCGTGGGCCCGGCGACCAGGGAGGGGGAGGGGGCGGGGCGGTGTCGCACTTGGCCTCGTGTGGCTGAGCGAGGGTCAGAAACCCAGAGTCCCCTCTCCTCACTACCCCCCCTCCCCCAGAGGAAACCATCCGTCTCCTGCTCGGCTTCCTGTGCAATCGGAGGGCCCAGAACTGGAGGCTCTGAGGGCTTTGAGAAGCAGAAAGGAGGCACCGAATCCAACGGAGGAGGACTCCCCGTCCCCTCGCGCGCACAGGCCACCCGAAGGGAAAAAGCGCGCGCGAACGCTCAGGCTGTCCCGAACACGCGCATCTACCGCACACACAGTACACACACGTCCACGCCACCTCCTCTGACACGCTCTCCCACCACCGTGGTCACGGCCGTCTTCTGCCCCACTCAGCCCTCCTCTGTATCCACCAGGTCACCTTCCCAGGGTCACCACCCCCTCGGGCACACGCGCACGCACACACACACACACACACACACACACCTACAACCGCACCACGTACACACACACAGCTCCAGCTGCCTTCACAGTCACAACCGCACACGCACACGCGCACCTGAGAAAGCTGGCACCGGAACAACACCGATACAGCGCAGTCCGTGGCCTCGGGTAATAATCCCATTTCTTCACCCAAGAAAATTAAGAGGACGCAGAATTACTTCCGAATCTGCTTCTTGTTTCATGCTGACTGCCAAAGAATGGTGCACCTTTAAAAAAAAAAAAAGCCCTGCACTGGGTACCCGAGCATAAGGGCAGCGGCACTGGCCTTTGATCAAGGGATGACTTCCCACCAGCCACGTTAAGTAGCGTAATGTTGTCCTGACCCTTCAACTAAAGGTTACCTGCGCAGCGTTTCCATAGTATCTTGTGATGGAATGGGGTGGGCTGGTTTTGGTTTGATGGTGGGGTTTTAAGAGCTAACTAAGTAATACTCATTAGAATGAATAAAAATGACAGTTATGCCACCTGTCTACGAAACAGGGAGGTGATAAGGATGAAAGCTTTGAACTTGAGTAAGTACACTATTCAGCTGGCTTCTGCTCAAGTACTCCTGTAATATGAATAAACATCTGTCCCACTGGTGTACTAAAGAGAATGATTTTTACGGTACACAGGCTAGATTGTGTGCTGAAAGGTTTATCTAAGCAGATGTTATAGCAGTGATGAGCACAAAGTTCATGCTCAATAAATGTTACTGACTGACAAGAAAAACGATTGTTAAAAGAATACAGAAAGTAGTTAAGGCAATATGGTATAGTGGAAATGGCACTAAAGTTTAAAAAAAAAAACTTGGTCCCTCTACCACTAAACTATTTGTATGGCCCCAAGCACTATCTGGCTTAACTTCTCTAGGACTCAGTTTCCTCATCTGTAAAGCCAAAGTGTTAGATGAGAGGATCTCCAAGGTTTCTTTTAGCTTTAAAATTATAGGGTTCAATGAACAACTTCTAGCTTTTTTCTTTTTGCAGGCTTAAGACCAGAGGTTGTGTTTGTCCTTCATTCTCGAAGAGGACCATGCCATGACCTGTAGTTGACTTTGATTTGAGTGAGGGAGGGCTGTGTGAGGTCACCACCCTCACTTTCTCCTCCAGAACCATCTGGGTCCAGTGGCCTGACATTCATCAGGATGACTAGAGATGGCCCAAGATGCAATGGGAGACCCTGGCCATTTTAGATTAAAGTCTTAGCAGATTCTCACTTTGAGTGAGATACATCCATTCAATTAATAAGCCATTTAAGTTGTTACTCAAGGGATGGCCCTTTTTATCAAAAAACAATAACAACAATAAAATCAAACTGGGAGGGAAAGACCCTCAGGGTTCCTGGATAAAAGAGAATTCACTCTGTACTAGGTGGACTGAGATCTGTTGTCCAATCTATGGGCTCTAGAGTGAATTGGGCTTAAGGTTTGGTCTTGGAGCAAGAAATCTAGTCAGTAAACTCAAAGGATAAAAGGTAGCTTTTGGCAATGGAAGTATACCTTCCCCTGAGTAGAGCACCCCAGGCAAGGACAGAGAGGAGAAAAGAAGAGAGGAGAGGAAAGGAAAGGAGATACCAGAGGAACTATACTGAACCTCCTTTCTCCTTCATTCTCAGACTTCTTTAAATCAAATAAAGAACAAGGTGTACTGCATCCTGAGCCATCTACAGTCATCCTGATTTTTGTCTTTCCACTAGACTTCGATCACTCTGGAGGAGAAAGTAAGGCTGACGACTTTGTGCAGCTCTGCCTTACTTAATTCTAATTCATTCAAAAGTGAAGACATCACCTTCATGATGTCATTAGTCTGATGTCATTAGTCTTCCAAAACAAAAATTAACAACAACTATACCACATGACCTTCAGCAAAGAATTAGATCTCACTCAATCTTAGTTTCTTCATCTACATAACAGAGTTGGACTATTAGATCACTTTTGGATCCATTATACTGTGATTCTTAGGACTAGGATTATAGAATATACTATAGGAAAAATGTACTAGGAATTCCAGAAAATGAAAATCTAATTCTTAAAGAATTTAAGCTGCATTAATATGATAATGTTGACATATATAATGTTTCATTTTCCTATATTTAACATCCTTATTCCAAGACTACAAAATATTATTTCTGTATAATCATTTTAAAAAAGGATTCTATTCTCAAACTGCTTTCCTGCTTACAGGTAAACTTTGGTACCAATCTTTGTAAAGCTTTACTTTCAAATGTTGTCTCATTATGGCATGGAGGTCACCCTGGAATCTCAAAAGTTATTTCAGCTAAAGAGTCTCTGGCATGTGCTGCCAACCTCAAAAAGCTTTGAGTACAAGTATAGCAATGAACTGTATGCGTGTTTTCCAAGGACTCAGCTTAGCTGAGTTTGGAGAAGCTCATCACCACAAGATAGCCAATATCACTAACCACTAAATGATAGATTTGGTGATTGGGAGTGGGGGGTTGGAATAACAGCATTCCCTTCTCCGATCTATTCTCTAAACAACTGCCAAAATGATATTGCTAAAGCACAAGACTTGCCATGTCATTGATCTATTCAGTAAATCCCAGTGGCTCTTATTACCTCCAAGGTCAAATACAAACTCCTCTGTTTGGCACTTAAACTTATTCATATCATTTCAACCTGTCAGGGTTGTTTAGTATACATTACTCCTCTTATTCACAATAGTTCCAACCAATCAGAGTTATTATGCACTATTCCCCTTTCCTCGCTCTGTGATCCAACAAAACTGCTGCTCCTCACACATGAAATTCCATCAGTTATATAAACACAAAACTTTTAGTTCAGAAAAAACCAGCTATTTGAATGTAAGTATTTAAAAGAAATTTTTCTTTATGTATTCATTCCTTATGACAACTAGAAGTGATTAGGGCTAAAAATTGACACCATTACACCAAAACCTGATACAAAGTCTCTTTAGCTTTTATAATTTGATCTGGTAAGGTTAAGTACCTCCAGGGCAAAATGCTCTAGACTAAAATCTTAGTCTGAAGAATTACCATATATAACACATTATACCATTTAATCTCAACTGTTGTAAAATTCTAGACTTCTTTACATTTATCTACTTCCTCAATGATCTTAGTTGGGGTATAGAAAATGCTATAGATTTCTGTTACTTGGTTCTTGGCAATAATTTACAGTAAAGTTGCACAAATTTATGTTTTGCATTTTTTCTGTTTCTGGTATACAAGAGGAAAAAACACTAAAATAAAAGTGAATTTCTTATTTTCAGTCTTTTAATGAAAAAAAATGCATTCTGGATGTCAAGAAACTATAGATTCTATTCCACACCTGACACTACTTCACCTCTTGCCTCTCTTTCTTCATCTGAATGTCTGAAGATGTTTTCATCTATCTACTTCATCATGGTGTGTACAGTAATGAGTCGATGTTCATAAACGCTTTTAAGAGCGTCAGATAAAAGGTTTTATGCACATATAAATAGGTATAATTGTCTATTAAGTCTGAATGATGATACTTTATACTTATATAGGCTTTTTTATCTAGAGTTTATATTAATCTTATTATTTATTAACTAAAAGATCCTTAGTTGACTCTTTACTGAGATACGCCAAATGTCCTTATTTAGGACAATCTAGATTTTAGCTAAATATTAACTATTTTCCACTTGGAGACTGAAAAAACTTCTTACAGAGAAGTTCTCCTATTCTAGTCTACTTAAATATAGTTATAAAATTTCTTTAACAGTTTCATGTATCTAATTATAGGTTTGTAAGACTGGCAAGTCTTTATTTTCAATAATATTTTATTTCTCCCCTAATTACATGTTAAAACAATTTTTAACATTTGGGTTTTTTTAAGTTTTGAGTTCCAAATTCTATCCCTCCCTTTCTCCCTGCCCTCCCCTCTTCCTGAGACAGTAAGCAATCTGATATAGGTTATACATGTGTAATCATGTAAAACATTTCCATATTTGTACAAGACTCCAACAACAGTAACAAAAACAAAGTGAAAAATAGTATCCTTCAATCTGTATTCAAACAACATCAGTTCTTTCTCTGGAGGTGTATAGCATGTTTCATCATGAGTCCTTTGGGATGGTCTTGGATCATTGTATTGCTGAGAATAGCCAAGTCATTCACAGTTCATCATACAATATTGTTCTCCTGGTTCTGCTCCCTTCAGTGTTTCCCTCTGAATCAGTTCATGTAAGTCATTGTAGATTTTTCTGAAATCATCCTGCTTGTTATTTCTTGTAGCACAGTAATTTCCATCACAATAATATAGCGCAGTTTGTTCAGCCATTCGCCAACTGATGGGCATCCCCTCAATTTTCAATTCTTACCCATCACAAAAAAGAGCTGCTATAAATATTTTTATGCAAATAGGTCCTTTTCCTTTTTTTCTATATCTCTTTGGGATACAGACCTAGTAGTGATATCAAAGGGTATGAACAGTTTTATAGCCCTTTGGACATAGTTCCAAATTCTTCTCTATAATAGTTTGATCAATTCACAACTCCACCTCCAGAGCATTAGTGTCCCAGTTTTCCCACATCCCCTCCAACATTTATCAATTTTCCTTTTTGTCATATTAGCCAGTCTGATAGATGTGTGACAGCATCTCAGTTGTTTTAATTTGCATTTCCCTAGTCAATAGTGATTTAGAGTACTTTTTCATGTAACTACAGATAGATTTGATTTCTTTGTCTGAAAACTGCCTGTTCATATTCGTTGGCATTTATCAGTTGGGGAATGATTTGTATGGCTGGCAACTCTTTAACCAAGCCAACCTATAGTCTACTGTGGAACTACTTTAAATATGTCTTAGTCTTCCTGCATTAACATTTTAGTTGGAAATTTTGGGAGGGGGGAGGTATAGAAGAGAAGGAACTTTTTAAAAATAATACACCACCGTAATCCATAACTTTTCTCCTTGGAAAAATAGATCCTGAGATCTTGGATTTGCTGTTAATTTGTGGGAACTGACAAGCTTGTCAGTTTATAAAAATGCATCTACCATTTGATCCAGAAATAACAGCACTAGTTCTGTATCCCAAAGAGGTCATAAAAAAGGGAAAAGCAAACACATGTACAAAAATATTTATGGCAGCTCTTTTTGTGGTGGCAAAGAATTGGAAATTGAGGGAATGCCCATCATTTGGGGAATGGCTGAACAAGTTATAGTATATGAATGAAATGGATTACTATTGTTTTATAAGAAGTGATGGGCAGGCAGATTTCAGAAGAACCTGGACTTACATGAACTGATGCTGAGTGAAGTGAACAGAACCAGGTGAACATTGTACACAGTAATGGCGACAAGGTGTAATGACCAGCTCTAGCTCTTCTCAGTAATACAATTATCTAAGACAATTCCAAAAGACTCATGATGGAGAATGCTATCCATATCCAGAGAAAGACCTATAGAGTCTGAATGCAGATCAAAGCATACTACTTTCTCCCTTTCTTTTTTCTTTCTTATGGTTTTTCCCTTTTGTTCTAATTCTTCTTTCACAACACGACTAGTGTGGAAATATGCTTAATATGATTGTACATATATAGCCTATATCAGATTGCATGGGAAGGAAAAGGAGGGGAAAAAAATTTGGAACTCAAAATATTGTGAAAGTAAATGTTGAAAATATCTTTACATGTAATTGGAAAAATAAAATACTGTTAAGTGGGAAAAAATAAAAATATCTCAGTTTATCAGTTTAAAAAATTGGTATAATCCTATCAACTTTCTTCATAGGACATTGAAATATTTATGAACTGAAAACATTTTAACCCTGTGAAAAGCAAGAAGAGTGCATTTAGTTCATATTATATGAAATTCATCAAAAGAATGCTCTCTGGAAACAATACTCACTTCTTATTTTTGTTGTATATTTATTATTGTTTATTGTTGTATGTTATTCTAATAAAAATTTGCACAGATAAGAAAGTACACATATGGCTTAGTACTTACTGATGTTTTTCTCTCATCTTTTTAAAAATGTTTTTCCTAAGCATTTAGTATCCTCTCTTCTTTCAAGATATTGAAGAATTGAGAATTGATTCTCTTAATACCCTTAAAATCGTGTCAACTTCAGCGCAGACTTCCTCTGTATATATTTGATCTTATCCATTTACCATTCCCATCTTATTATTAGTACCATTTCTATTTCCTTATGCCACACACATGGGGTTATGATGGTAGAGAACAAATGTGGTGGCTCCATTATCTTTGATGGTGGAAAAAAGTTTAGTATACAAATCTTTTCCATTGTTTATTTGTCATCTTCCTTTTCATTTTATCCTTAAATAACTTCAGGATTACCTGGCTTAATAGGGTTACTCATTAATCTTTCTGTACATTTATTTTTTCCATCTATTGTTTCTCATAGTTTTATGAGGCAATGCTGATTATAATCTTCTACATTCATTATCTTTAAGACTTTACAAATAAGTTATATTTTAAACCAGTGTTTGGTTACTCTATATCTTGATCAAGCATCTACTTGCTCAGGCAGTTTTTAGGCCTTGCAAGTGATTTATTTACATATGTAAAGTTTCCTTATAAAATGGAGATAGTCTATATTGAGATCTGTTCTTAAATTAGTTTCTCATTTTTCTGTGTCAACATTGTTTAATTATATCAGGTTGAAGGTCTCTTAATTGCATGCTGTATCTTCTCAATTGTATTCTTTTCTCTAGAGTGATATTAATTTGAATCTTTGCTCTAAGTCAAAGATCTGATTGTATAAAGATAACTAATTCAGATAAGTGATGACATTTCTTGTCTATTAGAATAAAATAAATTTAGTTTTGATATAATGTTATTCAGTGTTTCTTATGACCTCTCTCTTCATAGGCATGAGGCTTCTCTATAGTCTACAAGCATTTAACCTTTCCCTTTTCTTACTCTTAAGTCAGATTTTCCAATATTTTTGTTCTTCTCACTTTTGCACCGTCACTGAGTATTAACGTATATGTTCATTTAATTTGGAAGAATTATGAAATTCTTCATAGAATCTCCCAACTTCTTCCCAACTGCTACAATAGCTGTTCAATTATCTTCAAGATTGGGGGGAGGGGTATTTTTTCAAATGCTCATCATAAATACTATATAAACCAGTACCCCCTTGAAGTGGTTGTTTCTTCTTGCCTTTGAACGCACAGTAATACAAACTCCTTTATTTTCTCCTCTAAGGAAAATTTGTGAGTCATCCTTCTATGTAACTGCAACTTCTTTATGTCTTCTGGTTTCACATATAAAGTGGATGTCAAGATTGATACAATTTCATTCTTCCAGTAGAATATGCACTCACTGGCCAATTGGGTAAGGATTTCACATTTAGAGTACCAATACTCAAACTGATCTTTAAAGAAGCTTTAGAATCTTTAAAGATCTTTAAAGAAACTGGGTAATTCTTAGAGCCCCATTCCCACTTTCCTGCCACTGTCACACTAACTATAGTGGTAGAAAGGGTCCATACAGGACTGAGAGTCATTTTGTATTTCTCTTTGATTCATAAATTACTTTAGTTGAAAATTTACCACCAATGGAACAGTCTATGGATGGTGGGCCTTTTTGTACTTAATTTTTTTTTCAGAAAGCAGACAACGTGTTGCCAATATACTTGACGTTTTTCTAGCCTGAAGGAACCTATCAGAGCTTATGCTTCACTGACATAAGTTGTGAAAGCCAGGGTCACCTCCATATCAAAAGAGGCACAACAGAAGGACTTTGTACAGGGAACATTTGTTAAACAGGAAAAAAAATAGTGCTTCTATAAGAAAAAGTTGAAATTGAGATGTTAGCTACAAGAACCTTCCTTAGGATTCAGGTGGCTGCTGCCAAAAGACCAACTCTTTTGTTTTCTTTCAGGTGTAGTCCCCATGATTTCAGGTGTAGTTAAGCCTAAACCAGCCTAAGAAAATGTAAATGTATCATGATTTTTAAAAACACCAGAAAAGCTAAAGTCATTGATCAACCAACCCCTGGATAAATGACTGAGAGAGTTTCAGTTTAGGTCTAACATATACAGGAAAGAGTACCCATTGGATCAAAATTTTAATCTTCTTATTTTTCACTTACATAAGTTTATAGTTTGCATTTCATGTGAAGAATGGGTACTATTGATAAAATTCTGGTCCCAGTTATCATTTCTTTTTTCCCCTTTATTTGGTATTTTAATTTTCACCAATTATATGTAAACATAATTTTCAACATTCATTTTTAAAATTTTTGAGTTCAAAATTCTCTTTCTTCCTCCCAACCCCCATTGAGAAAATAAGCAATTTGATATAGGTTATACATATGTAGAAATGCAAAAATATTTCCATATTAGTCATGTTGTTAAAAAAAAATAACATGGACAAAAAAACAGCCCAAGAAAAATGAAGCAAAAAAAAGTATGCTTGTTCAGTTCTTTCTCTGGGAATGGATATAATTTTTCATCATAAGTCCTTCAGAGTTGTCTTAGATCATTATATTGCTGAGAATAGCTAAGTCATTCACAGCTGATCATTTTACAATATTGCTGTTACTGTGTATAACATTCTTCTGGCTCTGTTCACTTCACTCAGCATCAATTCATGTAAATCTTTCCAGGTTTTTCTGAAAGCATTCTGTTATCATTTCTTATAGCCCAATAGTATTCCATCACAATCATATATCACAACTTATTCAGCCATTCCCCATAGAGGGGCATACCATCAATTTCCAACCCAGTTAGCATTTCTAACTACATATATTAAGCAAATTAATCAACCCCAAAGACTGAAACAATTTGAGTTGTCTCAAAAAAAAAAAAAAAAGGTCTTTTATTCAAAACTTCCCTCTTTCCTTTTTTTCCTTGAAAAAATTACTGTTCACAGTTCTTTTGCAGTCTGTTGCTTTGTCAGCATTTCAGTGCCAAATGTTACAGTTTGTATGCATCAAGAAGAAAGTGAGAGACCAGCTGGCTGGGTATCTTTACTTTGGCAAAGGAAGCCGCATGATATTGTGGGAAAAGCACTGAATTTAGAGTTAGAAGACCTAGTTTGAAATCCCAGCCTCTCCTCTCCTACTTACAGGTGTGACCTTAAGAAAATTGATTTAGCTCTCTGGACCTCAGGTACCTCATCTATAAAATGAGGGATTTGGACTAAAGTTCCTTAAAGAACCATAATTTAGTTCTTAGCTTTACAAGCTTATGAACTTTTTACCCAGAGGTGATCAAGATATGAGGGAATCAGTTTACCCTACTCAAGTTAACAAGAAAGTGATACATAAACCAGAATAACAATTTATTTATTGACACTGAGAAATAAGACTTCCAAATGGATTTAAGTGGTTGTATCACCTGTTTACAGAAGAAGGAATTAAGTCAATTTGGGAAATAAAATTAGTATCGAATGGTAATTTGGTTAGCATGAGGACAGAGCAAAAGAAGTGGATCACCTTAAGAGGCAGTCAATCAATCAATCAAAAACTTTGATAAGCATTTAAGTAGTAGAGTCAATAAAGCAACAGGCCTGGAGTCAGGAAGACTCATTTTCATGAATTCAGATCTGGCTTCTCTTACACATAGTAGCTGTGTGACCCTGGGCAAGTCACTTAACCCACTTGCCTCAGTTTCCTCATCTGTAAAATGAGCTGGAGAAGTAAATGGCAAACACTCCAGTAATTTTGCCAGGAAAACTCCAAATGGGGTCACAAAGAGTCCATCACAACTGAAAAATGACAAACGACAGCATGTGCCAGGAACTGTGTTAGGCATTGGGGATACAAAGACAAATGAAAAATAGTTCCTACCCCCTCAAGGAGCTCACATTCTCATGGAGAAGACAACATACACATATATAGCTGTATACAAAATGTGTGCAAGGTAAACTTGGAAAGGAAAACACTAACATGTCTGGGAACCAGGAAAGAGATACTTGAGCTGAGCCTTGAAGGAAAACCAGAATTTCATAGAGGCAGAGAGGTGAGGACAGCA
Source organism: Notamacropus eugenii (assembly GCF_028372415.1). Lineage (NCBI taxonomy): Eukaryota > Metazoa > Chordata > Mammalia > Diprotodontia > Macropodidae > Notamacropus > Notamacropus eugenii. Next base: position 191,107,160 of record NC_092873.1, on the reverse strand, counting down.
TTCCAGTCATGGGGTATAACCAATACAAAGGCAAGGAGATGAGAGATGGAGTGACATGTAAGGAGCAGCAAAAAGGCCAGTATGACTAGACTGTAGAGTGTATTGAGGGAGTGCTATGTAATAGGATGACAATCAGGCTATGATAATCTGTAGAACCCTTCCTTAATAGAGTGACATACCTTTTCTCTAGAATACTAGATTACAGATTTTGAGAGCTGGAATGATCCTTGATCATCTACAGCTCCTTTATTTTACAGAAAGGGAAACTGAGGTCCAAAGAAATTTGAGTGACTTGTCTAATGCAGAGTGGGTCACTCATGTGAACTCAAGCTCAAATCCTAGCTTTGTCACTTACTGTTTGATGTTGGGTAAATCATGTAATCTCTCTGGACCTCAGTTTCTTATTTCATCAAATGAGAGAGGTTTTAATATTTCTAAATCTATGGTCCCCTGAACGGCACTAGATAACACTAAACAGTTCTTACTATTGGGTACTTCACTTTCTAGACTCCATGCAGACACCCTCCACACATGGACTACTATTATGACGTTTCCATTTTATATGTATTTTACTTTAGCTTCTTCTAGTTCTTTTTCACAACTCTGAGGTTTCACCTCAGATGGGATGGGAATAGTTAGTGTTGGAGGGGATTAGGAAAGGACAGGAACACTAATATATGTTACATCATTTCCTCTGATAAAATTGTTTCATTTTCTGATGCTGAACCATTTGACAGTGCCAGAGACTTGGGTGGCAAGACCTTTCTCTTCTAGATCTTCAACAGATGTGGCTGTAGTGCCTGTGGGGTCAGATACCAGACTACATCTCTCTTTGTAGGGAGGTTGCTTCCCAGGATGATGGCTGAGATCACTGGACTGGAAAGGTTGTTATTTCCAAAACTCGTGAACTCAGGATCCTGGGCTGTCTCCATTAGGGTCTGAGGAAAGATGGTGACCAAGGTGATAGTAGTATTGTGACTTTTCTGGCACATGCTGACTCCTATCTCTCCCTCAGGGTGCTTTGCTTCTTTAGCTAAGCTAGCTTGCCTGCCTGTTGGGGGGTGGGGGGTTACTTGGCAGTTGGTGGGTATGGTTGGCTTATTCTCCACAGAAACTGCTTGTCCAGATGATGGTACAGATATGGAAGAGAGTATGCTACTATTCCCAGAGTTCTTGTGCCTATCTGTTAGTAGCAGTTGGTCCCCAGCTGTTGCTGGTAATAGGAGGAAAGTGGGCCCTGTCTCTACAATGTTTGCTTCCCTTAATGATTTTTGGATGATGGGGAAAGGAGAATGGAACCAGGGCTGGTGATTTTTGAGACATTGCTATCTCCAAAGCTCTTGGGGTCAGGGTCTTATTGTGTTTTTGTCAAGTTCTGAGGGGACGTGGTGGTCAAGGACAGTAGTGAGTGGTTTAATTGAGTAGCACATGCTGCCTCCTATCTTTCCCTCAGAGTGCCTTGCTTCCTTAGCTAAGCTGGTTTGCCACTACCCTTGGAGTAGAAGTAGACTGGCAGTTGGCAGTTGGTAGACTGTTTTCTTTTTCATAGAAAAACTGTTTGCCTAGCTGATGGCTGTGGGGGCTGGGCTGGAAGCAGGACCAGTGGTTTTTGATTTTCTATACATTCTTATGACCTTCAGTTCCAGAGCATGATATTGTCTAAATTCCTATCCAGATACTTAGGTTCATTCTTTGGATCCTGTATTCTCCTGCACCTTGTTTATAATGAATACCTCAGAAAGCAGATGTGGGTGGTGGAGTGGAGACAAGCATTCATTAAATACCTACTGTGTGCCAGTTCACTGCCCTAAGGACTTTAGAAATATTAGCTCATTTGATTCTCAAAAGTGTAACTACTTACAAAAATAGAGCTCGTATCCTCAGACCCATCATGAAAACAAAATTTATATTTGCCAACTTCTTTTCATTATTAAGAATCAAGTCACTTTCTAGAATCAGCCCATGGTTATATTTTTTCACATTTTCTTATTCTTCATACAATTCCATTAATTCTTCATAAAAATCTTAAAGTTCAAAGAACATCAGATGTCATCTAATCCAGCCTCAGACCCAAAACACTAATTCCTTTCATATTAACCCCGAGAGGTAGCCTCCTTTTCAACGGAGATAATATCTAGGTAACCAATTCCATTGTTGGGGATCCCAGCTTGTTAGAAAAAAAAAGGTTTAGGGTTTGTTTGTTTTTCTCATATTAAACTAAAATCTGATTTCTTGTAGCTTTCACAGTTGGTTACTAATTCTGTCTTCTGGAGCACTACTGAACAAGATAATTTCTTCATATTTTTTTAAGACAACTAGCTAAAATGTTCCACCTTTTTTGCTATTCCTATCTAAATGTTACTGGTTTCTCCAGCATTTTCAAATGAGATGATGTTCAGATTCCTCACATTCATATGAACCCTTCTCTGGACATATTAGTCTGTCAATTCTCACTTAAAATAAATCATTTCTAAAATATACAGAGAATTGAGTCAAATGTATAAGAATGCAAGTCATTCCCCAATTGATAAATGGTCAAAGGATATGAATAGGCAGTTTTCAGAGGAAGAAATTAAAACTATCTATAGTCATATGAAAAAATGCTCTAAATCACTATTGATTAGAGAGATGCAAATCAAAACAACTCTGAGATACCACATCAGTTTGGCTAACATGACAGAACAGGGAGATAATAAATGTTGGAGAAGATGTGGAAGAGTTGGAACACTAATTCATTGTTGGTGGAGCTGTGAGCTGATCTAATCATTCTGAAGAGCAATTTGGAACTATGCCAAAAGAGCTACAAAAATGTGCATACCCTTTGACCCAGAAATATTGTTTCTAGGATTATATCCCCAAGAGATCATAAAAATGGGAAAGGGTCCCACATGTACAAAAATATTTATAGCAGCACTCTTTGTGGTGGCCAAAAATTGGAAATCAAGGGGATGGCCATCAGCTGGGGAATGGCTGAATAAATTGTAGTATATGAATGTTAATGGAATACTATTGTGCTATAAGAAATGATGAACAGGAAGGCTTCAGAGAGGCCTGGAAAGACTTATAGGAACTGAAGCTGAGTGAAAGGAGCAGAACCAGGAGAACTTTGTACACAGCAACAACCACAGTGTGTGAGAAATTTTTCTGGTAAACTTACAACTTCATTGCAATGCAAGAGCTTAAAAAATTCCCAATGGTCTCCTAAGGCAAAATGCCTTCCATGTCCAGAGAAAGAACTATGGAATTCGATAACAGAATGCAGCAGATCATTTTCTTTTGTATTACGTTGTGGTTTGTTTTATGATTTCTCCCATTCATTTTAATTCTTCTATGCAACATGACTAAGGTGAAAATGTATTTAATAGGAATGTATGTGTAGAGCTTATATAAAATTGTATGCCGTCTTAGGAAGGGAGGGGGGAGGGAGAGGGGAGAGAGGAGGGAAAGGGGAAGGGAGGGGAAAAATTCTAAGTTATATGGAAGTGATTGTAGAACACCGAAAACAAATAAAATTTTAAAAAAATATGCAGAATTTAACACAGTAAGTGGCAACACTCCTTGTCATTCTTGAGAAGATAATCTAGAGCTTTATTTCCTAAACAAAATACTATAAGATTTATTAAACATGAAAAGAGTATTGACCTGAGAATCAGAAGATCTGGGTTCTAATCTCTGTTTTGTCAGTAACTATAATGGCAAGCAAAGTAGGATCTTTTGTTGTTTTTGTTTTAGACAATCAAGTACCTCTGATTGAATCTTGCTTTTGATTAATCAAGAGTCTTTTACAAGAAACAGAGTGTGTGTGTGTGTGTGTCTGTGTGTGTCTGTGTCTGTGTATATATAGTAGAGAGAGTTTTAACCAATCAGACATGTTCAAGTGGGCTCTAACCAATCAGATGATGACTAGAATTCTATATAAAGAGAGCCAGAGCTGAGAGAAGCAGATGTGAAGAGAGCCAGCTTTGAGAAGAAGAGAGCTGAGAGGAAGAATTCTGAGAGCTGGGAGGAAGCCCTGTCTGTTGATCTGTGTTGATTTCTCAGACAGAAGTCCTGTCTGTGGATCTTTATGAATGAATTGAGATAATGGTGTTGGCAGTGTGTTAATATTGTTGTTGCCCTGCTGAACTTTGTTTTCTCAGAAACAGAAGCTACAGAGTTGAGCAGCCCCCATGAGCTGAGACATGGAGCAGGAGCAGCTGACTACATGTGAATCCAGGCAGGATTCAGGAGTGGTAAGCCCACAGAGAGAGAGCCATGAGATTTGGAAGTCCACTCTGATTTAGGATGAAAGGGGACTTTACTTGGACACTTGATATTAGGAAGATTGTTCTTACAGTTTCCTAGGGGTGGATGATGCGGTACTTTGAAAAAGAATTTTACTAGATATTTGATATTGCTTGAATGATATGTTTTACATTGCTATTGTTATGAGATATGTACTGATTGAATGATGTTAGTTTTATTTAAGGACGTTGCTATGAATGTCATGCTTTACTTTCTTGAACAATGCTTAGTTTGTGGTTGAATAAATAGCAAGTTCATTATACTATGCGATTAGACCCTTGAAATCTTTCACAGCAGCAATTCTCAGGTGTACCGCCTGTGATTGGCTTTACATTAACTTACTATGACAAAGTGAGAAGAGACAAACAAAAAGGGAGAGGAAGAGATCTAAAGTGGGGAGAAAATGAATTGTAGTTGGTATGACATTATTTGTCAGTTAAAATGTGAAAATGACTGTATTATAAAGGCTTGAAAAAAAACCCAGAAATTTTGCCCTAAAATAGTCGAGGCAGAATGAGAACAGGGCATGTGGTTCCAGGACATGCTAATGGAAAGAAAGGGCAACTAGCTGGTGCAATGCTGAGTCTGGAGTCAAGAAGACTCTTCTTTGTGAGTTCAAATCTAGCCTCAGACACTTATTAGGTATATGACCCTTAGCAAGTTACTTAACTCCGTTTGACTCCAGTTTCCTCATCTGTAAAATGAATTGAAGAAGAAAATGGCAAACTATTCCAATATCTTTGCCAGGAAAACCCAGTCAAAGAGTTATGACTGACTGTAATGTCTGAACAACAGCAACAATGGAAGGAAAGGAAAATCTAAAACCAAACTTTGCTAATCATTACTTTGCAGATGGTTGATTCTGATGTTCTCATCTGGAGAGGACTGACACGTTTGGTCCCTTATTTTTAGGAGAATGACTTTTAAAGTGCCTTTATTTAGTGAATAAGTAAAGCCAAATCACAATATCATTCATTTACAATTGTAAGAGACCTTAGAGGTCATCTATTCCATTCCCCCTCATTATATAGATGAGGAAACTGAGGCCAGGAGAGGATAGATGATACTCAAGGAATATAACAGATAGCAGAAGAGACAAGATTTGAATCCAAGTCCTCAGACACCAAATCTAAGGCTTTTTCCCCTGCATCATGCTGGGAGTTATAAGAATATATTCTGCAAGACAAACTAATAAAAATATGAACCATTCCCCAAATGATAAATGGTCAAAGGATATGAATGGGGTTTTCAGAGGAAGAAATCAAAACTATCAACAGTCCTATTAAAAATGTTCTAAATCATTAATAGAGAAATGGAAATTAAAACAACTCTGAGGTACCACCTCACGCCCATCAGATTGGTTAAGATGTCAAAAAGGAAAATTACAAATGTCAAAGGGGATTTGGGAAAATAGGTACAGTGATGCACTGCTGGTAGAGCTGGAAACTAGTCCAACCATTCTGGAGAGATATTTGGAACTATGCCGAAAGGGTTATAAAATTGTGCATACCCTTTGACCCAGAAATACCTCTATTAGGTCTGTATCCCAAGAAGATCAAAGAAAAGGGAAAAAGACTCATATATACAAAAATATTTATGGCAGTTCTTTTTGTGGTGGCAAAAATTTGGAAAATGAGGGGATACCCCTCAATTCGAGAATGACTGAACAAGTTATGATATATGAATGTGATGGAATACTTTTGTACTGAAAAGAAATGATGACAGATAATTTCAGAAAAAACTAGGAAAACTTATCTGAATTGATGAAAAGTGAAGTGAACAGAAGCAGGAGAATAATCTATGAAGCAATCACAATAGTGTAAAGCTAACCGACTACTGATAACTGATCAATACAGTAATTCAGTACAGCTTCAAAGGACTCATGATGTAAAATGTTAGCCACCTCTAGAAGGAAAACTTATGGTCTCAGAGTGTAGATTGAAGCATATTTGTATTTCCTTTTTTTATTTTCCTTGCTTTTTTATCATGGCTAATGCAGAAATATATTTTACATGACTTCATATATAATGAGTATCATATTTCTTGACTTCTCAATGAGTAGTAGAGTGGGAGAGGGGGAGGGAGAGAACTTGGAACTGAAAATAAAAATTTTTAAAGATCAACTATTTTAAAAAAAGAATGTATTCTCCTTTAGTTATAAGACAATATTAAGTCTGTAAAATGAAAGCAGTAGGAAGAATGGAGATTTTTAGAGTCTGAAAATGTCTTACAAGTGTCCAGTCCAACTCCATCATCTAAAGATATAGGAACTGTGAAACAACTTGCCCAAGGTCACCTGGCTAGTTTGTGACAGAATCAAGGCTGGAACTTGGGCTTCCTGACTCCTGCCTCAGTGCTCATTCAATTCTATATTCCAAGGCTTCTGAACATATGAAGCAGAGTGGATAGATTGCTTCTTGGGATCCAGCTTCTGATATTTATAAGACTGTGTGCCTTTAGGGAAGCCAGCAAGTGACTTAATCTTTCTAAGCCTCAATTTGCTCATCCATGAAATGAATATATTGCACTAGGTATCTTCCAGCTTCCCTTCCACCTCTATATCTCTGATCCTATGAAGGTCTTTAGTTTGAAGTGTTATTTTGGGGTTGGAACTCCCCCTTATCACTTACAAGTAATCTCTTGAGCACATAAGAAACATTCAATAAATACTTGCTGATGGATTGATTCTAACCATCTGTTGTAGAGAGGATTCTATTACAGGCTGATTTCCTAACTGGGAAGATATTATCATCCTCATTTCACCAGCAAGAAGCACTGTCAACTGTCTTACATAATAGATGAGCATAGGGTTATGTCTAAATGAGGAAATAACAATATTAAAGCTTTCTAAGTGCACAGATAAAGTTTCCCCTATATTGGAACATCCTGCTCAGAAGTCCACATTGCCAGAAGCCTTTTCCTTTGTCCCTGAAATATTATTTAAAAAGAATAGATTAGAATTATTTTTTAGAAATGAAAAGATGTGTGCATTTCACTTTCATGTTGTTGAGAGCTTTCAACATATGCTCATCTTCATCTGTAAAATTGAAAGCAATTGATCCATAGTAGTAAAGTAAAAGGAGGGGCTTAGCTGATAGGATGTGGAAGTCAGGAAGTCCTGGAGTCAGGAAGTCTCATTTTCATGAGCTCAAATATGGTCTCAGAAACTTACTAGCTGTGTGACCTTAGGCAAGTCATTTAACTCTGTTTGTCTCAGTTCCTCATCTATAAAATGAGCTGGAGAAGGAAATGGCAAAACTCCAGTATCTCTGTCAAGAGGAACCCAAATAGAGTCACAAAGAGTCAGACATGACTGAAATAACTAAACAAAAGCAAAGTAAAGACTTTAAGCTGTTGTGATACAGTGTATGGGGAGCTAAAACACCTGAGTTTCTTATCCTGGCTCTACTACTAATTAACTGCGTAACCTTGGACAAGTCACTTCACCATTTTGGGCTTCTGTTTCCTCACCTAGAAATATGACAGTTATCTCTAAGGTCCCTTCGAAGACTCATGTTCCAGGATTCTACGTTATTTTTTCAGTTGTGAGGCTTTATTTGTGCCAAACCATCTTAAATTCTTATATTCCCCCTTGAGACCAAGGGGATGTGCAATGGATCTTACAGAGAGGGATAAATGTTAACCCAGTGTCTATGAAACAGCTTTGTCCTCTGAAGAAAATCAGCATCAGAGTCTGACCAATTGCACTATATGGCCTAGTCTAATCTGAAAATAAATTCCAGTTTGTATGGAATTTTATTCATATTTCCTAGTGTTTTGAAGGCTGCATTTTCTGAAAGTAGATCAAAAGTATTTTCAGAGACACTGATGCATGAACTACTAAAAAAAAAAAAACACACAAAAACAACCCATACTCCCCCATATTTGCAAGGATTAAAGACAAGAGAAGTGAACTTTGGTCTCTATTTGAGTGCAGTATTCTGAGCTAGCTCTTTGAAATGGTAGGTGACACTGAAAAATATCTTCAGTCATTCAACAAACATTTATCCAGTACCTCCTTTGTGCATATTTGTCCTGTGTTGAGTGTTACACATAGAGAAACAGGATAGTGGGGGAAAAGAGTATTATTCACTCTGGAGTAACTGGGCCTGAGTGTGAATCATAATTCTGCCATTTGCTACCAGTGTGACACCAGGGAATTTACTCACCTCTGAGCTTCAATTTCTTGATCTGCAAAATAAAGATGTTTAGATGTCAGCTTCTCTGGGCTTCAGTTTTCTCATCTTAAATGAAGGGGGCAGACTAACCTCTAACATCCCTTCCATCTCTACATCTTTGATCCTACAATAATAATGACCACCTCCAAACTCTATGGTTCCTAATTAGAAGTAATACTGTATATGAAAATAGCAATTATGTCCATAGTGCCAGAAAATTTCCCTTTTAAAAAGGAGGGAGAAAGAAAACCAAGATGACTACCCTCAAACTAGTTTGCTTTTATTTGTAGAGAATATAGGTTTTGGAAACCTTGAAGTACCCTCAGGTAAATTATTTCAATACTAATGCTTATTACCACTGAAAAACAGTTGTAATCATAACAAGGATATGGTCCCATGAATACTTTGAATGTTAAATGTTGCCTCCCTACTGACTGAGCAAACGGATAAATTCTTCTGAACCTTGGTTTTTGTCCATATGTCAATCTGAGATTTCAGCCTTGACTTAACCAGTGGTAAGGAGTCTGCTAATCAAAATGAAAGGTTTTTTAAAATCCCTCTTTATTGCACTTGCCTAGTTATTGATCATTTTATGATGGACAGAGCTGATGGAGTTCAGAGGATCATAGATTTCAGAACCAGAAGAGACCCAAGAGACCACCTTGTTCAAGGATTCTTAACCTGGGATCTATAAATTCATTTATTACTTAATGATTTGATAACTGTTTCAATATAATTGCTTTCCTTTGTAATGCTATGTATCTTATTTTGTAAATTTAAAACCATTATCCTGAGGAGTCCATAGATTTTACCAGACTGCCAGAGGGGTCCACTACATATAAAGTCTTAAAAAACCCTGCTTTAGTTCATTTTACAGAAGAAGAAACGGGGGAAATCTAGAAAGTTAAAAAGGACTTGCTGAAGGTAACACAGTAAAAAAAAAAAAATGTATCTGAACCCAGGTTCGGATTCAACCAAATTCTCTGATATCAAATATGGTGCTTAGATTTGTTGTGATTATTTTTGGCCTCTTGGGACACAAAAGGTAATGAATTTAACTATAAATTAGCTGTTTAATAGCTACCACTGCTGAATAAGCAGAAAACAGGATGTGGGGTTGGAGGGGGGGGAGTGCCATGTGACCATAGCTAAGTAAGCACCGGAGTATATAGTTATAATTTAACTAGTGGCTCTCATTTGTGATGACAACATTCTCCACAGAAAGGGAATGTTTGTTCAACACCATTATCTATTTTTTCCCCAGAGGGATTTTGAAGTACCTTGCAATTGGGAATTTGCATCCATTATGACAATGCAGCCATGTTTCACGGTGACAATCTTCACGTAAAGAGTAAATTGTATCCAGATGTGGACATCTAGTGATATTATTACAGTATTCCATTTAACCACAATGAGATTAAGTTGCCTCAGGTCACACAGAGAAGTATAGGACCGGGATTGGAATTCTGAGTACAAGATTTCTAGTCTTAACCTAGAGATGGATTCCTGGTTTAGATCTGAAACTTCGGGATAATTCCCTAAAGCACCCCCCCACCGCCACCCCATCGTTTTTAGATCAAGCTACAGCTCTCCAGACATGGTTCTTTTGTTTCTATAGTATCCTCAATATTCTTGCTTCCTCTTAACTTTCTCCTGTCCTGCTCCAGACCCTGTGACTCCCCCACCCCCACCTCAGTGACTCTAGTTTCTATTTCCTCATCTTTGTGCAGTCAGTCACATCTGCTCCTGCCTCCCGTAGGAGCCCTAGTGAAGTCTTAGCCCCCCCCCCCCCCGCACCTGCTTTTAGAAACAAGCTTGTTCCCCTGAGTGACATTACCTTTTTGCTTCTTGGTTAAGGAGCTTGCCCTTGGCAGTGTGTGAGTGAATTAGGTGTTCTTGGCTCTGACTTCCAGAATGATCGATCTCTGTGACTTAGCTACATTGTGAAAAAGTGATTTTATTTGCTCATGGTATAGGCTGCACTACTCCCCTCCCCCACTGCTTCTGGCAGGAAATATTTACCATTGAGGTCATACGCTAGCCGTTACTAGCTTTTTTTGTTCTTGTTTTTTCTTGGAAACCAAGAAGAGATGAACCAAGCAACTCCAACAACCAGAGCAGAATTTGGAAACCAAGGGAACATATACACCCAGTTGAATATCAGAAGAGAATTCTAAAGGCATCTCAGTTTCAGAAAAAGAAATAGGCCTAGTTTAAAAGCATCTAAAAACACACCCAGCAAGCTGTCCATCAGTCTCAAAGACAGTGAAAGAAAGCAATCAAAATTTCCAGATTGCTCAGATTTTCCAGATCTTTTCAAGGATTAACTTTAAATCTGCCGTGCCCACAGATGACTTCTGAAGAGCAAAGCATGGGTGGCAACCTACCATGAAAGGAGAAGTCTCAAAACGTGACAAATGCAAGAGCAAGAAAAATAGAAAATCTTTGTTATAAGAAAGGGTTGGATTTCTGGGGTGGGGTTGGGGAGTGGAGTGCATATATCCAGAAATTAAACTAAAAGGCATCAGAAACAAAAAGGAAAATCAAAATGGAAACTCAAAATATCTCTGTTGGTATAAATATTCAAATAGTCCCAGAAAACATTCAAAGCTGAGCTCATTTGTATGAAAGTTTTCTTGAGTCTCCCACATCTGTAGTGATCTCTCTTCCCCAGCCAAAACAAATTAACTTCTGTTTCCTTTATATATACTTATATTTGTACAAGTCCTTTCCCTGATAGAGTATAAGTTCTTTAAGGGAAAGAAATGTTTGTTTCACATTTGTCTTTGGTTTTGACACTTTGGTTTGGTATCTGCTTTAATATTACTACAGGTAGGTAATCTGCTACAGGTAGCAGGGCACAATTTGGAACTTGGAGTCAAAAGATCTGGGTTTATATCCTGGTTCTGATACTTCCTAGTACTGGGAGTAGAGAAGGCAAGTTATAGATCTAGAATTGGAGGGAACCTCAGAGGCCATTTAATTACAGATGTGGAAACTGAGGCCCAAGTAGTCTAAGTTACTTAAGTAAGTTAAATCAGAGGTAGAATTTGAACTCATTCTCTGACTATGGAACATGTCCTCTTTCCTCCTCATCACACATAAACTCTCATAGTCTCTGTTTCTAGTATGTATAAAATGGAATCCTCACTCTGCTTCACAATGGTGTTGTGAGGAAAATGCTGCATAAACTTTAACAGAGCAGAGAAATGTGAATTTTTATTAAAATGATCAATTTATAGCAGTATTTTGCTATAGAAAGAGAACTGGATTTTGAGTCAGGAGACCCTTGAGTCCCTGCCTGGCCAATTAATTAGTTGCATGACTTTAAGCAAGTCACTTCTCCCCTCTCTAAATATTAGCCCATCTTCAATAAAAGGGGATGATAATACCTGCATTAGTACTTTACGGGGTTGTTTTTAGGATTAAATGAGATCATGTAGGGAAAGTATGTAGACTTTAAAGTTCTATGTGAAAGGCAGTCGTCACTAACTTTAAATTTTAAGGCAAATTTAGAGACTGTTGCAGCTGGAAGAGATCTCAGGAAGTTTTCAGTTTAATCTCAATGATGAGGAAACTGAGGCCCCAAAAGGTTACATGATCTGCCCAAGGTCGCACAGTTAATACATTTTAGCATCTGGATTGAAAGCTGGTCTGAATAAGAGTAACAGGTAGCATGAGGAGTATATGAAATAAAGGATGGGACAGCTGTGTTTTTGTCTAGGGGTGGGGTAGATTTTGAGCATTATAGGCTAATAACGGTGGTATGAATATAGTGTAACTTTGAGTGAGTGATTCTATTAGCTACAGGAAAGAAATCCCTCAAGTTTATGAGCCTCAGGTGGTCCTTTTTTTAAAAACACTGTCTAGCCTTCCTTCTACCATACTCTTGGTCTCCCCATTTACTTGCCAGATTCTGCTAGGGGGATACAAAACTCCCTGAGTAATCACAACTCTGCACAGAAAGAGAGGGTTGGTAGTTGTGCCTCTGGTTAGTATGTCCAGAAAAAGGGATGGAGTTTTGTTTATTTTATTATTTTTAAAAATTAAACTGCTACTTCTCCTTAAACATGACACCTGATCCACTCCATCTATCCAACTAGGATAACAAAAACAAACATCTCCATCTGGGATTTGTGGTAATACTGCATAATCCAGAGCTAGGTAACTTTTAAAGCAGATCAAAGTCACCCTAGCAAAACAACAGAATTGCAGTTGCTGAGCAAAAAAGGAGACTTATTCAACTAAATTGGAACAGGATAATTCTTAGGCCATCTTGGATTTAATTTGACCAAGAGTTATTACAGGTAGCTTATTGCAAGTCTGGAGGTTGCTTTGTTTTGTTTGTTTTTTTAAATGAGTTTTTATTGACATCTTTTTTTAATGTCACCATAGTTTCTCCCTACTATCCCTCCTTCTCCTAAAGAGCTGTCTCACATAATAAATAATATTTTTAGAAACAAAAGAAGAAAAATAATTGAAAAAAATCAGCATAACTGACCAATATATTTTTAAAAGTCTGAACATCAGGGACTTCCTTACCTCTGCAAAGCCTGCAGGATACTTTGAAGAGAGATGTGTTCCAAGGTAGAGTAGAAGAATCCTGGATTTGGAGTCAAAGACCTTAGGTACAATTAATTCCCAGCTCTGCTACGAATACTACATGCCCCATAGCAGTCACTCTAATATCTAGGTTAAATGAAGGGCTTGGATTAGATCAGTGGTGCTTAACCTAATGTCCATGGATCACAAAAGGGTCTGAGAAAATGGATGGGGAAAAAAATTACATTTTTTATTTAAATATAATTGCTTCATTTGTAATCTTATATATTTTATTTTATGCACCTAAAAACATTTTCATGAAAAGGGTCCATTTGCTTTACCAGAATATTAAAGGGCTCTGTAATGAAACAAATATATATTATATACCCATAGTTTAAATAATGCATTACTTAGGAAATTGGATTCATTTCCAGCAGGGATTTTCAGATAAATCTTGACCAATAATCTTAAAAATTTTATTCTGAGAAGTGGTTCAGAGGCTTTAGCTGACTGCCAAAGGGGTCAGTGATGCAAAACAGATATTTTGGATTAAATAATACCTTCCAGACAATAGTATGCTGGAGACAACTCATATTACTAACAGAATCAAATGTCAGATTTTCAGTGTGGGCAAATTCTAAAAATCTAGGCTTCAATTTATTGTTTTGTTGATTGCCTAGGTTTAAGAAAGTAAAGGAAAAGAAGTTAATGCAGATTAAACTTTAAAGTATGTCGTGTACTTTTCCCCACTACTTTTTTATACCCTAGACCAGTTCCCTCCAACATACTCCTCACTGGACTTCCAACTTTGGAGGGGCTAGAGATGTGGTGGAGTGGGGCATCACCAGCTTGCCCAGAAGGAAGGCAGGGTGAAAGAACTCTGGACTCAGAGACAGGAAAGTCTGGGTCTAATCCCCATTTAGTCATTGACTAGCTAAAGAACTTTGGACAAGCACTTCTCAGATTGTTACCTCATTTATAAAATAGAGGCATTGTTCTACATGATTCTGAGGATCTTTTCAGCTTGTTGTAACATTATGTGGTTCTGGGACTCCATAATCAGGTCTCCTAAGCAGAGTAGAGAAGTTGTACCCAGGACTCTGCATGCACTAGCTCAGTATACTTTCAGGGAAAAATGGTTATGGAAATGAAATACATTGAAATAAATAGATTTCCTGGACCATTTCATTCCTGCCTGGTTGTGGAAGGAATATTAACATCCTTCTTTCTGAACCCATTGATAACTACTACATATTCATCAGGGGACCCCTCAAGAATATGTAATTAGTTTTCTGATCACTGCACTTCAGTGTGCCCTACCTACTAAGAATTTATCTTATGCTCACCGGAACCAGAATTACACTCTCAAACCTCCCAATGGCTATTATTAAATACTACACATAAGAAAACACCTCTGGTGCATACAAGAGGCAAGAAGACAGAGGGAACTGGCAGAAGGGCTGGGTGTTTGTCCAAAAGAAATGAGTCAATTTTATCAGAAGCAATAGATTATTTTCTCCTTTCCTTGTCCTTTCCCATTTTGCACATGTGATAATCATCAGCTAGAAATTCAGGCAGTCTTATGTCGACAATCCTAGATAACAAAGACTTCACCAATCATCCAATCCTAAGAAGGTTTCTCTTCTAGCTGAGGAAAGAAAGCAGCACCTAGGACTACCCACAATCATGAAGGTGCTTCCTTTTTATTAATCATTGGTCAAGATTTTTCTGAAAATCCTTGCTGGACGTCCACCCAGCCTCCTAATGTCTTGTTTATGTCTGACTCTTGCAGTAATTTGTTCTGTCTTTTCAATTTCCGTGGTTTTACTAAACTCAGACTCTTGGCTGACGATCCTGGCACAAAAACAAAGAGCTGGAGGGAGGCTAATACTTAAGCCTGGCAGGACCCCTTCAGATGAAAACTGAAGAATTTAAGTGGTCTGCTTTCTTCCAAGTGCCTCAAAAGCATTTTCTTTTCAACATTCCTTCCTTCCTTCCTTTCTTCCTTTCTTCCTTTCTTTCTTTCTTCCTTCCTTCCTTCCAAAAGCAAATTTTAAGTCCTACTATGGTAAAGGCATTATGCTAGTCACTCAGGAAGATATAAAAAGATAACCCCTGATTGCTGTTTGCAAGAAACTTATACTCTGGTCCAGGGGTTCTTGACCTTTTTAAGTCATGGACTCCTTTGGCAGTCTGGTGAAACCTATGGACCTCTTCTCAGAATTAAGTGTGTTACCTTGTAATGGTAATTTAAAGAATGTAATGGTAATTTAAATAGGAAGATCTTTCCCATCCATTAATAGACCCATATGATCTTCCTGAGTCACATGGAAGTCTGAGTCACATGGAGCCTGTGGTAGGAGGAGCTTACTGACCAGGTAGAACAGGAAGAGGTAGAGCAGGAAAGGTGGAACACGAAGGGGTGGAACAGGAAGAGGCAGAGCTGAGAGGCAATTGGTCAGAGCAATCAGAACTGAGGGAGAGGGGAAGCAGGCAGCTGGTTAGTGTGAGTGAGAGAGCTTGTTTGTGATTTGTTTAAGGGAGCTGGTTTGTGGGAAGGCCCTAGCAGGGGAAAGGCTATATAGATTTTTTTTCCACTATGGTAGATTTGGCTTTCTGGTGTTGGGATTTAGCTTTCTGGTATCTGAATAAATGTTTTGGTACTGTCTTCCATGAGAGAGACTGTTGTATTTCATGATTCAGAATCATGCAGCAGCATATTCATGGCTGCCATAGACTACATGCTACATACAATGCTACATACCTACATTCATAATTGAAAGAAATGTACATTTTCAGTTAGAGGCTAATGAAAATAAAGATGTATTTTTTCCCCATCCAAGTTCAGGGATTCCTTGAAATCTATCCATAGACCACTTTTGGGATCTGTGAACCTTAGATTAAGAACTCTTTGTCTAGTCCTTAGTTCAGTACTCTAGGAATGGCATATGGCTATTCCTTCCTCTGATGAGAAGAGACTGAACCTTAGGGGATATACATACATACATTCACATGCACACACAAACACACACATGCATTTATGGAATATACCCAATATAGGAAACTACCAATGAAGATGTTCCCTCTACTAATGCATGGGGGGCAGGGGGTGTTCAATTTTCTTTGCAATTTATAGTCTAAGAAAGTTGTCTGGGTCACCTAAGGGTTAAGTAACTTGCCTAGCTTCACACAACATTGGAGGTAAGGAGGCAGGATTTCCTGAATGGGAGGTCATTTCTCTACCCACTAACCCATAATGCCCTTTCCACTGACTCAGTGTTAACACTAGTGTCACAGATAAATGCCCCTTCTATGCCCTACTAGATGGTCTTCATCATGTAATGACCAGCCTCTGGTAATGAGCCTCTCCAGACTTAGCTAGGTTGATCTTGGAATAGCATGTATACAATCTCTTTTGGAAGGCCACTATACTAAGCCTTTACAGCTTGGCAGACCCTGTGTTCTGTTGGCATAGACTTTAAGAACCCAGGGTCATCGCCATGTCACAGTGAGACAGTAGGGTTGGATTTTAGTAGAAATTACAATCTAGTGGAGATGAAAAGATTGATACTTTGCTCTGAAAAAAAAAGCTATAATAGATGAAAATAAAAATAAATGTAAAATATTCTAAACTAAATTCAACAAATATATTCTACGTACCCAAACGAAGCCTTTCCTGATATCCTATCTGCTAGTGTTCTTCCTTTCTCTGTCTGTCTCTATCTGTCTCTCTTTCTCTGCCTCTGTCTTTCTCTTTTCACCCTGTCCATTCACAAAACTGTTTTGCTTCTGACTATTGCCTTGCCCAATCCACTTTCCCTTCTATCAGACCTCATTTCTCTTAACCTTTTCCCCTCTTGTTTTTTTTTTTTTTTGGGTAGGGTAAGAGAGCTTCTATACCCAACTAAGTGTGTATGTTATTCCTTCTTTGAGCCAATTCTTATGAGAATAGCTCCCCATCTTTCTCTATACTCTAAAAACTTTTTAGTGCCTCTTTTGTATGAGATAACTTACCCCATTCTACCTCTCTCTTCCCCATTCTCCCAGTGAAGTCCTCTTTCTTACCCCTTAATTTTATTTTATTTTTTGTATATCATTCCATCATATTCAACTCACCACTGTGCCCTCTGTCTATGTATACTCCTTCTAATTGCCCTAATAATGATAAACTTCATATGAGTTATAAGTATCATTTTCTCATGTAGGATTATAAACTGTTCAACTGTGTTGAGATCCTTGTGATTTCTCTTTCCTGTTTACCTTTTTATGTTTCTCTTGAGTATTGCATTTGAAAGTCAAATGTTCTATCCAACTTTGGCCTTTTCATCAGGAATGCTTGGAAGTCCTCTATTTCATTAAATGTAAATTTTTTTTGCTTTGAAAGACTATATTCAATTTCACTGGGTAGGTGATTCTTGGTTGCATTCCTATCTCCTTTGCCCTCTGGAATATCATTTTCTAAACCCTGCAGTCCTTTAAGGCTGAAGCTGCTAAACTTTGTGTTATCCTGTCTGTGGTTCCATGATATTTGAACAGTTTCTTTCTGGCTGCTTACAATATTTTCTCCTCAAGACTAATACGAAAATAGATTTTATAGAATTGCACATATATAACCTATATAAAATTGCTTATTGTCTTAGGAAGGAGGAAGGGAAGGCAGGGAGGGAGAAAATTTAGAACTCAAAATTTTATTTTAAAAAAGAATGCTAAAAATTATCATTATATGTAATTGGAAAAAATAAAATACTATTTTTTTATAATAACTTTCTCCTTGATGTTGGAGCTCTGAAATTTAGCTATAACATCCCTAGGATTTTTCATTTGAGATCTCTTTCAGGAATTGATTGATGGATTCTTTCCATTTCCATTTTAACCTCTGGTTCTAGAATATCAGGGTGGTTTTCCTTGATACTTTGTTGAAAGATGATTATCTAGGATCTTTTTTTTTATTATGGGTTCCTAATTGTCCAATAATTTATAAATTATCTCTTCTCTATTTTCCAGGTTAGTCCAATGAGATATTTCACATTTCCTTCTATTTTTAAAATTCTTTTGATTTTGTTTTATTGTTTCTTGATGTCTCATAGAATCATTAGCTTCCATTTGCCCAATTCTAATTTTTAAGGAATTATTTTCTTCAGTGAACTTCTGCATTTCCTTTTCCATTTAGCCAGTTCTCCTTTTTAAAAAGTCCTTTTCTTCACTGAATTTTTGTACATCTTTTTTCATTTGGCCAATTCTGCTTTTTAAGGACATCTCTTCTGTGGATTTTTTTTTGTCCTTTCACTATTTGGCCTATTCTGTTATTTTAAGGTGTTATTTCCTTTAGTATTTTTGGTGTTTCCTCTGCCAAGTTGTTGACTCTTTTATTCATGATTTTCATGCATCACTCTCGTTTCTCTTCCCAATTTTTCTTCTGCCTCTCTTACTTGATTTTCAAAATCCTTTTGGAGCTTTTCCATGGCCTGAGACCAATTAATATTTTTCTTGGAAGCTTTGAATGGAGGAACTTTGACTTTATTGTCTCTGAGTGTGTTCTGATCTTCCCAGTCATCAATAACTTCTATAGTCAGGTTTGTTTTTTTTTCCCATTGTTTCCTCATTTCCCTAACCTATTATTTTATTTTTAACTGTTTATAAAAGTAGGGTTCTGAGGCGGAGCCAAGATGGCGAAGTAGAAAGACGCACATACACATAGCTCCGAATCCACAAACCACAGAACGGCAGAGGGGACTAACCCAGGGCGAATTCTGCACCCAGAGACCACGGAATATTGGAGCGAGGGGGATTTCTGTTCCGGAGAGACCTGCAAACCTCTCGCGGGGGGACCTTCCTGCCGGGGACTGGGCGCCGGGGCGGGAAGAGGAAAGCAGCCCTGCCACGGCAGCAACACCGTGGGAAAGAGATCCAGCGGCCACGCGGGTCCCCCTACCCACAGAGGGACCTGCAAACCTCTCGCAAAAGGTCAGTTGCGCTGTAGACACGGTGCCCAGCCCGGACCTGCGGCGGCGATGGCGGCCGCGGCTCCGAGAGACAAAGTTCTGAGAGGGATCCAGAGGCGGGATCTTCAGCAGCTGCACGGGCCCCCCACCAACAGGTGACTGACGGGGGTAGGTGAGAGAGTCTCTTTGGCGGGTTGAGAGGGGAGCATGGTGCCCCCATAGCTCGGGCCCCCCCCAGGAGGTCGGGGCTGAGAGGCGGCTGCGGACGGGGGTTCCCCAAACGAGCGGGAGCATGGATCCATTGTGGAAGGTCTGTGTATAAACCCCCTGAGGGAATTGAGCCAGAGAGGCGGCCCTGCCCCTGACCTCAGCACCTGAGCCTAATTTAACACTGAATAACAGCCCTGCCCCCGCCAAAAATCCTAAGGCGGGAAGTAGCATTTGAATCTCAGTCCCCAAACGCTGGCTGGGAGAACCAGGAGGCGAGGTGGATGTGAGGAAAACATTCAGAGGTCAGGCCACTAGGGGGAGACAATGCCAAGAAAAGGGAAAAGAAATAAAACTATTGAAGGGTACTTTATGGGAGAAAAATCACTTCCTCCCTTCCTTTCTGATGGGGAGGAACAAGGCTTGCCATCAGGCAAAGACACAGAAATCGAGGACTCTGTGCCCCAGCCCACCCAATGGGCTCGGGCCATGGAAGAGCTCAAGAGGAATTTTGAAAATCAAGTTAGAGAGGTGGAGGAAAGACTGGGAAGGGAAATGAGAGGGATAAGGGAGAAGCATGAAAAACAGATCAGCTCCCTGCTAAAGGAGAACCAAAAAAATCTTGAAGAAATTGGCACCTTGAGAACTAGCCTAACTCAGCTGGCAAGGGAGGTGCAAGGGGCCAATGAGGAGAAGAATGCTTTCAAAAGCAGAATTAACCAAATGGAAAAGGAGATTCAAAAGCTTACTGAAGAAAATAGATCTCTCAAATCTGGAATGGTACAGTTGGAAGCTTTGGACTTTTCGAGAAAGACAGATATCTCAGAACATACCGCGCAGATTCGAAAAATGGAAGATAATGTGAAATATCTTATTGGAAAAGCAACTGACCTGGAAAATAGAATCAGGAGAGACAATGTAAAAATTCTGGGTCTACCTGAAAACCATGATCAAAAGAAGAGCCTAGACATCATCCTCCACGAAATTATCAAGGAAAACTGCCCTGAGATTCTAGAACCAGAAGGCAAAATAAATATTCAAGGAATCCGCAGAACACCGCATGAAAGAGATCCAAAAAGAGAAACTCCTAGGAGCATTATGGCCAAATTACAGAGTTCCCAGGTGAAGGAGAAGATATTGCAAGCAGCCTGAAAGAAACAATTCAAGTATTGTGGAAATACAATCAGGATAGTACAGGATCTGGCACCTTCTACATTGAGGGATAGAAGGGAATGGAATAGGATATTCCGGAGGTCAAAGGAACTAGGACTGAAGCCAAGAATCACCTACCCAGCAAAACTGAGTATAATACTTCAGGAGAAAAAATGGTCTTTCAATGAAATAGAAGACTTTCAAATTTTCCTGATGAAAAGACCAGAGGTGGAAAGAAAATTTGACTTTCTAACACAAGAATGAAGAGAACCATAGGAAGGCGAACAGCGGAGAGAAATCATAAGGGACTTACTAAAGTTGAACTGTTTACATTCCTACATGGAAAGACAATATTTATAACTCTTGAAACATTTCAGTATCTGAGCACTGGGTGGGAGTACACACACACACACATGCACACATGCACACATACATAGAGACAGAGTGCACAGAGTGAATTGAAGAGGATGGGATCATATACTAAAAAAAAAAAATGAAATCAAGCAGTGAGAGAGAAATATTGGGAAAAGGGAGAAGTTATATGGGGCAAATTATCTCTCATAAAAGAGGCAAGCAAAAGACTTATTAGTGGTGGGATAAAGAGGGGAGGCAAGAGAAAAACATGAGATCTACTCTCATCACATTCCACTAAAGGAAAGAATATAATGCACACTCATTCTGATAGGAAAACATATCTCATAATACAGGAGAGTGGGGGACAGGGGCACAAGCAGGAAGGGGGGGGGATAGAGGGGAGGGCATGGGGAGGAGAATGCAATACGAGGTCGACACTCACGGGGAGGGAAAGGACCATAAGAAAATAGAAGTAATGGGGGACAGGACAGGATGGAGGGAAATATAGTTAGTCTTATACAACACAACTAGTATGGAAATCATTTGCAAAACTAAACATATATGGCCTATATTGAACTGCCTGTCTTCCAAGGGGAAGGGGTAGAGAGGGAGGGAGCTAAAGAAGTTGGAACTCAAAGTGTTAGGACCAAATGTAATGTTCTTACCACTGGGTAACAAGAAACACAGGTTAAGGGGTCAAGAAAGCTATCCGGCCCTACAGGACAAAAGAGAAGACGGAGACAAGGGCAGGGAGGGAGGATAGAGGAGAGAGCAGATAGGTCACAGGGGCAATTAGAAAACTTGGGTCTGGGGGGGGAGGGGAAAAAAAGGGGAGAAAATTTGTAACCCAAAATTAAAAGTTTAATAAAAAAAAAAAAAGGTAGGGTTCTGCTTCTAAGGTGGAGGGCACACTGTCTCAAGCTTCAGGGGTTTTGTGCAACTGTTTTCAGAGATGCTTCCAGGGACCTATAAGTTTTCATTTCTTCCAAGGTAGTACAATCTCATGAGAAGTATTTATTCCTCTCTTGGCCTGTGCTCTGATCTGTGAGAAACCATAAGCACTCTTTTCTGCCCTGGAACTGTGAGGAGGGTCCTCCCTCCACTGCAGCTGCAGGTTCTGATGTGCTACTGTTCTTGTTCACCTTGGGACTGCCACCCAGGACTGGGACCCAGATCCAAGCATGGGCAAAGCAACAGAGTTCTGCCTCAGTGCTAGCAAAAAGACCCCTGTAGGGGCAGAGCCAAGATGGTGCAGTAGAAAGATACACATACTCTAGCTCTTCCCTCACAGCCCATAAAATAACTGTAAAAAATGACTCTAGACAAATTCTAGAGCAGCAGATGCCATAAAACGACAGAGTGAAAGAGATTTCCAGCCCAAGGTAGCCTGGAAGGCTGACAGGAAAGGTCTGTTGCACAGGATATGGAGCAGAGTGCAGCCCACAAAGCCCAGCCCAACTCTGGCCACGAGGCACTGGCAGGAATAGGACCAGAACAGGCCTCGGCAGCAGAATTCCCCACAGCAGCTGTGGTTCTCAGATCCCTCAACCCTGTCAAAAGACAGCTTCAAAGGTCAATGAGAAAGTTTTTCACCTGAGTGAAAAGGGAGCAGGGCCCTCCCCTAACCCCAGTTTCAGGTGGCAGTGGTGGCAGCAGCAGCATCCATTTTTGGAGCCCTTGGCCTAAAGCCCCTGGGGGAATTCAGCAGATGCTCTGGATCTCAGCCCTGAGTGGTGACCTGGGGGTGAGGAAGAGTGCTGGTCTAGGAGTGGTGGAGCCAGTGGAGGCTCTGGAAAGGGAATTCAACTTGTAGATCCTGGGAAGAAAAACTTTGGTAGCTCCCAGACCAGAATGCAGGTCAGGAGAGGAATAAACACCTCTCCCTTGATTTTGCCACCTTGAAGGAACTGAGAAATTATAGGTCCCCAGAATATAACCCCTCTTGACAAAGAACTCAAAAGTCAAGTAACTGACTGAGAAAATGCTGAAAAAAGGGGGAAAAAATAAGACTATAGAAAGTTACTTTCTTGGTGAACAGGTATTTTCTTCCATCCATACAGATGAGGAAGAACAATGCCTACCCTCAGAGGAAGATATAAAAGTCAAGGCTTCTGCATCCAAAACCTCCAAAATAAATATGCAATGATCTCAGGTCACATGGAAGAGATCAAAAAGGATTTTGAAAATTAAGTAAGAGAGGTGGAGGAAAAATTGGGAAGAGAAATGAGAGAGATGCAAGAAAAGCATGAAAAGTGAGTCAACAGCTTGCTAAAGGAGACCCAAAAAAATGCTGAAGAAAATAATATCTTTAAAAATAGACTAACTCAATTGGCAAAAGAGGTCCAAAAAAACCAATGAGAAGAAGAGTGCTTTAAAAAGAAGAATTAACCAAATGGAAAAGGAGGTTCAAAAGCTCACTGAAGAAAATAGTGCTTTAAAAATTAGAACAGAGCAGATGGAAGCTAATGATTTTATGAGAAACCAAGAAATTACAAAACAAAACCAAAAGAATGAAAAATGGAAGATAATGTGAAATATCTCATTGGAAAAACAACTGACCTGGAAAATAGATCCAGAAGAGACAATTTAAAAATTATGGGACTCCCTGAAAGCCATGATCAAAAAGAGCCTAGACATCATCTTTCATGAAATGAAAAACTGTCCTGATATTCTAGAATCAGAGGGCAAAATAAATATTGAAAGAATACACTGATCACCTCCTGAGAGAGATCCAAAAAGAGAACCTTTTAGGAATA
Organism: Notamacropus eugenii; assembly: GCF_028372415.1. Taxonomy (NCBI): domain Eukaryota; kingdom Metazoa; phylum Chordata; class Mammalia; order Diprotodontia; family Macropodidae; genus Notamacropus; species Notamacropus eugenii. Next base: position 191,083,745 of record NC_092873.1, on the reverse strand, counting down.
TTATAGCCAAATTCCAGAGTTCCCAGGTCAAAGGCGAAAATATTGCAAGCAGCTGGAAAGAAACAATTCTAATGTTGTGGAAATACAATCAGGATAATACAAGATCTAGGAGCTTCTACATTAAGGGATCAAAGGGTTTGGAATATGATATTCCAGAAGTCAAAGGAATTGGGATTAAAACCAAGAATCACCTACCCAGTAAAACTGAGTATAATTCTTCAGGGGAAAAAATGGCTATTCAATGAAACAGAGAACTTTCAAGAATTCTTGATGAAAAGACCAGAGCTGAATAGAAAATTTGACTTTCAAACACAAGAATCAAGAAAAGAATGAAAAGGTAAATAGGAAAGAGAAATCATAAGGGACTTACTAAAGTTCAGCTGTTTACATTCCTACATTGAAAGATAATATTTGTAACTCTTGAAACTTTTCTCAGTATTTGGGTAGCTGGAGGAATTACACACACACACACTATATAGATATAGATATATAGATATGTATAGACAGAGAGCACAGGGTGAGTTGAATAGGAAGGGATGATATCTAAAAAAGTAAAATTAAGGGGTGAGAGACGAATACATTGGGAGGAGAAAGGGAGAAATGGAATGGGGCAAATTATCTCATAAAAGAAGCAAGACAAAACTTTTTCAATGGAGGGGAAACAGGGGAAGGTGAGAGGGAAAAAGTGAAGCTTACTCTCATCATATTTGGCATAAGGAAGGAATAACATGCACACTCAATTTGGTATGAAAATCTATCTTATACCACAGGAAAGTAGGGGAGAAGGGGTTAAGTGGGGTGGGGGGATGATGAAAGGGAGGGCAAATTGGAGGAGGGAGCAATTAGAAGTAAACACTTTTGGGGAGGGACAAGGTCAAAAGAGAGATAGAATAAATGGGGGCAGGATAGAATGAAGGGAAATATAGTTAGTCTTTCACAACATGACTATTATGGAACTCTTTTTGCAAAACTACACATATATAGTCAATATTGAATTTCTTGCCTTCTCAGTGGGGATAGGTGGGGAGGGAGGAAGAAAGAGAAGTTGGAACTCAAAATTTTAGGAATGAATGTTGAGAACTGTTTTTGCATACAACTGAAAATAAGAAATACAGGTAAGGGGGTATAGAAATTTATCTTGCCCTACAAGACAATAGAGAAGATGGGAATAAGGGAAGGGAGGGGTGTTAGAAGGGAGGGCAGATTGGGGGAAGGGGTAAGCAGAATGCAGTTATGGGGTGGGGGAGGGGAGAGATGGGGATAAAATTTGGAACTCAAAATTTTGTGGAAACGTTGAAAACTAAAAATAAATAAATAAACATTTAAAAAAGACGTCTGTAATCTCCTTCTGACCAGTTGTTCAATCGCCTTACCAGCTTTGGGCTGAGAGGTTTGGAAGCAGCCACTACCACTGATTCAGTCACTCATAAGGCCTGCTCCAGGTTTGCTGGGGCCTGACCTGCTGTGGCTGGCCTGTGCTCAGACTGCAATTGTCTCTTACCATGGTGCAACAGATCTTTCCTGCCAACCTAATTTATCTTGGGCTGGAAATTTGCTTTACTCCATCTTTTTTGAGGGTTCTACTGCTCTAAAATTTATTTAGAGTCATTTTTTAAAGGTTTTTGGAGAGGTTTGGGAGAGAGTTCAGGCAAGACCTTGCCTTTACTCCTCCACCATCTTGGCTCTGCCTCTCCTTTATTTGATTTTTTTAAATCCCCTCTTAAGTTCTTCCAGTAATTTTTTTTTTTGCATCTGAGGTCAATTCACATTTTTCTTTGAGGCTTTGGATAGAACTGTTTTGATTTTGTTGTCTTCTTCTGAGTTTGTATTTTGATCATCCATCGCCATAGTAACTTTTTATGATCAGAGTCTTTTTGTTGCTGTTTGCTTGTTTTCTTAGCCAATTTCTAGACTTTTAACTTTATATTAAAGTCGGGCTCTGCTCCCAGGATGGAAGGGGCACTGTCCAAAGCTTCAGTTTTTTTGTGCAGCTATTTTCAGAGCTAGTTCTGTTCTTCCAAGGAGAGTGTCTTTATTACTATTTATTAATTACTATCACTTTATTTATTTGTTTATTACTATTATTTCATTATCTAAGGACCAGTGTCTTTATTATTCCCCCAAGCTGTCTGGTTTTTTTCATCCTGGAACTGTATCCTCACTCCCCTGCAGTGGAAAGTCCTGAGATGCTAGTGCTTCCCCTCATCCTGGAACCGTGACCCAGGACAGGTCTACAACCTATACAGAGTCCTGCACTCAGTGCCAGAAAAGGGACCCCTGTGATCTCCTTCTAACCAGCCATCTGACTCCCTTACTGTCTGCGGGCCAAGAGCTGTAGCCACTTCAGTTGCCCTTAAGGACTACTCTTGTCTTGCCAGGGCATCACCTGCACTAGAATTCACTCTACTCTCACCCCTGTGGGACAGACATTTCTTGTCAACCTTCTAAGTTGTTTTGGACTGGAAACTTGTTTCACCTTGTCCTTTTGTTGGTTCTACCACTGCAGAATTCATTTTGAGATGTTATTTTAAAGTTGTTTGGAATTTAGGAGAGCTCAGATGAACCCCTCTCTGCTTTTTCTCTGCCATCTTGGCTCCACCACCACACCACACCCCATGCCACTTCTAACAATAATTAGGTGACCCTTAGCAAATCAACCTCCATTTTCCTGTTTCCCCAACTGAAAAATGGAAATAATGATAGTACCTCCCTTGCAGGTTTCTTGTGAAGATTAAGAGATAATATTTATAAAGTGTTTAGCTGTGGACATCTAAGGTACAGTTGTTTTGTTTTGTTTAAAGAAAACATGTAGTCTTTCAACATTCCTTTCCTTTATATGACTATGCTAATATAAGGGATAATGTATGCATGGTGAAAAGTTGAACCAGCCAACTATGAGGTCAAGATTTTGGAAGGAGGAAAATGAGGCCAGGGTAGTTGGGATAAGAGCCTGGGAAAGCAGGGAGTGGTAGAAATCCTGGAGTAAGGGGTAAGGACGGAAAATATGTTTCAGAGGAGTGAGGTACCAGGAAACGTAAGTTAACACTATGATAAACAAAATTAGTTATATATTTCAAAGTTTTCAAAGTAACTCAAATTATATTCTTCACATTACTACTTTATAAAATAAAGTATTTTAAAGGCTTAGGAATTACAACATGGATGATGATGGTAAAACACATGATAAGAGTTTCAGTTCAAGATGTAATAAGTGCTTTCCACTTCATACTTGATCTTCACAAGTTCAACAACATATCTGAAAAATTATTTACAGCTAGTCATATTTAGAATCTTTCATGTCTAGAGAGGTTTGTCTATCAACAACAAGCTCCAAAACCAAAAAGGTTTTAGAAAGAATTTTGATAAGGCATTTGGCAGAGAAGAAAGAGTGTGAAAAGTTGTGGTTCCCTGTCTCTGTGAGTCTCTGTGAGGTTTACATTATATAGAGTTCAAGGACAAGCACCTAGGAAAACTGGTAAAGGTTGCTTGAGACATCGGCAGGTAAGTAGAAATCTTCACTAAAATTTGGGGGAAGTCAAAAGCTATTAAGTAGATTCAAAAACCAAGTTTTTTGGGTTCAAGATCTGGGTGGACTCAAAACAAAACCTGAGTGGCATCTAAACATTCCTTCCTGTGGTCTCTGGCTTCCCTAGAGCATCTCTGAGGTCAGCTTGACTTCTGTAGTAAGCTTTGGGTTAGACAATTCCTAGCCACATAAAGCTGGATTCAAATAATGTTAATAAGTAAAAAAGTATTTTCTCCACAGATTGTGATCAGAAAGAGGAATATCAGAATTAGACAAGCAGCATTCATTGTGATGAAGAAATCTGGAAAGGAAAATTAGCATTTCCCTTTTCCTTTCCAATTTCACCTATTGCTTTGGGAACTTTATTAGAAAGGTAAAAACATACAGAACTGAATTTTGAATGAAATCCAAGTTTTTCTGGCTATGAAGGTGGTCAATATTTTTGTGCAAGAATCAGTGTTTTTCATGTACAAAAATATTTATAGCAGCCCTCTTTGTAGTTGCTAAAAACTGGAAATCAAGGGGATGCCCATCAATTGGGGAATGGTTGAATAAATTGTGGTATATGAATGTAATGGAGTACTATTTTGCTATAAGAAATCATGAACAGGAAGACTTCAGAGAGGCCTGGAAGGACTTCTATGATCTGATGCTGAGTGAAAGTAGCAGAACCAGGAGAACTCTGTGCACAGCAACGACCACAGTGTGCAAGAGTTTTTTCTGGTAAACTTGGAACTTTGTAACAACTCAAGAACTTAAAAAAAAAAAATTCCCAATGGTCTTCTAAGGCAAAATGCCTTCCACACTCAGAGAAAGAAATATGGAATTCATTCGCAGAATGTAGCAGATCATTTTTGTGTGTGTGTGTATATTATGTTTTGATTTGTTATATGATTTCTTCCGTTTATTTTAGTTCGTCTACACAGCATGACTATAGTGAAAACATATTCAACAGGAATGTGTAGATCCTATATAGAATTGTATGCCATCTTGGGGAGGGAGGAAGGTAGAGAGGGGTAGGGAGGTGGGAAATCTAAATTTTATGGTAGTGATTGTAGAACGTTAAAAATAAAAAAATTTTAAAAAAAAGAATCAGTACGTTTCCATCTAGTTTAGCAGCTATTGGCTGAGAAGGAAAAGCAGTTGCTTAACCAGTAACAGATGGTTGCTCTCCCAAGAAAGGTGAAACTCTCTACCTCAGACAAGGTAGTAAGCAGGTGGTCTAACTCCCACTGTCCTGACTTCACACTTTCAGGAAATGCCATATCCAAAGTTTCTATGACTTAATTCCTATGATTACCACATTTTATGAACAAAATTATTGGTACATATGATCTGGCAAAGGATAACCCTTTTACAAGGTTTTCATTAAGAGGGAATGTCTGGATTGTTTGTTTGTTTTTTAAGAATTTTATTAAGGGCATCCTCTAGAAACAGCTTCATCCCAGAAAATCCAGTGACCTATAGCTTAGCCCAAAGTCCATGACTGTTCCCTTCAGGAGCCAGAACTATTTATCCTGAAGAAGAAAAGACACCACAATGGTGTCAAGAAGGACACCATAATTGTCTTCAAGTAGGTGAAGTGTCATCATGTGAAAGAGAACAAGATAAGTAGATTTGGAAGGACCTTGGGAGGTTATTTGGTCCAACCACTTAATTTGTAGATATGGAAACTGAGGCCTGTGGAAGGCAAGGTCACACAGGTAGTAATTGGCACAACTGGGGTTTGATACCAGGTGACTGGATTTCAAATCCAGGGTTCTTTTCCCTTCACCATATTATCTCCCACAGATTAGACTTGTTCTGTTTTGTTCCCAAAGGACAGACCTAGGAACAATATGTGGAAATTGCATAAAGGGAAAATTTAGGCTTGATGAAAGGAAAAACTTCCTAACAATTAGAGTCATTCATAATTGAAATGAGCTGCTGCCTTGTAAAGTTACAGGCTCCCTCTCACTAGAGGCCTCTAAGGAGTGATTGGAGGCACATGTATCAGCGCTGCTGCAATGAGGATTCCTCATTGGGCTACAGTTGGATTGAATAATCGTTGAGGTACCTTCAAACTCTAAAGTTCTGTGTATCTAGGACACCCTAAAAGCCCCTAAGATTGGAAAAGTGAACTTTGTTTCATAACTGGGGACTGACTCAGACAAGTCTCTGTGTAATTTCTCTTTGTATCACCCAGCCCAATTCTTTGTGCAAGGCCTCTCCTCAGCTGCCATCGCCCCTGGTGTGGACTTGCCAACAAGGGATAATAAAGGGCTTGTTTGATAGGTTAAAAAAAAATGCTTCCTTCTGCTTAAAGATAGTGCTGTATGTCAATGCCCAACCCAACTGTGGCTGTGGACTGCGGGACCAAAAGGGTATTGTGAGTAAAAGTCTGGATAGTCCAACCAGGAAATAACCCACACAGGAAATGGATGAGGGAAATGAGAAGTAATAAGGACAAGGTAGAGTTAAACATTATCGAGTCTAGGCCAGCATCTTTTCTAGTGATTCAGTAGCTGGCAGTGAAGGACAATTAGAAGTGAAGTGTCTAAAAGAAAGACTGGCATCATTAGACTACATAGTCAAAGAACCACCACAGTAAAGGTAGAGGAAGGCTTAACGAGATGATAAAATGAAAGAGAGATTTTTGTTTGGCCAGGGATTGGTGGGAAACATTTGCTTTTCAAGGCTGCCTCACACACAGAGTGGACAGAACTCAGTGAGGCAGAGTAGAACTGTAGTTTGAGCGGTACTGTTAGGATTTACATACCACTAAATACATCTCCCCTCTTTACTCCCCAGCTTGTCATGATGTTTGCCAATTATCAGGGAAGTAGCGTGGTACAGTATCGGATTGAGAGTCAAAGGCCTCCACTATTAACCACTTGCGTTAATTCATACAAAGTTACTGAATTTCTCTGGGACTCAGTTTCCACACTTGCAAAATGAAGCAGTTAAACTAAATAACTTCTTAAGTCCCTTCTTAATCCCATGATATTATAATTATAGTAGGAGTGAAATTCCTGGGTTAGCAAACTTCTCTAATCCTATCTTACTAACACATCATGATGCATTTCCTAGATTAGAGAGTTGTTACCTTGGATACCTTAAGGGAAGGCACAAGGAATCTGAGACCATGAAATACAAGGTAGGTACATTTCAGGTAAGGGGGAGGGGAAGCCTTAGCAAGGACAATCCCTAGGTGGCAGCTGGAAGCCCTGACTAGTGGTCATTGGTGTGTGTGTGTGTGTGTGTGTGTGTGTGTGTGTGTGTGTGTGTGTGTGTGTGTGTGTGTGTGTGTGTGTGCACTCTAGCTCATGCACTTGTGTGTAGGACCTGGAAGCTTCTGAAAACCAACTGTAACTACTTTTCAGTTTTGCACATGACTGGTCTCCCTGACTTCACCAGAGTGAATAGTCTGTGTAGGCTTTACAGCTCCTGAAGGCGTTGTATTGCTTGTAACAAAACCCCTGGCCTGCCACAATGCAGGTCCCTGCTGGTCACTTGAGTTCTTTACTGCGTCTGTAGTCTAAATTTGTGGCTTCTTGTAATAGTCATTCAAAATTTTCCACTGTGGACTAAAATTACATTTAGCCAATGGATTTTGTGAGGTAGAATGCCAGAGCAGCGAGCATGCTAATCTTAGCATGAAGACCAGAATTCAGATTCAGCCTCCAACATATTACCAGTTGTGTGACTTTGAATAAGCCACTTATTCTCCCACTGCCTGGGCCCCTTCTCTAAGACTAACTTGTAGAGCAGGTAGCAATTTGTATTGGTAGAAGAAATGTCCTTAGGAGGAGGTCCCTATGTTAATGAAATTACAGGTCTGGAAGAAAAAAAAATTGTATTAAGGCCTTCAGTGTTGCTACTTATCTCATTAAGACAGACAACTAATTGATCATTAGTCATTTCTGCGCAATAATTCCAAAAAGGAGGATCCCTTTCTAGAAGAATAAAGTGAGTCACTTTACCTCTCTGAGACTCTGTTTCCTCATGTGTAAAATTAACGATAATACTGATACTCCACCTTAACATGAATATATTCTACATGTAAAGGGTCTCTCTATAGGACCATAGCCTTTTCATGATGTTTGAGAGCCTAAGGAAAAATCATTCATTATGAGTCTCTGGACTCCATCCCCCAGATTACCCCCCATACCATTACTATGGTAATGCCTACCCAATTCAGACTCTTAATCAGGTGAACTGCCAGACACTGACATTTAAAAAAGAAAAAAGATATTAGGAATGTCTCATGAGCAGAAGCTGACTGGATATTTTTTTCTTTTAGGAAAGTTGGAGTAGCAGGATACAGGAGAGACAGAGAGAGAGAGAGAGAGAGAGAGAGAGAGAGAGAGAGAGAGAGAGAAAGAGAGAGAGGGCAACTTTATCTGGATGGAGAGAAACAGGATGACTAGACCACTAGGGCACTGCAAAAGACAAGGAACAATGACCATTTGTAGAGGCAAAAATAATCATCAATGAATATGGTGAGGTTCCTGAACTCTAGAATCCCGATATAGAATCTCTTAGTAGCTGTGGGGCATGACCAGGGGTTTGAGAACACTCCAGTAGTAGAGAGCAGCCCACAGCTATTGTGTCCATCTTAGAAAAGGACCAAGGACCAAGGACATCACAGATAACATCTTGACTCATGCATGAATTGTATTTAAGCGAGGTGAAGTTGTGGGAAGTTGCCAGCCTCACTCTCTTCCAGAGTCATCAAAGTCCAAGGGCAAGACAAAAGTCGAGATGACTGGTGATGGCCCGGGATGCAGTGGGTGACCTTGGCATCTTCTATGCTGACCAAGCTCTAAGCACTGCATAGTGCCTGCTTCAGCCACCTCTATGGCTGTTGTTCTCATCTGTCCATTCTGTTGGGGGAAGTCTTCACATGCTTGGGGTAGACATCCCCCCAAACAGTTATTCTCAACCTGGTTTTAGCCCATCCGCTGAGACTGTTTACCACAGTGTGACAGCTGTGTATGATACAGCTTTCTGAAGCCACAGGTGAGAATTAAGTGCCAGGTAGACACTAAAGTTGTCCTGAAAAACAGCCCTGAAAAGGGATCGGCGAGCCCTCATCCCAGAAGTGCTAGTCCTTCTTGAGGACCCGTACCCCCCACAGCCCACCGCTGCTGTCAAAGCCAAAATGGCGTGTGGAAATGCTGTTAGGTCTGTTCTCTGTCGCTTTGTCTGTCTCTGTCTTCATACATAGATAAACAGACAGAAACAGGTCCACTGCTGCCATTTCTGGGCCACTCAGTCCTCTTGTCGTCTTGTTTGTGATTGCCAGCCTCGGCCTACAAGTCTGAGAGCAAAGTAATGAAATAAAGGAGCAGCTAGTTAGGTTGCACAGCTTCCAGCACCAGTGCTGTGAACTTAAACTGTGTCCTGTGGCTGAGGTAACTTGCAGTATTTATCCATCGGAGGCCCAGGAGGTAGCTAACTATCCAGGTGGCTCTGCCAGGAATCTTTGCGTCTCAATTTAATTTCTCGTTGCCTTCCTATTCTAATTCATTAAATGCTTTTTTTTTCTCCTGGAACTCATATCTCATATAGCTTAGTCCAGGAAAAAAAATATTATTGAATGGGCTTATAAGCTGTGGATTTGAATAGGGGCTGATCCACAGAGTACCGCAGATACCAAAGCTAACAATGTAGTTTTCAGGGCGTCACACTATGGGTGCTCTGAGCTACCCCCAAGCTTCAGGCCTCACCTCTTTCTCTCTTAGCATCCTCCTGCTGATCTTTTATCCACTCTCGTGACTTCAACTAATATCTCTTCATGGGTAATTACTAAATCTTATGTCTCTAGCTCTACCCACCCACGCCCATTAGATTATAGCCCTGTTAAATCATCCTGACTGCTATTTCTATTAAGGGTTTTCTCTCAGTCATTTAAGTTTAGAACTTGGGGAAAAGGTAAAATACAGAGAGAAGGTCAAATTCAGTGGATACTATAACTTGTTAACAACCCCAAGCAACGCTAGCAAAGGGGGGGTGAGAGAAAGGTTAAATCTGGTGACATCTTGCATTTGGGTATTTAATCACAGTCCACCACTGTGCCTCATTGCCAAACGCTAATCTCTTTCTCCTTTTATGAAACCAGAGGAGCTATTCCTACTCAAGCACTTATTAATAATTCCTGGGTACAAGTCCCTTGTAACCATCCAACAGCAGAAATTTTTCAAAAAATCTTTTCACAAAGTTTCAGAGAAGAAGATTGTTCCAACCGTAACATGTCACGAAAGCCAAACTGTTCAATAAGGAGTTGTCGGTTGGAAATTGGAAAAGTTTCCAAGTCTCTTACGCTGTGCCAGGAGAAAAAGGAGGGGTTGGAAACGCCACAGTATCGAATGCGAGACTTTGAGTTTCATAGCAGCGATCATATTGCCTCTGTTGGCTATAAATATTCCTTTGACTGAAAAAAAAATGAAGATCCTGCCAGCTTGCTGGAACAACACAAGATTGTTTCAGAATGTCCACAAACTAAACCGCAACCCTAGGCTCACACACAAGCAGAGAGTTTGGAATCAAACCGAGGAAACATATTGAGGGCACTAAAATTCCATTAAAAAAAGGTTTCCAAAGGTGCTTATAGCCCCTGGCCCCAAAGTTGCTGTGTGTGTCGCCAGAGAACTAAAAGTCCCTGCATGTTTCTACTAGATGAATATAATACAGTCAAAATTGCCCACTGGGCTCAGGAACTGGATTTAAGCTTATGCCCTCACAGAAAAATCTAAGCACTGTTTCCTTGTACATTCTATTTTATAAATTGCAAGTGTGCTGTACTACAATGAACTCCAAAGAGATGCATGTTCTATAATAAATATAGAAGGGCATATTATTCACAATTAGATGAAAACTGAAAGTACCTTGTACAGCTTACAGTTAGGGGAGGGGAGAGAATTCTTTTTTTCCTTAAATATGAAGGATAAACTCTTTTTATACATAAATCAGTTAGCATCAATTATATCACAAAGCTGTCTGCTGGTCTTCCAAGGCTTTGTCATGGTTAAAGGTGGTCCTGGGCTCTTAAAGGCTCTACCAGTGGACCACAAACTCAGATAGACCATCTCATCTAAGAAGTTTTGAGTGTGGGCCTAGCAATTGACTGCCGACCTGCCCTCTATGGATCACCATAGCTAGGTTCAGGCTCTTTGCTACATTGGCCAAAGGGTGATGAAATTTTTAGCAATAGCAGTCAGAATCATCTACTAAGGTCATTGGGTCACTACTGATTCTGATCTAGGAGTTTAGCTTTAGAGATCATGTAGTCCAGCTTCTTCTTCTTAGAGATAAGTAAAGGAAAAGTAACTATTCTATAATCATAGTCAAGAGGTACCAGTTATCTGTGTCATGAAACCAGAGAAGACATCTCCAGTCAAGCATTTATTAGTAATCTCTGTGTGTGCCTCTCCCCCCCAAAAAATCTACAATGAAAAAAAATCTACAGTGTACAATGCAGATTAGGTATAGGACAGTTATTTATTTCAACAAAAAGAAATGCTAAAAACAAAAAAGACTCAAGAACACACTTAAAATATATTTATTTTTTCTTCTAAACTTTACAAACCAAATAAACCACATAAATAGAACAAAAAGATTGCACTTTTAAATTGAAGATATCTATTATGTGCAGTTTGTTTTTACTTATAATTATATAATACATTCAACCTGTTGCTTTCAAAGTTGTCTGTGCTTTTTCCTAGCTTTTCTTCTGTCATCTTTTCTCCATTTTAAGCAACAATACTTCTATGATTCTCTTCTCTTCCTTCCTTGTTTCCTCCCTTCCTTACTATCCATGTGTCATTGCCAGGAATGTTTGCTTCTCAATTTAATTTCTTGTTGCCTTGTGATTCTATTTCATTAAATTATTTTTCATCCCTTGTAATTTATGTCTCATATGGCTTGGTCCAGTAAAAGAACAGTATTGGAGACTCCAGTTTAGGCACAAGCCAAACTTAAGCTTTAAGTGATTTTTTTCCCCCAAGGGCTCTGCTGAGTTTGAGAAAGAACCAGACCCTACTCTGTAGGGGCCAGTTTCCCTCAGGACTGAACACAGTCAATGTATGTGGATCCAGAACTAAGAAGAACCTCTTAGTAAGAGAGGGAAGTCGGTGAGAGCCCAAGTCCCTCTGGGCACAATAGTGGTTCTTTGTTGTTACACAGGGGAAAAAACTCTTCACAGCAGATATTTTTGATAAAGGTGCTATAGCCAAGACAGGTAGGAAATTGATTCAAATATACAAGAACAATGGCCATTCCTTAATAGATTAGTGGTCAAAAGACATAAAAAGGAAGTTTTCGAAAAAAGAAATTCAATCTATCAACAACCATATGAAAAAATGCCCCAAATCACTAATAATAAAATAAATGGAAATTCAAACATCTCTAAGATTTCACCTAATAGTCACTAGGAAGGCAAAAGTAATAAAGCATGAGTATGATAAATGTTGGAGATTTGCCCATGAGAGGATAGGCATACTAATGCACTGTTGATGGAACTATAAATTTATCCAACCATTTTGGAAGACAGTTTGGAACTATATAAAAACACAGTCACTAAGATGGACTCTTGGACTTTCAACAATAGACTCTTGAACCAAGCAATATTGCTGCTAGGCATATACCTCAAGGATGTCAAAGACAGGGGGAAAGGATTTATATATACAAAAATATTTATAGCAGCATTTTTTTGGAAGCAGCAAAGAACTGGAAATGATCTTCACTCAGAATAGGTACCTAATGATTGGGGAACCTAATGAATGTTGAACAAATTATGATATGTGAAAAAATACCACATTTTGCCAGAAAAATGAAAAAAATGAAGAATTCAGAGAAATGGGAAAATGTATATAAACTAATGCAGGACAAAGTAAACAGAGGAACAATTTAAATGATGAATATAATAATGTATTGGATGATACTGTGAAAGATTTCAAAGCTCTGATCAATATAGTGACCCAGGGATGTGACTTTGTAAGGTCTTTAGGTGTGGCCTTTTGACCAAGTCCAACTTTTACAGAACAAATCCTTTTATTAAGGGGACTTGTTCTGTGAAGTTTGGATTCGGTCAAGGGACCACTCTTGAAGATCTAGAGGGCCACATGTGACCTCAGGACCCCACCCCTGTAGTAACCAATCGTGATCAGATAGCTGATGAGGATACTTGCCTCTTGCCTCTAAGTAGGCGTGAAAGGCAGTAAGTCCTAAATATAGATTTTTCAGACGTTCAATATTATGACTTATTTATTACAGGGAGGAAGGGTTCTATAGGGTGAGATGGTCATTGGGAAGTTATGGTAACATAGAAAAGGAAAAAGAAAGAAAAGCATAATAAAAAAATAAAAACAAAGAGTTGTAATTATGCTTCATTTTAAAAACAGCTGCTTCTGAAATTGTAAGCAAAATAATTTTTTGTTTGATTTGCTTTTTGCAGATTGAAATATTTTCATTCATTAAACAAGCATTTATTAAGTACCTAGTAGGTACTGAGAATACAAAGAAAAAAAGAAAAATGCCTACTCTCAGGAAACTTACAATATATAGTGAGTCCTTCTGTAACATATTCTTTGAGTCAAGCATTAATTCACTAATTTGTTCAACACATTTTATTAAGAATCTATTATGCATAAAATAGCTTGCTATGTGCTGGAGACACAAGGAGATATGGCACAAACACTACTCTCAGAGTAGTTTTCAATCTAATATGAGGAAAGACATTTATAAAAATAACTTTGATACAGGAGATAGTGAGAGAAGTAAAAAAAAAGAATATCAGAAAAAGGGGGAGGAGTAGATTTAGAAGTGAAAAGGATGACTTCAGATCTGGATGCATTGAACTTGAAGTGAGGACCTAGCATTTTGGTGATGTCCAGCACGCACTTGGAAATCTAGAAATGAAGTTCAGGGGAGGAGTTTGAAATAAAGATATAGAACTAGGGATCTTCACAGAGGTGATCACTGAAGTCTATTTGCAGTAAAAATTCCATGTAATGAAAATAATTATACCTTAATTGACTCATTTTGTAATTTCAGACTTATGTCAGCTTTTTTCAGATTAGTCAAATCTATACTAGAGGCTTTTGGTCATTTTTTTAGAGCATTTCTTAATATTTTATTTTTTTCCCAGTTACATGTAAAAACAGTTTTAATAGTTTTTAAAATTTTAGTTCCAAATTCTCTTCCTTCCTTTCTTCCTCCCACATTAAGAAGGCAAGCAATTTGATATAGGTTATACATGTGCAGTCATGCAAAATGTATTTCCATATTAGTCATGTTATGAAAGAAAACAGGCCAAAAAAAACCACCAAAAAAAAAAAGGTGAAAAATAGTATACTTCAATCTGCATTTAGACTCCAGAAGTTCTTTCTCTGGAGGTGGATAGAATTTTTCATTATGAGTCCTTTGGAATTGTCTTGGCTCATTGCATTGATGAGAAAACGAAATCTTTCAGAGTTGCTTATCATACAACATTGATCTTACTATGTACAAGGTTCTCCTGGTTCTGATGAGGGCTGGAAGTGGGGTGGGAGACCCCACAAAGAACCACGTACCAGGGGTAGGTCATCTGGAGAAGAATTCATGAACTCAAGCATTGTTGAAGTCAAGGTTTATTACACTTTTCAGAGGGCAAGAGTTCTTAGGGAACCTGCAACCTTAAAGGGGTACAGGAAAAGTTTATATAGGATATTCTATAGCATTATTTGAGTCAAATATGCTAACTAGGTGTTTTGGGGTGGGATTAGGGAGTGGTTAAGGAGTGGTCAGTTTTAAAGGAACATTCACTTTTGGTATCTACTGTGCAAGGTATTTTACCCAAAATTCATCAGGAAATAGCCCAAGGAGGGGGCTACCTGGAGATGTGGCTTTAGGTCTGAAATGTCACTAAGTCAACCAAGGGTCAGGGTTGACCAGGAAAAACCAGGCTTCTCTCGTCAATGTCTTGTTAGACAGGATAAATGTCTGGGAGTAGAGATAAGTTCAAGTCTAGGTAGGATACATACGATTGGTCAGTGAGTAGTAAATGTCATTATGACCCAGTACAGCTGGTTCAAACTAATGAGTTCTATAGGTGCAATGGGCAGGAAGGGAGAGAAGGGTTGTTGCTAGGGCAGGCTGTGTCCTTGGGCTGGGAAGATAGTATTTTGAGGCTAGGGAGAAATGTGATTTTCAAAGAGAAGTGTGATTTTAGAATTGGGGCCAAGTACATGCAACCAAGCACCCCATCAGTTCCGCTCATTTCACTTTCTCTCAGTTCATGTAAGTCCTTCCATGTTTTTCTGAAACGATCCTGCTCATCACTTCTTATAGCACAATAGTATTCCTCTACAATCATATACCACAACTTGTTCAGCCATACCCCAATTGCTATGCATCCCCTCCACTTCCAACTCTTTGCCATTACAAAAAGAGCTGCTATGAATATTTTTGTACACATAGGTCCTTTTCCTTTTTGTTTTCTATCTCTGTGGAACACAGACCTAGTGGTGGTATTGCTGAATCATAGGATATGCATGGTTTTATAGCCCTTTGGACACAGTTCCAAATTGCTCTACAAAATACTTGAATCAGTTCACAACTCCACTAACAGCATGTTAGTGTCTCAATTTTCTCATATCCCCTCCCACATTTGTCATTTTCCTTTTCTGCCATATTAACCAGTCTAATAAGTGTGGGATAGTACCTCAGAGTTGTTTTAATTTGCATTTCTCTAATCACCAGTGCTTTAGAGCTTTTTCTCACATGACCATAGATAGCTTTGATTTCTTCATCTGAAAAATGTCCATTCATATCCTTTGACCATTTATAAATTAGGAAATGATTTGTATTCTTACAAATTTGACTCAGTTCTCTATATATTTGAAAAATGAGGCCTTTATCACTTATTGTAAAAAAAAAAAAAAATCCCCCAGCTTTGTTTTCCTTTTAATCTTGGTCACATTGGTTTTATATGTGCAAAACCTTTTTAAATTTAATATAATCAAAATTATCCATTTCCATCTTGTAATGCTCCCTAGCACTTGTTTGCTCATAGATGGTTCTTTTTCATTATGACATCACTACATAAACGTAAGGATAGAGGAGTGATGGAGTGGGCTTCACGACTCCATATGTAAGGACAGGGAGTTGTCATAGATAATAGCTTGAAAGGAGGCAGAATAGATATCTCTAGCCTCTTCTCCCCTATACTTCTCCCAGAGAAATTTTAATTTCTGCCAGAAGAGGAATCCACTTACTTCTTCCCTACACAAACTCTCTCCTCCATCTAGTCACCTTGTCTCTTCTCATTAAGCCCTCCCACCCCCACCCCACACTTTGTACCTCCCTTCCATTCCTTTACTCTAATTTTTCTCTACTGGAATTCCCTTTTTCTGCTTTATTACCTATCTGAATTCTCCTCCAAGACATCAGCAACTTGCTACTTATATGCTGACTTTCTCATCTCTGAAATCTTTACAAGTCAATTTTTAAAATGTATGTTGCTTGGCTATACTTATGTATTACAAGAGAAAGCTTCTGGGGTGGGAAGAATTAGTGGGAATAGCAAGGAAAGTAAAGATAAAACATCAAAATACACCAAGGAGAACAAAAATAATTCCAGAAGGGGGCATAAATAAACATGGCAATTAGTGGGGCCCATTTTGGCCAACAATCTCAAGTGTTAAACCAGATTACAACATAATTGAGAAATATTTAACAAAATTAATAAAACTATAATAGAACATAGATGATGTTAATGTTATTTTCTAAGTCCATAGGAGACCCTCAAGGATCTTTAAGTACAGTAGTGGGTACTATTTGAACTGATTCAGAGTGCAATGAGCTTGTCATCAGAAAAAACAATTTATACAAGGATCACATTGTAAAGAAAAACAATGAAAAATTTCGGAACTCTGATCAAATAATGACTTATGTTTGTTTCCAGCAAATGTCTCTAGAGCACTGATGATGAAGCTTGTTGACAGAGATGATGAATACAAAGAACAGAGACACACATTTTTGATCATAGCCACTGTATGGATTCGTTTTATTTGACTATGCTTGTTACAAGGGCTTTTCCCCCCTTTCTTAATTTTGGTTAATTAGACAATGGATCTTCATCATATAAAAGATAAAATGTAAAGTTCTGATCCTAACATTTCAGGTCCACCACACCCTCATCTAAGCTTTCTTTCTATTCTTATTTTACAGCATTGTGATTCACCTTACTCCTCACTCCAGTCAAACCAGAGCATTCATTGCTTCTTTATCTCATCTAAAATTGTCTCCATGCACTTCTACCCAAAGTATCCCATCCATGGAAGAAACTCCTACTCTCCCATCCCCCTTCTCCTACTAGAATTCAGGCCCTAGAAGAAACCGGTGAAGAAACATTGGTTTCTATACTTCTAGAATCCAAAAGAGACCTTTAACAGCCTCAGCTTACCTTCCCCAGCGTTAGCAAGAAGGCACAGCGGGGTTACGCAGAAGAGGAGAAAGGAAAAAAAGGGTATGAAGCATCCTTTCTGACTCCCCTTCCCCTAGATCTAGAGAAGTAGGCTTCATATGATTTCTGGGGCACTCTTGCAGCCCCAACATCTTCCAACCTACTTGTTAATATTGGAGATACTTTTACCAGGACCTAAAGCCTTTTGTTTCCAAATGAGATGTCTTAAAGAGTAAATTCATTGAGATATTTAAATATCCTAATATTTAATATTAGGATATTATTATTAGCTAATAATAATAGCTAGCATTTATGTAAGACTTTACAATTTGCAAAACTCTCTCCATAGGCTAATGTATTTCATCCTCACAACTTTTCCTATGAGGTAGTTACAATTTATTATTATCTCCATTTTACAGATGAGGAAACTGAGGCTGAGAGGCCAAGTGACTTGCCAGGGTCACATAGCAATGAGTGTCCGAGGGAGGACTTGAACTCAGGTCTTCTTGATTCTAGGTCCCCCATTCTATTCATTGTTAACACCTTGCTTCTTCCCAAATACCTGAATATTTCAACTGTGTTGCAATCATTGTTTACAAGTACAGCTGATATTTTGCTATTTGGATGGGTGGGAAAGGGGAAAAAGCAGGGAGCTGTAAAGACATGGGATTTCCACAGAGAAGGGTGCAGAAAGAAGTGGCTGAGCAGGGGACACAGTCCACATTGATATAAAAGGCTTCCTATCTAGGGAATTCATTCATCAAGGTATCATTATAGCACCATCCTCTTGGCCACTATCACTTTCAGATCCTTTTTCTCCACCATCCCTAGGCATTCCCTCCTTTGAAGTTCCAAGATACCTCTTTAGATCACCTCATCCAGATTCTTTTTGCTACCAGAAGGTCATTTTTCCCCTTTTCTCAAGGAGTTCATTATGTGCCTCATAGTTCTCTCTTTACCTCAACTTCTCCTTTACCTCTGTCTCTGTCTCTCTCTGTCTCTGTCTGTCTCTCTGTCTCTTTCTCTCTCTCTGTCCTGATGGGCCTTTGAACAACCTAGTGTCTTTGTTCATCAATCTCTTAAACTGTGTGATCTCCACTTTCATTCCACAGGGGTGGTAGCACAATCAGCCCACAAGCATTTATTAAACATATTTAAGGCATGTGTTAAGGCACCAGGATACAAAGAAAAATCAAAACAGCCCCTGATCATGAGGAGTTCACCTTCTAACAGATATAGGTTTCACTATCACCCAAACTGTTTTCCCTTTGATATCTAAAATTCTGGAACTCCCTTCCCCTCTCTTTTCACTTCTCCCACTGCTTCCATCACTCACACTGCTCATTCTCATCCTCAGGTCACTCCCACCCCGCTTTCTCTGTTATGATGTCCTTTTTGACAAACAGGCAGATTCAAGCAAACCAAATTCACATATATAATGCAGTTTCTTCTGTTTATATCTTTTAATCACGTCTACTTTTATTGTTGTATTGTCTAAGATCATCCTGTTTTTTTAGCTCATCAGCACAAATTCTGCTGCAGCCTTCCATTTCAATTCTGTGTGAATCTGTTTCAAGTGTGTTTCTTGTCAGCACCTTCTTAGATTCTGCTTCCTGATATAGTATTTCCCTTCCATTTTATGAGTTCATTTGATTCTCGGTTATGATTGCTATTGTGTATTTTCACTCATACTTTTACCTCTATTCCACCCACCCATATTTCCTCTTTACAAAGAGGGTAATGAGGATTGTTGTTGTTTAGTTGTGTCTGACTCTCCATGATCCCATTTGGAGTTTTCTTGGTAAAGATACTGGTTTGCCATTTCCTTCTTCAGATCATTTTACAGATGAAAAAACTGAGGCAAACAGGGTGAAGTGACTTGCCCAGCATCACACAACTAGTGAATGTCTGAAGCCAGATTTGAACTTAGGAAGACAAGCCTTCGTGACTTCAGGCTCAGCACTCTATCCAAGGCACCACCAAGCTGTCCCTAGTGAGAAAGGGTTATACTCAACAGAAATAATCTATAATCGACGCCACCTGCTTCTGTTTCATTGTTCCCTCTTCCCTTCCTAGAAAGATCCTGATCTTTTCTTTCTTTGGCTTTAATCCTCCTTTTCAAAATACATCTTTTGAAGATGGAGTTTATATTCTACCCTCCATCTTAATGCTTATCACTTTTTCCTGTTCCTACCCAGAAATTTCCTGATCCATCCTTGAACTGAAAATATTTTCATAAAGATCCCAAATTATCTCGATGACTCCATCCAACAGCATTTTCTGTGTTTTTCCTCAATCTTCCAAGGCTCTCAACATTGTTGACCACCCCATCCTCCCACATACTCTACCACATACGTTCTCATTTCTCCTACTTGTAAGGCCAAATGCTTTTTCATCTCCACTTATTCATCCCCTTCCCAGAACCTAAGTATGAGAGATTCATGGAAGGTTTATCTTGAACTCTAGAAGAACTATCTTGTGCAAATGGTTGCAATTATCATCTCTACACAGACAACTCCCAGATCTCTATGACCAACCTGAATCTTGCTCCAAAACCTCAGTCCTATATCACTGACTTTTGGGTCTCTCTGTGGATTTTTTTCCCCACTGGCATTTTTTAAACTCCGCCTCTGACACATATTAATAACTGTGTGACCCTGGTCAAGTCACCTGGCCTCTAAATAACATAAATGAAATTGAGACTAAAGTTACAGAGAAGGTGCTGATCTGCATTGGTAGGAGTTTTCTCACCAGGGAGTCCCCTATGCCAGTGAAACAACTATCCAGTTCCTCCGATTACTATCTTAAACTTAATCTATCCAAAACAGAACATTTCCCACTGACCTTCACTAACCCAAACATGCCTATTCTGTTAAGAGTACAACTATCTTCTCAGTTACACAGATTTCACCTCGCATTTACATTAAACTTTCACCCGTCTCTGGCTTCCCAAAACCAATTGGTTGCAAGACGCTATTGCTTCTATCTCCATATCTCTTGAATCCTCCCCTTCTCTCCACATATTAGACCATCCTTTCAGGTCCCCTTCACTTTTCACCCTAATACCAGAACCATTTTACAGTAAGAGCAACCCTGTAAAGACAACTCTGAAAGACGTTAAGAACTCCGATCAATGCAGTGACTAATCATGACTCCAGAAGACCAATGATAAAGCATGCTATCCCCAGAGAGATGACAGACGCCGTGCACAGAATGAAACATGTTGTTTGGATGTGACAATGTGGGAATTTGTTTTGCTTGACTATGCATATTTGTCGGGTTTTTAATTTTTTACAGTGGCAAGGATAAGAGGGTAAGGGAGAGAGGGAAAAGAAATAATTTTTTGTTAACTAAAAAAAAAAACCCAACTGATTTTCAGTATACTTGACACTAGCCTAACCACCTTACACTGCCCTGTCCTCCATTTTCCCTTACCCTGAATTACTTCATCCTCCAAAATTACCTACTTCTATCTCATGCTTTTCCCTGCAATCAAAACTTACTTTTCATTAGTATAGATCACAGCAAGAAGATAGAAAAGAACGCCACTGAATTATGCAGTAAATTAACTTGAAAAAGTGTTTTTAAACAATGTTTAAAAAATGTTTTTTCAATGAACAGAAATCTATTTTCCATCCATCCCACCTCTTCTCTGACTCTCTAAGAGAAAAATAAAACCATAACCCTATTAACAAGTATGTGTAGTCAAGTAAGACAAATTCCACACTAGCTAGCCCTGTCCAAGAAATGTCTCTTGTTTGATCCCCAAGTCTACAGCTTCCCTCACAAGAAGTGCGCTTCATTATCTGGAATCATGGTTGGTCTACGTTATTCAAGAGTTTTTTCAGAGCTGTTGACAAAACGTTGTTATTATATAAATTGTTCTGATTTTGTTCACTTCAATCTACATTGATTCCTATGGGTCTTCCCAGTTTTCTCAGATACCTTCATTTCTTATGGCATGACTATATTATATTTGTATACCATAATGTGTCCAGCCTTTCCAACTAATGGGTTCCCCTTAGTTCCCACTTCTTGAATCCCACAAAAAGAACTGCTATAAATATTTTTATTCCAATGGGTGTTATTGCTCTTTATTTGATCTTTTTGGGGCACAGACCTAGCAACGGTGTGTCAAAAAGTACACATATAAGGAGTAACTTTTTGAGTGTAGTTCCAAATTGCTTTCCAGAATGGATGAACAAACTGTGAATTAACTCAACCTTTCTGCCAGAGATAGAAGGATATTTAAAAGAAGTTGCTTGTTAAATCAAATGAATTTGTTGGACTATTGGATAACTGCTGGACTTTCAGGTGGTATAAAAAAAAAAACAACTTGGCGTGGGAAAAATATTTTGGAGTGGGGGGCAACCATTAGGCAGATGCCTGAGATGTCATGGCCCATGGTCAGCTTTCCTTTCTTTTTCTTACCTTGCACATTTTTTTTTTTACAATTTCGAGTCTAAAGATTGTCTCTTATAACACAATAATACATACCGTAGTTTGTTCAGTCATCCTCAAACTGAAGAGAACCTACTTTGCTTCCAGTTCTTTGATACAACTGAAATACTATTATAAATATTTTGGTTCATATGGGGTCTTTCTTTTTGTGACTGACCTCCTTGAGATACATGACTACCAGTGGAATCTATGGATCTAAAGGCATGAACATTATGGGCAGAACCTGTAGAGCCTTAGGTAGTAGAGACAACAAATAGGGCAAGGGTGCACATTTATCCAAAAAAAAAAGTAAACTATTTATTTTAAGCCCTTACATCATCATGCTTTTCCATACGAACAGTTGTAAGAATAATCATAACAAAATTTTAGTTAGCAAATGTTAAGTGCCTTACTGCTTACAAGGCACTCAAAATACAAAAATAAAACAGGACAGTTCTTGCCTCAAGTTTACAACATGTTAACATAAATGATACATTTATCTCTTAACAACAACCACAACAAAAGTCCACACCTAAAAGATCCAAATATTAGATTTTATGGTACTGTTTCCATCTAACAATTCTTTCCTGTAAAATGTAATAGCCAACAGTAGGCTAAATTTAATCAGTTTTTCTCCTCTTAATTTTCTCAGATTTATTTTCTTGATTATCAGTTAACTTTCCTGCAGGTCTTTTCTTCAACCCCTTCATTTTCCTTGTTTGCAGTTTACTCAGATCTTGTTTCTGCATGTGAATTCTTCCATAAGTTGTACCAAAAGTATCACGGGAGATATTTTTCTTTTTCTTTGGCTGTAAAATAAAAATTTTTCCTTTACAATTTCCACTGGCAAAAATACTAAAGGCTTTTTCTTTGAGGGACATCTTGGCGGGCTTCTTTCCATTAACGAACATTTATTGAGCACACTCTGGGTGCTACAGGGTATCCAAGCCATTCACAAATATAGAGAACCTCAACTAAGGAGACTCAAGCAACGTGTCAATGTTCCTGCCCTTATGGGGACAGCAAAAACCCAATCTGTTTTTAAGCTTAAAAAATAAATCTATAAATGAGGCTGTCCATGACCTCTGGTCCACAATTCCAAGTCTCCATGGATCTTAGAATGATCTCTACTACAATATCTGATTACTCACTCACCAAAGCACACTAAAATACCCTCTTCTCCCATATTACACAGGCAATTTTTATTCTGTTCTATTGAGAGCCTGAAAAAATTGGGCATATCACATAACAGGAGTACCACCTGGTAATAAAATGTGGTTGCATCTCCCTCCGTTCTATTACCCTAAAATAAAAATGATCTTTTAGCCAGTTTTCAGTTATGTCTGAGGCAGGCAAAAATATAGGGTTTACAGTTGGGTGGAAAGAGAGCTGGATTTAGAATTCCAGGATCTGCATTCAAAAGTCAACTCTGCTACTTAGTTCCTGGGCAATTTCACTTCTGGGGGCCTCAGTTACCCTAATTTCCAAAGTTAGGAGGTTGGTTGAGATGATGTCCAAGGTCCTTTCCAGATCGAAATCTTAGCTCTGAATCTAAAATCCATAATGTCAAAAACAGTCTAGAATGTTATGCCTAAAAACAGATTAAGATGATATAACTTCTTAAGTTTACAAACTGCTAAGCCAGGAAGGACTCTAACAATAATCCCCCAGTGCAATTCCTTCATTTCAGGACAAAGGAACTGGAAATTAGGGGGGTTAAGTGATTCACTTGGGTTACACCACTAATCAGGAAGAAAACAGGCTCCAGAAGACAGGACAACTGACTCCCAGTTCAATCGTCTTTCCACTAATGGTGACCATACTTTTTCAAAATTATTTTGAAAGCTAAATTCTCAAAAAGATGTCCTGAACAAATTCATACACAGGAGCTGGAATCACAAGGTTTCTCAACACCATGGACAAGGTCAAGATCAGACTTCAGAATCAAGTAACTATCCCACTTGGTCAAAGAAAATTCAAGAGTTCATAGGAATCAATTAATTATTTATTGAACACCTACCAGGACTTAACAACTGTCAAGATGTAAGAACATCAAATCAAGAGGGCTTTCCCAATCATTCGACAATAACCAAATTATTTACCTTCTTCTTTGTTCTCTTTAAAAAATATGCCATCTTTCCAAATAATCATTCAGTTTATACTGTGCCCCTATAACTTGCACATTACAACAAAATAGTTAAGACAGAAGGGATATAGCTGGAAATCAGTGTTCCACAAACACAGTGACCACAAGATGGAGTTAAGCCTTCTTAAGTCTGGCACATGGCAAGAGACTTGTCTAAAAGCCCTCTCTCTTCTCCTGAGAAGCGCTCCATTGTCCTTCTTATGGGTCTTACTCTTTACTTACCAATCAAGAGACTAAACCTTGAAAAGATATGTGGGTGGCTATAAAGCAATGAAGTCTATTCTGTGCTGCTTATGGAAATCAGTCCCCTATCTGTTCCACTACCCACCACAAAATGTCATTCCTGCTGTTACACTTTTCAGTGTAAAGATACTATCAACATTACGGGATTCCAACTACATTCTTTTTCCTGACGTTTATTTAAAAAAAAACAAAAAACCACAGGACATTATTTTGCAAGAACCTATAGCATTTTTGTTGTTGTTTTTTCAAGTCACATACCTTCAGGGCTTTAGGCAATTTCATGGATAACTTATAAAGATCATCTGATGCCAAATAGGTTCTCCTCATGACCAGATCCAGTGATGGTCCCATTTCTTCCAATTCAATTCGTGGTGTTCTGCAACCAGATTTCTTCAATAATAACCTTTATAAAAATGAAAAAAGAAACAAATACTAATACTTTTTCTCTTATAAAACTTTCCAGAAAAAAAGTCAGAAAATCTAAATTTGGTACACCTTACAAGTTTTAGTCAAATGTACTCTGATTAACATACAGACTTTTTGGGGCAGAATACAATTAAGTAACTGGCAAAGAGCAGTTTAAACAGAAAACAGTTTTCTGGAAGTTATCACTGCCCTTCCATTTAACTTACTCAGCTCCCCAAGTATGAAACGTTTAATGTCTTCATGCATTTATGTACATATAAAATTCATTCCATATGAGTCTCTGAAATGATGTGTTTATACTAAAGAGAAACACAGCCTTATGTCTCCTGACAGTTATGATGAGCGCCGATTTATCCTAGGCAGTGTGAGCTTCCCCAGCATAACGCCACACTGACAGAATTTTATCCAGAACAGATTTAAATGTGAAATTATAGTACAGCCAGTCATCAGGCTTGTGGAACAGCCCTGGACAAGAAAATAAGTGAGGGGAAGTATCAGCAAGAGACCCAGAGCTGACCATTGACACTCAAATAAATGAGGCCAGCTAAAAAGCCCTGACAGATGACTGGCTCCGAGGAATATGATGACAAAGATACCGAGCTGGAAGGGACCTTACAAGCCGTCTGTTCTAGCCCTTTCACCATATAATCAAGTAAACTGAGGCTGAGAGAGGAGGGTGACGTGCATGATTCTAAAAACCTGAGGTCTTTCTGATACTCATACAGCCCTCTATCCACTACATTGTGCTGCTTCTCTAAAACAGATTAAGTTTAAAAGGCAGCTGTATGGGTCAGAAATTGAATCTAGTCCTTGCTTGTGATGAGGATGAATGCTGATCCTGAACCGCTCCCTGGGACCTGATGAAAATTCTGACTAGCTGATGAGGTCTACATAAGGCTGACCTTTCTGAGCAAAGGTTAAGAAGAGGAGACAAGAGATAGAAGAAAAATGGAAAGAAGACAAGGACGTCATCACAGAAAGAGTGCCAAACTGGATCAGGCACCTGGGCTCCTCTGGAGCCATCTCTTGCACTGACCCATTTCGTAACCACTGCTGAATCACTTAGGCTCCCTATACCTGTATTCTTATCTGCAAAACAAGGGGTTGGATTAAGATGATCATTAAAGTCTCTAACAATTCTAGGACTGTGTGATTAGTTAGTGTGTGCTGGGGGAAGGGGGAGAGGGAGGCTGGTGTTGTGCCTCAAGAACTCCTGAAAGTATCAACATGCCATACTGAAGCAACCAAGGTAACTGGGGAAGGAGAGGCTCACTGCCACACGCCAATGCCAGGCTAAGCTATAACACAGAAATGAGGACACTACAGTCTGTTTAACCAAGTGAGCATGATCATGTACAAGTCATGGTCAGCAAAGGTTTCACCACATCGCTCCCAGTCAAACTCCTTTGTCTCCCTATTACCTCCAGAAGCAATCTAAAATCCTGATGGCTGTGAAAGCCATCGCTGAATTGCTTGGCCCCTTTTCTATCTTTCCAGTCTTGACACTACTTTCCTCCAAGTACTTTAACATCCAGCAACATTAGCCTGCTAGCCTCCCATATGATACCCAATCCCTCCCCTACTCTGCCTCTTTACTGGATGTCCTCCAGGCCTTGAATGTTCTCCTCCTCATCTCTCCCTCCTGGCTCATGCTTTCTCTCAGCTCATGTCCTCCCTTCTAAAAAAGGTCTTTCCCATTTATCCTGTACATAGCTTGTACAGATGCAGATGTTTGCATGTTGTCTTCCTCATTGGATTGTAAGCTTCTCAAGGGTGGGCACTGTGTGTTTGCCTTTCTCTGAATTCCCCAGTGCCTAGCACACAGAAAGCAATTAATAAATTCTTGTTGACTGACTTCAGCTCTCAAAGCCCCCAGCACCGTTCTAAGACTATAAGATGAGCTGCTAATCTGAAACTGTACAGGGGGTTTCCCTAAATCAACGAAGTCACAGGTCTGTACAGGGAAAGTATCAGTATCTGTAACAGGGTCAACCAAGGAGCCTTTAATAGATCAGGACAAGTGTGGTCTACCTATCCTAAAAGAAACCAAAGGGGAAAGCTCTTGGAATTCTTTGCAGATTCTGAATCCTAAGGCACAACATCACATAGCATACCAACCTAGATTAGATGGTTCTGCAAAAGTGATTCTCTCAGGGAAAAAATTGGCCTCCCCTCTCTGCCATGCTGTGGTTATTGACAAAGCCAAACTTGTTCCTTAGGAGTAAAGACCCTAGTCTGAAGTGAACATCTTCAGTGGAGTCTGCAAACCAAGACCACAGGACTAGAAAGCTAGACAGAACTGACGAAAAATAGGAGATTGTAATGCTGCAAAAATTTCTGTGCAGTCCATCTCTCACACAGCTTTAAGACACTGATGAAATGAATGGGCCTGGCCAATGCTCTCCAATGTTGGCATTGGCTGACGAGTCAGGCTTCCAGAAAGCCAAAGTTCCAATTTCACTGTTGAAGGGCTTTTGAAAATATCAAACCATCACCTGTTACTTACTGTGTGTCAGCTCCACAGAATGGAGAGAAAAAAAATGCATCAATCCTATCATCTTTCTGTTCCTTTACTGATTAATTCTGGAACCATGGACTTCCCTGGTGCCTGCAAAACTATCTGACTGCTATCGTGCTATAGAACTCACCTTCAGGAAAACAGGGACAAAGTAGTATTTCCCCCATGATCTGGCCTACAAATGTTACTTCATTAACTCAGCCTATGAACCAAGATGTTATTTAGAATGTAAAAGGTTATTATAAAAGAGTTTTCATAAGAAAGTCAACCCCTCATGCAAGCACTATACAGGGCTTTCCATTTCGTTACACATTAAAGACGTCATTTTTAAAAGTGCTGCTTACGCTCAAAATTCTATTTGATGTCAAACATTAAAAATAAAAATGTACCATACTTCTTTGCTGAGATTAGCAGATTATGGGGTAGAACATTAAATATACTGTCAGACACAAATTAAGTTTTACTGAATTGCCTCTCCTCTACCTTTTTTTAAATGACTAGTTCTCTGGATAAAAGAAATAGGATATATTTGAAAATAAAAGTGGTATTGGTATAAAAAACAGATGCTATCAATAAAAATTAGAACACTGAAAGAAACTACTATGGCTTGGCATTTCATCCACAGATACTTCACCATTATCATGTTATTATGACAAAGAATATGCTGGCATTGTAGTCGCTGCCCCAAATACTAGTACAAATTCTTAAAATGCTAAGGTATATTCCTCACAGCCAAAAACAGCATATGAGAAAAAACATAGGTTCAAGATGACAGGGAGGTAGCCTAGGGCGAGTGAGGTAGGAAATCCACACTTGGAACAGTATGGACAAGTCCAAGGACTTGCTAGGAACCTGAAGAGGATACGGAGTTTCTAACGGTTTTGGGGGGTTATGTAATCAGTACTATTGTTCAGGCAGTTTTTCCTTCATTCTCAAAGAGGACCATGACATCAGGAAGGTGATGTCATGACTTGCAACTAAATTGGATTTAAGTGAGGGAGGGCTGTGGCAAAGTCACCAGCCTCACTCTCCCCTCCAAAGCCATATGAGCCTAATGATAATACACATATAGTGACAATGAAGATGGCCCCAGATACAGTGGGAGGCTTTGACCTTTTTAAATGCTAGCACGATGTAGGCTTTTAGTAAAAGTTGACAAACAAATCCCATTAGAGGCTCCTTTTCATGGCCCTAACATCTCCGTACATCTGGTTTTTAAAAGAGCACCCACTGCACTTACATGGGGTCTACATTAACAAATGTTACTCAGTATGATATTACTGTTAGTTAGTGACCTGTAGTTCACAAGCTGGCAGCAATGAGGCGCTATCGTGGATCTCTGGAGACCCACACAAGACACCTTAACATTCCTAAAACAGACCAGTTAGTAAAACTGTAGGCCACTAAGAAACTGAGAAAAAACTTAACTGTTTTCTGACCTTTCCTGATGATCACAAGTCATTTCATCAATTTCAAGATCTTCAGACCAGCCTGCGGCTAGATCATGCTTTCTAAAATACTGTTTTCTCCATGTCTAACTCAAGGCTCAAAAACTTTCATAATGTCCTATTGCCAACAAGATAGCCAAAATCCTCAGCACGGAATAGTGTGGTAACAAAAACAATCGAATAGTTATCAAGAGATTTAATTTATAATTGATTATCACAAACTTGCTATAGGACTTCCGACAAGTCATCTCGCTTCTCTGGAAAATGCTGCTCAGTACCTCATGTTTCACACTGGCATCTCCAATTGGTATTGTTATACTGGCACCTTAAACTACTATGTCCCAAACTGGGCTCGTTTCCCCAGAATATACTTCTTTTGGTTTCACCCTCTCTGCTATAATAGTAACCACTCACCTACATCTGTAACATTGGTATTTTCTTTGCCTTCTTCCCTCCCCTTATTAATCATATCTGTATGAACCCCACAGTCCCATTATCTCTCCCTCAACAATCTCACATCTACCTGTTCCTTCCTCACTATTCCCATCACTCCCTCTCCCCATCCCTCTAACACATCCTTTACATCCTTGCCAGATTTGTCTTCCATGTAAATATACTTGATCACATCACCCCAATGCTAAAAATGCTACTTCCTACACCAAATTCAAAACCCTCTGCTTAACATTCCCTTCCAGTCAAATGCCACCATACCCTGTGCCCCTCCCCTCCATACAGGTCTGTACTTTCCTTGGTCCCTGCCTTTACTTGTGCTGTTCTCTAGGCTGTAAAGACCACACCCCCCCCCCTTCCAATACAACCTGTAACAGTTTTACCTGCCCCTAAGCCCTTAAATGTAACTTCCCTTGCTGTGTTTCCACTCGCCCACCCTTTGCTAGATGTCAGGTAGAGCACTTCACACTTTTTATGTATTTATCACATATTACTTTGTATTTGAATTATAAGGGGTGTGTCATGTTCTTCCTATCTACCCCCTGACCAGACAGTAAGCTCCACAGGAGCAAGGGTTAAGTTTTAAACTTTATTGCCCTCAGTGCCCAACACACATGAGGTACATGATATGTTTGCTGAACTGAGTAAGATGCTATGGTCTTTGATCTGTTAATAAATTTTTCAGAAAGGCAGTTCTATTACCCTAGTCAGGAGGTCAAGCTACATGTTTTTCAAGCCACTTTTGTGAGAAAGAAGCAAACGACTAAAAAACGAGCTGAAACGGAGTTTTTCAAGAAGGCTCACTGGAGAGCTGCTTTCTTTGTCCTGTGTCCTACATCATTTATATCTTCAGCCCGTTACAGAAACTGACGTTTTCAATGATTACCCTGAATCAGCCAGAAAATACAAAAAATGTTCAGTATCCTCTATTTATGAAGGCAAGGAAGCACTCCTTACTACTTTGGAAAGATTTTCCACTCTGTACCATAATATAACAACTTATATTTTCAATATTTAGAGCACTCAGAGTAATTGTCATCTATGTGGAAATCCTGGAGAGATTCATCCACTAAGCAATCCAGACAGATGTGGTTTTATTATATCTAACCAATTCTTTGCTGTAAATTATATTTCCTTGTTTCACCACAAAGCAAGAACACATTTTCCTATATAGATCAGGAATAGCTCTTTCCAATAACCTTAAGTAAATATCTTATCAGTTCACCAAATAATTAAAATGTGGATGTGGGTGTACACAGACTTACTTCATTTCATTAAACGTCCTTAATATGACTCCGATGAAATAACATCAGGTAACTTCCTGTAGTTCTTTATACACAAGCTCTATGATCTTTTTACTTAGCTATGAAACAATGGAAATCTAGACATTCTTTCAAAAGAATTCTGTGAAATACTTCTACATTAGAGGTTAGAATTTTTTGTACAGAATTAAAATATTCTGAAAGAAGGCCACCTAAGAACTGCCCTCTGAGAGGACATCCTCCAGTCAACATCCTGACTCTTCTGATCTCTTTATTGACTGCAATCACCTCAGGTTTCCCCTGTGAACCAAGTAGCTGCTCTGATACAGCACTGGTAATGAACTATAAAATTAAGTAAATCCCTCTCTGTATTGCTCACTTTGTGCTGGCAAATCTGGCTGCAGGACCCAATGAAGTTGACCACAACTGCTCATCCTTTTGAAAAAACAAAATACATCTGTATTTATCTTTCTGTCATAGAAAGGACTTTGCTCCCAAATTTTCAATCACTTTAGTCCGTTAGTTTCCTCAGGAAAATCCAATCAATCAATAAGCAGTTTTTTTTATGTGGAGGGAAAGGGTTGAAAAGTGAGGCTGGGGATAAAGGAGACAGATAGAGAGATGACCTCAACTGCAGGCAAACATATAGTAAGTACAAAATTGTAAAGAAACAAAAAACCCTAGAAATGTACAATTTCCAACAAATCAAAACCAGTTTTCCCAAGAACTTTTCACACACATACACACACACATGCACATACGCACACATGCACATACACATGCACATGCACGCACATACATGCACACACATACCCCCCCCCCAAATTTTCAATGGTAATTCTAGCATCTACATCCTAAATACTAAACCTTTTCTCTACAATATCAGAAATAAAACATAAAGAGAAGGCTACATGTTAATGTCCAGAATATTTTATTTTCTTTGCATATTTCTCAATAAGGCTAACAGATATGCTTAAAAATAACCTCTTGATTTCTTCCCTCACACCCTCTCTTCTTTCTTTGCTAGTCTCTACTTCTGTTCTTACCCCTCACCAAGCGCCGCTTTGGCTCTTTCAGTATACTCCCTATTAAGGTATTCTCCTTAAGGCCCTGATGATCACAGGTCTTTTGAAGATTTTTTTCCCTATGAAGCCTAGGGAAACCACAGCTTTCACACAAACATATTTATTATTATTAAATTAAAGATATTCTATGTTTCATAACAATGGCTCTAATCCTACAATGAGTAAACTAGTCTCTAGTTACACAATGTTCATTAATGTATGATGAATTCTTTTATGGTTCATAAGAAGAGATAATTGACCCTATACATGTAAATAAGGTCAGATGAGATGTTATTAATATCACTTTATATTCAGAACTCCTTTAATCTAAGCATCTTATAAGACTTATTCATCCTTACAACTAACAACTAAATCAAAAATGCAGGAAGTGCCATTACCATTTATAGAAAGAAACAGCTTAAAAGGTCTGTATGAAGCAACTAGAGACAAAACAAGGAATTTCCAGAATGAGCTTATGAGAGTGCCTCCATTTTAGATATAGCCCAGGTGCTTCTGCAATCTCCCTGCCCACCCCATCCTGTCCACACCATCTATTCATTAATGTTATACCATGTTTCCTGTAATTATATTCCATTCTGAATGCTTTCTCCAATTGAATGATGTCCTACTGTTTTTCTTCTACAAGTGAATTTACACAAAAACTGCTAAGAGAATACTTTAATAGAGAATATACTGGAAAAAGCTGAAGCAGAGCTTGGTAACAAGCTCCCTTAAGTAACCCTGAAGTATAAACTACATATCAGCTTGGCGTTTCACCCAGCTGTTTCATCTATTTATCGATTTCCTGCCTGCAGCAGAATTTTCTCAGCACTACACTCCCTCACTTTTTATGTCAAAGTCACAGCACACAGATATTATAGCCAACACAACAACAGTCCCAGTCTCCTTAGCTGGATCATCAAATAGATCCTTCCCCCAAATGTGGTGTCCCAAGGCTCTATGCTAGACTTTCTTCTCTCTAGGCTCTTTGTAATCTCTGCTCAATTGGTTTAATTATAACCTCTATGCAGATGATTCCCAGATTTATCTACACAGCTTTGGCCTCTGTGCTTTAGTCCCAAACACCAACTGCCTCCTAGACTTTCCAAACTAGATGTCCTACAGGGACAGGTCTAAAGACTAGATCTAATATTATACTGGTGCAGGCAACTTCTTCTTTCAAAGAAGGTCTGTACCTTCTTTGCCACAGATAGTCTTAAAGAGGTGCCTATGGTGCCGAGGGAGTAAGAGGCACATAGTCAGTATGTGTCAGAGATGGGCGACAGACATCTTCTAGGTACTTTTAACTCAACAAGACCAAAACAGAACCTGGCAGTTTTCTGAGAAAGCCTATCCCTCTACTGAACTTCCCAGTTTCCGCTGAGATTACCATCCTTCAGTCATGCAAATGAGCATCCTCAGTTTTCTACTCTCCACTCAACCCATACATTCTACCACTTGTCAAGTCCTAAGAATTGCACCTCCGTAACATTTCTCCCACTTGCCCCCTTATCTCTGCTCACAGTCACCCCCCAGTCCAGGCCCTCATCCCTTCTCTAACCTGAACTATTGCAGGAACCACCTGTGCTTCAAAGTTGTTCCTTTCTTCATTTTCTGGCCTTTAAAGCCCCTCACAACTTGGCTCCAGCCTTCTTTTGCAGGTTTAATATCCCATCCATGCACCTGGCGGTTCTGTCAGACTGGTCTTCCAACTGCTTCTTACACATGAAACTCCACCTCTCTTTTCCTTGCCTCTGCAAAGACCATCCTCCAGGCCTGGCCTGCACTCTCTCCTTACCTCTATCTTTTAGAATCCCCATTTCCCTCAAATCTCAGCTCAAATGCGACTCCTCCATGAAGCTTTTCCTAATTGTCCAGATTTTGCTAGTGCCCTACTTCCCCCAAATATAATTTGTATATATTTGTTTGTACACATTGCCTCTTGGGAAGACAAGCGTCTTCCTCCTCCTCGTGCACTGACTCTTTTTGTCCCTATCGACCAGTACTGTGCCTGATAAAGAGCAGGGACTCAATAACTGCTTGCTGATTGATCTGGAATTAGTTTCTTAGAGTAAAAATTTAAAAGATTTTAAAAAATCCATATGTAGAACTTTCTGCTCTAGCTTAAACTCAATTACTATTACTTTTAATTAGTTTTCTTTCATAGAAACGAGGAGGAGGGGAAGACACAAAGACACATACTGAGGTGGTTACACCCCCATCCTCCTCTGCAGCTCACATTCCAAATCACTAGCACTTCATTCATTGTACTCTACTCTTCCACAAGCTTAGTTTCTTCTTTTTAAACAAAGTAAGATATTTTTGCTCAGTATGACTTTTGATGCCATAGTGAGAAGTGCCTTGCTACCATGTTACCATATATAGACTATGATGAGTCCTTAAGACTCATTTCTTTTTTCTGTGCTTCAGGATCTTTAACTATTTACCACCCATCTAGCCCTGGATTCCCTGTATACAATCCACTCCCCTCCCCCCTCAACTTTTTATTACAAAGGAAAAAGTATCCATTTTATTTATTTTAGGGATATTCCTCTTTTCAGTTTTCAGTTTCTATACATTTGTTTTATAAAGAAAAATACAGGAGCTATTTTACAGGCAACAGTAGAGGCCTATGATAAAATTGCAGTGTATCACAAACCTTGAACAACAGGGTTATGTGCAGGTCTAAGCTCCCTAGGGTTTTAAACTAAAATGCCTCATGGAAATTTTTAGTCCCTGGGATGGAGTGGATGAAGAAAAACAATAGCTGTAGTCACTGAGTTACTTTCTAGTTCCTTCTTTCCTAACCTTTGTTTACCTAAAGGTTTGGAGGCTTTAGGCTAGGCCTAGAGGGGATGGCTTTAACCATCTTTAATTTTGGTCTATAAGGGTGAATAATGAGAAAACCAGGGTGGCCTTATGGCTTTACTAAAATTTCAGGCTCAAAGAGATTCTATCCCAGGATGCACTGGCAATGTTGAAGGGCAACATAAAAGAGAGTTATTTTAATGGGTTAACTTCAGGCAAGACACAATCAACAAATAGCACAGAGCTGGAATCCCACACATGTTCCACAAAGGCCTGTGGTCACATAATTCTGGATTTGAATAGTAGAAAATAAGCACAAAATATTCCTCCCAAAAGTAAATAAAAATATGCTGAGATACACACTTACTTATAGGTCCGAAAGTAAATCTTCCCATCCAACGCAGTGAAATGCAAAACATACTCTAAGCCAGCAAGACGAATGTTTGGTACCGTAGGGCCTCGGAAGAAATCTGAAAGCATATTGCATGACAGTAAAGAAGACTCTCAAGAATGAAAAAATTTTTTAATTCAGCTACAAATGGAACAAAACCATCAACATGAGAATGTAATTTATTCTAAACACAAATCTAGTAACAACATGAATATCAGAAATACGAGTAGTACAAAGACAAAAATCCCTGATTAAGTTTCACAAGTGCCCCTTCTACCTCTTAATTTAATGATTCTCTGTGGTTAGTTCACCGAACCATAATTCTTTTCAGTTTTAATGCTCTCTGCTAATACTTGGCATGAGGTTGAAAGTCATGTTCACCATGGACATCAGTTTTAAACAAAAACAGACAAAAACACACAAAATGTAGCTCACAGCATGTTTTTCTAGCCTAAGTAAACATAGAGATGAACAAAAAAAAATAAAGTGTTATATAAATTGTTGTCTAAACAACAAAACCATCAGCACTAAACGCTGTAAAATCATAACGACCAAGGCTTGGCCCCCAAAGAGATGAGAAGCCTCCTCCCCCTGCTTCTCTGGAGAGGTGGGTAACCAAGGGTGTGGTGCACTATGTATCACGTCAGCCTTTCTGTATATTTCTGAGTATGTTTCCTTCCTCTTTTTCTTCTTCCCTATCTTCCTTGCTTGGGAAGGGGTCAGGGAAAACATACAGTAGGAAATATAGGTGATGGAAAAGCACAAGCTATAGTAAAATGTGTTTTAAGAGAAAAGCTGTACATCAAGGTGACCCTTGTGATAAAAGGGAAGTCTACACTAAAGGTAAACCTTAAAGAAAATTCCCTAAAGAGATTCCAATTAGAGAAGAACTACAATGTTTTGGGGAAAACACTTGAACCCTGCCTATCTCCTGCCCACATGCAGAGTCCCTCTTCCCACCCAGAACCCAGAGCAACTAATTAGAATAAAACAATCTGCCAAGAGAACATGGTGCCAATTTCACAATGAATGAGGAGATGCCATAAGATTCTGCCCCAAATTCACCACACTCAGCCCTGCTAACAGTAACTCAGTGTAACAGTATCATCACCGAGCTCAGTTTTGTTCCGGGAACAGCGGATATTCCCCTCAACTCTGAAATAGAAGAACCATTTTCAACACATGCTGTTTTCCTAGGTTTTTTAAGAATGAATGATGGATTAAGAAAAATACTTGGGAAAGGAGAACCATATTTTCTATCAGGTCAAAGGGTTTTAGACAAAAAAATAGCTTGTGGGTCGGTGTCTCACAAAAGTCAATGCTTATCTTCCCTTCGATGGTTGCTCCCTGAACTGTAATTTCATTAGAGTTCATGGTATTTCAAGATAATAGAAAAATATATTTAAGGGAAAAAAAGAGGGAGAGACACTTGGGAAGTACACCAGTAACTTAAGTGGCGAGTCTTAAGCACACAAACGCAAATCTGCTCAATGTAATATGAAAGTATGCCTAGAACTAGGGGGAAAAAAAATCAATTGTTACACATTTGTAGCCTGGATTCAACAAATATTCACCAGGTGTCTGCTCTATGAGGTATGGAGGTGGGGATATAAAAGTGAATCTTTATCATCAAAAAGCTTACAAATATACTAAAGGAAGTTAAGAAACAAAAATAATAATATAACCCAAGTGGAAGGAGAGGCAGGAGCAAAAATTCCAGGTTGGAAAAATGAGGGGCACTTTTAGAGGAATGAAAAAAGCCTAGTTTGGAAAAATAAAAAAAGAGTGTTGTAGAAATAGCTGGACATAATATGAGAAAGACATGTTGGGAAGGAATGGTAAATTCAGGGGACTGATGGTGAAAAGCACACCTTCTGCCACTTAGCTGAGAAGTTCTAGAATATTAATGCAGAAAGAGGCATACATTTTCTGACAAGGCCAGTATGTTGATCTGCTTTGTGTGACTGAATTAATCTGTTACAGATTTCACTATGGAGAGGGGAGAGTCATTAGGAGAAAAGTGATTTTATTTTTTAAAAAAGTATCAATAAAACTTTTTTTTAAGTAGGTTTAGAGTCAGATCATAGAAGACCTTGAATACCAAAACAGGAACTATGAACTTTATTTCTTAGACAATGGGAAGCCACAGAAAGTTTCGGATTAAGGGAGGTTATATATTAGAATCATGTTAGGAAGACTGACCTTGTATTGGTCCACAGGGTTGTTGGAAAGAAGAGGGAAAATGTGACAGATCACCATTCTAGAGTAAAAGCCTGAACTAGGGGGCTAGGCAAGGAAAGAGCAGAATCAAACCAACAGGCTTTGCTGACTAGATGCTGGGAGGCAAAGGAGAAGCAAGAAAAGATGACTTCAAGTTTTCAAAGGGCAAGTCGTCTGAGAAGGATGATGTGATCAAACAAGGTTACAAAAAGTCACGAGGAGCTGGGTTTGGAGGGATGGAGAGGTGAGGGGCTGTTATTCTACTGCGGATTGTCATTTCTTTACAGAATATCTAAATAGAGCCAAGTAGCAACATGCATCATAGGACTGGAGACTAGCAAAGCGGCCAGACCTGAACGTACAGATTTGAAACTGCAGAAACAGTAATAACAGAGGACATTTGACAGTGCTTTCAGGTTTACAAAGAGCTTAATGTACATTACCTCACAAATGAGCTCACCACGGGTAATGAAGAAAAGCAAGAAGAACCATGATGGGACAGAATACGAGAAAATCTAATGAGGAGACTAACTGCGGGGAAAGGACGAAGAGGAGGGGGAACACAAGAGCCAAGGAAACAGAAAACTCCCACTGAGCAGAACGGACAGGGGTGTCAGGTGCCTGCAAGGTCAAGGAGGACGAGAATTAAGCAGGGAGGGGAGCACTATGACTCCCTGGGAATTTTGGCAGCAGAAAAAAGAGGAGAGGTAGGACGGCAGCACAGAAGGATATGAGAGAAGGCACGTGGTTCTCCATTTGGTTTTTAAAAATCCACAGTGGATTACAAATATGGAGAAATCAGTGAAACTTGGAAAGATTGATAGAAGTGATGCAGAGTAAAAAAAAGCAGAACCAAAAGAATAAACAATAACTATAACAACGTAAACAAAGACAATAATAAAAGACGATGAAATTCGGGCCAAATACAACAGACAACGTTGGTATCAAATTATTCAACCCAAAGTAAACCGTCCTTTCTTTCTCTTAAACAGTGAAGGACAAAAGTAGAATCAACACCATGTATTAGCGATGGCCAGCCACTTTTTTAGGTAGTTTTGCTTAATTTGTTATGCAATGTGCTTTGTAAAGAATTTATGTTTAGGATGGGCTAACTGTGATAAAACAAAAAGATATCAATGGAAATTATAACTTTGGTTAAAAAAGAGTACATCTTCTCTGGGACAGCCAAAGGCTGCTTGGTGTACACGGAGAAGTAAGTGCAGTGTTCATATTAATCTTGTCTGCAGAAAGTTAAAGGTAACAGCCTTAATCAGGGGGTCCAGTTACTTATTTCAAAAGCTCAATCAAATGTAATAGATACCATGGGGATCAGAAAATAAAACATAACATAAAGCTAGAGTAACCTAGTGTACTTCTATACTGAAAGAAGGCAGAACAGAATGACAAACCTTTCAAAACTGTTTTTATTAAATTGACTTATGGCTTGATAGGGAGCTCCTTAACTATATAGATAACTTTTAAACTGATACAACTGACATGAACAATATTCTTATGATAAAATTTCAAGAAACGAATCTAAAGATGAATATTATCATGGTTTCCTGTTAAAAAAAATAGTACTCATACACTTTGTGCAATAAAGCTGAAGAACACGTGTGCATATTAAGAGCACACATGGTAAGCAGACAGAAGTAAAGAAAACACCAGAAGATTGTCTAGCATGTGTATGCACAATAAAGGCACAAGGGATTCTCAGTTTTTCTTCAATATAATCACTAGCTATAAGTGATTGCCCAGAGAAAAAAACTGTTTACGATCTTCTCCCCTTCCTATCACCAGTAGTTCATTTGCACAAATCTGTATAAATTATACATAATTTTACATCCTTTTCTTGCACATTAATCATTATTTTAAATGATCACGTGGTATCCACGCCCCCGGATCCAACGTTCCTTCCCCCCCTTTCCTTTTTTCCTTTCCAGTCTCCTGGTCCAATCACTAATGATGGAGGTTTTGTCGGTACTGCCCAGTCAGTTCTGCCATCTGGTGGCTGAATCAAAAACAACATGACAAAGGAGGCAATTTAGATTTTAGACAAACTAGCAAACTCCGCCCCACCGTAACCAATTTCAGTACTGATGACATATGGCACTGACACCCTAGTAAGCCTTTCAAACATCTGATGACAAGACCATGAGCCAACAGTCTGACTGCTGCTAAGTACTACAGTCTTCAACTTCATTAACCCAAATGCAGAATAATAACCATTCCACTCTGCTCTGTAAGGGGCCACAAGTGGAACAGGTCCTGCACATCACACTTTTAGGACCCACTCTGGCAAACTAAAGAGAAGTCAAGAAGGCTCATCCCCTTTCTTAGTCCTCTGCTGTCTTTTTAGCATACACCACAGAAGACTTAGATCCTCATGTATAAGGAATGACCAAAGGACTGCTTATGTTTAGTCTACAGGGCTACATTACAGGGAATTACAGGGCAATATAGATTTTAGCTGGATAGTACAAATGTCAAACAAGCTGCCTCAAAAACTAGTGAGCTTCCTATCACTGTAAGCACTTCTAACACTCCAGCTGAGGCTGGATGACCTTGTTTCAAGGATCACTGTACAAGATATTCCAGCAATGAAAAAAACAGATAAATCCGACAAATCCTAAAGCATCTTCCCTATCTCTAAAGGGTCTATGATTCCATAAATGGTTCCAAATAATTTTGCTGTATTCATTATACAGTGAAATAAGGAACACAACTTGAGGTTTTAGCTGTTCTTCATTACAGAGGCAAACATGTATTGGTTCATACTCTACTGCTGAACCATCTTAAGTGACTTCCTATCGCTTCCTAAGTAAAACTCAAACTCCTTTCCTGGGTATTCAAAACCCTTCACAATTCTCATTCACACTCTCCTTTCCTGGGCTTATTTCCAGTTTCTTCCCTCCATACACTCATGACTCACTACCACTGTCGGCCCTGTAAATATGGGCTGTATTCCTCTGCTTTTGCATCCATGGTTCCCTGTGGCTAGGGAGCCCTTTTCAACAACCTCTTCATGTCTGCAAAGTCCTCTTATCAGTCTCTTCAAATGTTAAAAGCCAGCACAACTCTAACACTGTTTCTTCCACTAAAACCATCTCCGATTCTTCTAGTAAGGTACCCTCAGATTTAACACAGGACTTCATTTTTTAACTCTAATGATATGCTTGTAAAGCATTTAGCAGAGTGCCTAGCACATAGCAGATGCTTAATCAAGTCTGTTCCTTTCCCTTTCCCTCATTCCTCTAAAATACAAGATTACATAATGAGTGCATGGTAGTACAACACTGGAAGAATACTGGTGGTAAAAAGATGAGATTTTGTGGCCACGAGCAGCTTGAGTTCTCTATAGGTGTCTAATTCAGACCTATCTCTTCTGCCTATTAAATTCTAGGCTGAACTCAACAGTCATATGCAGTGACTGTTAAAGATAAATTCAGACATGGACTAACTCATTAGGATGCCTATCCAGCTGCATGTCATAATCTGAGCAACACATCTTTCATCCACAAATGCAATTTTTTCCAGTGTGAATAGCTCAGCTGATATTTTTCGATCAAGATGTTTTTGCGTGTCATGGACCTTTCTGGAAGTCTGGTGACACCTAGGAACCTTTTCTCAGGATAATGGATTTTTCTTTTAATGCACAAGATTACAGAGAAAAAAAATTAAAATGAAATCATTTTATACATGCAAATAGATGTTAATATGTATACCCACATACATATATACATACACATATGCACTATATATACATATGTATGTCTCTGTGTATCACACAGGCACACTTGCTGCTCATCCTTCGTTTCTACAGAGGACCAATGACATCACAGTCTGACATCTTGACTTAAGTGTGAATATACACACATATGCAGATACACACAAATGTAAACACAAGTTCAG
This sequence comes from Notamacropus eugenii, assembly GCF_028372415.1. Taxonomy (NCBI): domain Eukaryota; kingdom Metazoa; phylum Chordata; class Mammalia; order Diprotodontia; family Macropodidae; genus Notamacropus; species Notamacropus eugenii. Next base: position 191,043,465 of record NC_092873.1, on the reverse strand, counting down.
TGAGTCCTAATTTAAGAAACCCTGCTGCAAAATGACTGACTCACAGAGAAAGCCTGGAAACTTTCTGGGGTTTGATGCAATCAGAACAATACTATCTGCAAACAGAAGCATTTATAGGACTTCCCTGTAAATAAGAAATCCTACTTCCACTTGACTTTGCACAAGCCATCATCCATGACACTGACAAATATTTCTTCCTATTTTAAGTGCTGCGTTTGAGAATACTCCAATGACATGTTATCTACATCTGCATCTGTCATAGAATCTTGTATTCTTTTAACACAGGCATGGTAGAAACTTTTTTTTTTTAAAGAACTTAACAAACCTAAATTTTGCTCTGAGTCAAATGTTTTGTTGTAAATCAAATAGAAATATTTTCTATTTTCTCATACAGATCAGTCAGGTGATGAGTCCTTAAAGATGTGACCTAGGGAAATCGATCATGAAAGGCTGTTTATTCACTTCTTGTAGCTTTTGTTAGCCTTTAAAAATTCATTCTTAAAAGCTGTATAGGTGAGAAAATGGAAATAGAGTTGACAGTTTCTGATTTTTTTAGTAATCTTTTCAAATTATTTTGGAATCATCTGAGATATCACAAAAATTGATCCTTAAGTTCCCTTAAAATTTATCACCTCCTACACACATTTCTCCTGCACTGATCTGGCCAGGTCTAAGGAAGGGGGCACTGAATTGGTGTTCCAATATCACCAATAAGAAGAGATCTGAGGTTCAAAGATGAGACTGGATCAAAATAAAAATGACAAAGATTTGCTTCATTTCTCATCTCGTTTGGTCCTTTCACTTGTATCTCCAGATGTGCTTTGCGTGGTCTGGCTTATCTGAGTCTCATACGCAATGCTCTTTTTAGCTTTCCTCTTTTCAGTGTTGGGGTGTAATCCCTACTTGTAACTTTCTCTTATCTTCTGCAATAATTTATAAATGAGATTGCAATCTAAACCAATACTGTCCTTGACTGCAATATATCTCTGTTTAGAAAGGATTCGATTCTGTTTTTAATGGTCCTCTTAAAAAAAACAGGATGAACAACACTGAGGGAACAGTCACAAGCAAAACTGACTCTTGATCCTCAAGGGGAAAGGTCAGAGGAATAACTGGAATCCAAACGGATGCCTTGGATGGTCTCTTAGGCAACGAGAGAATGGCTAAACAAATGATGGCATATTAATATAATGGAAAGTTACTGGAACATAAGAAGACTGATTTTGGAGGGTTCCGAGTAGTATAAATGGATGCAGAATAAAGTTAGCAGGACCAAAACGTTTACAAAAAAGACATCACTAAGAAAAACAATTCTGAAAGACTTCTGATCAAAGCAATGAACAACTAACTGTCTCCAGAAAACCTCGGATAACACAGTCAGCCACCTCCTGATTGAGAAGTGATGGAACACAGGATGCAGAGACATATACTTTTGGACACGGTCAATATGTAGATTAATTGTGCTTGACTAAGGTAAATTTCACAAGGGTTTTTCTTCCTTTCTCTTTGTTAATGGGGTGGGGGTTGGGGCAAGATCAGAGGAAGAGGAAAGGTTAGCCATAGTGACGTCAAAAAAAGGCAACCACTGAAATATTTTTTAAAATGTATAGAAGAGAACAGAAGGAAATTCAAAAAGAAGATCAGATAAACAATGTAGTTTTGAAAGAAACATAACCCCAGACAAACACAAGAAAATTAAAAGCAACATCTCTTGAACAAGAAAAAGGTCACAACATGATAAAATATAGTTTGGAGTTATAGTTCTACTAGTTCCACCCAGTAGAACAATATTCACTTAAATCTTCTAAAACTATTCAATTCTTTCTTTGATCATTCTTCTTGACCCAAGAGACCTTCTCCAGATCAATACTTACCTCCAGAGGTAGGGAACCTGTGGCTTCAAGGCCACATGTGGCCCTCTAGGTCCACAAGTGTGGTCCTTTGACAGAACAAAACCCCTTAATAAAAGGATCTGTTCAGCAAAACTTGGAATCAGTCAAAAGACCACGCTCAAGGACCTAGAAGGCCACATATGGCCTCTAGGCCACAAGTTCTCCACCCCTGTGAATCCTTCAGAATGGGGAAAGAGAGTACTGTGGGCTTAGATAGGTCATACCTCCAGTTCCTTCAGGGAATGCCTGTAGTCCCTGCAACTGGGGAGACTGAGACTGGTGGATAACCTGAGCATGGGAGTTCTGAGGGGCAGCAGAGCTGAAACCAAGAAATGTCCACACTAAATCCAACATACACAACACGGTCTGCCCCCAAGAGCAAAGGGCCAATAGGCTTCCTAAGGTGGGGTGAAAAGGCTCAGGCCAGAGAAAAGGAGCTTGCATGCCAGTAGTAATAGGCCCTCAGGCCCATGACAGACTTCAGCTCTTCCAGTCTGTGAGATAAAAGGAAACTCAACATCAAAAAATAAAATAAAATGGTAAAAATCTAGTCTCTGGAGCCTAAGGTTTTGTTCTTGACTTCTTCACATTGCTAAAAGGAAAATTCTGGAATGAATTTGTGATTACAGAATACTTGTGTCTTGGTATTTCAGTTGAATTAAAAGAAGATTTTCTATGAGATTCCACAATGGTAAGTCAGTTTGGCTGGAAAATAGAATATGTAAATGGAAAACCAGACTGCAAGGGATGGTGAAGCATATAGGTGTAAGGAAGTGCCCCCAAGGCAAGAAGCATGATGTAAAAGATCATAGTCCCGATGAGAGGCCATCCAAGAACCACATACACCAAGCACAAAGCCCCATTATCTCTAAGTTGATCTGAGACAAACCATGACAAACCATGAAGATGTTTACTGACTGGAAAAAATAAAAAAACTGCTTTGGGAAATATTGAATTTGAGAAACCAGCAAGACAACCTGGAAATATCAAGCAGATATCTGGAACTGTGTCCAAGTTCAGAGGAAAGGTAAAGACAGGAGGTTTGGATTTGGAAGTCACTTACATCAAGGTTATAATTATTGGAAGAGAATAACAAAAAAGAGAATTAGAGATAGAGTTGGACATGGAAATAGAGGCTAGACTTAGAAGACCTCAAATACCTAGTTAAGGAATTTGGACTTTAACCTATAGGCAATGGGACACAAGGTTTATGAGCAGGGAGAGAACTTGTTTTAAACTTTTAACTATTTCCTAACAGGTTTTAATTTATTGACCTAATTTTAAATATTACTTCTCAAAATAAGTCATTCTTCATAATCTATAGCAGAGGTCAATAACTCTTAGCTCTGGATGTCCTATACAGATCTGACTAACACCTACAGAACAGAACAGCAAAAATACTTATTAAAGAAAAACTATTTTGGAGCGAAAGGAAAATATTATATAAGGCCCGTGGAGAGGAAAGTCTTTACCAATTTGGGAGGGTGCCAGTGGCAAAGAAGAATGATAAAAGTAAAATAAAGGGGGAGGGGGACAGGGAAGGAAAAGTGAAGAAAAACAATCGAAGAAAAGATGCAAAGAAAAAAAGGTCTGCATGGCTGCAGGTTGGCAGACTATCGTCAACTGCTGTTTACATTTTTCATAATGAACATTAGGAAAACCACTTACCGATGAGAAGACTTTTCAATCTTCTATAGTCTTCACTCACATCAAAAGCATCACCAGCAAATATCAACATGGGTTTGGTTCCCTCAGGGCACTTGCTGTTCTAATAAAGAGAATTTTTTTTTTCAAGTATAGACCACTGGTTGACCTTTTAAGCTTCCCATCCTTCCACAGAAAAATAAAGGCTTTAAAAAGTTCGTAGCTATTATAAGCATTTCTGTGAATATTTGCAAAAACAAATGTCCTCTGTCCTACTATCAGAGTTTATCCCCAGAGCTTCCTTCTTCCTGGCACCCCTACTCTTGCCCTCTGACACGCTAGATTATCTTCGACCTATCGTTCTGCCTTAGCTAACTTCGCTCTCAAGACCTCTCATCTGATCAGTCTTCGATATGCATCAGATCCTACCTAGCCAGTTCTGTCCGACTGCTGCTTGTGCTTGGGTATATTATCTCTGCTTTGGTTCAGTCATTTCAGTTATGTCAGACTCTTTATATCCCTATTTAGTTTTCTTGGCAAAGATACGGTTTGCCAATACCTTTTCCAGCTCATTTTACACATGAGGAAACTGAGGCAAAGTTAAGTAATTTGCCCAGGTCACATAGCAAGTTAAGTGTCTGAGACTAAATCTGAACTTAGATCTTTCTAACTGTAGACCCAGCTCTCCATCTACCTACTACCTAGCTGCCCCTTTATCTGTACTAATTTGTTTATACTAAGAATGAAATAAGAGCTTGTATGGATAATTAAATAACTGGAAGGACAGTCAATGCTCATAGCCTGCATGACCCACCAAAGCAGCCCACAAGCTGTATGTCGAGCAGCCTGCCTTAGATCCTCAATGACAACCAGAAGTTCTGTATATCTGCTTTGGGGTATCTCACTACTCCTTGTACACTGAGTTTGATCCATAATAAAAGATCAGCTGCTGGTATCTGGTGAAATACTGTCATGGTGGAGGAAAGAGAAACACCTTAACAAAGGCATGATAGTTTCAGTAAATTATTTAGGCACCACACCTGTAATGGAATATTTATAAAAAGTTAATTCTACTGGGGTTCTGTGGGAGTTAACTGAGGGAAAAAGTACAGTTTAAGTAGCTGCTAAGTAGCTTGGTACAATGGAAAGAGTATTATTATTATCTCAGAGTGTTTAACCCTGACACAAAGACTCTGTAGTCACTGGTCTTTCAGGGCTCAATTTCTCATAAGAAGCTTTGAAAAAAGTGCTTTATAAGCCTTAAAGTAGTATACACGAAGGACTGCAGCAATAATAATCAAGTCAATTACTATTTCATCATCATACAGAACTTCAGGTGAAAGAAATTTTTATTTAAATGAAATAGCCCCTGCTAAGCAAGAAGTATGACTGCTAACCTGAATTATTTTATTATTTTATTAGAGGTTACATGCGATCATAGCAATTCTATGATCTATCTGGGTCAAGTTCAAGTGAGAGAAAACATGTAACAGTTAAATGACTAAAAATTAACTTGGGGCAGTAAAGCAGAAATATTTACAAGCTACAGACCTCTTCTGAGGAGCCAAACAACTAGAGCCACGCTGACTTGGCAGGAAAGAGCTCTCCCAATCCAGAAAATAATGAGTGGAGAAGACCCATCTAATTAACTTCTTGCTGGACTTGTAAGCATTAGGTCATAGTCTAATCAGAAGGCTTCATTCAGGATGCGACAACTTTTAACTACCCTGATAAAGAGAGGCAGGTTCCCAATATCCAACAGAGAAATCAACAACAGTTATTAAAATTGAACATTTTTCAACATTTTTAATAATGTCTGGGGATTTTGTGATGTTTTTCAAACACGTTCTGCTGCTTGGCAGTTGGTAGTCCTGTACAGGCCACTAATCATAATCAGCATCCAGAAGAGAAGCTATGAAGTACCACTAATGGCCTTGTGAATAATCACAACTAAACTAAGCAAGGAGTAAATCTCTGTCCCACCCATTCCCTGGTTTCCTGTGGCTCTAACCACAATACTAGTTCAGGCCTCCATTCTCACCTGCCTGGACTGATTTCACTCTCTGCCCATTCTGATCTATCCCTCACATTGCTGCCATATTTATTTTAGGATCACAGACTTAGAGGTAGAAGGGACTTTAGAGGTTGGAGAGCCCAATCTGAGGATCACATAACTCTAACGCCTACTCTTCCTAACTCCAAGTCTAAACTTCTCTACACTGCTTCTTCCTGATACATAAATCTGGTCATGCCACAATCCTGTTCAAAGCCCTTCAATAGCTCCCTACTCAGTAACTCCTTGATCTGGCACTGATGCCCCTGGATAATACACAGAGTCAACAACGACACTGTGCTAAGCACCTTACAATATTTGTTTCCATTTAATGCTCACAACAACTCTAAAAGGTAGGTACTATTATCCTCATTTTACAGTTAAGAAAATTGAGGCAGACAGACATTAAGTGACTTGACCAGGGTCACACAGTTAGTAAGCATCTGAGGCCAGGCTTGGTGCTCTATCCCCTGGGCCACCACATCACATACAACTCCCCTTCTCATGAGTCTTCATTGTAGCCTCATCACCCTCATCCCTGAAAAGAGAAAAGAATGGTTCTTCTCCTTTAGACTTCAGAAACTGCTTTCTTTGTACTTCATCCGTGAACCTTTGTTTGGTATGGATCTGTGGTTTTTCCAATGTGGGAAGCTGTCTATAACTTCTAGAATCATCTAAGGGCACTGAGAATGTAAGTCGTGTCACAGAACCAAAATGTGTCTGGGGCAGGACTAGAACCCAAATTTTCCTGCCTTTTGTAAGACTAGCATTTAAACAGCACTAGTCTCTAAAGGCTTTACATACTATCTTTCTGATCCTCTATAGTCTGCCCTTTCCATCCATACCCTCTTCAGTGAGCCTCACACTGTCACTGTTTGTGATTGTGTACTGTAGTTTTGGTTTTAATGTGATATGTCTTTCTACTAGACTAACAACTTAATAAAAGCAGGTGTGTCCTACTGAAACTTTGTGTGGCGCTCCTCAGCACCTAGCTTTGTCCTCTGTACAAAATACAGACTTAATAAATATTCAACTTAATTTGCTGAATCATTAGCAAAAATAAGCAAGATCCCAGGTCTCTACTCGATGCTGGCACAAATCCCTGTGAACTTAAGAGACCAGATTAACTCTCAAATCATGAATGTTTTACAAAATATTCCCTCATTCACCTTATAGGCACCTCAATCCCTAACATATTTTTGAAAAACATCAAAATTTTATTAAGCTTATCTTATATTTAAATTCACTTATAAAAGAAGTGATAAATACTAGCATGTTGTTATTCAATCGTTTTCAGTGGTGTCTGAACCTCATCTGAGGTTTTCTTGGGAAAGATACTGGAGTAGTTTACCATTTCCTCCTCCAGCTCATTTTACAAATAAAGAACTGAGGCAAACAGGATAAATAACTTACCCAGCATCACAGAGCTAATAAGTGTCTGAGGTCAGATTTGAACTCCTGAACATGATGCTTCCTAATTCCAAGCCCAGTGCTCTATTCACTGTACCACCTAGCTGCCCCAAATACACAAAAAGCAATACTTATCTTCTTGGGCACTACTGCTTCAGAACAAGAAAAAATTATTTCCCATTTGCAAAATGTTTCCTCTCTCTTCAATCTGTTATTGTTTGAAATGGCATCTCTAGGAAATGTGGATGAAATTTAAAACAACTGAGAAAACAAAGGTTCAAGCTTCCAAGCACATCAATTTATTAAGCAATGCATGCCAACTGCATGACAAATCAGGATCAGGCCTCCTCAGCTTGTCAATGGACCCTGAATACAGTGGGGAACAGATTTTTATGCACTAAAGGCAAACAATCAGTAGAATATAAACCAGGATACACAATCTGATTTCTAATTGGAGGAAAGATTAGGGACTTTCTGAATAGGGAGGGGTAAAATGTGCAATTCCCTGAAATCAGAAAAAGAGATGCCTCATTCTCCCCCAAGTATCTGTATTCAATCAAAGGAACAAAGAAATAGTACAGGGCCAGTTCTCAGATAATATCCATGGGTTGCTTGAGATATCTAACTATGAGCAAACTCTCTGCATCAATCTTCAGACCTGATTTGGTTTCCAGTTAGCACAACCTAGGTCCTTAGAGAAGGGTCTCTAAGCAACAGATAGAGGCTGTGCCGCTTCCCAGTCACACAGGACTAGGTTCAAACAATGCAATAAAGTTTTTTCACAGGATAGAAATTGGATTAGACCCATAACTGAACAGAAAGGAAACTGAGCTAGGTCCAGAATGAGTTACAAGATGGAGTGAGTTTGGTTCACACAATTCCCTCAGTAACTCTCTATGACCCTAAGTTGCAGAGAGGTAATGCCTAGCATTGGTGACAGGAAGTTTCCTCATCTGAGGAGTTCCCTCTACCAGTGAAATCATAGGTCTGATTCCAATCCCTATCCCTTGAAAATGGTATATCCTGGACATGTGCTTTATGTAATGAATCCTACAGCTAATCTTATCTAGCTCTATTCCTTTCCCTTGGTGGGTAATAATATCCATATTAAGGAAGTACTTAAGTATTTAAGGAATTTAAGTATTAAGAAAGTATTTAAATATAAATTCCATTTAAGAAAGCAAATATAAGTGTGATGTTCCTTTAGGCAAAATTTTTGAATATATAATCTTTTATCAACACAACATCCTTATTATATAGGAAAGTATAAACAGTATGCTTTTTAAAAAACGTAAGATGAAAGAGTTAAGGAAAAAAAGCTGTCCAAGGACATCAAGAGAAACAGAAACAGAAATAGAATGTAATTTTCAGGATTCTCCACTAGATATGATAGCTGTATATCTTTAAGCAAACAAAACAAACAAAAATCTCTTCCTGCCTTGGTTTCCCCATTTATGCGAATCTACAAAAGGAACTGAGACATCTATGTGGAGTGAAAGCTATTCTGCAAAAGATAAGCAATCAAAGGATATAATGGTTTTGAAAACTGACAAAATATGATCAGTAATTACATGAAAAATCTTCCAAAACGCTAATAGGAAAAACATAAATCAAAAAACTCTTGAGGTCTCATCTCAGACTTCAAAATCTGTAAGATTTATAGTCTTTCAACTCTTAACATCCTATGATTCTAGAGTTATGTAGATATACCCATCTCTTATGCCTTATAGTGTATTAACAAAAAATAACAAACCTTTCTATTCGATTTGGTTTACAAAACTGTATTGCAACTATTCACCATGAGATGTCACCAGAGCACAGCATCAACGTTATAAAAGGAATTTTTAAAAACCATCTTACCTTAATATCTTTAAGTGAGACAAACTTCTCAATACCTAATTCAATCATATCCAAGATATGATAATCATACATACGACCTAAAAAGACAACACACAAAGTTTCTACTTAAACATTCATTCCAAACACTGCCTTTGGTATACACCAACTGGTATGCATGCTCACACTATCCAATGGCACCAGCCTTTTCCCCCACTTTTATTCTTGAAGGACACACTGTCTCTTACCTTTCCCTCCTCTGTTCAGTATACGAGTTATGTTATATTACTGACTTAGCATTTTTAGGTGTCTTCCTTTTGGGAAACCATTTTATCATGTGTCATTATCACTCTTTTGAAACCATATACACCTGAAAACTATATATACATACTATGCTAGACAATACAAGGGAGCTATGTCCATTTTATAGATGCAAACTAGAACCTAAGGAATTATATGATTATATTCAATGACATACAGAATTATCTTTAGAATATACTATCTATTCCTAGATGCAGAACCTCAGAACACAACCAGAAAGAGAGGGCTTCACTCAACGGTGATCACTCTTACATTCACTTACCGACTATGAGATTATTTGGTCGTTTCTTATTATGAGACCCAAACATGAATAAGGAGCAATCTGACTTCTTTGAAAAAAATTCCTATAAAGTCAAAGAAAGGAAAATTTAAAAGTTTATACCCAACAAAATCATTGCAACTTGAATAAAAGAGAAGCTACAGATTGTGGGAAAAGTCAGCATTAAGCAGCTCTGATTAAAGTCTGATATCTAAAATCACCAAGCAATTAAGACACATACATAACAAAACAAAGAGCTATTCTCCAATAGATTAGTAAGTGGTCTAGATAAGCAGTCAAAATATATGAACAGTTTTCAAAAGACAAAATATGACCCATCAGCAACCATATGAAATAATGTTTCTAATCATTAACTAATAAGAGAGATACAAGTCAATAAATTTTGAGTTTAGCCTCATATTCAAATTGACAAAGACTGAAACAGTCAATGTTTGTGAGGTTATGGGCAGACAAGCACATGCTGTTACTAGAACTATAAACTGGCTCTGGTGAACAATACAGAATTTGTTGAAAAAACTTTAAGCTGTTCATACCCTATGACCCAGCCATCTCACTACTGGGTATATACATCAAAAACGTTAATTACAAAAAGGAAGATAGCATATAAAACAAAACATTTACAGTAACACTTTTTCTTTTTAATTGAAACACAATAGCACTGGAACTAAAGCAGATGCCCATCAACTGGAAAATGGCTAAAGATACTGACATATGAATGCTAAGGAAGCCCCAAGAACAGACACAGATTAAAGAAAGTAGAATCAGAACAATATACAAAATTATATTAAAAGATGAATGAAGAGAAGACTACAAGGCAACAGAATTCAGATTAAATGCATTGACCAGTGATGTTTGCAGAAGATTGATTTTGGAACACAATTCCTTCTTGGTAGAGAGGTAGTAGCCTTTGAGTATGGAATGTTACATACTATCAATCATCATCCCTTTATCTGACAGTCTGGTTAACTTTCAAAAATGAGGTACCAGGTGCTCTAAAAACACAATGAATCAATAAAAAAACATCTCAAAATAAAACCAAAGAAAAGGCTATTAAAAGCAAAATTGATATTTTTTGTTTTGATATCATGTCATTTCGGAGTATACTCCTCCCTTCATCACATCTAAGAGTAATGCAATATTCCCCATACAACTACCTCCTCATTTCTATAGGGCCAAGAATTTGTTATAATCACTGTACTCAGCTGTAGAAAATCACTTTTAGATAATACACACACACACACACACACACACACACACACACACACACACACACACACACAGACATGTACACACATAAGGCCTCTGTGACCCTTTCATCTTACTTTCCATTCCAAAACTTTGGATTCCAGATCCTCCTTGTCCCCCCCTCCCCAAATCCCTTTCTGCCTCATTTTCACTCATGCTTGATGGGGACATACTATCCTCCTGATGGCAGCAAAGCTCACCTTGGCCCCCTTATCAAGAACCACTTGCACTTGGACACGAAGCTCTCCCACTGTACCTGGTGTGATGTGAGTTTCTTCCTATTGGTTAATGATTAATTTCCTTTTCTAAATGTGACAATAACAATAACAATCAGAAACACTGTATAAAGCACCTCCTAAAAAAAGATTACTATGGAAGCTAAAAGTATTTCTCATGAAACCCAACCCCTTCAGTGCCACGCAGTGATATCAATGTGGACTTTTAAAGGCTAACCCAGCAGAGTACAGGGTCTGGCAGTTCCTATCAAGATGGAAAGGATTTCTTCCACTATGAACTTGGTGATATAGCACATCTGTCATCTGAATACCAGTCTTGTAGCATCTGACGAGATTTATCATCATAATGTTGGCTGCATGGTAACGGATTTTTGAGCTGAAGAAACTACCAAGAACTACCTACTAAGTCATGTACGAGTTGCAATGTGTATCAATGGAGTGTTGAGAGCAGAGGTGTCAAAAACGTGGCCCACAAAGCCCACAACATTCCTCAGTGTGGGCTGAACAGATTAAAATGTAACTGGGAAATACTTAACAAAAGAAATAATAGAAAATAATGTTAATATGTGGTTTACTAAGTCAATACGCTACCCAAAGGGATCCTTACATACAGTTTGGTGGCCCCCATTTCTGAGTCTGACACCACTGGTCTAGGGTGATGAACTCACAAATCATTTAAGTAAATGAAGGAAATGACTTTTCTCCAAAACAGATTACGATCTGTTCTATATATTACATGTATTTCATATGTAGCATGATTTGTAATTCCCCAACCACAAATGATGTCGTACTACACTCAGCTATCCCAACAACCGCATCAGGCCCTAACACATTAGAGAGCTGCTTTATACTTACCAATGATGTCTGATCCTCAAAAGGTCTAGTAATGTTTTTTCTAAGAATATAAAAATAAATGACCAAAAATATTAATGTTATTATAATTTGTGCACTTCATTTTTTAACTGACACTCAAAGCTTATAATAATGAAATATAGTATACTGAATATATTCTCAATAATATATTATTGGCGTAAAAGGTAAGATTATTTGTGTGACTTATTATGGATTACCAGAATCCCCTCCTGAAAGATATTACTAATTTATAATTCTTCCAGCAGTATATACACTGAATGTGTTTCTCAACAACCCTGCCAAGATCGAGTTTTGCCCTTCTTAATTATTCTTTCTCAGTTTAATGGATGTAAACTGATACCTCAAGTTACTTAAATCAACAAGCTTAAACATTTGCTCAAGAGAGAGCTTATAATACGTGTATCCTTTTTCTTATGTGTTGGCCTATATATTTTCACCATTTATCTAATGCGCACCTGCACAACATATGGTCCTCCAAAGGATTTGGGGCAGCCAGCAAAAAATGTCAAGCATGTAAAACCACCTGCAGGCCTTATGTTGTACAGGCCTGATCTCATGGGATCTGGGTGATTCCTTTGAATATACACTTTATTTTTTAAGTTTTTATCTATTAAGTTTATGGCATGCATTTTCCAACATAACTTTTTTTTAAGCTTAATACTGTTTGTTATGCAGAACTTAAATATATAAAGTCATACACTATATTTCATCATTAATTTTAATAGTTAAAAATGATTATCAATTGTGAAAAGCTAAAACATTCGATACCATTCCCTTTTTTCTAACTTTTTATAGTTTGCTTTCTTATGCTTAATTATAAAAGTTCTAAGTGTTATTTATAATCAATTTCACCTGTAGCATCATCTTACCATATGGAAAAACAGGTTGAATTATTATTATTCCCTTCTCCCCCCTGCCATAACTGTACTTAGAGGATATGAAAACTGTTTTGCTCCTAACAATCTAACTCAATACAACAAATATGTACTATGTGCTAGCCATCTCCTCTCGTTGTCTCATTCCTATCCTCCTTAACCCTACCCCACCCATATCCCAGTCCAATCTTGCTTATCACCTTCCCTCCCTTTCATTTTGCCCTCTAGAATTTTCGTTCCATAATGAACAAACTCCTTTTCATCCCAGACCTCGCTTACAATCCTTCCTATCTATTAATCCCCAGTGAGACCTAATTCCTCTCAGACAACACCATATCTCCTGCCATACTCTGCAGTAATGGCTATATTTTCTCCCAACACCCTGGTCCACACTGGTGGGTGAGTCAGAATACTCCCTGCTCTTCATGGTTAGTGCCAGATTCCCCCTTTACCTCCTTCAGTCAGTAACCTATTTCACTTCTGAAGCCCACTCAATCAAAATTTTCTACCCAAATCAAAATTCTAGTGACTACAGGACACCTACCCCTAGGTCACTGTCTCTCCTGGCTCACTATCTTTCTCTCCTCCCCAACTTTTGCCCTTTTACTGGAGGGCCTTTAATATTCACACAGATGTTCCCTCAAACCTACCTCATTTCCCAGTTCCTCAAGCACCTAAAATTCTATGATCTACTCCTTTACTTCACCTATGCTGGACAAACACATTCTGGATCTCACCATTACCCATAAGTCTTCCACCTCCTTAATTAGAAACTCTGTGACATTCCTCTATCTGACCATAACAGCTCTCTTATGCCTCACTCCTAAATTTATTCACCCACCATAACTCCAATCTCTTGATTTCCTCTTTCCCCCAAGAATGTTCTCAGGTCATTACTCCTTAGGCAACTAGATGACTCAGTAGAGGGAACCCTGGGCTTAGTGTCAGGGACAGCTGTGTTCTAATCCAGTCTCAGACCCCAGGTATGTGATTCTTTTTTGGAAATGTTAAAAGCCTCTACTGTACTGGTAGGTTCTTAAATTGGGTGTCAGCCTTTACCTTCTAAAAGCTATTTCCCACTTTACTACGAGGTTTGTGTGAGTAGATAAAATGTCTGCCTGCGGACAAAATGCTTTTGTTTTTAGTTTTTGTAAAGTAACTTCACGTGGAGAATATAGTGAATTACAAAAACTGAATTCAGTATCTTCCTCCCTAAATGCTACCCACTTCCAGACTTTCCTATTTCTGCCAAAAGCGTAAGTAGCACCCTTTCATTTTACCAAGCTCATCACCCTGACATGAATCTTAATGCCTCACTTGCCCTCAGCCCACAAATCCAATCTTTTCCTCAGTCTTGTTCTTTCTACCTTGACAACATCTTTTGCATATGAACACTTCTCTTCACTTACATAGCTCACTCTAGTCTGGGCCCTCTACTTCTAAATGGTCTACTTGTTTCAAGTCTCCCACCACTCCAATCTATCCAACACAGTATTTCCTGAATCTCCTATTCCATCAAACTCTGTGGCTTCCTCCTGCCTTTAGGATAAACTATGAACTCCTATGTTAACTTTTAAAGTTCTTTATGACCTGACCCCAATCTATCTTTCTAGTCTCACTGGAAATTACTTCCCCTTTCAGCACTCAACTATTCATCTAAACTGGCCTTTTCTCTGCTCTTCCCTCAGGACATCCCATCTCCCACCTCCTTGCCTTTGTACCATGACTGGAATCCAGTTCCTCCTCACCTTTGCCCCAGAATCCCTTTCTTCCTTTAAGAAGCATCTCAAGAACCATCTTTTACATTCAGCCTTTCTCTGATCCTTGCCAACTCCCAAATTATCTTGTATTTAATGACTTTGTATTTGTCTTTATTACTTTTAATCATAATAACATTATTAGCTAGCATTTATACTAGTTTTAGGGCTTGCAAAGCACTTCCACAAATACTACTTCATTTTATTCTTGTAAGAACTCTGAGAGATGGATACTGTTATTACCCCCATTTTATCAGTGAAGAAATTGAAGTAGACCATGGTTAGATGACTTGCTCCTAGGGTAACAAAGCTAGGAAGGGTTTGAGGCTTACTTTGAACTTGTCTACCTGACTCTGGGTCTACAACTCTATCCACTGTGTCATCTACCTATATATTTAAAAGATATGTGTGTCCCCTGTTGCCATCCCCATTAGAGTGCAAATTCTTTACAATTAAGGCACGGATTCATAATTCTTACTTGTATTCCCAATATTTAGCACCGTGCCAAGAACACATGCAGACACCTAATAAATGCTTACTGATTGATAAAAATGTGCGTGTCAAGGATAGGAATAACAAACAAGTCACTGCCCTCAAGGAACACACATTTTACTGAGGAGATAAGAGTATTTAACCAAAAGGTAATAACCATCTTCTGGTCTTCTTTTTTCAAGCTATGTAGTTGTCAAATTTCAATTTTTCTTACAGATATCATCAAAGTCATGTATTCCATATTTCACCCACAGTTGTCAGATATTTTTTACATTATAAGATTCAATTCCATGAGGGCAAGAGCTATGTCCTCTTAAATTTTTATAACTTTCTCTCAATACCCAGCCTAAAGCAGGTCCTTAATAAGCAATTGCTTCTTTCATTCTCTATTTACCTGTAAAGAAGTTGAAGGGAAATAAAAGTCAACACAGTGAGAGTGGTCCTTATACAGAACAAGCCTGCAGTGCAGAGAATGAGCTAAAGGGATTCCAGGGAATAAAGGCTAAGATAAAGTAAAATAAAGGAATGTAGAATACAGGATTAAAATGGCAAGGGGAAGAATCTGTGAGTATGAGAAAGGGAAAACAAGTACAGAAGGTGCAAGGAAAAATTAAAAACAGAGGTGTTATGAGGATAAATATGTAGATCATGTAAAAAGAAACTTAAAAAAAAATTCCTCATCAGCCTGATCTAGATCCATTAATCCTCCTTAAAATATTTTTTTATATGATCTGTCTTAAAGAAACTAGTGCTTCTTATCCTCAAACTCTTACTTTCCCCATGAGGCTACTGTACAATATATCAGATGCCAAAATGCATACCTGATTTAAAAAAACATTAAAACATTACTCACTTTTTATATAAAACGCTATAAGGTTTCTTCAAAGCATACTGCAAAAGAGAATTTAGAGTCACGAAAACATCAAAATAATTTGAAATCTCAGCAAACATGATCGTATTTATTGTTCAAGATGATTCCCATTCTTAGAGCACTAAGACCAAAGAAACACTGCATCAGTATGACTTTGACCTATCATTTTTATGATGTCATAATTTTTCAGTTATCATCCTTCTTCACATCACTTTGAATTTCCCCTCACTCAAGGTTTCAATATTCTTCAGCAGTCCACCCAGTATAAATATGCCTTTTTACTTCTTGAAAGAAAAGCCTTACTCTAATGAGATATTTTAAATTAAGAGCCATGTTGAAAACTTTCTCAATTACTTTCAGAAAGTACTTTCAGTAATTATAGAAATAGTTTTAGGTTTTTAAAATGCACTTACCATATCTCTGAGTACTTGAGTAATTGTTGCATTTGCATTTCCTCCTTTAATAAGCATGGCATTTTTAACATTTTCATTGAGTTTAGGCTCTCTCTTCTCAAGGAATCTCTTGGCCCGTTTTGTTTTGGGCTTTCTGTATAAAGAAATTTGACAGTATAGAAATCACACTTGAATATAAGCACCATTTTTTACATTTAGGTCACAATAATCATTTAAATAATTAAATTACTCTTTCAAAAATTACATGAAAGTTAAAATATATGCTTCTACTAAGATCATGAATTACATTCATGTGAAAAAAATATTTTTAGCTTGAGGCAGAAGTTCAGAAAGAGGGGAATGTCTTCTTTTTTTTTTTCTTCTGCTTCTGAGACACCAGAATTAATAATACTACTTTTGACTGAAAAAAAAGAAAAATGTTTTTAAGGGAGATCACTCTTATAAAATTGTGAAAGAGACAAATTCTCCACTAAAATCCTATAATGATGATACACTGTGGAGTGGATATGTCCCAAGTCATCAAAGTCTATGAGGCAGAGGTCAGGAGGCAATGCATTCAAGATATGGGAGACAGACAGGGCAAAGATACAGAAACAGAAGATGAAGAACAATATATGAAAATGAAAAACAGTGCGAAAACCACTTTGGCTGGAATATGGGAAGGGGAATAATGTATAAAAAGGATGGAAAGATAGGTCGGGGCCAGGTCCTCTCACTCCAAATACAGTGCTCATTCCATTGTACCATATACTGTCTCTTTTTAATAGACCCAAGTAGAGCAACAAGAACATGATGTAGTATACTTTACTGAGATTTTGGAAAACATTGACAAACTTTCTGAGGTTATTCTTGTGGACAAGATGGAAAAGTGTGGGCTATACATGAGTACACTTAGATTCAGAACGAGGTTGAATGGATAGACCCAGAATAATAACTAATGATTCAGCTCAACAAACACCTACTAACTGTCAAAATGGACTATGTGAAAAGCATACCCTAAATACTAGGCATACAAAGACAAAAACAAAAGTCTTTGCCCTCAAGGAGAATATATTGGGGGTGAGAGGAGGGCAACACATACAACATGTGGAAAAGCAAATATGAAAGAATTTCAAGAGGGAGAACTTAAACAACTAAAGGGGATTTCATGGTACCATTTTATAATAACTTTCGTAAATTAATCTAATCAAATCAAAAACAGAACACCCCCCCAAATTTTTCATTTCAGTTAAACAAACTGCCCAAGACTCCACTCAAGCTGTTTCTGCTAGTCTCTCTAAACAGATAATTCCTAAATCTATATTTTTATCTTCAGCCTTAGTCCTCTGAATTCCACACCTGTACCTTCAACTAGTAGCTAAACCTCTCTTCTCCTTACGATTCTCCCCAACATTTTTCAAACTAAACCCATTCAAAATCAACTCTACCTTCCTAAAACTGAACTGCTCCTTAACTTTCCCACTTAGCTACAGAGGCTGCAATCATCTCTGTTCTGCAGGCGCTCATTCCGCACATCCAATCCATTACCACTTTTGGTCAATTTCACTACTACCTCTTTCCCACTAAGTCCCTACTTCTCCCCTCTGACCACCATGCTTCAGGATCTGTGCACCCAGAAGAGAGAGAAATGAGCCTTGTGATTTCGCTAGTACAGCGAACTCCACAGTGAGAAAACGGATACCCATGTACTTCCTCTGCAATTCAGTCTAAGAGAGCTGAGCACTGAGATTTACTAGCTCAAGGAAACGGGAAGGAGGCGAAGGAGAGAGAGAAAAAGAGAATGAGGATCTGAAAACAACACTTCTGATAATATTTTAAATAATAATTCAGGGTTATTTAATTAATCAATAATTTGATAATAATTCATACAATGACTTTTTAAAAGATCTTAACCTTTGCATTACCTACTTGGATAGGTTTAATTTTAAGACAAGGCTATGGCATGGACGGCTATTCTATGAAAGAAGGCAGAGGGGACATTTTATGTTCTGCATTCTCTATCCCATTCACTTATTCATGCATTCGTTCATCCAACAAGAACGGAACCGCCTACGACACACCAGGCAGCGGGCCGTAGAGCCCTGGAATACAAACACAAACGCAGTCCTGCCAAACACCACCAGCTCCTGACTCCAGAGGCTTCTCCAGCTAAGGATCTGACACGCTCCTCAGAACTGGGGCGCAGGTTGGGCAGGCCTGGGCTGTTCTCCTTCAAGAAGAGAAGTGGAGAAGGAAGAACTCGGGCTGGTAAGGAGAAGCCAACACGCCCCGCGGCATCCCCGGGGGTCTCATTTCTCTAACTGTTGGCATCCGCCAACCCCCTCCCCAGTCCCCTAGGTCCGAGGGGTCGCGTCTTCCGCCGGCTCTTCCAGGCCGGTCCCAGCCGGACTCCCTCCGGGGCTGGAGGAAGGAAAAGGAAGCGCAGAGGCATGGAGGGCCTAGCGACAGGGTTAAAGATAAAGCCTTCCCCAACACCTCCCACTTACACTACGCGGTCCAGTTCGGCCATCGCTCCAGCAACCAGGACGCCAAGAACCACGTGCGCCGCGGGAATGAGACTCAAACCACCATGGTTCTCCCAGCTCGGACTCCTACAGGCGGAACTGGAAGTTGCTTGGTGACGTCACATCCGCCCTACCAGACTTGGACTGTACCATCCAATAAGGCTCCGCAGGAGAATGAGAGCAATAGACATGTAGGGGCGGCCATTTTTAATGAGGAATGAATGTTTGCCCCGGTTGCTATGGTTACCAGACGCCTTCTTTCCCTGCGACTGCGCAGTAGGAACTGTTTCTCACAGTCACTGGGTTTAAACGCCTGTGTGAGCTCAAGAAATGTCACCGTGTTTTATGTCAGGTGTGTTTTTAACACCAACAGGAATTTGTCCTGTAGGGGAAGGGAGTAAGTTTGTATATGGCGCCTATTATACATCTGAGAGCTTTTAGAAAATATTATCTGATTTGATCTTCATAATAACCCTGAAAGGCAGATGCTATTACTGCCTTTATTTTGTATACAGCACCTAATATGTGCTAGGCAGAGTAATAAGCGATTTCTAAAAATGCCTAATTTGATTTTTTTAAAAAGTTTTATTTCGTTTAATATTTCCGAGTTACATTTTTTCTTTTGATTTTCATTTATTCTGAATTGATCTTCACAACAACCCTGATAGGTAAGTGCTATTACTAGCCTCATTTTGTATACCAACATTTATGTGCTAGGTACTGTACTTAGGGCTTCTTAAAAATATCATTTGATCTGATCTTTTTGATATATTTTTATTTATTTCATTAAATATTCTCAATTACATTAAAAAATCTTAATATTCATTTTTCAGCAATTTAATTTGATCTTTACAACAACCCTGGGAAACATGCTATTATTATTCCCATTTTGTATAGCATCCGCTATGTGGTAGGCACTATACTAAGCAATTTTTTTTATTATCTGATTTGATCTTCACAATAATCCTGAGAAGTAGGTGCTATTATTATCTCCATTAGGCAGTTGAGGAAACTGAGGCAGAGAAAAGTTAAGTGACTTGCCCAGGAATAGTCAGCTAGTAAGCTTCTGAGGCTCCAGTCTTCCTGACTCCAGATCCAGCATTGTTCACTGCCCCACCAACTGCTATCTGTAGACATCTTAAACTCAAATTGTCCAAACCTGAACTTAATATCTATCCAAAATTCTCTGTAACTACCAAGTAACCTTTTCAGTCCCTCAGGCTCTCATCCAGAAATCATCCTGGATCTCTTATGATCTTTCTCTCTGTCTCTCTCTGCCACACACACACAGACACACACAGACACACACAGACATACAGACACACACACACACACACACACACACACACACACACACACACACACACCCATATCCAAGCTGTTGCCAAGGTTTGTCAATTTCTCCTTTGCAACATCTCTCCAATACACCCTCTCTTCTGATACTGCCACTACTCTTGGGCAGGCCCTCATTGTGCACACTTGGACTATTATAGTAGCCTGCTAGTGGATCTGTCTGCCTCAAGTCTCTCTCCCACTCCAATACATCCTCCACTCAGTCACTATAAGTGATTTTCCAAAAGCAAATCAAACCATGGCAACAACCCCAATAAACTTCAGTGACTCCTCATTGCCTCCACGATCAAATACAATAGTCTGTTTGGCAACTCGACCTTCATAACCTAGCCCCCTCCTACCTTTCCAGCCTTCTTATACCTTACTCTCCACTGCCTAATCTTCAATCCAGTGACACTGGCTTCCTGGCTGTTTCAGAGACAAAACCCCAGGCATTTTCTCTGGTTGCCCCATGCCTAGAATGCTCTCCCTCCTTATCTCTGCATACTATCTTCCTTGGCTTCAAGTCCCAGCTAAAATCTCACTTTTTGTTGTTTAGTTGTGTCCAACTCTCTTCATGGGTGCAGAGGGAGAAACAAGCATTTATTAAGGGTCTACCATGTGTCAGGCACTATATTAAGAGCTTTACAAATATTACCTCATTTTTAATAATATATTATTAAAGGCTGATATTGACTGTGGTATAAATTACAACAGGCCCTTGGCCAAGGATGACCACACTTAACCAGAGATTTGTTGTTGAGTCATTTTCCAGTCATGTCCAACTCTTCACGACCCCATTTGAGGTTTCCTTGGCAAAGATACTGGAGGGTTTGCTATTTCCTTCTCTAGCTCATTTTACAGAGCAGGAACTGAGGCAAACTGAATTAAGTGACTTGCCCAGGGTCACATAGCTGGTAAGCATCTGAGGCCAGATTTGAACTCTGGTATTTCTGACTTCAGGCCCAACACTAGCCACCTAGCTGCCCAACCTCTCTTCATTCTGGTGCCTTCCCTCTCTTAATTATTTCCTACTCATATATTTATATTTTCTACTATGGCTTGCATATGAATGTATATATACATACATATATATATATACATATATACACACATATATATGTTTGCTTGTTGTCTCCCATTAGATTATAAGCATACTGTCTTTCGCCTCTTTTTGAATCCTCAGGGTCTGACATAGTGCCATGCACATAGCAGGTACTCAATAAAGGTTTAGTGACTGGCATCCTATGACTTTAGAATTCTAACACATACTTAAATGTTAAAATTCAATCCAATCTATGATAATCTGGAAGCATTTGTCAAATACCTTCTATGTGCCACAAAATTGGAATAGAAAAACAAAAAATGAAACATTTCCTGCTCTTAGTGGCTTATGTTTTTGTTTTTTTTCCCAAGGAATAGATACCATATGCACAATAAATCAAAACTACCAATGCAGGTCAGCATTTTTCTGCAATTTATAGTCATGTAATGGTTGCCTAGAGCAGTGGCATCAGACTCAAATCTGGGGGTCACATATTTATTTAGAAAATCACAAATTAACATTATCTATGTTGCATTTTATATTGATTTTGTTAAACATTTCCCAATTACATTTCAATCTGGTTCAACAGTCCTGAGAGTTTTGTAAGGGCTTAGATTACCAAGTTTTACAATTTACGAAGGTAGTGGGACTTTAACCTGGTCCTCCAGAGACCAGCTCTATATGTAGTAGATCATGCTATTTCCTTTTGTATAAACAGAATATATATTAAATAAACTCAAAGTAATTCTGAGTATGTTTCAGGCCTTGTAGAATTATCTTAAAACTATAAAGCCTATTGTTTCTTTCCAAGCTAAGCATACTGTGGATTACTTTTTCCAAAAGGTGATTATCATTATGAAAGGGGAAAGTTCTAGATCATAATAATTCTTTCCCAAACAGGATATAGACTTTGGCAGAGGACATTAAGCACTTTTTAAAAAAAAATTTCTATTCTACATTTAACAAACACTGAATAAAATGGACATTACTATATCACATACTAGAAAAGACAAGAGGAATGTATAAGAAACTAC
Organism: Notamacropus eugenii; assembly: GCF_028372415.1. Lineage (NCBI taxonomy): Eukaryota > Metazoa > Chordata > Mammalia > Diprotodontia > Macropodidae > Notamacropus > Notamacropus eugenii. The sequence continues at coordinate 191,021,352 of NC_092873.1, read as the reverse complement.
GGGTTTCTATTACATACATCTTGCTTTTCTTTTAAAATAAATTTAACCTGTAGCTTTCAAAGTTGTCCTGTTTTTTGTTCTTTCTGACCTTCCTTTTGTTCTCTTCCGTAAATTTTTTTTAAACGAAGCCTCATTGGTCTCATTTCTTTTTTTTCTTTTTCTCCCCCTTAGCTACCTCATGTCCCTTCTTCTCTTTGTCCCTTCTCTCTTCTACAGAAAGAGAAAAAGAAAGTCTTTGTAACAAATACACAGTCAAGTCAAACAAATTCCTAAATTGGCTCTGTCTAAAAAAGTGTGTCTTATTTGAGTCCACCATGTCTCTGTCAAGAGGTGGCCAACAAGTTTTATCAGTCTTCTGGAATCTTGATTGCTTGATCATTCATCGATCATTCTTTCATTCCCAAGTTTTTCACAGTTATTTTCTGTATAATGTTGTTACTGTATAAAATTTTTCTTCTGTTTCTGCTCATTTCCCCCTGTATCAATTCATGTAAGTCTTCCCAAGTTTCTGTGAAACAGTCCCTTCATTATTTCTCCTGTTGTTCAGTCGTGTCTAATTCTTCATAACCCCATTTGGAATTTTCTTGGCAAAGATGCTGAAGTGGTTTGCCATTTCCTTCTCCAGTTCATTTTACAGATAATAAATGCAGTGCAAACAAGGTTAAATGACTTGGCCAGGGTCAAGCAGCTAGTGAGGCCAGATTTGAACTCAGATCTTCCTGACTTCAGGCCTGGTGCTCTATCTACTGCACCACCTTGCTGACCTTCATTATTTCTTACTGGATAATTATAATACTTCATTATATTCATACACTATTATTTGTTTGACCATTCTCCAATAGATAGAAAATGCCTTGGTTTCCAGTTCTTTGCCAACAGAGAAATATTTCTTCTTCTAGAAATATTTTTGAACAGATGGATTTTTTTCTTCTTTATTTGATCTCTTTAAGGTATAGACCTACCAGGGGTATCAGTAGGTCAAAAGGTATGCACAGTTTAATGTCTTTTTAGACATAGTCTCAGATTGCATCAGTTCATAGCTTTAGTGTGCCTCCTTTCCCATACCCCTTCCAACAACAAATTTTTTCTTACTTTTTGAGAATAATTGGCATAATGCAAGTTATTAATTGTTCTTTAAAAATTTGATAGAATCCTCCTCTAAATTAGTCTGAACTAGGGTTCCCTCCACTACTTGGTAATTCCTATATAGCTAGTTCAATTTCCTTTTCTGAAATTGAATTATTTAATATATGCTGTTCATGTTCAATTAATTTGTATATTTTATATTCTCACAGATAATTTTCTATTTCTTTTGAATTCTCAGGTTTGCTGTCATATAACTCCAGATAGTAGATTCTGATAATTCTTTTTTAATCTCTATTGATTTCACCTTATTTATTTTTGTTAATTTGATTTTCCTTTCTTTAACCAGGATGGCTATCAATTTTGTTAGTGTTTTCAAAGAACCAGCCTTTAGTTTTATCAGTTCTATATTCTTTTTGTTTTGCAATGTGTCTGTTTGTCCCCTAATTTTCAAGTTTTTCATTTCTGTGCTTATTTCATTTTCTAATGAATTGTCTCATCACTGTCATTATATTTCACAGTTATTGTTTCTATGATGCGTCCTTTGGCCCACTCATTGTTCAGTACATCATCATTAAGTTTCCATTTAGGTCTCTGTCTTTTGCTTTTTCCCCTTGTTTTTATAACTAATTTTATTGAATTATGTTCTGTAAAGTATTTGTTTTTTTATTACATTTATTTACAATTTCTTTGTGTCTTGATACGTGGTCTGTTTTTATAGAGGTAACATGTAGTATTGAGAAATATTTATAATTATTTAATGTTTTCGTTTAGAAGACACTGTAAGTCTTTTAGTTCTAAATCCTCTAACATTTTATTTAGTTGTATAGTTCCTTTTTGATTCTTCTAAATTTGTTCTTCTCTGAGAAAGGGACATTTAAGTCCCCTTCTTTATTGGATTACTGTCTATATTTTTAGAGGTTCTCAAAGTGGGTTACATTGCCTACTGGGGGCACTGGAATGATCCAAAGGGGCAGTAGTAACCTTGGGTGCAGTTGAGGGGTGTTGAATAAAAATAAGGGGGCAGTGGAAGCATAAGAAAAGAAGATTAGAAAATTTTGAAAAACCGTTCATACCTATTTCATCTATTGTGTAACAGAGTTAAAGTCATAGTGATTACATTATTTTCCAAATAAACACAGAAAATGCAGTTTATAACCTATCAGTGGTCAAGTCTGCCTATACTTCTTAACAAGTAAGTGTTAGCAGGCAAGCTTCTCACAGGTTGTCAGGAAGTTCAGCATGCATCAGCAGGAATATGTGTGTGTAATGACTTGTTTATTATACAGAACTATACGGTTACATGACACAATACTATGGCATCAAAATTTCAATGCAGGAAAAAATCACAAATTTACAATAAATTATTAAATTTAGGATGTATCATTTCAAAAAATATTTTACAAAATTTTTTAAAAATCATCAGTAAATGGTTAAAAGAGTAATTTGTTTTTTTGAAAAGGGGTAGTAGGTCAAATAAGTTTGGGAACCTGTGATCTATACATTTTTGCAACTGTTTAACTTCTTCCATATAAATTTAGATACAATGCCATCTGGTGGATATATATAGTATTGCTACTCATTCACTGGCTTCTTTAAGAATAAATTCCTTGTTTATTTTTTGCAATTGTATATTTTTAATTTTGCTTCACCGATGACATTATTGTAAATCTTGCTTTTTTAAAATTATCTTGACACACAGTAAATTTTGTTCCTGCTTCTCATTTTGATTCTATGCGTGTTTTTGCTTTTTAGATGTGTTTCTTGTAGAGACTGTGAGATTTTCATATGTGTTCTTCCATTTTCTTCCATTTCATTGGATTGTTCAGTCCATCCACATTTGAAGTGATGAGAACTGGGCTTGTGATTTCCTTCATGCATTGGTTTAATATTTTCTTATTCCTCTTCCTCTTTTACGTCAGTACTTACTCCCTACAATTAATTTTGCTTAAACTACTCTGATGTTACTCTTTTCTCATGGGCTTCCCCCCTTCCCTGATCCTGTTTGCCTATTCTCTCCCTAGTTTGGGGGTTTTACTTTATTTACTGGTTTCTTTTTCCTTCTTTTCCTTTAGTTTTGTTTCTTTCCCTCTTTTGACTTTTCTCTTTCCCTTCCCAGTTAAGTGCTTAGTTCAAAATCTCCCCTCTTTTCTTCTCCCCAACTTCTTATGGTTATTATTTTTTCCTTTGTCTTTTTCTAAGAAGTTTTCATTCTCTTTGTTCTTTTCATTTATCTTCTTTTCGAGTTGATTCTGAGGTATTTTTGTCTGATCCTTGGCTATTATAATCAAATACTCAAATGGACTTATGATCACATCAATGCAGTTCTCTGCAACCATGCAGATTACAACTCCTATCTGATTCTTGTCTATGTCCTTCTAAAAGTTGACCACAGGGAGACCTTCTTTGCTTTCTTCCAACATTAAGAAGGTACCAATTCCCCAATTGATAAATGGTCAAAGAACATGAACAGGCAGTTTTCAGAGGAAGAAATTAAAGCTATCTATAATCATATGAAAAAAATGCTCTAAATCACTATCGATTAGAGATGCAAATCAAAACAATTTGGAGATACCACATCACACCTATCAGACTGGCTAATGTGACAAAACAGGAAAGATAAATTTTAGAGAAGATGTGGAAAGCTGGAACATTAATTCATTGTTGGTGGGGTTGTGAGCTGATCCAACCATTCTGGAAAGCAATTTGGAACTATAAAAATGTGCATACACTTTAAAACCCAGCAACCCCACTTGTAGGGTTGTATCCCAAAGAGATTATAAAAATGGGAAAAGGACCCACATGTACAAGAGTATTTATAGGTGCTCTCTTTGTGGTGGCCAAGAACTGGAAATTGAGGGGATGCCTATCAGTTTGGGAGTGGCTGAGCAAGCTGTGGTATATGAATATAATGGTATTCCATTATATTATTTTGTATTATATTGTGCTATAAGAAATGTTGAGCAGGTGGACATCAGGAAAATCTGGAAAGACTTATATGAACTGATGCTGAGTGAAGTGAGCAGAACCAGAACATTGTACACAGTCACAAGTGTACAAGGACTGATTTTGATAGACTTAGCCCTTCTAAAACATTTCCAAAGGACTTAAAGGATTCAGGATGGAAAATGCCATCCACATCCTGAGAAAGAACTATGGAGTTGGACTGCAGAGAGAAACAGAGTCTTTTCTCTTTTGTTTTGTTTCTCATGGTTTCTCTCATTCGTTATAATTCTTCTATGCAACGTGACTAATGTGAAAATATGTTTAATAGGAATGTATATGTAAAGCCTATATTGGGTTGCATGCCATCTTGGTGAGGGAGTGGTAGAGAGAGAGGGAGAAAATTTAAAACTTATGGAAGTGAATGTTGAAAATCAAAAATATATTAAATATTAAAAAAAGATAAACCTGTAAAGAGTTATATGAACTGATGTTGAGTGAAGGGAGCAGAACCAGAACGTTGTCTATAGTAACAACTACAGTTTTTGATGACCAATTTTGATAGACTTAGCCCTTCTAAGCAATGCAATGACCTAAAACAATTCCAAAGGACTCATGATGGAAAATGCCATCCACATCCTGAGAAAGAACTATGAAGTTTAACTGTAGGGTGAAGCAGAATATTGTTTGCAGACTATTTTCTTTTTTATTTTGTTTTTTCTTTCTCAAAGTTTCTCCCATTTGTTATAATTCTTCTATACAACATGACTAATGAGAAAATATGTTTAATAGGAATGTGTATGTAGAGCCTGTATCATCAGATTGCAGGCCATCTTGGGGACGGAGTGGGAGAAAATTTAAAACTTAATGGAAGTGAATGTTGAAAACTAAAAATACATTTAAAAAAAAAAAAAGGTACCAGATGATTCTGGCCATCTCTATCATATCCTCCTTCTTGCCACATGATGAGCTGCTCTTCTCTTTCTGCCATACAATTCCTTGATGACACCTTTTATTCCTATTCGTTGGAGCTTGTTAGATTATATGTTGTAGCCTGCCTGCACTCACCAAGTGCCTTTCCATTGCCTTCTGTGTGATGTTCATCTTAGCTCATCAGAGGCAGTTGCATTCCAGATCTTACTGTTATATAGCAACACTAGTAAAAATGTTTGTATGAAAAAGATGAGCCTGTCTGAGGTTAGTAAAAAGGCTTTATAATTTCATAAAAACAATCCAAGTCACTCAATTTTCAATTCTGGGTACAGCTCAATATCTACCTTTATTGTCTTTACTATCCTGGATATATACATACATACATATATATGTATGTATACATACATATATATGTATGTATGTATGTATATTTCGGTGGACAAGTTCTACAAGGTGTCCCATTAGTTACCTGTTGAAATCTGACTCTTTTTCCATTGGTCTTTCCTGTGTGGACATACAGGCCAAATACCATTATGTAATTACATATCTATTTCAAGAGGTGCTGCAGTGCTTTGGAGTTTATGTAATCAATACTTCATCTACAAACTGAAACATCTGAAGGACTTCACCATCTGGAGAGAATCTCTCCTTCACTTGGACTCAGTGATGGTTCTCCTCCATCTCTACAGTGAATATTTTTTATCAAAAATATATCTATATCTGTCTATATATCTGTCTATCTATCTATCTAGGTTCTATACTTCACTTAATGCTACATTTTCCAAGGAGTCTTGAATTATTGTGCTATATGGCTGGGAAACATTTTGTAGTAAAAATAACTTAGAAGTCAATGTTTTAAATATTCTTTGTGAAAGCCTGCTTGTTTCCCATTAACCTTCATTGAGAATATCCTCAGGTTATGTATAGCTGATCCTTATAAAACTTTAAATAAAAGGGAGAAAAGGTATATAGTTTACTAATTGTTGTTTTCTCAGTCAGATTTTGGAGAAACATTAAGGTCCTAGATTTTTTCTACACCCTTAGTATATTTCTTAATAAGTGCTTTTTGGCATGGCTTTTGTGCTGAAATAATTGGATTGATTTTGTATTTTTTTGTTGATTCTATTTATAGTTAGTTGATTTTATCCTGTAACTGCCTAAGTCATGATTCTTTGTCTCTGAACTTAGTTCAGAAATTCAACTGGCCTGAAATGAGTTAAGAAATCCAGGTCTCCAGCTAATCACTGTTCAATTCTTCTCCTGCCTCAAGGCAATCTATTATCCTTGAGGGATGCAGATGGACACCAGGGAATCTGATCTAGTATCTTTACACCACCAAGCTGTCCTTCAAGGATATCTGGTCTGTTATCCAAAGAAGTTTGGGCCATGTCTAACCTTGCAGGGGGACTCAAACACTGAACATTTCTTAGTTACAAGAGGGAAGGAGGGGGTTGTTGTTAGCCCCTCATTCCCAATTTCCAAAAAATCATGTCATCAATTTTATAACCAATCATACTGCTTTCGCTTTTCATGATGTTGAGTTCTTTTAACAAATCTTAACTTTTTCCCTGCCTATGAAGTCATTCTTTGTTCTGTATTCCCCAAAACTATAAAAGAGCTGTCCACTCTCATTCACGGTCTTAGCTTAGCTAGGAAAGCTAAGATTCTATTTATTGGTAAATTTATGATTTACTAATAAATTGATCATACTTGGAACTTTTTGCTTCAGTCCACCTTAATTTTAACTGCTACAGTTCAAATGATAAAACCCACTCTGCCAACTCCTTTCCTTGCATCTCCAGCATCTGTAAGCAGGGGCCATCTCCAGTCGTCCTGATTTATATCTTGCCACTATACACAGATGGCTCCCAAAGAAAAAGTGAGGCTGATGACTTTGGACAGGCCTCCCTCACTCAAATCTACTTCACTTGCAAGTCATAATATCACCTTCCTGATGCCATGGACCTCTTCGAGAACAAAGGACAAACAACCTATAAGCAATCCTTCTGTGTAAGTACAACTTCCTTCTTCTGGAGTCAGGAAGACCTGAGTTCAAGTGAGACCTCAAGCACCTACTAGCTGTGGGACCCTGGGCAAATCACTTAATTTCAGTCTGCTTCAGTTTCCTCAATTGTAAATGGGGATAGTAATTATACCTACCTGGTATGGTTGTTAGAAGGATCAAATGAGATAGTTTAAAAAAAATTAAAAGTGCTTAGCACAATGCCAGGCACATAATCGATGCTGTGTAAATGCTTATTCCTTTCCTTTGCCTTCCTTTTTAAGACAAAAATAGCAAGAGATTATGAGTCAGCTCCTCCATCAATATGTCCAATTGATGGTCACTGGACAAAGATCTCACTTCTTAAGTACCAATAGTCAAAAGGAATTTTTAGCATCTTCTGCCCCCTTTCTGCTACTCTTTCACTATCACTGCAGAAACAGAAGAGGGCTTCCTCGGACTGAGAACCATTTTTTATTCTTCTACCATAGCTATAAAAGTTTCATCACTAGGCGATCAGTCTACTGGTGATATGTCTCACCAAGATTAACCAGGATGGTCCTTGATTCATTTTTTTTTTCCTTTACCAAGCCGCTACTCCAAGCCTTTCTATCAGAAGCTTTCCTCCCAGAGTTTGTGCTTGACTGGCATAGCCTCAAGCACTCAGGGACACCTCCACACCACAGTGAAGAATGGCATAGGACTTTTGTGAACAACAAATAAACATTTTAAATAATATATACAAAAGTTAATGGGCACATTTGCAGTAATGTTTTTCCTTTTTGTGCAACTGCACTGTTGATTCCAGGTGTTTTAATCCCTTACAGTCTAGGTACAAGTGGAGGGAAATGCCTTCACGTTTGAAAAAGGTCAAGGAGTATCTAGGAAGACCCCCATCAAAAAGTCTCCCACACTTATTGCAGGAAGATTCACTTGGATGACTCATCCTTTTTTAAAATCCATAATCTCCGTGAACAAATGTATTTCACACCCTAGTATCCGTTACTTTATTAGTAAAATTAGCATTTAGTTGACAGTTGCAGCTTTCCAGTGAAGTTTGGACTGGGTTAAGGAGAGGAAGGGAAAGAGAAGAGACACTAAATCCGGAGGCAATAAAGTAACTAGGGTGTAAGGAGAGGAGAAATACTGGAGGGTAGGTCAAAGTGCAGTGGATTACTTTGGATAGTCATTGATTAGCATGAAGGGAGCAAAAAGGGAGGAAAGAAAAAATGAGAGAGGAACTAAAATGGAGTACTTTGTCCTTTTATTTTTTTCCTGGCTGTTTTTTCCTAAATCCCTAGTGGTAGCTTGTGTGCTAATGGTTAAGAGATGAGAATTAATTCAGAAGATTGAAAAACCTCAACTTAATCCTTTATTTAAGTCTGTATCTAACCAATCTCTACCCTTCTTCCATTGAGAGAGGAAGACAAAATAAAAAGGACAAGAGGTATATAAAAGTGTCTCCTAATTCCCATAATTAGTATACTGTTTGAGGAATTTGTTATTTGTTCTCACTCAGTAATTAACTGCTTGTCCCAGCCTGGAAGCAGTCATATGCAAATTCCCATGCCCAGCCTCCACTGGAAGATGGAAGAATGAACTCAAGGGAAATCCTGGTGAGCTGGAAGAAGCCAGCAGAGAGCTGAGGTAGTAAGAGAAACACTTCACCCCAGTTCAATAATGGATAGCACTTCCAGAGGTATTTATATATATAAATAGTCCAGAAGTCAGGTTTTCCCTACACATTAAAAGAGATAGTTGGGCATAATAGTGTGAACATTATGACCTCAATGTAATCCTTCCCTTTGACTAGTACTACTGGACCAACTGGAGAGGACATCTTCAGAAGGAAGGAACTAAGGACAAGGACAGAGACAAAGAGCAACACATGCTGATCTTACCCCTTGATGGATGCCCACACGACGGTACTGTAAATACAATTCTCCAATGGAGGGATAAGAGGGTTCTTGGCTAAGGGGATTCTTGGGGAATCTTGAGTATGTTCTGTTCTGTTTGATATTTTCTGAGCCTAAATGCTTAGAAGGGCCACTGACTACCCTTGGGAAAAGTGATACACACTGATAGTTCCAGTTGCAACTTAGGTGGCAACAAGTAAGTTTGGAAAATAAAAGGTCCCCATAATGATGCATCCCCTCAATATCAGGCACCGTGAGTTACATTAAATTCTGTATCCTTTGTTAGAATATTATTTTACAAATCCTCAGTATTCTTAAAAGTGAGTTTAGAAGAACTGCACCTTGCACAAATAATTTCTATCCTTCAGCTATTAAAAATGTCTGAAATAGGAAACACTTCTTGAAAAATTCAAATCCTCTAACGGGGCCCTCCACAATCTGGGACCTGCCTACTTTTCTTACCTTATCTCCCACTATCCTTGTTCTCGTCTCTAGCCACTCTCTTTGTTCCCCAACGTACCATGATCTTTCCTGCTAATAATGCTTTCATCTCCTTTTTAGAAAAGTTGTTCTCTTCATACTTTAAAACTAAGTCAAAAAACTTAACTCAACTGGCACTTGTCATATAGTACCTCACATTGTATTTATTTCTGTAGATGTCTTCACTCCTAATCAATCTTAAGCTCTTAGAAAGGAAGTATCAGTCTTATGCATCTTTGTGTCCTTCACACATTTTACACAGCCTTACACATTTTAGGTGCTCAATAAATATTTGGTGAATACTGTTTAATTTAAAAGTTGAATTGCTAGTATCCAAGAAATTACATCTTATCTTTCTAAAAAAAAGACCCCAAAGTTGCCTTTTCTTTGTTCAGAATGCATTTAGTTGTGAAATTCATGCCTTTCCAATTAAGATTCTATGACAATTTACAGAGGAACTTATGAGAAGATAGCCATCTGAAGAATCAATAAGAGAATACATTCCAAGTAGCATATTACAGTTTGCTACATGTTCTGGTTCTTTGAAAATCACTACATTTCATATGAATATAAAGGACAAGAAGGAAAAACTCAAAAGTAGGCATCATGATAAAGGTGTGCCAGAATTCTAATGGTATAATGTAGTTTCTTAAATGGATTGTTTGCACATTCAAAAACAACAATTCACAAAAACAGTGGAAATATATATAGCTTAACAGGATAAACCAGTATTAGACATTAAAAAATTTCTGAAAAATAAGACTTTATTTTAGTATATACCAAACATAATTATAAACAAATAAGATAAAATGCATCCATGTTTTCCATAGTATTTATTACTGCATTTTCATGTAAACAGGCTACGTTACCACCTCATTTATTTGACCTCTGCTTATCTGAAATGCTTTGTTATACATTACAAAAAATGATCTCCTATAGTTCCTCTCACTATAGGAATAAGGTGTATATGCACAATGTTTTAGAAGCAGAAGTCTGTAATAATTCCAAAAATTAAATTTCTGTCAATCGTTCCAAGATTGAGTGGAATCATGGTACAGAAGAAAGTCAGGAAATCCCAGATTCCTGCCTGACATACCAGCTGTATGACCTCTGAAGGCCTCTCACAACTCTCTAAAATTAACTTGGAGGAGGAGGGAAAGATAATGGATGGGGATTACACCAAGATGGAAGGGATTTCCATATTTGAAAAAAGTCCAATCATTGCTGCAGAACAAAATGCCTTGGACAGGACCAAATAATGTTTTCTAGTAACTACTAGAATTTCCTAGCTATCCTCTTAGAGGAAAGGTTTGAATATGTAGCTGTGTTTTACTCAGGATCCCTCTATTCAAGCTCCCAGAAATCCTTTAAGCCCTCTAAAAATAGTGCCTTTACCTATATACAATATCCACTTCAGTCAAAATCTCTAATTTAGAGAATCCGAAAGAGAGGAATAAAAAAAAATTTTTTTTTAAGAACTATCTGGTTAGTGCTTGGTCCTGACATCCAAATATATGCAGCTGTGATATATGTATGGCCAATAGTGATGGAATCCATGAATAAATGAAAGCTATAAATTCAGTTCTCCAAAATCAGAATTCCAGTTATGCCCATGCCTAGAACCTACAGGAATGATGTCATGTAGGAGTGGCTTCTAAGGCAGGCTCCTGAGTTTCCATAGAAGTAGAATCTTCTGTCTCAGAAGAAGGGCTATCAAGAAGAGGACCAGCATCCTCCATTTCCAAGTGGTCTGATTTTTCCAGTTCATTGCCTACGTCTGTGTTCTCTTTGGTTTGCATCTCTTGTTCTTCCATTTCCAAAGTTTTATCTGGGGCTTGAGCTGCAACTTCCTCATCTTCCTTCTGATGTGCAAAGCTACAAATCATGTTGGGTCTATATGAAAAATCATTGTCCTTGATCTGCAGCCATTCCACACCACCTGTTCCAGAAAAGAAATAATTATGCCAAGTAATAGGGATGGAGAGGTGGGAAAAATTAAAAACTAACATTTTCCTCAATTAATATAACCTTAAACTGATATTCCCAAATAAACATGTCAAAAGGAAAACACAACTCTTAACACATCAAGGCATAAGTATCAATGATTACTGAGTGTTCACCTGCAAATTTTGGAAATGTAAGAGTGCCTACAGGGAAAAACTATACAAAGTCAAAAGGAAATTTCAGTTATCTTTTAAAAAAAAAAAAAAAGGAAGACTACATTTTACTTGTCCTTCACAGGCCTTTCTCTAAAGAGCTTAATCCCATATCTCAAAGTGCTATCTTTAACTAGAGGTCTCCTGAAACTACCTCTGACACCAATGATGATCTACTCATCAAGTCAAATGATCATCTCTAGAGCCTTCATCATGTTTGACTTCTTTGGAGCATGACACTGTTGACACATTCTCCCATTTCCACATATTTTGAATACTCAATCCTCCCTTAGCTTCTGAAATACAACATTCTCTCCTGGTCTCCCTACTTACTCATTCCTTCTCTCAATTATTATTATATCATCTTCTTTCCAACGCTTTAATTACAATACTGTTCAATGTTATGTCCTAACCCCTTCTTTTCTCTTTTCTCTCTATATTTCATTCTATGCTTCAGCCTTTATGTAGATCCAAATTCTCAAGTCTGGCCAATTTCCCCAAATAACAGATCCAGATACCCAAGTAGCTACATAAATCCATAAACTTATAGGAAGGTTTAGAACTGGAAGAATCATCAAGATCATCCAGTCCAATTCCTTTATTTTATAGTAAAACGAAACAAAACAAAACACACACAGGCCACAGAGAAGAGAGGTGACTTGACCAAAATCACAAAGATAATAAACAGCAGAACTGGGATTTCCAAACTAATGTCCTACTGACAGACACTTCAAACTCAACATGTCCAAAAAGCTTATTTTTCCCTTAAAACCTGTTCCTTCTTTTATTACTTTTTATCAGTGTTACCACTGTTCATCAAAACCTCAGTGTGATATTTTAACTTTCGTCTCCCTCATCTTTCTATATATACAGTTAAGATGAAATTTTTTTCAATCCTACCTTTGCAATTATTCTCACATCCCTTTCTTTCTGTCTATTCCCACTCCCACTTTCTTAGTCTCACTGTTACCTACCTAAACTATCACAATAACCTCCCGGTCTTCTGCTTCTATTCTGTCTTGTCTGCCTAATCTATGTTTTTACTGCTGCCATATAGGGCTTTATTCGTAGCTCTGATTATGTCACTTCTCTGCTCAAACTCCTTCAACAGTTCCCTATCTACCACAAAGTTCAAAGTTCTTTGCCTAGTGTTTAAGGCACTATCCTACCTTTAGAGTTTTCTCCTATTACACCCTTTCATCCATTCCAAATTCCAGTCAAACAGGACTACTTCTACAGACTCTATGTTTCCTCATACTATTTCCTATCCAAAGAATGCTTTTACACCCTCTGCCTAATGAATTCCTCATCTACTTTGAAATGCCCAATTTAAATGCCACTTCCTCTATGAAGCATTTATCTGATTCCTTAACAAGGTACTTTGCATCTCTCTGTTGCACTAATATATGTGTGTTTATAAATAACATGTCATCTCATCAAAATATTGTATCTTCTGTAGCACAGAACTCTGGAAACTAATTCAAATATAATTTCTCAGTAAGCAAGAAAATGACTTGTATGCCCTGAACAGGCTACCCTATAAATAGACCTAAACTTGCCTATTTATATGCAGTCAGTGCTTATAGCTATTTCACTAATTATCTGAGGGAATATGCTTGAATTAGTTTCTAAACATTATCCAGACATTAATATGCTGGCTCTTTGAGGGCAGGGACTGTTCATGCTTTTTTCTTTATATCCCCTGCCCTTAGAACATGCCTAATACTGAGTAAGCACTTAACAAATGCTTTTTGTTTGATATAAGACAATTCAAGTCCAAATCACTATTATCTGAAAATGATGTATACCAACCTATGTTTTCTTCTCCCTCCTTCTTTTCAGTCAGAAGTGTTCTCGTCATACTTAGTTTCTTCATTGTGTGGCACTTATACTTCAGTTCTGTTTTATGGTTACCTTCTGCATCGACTATAAACAAAGTTACCTCAATTACCACAATGATCAATTTCATATGAAAAATTTAGGCTCTGTGGCCCCGAACTTAACCTGGGAGACCAGAGTAAGTACTTACCCTGATCTGTATTTTCTTCAAACACAACACAGGTTCCAAGAGTATCTATACAACAAGGACAATTTATTGAGAAATAAAATTCTTCTCAAAAAGTCCCATAATTAAAAAGGAGTTTCAGTCAGCAACCTCCTCCTACCTTCGTATTCCCCAGCAAAGACATAGCTGTCCACTTGAAGAATAGGTCTCTCTGTGTCAATGCCCTATGAATTGAACATAATAAAATATAGTCAGAACTAGAAGAGACTTTAGCAGGTTACTTTATGGAAAACCTTTAACACATATATCTTCCAAATAAGTACTCTTAAGACAGGGAGGGCTTCTTAAACTTTTTCCACAGGAAATCCCTTCAGCACTTCTAACTGTGGATCAAGACCCCATCGAGGTGAACTTTCTGATATGGATGACTGTTAATTTTAAAGATCTGTAGGAATAGAAAGTCCACAACTGTGAAACTTAATAATGTTTCACAGTGATTTACTATTTTAAGGTTAATTATTATCTCCTGCCACCTGTAATTTTACATAGCAACTATCACACTTAATATAGAAATTCTCTATAAGCAAAATTTAGCAACAACGATAATTAAATATTTAGCTGGTAAATCCAGCCTTAGACACATACTATGTCTGTGTGACCTTGAGCAAGTCAGTTCACTTCTGTCATCAGCTAAATGATGATAATAACAGCACCCACCTACCTCCCAGAGTTGTTGTGAAGGTATGATAATAATTGTAAATCACTTTTCAAATCTTAAAGTGCTATAGAAAAGTGAGTCACTGTTAAAGTGCTTAATAGTTTACAAAATGCTTTCCTGACAAGAATTCTGTGATACAGGCAAAACAAATATTAATTCCTATTCTCATTTTGCAGAAGAGGAAACTGAAACTCAAAAAATTGTGACTCTGCCCAAAGTCACACAACTAGGACTTCTCAGAACTAGGACTCAAACCCAGCTTTGCCGAATTGAAGGTGTTTTCCCTATATTCCACAGTTAATAAGATTTTAATCCTATTTTTTTTTTAGTAACAGTTTAAACAAACCACACTCACCAAAATCTTGCATTTGTTTCCACATCTTGTTAAAAACTCTGAATCTATAATTCCTGATAATTCTACCATGACCAATTGCTCCTAGAGGAGGAAAAGGAAAATGTGTTAAAAGCTAGCAGTTGACAAAGTAGATACCCATTTTGGGGGCACATGAATGTCATAGAATATTACTATGCTGTAAGAAATATCAAACATTATGAATAAAGAGAAGTATGGAATTTATGAGGCTTTGGGAGCCAACAAAACAATATACATAATTACTACAAAAGTGTGAATGGAAAGAACCATAGAACAATTATAGCAAATGTTGCAGAACTTTAAAAAAACAAGCAGTTACAAAGAAGAAAGATGAGAAGATACCTCCCTCCACTTTTGTAGAAGTAGGAGATCCACAGCTGTGGAATATATTCAAATTTCTTTGATGTAATCACAGATTTTGTCAATTTTTTCCCTTCTTTCTCTTGGTATTTTTTTCCCTTTAAAAATGTTTTTCCCTTTAAAAAAATACTGTTTGCTATATGGGATAGCCCTCTGGGAGAGGGGAGGGGAGAGAATATTGAAAGAAATTTAGCTGATGTAAAAACAAAGCTATCAAATTTTTTTTAAAGCTTGCCACTGTGGCATAGCAGACCACTTGATGTGTACTGAAGAGTAGGGTTCTGCTATTCACTATGTGTGTAACTTCCTCAATTATAGCAGCCAGATTCACACTCCTAAGAACACAAATCTGACCTTGTCATCCTCCTTAACCTTCAATGACTCCCTGCTGCTTTCAGGATAAAACACAGACTTCTCTGGCATTTGAAGCCCTTCACAATCCAGCTCTGACATGTTTCCACATTGATTTTGGTCAGTTCCCATTCCTGCCATTCCATCTCCTACCTGTCTCCCTGATGCTGTTGTTGATTCTTTGTTTTCAAAGAGGATCACGATGTCAGGGAGGTGATGCTATGACATGCAAGTCAATTGGATGTAAGTGAGGGAGGGCTGTGCAAAGTCACCAGCCTCACTCCTTCCTCCAGAGCCATGTGGGTCCAGTAGCCAGATGTAGATCAGAATGACTAGAGATGGCCCCCTATGTCCTCACACAGGTTCTCTAAATCAATAGACATTTATTTAGCACCTACTACGTGTCAGACACTGTAAGTGCTGGGAATACCGTACAAAGACAAAAACCATCCCTGCTCTCAAAGAACTTCTAATGGACATGTAGTTACAAAAAAGATATATGATAAACTAAGGTGAAAATCTATTTAATAGGAATGTATGTGTAGAACCTATATAAAATTATATACCGTCTCAGGGAGGGGGGGACAAGGAGGGGGAAAAACAATCTAAGTTATATGGAAGTGATTGTAGAACACTAAAAACAAATAAAATTTTTTAAAAGAAGATATATATACACTACAGATATCTCAAAAGAAACACACTAGAATCAGGGGGACTTAAAAAGGCTTCTTGCAGAAGGTGGGGCTTTAGCTTAGACTTGAAAGAAGTGAGGGAGTCCAGGAGGAGGAGATGCAGAGCTAGAGAGTTACAGTCATGAGGAACAGTCAGTGAAAAATGCATAGGAGTTGGGAGGTATAGCAAGGAGACTAATGTCACTGGATCTCAGAGTATTTGGGAGAAGAATATGGAGTAAGACTGGAAAGTAAAGAAATGGTTTGGTAATGAAGGACTTTAAACACCAAAGGATTTTCTACTTGATCCTGGAGGTAATAGGGAGCTACTTGGAGTTTACTGTATTAAGAAGACCAAAACTACTCTTTCCAAACATCATTTTGATAGCAGACTTAAGGCAGGAAGATGAACCAGATAGCTACTGGTATTACAAGTGTGAGGTGATGCAGGACTATATCAAAGTGGTGACTGTGTCAGAGGAGAGGGAGCATGGCATGTACCAGAGATGTTGCAAAGACAGACTCCACAAGACTTGGCAACAGATTGGAAACAGGAGGTGAGAAAAAGTCAGGAGTCAAAGATGACTAAGTTGTCACTTAGTTGTATCGTCACCTACTTTGTCTGCCTTGGTGACTGGGAAGATGGTGATGTCCTCAACAGTAGTTGGGAAGAAGAGAGGGTTTGGGGAAACATGATGAGTTCAGTTTTGGACATGTTAAGCTTAAGATTTCTATGGAACATCTAGTCTGAGATGTCCACTAGGTAGTTGGAAAAGCCAAGACCATCATCCTTGGAATGCTTTCTTTACTCACCTCTCCTCAATTGGATATGGGTGCAGTAGAGAGAGCACCTGGTTTGGAGTCAAAAGACCTGTGCTCAAATCCTGCCTCAGACACTTACTACGTGTGTGCTCACTTAACCGTTTGCCTCAGTTTCCTCATCTATAAAATAAACTGGAGAGGAAAATGGCGAACCACTCCAGTATCTCTGCCAAGAAAACCCTAAACAGGGTCACAAAAAGTCAGACAGAACTGAAATGACTGAACAACTAAAACCCCAATTATATTCCTAGCTACTTTTAAGGCTCAGCTCAAGTGACACCTCCCGTAAGAGGCTTTTCCTGATTGTGCCAAGTGTTACTGTTCTCAAACACAGAAATTGGTTTATAATTTTTTTGGTATATATCTCATATTTATTTTTGGACATATTGTTTCTCCTTTATAGAATGTAACCTTCTTGAGGACAGAGACTCTCATTTCTATCTTTGCATCTCCAGAATCTAGGAGAGTTCCCGGCACATAATTATTATTTAGTAATAATGTCTATTATCTGGAACTGACTGGAACCCGATTACATCATGGTACTGTAGAAAGAGGGTTGGAGTTGAAACCATAGGTCTCAGATTCAAATGCAGGATCTGCCACTTATTATGTGACCTTGGCAAACCACTTACCCTCTCTAGCCCTCATCTGTAAAATGAAAGTTTTTGAATGAAAATCCCTGAGGATCCTTCTAGCCCTAAATGTTCCTGACTTCACCCCCAGACTAGACCAGTCAGTATGTTTCATACCCTAAAGTTCCACGATACCGCCTCCCTGATCACCATCAGCAACAACTGTTGAACCAGCCCCTGCGCAGGAGCCCTGGCAGGCACCCCTCCTCTGGATCACCAGTCCTGCTGCCAGCCCAACCCTAAGTGCCATTCCCAAGGCAGGCAAGCTAACCTGGCTAAAGAAGCGAGGCAGCACGTGTGGCAAGTTAAACCACATCACCACTCTGATCACTCTCTCCCCTGATGGACTCCAACCCCCAAAGCCCTGGGAATATCCTTGCTTCCAGCCAGTGCCCTCAGCCATCATCCTGTGAAGCAACAGTTCCGGAGATGCAGCCTGCCCAAGACAACCCGGACAGGAAGATCCTTGTCGCCGAAGGCCTTGGCGATGTCAGAAGGATCCGAGGTGACCGGGGCATCAGACCGCTGCCTGTCCCCGCGGCCCGGGAGCTCCGGAGGGCAGGGACTCCTCGGGAATCCATCCGGGGTTTTCCGGACGAAGATGCTTGTTTCCTTCTCCAGCTCACTTTGCAGACGAGAAGGCTGAGGCGAACGGTTATTCGGCCAGGGTCGCACAGCGAGGAAGGTCCGCCGCCGGATTTAAACGTTCCAGCGGGGCCCAGGCATCCGCCCACAGCATCACCGAGTAAGTGCCGGATAAAGCTTTCCTTCCTCCAGCGGCGCCCCGAGCGAATCCCCATCTCCCCGGAAACGCCGTCCTGCCCCTCTCCGCGCCCCAGAGACACCCGTTCTAAAAGCCAGGGAAGGAATGGCATCTTCCCGAGGCGCGCTCTCCGCCGCGGCCTGGGCCTCGGCCGGGCCGCCACCTACCTCCTCTTCTTCGTCCTCTTCTTCCGCGCGCCCCGTAGCTTGCTCACCCAGGGTAGCGGCCGCCATGGTCCACGGGCCTGGGACTTGAAACGCCTTTCCCCCAGCCACCCCCGCTAGCGTCACGTGACCGAGCACGGGGACGCCCACACACGCGCCGCCATCTTGAGGGCGGGCTGCCGAGAAGGGACTTCCTCACTCTACAGTTTCGGCTCCGGCCCTTCCGGCAGAGCGGAAGAAATGGCGCTCCGGCGGAGAGCGTTCGTGAGCTTACCTGCCCGAGTCTCTCCCCTCCGTGTGCGCTCTCTGCCTCTGGAACCCGGGCTGCGGCCGCCTGAGAGCAGAGCCGGACTTAGGGTGGGGTCTGCGGGGCGGGTGCGATCACCGGCTGTTCTGCCCTCGTGAACGCGCCTAGGCGGCGCTGCTGCCGCGAGTAAATTAAGAACCGAGCAAGCATTTATTAAGCGCCTAGCGTATCTTGTTGGTCGAGTCAGCAAGCATTTATTGAGCCTGTACTGTGTGTGGGAAGGCAGAAACAGGGCTTCGTACCTCCCAGATTACATACACATACACGCGTGGGGAGGCGATGGCGGCCTCTGGGCCTCCCACGAGAGGGGAGACTGGACGAAGCAAGAGGAGAAGGGAAAGCGCGCCGGCCTGGGCTCCCCCCGGTCGTCTCCGTCAGAGATTAGAACCCCAGACTTCTGCCCACCTCCCGGCATTCCCTCGAGTCAACGAGCTTTTCATAATCGCTCGGATTACCAAAAAAAAAAAAAACAAAACCAAAACCAGAATCAGCCCCTGTTCCCTTCCCCAGCCCCAGGCTGGCCCTGATCAAGTTGATCAATTAGATCAATAGATGAATGAAAAGGGACACGATGAGAGAAGAGGAAGGAGTCTGGGCCACTTGTAGAAGAGTGTCGATAATACACAATTTAATAAAGTGAATACAACGTAATAAAACCACCTGTTTTGCACCAAGATGAAACTAAATAATGTATATCAAGTGCTTTAAACGCTAATTATTATTAGGATTGTCATTACATCCCAAAAGGCCATTGGGATACAAAGTGGGGAAAAAAATAACACGTCCTTGCTTAGCAGTATTAAGCTTACCATCAAATGGGCGAAGAGAGGTTTCTAAGCGCAGAGAAGCGTAATGTAGGGTGACCCGCGATAGGGCCAAGGGAGAGGTCCAGACAGAGCGCTCTGGAAAGTGATCATTTTCAGCTAGGTGATTAGGGAACGCTTCGTGGAGGAGATGGCACCCGAACTGCTCTAATGACAACAGCCTTCTGTCCACTGAACTACCAAAAGGATGTTAGAAAAAAAGATCTTTAGCCCAGCTGGCTAAGGATACATTTTAGCAACACTCTAGGTTTATACTCCATTTATGGAGACCCCATTCCAGGGGAGATTTCTTATCCTTAGATTAAAGGATACATTTTAGCAATACTCTAGGTTTACACTCCATTTATGGAGACCCCATTCCAGGGGAGATTTCTTATCCTTAGATTAAAGGATACATTTTAGCAATACTCTAGGTTTACACTCCATTTATGGAGACCCCATTCCAGGGGAGATGGCATATCCTTAGATTATTAGTTAAACCTCCTTAGTAAAGCAAGATGAGCGAAGAAAGTATCTTCAGTTTGGGCCAGAGTTCTGATATTCTACTTATCTATGGTTCTAGACATAATGCTTATATCCAAAACTATAAAGCACAACAAATCAAAAAGGTAATCCTGGTAAAACTCAGGCAGAGATGTGAGCTAATGGAAGAGAAAAGATATAGGTTGATGGAGGGGGAAGAGAGCCGTGTACAACTGATATATAATTGAATTATCACCTACACAACCCTGGGTAATGCAATTTCAGTATCTGAGAAATGGAATTGGTATATAAGACTTAATATTTTAAACTGCCACTAGGAGGAGACAAATGTTCTGCTTTTAAAGCACTTGAAAACAATAAAATATATGAAAATGTAGTTCATCTTAAATCAGTATTTCAAAGATCCACCATTTCATTGGTGTGAATAGATCATTTCTCCTCTGCTTTAGTAGACAGTCTTACCAAACTGTTTCGACAAAAAACAAAACACACCACCCCTTGGTTCTGGTAATGATATTCTCAGAATTTAGCTAAACTATTCCATAGATGATTTAGACTTGTTAGCTAGCCCAAGTCCTTTCAGTTTGCTAGGACCTGCCACCTAAGTCAGGGTTCCACTGACTTAACTTTCAAGAATCCAGGGTCATCTTCTTAAATAAGATAAAGCATTGGTGTGAGGCTTTAGTGAAGAGCAGTGCATCATTTATTATTTTGTGCGATGAATCAAACGTTACCTAAGCTTATCTTTTAATGAACGTTAATATTTCTCCTTAAAACCATGTTCTACATTTATGTACCTTTCGTTTATTCTAACGATACCAGTTTCACAATAAAATGAAATCAAATGAAACTACTTTGTAAACATTAAATCACCCTAAGAATGTCAGCTAGTATTATTAACTATATCGTCTCATTGCCACAGTTCAGTGAACTAATATTTACAGCTAAAAACTAAATGTGGGAGTCAGTACAGAATTATATAACCCAAATCCCATTTTCAAAGTGCTAAAGCAGTGTTTCCTAAATTATAATTTGAAGGACTTTCAAGAGTTGGAATTCATAGTCTGGAGAATGATCAAGGGATGGAGCACTAGTAATGGGTGAAAATGTGCTAAGAAGAAGACTGGAGACTAACATCAGTAACAAGAGATTTTCTAAAGATAGTCATTTTTGAGGATGTGGTTACATTAGCTCTATATTGCATATTAAGATTATAAATTGCAGAAGTTGTCAGTCTGCATCAGTAGAGAAAGCGTCCAAATTGGGAGTTTCCTAAGTGGATGAAATCACAATGGGGGAGAGTTTCCCCCATTCCTTCCTCACCCTCCCCCAACCCACCAAAAAAGAAAAATTACTGCACAGAAAGCCTCAAAATCAGGAAAATCTGGGTACAGTTCTCACCAAGTTGTGGGACCCAAAAAGTCATTTATGTCCCAATCCCTCAGGCAACTAATTTTCCAACTCTGTCATTTGTAGGACAATTGCCTAATTTGCATTCCATGAGAAAGGCTCCTCAATAGGAATTTCCCTACACCAAAGAAATCACAGGTGCAGACCAGGATAATTACTGCATCCTTTAGGAGAGATAATAATTATTTACCAAGGAGAGAAAGGATGGGCAACAGCCCGGAAATAACCCAACTTTGATTTAAGGAAAAAAGAAAAATTATCAGTAATACCGAAATTAAAACTGGCTTAAGAATGTTTTGTGGTATTCTTGATAGCTTTAAAAATGAGAAACATCCTACAAAGACAACACTGCCTTCTAACATGTGCAACCTTGAGCAAGTCACTTACTTTCTTTTAAAAATGTTTTATTTTTAAATTTTGAACTGACTCTCCAAAAAAAGAACATTTCCACATATATAACAGAACACAAAACAAAGATTGTACATGAAATCATGAATCTATATTTCATATTGCTTTAAAAAAACGTTATGATAAATTTCACAAACATTACTTTCAAGACTGTTCTGCTTCTCTCTTTTCTTCTGAACTTCCTTCTATTCTAAGCATTTAAAAAAGCCTATTTCCATGGCCCTCTTTTTTTTCCTTTTCGTCTCACTCGTTGTTAATCTCCCTCTCCACTTTAAATTCCACCCAATTAAAAAAAAAAATCAAAGAAAAAAACCTCACGTAAAATGAATCCAAATGGAAGCATGTTTAAAAATGTATCTTTCTGTACTCTCCATTACCTTTCTGTAACATTTTTTTCTTTCTTTTGTTTTTTAAATTAATTTTTTTATCTATAAAATTTTATTTTTCTCTTCTTTCCTATCCCCTTCCCACTGGGAAAAGAAGAGAATTACAAAAACAAAACCCTTGTAACAAATATGAATGGTTAACAAAAACAAGTTCCCATATTGGTCACGTCCAAAAAATATATGTGTCAGTCTGTACCATGAGCCTATCAGGGCAATGACCCTGGGAGTCAGGAGGACCTGAGATCAAATCCAGTCTCAACACACTTACTACCTCAGTGACCCTGGGCAAGCCACTTAACCTAAAAAGAGAAAAAAAAGGTATCATACTTTATCATTGGGTTATCTGTGTGAGAACCACGTTTGTGGGGATCACAGGACTTCCCTTCTCAGGCAGGGTCAGGGAATTAGCCTAGACCAGCTTCCAGAGTCCACTGCTTCCCTTCCCAGAGTGTCCTCTGGAAGACCCATGTGATAGACCCATTCTCACTGAAAGAATTCTCTCTGGAGCAAGTGAGTATGGTGCTAGATAGGAACATGCACACTGATACAGAAGCAGGAGTGAGGTTACACAGTTCTCCCCTTCCTAGAAGAGTTAGGGTTAGTTCAAATTCCACAGATTCCTCACTTTATTTCCCTACATTCCCTCCTTATGCAGATTAAGTAGGTAGTGGTAGTGAGGATACTTGTGACCTCCAGGGGCAGAGCTATTTGTCAGGCCCCCACCCTTCTAGTTTTCCCCTGAGGCCAAAACATGTTCAACCATCATCCTCACAAAACCGGTTATGCATGCTTATCTTATCACAAGTTCCCATCAGCCCAGGAATTTTACTATTTTTCTAGAACATTTGTGGAAGCAAAACAAGATAATATCCCTTCTTACATCTGAAATCATGATTGTTTCCATGCATTAGTCATAATTCTTATATCTTTTCAGAATTGTTTGTTTTTACAATGTTGTTATTTTATAAATTCTCTTCATTCTGCTTACTTCATTCTGCATTAGTGTGTCAATGAAACATTCCCAGTAATCATTTCTTATGATACAATAGTATTTCATTATATTCAAATACCATAATTTATTCATCCATTCAACTGTCAGACACCCCCTTAGTTTCCAGTTCTGTGCCATCACAAATACATTAGCAATAAATATTTTTTGTACATTGGAGTTCTTTTCCTCATTCTTTGATCTCTTTGAGGTCTAGGCTTGACAGTGGCATCACTGGATTAAAGGATATGAACAATTTAATAACTTTTGAGGCATAATTCCAAATTGCTTGCAGAATAGCTATATTAATTGACAACTACACCAGCAGTTCATGAATGTGCCTATTTTCCTGCAGCCCCTCCAACATTTTTCAACTTCCTTTTTAAAATCAACTTTGCCAATCTGATCAGCAGGAGGTGAACCTCAGATTTTCTTTATTTTTCATTTCTCTAATCATTAGCAATTTGGAACATTAAGGTTACATGTTTCACCACAGACCTTCTGGAGATTTTGGTCCATTGCATTGATCAGACTTTGTCTTTCCATTATTTCTCTTTACAAATTTGTTATCCTCGTCTAAATTTCTCTTGGTTCTTCTCACTTCATTTTTTATCAGAGTTCTTACTATCTAGGATTCTTTGCAGTCTCTCTTTCCTTCTTTCTTCCAGCTCAATAATATTCCATAATATTTATACACTACAATATATTCAGACATTCCCTAAGTAGAGACCTCTACTTAGATTCTCTTTTTTTCCCCCTTTCTCCTACTTTGAGTATCCTCTTCCGCCTTCAAGATAAGGAAGTTTGTTTTGTGTGTGAGTGTATGTTGTTCAGTTGTGTCAGAACTCTTTGTGACCCTGTAGACCACAGCATACCAATACTATCCATAGAGTTTTCTTGGCAAAGATACTGGAGTGGATTTTTCAATTCCTTCTTGAGTGGTTTGAGGCATACAGAGGTTAAGTGATTTGCCCAGTGTTACACAGCTAATAAGTATGAGTATGGATTTGAACTCAGGTCTTCTAACTCCAGACCCAACACTATATCCAATAAGCCACCTAACTTCATTCTCTTTATTTTCCTTCTTAATTCCTACTCTATTTCCACTCATTTCCTGTTGAATTTGATGTATTTCTACACCAAACTCTTTGCATGTATATATGTGTTCAACCCTTCTTTGTCTATTTCAGACAAGAGTGATGTTCATTGGATGCTCACTTTCTCCATCCATATTTTTAAATTCTTCTAATGTATGTTAAATAAGACAAATAGCAAGTTTTACCCCTTCCTTCTTTTTTTACACCATTGGATATCTTGCATTCTCCCTTCTCTTTCCCCTTTTAAATCCCTCAGATCAGAACCAATCCAGCCCCAGGATCCCTGTTTTCCTTATTTATTTCCTTCTGTACCCTTTCAACCTAATTAAGGTTCTGAAGGGATGTTTATTTCCTTCTCCTTTCAGAATGTTAGCACTACATCGTCGTAGAGTCCTTTCTAACTGCCCAAATAAATTTACCTTTCTAAGTTTCTCTGAACTCTGTTGGTATTTGAAGTTCTTACTCAGCTCTGGTCTTTCCATTAGAAATGCTTGAAGGTCCTCTGTTTCATCAAAGATTCATTTTCTCCCTGTAGGATTGTACTTAGTTTTGCAAGGTAAGTTATTCTTGGGTGTAAGCCAATCTCTCTTTACCTTTTGAAATATTGTATTCCAAGGTCTCTCATTATAGTATATGTTGGAAGGTGTTATGTGATCCTGACTGTGGATTATTAGTAGTTAAACTGCTGCTTTCTGGATTTTGGCTATGACACTTTGGGGATTTCTTTTGAAATTCTTTCAGGAGGTGATTGGTAGACTCTTATCTTCATTTTGTCCTCTGGATCTGATAGATCTGGACAGTTTTCTGATTTATGATTTCTTGAAAAAATGAGATCCAGGCTTTAAAAACAACATGTCTTTCAGGTTGTCCAGTGATTCTTGAATTATCTCTCTTGACCAGTTTTACAGGTCATTTTTTTTATATATCAGATCCCTTACATTTTCTTCTATGTTTTCAAATTTTTAATTTTGTTCTAATGTTTCTTGCTGTTTCATGGAGTTATTTATTTCTGTTTGGTCCATCTTAGTTTTCAGGAAGTCCATTACCTGGGTATGAGAAACACACAAAGGTAAACTTGAGTAAGCAAGCATAAGAGACTGAACAAGAATAAATTGTTTACATTCTAAAATTGGGAGTTGATACATGTGTTTCCTCAGAATCTTAACATCATCATTTTGTTATGGGAGTCTAATTAGAGGCCCCAAAGAATGATCCTGTTATGTTTTTCATGATCTTAAAAGAAAACTGAGAAAGGAGATAAGAATAATATACTGGGTTGGAGGCAGGTGAAGAAGAAGGATGGGAGAAATTATCTCACATAATCAAAGTGCATAAATAGAAGTCTAGTGCATACCCTTTGACCTAGCAATATCGCTTCTAGGACTGTACCCAAAGAGATCATAAAAATGAGAAAGGACCCACATGTACAAAAATATTTATAGCAGCTCTTTGTGGTGGCCAAAAACTGGAAATCAAGGGGATGCCCATCAATTGGGGAATGGCTGAACAAGTTGTGGTATATGAATGTAATGGAATACTATTGTGCTATAAGAAACAATGAACAGGAAGACTTCAGAGAGGCCTGGAAGGACCTATGTGAACTGATGCTGAATGAAAGAAGCAGAGACAGGGGAACTTTGTACCCAGCAACAACCCCAGTGTTCGAGGAATTTTTCTGGTAGACTTAGTCCTTCATAGCAATGCAAGGACCTAAAAAATTCCCAGTGAACTTTTGAGGCAAAATGCCTTCCACATCTAGAGAAAGAACTATGGAATTGGATCGCAGAATGA
Organism: Notamacropus eugenii; assembly: GCF_028372415.1. NCBI lineage: Eukaryota > Metazoa > Chordata > Mammalia > Diprotodontia > Macropodidae > Notamacropus > Notamacropus eugenii. Next base: position 190,995,286 of record NC_092873.1, on the reverse strand, counting down.
AGCAAACTATTTTCTTTTTGTGTTATGTTTTCTTTTATGGTTTCTCCCGTTCATTTTAATTCTTCTATTCAACATGACTACGGTGAAATTGTATTTAATAGGAATGTATGTGTAGAATCTATATAAGATTGCAAGCCATCTTGGGGAGGAAGGGAAAAAAATCTAAGATATATGGAAGTGATTATAGAACACTGAAAACAAATAAAATAATTATTACAAAATAAATAAATAGAAATCTACACAAATAAGGAGGAAGGAGTTGGGGGTGGGCAGTGGTTGAGACTCAAGTCTCAACTTGCTCTCATCTGAACTCTCTCAAAGGAGAGAAAAATACACATACACACAGCTGGGTTTAGGAATACCTTTTTTCAACAGGGAAACAGAAGGAAAAAAGTGAAGAAAAAAGTGTGAATAAGAAGGAGAATAGGTTTAGGGAGGAACTAGTCTTAAGCAAAACAAACTTAACTAAGGAGAGTGGATTTCAAAGAGATTTTTTTTTTAAAAGAAAAAGGATAAAAATCTGGTTTTGATCTCTGGATCACCAGTGAGATCACGCTTTTCTCACAATCTTCTTTTTCTTTATAAAGAAGAGGCAGAGAAAAAAAAGGAAACGCATATAAACAAAGAAGGATGCAGGAAAAAACCACAATTAACCATTGTAACTATGAATGTGAATAGGATGAGATCATCCATAAAGTAGAAAAGAATGACAGAATACATTAGAAAACAGAATTCAACAATATGTGATTTATAAGAAACACACTTGAAAAAGAAAGATGTACACAGGAGGCTGGAGCAAATTCTATTATGCTTCAACTGAAGTAAAAAACATAGGAGTAGCAATCATGATCTTGGACAAAGCAGCAACAAAAACAGATGATTAAAAGAGGTATATAGGGAAACTACATGTTGCTATAAGGTATCTTATACAATGAATTTATATCATTACTAGACATATATGGACAAGGAAGAAGGGGTGATACTTGAACCTCACTCTCATTTTAACCTGTCAAAAGGAGGGAAAAATTACATACATTGGCATACAGAAATACATTTCACTTGACAGGGAAACCTGAGGGAAAGGGAAGAAGTGAGGGGGAGAATGAGAGGGAAGATAAGGTAAGAGAGAAAATATTTCTGAGCAAAACAAACTGTACAAAAATATTTGGACCAGTTCTTTTTTTGGTGGCAAAGAATTAGAAACTAAGAGAATGCCCACTAATTAGGTAATGGCTGAACAAATGACAGGATATGAATATTATAGAATAGTACTGTGCTATATAAGAAATGATAAAGGGGATGGCTTTAGAAAAATCTGGGAGGACTTGTATGAGCTGATGAGCACTGAGGTGAACAGAGTTGGAAAAGTTGATATAATGACAGTAATGCAATGAAGACAACTCTGAAAGACTTAGAATTCTGGCCAACAGAACAACCACCCACAATTACTAGGACTCATGATAAAACATGCTACCCATCTCCTAATGGAAAAAGTGATGAGTAGAAAGATGATGAATTCCTAATAGAAAGGTGATGAATTCAGAGTGCAGATTGAGACATACAGCTAGGTCCCAATTAGTGTAAATAATACCCCAAAATAGTCACATTATTAGAATTAATACTGAACATTTTCAGTGGGCTGGAGCCAATTACCATATAAAAATACACAATTATAACTTTGAATAGTATTTAGAAAACATTAATCACTTCAGGGGATTCATTATTTGCACTAATGGGAACCTTAGTATTTGGGGGGATATGATTAATGCAGGAATTTGTTGTAACTATACACATTTATAACAGGGGTTTAGTTTTTCTCAATGCAGGTGAGAGAGAGAAAAGGCAGATTTTTGTTAGTTAAAAATAAAATTAAATTGGAAAAAAAGAAAAGGAGTTAGTGAAGCTTGTTAAAATTATGTTTAAACTAAGAATATTCCTTTGCTCTTCACTGCAATCCTATGAGGCAGGCAAGGCTCTAATTATTTCCATTTTATAAATGCAGAAACTGAGGCTCAGAGATTAAGGGATTTGCTTAAGATCACATAGCTAAGAAATAACAGAGCCAGGACATGAAATGGATTATCTTGACCTGAAATATAATGATCTTTCTATTATGTCATGCTACCATTGTATTAGGGGACTGAAATAGCAACTGGAGGTATGATTTCCTTGGTATTGGGAACTTCCAGATAAGGAAATTCCTTCTATTAATGCAAGTCAGTACCTTCTCTACAATTTATAGAGAGGTGCTTACATCACCGAGAAATTAAATGATTTGCCCAGGGGTACCCAGCCAATATGTGTTACAAAGCAGTGCATTATCTCTATTCTACCAAATAAAAATAGCTGGCTTAAATCTGTAATAAAATACATATCTAGGTCATGACCTTTATTCCTAAATAGTCACACCTTCCAAACTTTATCATCATCCTAAGTTTTCTTTGTCCTCTATATTCAATTTGTTGTTAAACATTATTAATTTCCCTCTCTTTTTCTACAGCTATCACACTTTTTCTGAACCTTTATTTCCTCATATCTGGATTACTGCGATGATCTTTATTTGAGTGAGGCTGACGGAGACATAGAAAATCAGGATTATTAGATGTGAGAAATGAACCCAACTAACAAGTCCCCACTGTGAGAAACATGCTCCCCTTAAACAAAGAACAATAACTGTTGTGAAGTCAGGAAAGCTTTTATTAATCTTTACGTTCTTTCCCCTTGAATTTTTGGACCTCAAGCGACACTGTCCATTGCTACACGACTTCATGTTCTCCTCTCTGATAGGCTTTCCCTCAAACAGCTCGTCAAGCCTGCACACAAGTTTCTGACCTCTACCCTGACCATGCTGGGTCACAACTCTGATCACCCAAAGCTGTGGAAATAGACCTTCCTTGTTTCCCACATCAGAGAAAGGAATTTCACTCATGGAAGTGGTACAGCTATGGGTGATGATAAGTTCTTAAGTATCATCTCTGTGGATTTCTGAAGGAGAAAGAGTTGTAGGTGATGAGAATTCAGACTGATAAAATGCAAGACCAGAGGCTTTAGGGGACATCAATGCATTTATCAAAATCCCCAGGTGTTAGGGCTGGAGTTGAGCCAGGAGCTACAGGAGCCGGGTACTACACTCCTTGAGAAGGGAGGTAGATCCTAGCAACAAGGGTCTATACCAGGGGGAAATAAAATTGACCTCAAGGTAAGAGAAGCTGATGTGTTATAAAAAGCAGAGGGAAGGCCTGGAAGTGATAGTGTGGAGCAAGGATTATGTCCGCTTCTCCTGGCAATAGAAAAGACATGAGAGGAGCAAACACAGTAGAGAGGCTAGCAAGGGATGCAGGAATGTCTTTTTGAAGGAGCCATGTTTCACTGAGTGCCAGAAGATGGAGAATGTGAAAACAAGAAATCTGGAATGAAAGGAATTATCATGATGGGCAAGTAAGTGTTGCAGAAGGGAAAGCACAGGAGTAAATTGACTGGAAAGGCCTAGGGCTGGGGTAGATGATGAGCAGGGTGCAGGTAAAGGCAAAAGGTAGTACGGTTAAAAAAAAAAGTTTCTTTTTGCAAATAAAGATTGAGTCACAGGTTTAAGAGAGTAGGAAGTTCAGATAATTTATTATCATTCGAATTGGATAGCATCAAATAAAGTAGACAACTGGATGATAATATTATGTAGCATTAAATACAATAGACAGTTGGATGATTTCTCATTTTTTTGAATTCATGCACATTTTTCCAACTTTAATGTTCTATTCATTTAGGTACTTAAATGAATATTAAGTTTGCTCTTTTTCTTTTGTTGCATCTTCTTTACAAAAAAGATTCGTAGCAATGTAATGAAAAGGCACTCAGTGGAGAGTAAGGAGATCTTGATTTTAATCCTAGTTCTTCCACTGGATAAGTATACGGTGTTGGTCAAGTCACTGGACTCCTCTAGGTTATAATTTCCTCATCTGTAAAATACAGAGATTTGACTGGATAATCCTGAAGGTTCCTTCTAGTTCTAATGTTCTATGATGTTTTCCTACTTCCCTTCTTAGTATGTTTTATAGAATACAGATTATTTTGAAATGTCTATGTATTTCAAGGCCTCCCTCCTCAAACTCTGCCTCTGAGAATTATTCATTTCCTTCAGTAATCAACCCAGATGCCACTTCCTACTCAGAGCCCTTTCTGATTGCCTCAGTGGTTTGTGCTACCTCTCACTCCTAATTATACTTTGCATTTATTTATTTGTTCGTTTGTGTACAAATTGTAATCTCTAGATGATGGAGTACAAGCCCTGGGAACTCCCTTCCCTGAACTTTCTCCTGAACTCTCCTTGAATTTTTCCACAAGGTCAAGTCTGTGGTGTTCTCCTGAGGCATCAACCCCTCCCAGTAATCCCCTTAACTGGCCTTTAATTGTGGCCCATGCCCAGTCTCCCAATGCTTTGTTACCTCTAACCCAGCCCAGCTCTTCATTGTCTATTACTTTCTGATGGCCCCAGGCTACTTCCCATCCTTTATTCCATCTAGACCCCATTCTTTCTTCACCATGTGGGCCAAAGGGCACTTGGTCCTCCTCTGTTACTTCTCAGTCACCCCAGACTACTTGGCCACTGTTAGATCCTTCCCACAGTCTTTCTGTATATAATATCCATCTTGCCTCTATTAAGGTGCTCAGATTCCTTTAACAGTCTGGCCAATAGCGTGGATTCTTAAGATCTCACCCACCCAATCAGTGTTCTAATAAATTTTGTCTTTGGCTAAAAGAAGGCTTGGGGGTGAATTCATTCGATGCTGGTCCCACATGTCGTTTGCCTTTGAATTTTCAGGATCCCAGCACCCCCTAGACTTCAACAAAGTGACATGTAGACTTCTTGAAGACAGGAACTGTTTTACTTTTGTCTTTGCATCTCTGGTATCAACACTATGGAGTTTGTGTTTGTCCATAGTAGGGCATAATAAACGCTTTCTGGATTAAATTTATCTACTACAGTACTAGGCTTATAACAGGTGCACAGTATTTGTTAAATCAACAAGGCAAGGCAAGGCAACAAGCATTTATTAAGTCATTATTATCTGCCAAGCACTATGCTAAGCTTCTAGACTTTCAAAGAAAGGCGAAACACAGCCCCTATTTTCAAGGAGCTCAAAGTTTAATTACATGTACAATAGGCAAACAACTCTGCACAAATAACGTATATGAAGAATAAATTGGAGAGAATGATAAAGGCTGATGGACAGAAGTAGGAAATGTAGTTTCATGCTGGATACAAAGTAGATGTTAAATTAAAGAAAAATTAGCTAACAATGGCCTATATTTTAACATGGCACAAAAGAGATGCACTTGATTATAATATTGTTCTCCCTCTAAGTACAGTGCTGTTGGAAAATTCCAAAAGCAGAATATTATGCAGGAATGTGTAAAGGAAAAAGCTTTATTAATTTTTATGTTCATTTCCCCTGAATGAACGGGTAGTTCCTAATGGGCTGCTACATTTGTTTAGACCAACACAAAACTTTTTATGCCCTGTTTCCAATTCTAATTTCCCTCCTACTTCTCATTGCCCAGCATTCCAGGATTCACCCCACCCCACATGGATCTACACTACTTCCACATTCCTCATTTTCTTTACAGAAATTCTTGATATAAATTCTTTTAAAGGAATTCCTTTAATTGATGTACAGTCTTTCTGATGTTGGCCTGAAAGTTTGGTTAAAGAAGCAAAACAAGTTAAGTGATATCTTAATTGAATAGGTGGTAAATACAATAAGATAAGAAAGCTGACAGTGTCAAAATATATTTTCTTAACATTAACATGCCATAACATAATATGTGTCCATAAAATATTAAGAAAAAATCTCCTTATTCAAGATAGCATCTCCGGTTAAGGTTCTCATCTTTAGTGGTTGTAAACGGAAAGAATGTTGTTAAGTCAGCCCCTTCTGGCCTTGTTGACATAGGAAGAGGTATTTTCTGAGTTTACTTAGAGAACAAAGAAGCTGTTAGATCCAAGCTCTTCTGGTTGATTAGTTCAGGCTCTGGATGTTATTGAGGGTTCAAAAATTATATTAAATGATTATCACTGGTATTACAGATATTATATGTTTTCTGTGGAAACATAAGTTCAATTCATCTCTCACCAGTGCAGTACATGAAAATGAACAAGCAGCTGGTTTCTGACATTTTACTACCTTCTAATACTCAAATCATCACATTTTGCATTAAATCTACTGATTTAGAAATCTCTTCCTTTTTTCTCTGCTCTATCCCTATACTGTAATAGGAAAGAGTGTAACACAAACTCTTTCCTCTTTATTACAATGTGAGATAGCACAGACAACTCTGGAATGATTTATTTTATACTAATAATGAACTGGTAGAGTAGTCACCAGTCATTGCTACTAAGTTCTTGTAATTGAATTGCATAAAAAGGGCAGTGATGCAAATGAGTCTAACATGTTTTTCTTTTAACATAAAGTGCTTGGGCCACTGAAAATGGCAATCAGAAAGCCTATTGTTGTAACAGCAAGTCAAACATTAAATTGTCTCTGGTTCCAAACATCCTGGAGAGATTGTTTCCTCTAATTCCTTTATCCTATTCAACCCTATCCTATAACAAGCCTGAGATAACTAGAACTAAATCAGAGAGAAAGCTAAACTCCTAACAGAGTAGAGAGAAATAATCTGCTGTCCCCAGTATCCTTGAGAATGGGGATTATCTAGGGTGGTTCTGGCCCTGGGCAGCTATCCAGCCTGGTACAATTAGCTGCTTGTTGACTGGTGAGTCCAAACTGTGTGAAATTAATTTAGACTGCGTTTTTTTAACCAGCCCTCAGTCTTAACATGTGACTTCTGAAAAGTTACTTCAGATCTGTGCTTCACTTTCCTCATTTGTCAAATGAAATATTTACTGTTTACCCATATCACACAGATAGAAAAAGGAATAGTAATGACTATTGATAGCTAGTAATTGTCTCCTTTTGGACAAAGACTCCATGAAAGTAGTAACATGGGTCTTTGTGTTTGGCATAGAAGCAAGGACTAATCAACTCCCCTATCACAGGGAAACCCCAAGAAAGGAGAGTTTCCCTTTCTGTAGGACTTGTTTACTTTGCTAAAGATGACACTTAGAAATCCTGAAAATCTTGCTCAGAATTCCAGAATGTAAATTTTGTTGAGATTTGGTCTTTAGATATTAACTCATTTATACAAAACTAGTCAAGAGAGTATTATAATATTTTTTCATGATAATATGAGAACTCTAGATTATCTTCACTATCTCTTGGTACTAAGCTCTAATTTTTTACCATCAGACAAAAAAAAATCATTCTGCTCTAAATAAATTGCAGACTAATCTAGTTTCAATTGTTTCAACAAACCTCATACATATCCCTATTAATGATGTTATTTTATGTTATAGACAATGATGACTCAAATCTATCTGTAGGAACCCATTTACACTGTATATATCTTATACGTACAAAGTTATTTTGTATGTCTTCATATTAGGATGTGAGCTCCTTGGTGACAGGGACTATGTTTTTGCTTTTCTTTGTATCCCCAGTGCTTAGCACTGTGCCTGGTATATAGTAAGTGCTTAATAAATACTTGCTGATGAAAACAAATTATTAATTAACTATCTTAGCTCCAGAATATTTACTAATGAATGGATTGATATTCATAATAAAAGGAAAAAAGGAAATAGCACTCAAAAAATAGTGGTTTTTTATTTTAAAGATAACTGGAATATTCTTAGAGGATAGGAGAGGTTAGGAAAATAGCAACATTTCCTTGTTAGAGGAAATCTCAAATCTGAGGCCTAAAATGGCTAGTTTGGAACTCTCCAGAAACATAATCGCCATTGCTTGTAGTTTCAATGTGATGCTCCTTTTCCCCCACTTAAAATCAGAATGAAACTAGAAATTGAGTAATAGTCCTGAGTCAAACAGAAGTTTTAAGTGTCTGGCTTCTGTTGCATTTTCTTCTAATAAATTTTACATCTTTCATTTCTACATAGCCTTATGGGAAGTTACAACAAATTGGGAAAATTTTCTAGCTTCCAATGCAAGCACAGCCAGGTCCCCAATACTCTTGACACCAATAGCTATAAGTTGGTGGGGTTTTTTTAATGATACTGTAGACTTACTGGACATTTGACACAAAAAAATTATATGTCTTGATACTGTTGTGAGGACTATGGGCAGCAAACTATAACAGATAGGCCATAGTGACTCTTGGCATTTCCATGGAACACTGAATTTTGGAATGGCATAGAATGATCATGACTTTAGAAATGAAGATAACATAATTAGACAGTAATTTGTTTTTGTTGTTGAGTTGTTTCAATTGTGTCTGACTCTTTGTGACCCCATTTGGGGTTTTCTTGGCAAAGATACTGGAGTGGTTTGCCATTTCCTTCTCCAGCTCATTTTACAGATAAAGAACTAAGGCAAATAGGGTGAAGTGACTTGACCAGGGTCACACAGCTAGTAAGTGTCTGAGATCAAATTTGAACTCAGGTTCTCCCGATTCCATCCACTGTGCCACCTAGCTGCCCATATTTAATTGTATTGTAAAATAACCTAGTTTTCATGATGTCCCTATGAGAGTTCTCCTTCCTGGGATGTAGATAGGATGTTGTGGGGTTCAAGTAAGATAACAAATGTAAACCATTTTGTAAACCTTGAAGCACTATGTAAATGCCAGTTATTAAATCATCGACATTTTTATTTTTATTATTAGCCTCTAGTTACTAGACTTCCATTCCGATGATGACTTCACTCCCTGAGCCTAAACTCAGACAAGATTTATAGGGCAGTACAGGGGTGTGTTGGTACATGCTTAATAACTTGGCTCTCTGGAGGGGAAAATGTATGCACAAACTTTTAAGTTTAATTTGCATTATTAACACTTTCTTAAGTCGAGACATCAAGAAAACAATAAATCAAGTCTTAATTTGAAGTGATTGCACATTTTGGAAGTATAAATTTTCACATTGAAGATTTAACAACGGTTTTCACAATGAACAGTTGGCTCCAACACATCCCTGTGTCCTACCCTAATCACTTTGTATTTATTTTGTATTTATCCTGCATATAGTTACCTATGTACATGTTTCCCCACAGACTGTACACTTCCTTGAGAGGGGGTTTTTCTTTTTTTTTTTTTGTCCTTATATCTCAAGTATCTGTCACATAGTAGGTGGTTAATAATTATGGATTGATTGTCAAAAACTAAAGTCTGTCACAGATGATGTTTTAATTGATTTTAATTAACTTTTTTCCCTTTTCAAATCTTTATCTTAATAAGGGAAGATTTTGCTGTAAAAACAAAAGGCCTCAACTGAAAAAGATAATGTGAACAGAAGTAAAATGAATTGCATTTCTATTGTGTTAACAATCAAAAGGCTATTGGTAGGAGGAAAAACTTTGCTGTAAGGATGTAGTATCACTCCATTAACATTGAGTGAGCATCCCTTATCCATGGTGCATTGCAGTGTTGTTTAAATGAAAAAGCTGACCATGCATTTTGATGAGCTCTAAAATATAGAATGGAATTCCCAGGAAGGAGTACATATTACCTTCAGTTCAACAGACAAGATTAAGTTGCCTAAAATTTGAGAGACCACTGTTCTTAGCTGCTGGGAAAACAAAAATAATAGGAGTCTCTGCCCTCAGGAGTTTTCAGTGTAATAGAACTTTGCTCACCGTAGCAAGCTGGATTTAATTCAGAGGAGAAAGAGATGATTTCTGTCTAGGAGATTAGGAAAAGCTTCATGGAGGAGGTAGCTTCTAAGTTAAGTCTTAAAGTACAGGAACAATTTCAGTGAATAGAAATAGGAGTTGGAGATGGGGAGGGAAGTGTCATAGAATTTCTTTTCATGGTGTATGATCAATGTTGTGATGCAACTGCCTGTATTCTTTATGTTTATGTAGTATGTGTTCTTTATATGCCTCTTCTTCTTGTTGTTCAGTTGTGTGACTCTTTGTGACCCCATGGACCATAGTACTCCAATACTGCCCATGGGGTTTCCTTCTTTCTCAAGGGGATTAAAGCAAACAGAGATTAAGTGACTTGCCCAGGGTCACAGTGTCTGAGGTCATATTTGAACTCAGGTCCTCCTCAGTCCAAGCCCAGCATTCCAACTACTCAGCCACCTAGCTGCCCTTAAGGACCTCGACACTAGGTATAAATAGGAGTCAATAATACCTAGTGTTAAACCAAAAGTCTTAAGAGAATACTTAAAAGAAATGAAAACTAAAAAGTTTACGCAGACTTCTGCTTTCCTTTCTTTCTTCCTCTCTCTCTTTCTCTCCCCCTGTTTTTTGTCACACAAGATACAGCTGAGTAGGAGTTTAAATAGAGTCTCTCCTGCCCAAGTCTTCTGGCCTTGAATCACTTATCAGGAGCTAACACTTACACAGGGCAGCCTTTTTAGGAAACATATGCCTTCTTCCAGTGCTACAATTCAATAAAACCAATACATCATGATATATTAGAAGATCTGTCTGCCAAAGGAAAATCATGGGAACACAGGTGTGCCTAGAGAAAAAAGCAAAGATGTTGAACTCTGATGCCTTATAATAGGAAGTCGAGCATCATTAATGTCTTTTATCATTTGTGTCTATTGTCACTAGACTCAGAACACAGATTTGGACATGAAAAGGGATCTTGCTAGTACAGCCACCTCTTTTCCAGATGAGCCCTGGAGAGTGGCTTGCCTGTGATCACTGGGTCACACAGCCACTGGTAATTCTTTAAGTGTGTTTTAAGAAAAAATTCAATGTTAAGCGCATTAATTTAGGTTATCCGGATTTCTCAATTTTTCCTGTTAAATTGAGGAACTTGTGTTGTTTTCTTATGTACAATAAGGTGCCAGAATTCATTCAGTAGCTGGAACAAAAAAAGAATAAGGATTCCTGAATCATTCCAAAATTGAGTTTCATCAGTTCACAACAGAGGAATAAAGCAACTAACAAACTTTCAAAGTACATCAATTTTTACCTTGGGAAATGTAACCAAGGAAAACCCCCAAAATATATTTTTAAAATGTGCCTTTTTAATTCCTTGCATATGGTTGTTTTAGATAGTAAGAATCCACTGGAAGTCCTGACAAAGACTATTTTTCACACTAGCACAGACAGGAAATATTACAGTATGATATTATTATCATCTGGCACACTCCCTCCTTGGTAGGGGCCGTGGGGGGACTAGACAAATAAAATGCTAGATAAGGCATTTGACGACATCAGTTCTAACTTTCTGCCACAGATGTCTTAGTCTAGATTACCCATAAAACAGGCAGTTCCAAAATATTTTATAAACAATCAGTATAAATTTGAGTTCAAATACTCAAACACTAGTGGTTTTCTTGTGTTTTTGTAAAAGGCTATGTGACTGGGCATATCTTAACAACTCTAGACTTCAGTTTTCCCATCTTAAAAATGAGGGGGTTGAACTAGTTGATTTCTAAAGTCCCTTCCAGCTCTAAAATTGTTTGATTTTTTGAATCTTACTCACTGTGACATCACCAAGTACGAAAATACTTCCTGAGACACCACCTTACTAGTTATATGTAATGTTAGGGATGTTGATAGAAAACGATGCAACAGCATTATTTGTTAACATTTATTAAGGATCCTATAACAAGGATAATATAACAAGTATTATGGGCTTCCTTTTCTCCCCTTAATTTCATGCATGTTGTTTAATTTTATCCAGATTCAGTCAATAAAAAGCTTTATTGGGTTGTTTAAATCATTGCGAATTTCATGTATTTGAAACTGACATTTTCCATAGGAATGATGATAATTGCTATATTTTAATATGGTTTACCATGTGGGGCAGCACACTGGGGCTGCAGTCAAGAAGAACCGAATTCAAATTCATACTCACTCACTTATTAGCTATGTGACCCTGGCCAAGTCATTTAATTTATTGGTCTGAGATTCCTCATCTTTAAAATAGGACTCATAACAGCACCTGCCTTCCAGGGTTGTTGTGAGGATCAGAGGAGATAATAATTGTTAAGCACTGAGCACAGTGTCTGGCATCTAACATTATACTCTGTTCTTCCCACAATTCCCTTATTCAACCAACTTCAGTGATTCCCTATTGTCCCCCAATATAAAACTCCTCTGTTTAGCTTTTGAAGCCCTTCACAACCTAGTCTTAACTTTTTCCGTCTTCGTGGGACTTTACTTCCTCACTCTACAATCCAGCCAAACTGGAATTCTCTCTCATCTTCAGTCCCTGTGCCTTTGTACTTGCTGTCTCCCATGCTGGAAATGCTCCCCCTACTTACCTCTGCCTCAGATCCCTTTTCTTCCTTTAAAATGAAGGCTAAGTACCATCTTCTTCAGGAAGCCTTTCCTGATTCCCTGTAACTGCTAGTGTTTCCCCTCCCAAACTACTTTAGTATTTAACTACTTTGTACCTGTTAACTTCACATGTATGCTATGTATAATTTTATATGTATTTGTTGTGTTGGCCTTTAGAACATAAGTTCACTGTGAATAGGGACTACACCAGGTGACAAAGAGTTAGCCCACTGGATAGTGCTGGATACTGCTGGATCTGGAGTCAGGAAGACCAGAGTTCAAAGCTGACCTTTTCTAGCCATGTGACCAGAGGAAAGTCAGTTGGCCTCTGTCTGTCACACTTTCCTTATCTGCAAAATGAGGCTTATAATAGGATGGTTATAAGGATAAATTATGATTTTTTTTGTATTTGTAAAGTATTTGTAAAGTACTTTGTGGACCTTAAAGTATTATTATCATTTATACTTATATTCCCACCCCCCAGCACAGCGCCACAAATAGCAGCCCCTTAGTAAATGCTTGTTGCTGGTTGATTATTAACAAGCTGTCTTCCATTCATACATTAAAATCATGAGTCCTTCAAAGATGTTGAGATTACTTTTTTCAATTACCCTGTGGTTATTAATATCAAGTAAGGCATGAAAAAAGTGAGATGTCTGGCTCTTTCATTCTCTCTCTAGGCTCTAATTCTAATGTTCTGGACTTTTCCACTCCCTTGTACTTTTCTCCTCCCTACTCCACTTCATCTCCTTACCTTTTATGTTATCTTTCCCCATTTGTAGGTGAGCTCTTTGAGGCCAGGAACTGTAGTTCTTTTTGTTTAATTTATATTTCCAGTGCTTAGCACAGTACCTGGAACATACTAAGTACTTATAAATGCTTGTTGGCTTGCGTGTTGATGTATGTTCACCAAATGTGGTTGCTTTTGTCATGGAGGACATCGAACACTAAGATCAAATGGAATAGGATGTCTTCCAGATCTTTCTGTTTGCAGATGTCATTGTGTTGATGGGCTTAGTCCCTGGAGAAGTGTGGAGTTTACTAAATGGGATCTAGAATCAATCCAAAAAGTCCAGCTTGACTAACCACCAAGGAAAAATGAATGAAGAATTTTGTTGTTGAGTCATTTCAGTCATGTCTCCCTCTCAGTGAACCCATTTGGGGTTTTCTTAGTGAAGATACTAGAGTGGTTTGCCATTTATTTCTCAAGCTCATCTTATAGATGAGGAACTGAGGCAATAAGGGCTAAGTGACTTACCCAGGATCACATAGCTAGGAAATTTTGGAAGCTTTATCCACCGCTCTACCTACCTACTTTCAGATGAAGAATACCTATTTTCTAAACTATGACAAGCAGTTGAATAACAATTTAGAGTTGTTCTTTCAGTACCTATATTTTGGACAGATGGACAATGAACTGTATGTAGAACTAAGTAAAAGAAATGCAAATTGGATTTTATTTGTGAAACTGTATAAGCGCTTCTAATGATTCCAAATGTCTCCCTCAAAGCCCTGTCTATTTTTTTAAAGTTAATATTCTTTGGTGATGTGATATGGCTGTGAATCATAGCATTCCATAACCCCTGAAGAATTGACATTTCAGGTCACCCAGTGGGATTGGAGACGTAGGCATGAATAAGCCACAATATATTATCAATAAGGAATCACACAAAAGAAGCAATGTAAAGGAAATCATAAGAGAGGTATATGCCTGAAAACAGATGTGGATTAGTCAATGTACAAAGAGTAAGACAAAGCTAATGGACAGCTTGTATGCTTCTACTAGGCGAATGTGGAGAAGAACTGAAAACAATAGCAGTGATTGGAAAAGTATAAAGTCTGCTCTTCGTACAGGATTTATGGAACGATATGAATAAGAGTCATACTGAATAAGAAGGTGTGGCCATGGATTGCGATCTATGCCTTGAAGAGAGTTATCCACATCAGTGAAAGTTCAGATATACCTTGATGTAATTAGTTAAGTATGAGGAAATTCTTAAATTTAAACAATTTAAATCTGATATGAGACATAATTGGACCCCACTATAACCTTATAAACAGAGAAAAGATGTGATTAAAATAAGGCTTTAGGATTAAGACTGTTGCTACTTTATATAATATATGTAAAAGACAGGAAAAAACTAGGTTTCCTTGAAAGCTAAAGTTGTAGTCTATGTGAATGAATGAATGAATAAATGAATGAATGAATGAATGAAAAAAGCATGTATTAGTTGTGTACCATGTGCAAAGCACTGAGGATACAAATAGAAAAGAAGATAGTCATTGTTCTCAAGAAACTCATATTCTAATGCAAGAGACAACACAATGGAAGATTTCAGCTGCAAGCCAGACGAGAAGGTCCCCAAATCCTTAGGATACAGCAGCAAAGCAGAAGGTAAAGTCTCTTATTTAATATCATTTCCACTAATAAAATTATATCCATTTCTGATGTTGAACCATTTAACAGTGCCAAGGACTTTGGTGACAAGAACTTTCTTTTTCTGAATCTTTAATAAATGTGGCTGCAACACCTACAAGGAGCAGTTGCCAGGCTGCCTCTCCATAGGAATCTCTTTCCAGGGTGATGGTGGTGAAAGCATTGCTTTACCCAAGGCTCATGGGTTTAGGATCCTGGGCTGTCTCCATGAGGGTCAGAGGCAAGATGGTGGTTTGACTTGCTTGGTCGAAGAAGCCCTGATACAGGGTTGTGGTTATAGAAATAGAGGAAGGAATACATTGATGCTTTGATAGATCTGTGATCTGGCAACTCTCTCCATTGATACAAACTATATTCAAATCTTCTTATCCTAGATATTTCTCGTCCTCTTACTCTGCCTCCCTATACTTACCTACAAATCCTCTAACAAGAATCTACCCAATGTGCTGGAGGACTTCCTTAAAGTCTATTGAGCATTCATGACTGATCCATATTTCTTCTGATCATAAACTTCCTGAATGATATACCTCTTCCCTCCTTCCTCCCCCTCCAAGACTGGGTCTTCAATTATCTTGATCTGTATCTTGCCACTGGACCAAGATGGCTCTAGAGGAGACAATGAAGCTGGTGACTTTGCACAGCCCTGCCTCATTTAAATCCAATTCACTTGCAAGTCATGACATTCCCTTCCTGATGTCATGGTCCTCTTCAAGAATGAAGAATAAAGCACTTATAGGTCTTATCCCAATGCTGATTATTATGGAAGTTTTAACTTGCTTTGTTTTTCTGGCTTGGACCAGTTAGCCCCCCTTTAGGGAACCTGGTGGTCCTTAGCTCCCAGGGGCTTACCACATCAGTGATGGATGTAGTGCAGAAAGCCAACTGACTTTAGCGCTACTTCAGTTCAGAATTCTCCAGCTGGTTCTGCAAGCCTTGGGGATTATATACCACCATGCCCAGATTTGGATGGTCTCTTTTGTACAATTTCTTACATGTGTAACAACAAGGGTCACTGTATAGAAAGGTTTAGGGTAAAAAGTAAAACTGAAAGTTAGAACCACTCCTCTTTCTCTCTTTTCATTCCCAAAGCCAACTATGAGTCAGTAATGAAGTTAGGAATTTTAGTTCTTTCAGGGGTGAAAGGTCCTCTTTTATAAAGTTTGGCTTTGGGGAGCTTGTAAGGTTATAACAAAATACACTATTAATAGCTCATAAAATATTCCCCTGTTACAGATCCTCTAATAATGGGCCAGGGATTGGGCCTCCCAGCCTGAACTAGGAAGAAATGTTCCTAATCAGTTTCCTACAGAAGGGATGGAACTACCAGAGCTGCCCCACAACATACTCAAGACTGAAAATAAATGACTCAAGGAAATACATAGTTGAGTGGACAGCAAATGTTTATGTCAAAGTAGGTCAGTAAAGGGGAAAAAATCCCACCAATTTATAGCAAAGAAAAGAAACAAACTCAGAAATGAGCACCAGTCACATTCAGCTGAGGCAGGATAAGGGGAGGGGATAAAGGAAGACTTAGTTTCTTCATAGTCATTACATTTGCTTTTATCAGAGCTCCAATCACACCAGCAAGTCTCTTCAGTCATCTCCATTGTTTTTACTTCTTTGTTTCTTGGACTTTGTTCCCAAGTCTTTTCCTATCCACTTTTCCTTGATGGCAGCCTGGAAAAGGCAAGAGGGAACTGCCTTTCTTTACCTTTTTTTTTCCAGACTCCTTTTCCACAGGTCTCTCCAAGTGCTGCCCCTGTCCCAAAACCATGTGATTATTTTCTTGGCTGGGAGATGAATGAAAACTCAAGATTTCAGAAGTATTGCTGGTTCTGGCCACTCCTTCCTGCGGGAGATCAAAATCTGATTCCCCCTTCAATAGGTCTGCTTTATGAGTAGTTGATGCTGTTGGTAATATATTGCAATCTACTTAGATCCACTATGACTCTTTGCACTGTATTTTGAGTCACCCATGATTTTGAGCTCTTGGAGATTATAGTGCCCCATCATTTACAACCATATAGTATCAACTTAAGAATATTGGTATTAAAAGGATAGGTCTTTGTTTCAGAGAAAAATATCAGTAGAATTGTTTTGTAATCTAATCAGCAGAACTTCATGATATATTGGATATAAAGATAAAGGAGATCAAAGAATGTAAGTGTCCTCTCAAGCCCAGGAGCGGAACCCAACTTTAACATAAAAGTTAAAAGTCAAGAAAGAGGCTGGGAAAATGAGCAAACAACAACAAAAGAACCTGACTGTAGACAGTTACTGTGGTGATAGGGAAGATCAAAACACAAACTCAGGAGACAACAGTCAAAACGACTTATATCCAAAGCCTCCAAAAAAGGGTGAATTGGTCTCAGGACCAGTGAAGAATTTCTGAAAGAGCTTAAAAATGATTTTAAAAATCAAATGAGGGAGCAGCTAGATGGTACAGTAGATAAAGCACTGGCCCTGAAGTCAGGAGGACCTGAGTTCAAATCTGGCCTTAGACTCTTACTAGCTGCATGATCCTGGGCAAATCACTCAACTCTGATTGCCTCTACAATGAAAAAAGAAAGAGAAACAAATCAAATAAGTGAGGTAGAGGAAAAATTGGGAAAAGAAATGAGAATGATACAAGAAAATTAGTAAAAAAGAGCCAACAGCTTGGTAAAGAAGGCATTAAAAATACTGAAGAAAATGACACCTCAAAAAATAGAATGGGCCAAATGTTAAAAGAGGCATAGAAATCCCCAGAAGAGAAGAACTCCTTAAAAAGCAGAATTAGTCAAATGAAAAAGGCAGTACAAAAGCTGAATGAAGAAAGTAATTCCTTAAAAATTAGAATTGGACAAGTGGAAGCTAATAGCTCTATGAAACATCAAGAAACAATAAAACAAAATGAAAAAAATGAAAACAGGTGAAGAAAATGTGAAATTTCTGATCCAGGAGAGATAATTTAAGAATTACTTGACTACCTGGAAGTCATGATAAAAAAAAAAGAGCCTAAATATCATCTTTCAAGGAATTATCAAAGAAAACTGCTCTGATATGCTAGAACCAGAGGGCAAAATAGTAATTGCTAGATCCCAAAAGGAAAACTCCCAGGAATATAATAGCTAAGTTCCAGAGCTCTCTTGATCAAAGAAAAAATACTACAAACAGTTTGAAAGCAATAATGCAAATATTGTAGAGTCATAATCAGGATATCACAGGATTTGACAGCTTCTACATTAATGTGTCAGAGAACTTAGAATGATATTCCAGAGGGCAAAGGAGCTAGAATTACAACCAAGAATCAACTACTCAGCAAAACCACGTATAATCTTTCGGGGGGGAAAAAGGATATTTAATGAAATAGAAGACTTTGAAGCATTACTGATAAAGAGATCAAAGCTGAACTGAAAATGTGATTTCAAGAGAAAAAACATAAAAAGGAAAGAGAAATCATAGGGATTCTATAAGGTTGAACTGTTTATATTCCTGCATGGAAAGATAATACTTTCAACTCTTAAAAACTTTATCATTATTAGGGCAGTTAGAAGGATCGTACATAGACAGACAGCATGAGTATAAGTTGACTATAATGGAATGATAACTAAAATAAAATAAAGAGGTAAGAGGGAGAAGGGGGAAGGGAGAGGTAGGTTGGGATAAATGATCTCACATAAAAGAGGTATGAAAAGAGTTTTTATGGTGGAGAGGATAGGAAGGTGACAGACAACACTTAGACCTTATTCTCATTGTAATTGGCTCAAAGAGGGAATAACATACACACTTAGAAATCTTCCTTACTCTACAGGGAAGTAGGAGGGGAAGGGGAATAGAGTGGAGGACGGTTGATAGAAGGGAGGGTGGATTGGGGAAGGTGGTAGTCAGAAGCAAAATATTTTTGAGGAGAGGCAAGGTGAAAGGAGAGAGAAGGATAAGTAGGAGGAAAATAGGATAGCAGGAAATACACAGTAATCATAACTGAAAAAAATTTTATAGGAATTTTCTCTGATAAAGGCCTCATTTCTCAAATATGTAGATAACTAAGTCAAATTTATAAGAATACAAGTCATTCCCCAATTGATAAATGATCAAAGGCTATGAACAGACAGTTTTCAGATGAAGAAATCAAAGATATCTATAGTCAGATGAAAAAATGCTCTAAATCACTATTAATTAGAGAAATACAAATTTAAACAACTTTGAGGTACTACCTTATACCTAATGAGATAGGTTAATATGACAGAAAAGGAAAATGATGAATATTGGTGGGGATGTGGAAAAATTGAGACTCTAATGCACTTTTGTTGGAGTTATGAACTGATCCAACCATTCTGGAGAGCTATTTGTAACTACGTCCAAATGACTATAAAAATTGTGTACACCCTTTGACCCAGCAATACTGAGACTAGACCTGTATCTCAAAGAGACTGGAAAAAAAAGGAAAAGGAGCTCTATACAAAAATATTTATAGCTGCCCTTTTAGTGGTGGCAAAGAATTGGAAATTAAGGGAATGCTTATCTATTGGGGAATGACTGAACAAGTTGAGGTGTACAATTGTGATAGAATACTATTGTACTAGAAGAAATCATGAGCAGGATGCTTTTAGAAGAACCTGGAATGACTTACATGAATTGATACAAAGTGAAGCAAGCAGAACCAGGACAACATTGTATACAGTAACAGTAATATTGTATGATGAAAAATGCTATTCACTTCCAGATAGAGAACTGATGGAGCCCAAACACAGATTGAAGTATACTCTTTTTTGGTTTGTTTTTTTGGTCTGTGTTTTCTTTCACAACATGACTAAAATAGAAATAAGTTTTGCATGATTGCCCATGTAAAACCTGTATTATATTGCTTGCCCTCACAAGAAGGGGGGAGGTAAGAAAGAAAGAGAGAAAATTTGGAACTCCATATCTTTAAAAACAAATGTTAAGGATTTGTTTTTACATGAAATTGGAAAAAATAAAATATTAAAGGAAAAAAAGAAGCCACCTTAAACATTTGTGATAAAGTAGTGTCTTTGAAAGGCATATCTTCAGTGCCCAGTTTTAGCACTTAGCTAATCCCTCTTTTCTGGAAACTGGAGTAGTCATAGATATGGTCTCAAGGACATTCTGATACATAATGAAGCAATTGCGTTAGTTATCTGACCTCCCTAGCAAAACTTAGTCACTGAAGGGATGAGAAGTCCTTTCTATATCTAGTAACTAATTGTATTATTCCCTGGAGGAAACTAAATAACATGATAGTTTTCTGTTTCATGTCAAAGTGCTAAAACTTATACTAGCTATACGAACACAGGAAGACTACTTCCTAAGGCCTCAGTTTCCTCATCCATAAAACATTATAGAGAAAGCTTTTGTAAGCCATTAAATGCAATATGGGTTACTATAATTATTACCTGGAGACATATGGGTCAGGAATATTTCAGAATGAAAAGATGTTCTTGTAGAATCTAGGATACTGCTTCCCAAGAGCTGTCCTCCCTAAAAAACAAAGCTGCACTGCATGGTAAGGGAACTGCACAGAACAAGGTGAAAGACTGAAACTTGTAAAGTTCAGAGAAAGTGGAAGAGCATGGATCAAAATATTTAGTTAGAAAGTATAACCCTAAACACTTAAGTGATGACAGAAACGAGAAGACAACTTAGTGTGATTTTCTTACTATGGATCTACATCTAGCTACTGAGATGTCAAATTATTAAAATATAATACACCTAAAACCACATAAAACTATTTCACCACCTAAAAACTGCTTTACTTCTGGTCTACTTACCTAGTCTTCATATCAATTTTGATCACTGAAACCCAGCAAGATAGCTTGGGTTTTATGGGCTAGATTTCTTTTTTATGGACCATGCCTTTAATCCAAATCGTGCTGGCTCTCATTGATTGACCAACAATAGGTCCTACCTCAAGCCTCATTTGGTCATTTTTTGGATTCTGATGACTCAGAGTAAATGTAAATTGCAATTATTTCTGTTTTGACCAGAGGATCTTCCTCTATTAGACTGATATATTTTTTTTGACTAGGTAAAAGAGGCCATTCTCTGTCTCATTTCTTACCTAGCTTTAATCATTGAATGAGCCTCAGATAAATTTGAGACCTGGGAAAGACCTTAGCTTAAAAAGGCCAAGGCCACAATAGTCCTAATCACATTTTGCCACTGGACTCTGATTGCTCAGGAGAGAGTGAGGCAGGTGACTTTTCACAGCTCTGCCTTGCTTAAATCCGATTAATTCATGACTCATGACATCACCTTTCTGATGTCATGGTCCCTTCCAGAACACGAAAAACAACAGTCTAGTCTTCATATGCTAATTTTGGCCTTTCTCTACCTCTCTTCAATTCTTTACCTTCCTTTTAAAGAAAGAAAGGCCTTTCTCTCCCGGTTACCACTTGGTTCTAGAGTGGCTCTAATTCAAATATCTTGTCAGGAAAACACCAATAGCATATTCTTCTTCTTTTATAATCTTAATTTATATTTTTCCCAAATCAAAGAGATGTATAGGTTTCATTTTTATTGTTTTGTTATTCACATCAGCTATTGTGTGCTTAATTATTCATGTTTATTATTTCAAATTGAATGACTTGCCCAGTCACATAGCATAATTTGACAACATTTGTTGTTTTTTGTATTTTTGAAGGTAATTTTATGGTTACATTAGAAAAATTAATGATGCTTCATTTTCTCAACCAAACATAAATGAAGCAATGATGTCTGAAGTTTTGAGGAGGCTAATTATCTCCAATTCATCAAGCTAATCACGTATAGATGTTTTGAGTATAATTTTGCCATACTATATTCCCAAAATAATAACTATTATTAAAAATGGATTGAAATTATTTTATTTAACAAGAACAAAATGCCCATGTATTCTTGACATTTTTGGCAGAAGTAATTTATACGTATACATACATATATACTTGGATATATAATATATATGAAATAATTTTATGCTGAATTTTAAATTAGTTTATTTTTTGTTATTTTAGCTAGGGAGACAGATAAAACTAAAAATATTAGGTAATATAGTTAATTCTGTCTTCTCCTTCCTCTTGTTTCCTGAATGACTAGTTTATTATTCATACTTATTGTAAATTATATGACTTGCGTAGGTCACACATACATTTTTAAAAATTCACTTTTTAAAAAAAATTTTTCAAGGTAGTTTTACAGTTACCTTAGAAAATTTAAAGAGGCTTTGATTTTTTTATTAACAAAGCACAAGTGAAACAGATATATTTGAAATCTTTGGATGGCTAGCTTCCCAACTCAAAAGGAAGTGTAGGCTTCATTTTTTTGTTATATTATTCACATCTATTACTTCCTATTTTTTCAGTTTCAAATGATATCTCAACTTGGAATGAACTAGTCCATAGTAAGAAACCATTCTATTCCTTATAAAAGAAATGTATTTTCTTTTTTGGAGAAGGGAACAGGAAGGATGTTAGGTACCTATGATTCCATCAGTTTGGAAAACTCCCACTCCACTATGGATATAAATTGCTCTGTAATTTATCCCTAAAGAATTGCCTGAGGTCTGGCAAGATGAAATGACTCGTGCAGTCACACTGCCTGAATGTGTCAGAGGCTGATCCCAGTACCTATTCTCTTCACCATGACATGTTTTTAATGAGGATGGGACTGACGTGCAGAAAGACTGAGGATCTGGATGGAATCTAGGAGTGGCAAGTAACCCAGGGTGGTCCAGAGGTAACAGAAAAAGGGGTCTAGAAGGAATTAAGAAGGGTCAGGTAAGCTAATTAAGTAATCAAGGTGGGCTGGGATGTGCCAGATGCCTTGGGCTCAGGCACCAGTGATCAGGGATACTGAAATGTATAGGAAAATTCAGGGACTGGGTTGCTTTCAAAGACACAGTATTTTTCTTTTAAGAGTTCAGATCCCATCCTCATCTTAAAATTTTCCACTTGAAATGAAATTTTCTACTTTTGAAAGTTGGATATTTAAAGTAATCTCAGAT
This sequence comes from Notamacropus eugenii, assembly GCF_028372415.1. Taxonomy (NCBI): domain Eukaryota; kingdom Metazoa; phylum Chordata; class Mammalia; order Diprotodontia; family Macropodidae; genus Notamacropus; species Notamacropus eugenii. Next base: position 190,972,563 of record NC_092873.1, on the reverse strand, counting down.
AAACCCAACCACAAATTTCTTTCATACCTCATCAATGAACAATTATTTCTTGAACGAACAGATCATTTGAAATCCTGAAATTTAATAGTTATCATCATTGAAAATTACGGTTAGGAAGGACCTTAGAGATCATTTAGTTCAACCTCCACTTTAGGGATGAAGAAACTCACACCCAGAGACATTAAATGATTTGCCTGAGGTCACCCAAGGAATAAATGAGGGTTTGAAGTTAGGGCCTGAGACTCAATATCAACTGTTTCTTCCTCTCCACCAGGATGGATGTGCATTTGAAGAACCAGCTATGTAGTACTGAGAGTAAAAAAGGGAGTTGGAAGACATTGCACAGTGTGCTGCAACCTCAAATTATTTGGTACAATGTCTTGTGCACAGTGGATGCTTAATGAAATTTTTTTTGTTAAATGATGAGGCACAGCCATACTTGGAAGCAAGAGAATGTATTTTTTGTTGTCTTTCTTCAGTCTCCACTTTCAGTTTTTAATAAAATGAAAGAAAACTCTGCTTATCTAATAAGGCTATTGACTATATTGCTAGAACCTTGTGATTCTTCCTGGCTCCTTCCTTCCTTCCTTCCTTCCTTCCTTCCTTCCTTCCTTCCTTCCTTCCTTCCTTCCTTCCTTCCTTCCTTTCTTCCTTCCTCCCTCCCTCCCTCTCTCTCTCGTTACAAAGCTGTCGTTGAGTACAACTAATTTTCACATTGGCCATATCTGAAAATGTTTATCTTATTCTGCATCTTGAGTCCACCACCTTTCTGTCATCATTCTTCTAGAATAGTAGTTGCTCATGGCATTGATCACTATTCTCGAGTCTTTGAAAGTTGTTTCTCTTTATAACATTTTTGTTACTACATAAATTGTTCTCTTAAGTTCATGCTGCGTCAGTTTATACAAGTTTTCCCAAATTTCTCTTAAAGTGTCTCTTTCATTATTTCTTTATTGTTTCAGTCATGTCCCAATTCTTCATGCTCCCATTTGATATTTCCTTTTCCAGCTCATTCAACAGATGAGGAAAATGAGGCAAACATGGTTAAGTGACTTGTCAGGGTCACACAGCTAGTAAGTGTCTGAGGCCAGATTTGAACTCAGGAAGATGAGTCTTCCTGTCTCCAGGCCCAGCACTCTATTCACTGTCACCTATAATATTCTATTACATATGTAGTACAACAATTTGTTTAGTCATCATCCAATTGACAGCTATTTTGTTAGTTTCAAATTCTTAGCCACTAAAAAAAAAAAAGGCTGCTATAAATATTTTTTATATGTATAGGTGCTTTTTTCTTTGATCTACTATTACTAGGCCTATCTGACTAGAGACACCACTGGGTTAAATAGGGCATCCACAATTTAGAAAACTTGGAGGCATTGTTCCAAATTGCTTTGCAGAAAGACTGCAGTGATGAACAGCTGTAGTAACAGTGTGCTGATGCCCTTGTTTTCCTACAGCCCCTCTTTTATTATTTTATCAGTTTTACCAATCTGATGGGTAGGAGGTGGCACGTCAGGGTTACTTCTGTTTGTATTTAATTCTTAGTTATCTGGAGTATCTTTACATATACTGTTCATAACCCATACTTTTTCCTTAATCAGAATCTCCCACCTACACTGAGAAAAGCCAGGTGCCCAGAACTAAGTTTTTGTAAAATTGTGACTTTTCACACCAATAGTTGAGGACCTTAGATCTACTGAACACTAACCTTCTAGATTCATTTGCTTCTATATGTTTTATACTAAAATTCACTGATCAACCTTTCATTCTTTTTTTTTTTTTACCAGTAGTGAATGGTTTTAATGATGATTGCTTATTAGAAGCGTGAGATCTGAAAATTCTAGCCTCTCTTATTTTCCACTTTAAGAAAAAAAAATTTTCCTTAGGATCCTTGAGCTTTAATTTCTCCAGATGAATTTCATATTTTATACCTTTAAAAATAATCCTTAGGATAGTGGATATAGTAATAGCAATATTGTTTGAAAGATAACTATGAGTGACTAGCTATTCTGAGTATTAAATAGATATTCAAATCAATTACAAAGGACCTATGAAGGAAGATACTATACCACTTCCAGAGTAAAGAATTGATAAATAGATGTATAGTATGTTTTTACATTTGTATCTACATCTATGTCAAATGGTGGCCTTCCCTAGCGAAGGATGGGGAGGAGGACAGGGAGACAGCTTAGAACTTAAAAATCTAACAAAAAATTAAAAAAAAAAATCTTTGCTGAAAAAAACCTTTTTTGTTATGTTGTTTGGGTTATTAGATTTGGACTATTAGATTTGGAGCAAACTAATTTGAAAATTAAAAAATTCCTTGATTGGCATGGTACTAAACAAATTAATTTAGGTGTGTTGTCATTTTTACTTTAATAATTACTTCATAATAATAATACTTTAATAATTTATTTCTACCTTTCTATAAAGCATTTTGTACTTGAATTAATATAGTTCTTGTTTGTCTTGGCAGTCATACTTCTAAATATTTTACACATTCTGTGGTTACTTTGAGTGGAATTTATCTCTTCCTGCTAGGTTTTGCTATTAACATGATAGTGTTAATGATTTATATCAATTTATATTACATGCTGAAACTTTGCTGAAGTTATTGTTTTAGTTAATTTTAGATGAATCTTTGGGGGGGGTGGTCTCTAAAAACTCCATCATATCATCTTCAGAAGGTGGTAGTTTTATTTCCTCTTTGCTTATGTTTATTCCCGATTTCTTTTTCTTGTCTTACTTTATACCTAGCATTTTTGGCATTCTGTTAAATGGTAGTGATAACAGACATCTTTATTTCACCTTTTTTATTATACATATTTGCTTGATTTAGATAGAAACTACTAACTCCTCATATTAGGGAAATTCCATTTATTCTTATGCTTTCCATTTAAAAAAAAAACAAACACACCGGATTTTGTCAAAAGCCTTTTATACATCTAATTAGCATAATCACATTTTGTTTTATCATTAGTACACTCTATTAGGTTTATAGTTTCCCTCATATTAAACCAACTCTGCATTCCTGGGATAAATCTAACCTGGTCATATTATATCGTCTTTTTGGTATATTGTTGTAACCTTTAAGCTAAGATTTTATTGAATATTTTTGCACCTAAGTTCATTAGGGATATTGGTCTAAACTTTTCTTTTTCTGCTTTGTCTTTCCCTGACTTTGTAATCAAGAGCATATTTATATCATAAGTTTGGAAAGATCTCTTAGTTTTACCAGCATTTTATGCAGTACTGAAATTATTTTTCTTTCAGTGTTTGATAGAATTCACTCACTTATAAATCCATTCAGTGCTGGGTTTTGTATTGTTTCCTTCTGGTCATGCAGGTAGTCTGATGGTTCTTAGATGATTTCTCCTCGACCTGTTTTTTTAGATGTTTTTGATAACATATACATTTTTCAATTTTTTGGGGGGGGAGAAAATTGGGGTTAAGTGACTTGCCCATGATCACATAGCTTGGAAGTATCTAAGGCCAGATATGAATTCAAGTCATCCTGACTCTAGGGCCAGTGCTCTATCTAGTATGCCACCTAGCTCCCCCCTCTGTTTTGTCATAATATTTCTCGTTGCCTCCTTTTGGCTTATTCTAATTTTTAGGGAGTTCCTTGGTAAGGTTTGCCACCATCTGTTCTAAGCTGCTCATTTTCCTTACCATTCTTCCCTCCCTAGCTGTCATTTCCTTCCACATTATATTTTGTACCTCTGCCACTTGGACTTTTCTCAATCCATGGGATTTCTTTTATGTTGAGTATTTTTGTTTATTAATATGCATTGTTATTCATTCATCTGGCCAGTTTCTGGATGGGAGAGGGTCTGAGTGCGTGGCTGTTTGTGCCTGGGTCTGCCTCTACTCCCTCACACACTCTTGGATGGTATGGACAAGCTGTACTTGATGGTATATGTGGTAGTTAAGACTAGAGCCCACCTTCTGTAAGAATCCTCAGGCTTTAGCTCCTGTTGTGGTTTTGGCCAAAGCTGCCTAGGTTCTGGGTCAGGTGCAGTCTGGTTCGGTTGGTCTGGACCTTGTACTAGTCGGGCACTGCCTTGCCTCCTGGTCTCTGGATTGCTAGTCTAGGTCTTGTCACCTACTATGGGACTAGGCTGCTTTGCCTGCTTTACATTCTACCTACCTCTTTCTATATACACTGCTTCTCCAGGATCTTGGCAGTCATATTGTGCCATCCTGAATTGGATGGAGAAATTTATAGCTGGTCTTCTCTTTGGTTTTATACTATTCCTTATATTGCATTTGTAGAACTTGACTGTGAAAGATAGTTCATTCAAAAGATGGATTTCAAGACCTAGCGTAACAGCTGAGTGAAATGAAAGATTGAGACCTTCTGGATGAAGGAAAGGGTACTAGCGATTAACGCTGTTAAGTGTGCATAATAACAGCGGACATATAAACAGAAGATTTTCACGTAGTATTCACCATGGATGGAATGAACCATCTACAGGAAACCTCCTCCTTGAGTCTCTCTTCTCATCTTTCAAGACCTTTAGGAGACCACTGGTTACTGTTGACTACTCCTTCATTCTGGATTTTCATCTCCCTTCTAGTTACCCAGACTCAAAATTTAAGAATCATATTTAACTCCCTCCTCTTTCATCCTCCAAATCTAATAATTATATTCCATCAATTCTACCTTCACAATATCTCTCCTATCTGTTCTGTCTTTTCCCATGTCAAATCTGACTATGACTCCTGCTCAATAATCTTTACCGGATCCTTATTGCCTTTAGAAAACGTTAGCAAAGGCATTTAAAGCTTTTCACAATGTGGACCCACAATCTACCATTCCACAATTATTTTACTCACTCCTCTTCCACATACTCTATTCAGAGGTGGGGAACCTGTGGCCTTGAGATCCCCACGTGTCCTTCTACGTCCTTGGGTACCGCCTTTTGACTGAGTCCAAGTTTTACACAACAAATCATTTTATCAAGAGGATTTGTTCTGTGAAGTTTGGATTCAAAGGGCCACACTTAAGGACCTAGAGGGTCACATGTGGCCTCAAAACCACAGGTTTCCCACCCCTGCTATATATCCTAGCCAATATGGATTACTAGTGAAATTTTGGGGGGGTATAGTTGGAAGGGTTAAGTGACTTGCCCAGGGTCACACAGCTAGTAAGTGTCTGAGGCAGGATTTGGACCCTACTAGTGCAATTTCCACAAAATCTTTCCTAATCTGAACTGAAGGTAACCTTACCCCCCTTATATTTCTTCTTCATCAGGATCTGTCCTTTGCCCTTATGACATTCTACCTTGCTACACCTATACACACATATATACACATATATGTATTTAGTAACCTATATCTACACGTACATCTATATTATATATGCTATATTCTTCTCATTTTTTGATTGAGTTTTTTAGGGGTAAAGCCCATACTGATTTTTATCTGTGTAAACATGGAAATTGGTTTAACTTCTTCCACACTTTGTTGTAAGAGGGTACTCTGGGGACAAGTGACAGCTCCTAGATATAACAATAAAAGCAGATCTCTTTGCAAATATCTCATTTGATACTGAGGGATGGCTGCTATTATAATTTCCATTTTATGAAAATAAAAACAGAGGCAAATATAGGAAACAGGCAAAGAGAAGTGAAGTGACTTGCCCAGGGTTGCACAGCTAGTGTCTAGAGTGGGATTTGAATTCAGGTCTTCCTGACTCAAAGTCAGGTAGTCTCTATCCACTTATACCACCTAGCTTGCCTGCAAGCTATTAATGGCCTTATTTGACAGACTGGCTTTCCAGATAAATGTCATAGTTTGAGTGACGTGCTTTTTCATCTTATTTTGGTTTTACACCAAAAAAGGTTCGAGTGTTAGACTTGGAGTTGGAAAAGCCTGAATTCAAATCCAGCCTCAGACACTTACTAGCTGTGATTCTGGGCAAGTCATTTCACTTCTGTTTGACTTAGTTTCCTCAACTGTAAAATGGGGACAACATAGGGTTGTTGTGAGGATCAAATGAGATTACTTGTAAAAAGCACTTAGCAATGTCATTCATAGCAGATGCTATACAAATGCTTATTTTCTTCCTCCCTCTCCCTTCCCTTTTTTGTTGCTTTAGATTTCACTCAGCAGGCTTTAATTTTTAGGGGTTAAAATGGTTAATACAGAAATAATAGTGAAACTGCACATGTGAAGTTCCATGGCTATGGATCCTGGAATATCACCATCTCTTTTTTTTTATTTAAAAGTTTTATTGATGTTTTGCTTTACATTACATTTTACAGAGGACTCCCACTTGAGAGATGAGATGATCTCCCACGAGATTTCTTTTAACAAAGTAAAACAGTTAAGAAAAACTAAATAATACAGTGACCTCATCTGAAAGTGCATGCAATATTTCACACTTGTAGCACTCTTCCATTAAAAAAAAAAATCTTGATTTCTCCCTCCCACCCACCACACCACTGGAAAATAAAAACAAATTTCTTGGGACAAATATGCATAGTCATGCAAAACAAATTCCCTCAATAGCTGTATACAAAAATAATTTGTCTCATATTCTGCACCCTCAAGCTATTATTCCTGTATAATAGATAGCATGTTTCATCATTGATCCTCTGGAATATTGAATGGTCATTGTGCTAATCATAGTTCAAAGTTGTTTTTGTAGTGTTGTATAAACTTTTCAGATTCTGGTTATTCCATTCAACAACTTATAAAAAATTCTCAAAGTTATTCATTTTTGTAAAATCATATGATAGTGTAAATTATTCTTCTGGTTGTGCTTACCTCACTCTACATCAGTTCATATAAGCCTTTTCCAAGAAATACCAGCGTCTTAGAAGAATTAAATTACAAATAACCCAAAGGGTGAAAAGATCTGCAGTAAAATAAACAATGACAAATTGCAGAGGAGATGAGGTAAAGATATTATCAAGGACGTAAAGGGCCGAAAAAAGTAAACTAGGCCTCTTTATGGAATGAAGCCTAAAGTGAGAATTAAATCAGTTTTGTTCCACCCGTTTCAACTCCCTCATTTAGTACCAAATGCCTCTCCAAATAAATGCCTTTTTCCAAATGTCCTCAACTAGGGAAGGGAAAAGGAAACCCACATGTAATGCTCACATTTACAAAAGAAATTATTTGTCTTTATTTGAAGCCTAAAACAGACTGAATCTAGATTAGGGTGATGGCTCCTCTCTAGATTGCAGCTTTTAAGGTGGCTTCCCAGCTTTCCCTCTTTGCATTGGAAAAGTCCCATCTCTGACATGTTACAGAAGGGAAATTACTCATTAGTGACTAATGGTGAGAAGGCTAGTTTGGCTGGGCTTCAGCATGTAGGAGTGGTGCATAAAGAGACTAGAAAGATAGGCTGGGCCAAGTTGTGAAGAGCTTTAAAAGCTTAATGGAGTAATTTACATTTTATTCTAGAAGCAAGAGAGAGCCACTGGTATTGAGTAGGAGAGTGATGGACATGGTCAGATCTGTGCACAGAAAAAATACTTTGGCAAGTGTGTAGAATGTACTGGAGTGAAGAGAAAGTGACTACATGGAGGAAGGAAGCCATGTGATAATCTAGCTGAAAGGTGTTGAGGCCCTGAACTGGGGTAGTGGTTTAAGTAGAGAAAAGGAGCAGATAAGAAAATCCATTCAGGTACAAACAGAAAGATTGGCAATTGAAGGGATATGTAAAATAAGGGAAGAGTAAGGAGTGGAGGATAATGCCAAGGTTGCAAACCTGGGAGAAGAGGTCTGTGGTACCTCAATCAGTAACAGGGAAGTCTGGAGTGGTGGGTTTGAGCAGAAAGATGGTGTCTGTGATGTCTCTAGGACATCTAATTTTAAATGAATAAACAGTTGCTAATATGGGACTTCAGTTCAGGGAGACACTGGGGCTGAATACATATATTTTTGGAACCATCTGCGCAGAAAGATAACTAAATCCATGGGAGCCAATCAGGCAACCAAGAAAGGGAATAGAGAGGACCTATGGACAGAGGACATAGGACAGAACTATGGGGGAACATCCACAGTTAAGGGGCAGGATGTGGATGAAGTAGAGGATAATGAGTAGTTAGTTGGACAGGTAATAGAGCCAAGAGGGTGTCATAAAAACCCAGAGAAGAAAGAGTAATTCCAGAGAATGGGTCAACAGTGACAAATGCACTAAAGAGATGAAGACAAATGGGAGAAACATCAGATCTGGCAATTAAGAGATCACTGGTCAGAAGCCAGATTTGTAAAGGAGAGGGAGAGAGAAGTGGAGACATATAGGAGAAATATAGACCAAGTACCCTTTGGAGACAGATCTGCAGGCAGGGTAAGTCTCCAAGGACTACCTACCTACATGGACCTTTTGGGAAACCCGTCTTTGTCTCAAAGAACAATCTTCCCAGCCCAGGAAGAGATAGAACAGTTGTGCAGTTTGGACTGAGCTCACACTAACCTGAGAAGTTTCTATTTTAATCTGCAAGGGGTAAAGAGAGCAAAGACCACAGCCGCAGCCAGTAGCAGGATGGGACGGTGCAAAAAACCTGATTCATGACTGCAGCCTCTCCCCTCATTCACTACTATACTGTTAAGAGAATCCAGCAGGCAGGGATTTAACTGGTCCCACCCAGAGAAACTGATGGTGAAATCTACTTCCCTCTGTTTTATCCTGTTGCTTTACTGCTAATGCACAGGTGGTATTATTTAGTATTAGGTGTATTTTTAATTCAAGCAACAGGTTGGGTGATAGCCAGAGAAGAGTCTAGTGGTGTTTTTAAGGATTGGGGGGGGGGGGGAACTTTGAAAAATTCAAAAAAAAAAGGGAGGGGGGTTGAAGGCAGTAGAGAAGGAACCCGTAGGGGGAGGATGAACATTTCAGAGAAAGCACAAATGAAGGAGCAATTTCTTTTTTTTTTTTTTTTTGCAAAACGTGTGAAATGGGAGCCAGCGAGACCATAATTGTTTAGGCATTTTTCAGTCATGTCCCACTCTTTTGAGGCCTCATTTGGTGTTTCCTTGGCAAAGATGCTGGAGTGGTTTGCCATTTCCTCCTCCCCCTCATTTTACAGATAAGAAAACTGAGGCAAACGGGGGTTTAAGGGACTTGCCCAAGGTCACACAGCTAGAAAGTGTCTGAGGCCAGATCTGAACTCAGGAAATACTCTTCCTGACTCTGGGCCCCATGCTATCCACTGTGCCACCTACCTGCCCCTGAGACCATAGTATGAGTTCAAATCTGGCCTCAGACATTTTAACTAGCCACGCATGCAAGTCACTTAATCTGTCTGTACTAGTTTCCTCATCTATAAAATGGGGATAATAGCATCTACCTCACAGGGTTGTTGCGAGGATCAAATATTTACAAAGTCATTAGCACAGTGCCTCACACACAGTATGCACTTAATAAATAAATGCTTGTTCCCTTCCCCACAAATAGAAGTTGGTCTTATCAAAATTAGAAAGCTGCCTTATTGTCAGTAACTAGGCACAGGGGTGGGGAACCTGCCTCCTCAAGATCACATGTGGCTTTCTAGGTCCTCAAGTGCAGCCCTTCGATTGAAACCCAACTTCACAGAACAAATCCCCTTAATAAAAGGATCTGTTCTGTAAAACTTGGACTTACTCAAAAGGCTGCACCTAAGGACCCAGAAGGCCCCATGTGGCCTTGAGTTCACAGGTTCCACACCCCTGGGAAAGAAAAGTAAGGGATGCTATCAAGGGGTTTGGGGATGAGGTAGAAGAGGGAGCCATAGTTAACTTGCCTCAAATCTCAGTAAATCCAAAGGGTCAGATTTTTAGCTAAATCAGGGTGGGAAGGACTGGGAGGCTTGAGATAGATTTTCTGTAGAAAGTGGACTAGGGAAACAACGATGAATAAAGGGACTGCCTTGCTGCACTAAGCCTACCCAGTTAGTCAGACAATATGAATTTAGTGTACCCAGTTAGCACAGCTGTATGACTTCTTCCAGCTCTATTTAGGAGCATGAGTAGGAAGACAAACAGCCAGTGGAAGTAAACCAGGGCTGGTTTTTGGAAGGGGAAAAGCAATACAAGGGGATGAGAGATCCAAAAGTAAAGGGCAGTGTGGAACTGATTTAGTTCACTAACCATAGGGTAACAGGTTGGGATAGGACAGATATAGAATAGGGCTAATGGCCTGAGGAAGTACTAAGGTGTACAGAGATGAAAGGTCACAATGAAAATGAAGATAGGTTTAATAGTAAGGCATAGAGCTAAGGAATCAGTTTCTAGTCAGGCTGAGGACATCATAATTTTTTATTAAAGTAGAACTCTTGTAGGCAAATGGCAAAATCTAGGGTGTGACATCTTTTATGTGGTTATGGTAGAGTAGGAATTTTAAAAGATGGACTTGGAGGATTAGGGAGATTAGGGAGTTTAGGGAAAGCATCAGCACGATCATGGAAGTCTCCTAGTATAAGGAGTTGGGGGAAAGGAATATAGTGAATCAGGTGCTAAACTCCTTGCCAAAGGAGAGAGAATAACCTAAAGACTAGTTCACAGTTGCCACCACGATTTAAAACGAGTTTAACATTTTTACTCAGTTAACCACAAGAGGTTAGTAAATGATGGTGGCAGTAAAGTCTGGTACTGGCAGTGTAAACAAAGTGTGTGTGTGTGTGTGTGTGTGTGTGTGTGTGTGGTGGGGGTGGGGTGGGGGTGGGGTAGGGGTGGGGTGGGGTGGGGTGTTACGGTTAAATCACCATTAGAAAGGATGGCCAGGGAAGCAGTGTCTTCTGAGGGAAGTTAAATCTGAGTGACAAGTAGATAGATGGAAATAGTTTGTTCACTATGCAACAGGAATGCCAGAGGCCACAAAGGAAGTGCCTTGGAATGAGACACAGGTAGGATCGGAGCTGAAGAAAAGTAGAGGCAGGGAATAGTTGGTCTTTCGGTGCCCAGTGGTTAATACATGGATGGATAAAGTAAAAAGGTTGTGGGAATTTGCTACATATAGAAGTAGTAGGAGCAGCTAGGTGGGAGAATGGAGCACTGGCCCTGGAGTCAGGACCACCTGCTTCAGACACTAGATGTGTGACCTTGGGCAAATCATTTAACCCTAATTGCCTCAAAAACCAAGAAAATAGTAGTAGATGGCAGATGGTGTTTACAATCTTACCTGTTGCCAGGTAAGGGCCAGGAGCACATGCCTTGGGTCCAAATAGGGCAGTGCTGACAATGTTCCCATGTACACCTATTGGTTGTAGATGTGAAATATCATTGTATGGAGATAGTAAAGTGATATTGCTCATGAGGACAAAAGCAAACTGTAAGTCTGGTTATCACAAAGTCTAGGAAAAGGAAGCTTGCTTGGGAATTTACATGGATAGACTTTGGGAGTATGTTTGTGTGTGACCTGACTAAATGATATGAGTAAAGTGACATTATGACGACTGATCAATACAGAAACTATACCTGTGTCTGATACATTGAGCACTAGTCACTAGACTTTCAAATTCAATGTTGGCTATTGCTTTCATGGTACACCAAGTCACCATTTTGTGTTATGTTATTACAGTCACTGTGCACATTTCTGATGGTTCTTAATTCATGGCCACCATTCATACATCTTTCCAAAACAAGTGGCCAAAATGGCCAATTTACTATTTCTTAAAAAGTGTATTAATGTGCCTGACTTTCAAGAGAACTTTCAGACTACTTCCATCTTTTATCTCCTTTGTTAATTTGAGGGGTGTGAAGTGAATTCTCATTTCATTTTCTTTGCTATTTTTTTGCAGTTACCAAGCAATTAGCTTAAGCCTCTAACATTCCAAGGTCACTCATCCTTATTCCCCATGCAAAATCATTTGTCCTGGGCTTTTCCACCTTCCCTTCTTTTGGTATATTCCCATCCTGTTAAGTTTGTCACTTTGCTCCATTTAGCCTCTTTCTATTGTACCTTCTTTCCTGACCATCTTAAAGAAATAAAATCTCCATTGTCAAATTTCTTTGTGTAGCTCCAGGCAGTCTTAACATAGTACAGGAAGGCAAATTTGGGGAGCAGGTAACTGAAATGTATGGTGGCTCAGGGTCAGATTTGCCATTCTTGACCTTAACTGCAATAAGGCTAAATGTGTAGACCAATGTTTAACAATGGAACAGCATAATAGAAGTGTTTAAAAAAAACTTTTCCCCAAGTCTCAAAAGTATAGAATCAGTACAGCAGAACTGGTATTGGGGAACAGATCATCTGATTTGCAGGATGTTTTAGGAGACAAGCTTGATCTACACAGTATAGAAATGTTCACATTAAACTGTTATGATAAGGATCTATAATTTGGTATTGAGGGACAGATATTCCCTGAGTTTAGTTTGCAGAATACAACATATTAACTAAGTTATTTATTAAGCACCTAATATGTGTAAGGCACTGTGGAAATACAAAGATGAATTTAACATTGCTCCTGCCTTCCAAGAGACCACAATGCAGTTGGGGAAACAAAACAAACAGAAAAACGCTAAACAATGCAAGAATCAAGTAAGAGTGCAAGACAACAACATAGGCAACCTCACACAAGGCAGCACTTGATTAACTGCCAAGGGAATGGTAGTTAGTCTAGCATGAGGAAGTGGGAAAGACCATTTCAAAATTTAGAGACCTCCTGTCCCCCCAAAGTTTTCTGGTGCTATGACCCTGAAAACTGACCAGAAGAGTTGGTGTTACTTCCAGCTCTACTCTTAGTTTTGGGTTAATCTTTTTATTTCTCATCTATTATTTCCATTAATTCAATAATGGATCTCAAGCCAAACACTCAATTTTAGAATAAAGCAGCTAAAACAGGGCGCTCTTTGGTTATCAATAGGACTTTGTTTTGATCTCAAACAATATAACCTGAGGTCAGAACCAAATATTTGCTGACAAGAAAGGAACATTCTCCTTCTACATGAAGCAATTTTTTGCAATGAACAAACAAATTAGGGCTTACCCGTGTGATCACCACTTTTTGATAGAGAAGCCTTTTTGGAATAACTTCCCAAGTAAAGACATATACAAATTCATCAAGGCTAAGTACATTTACCAAAACCGAACAGCTTTTAAAAACCATAGCCAGTACAATAACCTGATGGCCTTGCTTGCACTCAACTGTAACTTCTAAGTTCTCTTTCAAATTAAAAAAAAAAATCATTTGACCCAATTGAATGGCAAGGATAAATCCCTATTAATGGTTCTCTTTCTTATCCAAAAGATAACCATTCCAGATAAAATTCCTCTTCTACATAAGCATTCCCCAACTATTCTACTCACTGATTTCCCCTTCCCTGAACTCTTTCAAACTCTAGTCTGTAACACAATTTAAGCATTTAGTTTACACGATCTTCATGGAGTTCTCATGTACTCTCTGAATCTTCCGAAGGTTAGATAGAATCTAGAAAAAGCATAGAAAGAGCATTCAAAGGAAAATTTGTTAAAAACTTTAAGACAATATATTATACATATATTCATAACTATCATCCATTGTAGTTTAAAAAACATCAAGACAGGTTTGGACCACCCTAAAGGAACTGCTTGAGTAGGGGCTCAATTTCTGCAGATAACTGTCTCACAAATCAGGATTGTAAACTGAGAAGTACTTGGACCGGGAGCAGTATTAAGAGGGCACAAGATGGAGAGACTTAAAAAAAAAATAGGTGGCCTTGGTAGTTTATCAACAAGAGCCATATAGAACATGGATCTGTTTCAGGTCAGATCCTCAAATGGAATGTTACAGTAACTATATTCAGATCATGATATTATGTATTTTTTTTCTTCCAGAGCCCATTAATAACTATGCTTGCAAAAGCACAAGGGAAAATGAAATGGGCTGTTCTCCCCGATAAAGTTCAGAGTAAAGAGGTAGGGTTCCTTCAAGAAAAATGGAAGAAATGCTTCAAGAGGAAAATCAGTGAAAAAATAATCCCAGAAAGCAAAAGGGAATCCAAATTTATGACAAGACATTAGCTGGAGGGGCAAATAATGAATGAGGCAGAAGAGATTAAGAACCACTGTACCAAAGTATAATAAATTGGTTTATTATATATAGTTGACATTTATGTCACATTTAAGGTTTACAAAACACTTAAGCATACAATTATTTAAATTAATCCTTGTAAATGTGATTAAGTGATGAGGAAACTGAGGCTCAGAAAAGTTTTAAATGACTACTTGATCTCAGGAAGGGCCTCAAGGGATGATGGAAGATGCTTAGCTGCTAAGATTTGCACAAACCCTATAATCATCCTGGTAATTATCAGTTCTGATAAAGGGCTATCAGGGTAGTCATGATGACCTGACCAACAGTAGCTAATCCTTTCTCACAAATATGCACCTAAGATTTGAAAGAGAGGTGTTTGAGACTTTTCAAGACCTGTCAAACCAAAATACACTTTCTGGTTAACCATAGCTTCAGACACAACTGGCAAAAATATATTTGGCTGAAAACTTGGTGACCTGATTTCGAGGACTTTTAAAATAGAAAACGGGTGAGAGGAGGGAAAGAAAAATAGTTGAAGGTATGATGTAAAATAAAATATAATCACTGAATATACCCAGAAGTTCATGGGAAGCTTTTAGTCTAAAGGTATTAGACACAAAGGAAATTACTGATCCTAAAAAAGGAAGTGCAATGACTTGAGCTTAACAAGAGAAGGATAAACCTTGAGATCCCTCCCCCCCAAATTTCTAACTCATAGTATATCATTAGATTACAAACTATTCTTATAAAAAATTGAAGCCCCAAAATGCCCTGAGAGATGTCCAAGTTCACACAGGTATTAAGGATCTGAACCAAGATTTTCTCTCAGAACAAAGCCAGGTAAAGGGACAAAAGGGCAGAACTGTAGAAAAATGGAATTCTGTCCTTGCCATCTATCCACTAGGGCCTGACACTAAGATCCCTGACAGAACGTCAGGATGGATGGGATAGAGAGGTTTAAGTGCATTTAATCATTTCAGCCCAGGGTTCTTTCCACGAAGAGGTTGTTAGTAGAAAGAAAATTGTATTTGGAATTCTGAAAAAGCTGGACTCAAAGCTTGCCTCCAAAAATCTACCAAAATGTGTGATCATGGGCAACTTCCTGTACCTCTTCGTGCTGCTAGTTTTATAAAGTACAATTGTACTTACCCCAGTGCAGTTGTTGTGACAACTAAGTGAGATAATACAGGCAAAACATTTTCTAAAACATAAAACTACATAAATACCAGACACTATTATATGATCCAGAGGCATAGGGGATACAAATTTTATCTAAATATTCAAAAGATTTGTTTGTGGGAGACTCTTGGCCACCTTTTCAGTTCTGCAGTTAGAAAGGGAAAGAGAAATGATATTCCAATACTGTTATAAGCCCTCTGGACCAGGAGGAAATAAATAATACAGACAGTCTTGATATAGTTATGATAGGGAGAACAGTCAGCTTTTGGGACATTTGCTAAATAAAGGCCTCTATACTTAAAGTAAATCAGTTGATAAAAATTCTTGAAGGATGAACAGGAACCCTGAAAGAAATGACTATTTGAGAGTTTCAGATAGATGTGGAGTATATAATAGGTACAATCTTTCTACTATTCTGGAGGAACAGGTATCAGTAAGTTGCGGCCTAACATTCTAAGTTGGCCCTTTTAAAAGGGATAGGCAGACCCTACTAAAAAGAAAAAAATTCTGAGACAGATGTGAATGAACTTGATAAGGAATAAAAAAGGGAACCTATTTAAAGACTTACATGGGTATGTAAGGAATGCATTGACAACTTTTGAAATGACTTATAGGGAAGCATCAAAGCAAAAATACAAGTACCAAGGATGAATACAAAGAAAAGCATGGTCCTGTAAGAACAGCTGTTGGGAAACACATCTTAGAAGCTGAGTTTATTGAAAAGAAAAAGGTGTTTTAACTATATTTCAGTGGGAAAAGAGGAAACTCAAAGGGATAGAAGAGGATGTCTCATGTAGTTGATAAAAGTAATAGATGTAAGATCTGCTCACTTGCTATTTTGCTTGTTTCAAACTGTTTATATTTGTATCCCCAGCACCTAGCACCGCTTAAATTGTCACTTAATACAAGTAAATGCTTGTTGATAAAAATAGTTATCAGAGAGAGGACTGAAATCCAAGACAATAATGAAAATGCCTAGCTTCCTAAACCGACAGACTGTTAGCATATCTAAATATATAGTGCTATATCCCATGACATTAGATCATGTACGTGATTCATGCTGAAATGAGTTTTGAGAGGTTGTGGAGATGTTCCACTACACTGTAGACCTGAAAATCTCTCCATTTTTAAGGAGGGTACATATTGTTCAAACTATAGGTTAGCAGCCAAACAGCTACTTGGTTACTACATGGTACAGCATTATCTTTAATTCTCTATGAAGTAATGATAAAAAAGCACCAAACATCTTCATGTAGCATGTGCAGCAAAGCTGTGTTGTCTAGAGAGAAGGCAAAAAATTTTTAATGTACAGCTTCTGCTTGTTTCAGTAAAGACAACCTTACCACCTCAGGAAAATTTTTGGTTTGTGTAAGTATCAGTTACCACACTTTGTACAAACCTCATTTAAGCATTAAGTTGTTGTCCAATACACTTCTTTATCCCCACCCCATGTGAGAATGACTTTTAGGGTAAAGTGTTACCACATGTAGGCAATGTTTAGCAAGCTTTAACTTTAGAACTATGGCCCTCTTTCATTACTTCCCCTCTCCTCCCCCACACCTCAAATCAGAGAAGATATGAGAAATTTGGCAGACCTCTTTCTAACAGGCTTCTTTAGCTGCCTTAGAAGGTGAACCTGGATCTACTTCTAGGACAACAAGGGTATTTTGGATGGGGGAGTAATATTTTGTAACTTTACTGGCTACGACTCAAGGGTAATAAAAGAAAAAGTCCTGGCTCTGGAATTAATGGACCTGGGTTCAAATTCTGACTCTGGATCTTTATTATCTCTGTGATCTTGAGCAAATCATTTAACCTAATTTTGCTGAGATTTAAGAATACATACTACAGGGTTCCCTCCAGATACAGATCTATGATCTTATCAGAAGCTGGAAAAAGCTCAGAATCTGTACAGGTCAGGCACCAGGTATGACAAACTACTTAAGACTCAGGTCTACACTGTTGAAACAAATACTGAAAAGCTATCATAGCTTGTTCCACAGCTGTCTGAAAACATACCCACAAGTTGATGAGCAATGGGCATAGTCAAACAAGAGATCATTAGACATGTCTTGAAGGGGTGTACACAGATTAATTTGTTTTAAGCAAATGCACTACATGCAAAGTACCATACTAGTCGCTAGGGATACAAAGGTAAAGGTCCTCC
The DNA here is from genome assembly GCF_028372415.1 of Notamacropus eugenii. NCBI lineage: Eukaryota > Metazoa > Chordata > Mammalia > Diprotodontia > Macropodidae > Notamacropus > Notamacropus eugenii. The sequence continues at coordinate 190,955,268 of NC_092873.1, read as the reverse complement.
TCTTAAATTTACATTGAAACTGCGGAGAGGAAGACATGTACAGAAATAACTGAGACAAGGGAAAGTATGGCAGGCAAATGCAAGGTAAAGTCCAGAAAAAGTGAGCTGGCCTTCTGCTTGAAGGGAAAGTTTACAAAAATTAGAGATGAGGAGTTGGGATCAAAAAGGGAAATCTGTTTCAGGTAAGAGGAAAGGCATAAATAAAGGCACTGATATGGGAAGAGGCTGGAGAAGACCATAGGTGGATTCTGTTTGGATAAAACTACAGTAAGCTGGAACTTGGGGGTGGGGGTTGGGTCTGAATACCAGGGTTGTATATTCATGTGACAATGGAACCCAGGAGTGAGTCTATCAGATTGAGGGCTGAATCAAAGTTAAGGTAGTACTTGTAGAAGAAATAAAAAGGAGAGGACAAATGTCCAAGATTTTCAGAGGCAGAATAGTCAGTTCATTTCTTGCATCAGCTCTGAAAATTAAGATGTCAAAGAACTTGGTTAACAGGGTCCTGATTATTTTGAGGATAGTTTGACATAATATCACTTATACTTTCAAAAAAATCTCTGAATGTCACTAAACAATGAATTAAGCAAACTTTTATTGAAGCATTAAGTTTTGTGGTACAGATTTTAAAAATACATTTTAACTGATTAAAGTCCAACACCATGAAGAGAGAAATTATGACACCAAAACTTCCCCTCTTCTGATCATACTAGATTAATTTAGATTAATATTCATTCAACAGCTTTCACTTTTCTTTCAGAGGCTTATGTTTTCATACTCATATAAATTTGTGCACTTTTCAACTACTTAGGAAGGGATCTTCAGATTAAAAAATCAGACCTCAAGCCAACAAATATCATCATCAAATCTCTTGGGACACTGTTCAAGAACAAAATCCACTTGAATTATTGGTCCTCAAAAAATATCAAGCACCAAAAAGTATGAGGTGCCACATTCCTTACAGATTACAGAATCAAATTGACCTAGCTGGTAGAATACTTCTTCAATGAAGCTTTTAGTCAATAACATGCTTAAAATAAAAGTCAAAACAGTGTTCCAACCACTTGATTACTAACCAAGCAGATTTTTTTTAAAGTTCAGAAACACTAAAAAAAGTGTTTCATTTATAAATACGGAAGGAACAAAACACCACTGTATCAATCCAGAAAGAGTCAAAACAAAATTGCGAGGACATCTAGAGGGAAATATCAAATTTAAGTTAATTTTGCTGGTCTCACAGTTGCTAAAATCCCAGTTATTTGCTGAAAATGTCAACTCTTAAAAGCCTGCATCTACTAGTCATCCATTAAATGACCATTTTTGAACATGCCTTGTTTTTTATGAATAGCATTTTACTTCACACTGTCTGTCCAAATAACCTAGACAGTTCTAACTTTGTGCAGTCATTCACTTGATGCCATCAAATCATGGTTAAAGGAATCACCACATTAATTAAGAGGAACAACAGATGAAGTCACAACACTATCAAATACAGCATAATAGTCTCATGCACCACAATATCACAGGACTTTCAGTCACAAGATAAAAAGGCAATATCAATTCTGCTTGGAACAACAAAATTAGGTTAACAGTATATTGTTTACTCACAATTAGGTTGAAATGGCTGCTAAGAAAAAAGTTATGGTGAATGATCCAAGCTGACCGGCATATCTAGTCTGGTAAATTCCATATCCTTTACACTAAATCTCCCTATTAAATTTGTTGATTTAAAAGAAAAAAATTAAGTATTTGAAGGTCTGTGGCTATACATTTGGTGCTCCACTAACTGTGGAGTATGGAAATGGCATTGTAAAGCCTTCATAGCTCTGCCAATGCACTCTTATCTTAACCAACACATACTGGAGAAAGTCTTGGTGCCCCCAACCCACCAACCCTTGCCAATTCTTCATGAAAGAGACCACCAAACCCACCTTGACCTGAATTAAGATCTGAACCAAGGATTTCCCCCCTCAAAGGTAAAAGGCTAATATTAAACTCAGTTTAACAGTATATTGCTCATTTTTTAAAGGAGGAGGGGGAAATCACTGAGCTTAAAAAAGTAAAGATACAGGGAGCAAAAGTAATGTTCCAATACTCAAAATTTATATAATAAGCAAAATCATCAGCTGTAATAATCATTAATTTTCTTAAGAAGGTAACTCCTCAAGTGCAAAGAAACATTTGTGTTTAAGTAGAAATTAGTTTCATTAGAATTAATAGAGAAAAATGTGGTCTAGAAACTGGAAGAAACTGCCCATAAAAATATCTGGCAGCAATTTAACAGAACAGTCCCAGATGATTTAGGCTGAGGCCAACACCTAATGAGGACGAAAGCCTTGTCTGTGGGGAATTTTTGGTGATACCTGGAGAAAAATTACACCGTGCATAATCCTAATTGAATTGTTTTTACAAGTGTTGTAAAGTCTCATACAGTAAAAGTTTTTCTCTACATGCACTTCAAGTTCACAGCAAGAGTGGCATAGAATACCTAAACACAGAAGAGAGCAATCATGCAAGATATCTAACTCCTTGATATAATAATGCATACAATTCAAAATGATTATACTATGATTACATCTAGGGCTTTCCGCAACTACGAGGTGGTGGGTATGGAAAGCATGGCCCCCTGTATCATTAACTAGAAAGCTGCCACCACCTTCTATTTGTGTTCTCTTTTTGCGTTTTTTCTTCATTTTTCTTAATCAACTCTGCTGTTGCTGCTGATTCTTAGCAAAACTGGTAAAAACGAAATTGTAATCATTGAACTGAGCAATCTGACGATCAAGACGTTTAAACCCTTCAATCTTTTGGGTCGAAGAAAACACTGTGCGACATTTAGAACTCTGGGGGGAAAAAATTAAGAAACCATTTAGAATATACCAAAGTAAAAGTAGCTTTCAAGCAATCAAGGTTATGAAATAGAAAAACATTTTTTTGAGTCTTATGTTCTCATAAGAACTGCAGTGGGTATTTAGGCTAGCTTTTAAAAAGACACATTTAAAATATAGTCAGAAGACATCTCACCACACTTGAATTATGTTAAATAAAAAACAGTATGGTGATGAGACTGTTATTAGTACTTATTCACTCTTATAGATGTTATGGTAAGTTTTAGCAGCTCCTTAACAAGTACAGGATTGTTTATCAGAAGAGATGTCACATATCTGTTTGCTTCCACTGGCTACCTATTCAAAATATTATTTCTGAACCCAACTATTTGTACCAGGAAACAATAAATTCATATAAATGGTATTCTCTATAAGCTCAGGTTGATATGTTACCAACAATAAAACAGGTTACCTGATTTACAAAAAGGGTGGTCACAAATTTTCCAGGCTTGAAAACTTCCACTACTTTCCTGATCAGGTCATCGTAAGAGGTCTGACCTATGTTAGTTTCAAAGCTAACATAAGAAAATTCTGGTTCTGGAGTGATGTGAATAGTCCAATAAGTTCCCTTAGAGGAAAACAAAAATACATTTTTTTGCTTTAATAAACGAGAACAGTTAAAAAATTAAGTGGCAAATGTTAACCACTTTGGCAAAGCACAATTACTTACATCCGATTTCATTCCATTCATTGAATACCCACAAGGATTGAACATTGTAGCATCAATGACAGAACCTGGTATCAGGTCACGAATTCCACTCACCTAAAAATTTTTAAATCAGAAGTTTAGATTTAATGATAAAAAGAAATAAGCAAGATGAAAAAAGTAAACTTAGCAAGAAAAGTTAAGACCCCCCCCCCCCCCCCCAAAAAAAAAGCTTACACGAGTGACATCATTTGCAGTAACACCATCTTTCATGTAGAACTGGTCCATAACTGCTGGGTCAAGTTCACTCATCAGAATTTCCAGTGTCTGATCTGGCTGATTAATAACCCGACTCTCTGGAAAATCCAGAGTGTACAAGTACCTATAAAAACAAAAATTTTAACTTGCCAATGCTGTAACTAACACAATCATTAACAACAAGCAAAAAAATTACAAAATTATACTTAGACATACCAACAATCAGAATTCATACGCCCCATACAATATGCTGCTCCATCTGTTGAGAAAGGAACAAATTTTGAAACCCAATCCATGTCAGTTTGATTACTCTCTTGAAATTAATTAGGCTCATACACTCTTTATTACAGGCTTACAGTCATCAGAGACAAACAGCCATGACAGAAAACATGTAAACAGATGCAAAAATACCCTTTGATCTTTATCATCTGACTAATTTGATCTCTGTTATTCATGGTTACAGAAAGAGGACATGAATAAAATGAACACCATGAATAGGCTAGATATGGCTGAATTCCAAATGTTATAAAAAGAGGTCTGATTCATCTATATGGCACTGGTGAGGCACACAGGGGCAGCCCTCTTTATTCTAAACTAAATAAAAAATACTCAAACTAAGAAAATATTTATTAAGTGTCTACTTGGTGCCAGACACTACATTAGAAATGCCAGGCCAAGACTCACATCATATTGCCCTCACCCGCAACCAAAAAGACCCTTGTCCTCAAGGAATGAATGTATACTCAAATGGAAAAGGAATATACATTAAAGGTACCAAACAAAATATTAAAAATCTCAAGTCTAGTTAATTTAAGTCACTAAAGCTTAAAAGTATACTAGATTTTAAGGACACCCTATATTTTATATAAACAAGAACATAGAGAAAGCACACATAAAGCAAACAGGAAGAGGAGAGATGGAAGAGTATAAATGGAACCAGGAAAGGCCTCATGCAGAAGAATGAGCACTAGAGATGAACTTGGAAGGAAACTAAAAAGGTGGAGGTGAGGTGGGAGAGTATAGAGTTATGGGGAACAGCCAGTACAAAGGCAGAGAGAAGAGTTTAATTCATCTGTCAGCTGCAAATAGCACAGAAGGGGAGACTGGCTGAACTAGAATGTATATAAAGGAAAACAATGTGGAAAAAGGCACAGAAAAGGTTAACATGGGGTTCAGGTTGGGGAAAGCTTTAAATGCCCAACAAGAACCATCAGAACCAGGAAGTTTATGAACAAACAAGTCTATTCAGTGTAAATAGATGTCCTTCATCCTGGAAAGACCACAGTGCCCAAGACTGAAATTCTAGAAAAACTGGCTAAGATATACAAGACAACTTCAGATGTCATTTTTGTCTTTGGATTCAGAAACCATTTGGTGGCAAAACAACAGGCTTTGGCATTTTATGATTCCCTTGACTATGCAAAGAAAAATGAACCAAAGCACAGACTTGCAAGGCATGGCCTGTATGAGAAGAAAAAGAAAGCAGTGAAAGGAACACAAGAACAGAATGAAGAAAGTCAGGGGTACTGCAAAAGGCAAAGGTCGGTGCTGGCAAAAAGAAGGAATAAAAAGCACTATGGATGTTGTTTATCCGTGAAGGTAACTAGACCTTTTATATAACATAATATAAAACTAAAACAAACATCTCTCTTGGAAGATTCTAACTCAAACGTCTAACCTAATTTTTATTTGTTGTAGCAGAAGTACATTATCTGTGAATGGAATAGAGGCTTTACCAATCAAGCACCTTTGGCCCCTCAAGGTGTTTACTCTCCCTTGCCTTCTCTTAAAAAAAAAAAAAAGCTACCTCAATGACTCATATAATCACATTACAATTATAAGTAATTTTTACTCACATTACTAAATTGATAATTTTGTGGGGTTCAGTTACCTCATCTACAAAATAAAGGTGATTGGAATAGACAAATCTCTCTAATATTTCTTAAGTCTATGATGTTAAGAAAACCTAATTTCCCCATCTTTGTAATTCATAATAATTTAGAAGTGGCATAAAACAAGGTCTGAAAAAAAATAAAATGAAAGGAATATTTTCTTCATATTTTATATGACACCAGAAATTAGTAGATAATTGAAGCTTATACAATGACTAAGACAATCCCAGACAGATCATAGTGGAAAATGTTTTTTAAAAAAATCTTTCTGAATTTATCTCAGCAGCTAGTATATAGTATATGATAGACACAATAGATGTTGGTTTAAAAAAAGGACATTTTAATTCAATTAATTTACAACTGCAATACTAATATGGTATAGTAGACAGAATGTTAGACCTGGAAGTAAGGACTGTCTAGGTTTAAATTCTACCTCTAACACTAAGCTGCCATTTGACCAAAGACAAATCACAACCTTTGAATTTCAGTTTCCCAAAGCTGTTAATTCTGAAGAGTATTTGATAACGTATGTAAAAAACTTCAGTGCTGTGTAACTGTCAATTTACTATGAATAGGTATCTTGCTAAACAGAATAGTATTAAAAACTAAGTAAAATATATGCTTTGATTTAACTGTACTTACTTGGGAAAATTTCATTAAGGAATTCTACTTCTTCCTGGAAATTCCTGTGTGGGTACTCCTGGTGGGAAGGCTTCATGAAATTCTTACGAGAATAAAAGAAGCTCTGAAAAGCATAAATACACAATTTAATTAAAACCCCACATTAATGTGTCATAAAAATTTCAAATCGTGATTATACCATTTCATCAGAAATAATTCTAAGTCATACTGCTTTAGAAACAAACTTCTATAATTCCATCTCTCTCCTCCCATTAAACTCACAATCTAATTATAATTAATTTTTTGATACAGTATCTTAAACTCCTTGAGACCAGGGAAGGTTTATCCTGATTGATTTCTCCTGGGTTTTAAGAATGGTGGTGATTATCTATAATTATTTCTGGATTTTTATTTAAAACAATAGTTTGTGATCTAAAGCAAACAATCTTCTCTTTTGAGATAGAAACTTAATCTCAGAAGGAGAGAGTGCAGAGGAAGAAAATAAACTGGAACCAATATTGATGCAAATGGGTTGTCTGGGGGTGGAGGATGTGTCTCGTCCCAAAGTGACATGGAACACCATGTCAGAACAGGACACAAATGTAAAGCAGGGTTATAAAACTCCATTTCACACACTGAAAATAAAGACTAAAATTTAACCGAATTTCCATGTCCCATAATCCTAAAACTGTGTGCTGCTGATTCCCAAAGGACAAATATGTTCAAATGACAATGTTCAAACATTACACTTTTTAAAAAATCATAGCACCCCCTTTTCATATTAACAGGAGGTAAAAGAACATTATCTTTGACTGAGGAACCTAATAAGATGATTGTCAATGAATATTAATTCATCTAACAAGGTTTATAACTGTTTAAACGATATGAAATGAAATATAAAAGCCAAGAGTTACCATCAGTGTTAATGACCTAACTTAATAGAAGTATAATAATTATGGGAATAATTAACATCAGAAGAATTCTTCCTTCCACTAATGATATTGATAAAAAACACAAGATCATTGTTCAATCCTTTATCAAAATTTTAACTACATGAAAAGCCACTCTTTAAAAACTTTCCTGGAACCTAAAAAGAACTTATTTTTAATACTGTGTTGTATAGATTACCCCTACCCACAAGAAATGCTTTCTCCTATGAGAACATAAAGTAACTTCATGAAGGAATCCAAGTAACATCTTTTTTCTTCTCTCAAATTCTTTATAATTTACAGTATGTTATTCATCTATAAATATTCTATTATAGCACTTACACTCAAATTTTAAAATCAGAATAAATAATTTCGCTCTAACATGAAGATGTTCCTTTATATACTTACTTGAATTGAGTCAAACCCACTGTACTCCCTAGCAAGCTCCAACAGGGGGACCAGTGCTTGCAGTAAGAGGGTGGTACCACATGTCTTCAAAATGAAACGTCTCTTGGAGACAAACATGCTACTCTCACTGTGGGTGGTAAGAAAAAAAAAACCCCAAGATAATCACTATAGTAGTTCAGAAGTTTAAACCAAGTAGAAAATTAACAGTACAAACTGTTAAAATAGGCAAGTATTTATTGAGGGAACAAACATTTTACATGCAAACTTCTACAGTCTAGATTTTTTATACAAGTGATACCAGTCATTATACAAGTGCTTTTTAAAAAGACTAATTTCCCACAGGGTATTTACATGTATCACCTTGTAATGTGATATCACACATGAAACAGATTTTTTCCCTTAAAAATCAACAAATAATTCAGTACCTAGCAAGGTACCTGATCAGCATAACTTCTACAAATGAATAAAAATAAAACCAGCACATGATCATCAGGTTCTTCAAACATGCTTGTGAATTCAGAAAAACCCACTTTCCATACTTTCATAGTGACAGATTTTTTGTGGTTACTCAGGAGAACTTTTCTCTAGTTCAATAAACAGGGCGAGTTGGGCTTATTTGAAATATACTTTTTGTTGTAACTGTTGCTATGGAAAAAAGTGATTTGCCAGATTCCATTTACTTTTCACTGAGGTCACTTAGTGAATGACCTACTATGTAGCTTTTAAATATAGGGTATCCCAAAAGTTCTACTGCAGTTTTAATCTATTCACCTTTTGAAAGCTTTATATGACTAAGGTCAGAACAATGAGAAAAGCTTTCCAGGAGAGGCTGAAAAGTAATAATATAAATGTTACCAATCAACGACACTTACCTGCTTACTGTGTTGTTCATTACTGCTTTATACTAACATTTTGGTAATTTTAATAATAAAATGTCAGTATGAGGACTCATCCAAGACCACCAATTCTTTCATTTTAGTAGAGACAAAGAAAGTTGAGGTTCAAAAAAAAAATTAAGTAACTTATCCAAGGTACCCTTACCACTTTACTCAGAATCAGGACCAGAAAAAGTCTAGGTCTTGAGGTTCCCAAATCTAGCACTATTGCCTCCTTTCCCTGTGTGCTAAGTAACAGAGTTTCTTTTTCTATGGCTGTTTTAGATTGAATATTAAACTTTTACTACCATTTAGGGAAAGGAGCACTTTCCCCCTACATCTATAATTTCAAAATACACTCTGCTAAATGGTCACTGTTAACACACAAAGGGTATCCTAAAAGCCTTTAACAGCTTAAAATTGCACTAACACTTTTGGGATGCCCAGTATAGATAAGATAAATAACAAGATAATAGTTAAATAATTTATTTTTAATGGCAAGTAATTTTTGTGTAGTTTAGTACAGATCAGTACTATTTAGATTGGTACCTCTAATACAGGATAGTTATGCCTTATGCCTTAGCAGCTCCTATTTATATTCCACTTTATGATTTACGTGCTTCAGAACTAAAATGAGAAAGGTTAACTGCATATACTTTTTAAATAAAAATATAGTTTTACCTGAGTACATAAGCTTCCTGCTTGTCAGTTTTTGTCACACTTATGATTAAACAATGCACATTCTCCAAAAGTTTGTCCCACTCAAACCTATAAAGAAAAATGTACACAGTTTATTAGTCCTTAGTCCTCTGACTCCCCTCTAAGAGATATCATAGGAATCTTACAATTAGGAAGGGGACTGTACCATCAATTTTTCTTTCCAGAACCCAAAGTCTAAATCTGCAGTTCAAGCAATGCCCAATGCCAAGTAATATACTGATCGTTGTTGGAAATTTTACCTAGTTGCCAGTCAACTACTTATTGTGATCCTAACACCAATCCAAGTTTCCTTATTTTCACTCTTGCCTGAATTTTTTTAAAAAACTCTATTCCTTCCTATATACCTTCCTCTGAAAGTATTATGAGGCTTCTTTACTTATGAAAATAAGTTAAAGTGTATTTTTCCCGGATAAGCTTGGTCTCCATGACATAGTATGCAAAAGGGAGCAATCTAAAAATGTTTGATAGTTCCACTGATAGGAATATACTCTTATGGAGATCAAAGATGCAAAGTTCTCAAATATGCCACAAAGTTCATAAAACTTTCTGTTTTGCCAAATTCAGTAACTACTAACTAACTGGTAGTAAACAGATATGAAGAAATGAAATTACTATGTTGTAAGAGATGAATATGAGGAATTTAGAAAAAGCATAGGAAGATATGAATAAAGTAAGCAGAATTACGAAAATATTATACACAATACTATGTAATTACTAATGATAAGCTTAGCCCAAAAAGATGAGAAAATGACCCCTTCTCTCATTTCTTTGCTCTTTTCAAAAATGTCATTTGAAGTAATGGACTCATGGTACCGAATGAGGATTCTTCCCCCTGACTTGGTCAATGTAAGATTTCGTTTTTTCCAAGGGCCTCTTCTTGAGGGAGAGGAGAAGCTGAGGGGGAGAGCAATGTAAAAATAAAAGACAACAACTGATTTCATTTCACCAAATTAAACTATGACGAGTTCCAATGGTATAACCAACTGCAGAAAAACAAAAACAAAAACTTTACCATATCACAATCTACTTTAAACAATGGAATAAACATCAACTTAGCAGTGCTAGGGACCAGCCAGAAAATCACAGTAAAGCATGGTTTAATGAATATGTCTCCCTATAAAAATTAAGATTCCTTGTTTTAACAGGTTTATATTTTGTATTGACCAATTAAAAATTGGGGATTGTGTTTTATGAAAAAGTAAAATGAGTCAAATTCTAACTGTTTTACTCGAAAAATGTCTGATACCATGCCACATTCACTTAAAAAAAAAATCTCTGAAACAGTTTTACATTTCATTTTCATCCTCCTAGCTTGAGGAAAATTCAATTATCTAAACATTCTTCAGCCAGAGAGAGAATGGCGGTGTGATACTCAAAAGCATTATGGATTCTGTGAAGCAAAGGAGTTTAGATGAAGATCATTTAAGGGCAGGGGAGTTCTTAACTTGGAGTCTATGAGGTTTAAAAAAAATACTGATAACTTTATTTCATTACTATTTTTCCTTTGCAGTCCTATATACTTTATGCATTTAAGAAACATTCTGAGAAGCAGTCCCTGACACAAAACACAAAAAAGATTAAGAACCACAATATGAAGAAGCAACATGTACCTGTAAAAGCATCCCTCTATGATATCCAAGTAATCATCTGGGCTTAGCTTGGAGACCTCCAGATACAGGAACTTCATCGAGGTGCTATTTCACTATCTGACAGCTCCATTGTTAGGAAGCGCCAAAAATCTTGTCTCTACAGTTTCCAACCTAATATTCCTGGTTCTTCCCCCAGGACAAACTGAACAAGTTTATTCCCCAAGCACAATATTGCTTACTTCTTATACTGCTCCCTAGCTTTAGAGGCCAAGAGGTCACTATATTTCTAGCTTCTTTTTCTATTGCTCTGTGGAAATAGAGGGAAGAGGATAATAAACCAGCTTACCAGTTGCCAAGTGAGACAAGCCAGGCCTGTCTCTCCTTCTAATTATTAATGTCTTCCCTTCCCTGAGGCACCCACTACCTTTTTCCACACCTCAGCAAGGCATCTGTCAACAACCCGCAGCTAGAATAGCAAATACCAACCAGGTGCCTGGACTCCAAGGTTGCCCTACCCAGTAAATCTTAGGTTTGGGCTTTGTTTCCCTTATCCTATGCCTTACCAACCCAAAAAGTAAAAGATTAAGAAAAAAAAAATCCTCTACTTCAATTAACTTATCAAGGTGACAGGGGGTAAGAAATTCAGGTAAGGGAACTGAAACCCAAATATGTTTAGGAAAGTTTGTCCTGGAACCTAAGTTCTCAGAGAGGGCACATGCTACCATCAAGATATGATATGCTGGTATGTCTGCTTCTTTAAGAATGACTTAAGGAAATGAAACCTCAGAGAAGACTTTCCAGTTGTTTTTCAGTTGTGTCCCACTCTTTGTGATCTCATTTGGAGTTTTCTTGGCAAAGATACTGCAGCAGGGATGGGAAACCTGAGGCCTCAAGGTTCCCTACCCTTGTACTAGAGTGATTTGCCATTTCCTTCTCCAACTCATTTAACAGATGAGGAAACTGAGGTAAACATGGTTTAACAGGGTCATACAACAAGTGACTGTCTGAGGCCTGATTTGAACTCAAAAAGATTAGTCTTCCTGACTCCAGATCCAAATACTCTACTCACTGTACCTGTCCAGGGAATACTTAGAATACATCTTTAAGCCAGCACTGAAGATCAATTGTTACTGAATGTTTTTACTTGCATTAACTATTACTATTGCATTACTATTTTTCACTCTATGTGTGTACAGCTACATTTCAGCTATATATAGGTGCAACATGACCATTTTTTATAGTATTATTTCTCTAGGGAAGTCTTCCATATAACTGAATTATAAACTTGAAATGCACAGCATTTTCTTTTAAATCCAGGTGAACTGAATGGTTCTAAGGAAAGGCAATATGAAATAGTACAAAAAGCAAAGGATTTTGAATCAGGCTTTCTGAAACACAGAAGCTATGAAATTCCAAATCTTTCCCTTGTGTGTGAAATGGAGATAATCTACTTCACAGGACTGTTGTGAAGGAAGAACTTTGTAAACCTTAATGTACTACATAAGGTGAATTTTTTTTATTATTGGAAAGCTGTATTACACTCCATACCTTTACAAATTAGCATAATTACATTTTTCTAGCCTTTTAATTAAAATGATACTGTCTGTTGGCATATCATGTAAATCCATACACAAATCCCGTCCTATTTACTAGAAGACATTCCTTATATTATAAGGATACTGAAACCAACGAAGAATTCTAGTCATCTGACTTGCTCAAGGTCAGATAGGGTAGTAAATGGCAAAACTGGGAATTGAACCCAGAACCTTTGATTACACACTGCTTTCTCCCTATTGCCTATGTGCTACTGTACAGGGCAATAGGTACTCAAATGGAATTAAATTAAAAAGTCAAAAAATTAGAACTGAAGCAATAACAATTAAAACAACCTTTTTCTAGAACTATTAATGTATACTTCTATTTTCTCCATACACACCCAAGGGTTTTACTTTAATCAGTAATTTTTATGTTGAAGCAAGAATGTTATAAAAGATATTTCTTGACCTTACAGATGATATTTAGGAGAGAGGGAGAGGGAAGGAAAGTTGATAAGTGGTGGGAGAATGCCATAATGGACAAATAATTAGAAGGAGAATTTTTTAGGGCTTCAGAGGAAGTGATTATTTAAACTCAGCAGTGAAAGAATTCAGAGGTAAGGTTGAGGAAGTGCACTCTAGTATATGAGGCAGAGGCAAGTTAGTTCGGGGCAACTATTAGGAAATGCCCTTTGTCTGAAATAAGAGTAATGTAAACAAAACAAAGATAGAAAGTGTGACAGAAGAGAGGGGAGATCTAATATAAAGCTACAGATATATTTTTATCTTAGAGGCAATATTGATGACTTCTGTACTGGGACCTAGAAAAGGTCATTTCTGTTCAAGAATGAACAAAAAATTGCACTTTAAAATATGATCTAGAAACAATGTCAAGTAAATGGTCAACTGTTCTGAATTTCAACAAATTATATAACTTCACAGGAATACTGTGATGGGGAAATTACATAAAAAACTCCACTAGAAATTGTTCATCATATGACAGTTCCACTGTGTCACACATGTGGAAATTGGGTAACAATTTAAGTATATAGCAGCCATACTAATGTAATACATTGTTGGTGGAGCTTTGAAATAGTACAACCATTTTGGAATTATGCAAACAAAGCAACTTAAATGTCCATACCCTTCCAGAGACTTCATTACTGGGGGGGTTATACACTAAAAAAAGCCAACAAGAAAAAGTCCCCACACTGATCCACTGCTGCTGGAGTTGTGAACTGATCCCACCATTCTGAAAAGCAATTTTAGACTATGCCCAAAGAACTACAAAACTCTGCATGCCCTTTGATCCAACAACACCACTACTAGGTCTGTACCCCAAAGAGATTAAAAAAAACAACAACAACAAAAAAACCCCCAACTCTTTGTAAAAATATATAGCAGCTCTTTTTGTGGTTGCAAAGAATTGAAAATTGAAGGGATGCTTTTCAATTGCGGAATGACTGAACAAGTAAGTTATGGGGCATGATTGAAATGGGATATTATCGTGCTATTTAAGAAATGATAAGCAGGCTCATTTCAGGAAAACTGGAAAGGCTTAACAAACTGATGCAAAGAGATGTGAATAAAAATCAGAACACTGTACAAATTAAAAGCAATACTGTAAGAAGATCAACTGTGAATGAATTTAGCTGTTCCCAGAAATGCACTGATCCAATCAGAACACTGTACAAATTAAAAGCAATACTGTAAGAAGATCAACTGTGAATGAATTTAGCTGTTCCCAGAAATGCACTGATCCAATACAATTCCAAAAAACTCATAAGGAAAAAAGCTATTCACCTCCAGAGAATGACCTGATTACCATCTGAATACAAACTGAAGCATATTATTTTTCATTTTATTTTTTTCATGTTCCCACCCCTCTTGGGTCTTTGATATGAAAATGAAATCATTTTTGCAAGTACTTGGAAAAAATAATTTTTTGGAAAGAATTAAAAGAAAAAAATCACCATATACTCCAAAAATATTTATTAGTAGCACTTTTTTTGGATACCTAAGAATTTAAAACAAAGATGCTCATTAATTAGAGAAAGCTAGACAAAGTGTGTTAAGTGAAAGTAATGAAATACAATTGTGCTGTAAGAAATGATGTGTCATGAATACCAAAAAGCATGGAAAGATCTATATGAATTTATGCAAAGTATGTAGAGCCAAGCATACAATAAAATGACAACCAAAAAGCAGTAACAGAACTATCAAAAAATTAAAATATAAAGATAACAAAATTTATAAAGATTAAGTGGGACATAAATGAAGAGATATAAGAAGACACCACTCCCCTCAACCTATTCCTTTGTAGAGGTGAAAAGTCCACAGATGCTACACATTGCACGTTTTCAGATTCTATCAATGTTACCAATCAATTGTGATTTTTTTCTCTAAAAAAATACTACTTGTCATTTGACATTGCCCTCAGACAGGGCAACGGATACATGAGATAATGAGGATTTAAGAAACAGAAATCATCAATAATTTTCTTTAAATTGTAGGTAGGGCTACTTGGTGAATACTTTAGCCATGACAACCCATGAAAAATAAATTTTACAAACCACTTCTTCTGCACTGACAGCAGGAGAACATAGGGAAAAGAGCTTAGAGCATTTTAAGAATCACAAGTCTAAACTGTCTTTAGTTTAACTTGTTCGGGTCTGCCAGAGTCATTTTCAAGGTTTCCAGAGGACAAGCGGTACTAGGGCAGTCTGGATAGGTGCCTCCCATCTCCACCTTCATATGAAGCAGCTTTCCTCTGTAATCTACGTTCCCATCAGCCCCGTCCTCTTGTCTGCGTCCTTCTACACAACTTGCTTAGCAGAAACACACAACTCCTCAACGGTTCCTTCTCTGGTGTCAGACTCGAGATTTACAGCACAGTGCCCTAATGTAGATTTCTGCTCAAAGGCTGCCCAGTGCTGTAAGCATGGAATGGATGAAGATGGTTGGATCGCAGCAGCTATTGGCTGGAGTCTCTGGTTTCTTACACTCATTTTGCTCTGTGTGGGTAAACTCCGAAAGATGACACCTGATGAATCCAAGTACACACATGCATAAAATTTGGGACTCCATGGACAAAACTAGCAAACTCCACCAGTTTCCTACATGAAAGGAAGATTGAAATTTCAAGAAAGTCTTGAAATAAGATTCAACTTCCAGTTTCAGCAAGGATAACAGTACTTTCACACCTAGTTTCAAAAAGGTTACTATTTAGTCTTGGTAGTTTTCCTCTCTCTATAGCTTAATATCAGATTTATTTCCATAAACGTTTGCTGAATTGAATCAACAGGAAGAATTTATGAACTATCAGTTGTGTTCCCAGCACTATCTTGACACTCAAGGATACAAAAAAGGAATAACCAAGAGCCGTTCCTCAAAGATAAGTGATCACAAGATATGAACAATTTTAGAGAGAATTGCAAATTATAAATTATATTAATTGCCATTTGGAAACTTGCTCTAAATCAATAATAATAAGAGAAATACAAATTTTAAAAATTCTGAGTTTTCACCTCTCACCCTGAAAATTGACTAAGAAAACAAAAATGAGCATCGTGCTGGAGGAGTTGTGGGAAGAAAGGAATACTTGTACACTGTTGGTAGAGCTGTGAATCAATCCATCCATTTTGGCTCTCCATTCGGAATTATGCAAATGTGACATTACTTCATACATTTTGACTGAATAAATCCCTCTACTACACATATACCCCAAGAAGTTCAAAGATGAAAACAGTTTCAGTAGGACTCTGTGGTAACAAGTACAACAAAAGCTGGAAACAAAGTAGAGCAAAAGTCAATTGGTATATAAATGTAATAATTCCTGCTACATAGACAGGAGAAAAATCACCAGGAACCTGAGCTCTGAAAGACTGAGAAAGCAAAAAAGAAATGGTGAACAAATAAAGGAACATAGTTGTCTCCCTTTGACAGAAGTGTGGGGGAGATATATAAAAGGAGACGGTCAGAGTCACTATCTGGTAGTCTTGTTTAATGAGGTTTTTTGTTTGTTACAAAGAAGGGTTTGATAGGGGAGAGGGTGGGACAGTGGTACAGACCTAGAAATAACTGTGATATAAAAATAAAAGGCATCAATAAAAGTTTTTTTAAATAAGAAAAAAAAAACTTGTTCACTACAATTACATAAAGAAAATGTTTTTAAATAAAATCTATCCATAAATTAGCTGAAGAAGACAATTATAACAAGAAACTAAATCAGAAATGAAATCACCTCCTGAGGTGCTTATTTAGAAACAAAAGGATTTCTTTCATTCAGATACTTGGTGAGTGAAGACCAAAGTATTCCAGAGGCAGATTGGTGGGGCCTCAGTGGTGAAGGGTAGGAAAGACAAGGGTTGTCCAAGAGACAATTTCAGAGACTCATAAAGCCAGAGATTTAATATAGTGATATTTTAGAGCACCAACATTCAAACCTCTTGAGCCACTGACCTAACAACCACAGATGCCATTTTCATCTTGTCATCAATTCCCTCACAAACTTATCAACGTTTCAAATCAAATTAAAACCCTTAGCTGAAGGGTTCAAAACAACCTCCCCCACGTTAATAGAATGCTACACCCTTCCCTCATCTCCAGCTCATGTCTTACTCCATCCCAAATAGACCTAATTATCCCCACTACTAACTCAAGATCTATTCCTAACTTTTATTAAGTGCCAATGTACAATGTACCAGGCACTATGTTAAGTACTGGGGACACAAAGAAAGGCAAAATGAAGTCCTTGATCAAGGAACTCAGTCTAATGGGGGAAAACAACTTCATGTACATGCTGGAGGTGATAGGACACCCCTGGAGTGGAGATGGGTGGTGCATGTGAGTGTCATGTTCAGATCTGTGGTTTAGAAAGATCCTTTGACAGCTGAGTGGAAGATGGACTCCTGATCCACTTGGCTAAAACAAAATTGTAGTCAGTTCTTGGGAACTAGTGACTTAAAAAAAATAATATACCCACTGAGAGGACCAGACTTACAGTCAAGAAATACCTAATCATGTGTCTCTTGATACTTACTAGTATTATGACCATAGACAAATCACTTGACCTCTACTAGAACTCAGTTTTCTTATATGTATAAGGTTGTTTTGAGAAACATGCTTTGTCAATCTAAGAACATATATATAAAAATGAGAGTTATGAAGCAATTATCAGCTAATGTTTTAACACCTCTGTATATCAATCATACCTCAGGTTCAACTTATACACAAGATTATGGAAGATATTCTTCACATAACCTATTAAGTATAAAGAGATAACAAAAAACTTCAGAAGAAAGCTGCTCATGCAACCATGCTCGTGCCATACAAGATTATCAATGTCATATGAACTATTTATTGATACATTATGTTTTTGGGGAAAAAAGTCAGTCTATTGCTTTGTGCTGAGCATCCTGCATCAAACCAGGCATTAAATTTTTGATTTGACTAAGCCTAAAATTACAAGGAATGTTACTTTATATACTCAGAATTGTCTCCAGGAAAATCAGAGTTTGCTTCCTAAGAGTAGTAGAATAAAATTTTAAACAAAGATCTATTCAATCAAAAAAACCTTAAGCAATAAAATATTTAAAGCAACACCGATAAAGTGGGCTGTAGATCAAATGACCTCTGGGGTCCCTTTCCAATCCTATGATATTTTCAAAGTAGATGTCATTTTAAATGATGAAAAGGCAAAGAGCTCTGCAACTATACCTGTCTTATAGGTTAGAAGATCAATTTTAATAATGTATGAAAAGCACTACTATAATACACGCTATTCAGCATGTACTAACTGACCAGGGGAATACGAAAGATTGCTATGCCTTGGAAGGAAAATATTTTCCTTCATAAAAATCATACAGATTTTCCAGGTTGAAAGAAACAAACAAACAAAAAAAAGAGGTAATGTTTCAGACTGTTGACCAAAAAACTCATTTCTAACTGACTGGTGTTATTCCTTAATCCAAGACCCTTCTGTTCTGGGCAACAGCTCAGAGAAGCTATTTAACTTTACACAGATTTAAGTACAGACTCATGCAGGTTAAAAAAGCTGGGGGGTGGGGTGGGGGTGGTGAGAGATACTTCGAAAGTTCAGCTCTTTAATAGGAAAAGCTTTTTTATTTCAAAACTTTTTTGCTAAAAGGTTTTTTGGCTTAGGCTGTGGATTCCTTTAATGTAAATCATTGATGCTGTAAAGCTTGAGCAATGACGTAGTCCAGTATGGAATGAGTTCCGGGAAAGTTAATGCTGAGGTTTCAATTACTATATTTGCAACTACTGGTCCTCAGCCTTTACTGCAAATTTCTTTTAACCATAAAAATCTTGATTTCAAGTGCGGCATAAAAAATACAGAATGACTGCCAGATTTAAATTTAATTTCCAATTTTAGAGCTTTGGTACAACTATTAAATTAGCCTGTCTTTCAACAACAAATAAAATACTATTTAGTGATGAAATTTTCACATGTAAACTTACTCTAATAAAGAAATAAGTGAACACTGCATATTCCTTGCCCTGTATCTAACTCCACCCCACTATTAAGTTAAAAGTTCAGTTTTTGTGAATACTAGAGACCCAAAAGGAACGCTTATTTAAAAGACTAGTGCTTTGATAAGATTAACCTAGTTTTTCTCTCTCCAGGTAATTTGCTCAGTGCCTTAAAATATGAAGTGACAAAGTTACTGACCTGTCTTCATATCGCTTCAAGAAGCAGACAAGTCTGAAGTAATTAGATGTTTGTACTGGCACATAATTAATGTGTGGAAATCCTTACAGTAGTTTGAAAGCCAGGTCTCCTAAAGTTCAGCTTTCAAATACAGCTAGCGAGTTCAATGATTTACTGCAATCTCTTCCTTTATTTTTTCTTTAAAAGGCCCTGCAACTTCAATCTTAAACTCATATCCTAATAGATTACTTGAGCTGGAACTTCTGAGATGATGCAATGTAAGTTGCTCACACTTTAACAGGTAAGAAACTGACCTTGGAATATTCTCTTCATGAGAAAAATTCAACTCCCACAACTTATATACAAACAGTGAACATACAAAATTTCTTATAAGATTTTATGAAAATAGCATTTTGTTCAGCTTATACGCACTTTAAATAAAATTAAAACCAAATTCAAGCATAGAATTTTAAGGTACTACTGATATTTTTGAGATTGTTAAATTTTTAAAGGTGTAAGTTAATAAATGATTCACCCCTTTTTATAGGTCACTAAGACTAATTTAGAGAGCTGTCCTCTTCTATGAACTTTAAAGTAGGTTACAAAAGCAGAATGAATTTATTTTAATATATACAAATCCAGTTCATGAATCAAGAAATTTCTGAATAGGTCAAATTTGCTCTTTGCTTTAGCTTATTTTCAGAGATACTTGCTGATCAGTCTCCAAGTTGACTTCATTCCCTCATTCAACAAATGTTTATTCAGTTACTATGTATAGTACAAACATGTTAATGCTATGAAGGTCATTTATTTGGTCACGTATATATATTTATATATACACATACACACACACGCATACATATATACACACACAAAATTAAATAACACAAAGGTATATTCTACACCTGTATAATGGGAGGTGGGGAGACCGTGATATTAACTGACCCCAATGGGGAGGGCACCCCCCTCAAAGCCATCTAAATGCTAATCGCTTTTCATTAATGATGAAGTCATAACTTAAGCAAATGAAACCTACCCATTTTATATTTATACATTCCCGAGGGAATACGAGACACACAATCCAGATTATCTCAACACTTCAACTTAACATTTTAGTCATTTCCCACAGTATAAATCTCAGATATCTAGTTCCAGGTTAATAGCTTATGAAAGGGAGGTGGGAGAGGAGGGAGAGGGAAGCATGAATTAGTCTCAATTACTCCATCAATAAAGATCAGAAAATTATCAAACACATTTCTATTTCAGATTACCCTTCCGTAAGTTGCCCCAGGATGAATTTGAACCCCACATGCTGTTTTTCTGGGCAAAAAAAAGAGAAGGAAAAAAAAGTAGGGAAATCAATTCACCTCTACAATTCTAAATTTGGAACTGAGAATATGCTATTATCAACAGAAAGTACTTTTTGACAACTTAAAAAAAATCAAAAGTAATCCCA
This sequence comes from Notamacropus eugenii, assembly GCF_028372415.1. Taxonomy (NCBI): domain Eukaryota; kingdom Metazoa; phylum Chordata; class Mammalia; order Diprotodontia; family Macropodidae; genus Notamacropus; species Notamacropus eugenii. The sequence goes on along the minus strand of NC_092873.1, from coordinate 190,934,781 downwards.
CTGATTTTGGCTTACCATGTTCAGATGACAAGCTACTACTTTCAAGAAGATTTTCATATCTTCTTTCTTCATATTATTGACCATATGTCCAAGGTCTCTGTTCCAGAGATGAACGTGATATATCTTCTCACTATTACACAAAAATATTCTACCTCTACAAACACTAAAATTCCTCTGACAAGAAAGAACCTCTCTCAAACCTTTCAAGTTAAGTTCTCCCCGAACCTTAACACTAGTCATCCAATACAGTCTTCATTCTCATGGAAACTTCCAGGCTCTTGGATTTCTTTGGCCCCCATTTACGGCCTTAGAAATTTTGATCAGTTCAACGTTAACATTGTCCTCAACAATTCTGAGTCTCTTAATGCTAGCCAATGTCAAATGGATCTCTACACTGCTGCACTTCAATATAGCAGATTCAGCAAAGGTTATCTATTCCACAGGTCCTTTGTTGATACATGAGTACCATCAATTTTAAATCTGACTACAAATTTTTGGAAAAGACAATCTTTTCTACAACGGATGGCTCCAAACTTCAATGAAGAGAACTAAGGTTGCATCCCAAACTCCAAATCACATCAGCATCACATCCCAATACCTTTTCCAGAAAGGTTAATTCCTCTAACTTGTTATGCTCTCAATCTCAAGTCTCTTAGCCAGGGGTCCTTAGTAGCTACCTTCAAACATGTCCAAATCTTTCTGCTTAAACTATCCATGCCATTTGACGTCAAGGCATTTGCCTGCCCCTCCTGAGTCAATGATAAGTCCTCAAATTTACCAAATATTTATTGCAGCACTTTTGTGTTAGCTAAGAATTGGAAACAAAGTAGATATCCACTGACTGAAGAACAAGCTGTGGTATGTGAATATTAATGGTTATGATATTACAGAAATGATGAATGCAGAGAAAAGCATGAACTTACATGATTTGATGCAGAGTTCAAGAGCAGAAGCAAAGCCAAGAAAATATACAAACTACAACAATGTAAACCTAAATAACCAGAAAATAATCAAAAATAAATGTTGCAAAATTATGTACAAACAAGAGAACAAACAAAGCTCAAAAGAAGTACAAGAACACCTCTTTTTTGCCAGAGAGAGGTTCACAAAGGTGGAAAAAGTGCTTAATTTTTCAATATACTGATCAGTATAGAGGCTTGCTTTTCTTTTAAATTTTGTTTTACTCTGTTCTATGGAATAGTGGGCTCTCTGGGAAGGAGAGACATACAGAAGGAAATTTAGACAACGTACAAACAAAAGACTATCAACAAAAATTTATATTAAAAATAATGCACCACAAACATAAGCTGTATGAAATGGAAGTTTGTAGTTTCACATGGAACACTGTCTTCTATTTTATGTATGAAATGCTTTTTTTAAAAAAAAATACAGAATAATGTTGTTTGGTTGTGTCAGACTCATTACCCCATTTTGGGTTTCTTGCCAAAGATACTGGAGTAATTTATCATTTTCTTGTCCAGCTCATTTTACAGATGAGGAAAAGTGAAGCAAATAGGATTAAATGACTTACCCAGGATCACATAGCTGATAACTAGTCTTGAATGATCCCAAGGTGAGCCCCCTGCCCATGCCACCCCCAATAAATTACCTTTACTATACTATCCTCCCCCTTTTCCAAGCACCAGATTTATAAACTAAACTTACTATTTTTCTCCCTTTCACAGGCTGTCCCACTGACTCTACCTTTCTCACCTTTAGTTGACTTCTCAACCCCTTGCATTTTCAACTAAAACTACTCTCATCAAGGTCAGCAAGTATCTTCATTGCTAAATTAAGGCCTTTTCTCAGTTCTCATCTTTTTGGATCTCTCTGCAATTGTCATCTTCCTTCTGCATACATTCTCCTTCCTTTGGGACACAAACCCTCTCCTTCCTTTTAAGGATTCTCCTTCTTACCGGTCATACCATTTCTTTTCAGTCTTTAATTTCCCCTCCATCCAGTTCTCCTAGGGCTTCTGACCACATTCCTTACTAAGTCAATCTTACCAGATCTGGTAAACTCAATTATTCTCATCTCTATGCAAATGACTCCAAATCTTTTAGCCTTACCCCACCACCCCAGTCCAAAATTTGCTACTTGGACCACCCTCAGGTGCTACATGTATACTCACACTTAGGAAGTTCAAAGAGAATTTATTATCTTCCCTCCTAAACACACCCCCTTTCCTTCTAACTTCCTAATTTTTTTCAAGGATGTCACCATTCTCCCACTCATCCTGAACTTTTCTTTGATATTTAAAGGCCCTTCATGTTATGGCTCTAGACTAATTTTTTTTAACAGGCTCATTTACACATTACACAGGATATCTCATTTCCTACCTCTAATGCCTTTCTTTGCAAAGGCAGCCCACAGTCATGGAATGTTACGACTAGACAGCTGATGGCACAGTGCATAAGGCACTACTCCTCTTTCTGAGTTTTACTTAGGCCTCAGACACTAGCTGTGTGACTCTAGATAAGTCTCTTAACCCTGTTCACCTCAGGTAAAATGAACTAGAAAAGGAAATGGTAAATCAAAGCATCTTTGTCAAGTAAAGCCCCAATAGGTCATTTCCCTCACCCTTACCCTCGCCCCCCCAACCTCTTTTGATGTCACTCTCTCTTCCTGTTCAAAAATTACCCCAGGAACTTGGGTCACAGGATTTTCAATTTCAGTCTGAAAGAGATTTTAGAGGTCACCTAGTCTAATCCTTTCATTTTACACATGAGTGAATTGAGTCTTAGAGATGTTAAATGATTTATCTGGACAGAGTTCCAATTTGAATCCATGTCTTCTGACTCCAAATCCAGCATCCTTTCCCACTAGACTGAAAAGCAAGCACAGAATCTCAATTCAACATAATATCATGGACAAACATCTATGGTTATATGATTTAACCAGCATTACAAAGATTCAACAAATATTTTTAAGAGTTCCTACACTAGGTGAAAGACACCTTAGTTCACATAATTTGATTCCACAGACAAAGAGAGAAAAATTCCCCAAGCTCACCACATTTTATAAGTGACATAAAATTGCTTGGGGCTTCCTTTTCAAATAACTCAGATACCAAATTATGAAACAAAATAAACATATTTGTCCACTTTACTGAAGTTTTACCTTCTTGACCATTTGACTAGACTGATTACAAATCACTACTCCTGCATTCAAATTATGAATTAAGACTAGTAACCAAATTTTAAATAATCAAAATCTGTTCTAATTTTTCATTAAAAAGATGAATTTATTTTTTCCACTACAATGTTAACTTACAAAGCATGTCACAACTTGCTTAGTGCACACTGCACTAATTCAGAGATACTCTAAAACTTGTTAGATACTACAGACTAACAAGGTGGATGGGAAATATGCCAGTAGAATGATACTATTTTGTAATCGTAATTATTCTCCTTTTACACACCCTGGAAAATTCTACTAAGCCAACTTACTTCTTTAATGTTTCTCAGCCTTCTCTGCTCATACCACCATGGTCAGGGAGCAGAATTTCATGTATGCCCCGCCCACCCCAATAAAGTGAGAAAAGTAAGTAGCTAGGCTAGTTTATAACTAACAAAATCTCTTGTCATACTATTTAAATTTATATTATAGATTGAGTAGCAGTTTAGTGAAAAGCCTGCTGAACCTGGAAGTTCAGGTCAGAGAGATGAGAAAATAAAAACTAGGTTACTGGGCCTGTGAGTGAACAAACACAACATGCACACAGAGACACATTGCATGTATGCATTCAATTTAACAAATGCTTGTTTTGCTTGTTTACTGACTACCAGATGTTTTGGAAACTGATTGGGAGTGCCTCAGAATAAATCAATGAACTCATCACCAAAAAACATGTCCAAGTTACTTAAAAAAAAAAAAAAAAAACACCAAAAAAAACACTTCCTTCCACAATTTCTAAGCAATATAAAAGGATTCTACAGTAGCTTTTGAGTTTCACAAGCAGCTTAACAACCGTACTCAACTGGATCAATCACGTGTCTTTCTCAAATTGGTAATCCTATTGCTTTAAGGGTCTAGAAAAATGGTTCTACAGCAAAAATCTGAGGGCTCTAGAAAGATTCAGGGAGTTTTGCCCACTTGCCTATATAGCCAGTAAGTACTGAGCCACAAACTTGAATCCATTTTCCTGAACAGTACCCAAGAGTCAACTGAAAAGGCAACTTGGTGTTACAGTGCAGTAGCAATGGAACAAAATATCTTAAATCTAGATTATAATCCAGCTGGATCTTCCACTATGTGACCCTAGGGATAAATAAATCACTTCACCTTTGTGGGCTGTTTATACTAGATGATTTCTAAGATCTCCTTTTCATGTTCAAGTTTGTGATCTAGGAGAGATAGGTGAAACTAATAGCTTCTGGGGGGGGGAAAGTTTCATGGTCTTTCTCAGTAGGATGGGTCCTTAGGCAGAGTGGTGAAGCAGCCTATGAACTGTTCTCAATCATGTTTTTAAATGCATAAAACAAAAAAGGATTACAAAAGAAACAAAATTATTCTTAAATATAGTTTTCAAAAATGCTTTTAAAAAAAGGGTCATGGATCCAGATTAAGAGTCTTTGCGCCATAAATTATTAACTTTTCCCCAAGGTTTCCCTCAAAACAAAAAGATCCTACAAAATGGCTAGTTCATCTGTCAGGTGACCCTTTTACAGGCAGATTAAAATCTACACCAATATCACAAACCTTCACTAAAGGATAATTCAATATATGAACTATTCATGTTAACATCCTTCAAATTCTATGATTCTAAATGTAGTTATCACCTTGGGAAGGGGAAAAAAACCCCAAACTTCTACAAAGACTAAAACATAGCTCATCCATCAAATTCTTCTCCAAGAAACCGTTTAAATTATGAGGAATGTTCAATCTGTTAGCCAAGGAAATCTGTTTAGTTATGATGTAGCTAAAATTTCTATAACAACTCACTTCCATTTAATTACTCTTCTAAAATACCTTTTTTCCTTTAGAAACTTCTAACTGCATCAGTTTTATCACTACGGACACATACATAGGGAGGTTTTTGTCATCTCTTTTTAAGTTGAAAAACAAAGGAAAACAGTAACCCTGAAGTTTAAAGTCTTTAGCATCACACCAAACTTAGGAAGAGCCAAAGTACTTTGTAGTCACAACGAAGACAGGAATCCTTCATTTACTGCTGGAAAACGAACCACAAAAAAGTGCCTGAAATGCCTCCGTAGCACCTCCTAGTTTCCCCCTTAACCTGGGTTGCTCTTTATCTGAGGATTAGGGCTGAGTGGCAGCTAACAACATTCTTCAAAATCCCATTGGCTGACAGCCATAGGGCCCAACAGTCTGCCTACCCTAAAAGCTCTCATTGGTCCAACTTTTCAATGAAGAGGAGCCAGTTAGAAGATAAGGCACAGCTAAGAACCTCACGTGTAATCGTAGTTATGGCCACTGGGGCGGGGTGGGGGTGGGGGGGAATAGAAAAGGGATTCGCAGAGAAACGAAGGGAAGGAAAAGGGCAGGCAGTCCAAGCACACGTCGGTCCTTCCAGAGACCCTAGGGTCGCCCGACACTCAGGTTAAGCTTAATTTCTTTCAGGTACCTTTATTATTAGACTGCATGAAAGACAAGTCTGTACTTCCAATAATGCCATTGTTTTTAAAAGGGGGGAGGACGATTAGAACCAGTTTCCGAATTTACCTCCAAAGACGCCACTAGCTGCCATCAAGGAAAGGTTCAGAAAAAGCCTCTGGGATTGGTTCTGTGGCCTCAGGTGCAGGGAGCCCGGGGCCGCAGATATCCTGGACCAAGCTTAAGGCAGCAGGCAGGACAAATGCGTTACACACCGAGCATTACGTTCCCGGGCAGAAATAATTGCAGGATGGGCATCTATGCTATTAACGCCGCACTGCCATGCCCCCGAGCTCCCAGGCTCAAGTAACAGGTTATACCGCACAAGGTCAGAAAAGCCTCCAACCAATACTTCCTCTCGGGCTTCGTCACGCCCGTAGGGGCGGCCATCCGCCACGAGCGGCTGCAGACCAGCCTCGATGGCAAAAGCGGATCTCCCAGGCAGGGAGGCCGCGCGGGCCACGCGCTAGGCCCGAGGTTTTGGTGCAGAGGATTCAAGGCAACGGCGGCGCCCCCCACCCCACCCCCACCCGAGGCCGCGCGGGCACTGCGACACCGCCGCCTCCCACCCGCTCCCCACCCCAAGGAGCCAGCCGGCAGGGACCCGAAGGGGAGGCCGCGGGAGGCGGGTTTTTATGGCGGCTCCGCGGGAGGCCTGCTTAAACCAGATCCTTCTCCGAGGGGGAATTCCCCTTCCTCCCCGCAGCGGCGGGAAGAGCGTATCTGCCCTCTCCCCCAAAGCCCACCAGGGGCTGCGGGCAGTGACGGTGGTGGGTCCAGCCGGATCGAGGTCACCTAACGCGGACAAGTGGTCCGAGGAGCCCCAGGCTCGAGCGGACGGCGCCGAACACACCTGACCCGCGGGCAGAGAGGGAAGGAGACCGAGCCAACGACCGGCTCTCGCGCTCCCCCCCCCCCCCCCTTCCTCCCTCCCTCCAGGCGGGGGCGGCGCCCAGTAGCCCGGATGGGTGAGCATTCCATTCCTCAATCACCTGAAGCCCGCGCTCGCCCACCCCACCCCCGGGCCGCGGAAGGACGTTACCTGAGCGCGGCCGGCACGAGGCAGAGGCCCCACCGCAAACGGCGCTCCAGTCCCCTCCCCCTCGCCCCTACCACCATCAGCCCCGCCACGGAAAAGGGCGCCGACTACCGAACGTAGGATTTTACCACCTGACGGCGGGCAGCTAGTCCCCGGCCCTCTAGACACCTCCGCCCCCCTCCCGTCCTTCCACCCCCGACCCTGGCCCGCTGACCAAGGCTTATCCACGCTTCCGACCCCTCGCCACCGCGCCCCCCGACCTTGGGATGGTGCGGAGATCCCCAGATCCTTTGCTCTCGTCTGGCTGCTGCCGGGAGAACCAAACCTCCAGCAGCTTCTCGGTCCCTTCGAAGAAGTGTGCAGCTTCCATCACTGTGAGACAAGCGAACAACCAACAACCACAGAAAATCAACTAAATTAAATCTCTTCTCCCGCCGCCGCCGCCTCCGCCGCTGCGGGTTGTTCCTGCTGCTTCTTTAAAGTTCAGGAGGTTTTTTTGTTTCTTTTTTTTTCGCGTGCGCGTGGTTCTTTTTTTTTTGCTTCTGTTATAATTTTATATTAACTTTTTTTAAAAAAAGATTAATAAAATTTTTCCCGGCTTTTTTTTCTCTCGTGCGAAAGTTGAACGTGAGTCTGTGTTGGAAATAGAGGCAGATGCTGTTCAGTCTCTTTTACTCCGCTGGTTCCCGTTACAGAGAAGAGCATAGAGCGAGCGCTAGCTAATGTCGCCGGCCATACTGTGTAAGCGAGGGCGCTGCGTGAGCAAGGCCCTTATATACCCCCTCACCCCACAGGGTCAGGAAGTGACGCACGCGGCCCCGCCCCTCCCGCTCATAGCACCCGGCGCCTGTCAATCACTTGCCGTCTTAGGTTGGGGCGGGCCTCCCGCGTGCGCCGGGAAGCAGCTTTCCTGGTCAATCTTTTGCCATGGCTCCCTCGAGCGGGAGGTAGAGGAGGAGGAGACCGCGTTTGCATTTAGCTGGGGAGAATAAATCGGGGTGAAAAAGGAAGCGTCTAAGCGGAGTGGGGAGGAGGACTTGTCTGTCGCGGCTGAGCTTTTCAAAATTCAGCTAGCGTGGGCGGGTCCTTGTGTCTGAGATGGGCTGGGCTGGGCTGGGCGGTGCAGGGCGGGCCGGGCCGGGCTGCGCTGCCGGGGAGCGGCTCGCTCCCTTCCCTGTGGGGTGTCTTTGGTCACCCATGCTTCTGGTGGATCTGGCTATTCTCCGCCGACTATTTCTCCGAGGCTAGAACAAGAAAGGAAGCATCCACGTTTTCAAACTCCACGCGTTGCCCCTTGACGCGTGCCCTTGCCAAGAGTGGGAGCACCAGGCTTTCGCCTCTTTCTGCCCCAGCTTCATCCTGGCGTGCGAATAGGAGCGAATTCGTATCGCTTTTACACAATAGGCAGAAGCTGTTGGGCTTTCGCCTGGTTTGAAAAAGGGGAAAGAAAAGCAGCGTGGCGCCCAGCCCTAGAGGGCTCTGGGTCTCCGCGAGCCGCCTCCATTAACCTGTTTATCCTTTAGAAAACCCTTCTCTCAGTCTCGTGAGTTTGTGGAGCGCGGAGCACAACTTCATGCCTCAGTGGGACAGATTTAAGAATGAGAATGTCTTCCTCCAAATCGAACGGGGCATTAACTTTATTGGTAAATCCGATTTGTTTCTCACAAATCTCAACCGATTGAAAATGGTCCCTGGGAAGAGGGGCGTTGGCACTGGCTCAGCCTTCAGCAGGTATCCTAATCAATAGAAAACCGCGTTCTAGAATGGGGCACTGAGGACTGTGAAGAAGTGCATCGTTGCTGAGATGCCTAATGCACGGAAAATGAATGCATGACCGACCATGGCAGGACAAAGTTAGGACAGGGTCAGAATGTCACAGTGACCCTCCGTCTTACTTATTGGGTACCTGGGAGAACTTGGAAGATTGAAAAATGTCTGCGACTTGAAGAGAAATGTGTCACGAGACGAAATAAATTTCTCTTAAGATCAGAGAAGACTTTTAAAAACTGGGCTTTCGGATGTTGTCAGCATGGGGAGGGGGAAGCAGCTGGAAAAGAGGTTTGAGCTTGCTTTCCAGATACCCTGCAGGGCTTTATACTTGTCCAACAAGTATAAAGGTTTGTTCACATTTTTCCATGAAACTTGTTGAAAGCAACTAGGTATTGAGCTTGTTATTATATTTGCTAATAATCTTGCCACCTTGTACAAAAACATCTGACTGTTTAAATTGGGGTTATGAACTCCCAGATCTTACAGTCCATCTTTCCATTAGTTGAGGCAAAGACAAGCAAATGGGTAGGCAAGTCAAGGCTGTTTTTTTTTTTTTAATGGAAAGATGGCTTGTAATACTAATTGGGATGAAGATGAAAGTAGTACTGCCATGTTTTTACAAGCAATTCCATTCTTTGGCTTTAAGTAGTTGCTTATAGAAATGGAGAATCCACGTCTGTTAAACTGCCTCAAACTCTACTTGTAGTATAAACATTATTTGTCTTATAATTGCTTGTAATTAGTTGCTTTTCAATTGCTACCATATTATTTTTTCCAATGTAATTTAAGTCTTAATGTAGTGATGAGAACAATGATACTGTAAAACCTTGTTAATTTGATGGAGGTTAATTCAAAATAATGTGTATATTAAAGCAATTAGTGTTTCCTAGCCAAATGGCTTATGGAATAAATTTTAGAACTGGAAGGATCATTGGGTCATAGATTAGACTTGTAAGGTCATTAAATGAGCCAAAGGATTTTAACCTGAAGTCCATGAATGAAGTTTTTTTAAAAAATATATTGATAATAAAACCTAAATGTAATTGATTTCCTTTATAATCTCATGTATTTTAGATATTTAAAAACATTATTCTGAGAGGAGGTCCATAGGTTTCACCAGACTGCTGAAGGGGTCCAGGACATAAAAAAAAGTTTAAGAACACCTGATAATCCAGCTGCCTCAATTTAGAGAGAAATAAAAAAACAGAAGCTCAAAGATATGTACAAGGTTATGAAGCTAGTTATATCCACAGTAGTAGAGCTGGGATTAGAAACCATGTGTTACTATTTATAGGCTATTTTAAATCTTGAAGCTGAGAATCACCATGTACTTAGTTCTTAATTTGTTAATCCATGCATGGATATACTACACCTTTTCCCAGAATCAAGAAGTACAAAACTGAATTTATCTCCCCCACCACCATTTGATTCCTTTTCCTAACTACTCCATTCCTCATGAATGAAATTACGATACTACCAATCATTTTTATCATAATTTCAACATCTGACTGTCCCTGTGCCTGGAATGCTCTCCCTTCTTCAGCTCTGCCTGTTGCCTTCCCAGGTTTCCATAAAGTCCCAACTAAAATCTCATATTTTACAGAGAGCCTTTCCCAACCAACCCCTCTTAATTCTAGTGCCTTCCTCTTGTTAATTATTTCATATTTGTCTTGTGTATAGCTTGCTTTGTATATGTTTATTTGCCTTTTGTCTCCCCCATTAGATTATAAACTCCTTTAATAAAAATTAAATGCTTATTAATTGATTGATGACTGGACCCCAAAAGTACTAAGTATTAGGTAAACCTAGAGAATGTTGAGTGCCCCAAGAATTTGTCTTTGGCCTCTTATATTGTTAGATAATTTTTCTGTCCGTTGATTATTATTAATGAATTAGATAAAGACATAAAAGACATGCTCATCAAATTTTCAGATAACATGAAGGCTAAAGAGCACATTGGAGAATGAACTCAAGATCTCAAAAGATCTTGTCAGGCTAGTGGACTGAACCTAAAAAATGAAATTTAATAGGCATGAATGTAAAATCTGTCACTCCTGTTTAACAAATTAGCAAGTTAAGTAAGGCTTAAGTAAGGGGAGAGATGTGGAGGAAAAACCAACCTCGGAGTTTAGTGGACAATAAGCTCAATGTGAATCAACAGTAAGCCTCCCATACCACAGTGCTCCATTAGATCTGTGGTTTCATCAAAATAGACGTTCTTGTTCAAATACAGACTTGAACTGATCCGAACCTGTTCATCTGCTTATCAATATATATTTTCACCCAGAGTGTTTCCCTAATATGTTGGGGACCTTTTTTGATTTCTCTTGCATGGATACCAATGGAGCATATTAGTTGTCTTTCAGTTTCAATTATTCCTCTTGTGTCTCAACTTTCCCCATCACTGTTTCAATATATTGCAGGTCAGCATAAAAAATTAAATGGGAATTTGGGGGGAGTTTTGTGGAAGCTGCAGAAGGCACACGAAGGCCTGCAGATGACACAGAAAAAGTTTAGAAATTCACAAATGCACTATTTATATTATTTTATAATAGCATATTTCATCTTTTAATAATAATTCAGACTTTTTCTCTGGTACAAACGTAGGACCAAAAAATTTTACATGGGTGCCAGGCTCCTACCACCAGCAATATGGAAGGGATAACTATATTTTTGCTCTTGCTATATGACCAGTCATTCATATATTTGTCTTATAGCATCTTTTATAGTGTTCCTCCTATGAAATCCTTTATTTGTAATAAATCACAGCTTGCTCATGCCCATGGTGAGCCAAATAATCATTCACCTCCATCATACTGACTACCAGTTTTGGTGAACTTATGGTTTATGCCTGTTAGAAAATAGCTCCTTTAGTCACATTGGATATATCAATACCCAAATATGCAGTCTTGGTAGGTCAAAATAATGTCCAAGGTGAAGGAGTTCTTTTGACTGAAATTGCCTTTTCAGTATTACTGGAAAGCCTTGGGGTATTTCAGTGGATCAGTGAGAAACTCTGTCAGGGTGAGAAACTCTGGGATGAAGTGTTAAGAGTTTTGCCATAAAATTTAATAGTCCCTGCAAGTATTTTGTCAGTGTAGGGATTTCTCAGTACAGAACTGTGGTCTTCTACTTTATGCAGACCACGAAATCCTGTAGTTGAAAGCAACACTGGAGGCTGGTGGTACAATTCAGATCTAATCCAGATTGCCTCTTTGCAATTTTCACCTCTTGCTGCTGGTTCTACTCTATGGGGTCAAGTAGAACAAATAAATGTATTTCATCTTCCACTCAATAGCTCTTCAAATACTTGAAGACAGCTAATTATACAGATTTTCCCACCAGCCAACTATGTGCCACAGATACTGCATTGTCTTTTTCTCTAATTGGCACTTTTCTAATTTGGCAAATACTTTTTGTTGCCTTAAGTGCTAAAGGAAATTCAGTGTATTGGATGAGGACCCTAGAGTACATGACATAATCCTTGAAGTAGACTGCCTCTCTTTCAGCAGGATTTTAAATACTGAGTTTGTATTTCTATGGATTTTTAAAAATCTAATCAATATGGATACTTTTCCCTATCATGCAGAACTCAACCCATCAGGCTGCGAAAGATCTGACAAAAAAAAAAAGAGAAAAGAAAAGAACAAATGTTGTCAGGGCTGTGAGGAAGCAGGCACATTGATGCTATATTAGTGAACATGTGAATGTGTGCAGGCATTCTAGAAAGACACTAGCTGCGTGACCCTGGGCAAATCACTACATGTCTGTTTGCCTCAGTTTTCTTATTTGTAAAATAGGGATAATAATAGCACCCACCTCCCAGGGTTATTGTGAGGATCAAATGAGATACAATTTTTAAGCACTTAACAGTGCCTGGTACATAAATGTTAGTTACTATTATTACTGTTGTGCTAAAGTAATCTGGAATTATATACAAATTATATACAAAAGTTATGTAATAGTGCAAGTCTTTTGTCCCAGCTATACCTCTGTTCAGCCTTTACCCAAAAGAGATTAAAGAAGAAGGGAAAGGGGCTTCTAATCAAGTAAGGAATGACTGAATAAACTGTGGTATATGAAGATCATGAAATATTGTTGCACTGTAAGAAATGAGCGAATAGATGATTCCAAAAAGACATGGAAAGACATGAATTGATAAAGAGTGAAGTAAGCAGAGAAGAACAATTTATACTACAACATCAATATTATAAAAACAAACAATTTTGAAGATTTTTACAAACTTAGGAAGAATGAAATGAGCAGAGCCAGAGCAATTTATACAATTCTAAATTGTACAACTGTAAAAACAAATTTTGAAAGCTGTAAGAACTATGAACATTCATGGTTTCAGAGGACCAATGATAAACTATGCAATCCATGATAAAAAGGTGATGGATTTAAGGTGCAGAATGAGATGTGTGTGTGTGTGTGTGTGTGTGTGTGTGTGTATGTGTATGCATGTGTCCAAATGTTGAAGGAATTTTTCTTTACCATACATATTTCTTACAAAGAATAGATTGGGAGTTGGGGGTAGGGAAGAAAACATTTCTCCATTTTTTAAATAGAAAAGTGATAGCATGCTACAGATGTAGGATACTGCAGTTACTTTCAGATGAAGTCACTGTATTAGTAATTTTATTTCATTATTTTACTGTTATGAGACTTCTTGTGGAGTGGTTGGTAATCTGTACATTTTTGTAATATGAAAACACCTAAACAAAATGAAGATACCTGTTAAAGAAAAAAAAGAACCTAACTCATCCTTACCTTTTACATTGTATGACTCTTTCCATGACCTTTAATAAATTTTCCTTAAGGATTCCATCGAGGGTCACATAGATTGTCCATCAGTTGTCCAAAGAGAGAGAGAGAGAGAATATCAATAACTACTAACCAATATGCCTACTTTACAATTTGCACAAAATTTTTATGAAAATAAACTATATGCATTAGCTTTTGCAAATATTCTTTAGCAGACAACCTCTTTATAATTATATAATTGACATGTATCAAGAATACAAGATTCCATGGTGTTCACTGGTTGGTTGACTATAAAAAGGCATTTGATTTACAAAAGCAAATTTTTTTATAAAGCTCCCTACTATCCAAAACAAATAACTTTAGATACATTCTGCAACCAAAAAAATACAAAACTTTAATTTATCTGGAAGACCCTCCTCTATGATCACCTTTCTATATTTAGTTCAAATTTTGTACCTCTTGGAGGTCTAATTTGGTGAATATCACCAAAGTTACCTATGAGCTAGTACAGTTGATTCAGTAACAAAGACAAGGGGCACTGATCCCAAATGAAGGTGAAATTCAAGACTATAATTGTGGCAAAGTCATAAGTCCTTGTTCTCCTTTTCCCCACTGAATAGTTTTCATTTATGGTTCTTAAAAAAATCAAAATCATTTCTCAAAATTCTTTCAGCATCACATCTTTCCTTAAAGAAAAAATTTCCATTTTTATTCTGAACTTAACAAAAACAAATTAAATGGGTCAATAAATAGTAGAACAGGAAAAGAGAATTGTACTTGAACCTACAGCTGATTGAACTATTAATTGATTTAACCATTTTAGATCTCAACTTAGAATTATATTAAAAAAATTCACTAAATTGTCCATGCCTTTTGATCCAGTGATCTCACTTCTCAATTCATACCAAAACATTTATAGTAAGTACTCTTTGTAAACAAAGCTTGTGTCTGTTGACTAGGGGAATGATTGAAAAAACTATGGTACATGAATTTAATGGAATATTATTGTGCAATAAAAAATATGAGGAATTCAGAGAATAACTGGAAGACTTACATGAACTGATGACTGAAATTTATATGAAACTGATTAGTAGAAGTGAAAGAACAAGAGAAATGACCACAATAATATAAATTTAAATTAAAAGATCACTAAAAGAAAGTTTAACTTCAAATAATTTGAAAACCAATAAAGATCCCAGAGAACACACAATACAACATGCCTCTCCATGGCAGAGAAGTTGGATCTACTAGAGCAAAATATTTTACATATTGTCAGTACATCAGATGCTTTTACTTACTGTTTTATTGGTCAGAAAAGAGTGTTCCCAGAAGTGACTGTGACATAAATTTAAAAACAGAGGAAATGTGAAAGAACATACTATAGCTTACAAAATTTTCTCTCAAGAAGATTAAAGAGATGGATAAATTATGGATATAATATAGATAATTATAATGATAAGAGCTAACGTTTATATAACATTTACTATATGCCAGGTACTGTCCTAAGCACTTTACAACTCTTACCTTATTTAACCTCACAACAACCACGGGAGATAGATGCTATTATCATTCCCATTTTACAAATGAGAAAATTGAGGCAAACATTACAGAAAAATGAGAAAGAACATATAGAGCAAAATAATAAAGTAATACTACTATGTGCTAAATGATAATAAATTATAAATGCTAAATGATTATAAAAGCAAGCACCCTGACATACACAGAAGGGCCTGCTGTACAGGTTCTTAGATCTGCTTTTCTAAAAGGAAAGTACACTTTTGAAGGGTCTACAGTCACTATAATCAAGCACATAGTCATTTAGCACCCTGAACTTCAGAGAAAATACAGAGAAATAACGATCAAGAAACAGGGCTTCCAGCTGCCTGACCATAAGCAATACATACATCACAGATCAACAGACAGATAACTGTCTGACCATACATACATACATACATACATACATACATACCAGAGAGAGAAGCACCAACATCTGAGTTTCAAAGCTGGAGGGCTGCTTATCGGCTTCCCAGAGTCTCATCTGGCACACAAACCATCTTTCCAAAACTAAGCCCCAAAACAAAACCTCACTTCAGAGTACATATATACATACATACATACATACACACACACACACACACACACACATATAGATATAGATACACTTTTCAGAATCAGAGGGCATCACAACCATTGAAAACCAGTGCCTCATTAACAAAAGGGTGGGCCTTCCTACAAATCTACCCTAATCAAATTCTCCTTAACGGACCGTTAATGGGTGGGGAAGATCTTTAATCTCATTAGTATTACAATAATGGGCTTGTGGTAAGGAAATGTGGTAAAGGAAATGTGGTAAAGGAAAATGACATTAGATTTGATCTTGGAAAACCTGGGTTTGATACTTCTGTTCAGTTCAGGACTTCCTAGCTGTAAGACTATGATTATGTCATTTTACCACTCTGAACTTCAGTCTACCCATGTATAACATAAGGGTAATAATAGTAGTTACTCTAATAAGATCACAAGGTTATTGTGTGTGTTTTGTAAGCTTTGGAGGCTCCATAAATGTATGCTATTATTACCTACTCCAAGAGACATTTATTAAGCACCTACTATGTGTAAGTCATTCTAAGTGCTAGATTTATAAGCATAAAGAAGACAGACTTCTCTGAGTTCCCAGACAAGTGCTGAATTATGCACAGAGGGCTAACTAATCCTCAAACCCACATTGGAAGAGCAATGTTTCAAGCAAGAGTGGTTCATAATGCCTCCCCATTAGATTACCCAGAACACTTTAATGTAGTAGAAAGGAAAATATATGTGTGCGTGCATGTGTGCGTGCATGTGTGCGTACGTGCATGCATGCATGTGTGTGTGTGTGTTTATGTGTAGGGGTAAGCTCAAAACCCAGTCCCATTTTAGCCTGACAAAAACAAGTCCCAATCACTGAGACCAAAAGACCTTAAGCTCAAAAAGTCTTTGAAAGCTATTTGATGAACCAGAATGATGCTAGGCAAGAGGTCTGTTCCAATCAGTGGAGGGATTTTGTTGTGTTTCCTGGGTCCTTTTTATAAAAGCATCAAGTTAGCAAGAGAAGAAGTTGAGAAATTAGCTTGAGTGTGATGTTCCACCTAGGAAGGAAGGGAAGGTCTTGGCTTTGACTTTGGTCAGGTCTCCTTCCTCTGACTTTGACAGAAGAACTTTTCAGTTTTGAAGAGTCCAGAGGATGTTGTACTTCTCATCTGTGTCCTATATGGAATCTGTGGATCAGCTGGCAGCATTGTCTGCATGAAGAGCCAAGGATATATTGCACAGATTCATCCTGCTTGGGGTGGTGGTGGTGGAGGTGAGGTAGAATGAGAGTCCCCAGGTTTGGTGTTGGCCAGGTCTCCTTTGAATTGCCCATCTTTTCATCAGTGTCCTCAGGTGAACTAATAACAGTGTCTGAATTGTGACCCAAGGACAGGAAGAAGCCTAGCAAAGAATCTACACTATACCTAAGGGCTAAAGACTTCTAGCAACCAGGAGCTGTCCTTTTGTGAATAGTTCTCTAATCTTGAGCCCACTTTTTCATGGTGACTGTATGTACATGACTGATACAGCATGTTAAAGACTTTGGTGGGGATGTTTTATACCAGCTACTCTAACTATATCACCTCACTAAATGCTCCTCTAAAAGTGGGGAAGGAGCATACTACTTATATAACAGTAAAGAAACAGCAGATCTGGCTCTGATAGAATTAACTAAGGATATGAAATGTTGATACGTAAGTTTGTTTGTCCTTCATTTTTTTTTTTGAATTGGATCAATGACATCATCTTGACTCCTATGTAAATTGGATTTAAGTTTGTACACAATAATCTGAGGAAGGAGTGAACACTAACATGTAGGAGCATCAGGAAAGGCTTCTTGTAGAAAGCACATGAGTTGACCTTCATAGGAAACTAGGAACTGTAACAGAAGTGAAGAGATTGTACATTCCAGGCATAGTGGGGCAGCCTGTGCAAAGACAGTAAAGTAGGAGAAGGATTGCTGAGTTTGGGGAATAGTAAGTGGGCCCATATGGCAGAAGCCTTGAGTGTGTCAAAAGGAGTAAAGTAAAATAAACCTGGAAAGGCAGAGTCAGATTGTTAAGGGATTTCATTCAGGTGCACAGCTGAGAAGTTTGTGTTTCATGCTGGAAGCAAAAGGTAGCTACTGATGCTTCTTGAGCAGAGGGAATGACATTACCAGACTTAAATTTAAGGAAGATTATTTTGACAACTATGTGGTTGATGAATTGGAGAGATGAGAGCCAAGATACTACAAGTTCCATTAGGGGGCTGTTGCACTGGGTCACAACCCACAGTTTAAGAAGTGCTGATGGAGTTGCAAGTGGAAAAAGTTTAAGAAGCACTAGATGAGTGGAGATAGTGGAGGTGGACATGGGTATAGAGAGGAGAATCCAGATGCCAAAGATATGGTAGAGGCAGAATTGACAAGATTTGGTTGCTATTAAAGGAGAAGGGGGTCAAGGATAACTACAAAGTTTTGAGTCTGAGTAACTGAAAAGACAGTGCTGGCCTCAACAAAAATATGGAAATTTGGAGAAGGGATAGGTAAAGGAAAAGAAATAATGAACTCCATTTTGTAAATGTTTAGTGTAAGATGCTTGTGGAGCATCTTATTTTGAGATAGGATCATAGGTTCATAGATGTAGAGCTGAAAGGGACTTCAGAAGCCATTTATTAAAAGCTTTAGGATTATTAATCTAGAGCTATAGGGATCCTTAGAGATCATCTAGTCCAGGTGAGGAAACTGAGACCCCAAAATATTAAGTGACTTACCAAGGTCACATGGGCAGTAACCATCAGGGAAAGGATTTGAATCCATATCCTCCAATTTTAGTGTCCCTTCCACTGTATCATAATTAATCATAGATTTGGAAAGACCTTTAGAAGGCATCTAGTTTAACCCCATCATTTTACAGATGAAGAACTTGAATCCCAAAAAGGTAAAGTGCCTTGCTCAAGGTCACACAAATAAGTTAAGAGCAGAGCCAAGATTTAAATGGGACACCCATCTTGATTTTGTTTGTGTAGGAGCTTTTCAATTTTATGTAATTAAAATTGCCCATTTTGTCTTTTATGATCCTGTCTGTCCCTTGTTTGCTCAAGAATTCTTCTTCTATCCATAGTTATGGAAGGTATCTCCTTTGTTTCTCTAATTTCTTTGTATTATCTTTTACATACCTATTTCATATATCCATTTGGACTTTATTGTAGTGTATGGTATAAGCTCTTGGTATGAACCTAAATTCTGCAATTTGTTTTCCAATTTCCTACCAGTTTTTGCTATAAAATGAATATGAACACTAGTAGTCAGGGTCGTTAGATTATTAGACACTATTAATATATTCATTTGGTTCTATATTTTATGTACTTAATCTATTCCATGAATAACTCATGTATTTTTAAAACAGTAGCATATACTACAGTAGCAAAGTATATACTTTGACAATTAATACTTTGTAGGATAGATAAAAATCTGATACTTATAGGCCCTCATTCTCACTTTTTTTTATTATTTACACTGAGATTCTTGATCTTTTCTTTTTTGTCTCCAAATGGACTTCATTATTATTTTTTCTAGCTCTATAATAATACTTCTTTCTTGGTTTGATTGGTATGTCACTACATAAGTAAATTAATATTGGTAGTATTGCCATTTTTATTACCTTGTCACAGTTGAACTGTCAGCAATTAATATTTCTCCAATCATTTAGGTCTGTCTTTATTTCTATAAAGATTATTTTTCAGTTACAGTCAAATGGTTCCCTGAACAGTTCCACTTTTCAAATAGTTGCCTCAATAGGTAGTCAGACCAAATATTTTATACATTCTATGTAGTTATTTTGAATGGAATTTTACTTTCTATTTTCTATTTGTGCTAGGTTTTTCATAGTATAAATAAAAGTTGATCATGTAGATTTATTATCCTACAACTTTGCTCAAGTTATTGTTTCAATTCATTTTTAGTTGAATGCTCAGGTTTATCTAGCTAGATTACCATGTCATCCACATAAAGCAATACTTTTGTTTCATTTTTGCCTATACTTATTCTCTCAATTTATTTTTTCTTTTCTTATCCTGTAATTAGTATTTATAGCATTATATCAGATAATAGTGGTGGTAAAGGACATACTTATTTTACCCTGACTTTGTTGACATGGCTTTTAGCATTTCTCCATTACATATAGTACTGTCCTTGCCTTTAAATAGGTTCTGTTTACCATATCAAGTTCCTTTTCAATTGATTTATTTCTATATTTCTCAGGGTTTCTAATAGAAATGGATGCTGTATCTGGTCAAGAGCTTTTTGAAATTTATTGGTATAATCATGTGGCTCTTATTGTTGAATATATTTGTAGTTTTTTATATTGAACCAACTCTAAATTCCTTTTATGAATAAAACTGATCATAGTGTATAATCTTTTAATATGTTTCTATACCTTCTTTATCAGTTTTCTTTGTCATTGGTCTCTCTGGAATCCTAGTCAGATATTTTCTGGGGTTTATGTGGGAAAACTTGGCTTCTCTACTTCTGTTCTTATTTTCTTAGCAGAAATTCTCTTCAGAAGAATGCTGAATGGGGCAGCTAAGTGGTGCAGTGAATGGAGCACCAGCCCTGGAGTCAGGAGAACCTGAGTTCAAATTCAACCTCAGCCACTTGACACTAGCTGTGTGACCTTGGGCTAGTCACTTAACCCCAATTGGCTTGCCTTCTCCCCTCCAAAAAAAGAAAAAGAAGAATGTTGAAAGTACTGTCATCAAATGTGGGACTCATTCAGCACAAATTTCCAGATGAAGAGGGGCTGTGTGGATTTGAGTTAATTCATCATAGATAGGCTTGGACAACTGTTCCAAAAGTTAATCTACTATGACAGGAGCTTTCCATGTCAAATCTGACTTGGTATCTGGAAGGAGTTGCCAAAGTCTAGCATGGTCACTTATGCTTAGCTGGAGCTAATACCTCCTTTAGTTGGCAATATTGGTTGGATTGATCTAAGGAAATGTTGGAAGTATCCTGAAGTTTTCTCTACAAATTATCTAATAGTAAGGAAGTAGTCATGGTGTAGTGGAGGGTGGGTCTGCTTTGGAGTCAGAAAACCGGGTTTCAAGCTGAATGTGATAAGTCAGTGAAGACTTCTCAGGGACCTAAGTCTAAAGTAAAGCAAACGTAATGCCTGAGTTTCAATTTATCAAAAATCATATGATATGGGGAAACTTGAAGTTGTGAAACCACGTGTTACCCTCTCCCCAGTTTCACTGACTCCCATTTCCCTATTTCTGAAAATAAATACTGCTCACTCAGGCTCTTGACCAAAAGGGTAAGGGGGGTTTTTTATGTTTTCTGCTATATAATGTTGCATCTGCTTCTGTAAAATGCTTCTCCTCCTCCAATCTGCCTGGAGGAGGGTGAAGTCCGGTTCTTGCAAGAACCAAATAAAGGACTTTGTGTTTGTACTTTGAGATGCCTCTGAGTAGTCAATTTGAGTAAGCGTCTCACCATCCCACACAGTTCTTGGGGGCTCATCCAGGATCATGTGACTTTCCAGAGAGAAGGTCAGTGCTTTGGTTCAAGAGCATATGGCTGTTGAGAGATTTTCACCAATGGTCCTTGAAACTGAGCACAGGACCTCACTCTCTGTGAAGTAACAACCCGAAGCAGAGGAACTCAGTGGAAACAGAAGGTATGAGGACTCTGAAGCTCTGAAGCTCTGAAGGAATTGAAACTCTGACCTGTTGGTGTTTGTGGTTGTCAGTCAGGTAACTTACGGCGCATAACCCACAGGTAAGCACTCGTGGGTCTGGGGGTCAGTTTCGAGAGTCTTAGACTCAGGAAGATTGTTGACGGCTTCCAACCAAATTAGTGAACTACAGACCCCAGAGGAAAGGACCACTCTGCTGGGTGACTGTTGGTGGGTGGGTGACCCCCAGCGTGAACTAGTTCGAGGAAGGGTCCAGTGAGTCTTAGATATGAGGTGTCTAGACTTGGAGGTGTTTGCGCAGCAGCCCTCATGCAAAATGGGGAAGGAGAAGGCCAAACCCTGTGCTTCAGAGCAGAGTCAGAGTATACTGGTAAATAGTTCCTTGGGAAATAGATTTCAAAATTGGAACGAGGTACCAAAATATAAAGGAAAAGATACAAAGAAAATGATTAAGTATTGTTGTTTTGTATGGGGTGAAAAAGATTTTGGAGGAGGCACAATTTGGCCAAAGCATGAATCCTCCAAGAATTGAGTAGCCTGGAAGAAGTCACCTAATGTAGGATTCTTTTGAGTTGATAAAGCAGAACAAATATTTTGTGGGGGATGCCCTATAAGCCTTCCTGGACTCTTTGGGTTGGCACCTGAGAAGATGAGGAAAACAAAATTCAAAAATGGGTGAAAATTATTTGTTAAATGTGTTATTTGTATGTGTTGTGTATGAATGAAAGTCTGTGTCTGTGGTTTGTATCTCTGTCTTCTCTGACACTTTGTGAGGAAGCCAGCTGGTAAGACCAGAAAGGCTGAGGCGAGCTTATCTCCCCCTCTCAGACTAAAAGAAAGGCAGGCTAACGACCATTTAATTCATTTCCTGTCTTACCCACAATGAGACATGAACTGGAAAGCCTTTCCATTCGTTCATGAATGCAGACAAGGCCTGACAAAAAAAAAAAAAAGGAGGGCAGAAAGTTTTCTTGCAAGTAGCAAAAGTGTTTGATTGTAAAAGATGTTTATCATTAGTGAAGGAACTAGACAATCTGAGTGATGGAATTGAGAGATTTGAGAAGAAAGAAAAATCACTTAATTTAATATAGTTAATAGTTTAATCAAATTTAAGATGACTTTATCTGATCAGGGTGATAAGAATATGCCCACATGGTAAGGTTATTGTGCAAAGTGATGTAGAGATGCATTCAACTGAACAGGGAATGGTTCATTTAAAGTTTTAAGTAAACTTAAATAGTTTAAATTTTTAAGTAAATCTAAATGTTATATTAGAGATTGCATTGTTAGCTAAAATTGGTTTCTGCTATGAATCAACCATATCTACAAAAATATGTAAAAAGGAAGCTTATGGCCAAATGTAAAAAGGCCTTGGTTTTAGGTCTTGTAATGGTTGCCAATTAGGTTCATGAGGGTTTTGTGACAAATTGTAAATTGTTCTTAAAAGAAGAAAATATTTGTTGTATGAATCTTTTGTATGATTTTTCAAAGGACTACCTACCAAATTTACAGTTGTAAGCTAATCTGTTATAATAACATCAGGTTTTATGGGGGGTTTGGAAGATAAGGGACAAGATAATGGAGACCAGGAATTTTAAGACAAAAAGCCTCCTGGCCCATTCCCTTTAGTCAGTCATTACAGATGGACTTCTTAAGATCTCATCTGAACTGGAAATACTCAAAGAAGAGATGTTAATTTTCTATTGTAAAAGGAGAGGAGTTGGCCCCATTCCCACCCAGGGTCAGCTAAGATTTAGGAGAGTCTCAAATGATCACCCAAGTGGTGTGGCTCTTCACTTTGTGAAAGTTGTAATCTCTATATAAAATGTAAGCTGTGTATTCCTGAACCAGGAATTCGTTTAAGGTGATAAACTCTAGTGATTGGCTTTTAGGACAAATTAAAATTTAAGATGTGAGTCTTGGTAAAATTTTTGATTAATGAAACCTATTATCTAAGGTACAAACCTCAGGGGACAATTGTGTCCTCAGCCTGGGATGGAATCCTTCTGGCTCAGTTTCCCCATTGTTTTCCTTTGAAAATGAACACTCCCTTTAAAGTTTCCCACTTGGCTATTCTGAGTCTGGCTAGAAGGTGGAGATGAAACCACAGAATAAATGTGATGTTATTTAAAGTTGAATTGTATCTTATCCACAAAGGGACTGAGGAAGGAGCCCAAGGTGGCCCCGGGCAGTCTAGGGATTCCCTGCATGGTCTTGATGGAAGTGGCCAGTAACCTGGAGATTTGGATTGATAGGATTAAGAGTGGGAAATAGAACAGGAATTTGAGCATAGTGATACAGTGGGCCTCAGAAGAGCCAGTTCACTTGGGAAAAACCAAGGACTTTTCAAGCTGAGGTTTTTCAGGACCTTTTTAGACAAATACAACTAAAACTCTTTGGAGATAATGGACAAAGGTCCCAACTTGGGAATAAAGTCTTTATCTGTTACAAAGACCAATTGGGTAAATACTATTGACTAAATTAATTACTGAGACGGAGGCTAAATCAGAGGCATCTTTAGTTTGGGGAAAAGAATTCCAGTCCAAGTTTCTTAGAGGCAGGTAACCTCTGGTAAAATTTGGAATTGATGGAAAAGTTAAATGTTTCTGTTTGAGGTTGTGGGGGGGGAGGAAGCACGAACCCCCTTACTCAAATTGACTGCTCAGAGCCTCTCAAAGTAAAAACAGAAAATCTCCTTTATTCATTTCTCCCTAGAAACCCGGCGGTCCCTTCACCAGTAAAGCTGGAGTAGGGAGGTGCCTTACAGAAGCAGAATGGCAATTTATATAGACCCTGACTCGAAAATTCCCCCCCCCCCCCACTGACCATTATTCTCATTGGCTGAGAAGCAAGGTCTTACAATCTAGGCACGAAATCTAATCAATCCTCTTTGAAACCTGGTTCAAATTTCCCGCTCCTGGATGTTACAAAGCCTGCGAAAATACACATCATTATATGCAAACTAGGCATTGAGGAGTTAGTGAGTCATATCCAATCACTGATCCTAATGCAATACATAGCCTTATATGGAAATCACCCGATTCTGGAGGAATGGAAACCTGGGCCTAAGGTCTCCTCCACTCCAGGGAGAAGGCTCCACATTCCTGAGAAGTCTTCACTAAATCTGTTCCCATTCAATGTGAATTCATTTTATGAACATAAGTTGAAGTTAGTGTTTGAACTTATATGTGTAGCTCATTCTTTTAGATTGAACAGGGTTAGGAAGGGACAGAGTAGTTTGGGAAACAGATATAAAGCTATTAGAGCAATAACCTAAGGCTTTAATGGTAAATTTGATTTTATGATTGTTTTTTAATCAGGAACCAGAACATGTATAGAAAGGCACGTAAGCCACCTAAGACTTGCTTTAAAAGATGTTCCTTAGTCAATGTGAAATTATAGTCATATCTGAAACCTGATTATTGGAACTTGCTATTTTCAGATTTTATGGGACTATTAGCTGACTGTTCTTCTGAGTCTAACTCCAGGTATGGAAAGCAAGAAAGGCAGTCAGAGCCTCCAATCCATGATGCCAGTAGGCCTGTGAGATGCTGGCATGAACTGCAAAAAGGTGATCTCATGGGAACAGTGGAAGAGTGGCTGTTCAGCCTGGGCTGAGGTAGGATTCTCTTGACTCAATTTCCCCACTGACACCTGGCAGACTTTAAGCCTGGCTGAATGCCAGTTGACAATCTGCTCCTGCCTGGAGTAGACATGAAGTTAGGGAGATATTGTTTCCCTGCAATGTGTCTACTCTTAGTAGCAATTTCCTATTATCAAAGGTTTTGTAAGCTTAGTACCAGATCTATTAAATTGTAGATTGTTGGTAGGGAAACATCTGAGGTTGTCTAAAATTAAGCTATTAGGATTAGGACTTTAGACCAACGACAATTAGTTAGAGTTCCTGAATTCTTAGTAATAGTGTGGAGACAATCAGGTCAAGGGTTTGTGAAGTTAGCATATATAGTCATTATTATTTTTGTCTCAGTTGGTTAATGTTAAAAGAAAAATGGTTTGTGGTCCATATTGTAAATGCTTTAGAAGAAGCACACATGACCAGTAGTTAGACTTGTTTTATGATGTGATATATACTGTGTTATTTTTTGTATTTATGTATATACATAAATATATACTGGAACCTGTTATTGACTCCTTTGTGAAATCTCATCTTCCTGATGGGGGAATGTAAAATGTAAAAAACTGGCTTCTAATGCAAATTTCTTAAATAAGACAATTGGCCAAAATTCCAATTTTGATTTGGTAAGAGTGATAAGTATACGAAGCTTAGGAATGGTTATCTAAAATGGTATTAAGGTCAGTTTTGTAGGAGAGTGGACATCTGGATTTCTACAAGAAGATAAAGGAAAGAAGATGCAGAGATGCTGTGCTGAAGATGGCCTGAAGGAGCATCCAGACCAGAAAACTGCATCAGTTGATGTTCCTCCCCAGACTGCTATATGAGATGGAATCTCTGAAAGGATAATTCATTGATCTATCTATGTATTTTGAATCTCAGTATCTGTACTTATAACAAGGGGACAGCCCCCTTGTAATTTGTCAATGCTTTGGTCAACTTTGCTCCCTCCCTAAATTCATATAAAGGGGGATAGATGAAAGGAAGAATTCATGAGGGAAAGAATGTGAGGAAGTATTTATTGATTGGATTTAAGTGTGAAAACAGGAATTTTAAAGATTGCCCATGTTCCTGTCCAAACTTGGTCTTCTCCTTTCGATACATCCTGGTGGTCATGGTTTGGGGGAAGCTGATGGAAACAAATACTGTGGTTTGTGCTCAATGCATTAAGCGGCATTATTCTTTTACCTGTCTGTCTGCCTTGCATGATACAATTAATTACTAGAATAGTGCAGGATACCATATCAAAAATGATTACTATCAAGACTAACATGATGATTCTGAATGAACAAGGGTGGATCCCTGTGAATGTGGAGGAAGGGGATGAGCTAGTGGACAAAGATAATTCCCTGGTTGAGCAAATGTACCAGGAATGGCATGAGAAGTCTTCAAAGGAATAAAAAAATAAAAGGAAGGATTGAATGTGATAAGTCAGTGAAGACTTCTCAGGGACCTAAGTTTTAAGTAAAGCAGATAATGCCTGAGCTTCAATTTATCAGAAATCATATGATATGGGGAAACTTGAAGTTGTGAAACCATGTGTCACTCCTCTCCCCAGTTTCGCTGACACCCATTTCCATATTTCTGAAAATAGAGACTGCTAGCTAAGGCTGTTGAGTCCCATTTCCTTATTTCTGAAAATAAAGACTGCTTACTCAGGCTCTTGACCAAGAGAGTAGGGGGGAGTTTTGTGGATTTCTGCTATATAACCTTTCATCTGCTTCTGTAAAATGCTTCTCCTCTTCCAATCTGCTTGGAGGAGGGTGAAGTCCGGTTCTTTCAAGACTTTCTGTTTGTACTTTGTACTTTGAGATGCCTCTGAGTAGTCAATTTGAGTAGGGGTCTCGCCATCCCACACAAAGCCCCTCCTCTGATTGTGTAACCCTAGACAAGTCATTTAACTTCTCAAATTCCTAATGAACTTTAGAAATTTCAGAACAGGTACTGATCTTTGTTGGTTAAAAAGATTTTCCTCTTAGGGCATTTCCTATACACTTACCAATGTAATCACCATTTTTATGTATACATATATGTATATGTGTGTGTGTGTACACACAAACATGTATATGTATAATCATATAGACGCACAATATAACACATGTTTAGATATTTAAACATACATATACACGTGTGTATACTTGCACAGATATTTATACATATACATGTATATTTGTATTCTTTATTTGAGGTAGGGGGTTTCCAAAAGATCAACCTGTCCCTTTGGGCAAAAGGCAAGAAAAGCTGACCAGGTTTTTGAGGAGTAAGACTTGGGAGTGGAGAACTATGAACAATTATAATTGGGCCATGAACCTGGGAGGTTCCTTGCTTGACTAGTGAAAGAATCTGGGGGACTGACTCACTGTGAGTGAGTAGTAACTGGCATCAATATAGGTTAAGATTTTGCAAAGCCCTTGACATGTATTATCTCATTTGAGTCTCCCCAACAACTCTATGAGATGGGTGCAGGCATAAGGATCCCTGTTTAACAGATGAAGAAACTGTGTTCCAGAGAGGTGGAGCAACTCGTCTGTGGTCATAGAAGGGTCAGAGGCTGGATTCAGTCAAGATCTTTCCAACTACCCGTCTAACACTTTATTCCATTACACACCAGACTGATTTTTATTTTTGTAATTAGAGTAACCG
This sequence comes from Notamacropus eugenii, assembly GCF_028372415.1. Taxonomy (NCBI): domain Eukaryota; kingdom Metazoa; phylum Chordata; class Mammalia; order Diprotodontia; family Macropodidae; genus Notamacropus; species Notamacropus eugenii. The sequence continues at coordinate 190,907,567 of NC_092873.1, read as the reverse complement.
GCTAGTTCTGTAGTCACCCATTTGCTCCTGCAAGCTCTGCAGATGTAGACTATGATTATTGCTGAAGTGCCATGAGCTCCAGGGAGCCCCAGCTATAGGGGTAGTAAGCTAACAAACTACTCAGCCTTTATCTATGCCACACAAAGGTAAAGGATACATTTTATTCCGTTTGGGGAGCAGATAAAACTGAGTCTCACAGCTCTAGAGGAAAATGAGCTAGTGATCAAAGAGAACTGAAAAGGCTCAAATGAAGATCCTGGAGGAGGGAAGGGACCTTATTCAAGCCTTGATTAGAAAGAGTGTAGAAGTTCACCAGAAAAGCCTAATGTGTAGAGAAAGCAGGAAGCAGAGCACAAAGCAATAATCAAAAAGATTGGGAAAGAGAGGACATACCGCAAAACAGAGTAGTAGATGATAGTAAAGTGGTATTTTGTGTGATGTAGCTTTTTTGCCTAAGGTGGCATCCAATTAGGATGATGTGCTAATGGTATCTTCCTCTTGCATCATTCTGTTGATAGTGTCATTGGTTTGCACTAGTGGTGACCTATTTCAGTGATATCTCATATGATCCTATAACAATAGTTAGAACATTGGATCTGGAGTTAGAAATACCTGAATTCAAATCTTGCTTTAGACTAGTTGTTCTCAAAGTTATGGTCTAGGGAAACTTGCGTGGTCAAAACTGTTTTCTTAATGTTATTGTTGTTGTGCAGTTGTGTCAGATGCTTCATGGCTCCATTTAGAGTTTTCTTGGCAAAGATACTGGTTTGCCATTTCCTTCTCCAACTCATTTTACAGATGAGGAAACTGAGGCAAATAGGATTAAATGACTTGCCCAGGGTCACACACCTAGTAAATGTCTGAGGCTAGATTTGAACTCAGATGTCTTTCTGACTCCAGACCTGACACTCTATCCACTGTGCCACCTAGGTGCCCCCTTTTTTTAATACTACTGACATTTTAATTTCTAATGTGGTATTAGAATTTTATTTAATTTCTAACAGAGCAAATGTATATATAAAATCAATATCATATTGTTTTGTAAATATCATATATCAGACGTAACCCACATAAAGAAAAACTTTTTTGGGTGTGTCTTCAATAATTTTTTAAAAGTATATAGGGGTTCTGAGACCAAAAAGTTTGAGAATCACTGCTTTAGATATTTGCCTCCAATGAAGAGTTGCTTGACAGAACATAGGTCCATGGAAGACTAGGCTTTAACTCTAGAGAATAACTGTGTCTAAGTGCTGAGAAGCAGTGTGGTACAGTATAATGGTAAAGGAATTTGAACATCTTCCCTGCCCCTTAATAGGCCTATGTGACTAGTTTTGGGCTTTGGCCCAGCCCACAGCTTGAGTCACATGAAGCCCATGTTGGGAGAAGCTTCTGAATGGATGGAGCAGGAAGGGTGCAGTGGGAAGAGAGAGTAAGGTGTAGCTGAGAGAGAGAGAGAGCAGGCAGAACAGAGCAGCTAGTGTGAGTGAGAGAGGGAGGGATTTGCTTAAGGGAGCTTGTTTGTGAGGAGGCCTGATAGAGAGAAGGCTTGGGGGCAGCTGTGCTCCCTTTACTGGTAATGTGTACAAACTTCATTGTTACCATGGTGAAACTGGCTTTCTGGTATCTGTATAAATATTTTGGTTTTGTCTTTGGAGAGTTTGTATTTTGCAAATTTACCCTGGAAATATGCATGCATACAGCAACTGCTGTGGGTATGGCATTAGCATTACATACAGTAGAAAGACGGTGCTAACTTTGAAGTCAGAGTAACCAAATTAAAATTCTGCCTCTGAAATTACCTATGTGACCTGGGGCAACTCATTTAATTTCTTTGGGATTCATTTTTCCCATATTAAATTAAAATAAAATTATATATGAATTATTATTACATGTTATTATGATACATAGTATATAATAGAATATTAAGCATATATAATGCATATTATATTGTTAAGATATTAAATTATTATATGCAATAAATAATTAAAGGAAAATTAAGAGAGTGGACTTCATTCCTTCTAAACTCTTGTCTTATGAACTAATTTTGAATTATTCTTATTCAGAGGCAGGATGATTCAGATTTTTAAATGCATAGTCAAGTTATTCACATAGACAAAGGAGGAGAGTTTGCAATAGGCATAACTGAATTTATACAGTTATTCTCAGGGAAAGAATGAAAAACTTTTATATGAACCACTCTCTTTTCTTGAGAAAATATCTGGGAGACATGCCTCAAAAGCATAATAATATAGTAGAAGTTATACTGGACAAAGGAATCATGAGATCTGTGTGACTGGGCAAATCATTTCACCTTTGTGAGCTGATTTCTTCATATGTATGATTAAGGTGCTTGAACTAGATTTCTAAGAGCACTTTCATGTCTGAAGTTCAATGATTTAGGAGATATTAATTCAGAACTTCTCGGAAAGGAAGTATGTTGGTCTCTAAGTTGGCCCTACTCTTTTCCCACTATTTCCTCATAACAAAAAGATCTTACAGAATGACTAAAATCACGTGACCCTTTCTTTAGAAATAAAACCTACATAATACATCAAAATTCTTACTCGTAGCTAGCTCAGCGCATTAATTTTTTGAGTCAGTTTTTCAGTTTCTACTATTCCAAATTGGCTACTACACCATCCTATGAAGAAAACAAAAGAAAACAAAACTTCGCATAAAGTAGAATATCAGTGGATATATGCTTCAGTTTCCTCATCCTTCCAACTAACAGGAAACATTAATTACCCCATGTTCAAAGTATTCTTTGGGTCCACATTCCCTGGAGTCATAGCTCATGAGTCCCCCTACCAATGTATTTCTTTTCAATGATCAGCCAGAAGACTCAACTAGTTTAAAGCAAAGTCATTTTACAAAATGGCATAATAACAAACGTAGTAACAAAATATTTTTTCCCATGAACTTGGCACATACTCTTCCACAAATATACACATTAGTGGAAAGAATGGACATTTATAGGGAACAAACATTGAAGGGCATGCACATCAGGAAGCATATTTTTTTTTTTTTTTTGAGGCAATCAGGGTTAAGTGACTTGCCCAGGGTCACACAGCTAGTAAGTATCTAAGGCTGGATCGTAACTCAGATCCTCCTGACTCCAGGGCAGGCGTTTTATTCACTGAGCTACCTAGCTCCCCCCTGGTAAGCATATTCTTGTAGAGGCAGTTCGGTCTGTGCAGAGCTGTTACTATCTTCTAGTAATGACATTCTTTGGGTTCTACTGGTCCTACCCTCTGCTGATATCATAGTCTCTGCTGGATGCTACTTGGTCAGATACCCTATTCTACTGGATGCTGCTTGGCCAAGCATATAGTCAGCACTACTTTGCTGCCTTCAGCTCCTGGCTTAGTTGTAATATTTGGCTATGAAGGGGGGTGCCAGTGTTGCCATAGTCTATTAGCTTAAAAACCATGCCCTTTGGTCAGTTTTTGTAGAAAAGGCAGAAACTCTCACCTGGGACCAACAAAAAGGCTCTCCTCAGGTTCACTTGTCTTGTTCCCTTAGAGTTTAGATTACTGAAGCTTCTCATTACCATATCAGGAGATTCTCAGCCTCAAATGCCAAACTCCGTAGAATAAATATCAGGGTCCACTAAATAAGCTAATGTCCTCAGATTGTCTTTTCTTTAGATTCATCTTCCTAGTCCAGGGGCTTGGGTCTCTCTTTCATAGGTTTCACACGAGTTTATGATGAGAATTTTATTTATGTTGTAGTTTTAATGATAGATTACACACTAGGTAATAGTGGAACAGTAATTACCAAACCACTCTTGGGGTTAAGGGTTCTACAGTTTTAAAACCCTAAGTCTCTGTCATTCTCTGATATAGGTGAATGGAAAGAAGGTAGAGAGAGACGATGACAAATTTAAAGGGCAAAGTCTTTATTTCTTCTAACTTCCTGATTATGTTCCTGGTCTTTGCATATACATTTTCACCCTTGAACCTGAAAAGGGCTTTGTAGCATGCCCTCAAATACTTCCCTCATTTGCTGCAACCTTGGTGTTTTCCTTAATTCCTTATTCTCCTTCATCTTACATCTCGCTTGCCAAATTTTGTTACTTCCATCTTCATTGATTTCTTTGTGCATATCACCTTCCTTCCACCTACATAGCTACCATTCATTTCTTATATGGACAACTGCAATAGCCTTCTAATTGGTGTCTTCCAGCCTCCACTCTCTCCCTAGTCCAATCCCATCTCCACAATTGCCACCAAAGTGATTTTTCTAAAGTGTAGGTTTGACCATGTCAACCCAACAATTCAGTAAACTCCACTGGCTTCCTACTACTTCTAAAATCAAATGTGAATTCCTCTGTTTGTCATTCAAAGCTTTTCACAACCTCGTCCCCTCTTCGTCTCTTTCCAGTGTTCTTACGCTATAGTCCTTTCCAAAAACTTTACAATTCGTTCACACAAGCCTACTTGCATTCTTCAGACAGGATAGAGGATATCCCATTGTTAACTGTAATTCCCTTCATCCTATTTTCTTCTATCTCTTCCTCATTAACTGCCTCCTCCTCATTTACAAAGAAAATAGTGAGAGTGTACACAATTTGCTTCTGTTCAAATGCCTCTCTTCTCTTCCCTTTGCCTACAACAGTTCATAGGTTTTTACCCTTCCTTTCTTTTCAATCCTTCCTTCATTATCTGTCATCCACAGTTGGAGTTTTCTTCCTTATGACTAATCCTTCCCTCTTAACCACAACTCCCCTTTCTTGTTCTTGTCTACTTCCCTGTTCATCTTAATGCATTTCTATACCAAAATCTTTGTATGTTTGTATTTTCAAACTTCTTTTGTATGATTCAGATAAAAGTAATCCTCTTATGACACCTGCCTCCTCCCCTGTCTCCTCCTTGTTTGCATATGCTATTTTCATTTGTCACCCTGTAAGATCATAAAAACAGAAAAAAATCACCTTCAGGCACTTTATTTGTCTTATTTAACTCCATTTATGAATCTTGAAGACATTAGAGCTCTCAGAGATACACTTCTTTTCCTCCCTATTAAAACCATCAATACTTCCTCATACTCTCTTCCCATTGTTAGAATAACTACCTTTCTAGGTTTCTCTAGATTCCTATATTTGTATTTCATTTTTTCTTTTTTAATTTAATATTTTATACATATTACATATTTATATAATTATATATAAAAATAATTTTTAAAGTTCATTTTTTAAGATGTTGAGTTCCAAATTCTCTCACTCCTCTCCCCCCTCACTGAGAAGGCAAGCAAGGTTATACATGTACAATCATACAAAGCATATTTCTACATTAGTCACGTTGTGAAAGAGAATATAAACCAAAACAAAAACCCCAAGAAAAATAAAGTTTAAAAAAGTATGCTTTGATCTACATTTAGACTTCATTCTCTGGAAATGGGTAGCATTTTTTATCAAAAGTCATTTGGAATTGTCTAGGATCAATGTATTGCTGAGTATAGCCAAATCCTTCACAGTTGATCATTTTACAATATTGCTGCTACTGTAGTTAGTGTGGTTCTGCTCATTTCACTTTGCATCAGTTCATGTAAATCTTTCCAAGATTTTTGGAGAATTTTCTGCTCATTATTTCTTATAGTACAATATTATTTCATCACAATCATATAACACAACTCATTCATCCATTCTTCAGTTGATGACCATCCCCTCAATTTCTAATTCTTTGCCACAACAAGCACTTCTATAAATATTTCTGTACATATAAGTCCTTTTCATTTTAAAAAAATCTCTTTGAGATATAGACCTATTAGTGATATTTCTGGGCCAAAAGGTATGTACCCTATATTTGTATTTTAAGACTCTTCAGCTTTTATTTTCTCATCAGCAATGCTTAAAAGTTTTCTCTTTCATTCAAGATTCATTTTTCCTTCCAAACTTATAAATACTATAAAGTGTAAAGAAGGTGTCAATCTGCATTAATAGAAGAAGTTTCCTTACCCAGAAAGTACTACTGTACTAATAAAAATTTTGATATTGTTCTCAATTCCTCCTCTGTTGCCATATATCTTGTGCATATCCTCTTCTTTCCACCCCTCCAACCACCACTATAGTTACAATAAGTAAACAAAATCATAGGTCCTAATAAAATCCTAAGTCCAGTCCTTATCTCTATCCATGAATTATACTCAGTCTTTCCAAGTAAGTTATTCTTAGTTGTAAGCCTTTATCTTTAACATTTTGGAATATTGCGTACTAAATTCTTCTAGTCTTTATAGTAGTAATTGTCAAGTGCTGTAGGATTTTGTCTGTAGTTTCTTGATACTTTGATTCCTTGTTTCTGACTATTCATGGTCTTTTTCTTTAACTTGAAAGTCTGAGTTTTGAGTATGACATTCCTGAGAGTTTATGTTTTAGGTTTCTTTCAAGAGATTACCAGTGAATTCTTTCTATACTCACTTTGTCCTCTAGTTCTAATAGTTCTAGAGAATTGTCCTTTATAATTTCTTGAAATTCAGTATCTAGGTTGTTTTTTAGTCATGGTTTTCACATTATGCAGTGATTCTTAAATTATCTCTCTTTGAGCTGCTTCCTAGAACAATTGTTTTTGATAGATACTTTTAATTTTCTTCTGTTTTTCTTTCAGTCTTTTGATTTGTTCTTGAATTTCTTGTCGTTTCATAGAGTCATTAATTTCTTATTTGTCTGTTCGAATTTTCAAGTGGTCTGTCTCCTGGGTAAGATTTTATAAACTATTTATTTTCCTTCCACTTTTTCTCTAGTGATCTAACTTTATTTATAATCTTTAAAAAAAATCCTTTGTTTACTCTCTTCTAGGAATTTTAATAGACCTTGTGGACAAACTATTTTTATTTAAGGGTGTGCCCATCATTCCTATAGAGTTACTCTCTTCCTCTAGGCTTGTATTCTGGACATCCCTGGATCCATAAAATTTCTTTATTGCCAGACTCTTGTTTATTCATACTTCTGGCTTTATTTATTGAATTTATTTCTATTTATTTATTATATTATTATATATATTACATTATATATATAATTTATTTATTGAATTGACTCTGAGTGCTTCTGTGCTCTTGGATAGCGTGAATAGCAAGACTTTTTTGGTCTTTTTTTCCATTATAGGAGGTCCTGCCGCTGTACTCCCTTTTTACCAGTATCTGCTGCGTAGAAAGTGCTAGCGGGTCCCAGGCTCACACATATTCTTTCAGTACAGAGCACTGAACTCTTCAAGGATGTCAGGATGGCTCATGTCACCTTGCTGCAAGCTTTCAGAGCCCTTAGGTTTTCAGAGTACAGATTGTTGTCCTCTCAGTAGGAGTTTTCCCACTATGCTAGTTCCTACTTCCAGGCTCAGGTAAGGAGCTTTTGGGATAATTAATCACCCTGGGTCTCCTCACTGGAGTTCTCTGGTCTTCTGGTCCCCAGGTCCAAGGAATACTTGATCACCCTGTGGTTGTCTAGATGGACCACTCTGAGGCCATCTGACTTCTCTGGCTAGGCTCCCTCCTTGGTGCCTACAGGCTTCTTTTTAATCTCCTTTAGACAATTTAGGCAGATTAAGGTATTCATTATAGTTTCTTATTTTTTGCTTAATTATTGTTTTTACTGAGGTTCTTTTGTTTTATCTTTTCTGGAATACATGGGAATTCAGCTGTTTTCTTTTTATCTACTCTGCCTTCTTGTTGGGGGGAGGGAGAGCCCATCAAATAACCTGCTACTGATTCACATTCCCAAAGTTATCAGTAATGACTTCATAGCCAGAGGGGGAAAAGGCCTTGAATGCTTCCTTAACTTTCTTAATATCCTACCTGTTTATGGGTTTCTCTGTAATTCAAGAAGTAAAGAAAAAGCACTTTAAATTTTAAAACTTCTCTAAATATGGTTTTTTAAATTGTCTTTTTAACGATCTTTTTTTCCCTACCAAATAATGCTTTTCTGTTTGTGTATTCTTGCTATTAAAACAAAAGACAGAATAACTTTTAAATGAGTAGATTTGAGATATAAGGAACTGGTGGATATTTTTCTTCATTGTTGACCTATAAAAACATTTTTAAAATAGCATAGATGCATAGTTTCATATACAATTCTCTTTTCCTGTTCTTTGTGTGTGGGAATGTTAATAGTTGTCAAGTTCATAAGGAAAATGAAGTGAAATTTTAAAATTTCTAATCTTTAAGAAATGTTATTTTGCTTTGAGAAATACAGTGCTTATCAAGGTCAACTTACGAGTTATTCTGATTAATCTTATCATTTTATTCCATTCGTTTGCCAAATAATGAAGTAGCTTTTTTTACAGTATCCTAGATTTAGAGCTGGAAGGGACCAAATTATCTTACCAACCCCCTCATTTTCTATATAAGGAAAATGTAGTGTGCAGAAGTGAAGGGAACTGCACCAAGTCACACAGGTAACAAATAAAATTGGAATTCAGCCTTAAATATTGGGACTCCCAACTTCAATGATATTTCCCCCAAACTGCTGCCCATGTATAAAGGATAATATTATAAAAGCTGTAATTATGTGTGAGCAAATATACTGAAACATGTCTTATTCTACTTTCATAAATACACTCATGTTAATTTGTTTGCTTTATCCACACAAAGTTCAAATCACACCCAATAGATCCTTCTTCTCCTTTAATCTCCTACATGAAACCTTTTCTTTTAATCATCCCAACAGTTAGTACCCCCTCCCAAATTATCTTGCATTTATGTTTATTGTACCTGTTGTCTCTCTGACATGAATAATTACCTTTGCAGCAGAGAATCATTTTTTTAACCCCTCAGAGCCTCTAGCTTGGGGCTTAACACATAGCAGGTTTTCAAGAAGTTCAATAAATAATTGATTTAATAAATTATTGATTGATGGATTAAATATGTTTGCACTTACATTTTTTACATTACCAATTTTTGCAAGAGTTAAATGTGATTTTAAAAAATGCATTATTTATTTTTAACATTTATTTCTTAAAATTTTGAGCTCCAAATTCTCTCCTTTCCAGACCCTCCTCCATTCATCAGGAAAGCAAATAATATGTCAAAAGTCATGTAAAATATATTTCCATACTAGCCATGTTGCAAAAAAAAAAAAAACAAACTAGAAAAATAAAATGAAAAAAGCATGCTTCAATCTGCACTCAGAGTTTATCATTCTCTCTCTGGAAGTGGATAGAATTTTTCATCCTAGATTCTTTGGAATTATCTTGGATCATTGTATTGAGCAGAGTAGCTAAGTCTTTTATAGTTGATCATCATTACAAGATTGCTATTACTGTGTACAATGTTCCCCTTGTGTTTTGTTTAAACTCAAACTTACAATAACTTTAATCTAAAATGTTGGAACAAGGAGAGTGTCTGAGTTTCTCAATCATTGTCACTTTGGCAACAAAGGAGTGGCACTGCAAATGAGCTCTGAGCAAAGCTCCATTCCAGTTAAACATGTTTATACTATGTCACAGAGTCATAATGAAGAAAACAAAATTCTAGAAGGGAACTTTGGGAATATATCAAATGCTTTCATCTTTGAATAAACTGAAATCACAATATTCTTAAAAACTCCTGAGTAGTGTGTCATAGTAAATTTTATTTATATAGAAATGTTGTCTATGCATTTATCCCTTACAACTTCTATATTTTAAAAATGTTTCCAGATTTTTGGTGGGAAAAAGAAGTAATAAAAGACTATTGAATATAATCTATTGAAAACAGAGGTGGTGGAGTCGGATGAAGCTTTTTGCAAAGCCACTTCATTCCCTGATAAAGAAATGTAAGATATCAACAATCATTTTCTATTTTGGGGAAAAAATTCCCAATCAATAATAATAAAGGAAATTTAAAACAACTTTGAGCTTCCACTTCATAGCAATAGATTAGCAAAGGTTACAAAAAAGGAAGATGGCAATTGTAGGACAACAGGCACACTAATTTTCTGGAATTGTGAGTTGTTCTAATTCTAACCAGTCAGTAAGGTGATACCGTACCCTAAAAATCATATAACTGTTCATACTTTTTGACCCAGGTAGTGGATATATATCTCAAAGATGTTAGAGACAAAGGGAAAAGAAGAATATACACAAAATAGTTATAAAAGCACCTTTTGTTTTTGTTTTAGCAAAGAACTATACAAAATGGGGGGCATTTAATTGGGAAATAGTTGAATAAATTATGGAATATGGATTTAATAAAATATTACTTTTCCATAAGAAATTATGAAAGGGATAGATTTAGAGCAAACTAGGAAGATTTGCCCAAATGGATGCAGAGTGAAATAAGCAGAACCATGAGAACAATTTATAACAAGGACTGCAATAATGTAAAGAAAATAGCTTTGAAAAACTTAAGAGTTCTGATCAATGCAATGACTGAGTCAAGTCTGATGAAACATGGGTAATAGACTAGGGGTACAGAACGAAACAGATCTTCATTCATGCCCAATGTGTAGATTTGTTTTGTTTGACTATAATTATTTATTTTAAGAGGTGGCTTTCATGATTCAGGAGCCTAGAGGGAGATTTATTTGATGGTGAGAATAATATTATAGGAGGAGGAAGAGGAGAAGAAGAAGAAGAAGAAGAAGAAGAAGAAGAAGAAGAAGAAGAAGAAGAAGAAGAAGAAGAAGGAAGAGGAGGAGGAGGAGGAGCAGGAGGAGGAGGAGGAGGAGGAGAAGGAAGAAAGAGAAGAAGAGAAGAAGGAGAAAAAGAAGAAAAAGAAGGAGGAGGAGGAAAAGAAGAGGAAAGAGGAGGAGGAGAACAACGATAGCAACAAGAATATAAACAGAATTACTAAAAATATTCAAAAGAAATCAGAAAGGAGTTCAAAATGGGACACACATAAATAGGTCAGTTTTGTTACTATTATGTTAAATATATATTTTAGGAAACTAAAAGAAGTTGATAGTTCCATATATACTCTGCTTTTCTTTTCTTTGTATATTAAAATATTCATGATTGTAGATAAATTAAATTCATAATAAAAATTTATGGTTTAAATAAATCTAATCATTTGTTCATTTATTCATTCATTAGTATTTATTGATACCTATTATATTCATAACTCCCTGCAATACTTTGTGGCAGAATACAGAAAGGTTTAACTTACAGTATCTATCATCAATTTGCTTATTAGCCAGAGATGGTCATTTTGAGAGTGTTCTTCTTACCCAAAGCCTGAATCTTTTTATTTAGTGTATTCTTAGGTTAAGGCTTACGAATAATCTTAGCATTCATATTGAACACCTTACCTTGATTTGGCTATCTGCTATTTTACCAGAAATAGAGTAACAATTTTTATTAGCGTTTCTAACTGGAAAATTGATCTTATTTCTCTTGAGCTGTGAAACAGGTTTGTGCTGCTTTTAAAAAAAGTGTAAATCTGAATTTAAATGAATTAAGAGATAATTACTAACAGTATACCAGAATACTTTGCTTTACAAAAGCATTTGCTGCAAGGTTCCTTTAAGATAAAACTCATTGCATGTTTTGAAATTTACACATACTTAAGGAACATGATTAAAATCTTTCTTGTAATTCACTTATCCACATGCTGACTAATGTCAAACCTCAGGAAAGTTCTGTTCTTATTTCTATTCTTCTGTCACCTGTGTCTCTGAATCACAGCTTTGGCTTCCCATGGGCTCAGTCTCGGGGACCTCAGAAAGTAATGCACAGATGGCTTGTTTTGCCTTCAGGCAAAGTATTCCCCTAGAACTTCTGAATTTTATTCTCTTTAGTTTTCTAAAAGTAATCTGTTTACCTATAAACAATCCAGGCTAACAAGGAATGTCATAGAACAAGTTTATTACACATAACAAAGAATACAGAAAGTACTCATAGTTGAGCCCTTAGAAAGTCAAGGAAACTACGCCTTGGTGAGCCTCACCTTTCCCCAGGATCTATGTATAAACGTCAGGCTTATAATATCACCTTAGAAGCATAGATTCATTCCCAAAGTGGAAGATACTACTCCCTAGGGGATTCTGGAACCATGGTGGGGCAGTAGTAGCCTCTGGTGCAATTAGGAGGTGTTGAATAAAAATAAGGAGGCTATGCAAGCATAAGAAAAGAAGAGAAGAAATTAAAAAAAAAAATTCATGCATGTTTCATTTGTTGTGTAACAGAGTTAAAGTAGCAGTGATTACATCATTTTCCAAGTAAATACATAAAATGCAAGTTATTACCAATCCGTGGTCAAATCTGCCAACAGGTCTTAAGGAGCATGGGTTGGCAGGAGAGCCTGTCGAGCATTGTTGGAAGTCCAGTATACATTAGCAGGAATCTGTGATGACTTATTTACAATATGATACTGTACAGTTACATGATACAATATTGCATCATCAAAATTTCAATGCAGAAAAAATTCACAAACTTACAATAAATTATTGAATTTAAGATGTCATTTAAAAAATTATATATTTTTGAAATGATGCACTTTTTTTTTTAAACCATTAAAGGGTTAAAAAGAAAGTAGATTTTCAGGGGGTACTGAGTAATGTTATTTTGAAAAGGGGGTAGTAGACCAACTAAGTTTGGGAACCTCTGATCTAAACAGTGTTTGTCAAGTTTTAAGTCCTGTGATATGTAAATTCCAGACAAAATTCAGACCTTCACAACTGCAGACAAACAGAGCATACAAAAAGTACTGCTAAGTCTGGGATGAAGACTGAAGTTTTACTGATAACTTTGAAATGACTTAAGTATGTTAATAACCTAACCCCAAAGTGGCACAGATAGGAGTTTGTCTGTTTCCTTAAAAAAAAAAAACCCTATAAAAATGAGACTTCAAACTCCTGCTCCCCAAGCAATGTTTCATCTTCATCAGGTCTGTACTGCTGAGTGTGCCCAACTCTAACCCATGGTTATTTGAGTGATACTCTCTGCCTCTCTCCCTTCCCATCCTCTTCTTCATACTACCTCCCTTCCTTCATCATCCCATTCCTGGTCCCCACCCCACTGTTTGCTTCTGTACCACTTTTTGCTTCTTGTCTCTGCCTTTCTGGGCTTTTGGCCTTCATACTTTGTCTTTAATTCAAGTGTGATAGCCTCCATTTCCCTGCTGCCAGTTGTGGTCTCTTCTGGAGAGTACCCAAAGAGCCTAGTGTGCCTGCCCCCATTTCATAATTTCATATATTAATTATCAATTCAAGAAGCAAATTCCTTCAGGAGAGGGACTGTCTTACTTTTTTATTTGTTTCCCCAATCCGTATTATTATTCCATAGAGTCTGGTTCATAGAAGAGGCTTAATAATAGTTTGTTGATTCATTGATTGATTCGTGAGCCAAAGAAAATCTAATCCTTATATATCAACATAATTTTTCACTGTTAAGGTAAAAAAGGCCTAAATTTCTCATTAAAGTGTTTTAGCTAGTGAATTATTATCAAATAAGCTTATTTTAAAATTGCCTTATTTAAAATCAGGTTTACTAGGATCAGAGATGCTGTTTCTAGAATTTCAGGGGTGAACTTTTTGGCCTTATGTTTGACACAGCTGATTCAAAGAACTAACAACACGATTTGATACTTTACTCTAGCTCATTAATTCAAATAAAATTTTAAAAAAAGAGCTAAGTTACTTCGTGACAGGCCTCTCATTGCCACTGAACGAGACCTGAGGCAATTATTAGGGACACTCTCCCACTCCTCACTAGATGGACTTTTTCTTTCTTTTCCCTATTTTCTAATTTTTTCCCTCCTTTCTCTTATCTTTTCCTACTTTTCCATTTCTTTTTCTCTCTTTCATTTTCTTTACACATTCATTCCCATGTTAAGTTGGTCAGGAGTCCTTCTAGATGCTAATGTACCTAGCTGTACTCTAGTTATACTGCTTTGTCCCCAAGAGACCCTAGGGATGCCACATAGATCAAATATACAAACTCTGGGCTTAGGTGTCACCAACTTGCCTCACCCCATCTAATCTCACATCTCCTGATACACCCTTATCCACCCAGTTTGCTTAAGTCAGACAAATTTATGAGATTTATTCCTGGTGCAAAATCCTCCTCCCCCTCTTAGGGAGAACTTTATGATAAGTAATATTCTGCTCTTGTCACTCAGGGCTGTTTTTATTAACAACCTTTGTTTTTATTCCACAATCATTTCTGGATAACTCACACAAGGAAGACACTCACATGGTGGTCAGAAGGAGAGATAGAAAGCCACTCTCAAAGTCTCTCTGAAGAACTTTGGAATCAATTGTGAGACACGGGAGGTACTAGCACAGGACTGCCCAGCATGGCATGCTTCCTTTGAAGGAGGTGATCTATTCTATGAGCAAAGTAGAATTATAGTAGCTCAAAAGAGATGTGAGATGTGCAGATTTAGAGACGTTTCCACTTCAAATGTTCATATGGAGCACTTGTGCCTGACCTGTGGTAGAATCTTCTGAGCTCATATTGGTTTGATCAGAGTACGCTGATACATTGCACCTTGACCTCAACGTAGTGATGTCATTTTGGTTTTCTTTGAGAACAAAGGACAGCAAACAACCAAACTATCAGATTACTCATTCTCTGTCTCCTTGCTGAATCTTCACCTAAGTCATACAACCAACAGTGGGTGTACCACAGGACTCTGGGCCCTTTTCTGTTCTTTCTAGTCTACACTGTTTCACTTGGGGATCTCATCATCTCCCATGGATTCAACTATAATTTCTATGCTGATAATTCTCAGATCAATTTATCCAGCCCAAATCTCTCTCTTGACTTCTAATCTTGTATCTCAACTGCCTGCTAGACTTGTTGAACTGGATGTCCTGTAGAGATCTTAAATTTAACATATCCAAAACTGAACTCATTCATTTTCCCTCCAAACTCTCCCCTCTCCCTAAATTTCCCACTATTGTCTCACATGTCTGGGATGCTTTCCCTCTTTGTCTCTTCCTCTTAGCTTTCTTCAAGTCCTAGCTAAAATTCTGCCTTCTTTAGAAAACCTTTCCCTAATCCCTCTTAATGCTAGTACTTTCCCTCTATTGATTATCTCCATTTATCTTGTATATATCTTGTTTGTACATAGTTTTTTGTATATTGTCTTCCTTATTAGACAAATAGCTACTTGAGAACAAAGTTTTTTCCCATGTCTTTGTATCCTTAACACTTAGCACAGTGCCTGGCATATAGTAAATGCTTAATAAATGCTTACTGACTAACTGACTTTCAGCATCCTTGCAGCTTTTTGACTGAGTCCAAGTTTTACAGAACAAATCCTTTTATTAAGGGGATTTTTTCTGTGAAGTTTGGATTCAGTCAAAGGACTGTACTTGAAGACCTAGTAGACCACAGGTGGACTTGAAGCCTAAGGTTTCCCACCCCAGTCTCAGTCCACAGTAGTTCAGCCCATAACAGTTCAGAGTAAATCAGCCAGATATAGCCTAAGTAATGGTTAAAAAAAATTATGTTGACTTAGATGTATATTTGTGTATCAATCAATCAATCAACAAGCATTTATTAATTACCTACTATGCATCAGGCATTGTAATAGGATATAAGTCAAGTTGACACTCACAAAGTTGTCAGAAATACAGGTTCCAATGCTTTGTCTAAAATACCTCAAAATAGTAGTACTGGGAGACAATTACTATTAGTAAACTTCTCTTCTGCTCCTTGTCATCCAGGACATCTTGATACTTGGAGGAATTTAAAGAAATAGAAACAGACTAATGGCATGCTCCTCTTCTATTCCATATCCTTTTATTGGCAGAGTGTCCTGGAGTGGTTCTAATGGTTAAAGTGGTGCTATTTCTAGGAAGTAACATCTGTTTGCTAGTGAATCACTATACCTGTGGGATTGTTTGGTAGCTAAGCATACTTTACATTTTCCTGTTTTGACCTGGCAATGAGTTTCTTCAGGCTATATGAATATATCCTATTCACTTGAGCAATGGGAAAGCCACCATGAAAACTTTGGCAATTGTGTAATTGAATGAACTACAATGACTTCATCTTGAGATTCAATTTTGGATCTAGCTCCATTCCCTTTCTATGACGGGTCTAGTTCAATTTCTGTCTTGTGAGAAAACTTTATTGTATTATTTGAACCTAGCCCTTCATGGCTGGGAAGCGGGATCACCTCTACCTATTGCTTGGAGACCCTCAACTAAGCATCTAGGTTATTCTAACAAGAAACTCAGTCAAATTCTAAGATTGATACAAGGAGTTTTCTCACAATTATACATATTTTACAAGTCTTATCTGAAAACTGGCCCTGTACTGGTCAGTTGCTATTTTCTTGTTCCTTTGATTGAATACAAACACTTGGAGAAGAGTGGGACATCTCTTTTTCTGATTTCAGGGAATTACATTTGTTTGCCCTCCTCTTCCCAACTTCCAACGTGGAAAGCCCCTAATCTTTCCTTCAATTAGAAATCAGATTATTTAATCTTGAAACCTTATTTATATACTAATTGTTTTCTTCTAATACATAATATTCTATCTTCCTCTGTTTTAGGGTCTAGTGCCAAGCTGAGGAGGTCTGATCCTGATTTGTTATGCAGCTGACATTAAATCGATATGCTCCAAAGCTTGAACCTTTGTTAACTCAGTTATTTCAGATTTCACCTGTCACAAATTGTTGGCCATGGTTTCTCCCACCTCAGTGGTAGTTAAGACCATGGGATATCATGGTACCCATATGAACATTTCACCTACTATCTCTTTACTGTTGGGGTAGACTTTAGGTACCACCAGCCTGTACCATAGTAAAGGTATCCTCAGAGCCAAGAATTTCTCTACCTTATTTCAGAGAGGGCGAAATACTTTTCTAATATTCAGGGAGGCTTCCATCCCTGGGAAGCATATATATGTGTCTTCTTGGAAGGGCTATTTTGGAATGTGCCAAGCATTATGCTAAATGTTGGGTAAATAAAGACAAAAGCAAGACCATTACTGCTTCCAAGAAGCTTACATTCTAATTGGGGGAAATAATAGATACAAGGGAGTGGTGAAGAGAAAGAGTTTTTTGGTTTGGAAATAAGAGCCATAGATTGGCACACCCTTTCCAGGAACAATGACAGAGTTTAATTATTCTACCAGAACCATAAAGCTTCTCTTCACCTCCCACTCCAACCCCAGGGAGAAGTAACGCAGTAGTTAGTGAGGAGGTGATGGGATAAAAGTTTATTTTAGAAGGATTGCCTTGGTGAGTCAGTCACATACATCTTCCTCAGATAGTAAAGGAGGAAACAGGGTGACATCTGGGTATGTGAACTAAAGAAAGGGGGAGAAAAGGTATCTTGAAATGAATGGCTACAACTTAGAAAAAGTATGAGTTAAGAAAGAGTGGAGGAAAGGGGTGCTGTAGGAGGCTTGAAAAAGAGAGGAGAAGGTTTAGAGTAAGTATTGTGATGAGTGAAACAGAAAATCAATTAGGGAAGAATAGGATTGCCTCGCTATAGTGAGATCTCGGTTAGCACTGGCTAACATAAATTTGTAGTGGACCTAATCAAAATAGGTGGATGACTTTCTTTACATATGAGTAGGAGTGGTGGAGGTAGATGGCAGGAATAATCCAGGGTTGGGATTTGGCAAAGTGTGAGCATCCGGAGGACAAGGGAACAAGGGATTGAGAGAAAGTAAAGTCTCTTGCTCTTTTGTTTCTGTGGTCTTCCCCATTCTAATCTTCCAAGAGTGAAGAGGAAGGATACCTGAGCTCTTAGTCTCCTTAGCCACTTTAATCCCTCAGTAGGCTGTGCTCCTTTTCTAAAGAGGACAGTGTCCCGTCTTTATTCTACCAGTTCTTGGGGTTCCTCCTTAGTCCACTGTTTTACTTTTTCCTCTTATATTCTCTCTCAAAGTAGAGATATTTCTCCACTTCTCTTGATAATTTTTCCTAGCAAGTAGACAATTAATTACTTACTGGCTGCTTATTCTAGAGATAGTGCCATATCCATTATCCCTTTTTGGTATATGTCCACAGTGACACAGTTATATTTCCTGCTGTGTTTTCTGTCTCTGGTTCTCCATTCTGGCGCATCTTTCTTACAAAGCTTTCTAATGCTTTGGTGTCAGAATATACTCTTGTCCCAGGTGCCCTTTGCAACCTTGGAATCACTAGCTATATATTTCATTGTTTTTTCAGTGTGGGACTTAAATTTTAGTATATTTTCCTTGATGATGCCTCAGCATGGTTCCTGTGCCATTAATAAGATAAAGGGCAATGTGGATAGCAATCCATCTGTGAACTGTTGATTGATACAAATTGTTTGAAGGTAACAAGGTCAGTCTTAGAAATTATTGTTTTAAATATAATTATATATATATATATAATTTTCCTAATATTGCCCATCATTACAACCCTGATATAAATTCAACTAGGTCATAATAAATGGTTTCTTAAATAAATAGCTGCAGTCTGTTTGACTATTTAAAATTTTTGAATCACTATTCATTTTTTTAAATGTATTTATTTTTAGTTTTCAATATTCACTTCCACAAGATTTTGACGTCCAAATTTTTTCCCCATCTCTACTTTCCACTCATCCCAAGACAGCATGCATTTTGATTACCACTTCCCCCAATCTGCCCTCCCTTCTATCACATGCCCCCCTTTTCTTATCCCCATTTCCTCTATTTTCTTTTAGGGCAAGATAGATTTCTATACTCCATAGCCTGTATATCTTATTTCCCAGTTACATGTAAAAACAATTTATTTATTTATTTATTTAACTTTTAACATTCATTTTAATAAAATTTTGGGTTCCAAATTTTCTCCCCTTTTGTCCCCTCCCCCCACCCCAAAACACCGAGCATTCTAATTGCCCCTATCACCAATCTGCTCTCTCTTCTATCATCCCTCTCTGCCCTTGTCTCCATCTTCTCTTTTGTCCTGTAGGGCCAGATAATTTTCTATACCCCTTTACCTGTATTTCTTATTTCCTAGTGGCAAGAACAGCATTCGACAGTTGTTCCTAAAACTTTGAGTTCCAACTTCTTTTCCTCCCTCCCTCCTCACCCCTTCCCTTTGGAAGGCAAGCAATTCAATATAGGCCAAATCTGTGTAGTTTTGCAAATGACTTCCATAATAGTTGTGTTGTGTAAGACTAACTATATTTCCCTCCATCCTATCCTGCCCCCCATTACTTCTATTCTCTCTTTTGATCCTGTCCCTCCCCATGAGTGTCAACCTCAAATTGCTCCCTCCTCCCCATGCCCTCCCTTCCATCATCCCCCCCACCCTGCTTATCCCCTTATCCCCCACTTTCCTGTATTGTAAGATAGGTTTTCATACCAAAATGAGTGTGCATTTTATTCCTTCCTTTAGTGGAATGTGATGAGAGTAAACTTCATGTTTTTCTCTCATCTCCCTTCTTTTTCCCTCCACTATAAAGTCTTTTGCTTGCCTCTTTTATGAGAGATAATTTGTCCCATTCCATTTCTCCCTTTCTCCTCCCAATATATTTCTCTCTCACTGCTTGATTTCATTTTTTAAAGATATGATCCCATCCTCTTCAATTCACTCTGTGCACTCTGTCTCTATGTGTGTGTGCACGTGTGAGTGTGCATGTGTGTGTGTGTAATCCCACCCAGTACCCAGATACTGAATAGTTTCAAGAGTTACAAACATTATCTTTCCATGTAGGAATGGAAACAGTTCAACTTTTATGAGTCCCTTATGACTTCTCTTTGCTGTTTACCTTTTCATGCTTCTCTTGATTCTTGTGTTTGAAAGTCAAATTTTCTTTTCAACTCTGGTCTTTTCATCAAGAATGCTTGAAAGTCCTCTATTTCATTGAAAGACCAATTTTTCCCCTGAAGTATTATACTCAGTTTTGCTGGGTAGGTGATTCTTGGTTTTAGTCCTAGTTCCTTTGACTTCTGGAATATCCTATTCCACACCCTTCGATCCCTTAATGTAGAAGCTGCTAGATCTTGTGTTATCCTGATTGTATTTCCACAATACTTGAATTGTTTCTTTCTAGCTGCTTGAAATATTTTCTCTTTGACCTGGGAACTCTGGAATTTGGCCACAATGTTCCTAGGAGTTTCTCTTTTTGGATCTCTTTCAGGTGGTGATCTGTGGATTCCTTGAATATTTATTTTGCCCTCTGGTTCTAGAATCTCAGGGCAGTTTTCCTTGATAATTTCATGAAAGATGATATCTAGGCTCTTTTTTTGATCATGGCTTTCAGGTAGTCCCGTAATTTTTAAATTGTCTCTCCTGGATCGATTTTCCAGGTCAGTTGTTTTTCCAATGAGATATTTCACATTCTCTTCCATTTTTTCATTCTTTTGGTTTTGTTTTGTGATTTCTTGGTTTCTCATAAAGTCATTAGCCTCCATCTGTTCCATTCTAATTTTGAAAGAACTATTTTCTTCAGTGAGCTTTTGAACCTCCTTTTCCATTTGGCTAATTCTGCTTTTGAAAGCATTCTTCTCCTCATTGGCTTTTTGAACCTCTTTTGCCAATTGAGTTAGCCTATTTTTCAAGGTGTTATTTTCTTCAGCATTTGTTTGGGTCTCCTTTAGTAGGGTGTTTACTTGTTTTTCATGCTTTGCTTGCATGTCTCTCATTGCTCTTCCCAGTTTTTTCTCCACCTCTCTAACTTGATTTTCAAAATCCTTTTTGAGCTCTTCCATGGCCTGAGCCCTTTGGGTGGGCTGGGATACAGAAGCCTTGACTTCTGTATCTTTCCCTGATGGTAAGCATTGTTCTTCCTCATCAGAAAGGAAGGGAGGAAATGACTGTTCACCAAGAAAGCAACCTTCTATAGTCTTATTTCTTTTCCCTTTTCTGGGCATTTTCCCAGCCAGTGACTTGACTTCTGAATATTCTCTTCACACCCACTTTGCCTCCAGATCCGCCCAGCCAGATCCGCCCAGCCAGTGCTTGGGGTCTGAGATTCAAATGCTGCTTCCCAGCCTCAGGGCTTTGGCGGGGGCGGGGCTGCTATTCAGTGTGAGATCAAGTTCAGGTGCTCAGGTTGGGGCAGGGCCGCCACCCAGGCTCAGTTCCCTCAGGGGGTGTATGCAGAGACATTCAACAATGGATCCGGGCTCCTGCTGCTGCCTCCCGAGGGGGCCTGAGTTATGGGGGCACCCCACTCCCCTCTCGACCTGCCAAAGAGACCCTCTCACCGACCCCTGTCACCTGTGGGTGGAGGGACCCGCGCGGCCACTGGAGATTCTGTCCTCGAAGCTGGCTCGGTTCTGCTCCTCTCGATGCCACGCGGCTGAGGCAGGGCTGGTCTCGATTCCGCATCTGGAGCGCGGCAGATCTTTTGCGAGAGGTTTGCAGGGCTCTCTGGAACAGAAATCTCCTCTGCTCCACCGTTCTGTGGCCTCTGCTGCTCCAGAATTCGCCGGGAGTTCTTTTTTACAGATATTCTATGGGCTGTGGGTTCGGAGCTAGCGTATGTGTGTCTTTCTACTCCGCCATCTTGACGCCACCCCCCCTAAAAACAATTTTTAACATTCATTTTTAAAACTTCAAGTTCCAACTTCTCTCCCTTCCTCCCTTTCCACCCACCCCTACTAAGAAGGCAAACATGGATCACTATTTATTAATGATATTAATCTATATTTTTCTTTTTTTAAATTTTATCCTTCTCTGGTTTAGGTATTAGGACTATTTACACCTCAAAAAATTGAATGTTTCCTTTTCCAGTTTTGAGAATTTGTGTAGTATTGGTATTGTGTTCTTAAAAAGTTTGATAGTAGAATTCTTTAAATCCATCTTTTGTTGTCAGTGGTCAATAGTCAGTAAACATTTATTAGACTCCTAATATGTTTCAGGCATTGTGCTATGTGTTGAGGATACAAATGCAACAAAAGAAAGATAATCTCTGTCTTCAAGAAACTTACAATCTGAGGAGGAAAGACAGTACACAACACCAAGATGAAAGATGAGAGGGCACCAATGGATGATGGAGAAGTCTAGGGAGTCCCAGAGTAGTGCATGTGTTTCTCATTCATTCTCAAAGAGGACTATGACATCAAGATGATGACATGACTTGCAGTTGACTTTGATTTGAGCGAGGGAAGGCTGTGTAAGGTCACCAGTCTCATTTTCTCCTTCAGAGCCATCTGAATCCAGTGCCTGATATTTATCACAATGACTGGAGATGGCCCAAGATGCAATGTAGGACCCTGGCCCTTTCAGGCTATGGTCTTATCACATTTTCACTTTGAGTATGATATACCTATTCCATGAACAGTCAGGTAAGAAAAGAGGAGACGTTCTGAGACAAGTTCTTGGTTCGAACCTTCAATCAGAGGGAGCCAACTGTGGTGATTGGGTGGAGTACTAGTGCTGATGGGATCTTGTAGTTTTTCCCAACAATGAACTTCCTGGAGAGTAGTACAGCCAATTGAAAAATGAAGCTAGTTCTGTTTTCCAAGGTCTTAATGTCATTTGTGAATATCAAGCTATTTAGGAAAACACAAAGAGAGCATTAGAGCTACAAGGGAAAAGAAGTGTGTGTATATAAGGGGGTCCTCTTTCATTTCCCCTTCCAATCAGACCACTAAGTGGAATGGTGGAAAGACTAATGGGCCAAGAATCAGGAATGCCTGAGTTCAATTTGGTCTCACATTCTTACTGGGAAAGTCACCTAACTGCTGTTTACTTCAATTTCCTCAACTATAAAATGAGGACAGCCACCTTCTCAGTGTTACTGTGAAGATAAAATGAGTACTAAGCACAGTGCCTAGTACATAGTAAGTGCTTAATTATTGCTCCTCCCCATTTACCACACTCCTGGACTATTTACCAGGTCATTGTATATACTACTAAGCTCCTGAGAGGAGAAGAAAATGAGGCTGATGACCTTGCACAGCCCTCCTTCACTCAAATCAAAGTCAACTGCAAGTCATGTCATCATCCTCTTCAAGAAAGAAGGACAAACACAACAACAACAACAAGCTCCTGCACAATTTTAGCAGAGTTTATTGAGGTCCAGGAGCACTCCATCCTGCAATTTGATCGCCTACTTTTTCTGTTGCAGGGGGTAGTAATGTCCATTGGAAATTGACAACTATGAGAGAATTATCATAAGATCAGCTTCAGGTATACTTTAACATTTCTAGGGGTGTGAGTTGAGAAGAAAAGGAGAGAGGGAAGCTTGAAGTAATTGGCTTTAATTTTCTCTGCAAAGTATGAGGTGAGTGCCTCATTCGAGAGGGTGGAGAAAAGTGGTGTTGTAGGATGCTTGAAAAGAGACATTTAGAATAACCACTGTGGTGAGTGGAACTCAGAAACCAAGGTTTCACTAACTAGTGAGAGTGAAACTCCTCATAGCCCTGGAATAAGAAGGTTTACACTAAGACACCATAAAGAACAAGGAGAATTTTGAGCACAGACTCCTACCTTAAACATATAAGCTAAATCCAACAAATATTTATTAAGCACTTGCTACATGACTCCTCTTGTTTGCATGTTGTTTCTCCCATTAGATGATAAGCTCCTTGAGGGCAGAGACTGTCTTTTGACTCTTTTTGTATCCTCAGCACTTAACACAATGCCTGCCACCTAGTAGGTGCTTAATAAATGTTTTTGAAATGAATGAATGGACACTTGGAATACAAAGATAAACAAGACATAGTCTCTGCACTTATAGAGCTTACATTCTACCTTCCTTCATGACCCAGGCTCATCACCAGTCCCAATCTTCCTTCCAAGGCTCTCTGACTTTTTTCTTTCCAGACAATAAGATAATATCCTGATTGTTTCTATTCTAGGCCTCCTTTTCTAAGTTACTATTCTCAACTGTTATAAATCACTTTCCCTTCTGATAGGGTGGTTTGGTGGGAGTCAACCCTTCTCATTCTTCAGGTTTGGCTTTCTAAAACCTGTAATCTCATAAAGGTGGGGCAGAAAAGAACTTAGCCCTCATTATTACACTGACACTTATGGTATGAATACATGTTAAAAGAGCATGGAAAAAATGTGATTACCATGAGAAAATGAAATGTCTTTATTGTAGAGGCAGGGAAAAAATGACAGTTATGAGTCTTCTATTGTTATGTAAAGCCTGATAAAAACCATCTCCTAAATATATGTCAAAATGTGATGAAATGTCAAAATGTGATGAAGCCTGGGGGAAAATATCTTAAGTCAAGTGTTTGCAAAGGATAAAGTAGACCCAGTCTCCCTGGGCAAACAGATCAGTTCATGATCCTATGTGGAACACTGTTCTTAACTCTAACTTTCACACATAAATATCTGTATGTTCGCCTCTTCAAGTACTTGTCTTTCTGCCCCATCTTGGTATAGAAACAAACCTCCCACAAGAATATTGGTGTGGATTTGAACAGGTGGTTTTCAGAGGAAGAAATTAAAGATATCTATAGTCATATGAAAAAATGCTCTAACTCACTATTGAATAGAGAAATGCAAATCAAAACAACTTTAAGGTAACACATCACACCTGTCTGATTGACTAACATGACAAAACAGGAAAATTATAAATTCTGGAGAAGATGTGGGAAAATCAGTACACTAATGCATTGTTGGTGGAGTTATGAAGTGATCCAACCATTTTGGAGAGCAATTTGGAACTATGCCCAAAGGGCTATTAAAAATGTGCATACCTTTTGACCCAGCAATACCACTTCTTGGGCTGTATCCCAAAGAGATCATACAAATGGGAAATGGATCCACATGTACAAAAGTATTTATAGCAGCTCTTTTTGTGGTGGCAAAGAACTGAAAACTGAGGGGATGCCCATTAATTGGGGAATGGCTGAACAAGTTGTGGTATTGTGCTATAAGTTGTGGTATTGTGCTATAAGAAATGATGAAAGGCAGACTTCAGAAAAACCTGGAAAGACTTATATGAACTGATGCTGATTAAGGGGAGCAGAACCAGGAGAACATAGTACACAGTTACAACCACATTGTGTGATGACTAACTTTGATAGACTTGGCTCTCCTCAGCAACGCAAGGTTCTAAGACAACTCCAAAAGGCTGATGATGGAAAATTCTATCCACATCCAAAGAAAGAATTATGGAGTCTGAATGCAGATCAAAGTATACTATTTGCTCTCTCACTTTTGTTTTGTTTTGTTTCCTTTTTCTTATGGTTCATTCTATTGGCCATAATTCTTCTTTATAACATGACTAATAGGAAAATATGTTTAATATGAATGTATATTTACAGCCTATATAAGATTGCATGCTGTCAGGGAGGGAAGAGAGGGGGAGAAAATTTAAAACTCAAAAGCTTGTGAAATTAAATGCTATAAACTAAAAATAAATTAATAGATTAAAGGAAGAAAAGAAAAGAAAAGAAAGCTTATTGGTATGATTGAAGTGAAACAAAGTGAACAAAGTGAAACAAAAAATCCGGGTAGTGGAATGGAGATTGGGGGCAGAAATCCAGTTAAAAACAAATGACAAATCAGCCCTTTCTGGATATTTGGCTTGTCCTAGAATCTCATGCAAGATAATTTCATGTTTAAATAACAAAGCTCCTTCTTTGACTCAACTTTAGGGTATGATCCCCTAGGAGGTACCCACCTTCCAAGTTCTTATAGTCTTGGTGGACAGTAAGAAACTCAGTCCCCAGTTTCCTGATAATCATATGCAAATCTTTAACAACTAAACAAATGAACTACAGTGTCACTATACTCTGAAAAAAAAGCAAAATTAGAAAAAAAAATATGCTTTGTCTTTAATGACGTTATTCAAGAAAAATAAAGCTAAAAGGAAAAATGAATTATTTCCCCAAAACATTACTGTAGTAGGGCTTCAAAAGAGACAGATTTAGGTGGATAGTATAATAGAAAAAATGATGGATTTGTAGTAATAGGACCTGGGTTCAAACCTTGGTTCTGCCCTTGTTGCCTGTGTGACCTTGGGCAAAGATTAATTAACTTCTCCCGGGCTCAGTTTTCTCATCTGTAAAAGACAAGTTTGGACAAGATGACCTCTTAAGATGCCTTCCAGCTCTGAATCTAAAGTCTTTTGGAAGTAGCTGAGGAAAAGGAATTAATTAAAACTTATATTCATAGAGGTAGAACCTATATTAATGAAATCACAAAGCTGTTGAAGAATTATTTACCATTAAACTTCTCTATTAAAAAGAAAAAAAGGACCTACACTAGAATATTTATTTGTTCTTTGCAGTGGTCCTCGGTTGATTTACCACTACCATCACCCCCCAACCCTTGGGTTACTGGCTTTCTAAATGATTCCTCAACCCAGTGACCACAGAGATGCCTTCAGTAGCATCTCCCCATTTTTCATGCCTTGAAATCTCAGTTCTAGTCTTACTTTTTCTGAAGCATGAAAGATCCATTCATTTAGGTTTCTGGAACAAGCAAAGTAGTTCCATTTAAAATATGAATCTTAAAACACTAATGAGAAGTCCCTCTATATAGTTCTTAACCCCTCTTTTATTCCAAAACATTAATTTTCAACTTATGTGGAATAAATATACTAGCTTTAAAGTACCCCTTTGAATGGAGTCACTTCATTCCATTCTGTTCATTGTGTGAACAGTAAAGTTAAGGACCTACAATTTCATGAGTATGGGAACTCCCTCCACCTCCATAGAAAGCAACCAGTCTATAACTTATAGTTTTAAATAAAGAGCTGCCTGATGCTCAAAGAGTTTAAATGACTTGCCCATGTTGACAAAAACTAGTAAGTATGGGAGGTGTGATTTGAAAGGAGGTCTTACTAATCCCTAAATCCAAAAGAATATCTACACACTAGGTTTCCTTTCTTGTAGGAATCATAGCATGTTAATTTATTTTAATGAAAAAAACATTTATGAAACAACTTGCATATAGGGTATATAAGTGTAAAGGAAGGGAAAGGTGGTTGATCAAAGGAATTCCCTTGATCTATTCAACTTTTCATTGCAGGGCAGTGAGCCTTTGTTTGGAATATTCGATATGCACCTTTGGATAGAAAAGTGCTTTTTGAACTTTTATGTAGCAACAGTCACACTTATTTTTGTCAAAATTTATTGCACTTTGCCCTTTCTTTTCATAAAACAATCTATAGTAATAACTTCCTTAGTTCCTATTGTATTCAAATAAAATCAAGACTGAATTATAATTTTCATAACACAAACACATCTTGAACACACAATGAAAGTAACACATAATTGCTGTGTTGCAATCACTGTTATAGAATTAGAGGTTTTGAAATGCAAGAGACTTTTGAGGTCATGGAGTCAAACCCTCATCAAGGGGGTTAAGGCAGGGACTAGAACCCATAAATGACCCTCCTGGTGTTAATTTCACTTTCAATGACTATGTTTGGAACTTTGAAAGAGTGGAGTATTTATTCAGGAGTTGTCCCATAATTTTATCTATTGCATCATAGAGAAGATTGGGGGGGGCGGTGGTTAAATAGTTTGGAAAACTCTTCCATTGAGTATGAGCATGTCCATGGCACCTAGTTTAGAGGACAAAAGACAATTCCTAATTGGTTTCTAGTGAAAGGGCCAGCTCCCAAGATGATTTGATTGAGACCCTGAATTAGATGAACTCTTAGTGGAAGGAGTCACCCTTCTGTGCCAGTACATAAAAGAAGGCCAACAGTCCTTTTCTATTTTTTTCCTTTTCACCTTTCTTCTGTAATACTATGGTAAATTATTTCCTGGTCTCCAGGGACCTACCAACCAATGATTCCTAGACCTAGATTCCTAACCCTAGACATGGCAACTTCTTAGTCAAAGAGATCATAGTAATTAGGGCCACAACTGAGTATCAAGAATTCCCGTAGGTGCATATACCAGGAGTTGATACATGCCTGCCCCCATTATCCAAGAAGGGAGGTCATAGACCATACTCTTGAACCCTAACTTTCTGAGAGGAAGAAGGGAGAGACTTTATATTTCTTGAGCATTATGATCCTGGAAACTAACCTTCTATATAGAAGAAAAGGGAGATTTCTTGAGTAGTATTTTAGGATTGATTTGAGAGTTACTCCAGATTCAATAGTTTAGAGATCCAACCTTCTTAAGAGAAATTCATGAACAGTGTGTTACTTAGAGATAAAGGAGTAGTAAGGGATTTAAAGACATGACACGGGACAGCAGAAGACCTGTAATTTGTGTCCTATTTTTACCAAGAGATACTCAGATGATGGAGGTCCAATGTGTTGCCTCTCTAGCAGCTCCAAAGTATATTTGATTTCTGAGGGGATCTTAATCACAGGATGTCACTATGAGTCTGGGAGGGACTGTGTAAGACCTCATGGGAGAGACAGGTTCCACCAGAATATCAGGGTTTTGCCCTGATGACAATGCCAAGTTCTATTCATTTTCAAGGGAAGCTGATGAGATGCTGTGAGAGATTTGTTTTCTGCATGTGTTTATGTAAGTCATTTGCGTTTTTTGTGTTATCTATGGAGTGAGATAAAGCCTGTTATGTACCCAATAACTTCATTTGTTACCCTGAATACTTGTAAGAGACTTGGGGACTCCTTTTCCCCAAAAAGTAAATTCTACCCTCTTTCTATCCACTCTAGAAATCTAGGCAGGAGTATATTCCGAGATTTCCCAAAGTAAATTCTAGAGAAAGGTATGAGTCAAAAAGTCTTGATCTTTAAATGTGACTCTCCCTTCCAAGCTCTCCCCCCCATCTCCCACTTCTCACCTCCCACAAATTAAACCTACTCCATGAGTTACACAAAGGATTGTGCTAGGTGCTGAGGATATGAATATAGTAACTAATAGACACTCCTCTCAAGTTGATGTAACATATATATGCACATAAATAAGTATACAAGGTGAAATAACAGGGTAAAGAAGTGATCATGAGAAAATAATCTAGAAAAAATTTGTGGACAGAGATATCACTGTCAACCAGGAGGATCAGTGAAAGCTTCATAGCGGAGACAGAACTGGAGTTGGGTCAAAAAGGGACAGAAGGATTTGAACAAGTGAAAAAGGAGCATATTTCAGGCATGGGCCATACATTTTAGTATCTTCTAATCTAAGCCTCTTATTTTACTGAAACCCAGAAAAAATAGGTAATTTGCTTAATGTCACACTGAGAATAAATAGCAGGGCCAGGAAATTAACCAAGATTAGGTCTTCAGAGTTTTCTTCCATCATGCATGGTCAATACTGCTTGCATAGAGCAAGAACAGAGAATATTTAATAGTGAAGCGCGGCTGGAATTTAGAGTATATAGAGGTGAATGATGACAAGTACAGCTGGAAAGGTATACTGGAACTACATTGTGGAAGTCACGAAAGATTAAAAGTTCTTTCTTTTATCTTATAGTCAATAGGGAGCTATTGGAGGTTTTTTTAGCAGAAGAGGACTGTAATATGGTCAGATGTGTGCCAGATATGTGAGTATTTTGGCAGATATTGAAGAACTGGATATAGAGAGACCAATTAGAAACCTATTCTAATAGTTCAGGTGAAAGGTGATGAGGGCCTGAATTAGGGTGGTCTCTGGCATTGCAGAGGAGAGAATGGATGTGAGAGGTGTTGCCAAGGTAGAATCAATAAGATTGGTCAATTGATTGAAAAATCTGAGTAAGGGAGAATGAAGAGTAAAAGATAACAGGTTTTAAATCTCAGGGGCTGGAATGATGGATGGAGGGCAGTGTTACAAGCAGAAATAGGGAAGATGGTGGGGGGGCAGGTTTTTTGGGAAAGATGATGATTTTCGTTTTGGATATATTGAGTTTCAGGTCACAATGGGATATGCAGGTATAAATATCTGTCAGGTATCTGGAGATATGTGACTGGAGTTCCAGGAAGGGATTAGGGCTAGTGTCCCTGCCTTCTCTCGGAAAGAACCATCCCTTATAACAAAGAATAATAAAGAAGAAAAAAACAGTTCACCAAACTTAATTAGTGGATTGAAAAGGTATTTGACATTATAAACAGTATGGGTGTTTCATACCCACAGATCCTCACCTCTGCAAAGAAGCACGGGGTGGGAACCTCATATCTTTTCTTTGGTGACAAGCCTGATTATAATAATTTCACAATATACAGTTTTTGATTGTTTTGTTGTTTTTCTTTTATATCATAGCCATTTGTATACAATTTTCCTGATTCTGCTTATTTTACTCTGCATCATGTCTTCTCACAATTCTCCGTATTCATCATTTTTTAGAGCACAGTAATGTTCCATCACATTCATGTACCACAATTTGATTAGTCATTCCCCAGCTGAAGGATATATGCTTGTTTCCAATTCTTTACTACTCCAAAAATAGTGCTATAAATATTTTAGCATATGTGGGGGCCTTTCTTACCATTGACCTCCTTGGAATGTGAGTATAATCTGAACTGCCTGAATGGTGACCAGTTGGCCAGTTCCAGTGGGGCAACTCAGTTTCTTTTCTCTCCTCTCTTCTCCTCTTCTTTCCTCCTTTCCTTTCCCTTCCCCTCCCCTTCCCTTCTCTCTCCTTTTCTCCCCTCTCCTCTCCCTCTTTTAGGTATTCTGCCCAAAGGAAGGTAAATTTTGATGGCTGGCCCAAGCTACCTAGTTAACTTGTTTACTGGCTAGATTTCTTTCTCAAAGACCAAGCCTTAAATTCAATTCACTCTGGATCTCAGAGATTAAACAATAGGTCCCTGCCCAAGTACCACTGAATGGTTATTTTGGGGCCCTTCTGGCTCTGAGCGAATGTAAATAGTAACTCTTTCTCTTTTGGCCATCAATCCTAAAAGTCTTCCTCTCCCCATTTGATTTTTTTTTTTTATTAAAGGGGTCATCCCTGACTCACTTCTTAAAGAAAGCTATTCACTAAATTGGCATTGCCTTACTGAGAATCTGAAAAGACCTTAGTTTAAAAGCGCCAAGGTCTCTCACTGTTGGTCCTGATTGATATCTAGCCAGTGGGCCCAGGTGGCTATAGAGGAGAAAGTGAGGCTGGTGACTTTGCACAGCTCTCCCTCACTCAAGTTTGTCAATGGCAAGTCAAGTCATCATCTCCTGATATCATGATCCTCTTCCAGAGACAAGGACAAACCACACACAATAGTAAAACCTATAAGTCAAAGAATATGGATAGTTCATTAACTTACTTTGCCTAATTCCAAATTGCTTTCCAGAATGGCTGAACCAACAATGTATTAATATATTTATTATACCCCTTCAGACATTCATTGACTATTTCAATTTTTTTTATTCTTCCCAATTTATATGAGGTGAAATTTCAGTTATTTGATTTACATTTTTTTTATTCTTAGTGAACTGGAACATTTTTCATTTGGTTTTTGGTTTTTATTTAGAGAATACTTTGTTCTTATTTTTGATTACTTATTTATTGAGGAATGCCTTTTGGTGTTATATATTTTTGCTAGTTACTTCTATGTATTTTAATTTTATTTAAGGTTTCCCTTTCTATTACTATGAATTTGACAGACATCAACAAACACGAATACTTCCCTATACAAAGAATAAGAGAAAAACAAGAATGATATTATAAAACAGAATTTCTACTACTTTTTCTTAATACTTCAAACTTAACATGGTAGTTTCAATACTTCCTGGCTTTCTATATTTCCTGAGTTTCTTTCTGTTGTCATTTATTTATTTATTTTTTGGTTTTATTAATATTCTTTTTTTCCTTTCTTCTATTTTTTAGTATTACTATCACTGACCCCTGTTCCCAACTCTCTTCCTCATCAAAAAAGAAAAAAAACACCCAACTTCCCTTGTAACAGATTAGTGTTGTTATGCAAAAGAAATTCTCACATTGATTGTGTCTGAAAATATTTGTGTTATTCTGCACACATGCTTTGTCCCTCTGCCAAGTAGTGGGAAAGATGATTTTATATATCACTCTTCTGGAGTTGATTGGTCATTTTGTTGAGCATAGTTACACAATTGCTTTCCTTTATATTGTTGAATCATTGTATAAATTTTTCTCCTGATTCTGCTCATTTTACTCTGTATCTGTTCATACATGTCCTCATAGGTTTCTCTCAGTCCATTCTTTTCATAATTTCTTATGGTATAATAATATTCTTGTATATATTTCTGCAAATTTTTTTCTCACCCCACTTGATTTATTTCAGCCAGCTAGATCTCCTTGGCACTATATAGTCACTTTGCTTACTTCTGCCTATGAGAACTTACTTGCTCTTCCTCTCTTAGAAATTCGTCTCTACTTCTTTGTTGATCTAAATCCTGCATTTCTCTCCAAGTCTTATTCAAGTCCAACCAACTCTAACTTTTCCTAGGGCTCTGTGATTGTACTTTCTTCTGAACTCCTCTACTACTTTTCTTTACTACTCTAACCTTTGCATATGTTACTTTGCATTGATATTTATTGTTTTATCTGTGACAACAGAGGGCTGACATCATGGACACTGGCTGCTCCCATTCAGTAAGAAGGACCAGGGTATGTGCCATCAAAGTTTACTCCAGCTGTTATGGACACTGTCCAAAATCAAGGAATTCTGGGTTATTCAGTTTTACCTCTTTGCTCTGTCCACAGGGAGCTTACAGGTAGCTTTCTCCCTTCCCCCTTGATTTTTCCACTCTTGGCAAAACCCTGTGGAAGGTCAATGAACAAATAGTTGGGGTGACTTAGGTGCTCAGAGCACTTCAACTAATCTATGCCTCTCCCTTTAGCGCAGTATGGTTTTGGCATTAAGAAAATTAGATCTGGTGCTGATCCCTTGTTCAAGTTTCTATCTCTGCTCTGCTATTAGCTGGGTTCTGAATGCTTTCTCTCTTGCCCTTGGGCTTGGATCATGTCCAAAGATCCATGCATGGTTCTTCTATTAAAGCCGTAGCATAGGAAAATAACTATGGCAGACTGGTGATGCTTATCACCATTTTGTCTCCCTCCAATCTCCTTGAAAAAACTAGTACAAACTTACCAGTTATGCTCTATCACACGGGGGTGGATGGGGGAACCATAGCAACCTCCCACCTCCACTAAATATGTAGATATCTGTCCTCCTCAGCTGTATGCAGGAATTTTGTATAACTATGGCCCAAGAATTTAAGTTTAGAATTCAGTTATTTTGAATTTAATAGACTGAATTTAATAATAGAAATATTTAATAGAAAATAGTAGAAATAATGCCATAAATATTAGGTTCCCAACATAGCCTTCAGAAATCTATTTGACTAAATGTAGCTGAAATATTATACAATGAAAAATGGTGAAAATATTGTTGAAATACTAGTATGGCAAATATGAACTCTGACCTTACTCTTCCAATCCACACTCTAACTTACAGATAAGGTCCCAGAATAAGGCCATTGCTCCCTTCTGAGTTTTAGGGATATCCCTAAAGGGATGGAGATTTCTTTAATAGTACAATCAAAAACCCCAATCTGATACGTTCTGCAGTCCCAATATAATTGTTAGTTAGCATTTTCCCTAATGTCATCTGCCAGGCCTAGAGGCCTGTGGACTACCCGAGTCTTCTTATCTCACCTCCCGAGGTCTTCGGTTGGCCAAACCGGATGCTCGTATGAAAGAAAGGACGTTCCAGAGTCGAACAAGGGTTGAGCTTTATTTCAGGGTCTAGTTACAAGTGCAGGGGAATTCTTCCTTAGGAGGGAGCGAAGAATCTCCCAAGGAGGCAAAGATCTTACAATAAGAGATTGGAAGTAGAAGTGTAAGTGGGGAGAGAGGGGGAGGGGAGAGAGGAGAGAGGAAAAGCGAAGCCTTGTTGTCCTCACCGCTCCGTGCCCCTCCGCCCAAGAGAACTTTCAGGCTTTCCTGATCCTACTTAAACCCTCCAGCAGCATAGTTTGCATCTGAATACCGTGCTGTTAGATAACAATAGTGTGCCCAGATCCGGGACAATCTCGAGGGCGGGGAGAGCTCTCTCCCATCACGTTTCTCACGGGAAGAGGCGGAAATACACGAGATAGCTCGGTTCACCTCGATTCCCAGTCGTTTCCTGGGGGGTCTCGTGAGAACTCTAAGATTTAGAAGTTCCCACCTTTACCCGCCCGAGACTGTCCACCTGGAATTGAGCTTCCATCCCCAACAGTCATCTAACTATTGATAACTGCCCCAATATAATTTTGGTCAGTTGCTTTCTTCTCATTATACATTAATCAATTAACATCAATTGACTTTAACAAATGAATATTTACTGAGAAAGGATAGCAAGGATAAAATTACAAAAACATTGCCTTGAACTTGGGTACATTTTCTCATTTATACACCATCCAGTCACTAGGAGTATGGGCTCAAATTTATTGGTTAGTTCTCTGTTACACTAGTAATTTAGAGAGTGGCTTGGTGGCATAAAGAATGCTAGGTTTGAAGTTAGGAAGATTTGAGTCAAAATCCAGCCTTAGATACTTATTAGCTACTTGACCTTGGGCAAGTCACTTGATCTGTTTGCTTCAGTTTCCTCATCTGTAAAATGGGGATAGTAATAGTATCTGTCATGTAGAGTTGTTGTGAGGATCAAAAGAGATGATATTCATAAATCTGGCACAATGCCTGACACACAGAAAGTATTATATAAATATTAGCTAATAGTAATAGTAATAAAATAAAACATATTCAGTACATTGTAGTTACATAAAACATATTCAGTAACATTGGAGGATGAACTGGAGTGGGGAAAGTCCTAAGGTAGGGTAGCCAATGAGCAGACCATTGAGTAGACCAGGGCTGACGTAAAAAGGGCCTATACTAAGGTAGAGTCAGTGTCAGAGGAGAGAAAGGGGCATATAAAAGAGAAATTACAAAGGTAGAAACAATTAGACTTGACAACTGATTGGACATGGGGAATGATAGTGAGGAATCAAGAAGGATGACCCCCAGGTTGCAAGTCTGGGTGACTGGGAGGATGGTGGTACCTTTGGAAGCAAAAGAGAAATTAGGATGTGGGGAAGGTTTTGGGGAAAGATAAACAGTTCATTTTTGGACAGGTTGAGTTTAAGATGTTTATTGGACATCTACTTCTAGATGTCTAACAGGCAGTTAGGGATGAAGTTCAGGAGAGAGGTTAGGCCTGTGTGAATATATCTGAAAATTACCAGTATAGAGATAATAATGGAAACCATGGAAGCTGAAGAGATCACCAAGCAAAATTATCCAGAGGAAAAATAGAAGACTGAGGATAGAACCCCATGAGATATCCAGGGTTAGTGAGTGTGACCTGATAATCTAGTAAAGGAGACTAACAAGTAGAGGTCAGAATAGACAGCAGTGTTGCTGAAATCTGAAAAGTTAAGAGTAGCAAAAAGGAGAGGGTATTTGGCAGAGTCAAAGGATGCAGAGAGGTAAAAAAGGATGAGGATTAAGAAAAAAGCCATTACATTTGTCAATTAAGAGATCATTGTTTACTTTGGGGAGAGATGTTTCCATTGAATCAGGAAGTTGTAAGGCAGAGAGCAAAGGGTTAACAGAGTGAGAGGAAAGGAAAAAGAGGTATCTATTAAAGAAGGTTTTCTTAAGGAGTTTAGCCATGAAAGGGAAAACAGATATAGGCTGATAGCTTTTGGCAGTGGATGTCAAGTGCAGGTTCTTTGTAGATGAGGGAGACATGGGAATGTAGGCAGTAGGAGAGATTGAAGATTAGAGAGGGTGCAGTAATGATAGAGGAAGAAATCAGCTGGAGAAGATGGGATAGAATGGGATCCCTTGTACCTGTAAAGTCCAGGGCTAGTGGAATATTCACTGCACCACCAAGTTGCCCCCAAGAGTCATTTCATTTTGTGAATAATAGCAAGATCAAAGCAAGATCATCTTTGTGTATAATTACAGTGGAACTAAGAGTAAGTCATACAAAATGAGGAAGTTGAAGAACTAGGTTAGGGTCTTTGAGGGAGTATCAATATGTATGTTGAAATTCCCTAGCATGAAGGCAGTCACTGGAGAGGAGAGAGACTATAAGTCAAAAAGTGAACTCATTGAGGAAGGAAGGATAGTCTCCGAAGTGAATAGACAATAGCTACCAGAATCTTTATTAGGTAATAAATATGGATTGAATGAACTTCAGAGGAAGAGTGGTTACTGAGTGATGGTGATAGAGAGAGAGCCTGCAAGTGGCATTGGGGAGCAAGGAATATTCTAATTTCCCCACTATGAACAGTGAGTGGGGGTGGTAATGATGGAATGAGTGAAAGTGCAACAAGTAATGAAAAGGATAGCTAGGGATAAAGTGGCATTGGGAGGGAGCCATGTCTTAGTGACTGCAAGAAGGGAGTGAGAAAGGAAGAGATTTAAGATAAAAGTTAGTTTGTTTTTTATGGAGTAAGCACTGAAAAGAACAGGGTAGAAGGTAGAATAAGGTAGCTTTGGAATGACACCTACGTAGGTTTGGGCTCAGGGAAATAGGCATAAACGAACAATTAGATCAAGAATGGGGTTTGAACAATGGCAGCTAGGAGTTTAAAATTACTGAGATAGGAATGAGGTATATTTATCACTGAGGAATGAGTTCAGGTAGGTTATCACTGTCAGTAGAGTTTCAGCCCCTGGGGTGGAGTTGTCCCAGGGCATCAGGCAGTATGACACAATTTCCTTAAGAAAAGGTGAAAGGAGAGTATGTTTTGGAGGTTGGTTGGTTGGTTGGTTGCTGTCCTTTGTATTCGAAGAGGACCAAAATGATATCACCTTGATAGAGTGAAATTTCAGTGTGTCCAACTGTGGCTGATCAGACCAATACAAGCTTGGAATGCTCTACCACAGATTGGGCACAGATAGTCCATGTGAATATTTGGGGTGGATATTCCAAATTTGTGCATCCTACATTTCCTTTGTGATGTCCCAATTCTGCTTTGCTCAAAGAGCACAGCACCCTTTCTGATGTGGGCATGCTATGCTGAGCAGTCCTGTGCCAGTGTCTCCCATGTTACACAGTCAAATCCAAAGTTCTTGAGAGAGACCTTGAGAGTATCCTTGTATTGTTTCTTCTGGCCACCATATGATCACCTGCCCCATGCAAGTTTTCCATAAAATAGTCTTTTTGGCAAGTGTACATTTTGCATTCGAACAATGTGACCAGCCCATCAGAGCTGTGCTCTCTGAAGCGTAGTTTGAATACTTGGCAGTTCAGCTCTAGCAAGGACTTCAGTGTCTGGTACCTTATCCTGTTAGGTTATCCTCAGAATCTTTCTGAGGCAGTTCAAATGGAAGCAATTCAGTTTCTTGTCATGGAGCTGGTAGACTGTCCATGTTCCACAAGCATATAGCAATGAGGTCAGCACAATGGCTCTGTAGATCTTCAGTTTGGTAGTCAGTCTAATACCTCTTTTCTCCCAAACCTTTCTTCGGAGGCTCTCAAACACTGAGCTACCTCTGGCAATGTGTGCATCAATCTCATTGTCAATGTGAACATCCCTGGAAAGTACACTACCAAGGAAAATGAACTTATCCACAGCATTCAAAACTTCTCCATTTGTTGTAACTGATGGTTCCACCTATGGATAGTGTGGTGGTGGCTGATGGAGCACCTATGTTTTCTTGGTGTTCATTATTAGGCCAAAATTAGCTCAGGCAGCAGAGAATTTTTATTTTTTATTTTTTTTATTTAACTTTTAACATTTATTTTCTTTTCTTTTTTTTTTTTTTTTAATTTAGCTTTTAACATTCATTTTCACAAAATTTTGGGTTACAAATTTTTCCCCTTTTCTCCCCTCCCCCCCCAAATGCCAAGCATTCTAATTGCCCCTATGACCAATCTGCTCTCTCTTCTATCATCCCTCTCTGCCCTTGTCTCTGTCTTCTCTTTTGTCCTGTAGGGCCAGATAGCTTTCTATACCCCTTTACCTGTATTTCTTATTTCCTAGTGGTAAGAACATTACAGTTGATCCTAACACTTTGAGTTCCAACTTCTTTAGCTCCCTCCCTCTCCACCCCTTCCCTTTGGAAGGCAAGCAATTCAATATAGGCCAAATCTGTGTAGTTTTGCAAATGACTTCCATAATAGTTGTGTTGTATAGGACTAACTATATTTCCCTCCATCCTATCCTGTCCCCCATTACTTCTATTCTCTTTTGATCCTATCCCTCCCCATGAGTGTTGACCTCAAATTGCACTCTCCTCCCCATGCCCTCCCTTCTATCATCCCCCCCCACTCTGCTTATCCCCTTATCCTCCACTTTCCTGTATTGTAAGATAGGTTTTCATACCAAAATGAGTAGGCATTTTATTCTTTCCTTTAGTGGAATGTGATGAGAGTAGACTTCATGTTTTTCTCTCACCTCCCCTCTTTATCCCTCCACTAATGAGTCTTTTGCTTGCCTCTTTTATGAGAGATAATTTGCCCTATTCAATTCTCCCGTTCTCCTCCCAATATCTTTCTCTCTCACTGCTTGATTTCATTTTTTTTTTAAGATATGATCCCATCCTCTTCAATTCACTCTGTGCACTCTGTCTCTATGTGTGTGTGCGTGTGTGCATGTGTGTGTGTGTGTAATCCCACCCAGTACCCAGATACTGAAATGTTTCAAGAGTTACAAATATTGTCTTTCCATGTAGGAATGTAAACAGTTCAACTTTATTAAGTCCCTTATGACTTCTCTTTGCTGTTCACCTTTTCATGGTTCTCTTCATTCTTGTGTTTGGAAGTCAAATTTTCTTTTCAGCTCTGGTCTTTTCATCAAGAATGCTTGAAAATCCTCTATTTCATTGAAAGACCAATTTTTCCCCTGAAGTATTATACTCAGTTTTGCTGGGTAGGTGATTCTTGGTTTTAGTCCTAGTTCCTTTGACTTCTGGAATATCCTATTCCATGCCCTTCGATCCCTTAATGTAAAAGCTGCTAGATCTTGTGTTATCCTGATTGTATTTCCACAATACTTGAATTGTTTCTTTCTAGCTGCTTGCAATATTTTCTCTTTCACCTGGGAGTTCTGGAATTTGGCCACAATGTTCCTAGGAGTTTCTCTTTTTGGATCTCTTTCAGGCGGTGTTCTGTGGATTCCTTGAATATTTATTTTGCCCTCTGGTTCTAGAATCTCAGGGCAGTTTTCCTTGATAATTTCATGAAAGATGATGTCTAGGCTCTCTTTCTGATCATGGCTTTCAGGTAGGCCCATAATTTTTAAATTGTCTCTCCTGGCTCTATTTTCCAGGTCAGTTGTTTTTCCAATGAGATATTTCACATTATCTTCCATTTTTTCATTCTTTTGGTTTTGTTTTGTGATTTCTTGGTTTCTCATAAAGTCATTAGCCTCCATCTGTTCCATTCTAATTTTGAAAGAACTATTTTCTTCAGTGAGCTTTTGAATCTCCTTTTCCATTTGGCTAATTCTGCTTTTGAAAGCATTCTTCTCCTCATTGGCTTTTTGAACCTCTTTTGCCAATTGAGTTAGGCTAGTTTTCAAGGTGTTATTTTCTTCAACATTTTTTTGGGTCTCCTTTAGCAGGGAGCTGATTTGCTGTTCATGCTTTGACTTCATGTCTCTCATTTCTCTTCCCAGCTTTTCCTCCACCTCTCTAACTTGATTTTCAAAATTCTTTTTGAGCTCTTCCATGGCCTGTGCCCATTGAGTGGGCTGGGACACAGAAGCCTTGATTTCTGTGTCTTTGCCTGATGGTAAGCATTGTTCTTCCTCATCAGCAAGGAAGGGAGGAAATGCCTGTTCACCAAGAAAGTAACCTTCTATAGTCTTATTTCTTTTCCCTTTTCTGGGCATTTTCCCAGCCAGTGACTTGACCTCTGAATATTTTCCTCACACCCACCTCACCTCCTGATCCTCCCAGCCAGTGTTTGGGGTCTGAGATTCAAATGCTGCTTCCAGCCTCAGGGCTTTGGGCGGGGGCAGGGCTGCTATTCAATGTGAGATTAAATTCAGATGCTCAAGTGAGGGCAGGGCTGCCTCTCAGGCTCAGTTCCCTCAGGGAGTTTATGCACAGACCTTCAACAATGGATCCAAGCTCCTGCCTGCTTGGGGAGCCCTGGTCTGCCGCTGCCCCTCAGCTTCTGTCTCCCGAGGGGGCCCGAGGCATGGGGGCACCCCACTCCCCCCTCGACCCTCCAAAGGGACTCTCTCACAGACCCCCGTCACCTGTGGGTGGAGGTACTTGTGCGGCCGCTGGAGATCCCGTCCCTGAAGCCCGCTCGGATCTGTTCCTCTCGGTGCCACGGCCACGGCAGGGCTGTACTCAGCTCCCAGTCCCGGCGCCCAGTCCGCAGCACGAA
This sequence comes from Notamacropus eugenii, assembly GCF_028372415.1. Lineage (NCBI taxonomy): Eukaryota > Metazoa > Chordata > Mammalia > Diprotodontia > Macropodidae > Notamacropus > Notamacropus eugenii. The sequence continues at coordinate 190,867,600 of NC_092873.1, read as the reverse complement.
GGACCTTTTACGAGAGGTTTGCAGGTCTCTCCGGAATACAAATCTCCCTCGCTCCAATGTTCTGTGGCCTCTGGGTGCAGAATTCGCCGTGAGTTACTTCTTTGTAGTTGTTCTATGGGTTGTGGGTTCGGAGCTATGTGTATGTGCGTCTTTCTACTCCTCCATCTTGGCTCCCTTAACATTTATTTTCACAAAATTTTGGGTTACAAATTTTCTCCCCTTTTCTCCCCTCCCCCCCCAAACCCAAGCATTCTAATTGCCCCTGTGACCAATCTGCTTTCTCTTCTATCCTCCCTCTCTGCCCTTGTCTCCGTCTTCTCTTTTGTCCTGTAGGGCCAGATAGCTTTCTTTACCCCTTAACCTGTATTTCTTATTTCCTAGTGGTAAGAACATTACAGTTGATCCTAACACTTTGAGTTCCAACTTCTTTAGCTCCCTCCCTCTCCACCCCTTCCCTTTGGAAGACAAGTAATTCAATATAGGCCAAATCTGTGTAGTTTTGCAAATGATTTCCATACTAGTTGTGTTGTATAGGACTAACTATATTTCCCTCCATCCTATCCTGTCCCCCATTACTTCTATTCTCTTATGATCCTTTCCCTCCCCATGAGTGTCGACCTTGGATTGCATTCTCCTCCCCATGCCCTCCCCTCTATCCTCCCCCCCACCCTGCTTGTGCCCTTGTCCCCCACTCTCCTGTATTGTGAGATAGGTTTTCCTATCAAAATGAGTGTGCATTTTATTCTTTCCTTTAGTGGAATGTGATGAGAGTAGACCTCATGTTTTTCTCTCGCCTCCCCTCTTTATCCCTCCACTAATAAGTCTTTTGCTTGCCTCTTTTATGAGAGATAATTTGCCCCATTCAATTTCTCCCTTTCTCCTCCCAATATCTCTCTCACTGCTTGATTTCATTTTTTTTTTAAGATATGATCCCATCCTCTTCAATTCACTCTGTGCACTGTCTCTATGTATGTGTGCGTGTGTGCATGTGTGTGTGTGTGTACTCCCACCCAGTACCCAGATACTGAAATGTTTCAAGAGTTACAAATATTGTCTTTCCATGTAGGAATGCAAACAGTTCAACTTTAGTAAGTCCCTTATGACTTCTCTTTGCTGTTCACCTTTTCATGCTTCTCTTCATTCTTGTGTTTGAAAGTCAAATTTTCTTTTCAGCTCTGGTCTTTTCATCAAGAAAATTTGAAAATCCTCTATTTCATTGAAAGACCATTTTTTCTCCTGAAGTATTATACTCAGTTTTGCTGGGTAGGTGATTCTTGGTTTTAGTCCTAGTTCCTTTGACTTCTGGAATATCCTATTCCATTCCCTTAGATCCCTTAATGTAGAGGGTGCTAGATCTTGTGTTATCCTGATTGTATTTCCACAATACTTGAATTGTTTCTTTCTAGCTGCTTGAAATATTTTCTCTTTCACCTGGGAATTCTGGAATTTGGCCACAATGTTCCTAGGAGTTTCTCTTTTTGGATCTCTTTCATGCGGTGTTCTGTGGATTCCTTGAATATTTATTTTGCCCTCTGGTTCTAGAATCTCAGGGCAGTTTTCCTTGATAATTTCATGGAAGATGATGTCTAGGCTCTTCTTTTGATCATGGTTTTCAGGTAGTCCCAGAATTTTTACATTGTCTCTCCTGAATCTATTTTCCAGGTCAGTTGTTTTTCCAATAAGTTATTTCACATTATCTTCCATTTTTCCAATCTTCTCGCTATGTTCTGTGATATCTGTCTTTCTCACAAAGTCCTTAGCGTCCATCTGTGCCATTCTAGTTTTGAAAGAACTATTTTCTTCAGTGAGCTTTTGAATCTCCTTTTCCATTTGGCTAATTCTGCTTTTGAAAGCATTCTTCTCCTCATTGGCTTTTTGAACCTCTTTTGCCAATTGAGTTAGGCTAGTTTTCAAGGTGTTAATTTCTTCAACATTTTTTTGGTTCTCCTTTAGCAGGGAGCTGATCTGCTTCTCATGCTTCTCTTTCATCCCTCTCATTTCTCTTCCCAGTTTTTCCTCCACCTCTCTAACTTGATTTTCAAAATTCTTTTTGAGCTCTTCCATGGCCTGAGCCCATTGGGTGGTCTGGGACACAGAATCCTTGATTTCTGTGTCTTTGCCTGATGGTAAGCATTGTTCTTCCTCATCAGAAAGGAAGGGAGGAAATGTCTGTTCTCCAAGAAAGTAGCCTTCAATAGTTTTATTTCTTTTCCCTTTTCTGGGCATTCTCCCCAGCCAGTGACTTGACCTCTGAATGTTCTCCTCACACCCACCTCGCCTCCTGGTCCTCCCAGCCAGCGTTTGGGGACTGAGATTCAAATGCTGCTTCCCGCCTTAGGGCTTTTGGCGGGGGCAGGGCTGCTATTCAGTGTGAGAATTAAGTTCAGGTGGTCAGGTTCCCTCAGGGGGTTTATGTACAGACCTTCCACAATGGATCCAGGCTCCCACCCGCTTGGGGAGCCCCTGTCTGCAGCCGCCTCTCAGCTTCTATCTCCCGGGGGGGCCCGAGCCATGGGGGCACCCCACTCCCCTCTTGACCCGCCAAAGAGACTCTCTCACTGACCCCCATCACCTGTGGGTGGAGGGGCTTGTGCTGCCGCTGGAGATCCCGTCCCTGAAGCCTGCTCGGATCTGTACCTCTCAGAGCGGCAGCCGCCGCAGGTCTGGGCTGGGCTCCGCGTCTGCAGCGCGATGGACCCTTTGCGAGAGGTTTGCAGGTCCCTCTGTGGGTGGAGGGACCCACGTGGCCGCTGGAGATCCTGTCCCCATAGCCCGCTCAGATCTTTTCCTCACGGTGTCGCGGCCGCTGCAGGGCTGCCCTCTGCTCCCAGTCCCGGCGCCCAGTCCGCAGCGCGAAGGACCCCCCGCGAGATGTTTGCAGGTCTCTCCAGAACAGAAATCTCCCTCGCTCCAATATTCCGTGGCCTCTGGGTGCAGAATTCACCGTGAGTTGGTCCCCTCTAGCCGTTCTGTGGGTTGTGGGTTTGGAACTATGTGTATGTGCGTCTTTCTACTCCGCCATCTTGGCTCCGCCCCAGGCATCAGAGAATTGATCCATACTTTGTTGCATCTCAGGTTCAGAAGCTGCATTGAGTACACAATCATCTGCAAACAGAAAATCATGCACCAACACTCCCTCCACTTTGGTCTTGGCTTGTAACCTTTCCAAACTGAAGAACTTGCCATCATTATGGTAGTTGACCTTGATGCCATGTTTATCTTCATTGAAAGCATTTGTCAACAAGGCTGAAAACATCATGCTAAAAAGCATGGGAGCAAGCACACAGCCCTATTTCACTCCATTGGTGATTGGAAAGGCACGAGAGCATTGTCCATTATCCAGAACCCAGGCAAGCATGCCATCATGAAATTGAGGTACAATATTCATGAACTTCTCTGGGCAACCAAAGTTTGACATAATTTTCCATAAGCCCTCATGACTAAAAGTGTCAAAGGCCTTGGTCAGATCTACGAACATTGTGTACAGGCCTCTGTTCTGCTCCTGGCATTTCTCCTAGAGTTGTCGGGCAACAAACATTATATTGACTGTTCCTTGGACCTTCCTGAAACTACACTGGCTCTCAGGTATATGACCATCTTCCAGGTGAAGGATCAGCCTATTAAGAAGGACTCTAGCAGGAACTATTCCAGCAATGACTAAGAGAGAGATACCCCTGTGATTGTCACAGGGCAATCTATTCCCTTTACTCTTATAGAGATGGACAGTGGAGGCATCCTTTTTCTCCTGGGGGATAACCTCCTCTTGCCATATAACCTGGAAAATTTCAGTCAGCTTTTGTATGAGCAATGGTCCCCCTACCTTGTAAATCTCAGCTGGAACAGAATCAGCACCAGGTGTTTTGCCACATGAAAGAAGCTTAATGGCCCTCAAAACCTCTTCTTCAGTTGGAAGTTCAGCTAAGGAGGGATTGACTTCAACCTGAGGTAAATGGTCAATGGCCTCAGCATTGATTGATAATGGTCTGTTGAGAACACTATGGAAATGTTCAGCCCATCTCTCTTGGATCATATCCTTATCACTAATTAATGTGGGTCGATCAGCACTGAATAGTTGTGATGCACCATAGGTTTTTGGTCCACAAATAGCTTTCAGGGAATCATAAAAGTGCTTTGGAGTGTTACTATCAGCATAAAGCTGAATTTCATCTGCCTTCTTACTGAGCCAGGAATCTGCATCTCTCTAAACTTTGCTTGTACTTTGGTTTTGATGGAATTAAATGCTGCCTTCTTAGAGGTGGATGAACTATCTTGCTGGTAAATCCTGTGGAGTCCTCGTTTTTCATTTAGCAGCTTCTGAATTTCCCCACCATTTTCATCAAACCAGCCTTGGTGTTTGCGAGTGTTCTGATCTAGATGAGCAAATGTAGTGCTGTACACCAAATACCTGAAAGCTGACCACTCGTTTTCTGCTCCACTGTTGCCAACTGTGTGTTGGCTCAACTTTCCCTCCAAATCAGCAACAAACTTTTAATGCTCAGAGTAGCTCTAGTTTGTTGACATTAATTCTTCTGGTAGTCATTTTACCTTGGGGGTGGCACTTTTGATGAATGTGAATATTTAGCTTGGAAAGGATAAGTCTATGATCAGTCCAGCACTCTGCACCACACATTGCCTTTGTCACTCTCACATCTTGTCTGTCTCTTCTCCTTATAATCACATAGTCTATTAGATGCCAATGTTTGCTGCAAGGGTGCATCCATGAAGTTTTATTGCATTTAAGTAAATGGAAGACAATGTTGATGATGAGAAGGTCATGTGATGCACAAGTCTTCAGCAGTAAATCACCACTGCTGTTGTTGTTTCCAACTCCATTCCTCCCTAGGACTGCCTTCCAAGTATGGTAGTCTGAGCCTGCTCTAACATTAAAAGTCGCCCAGAATTATAAGCTTGTCCTCTTTTGGCATATTGACAATAAGGGTCTCTAGGTCTTCATAAAATTTTTTTTGACTTCATCAGGGTTTGTCATGATGGGAGCATAGACACTGATGATGGTGGCATGGCATTTTCCTGTGAGTGGCAATAGCATCGTCATGATCCTGTCATTCACTCTTTTTGGCAGGCATATCAGCTTGCTGATTAGATTAGTTTTGATTGCAAAACCCACACCAGCTTCACGATACTCTCCTTCACTGTGTCCACTCCAGAAAAAGGTGTATCCAGCTCCAACTTCAGTAAGCTGGCCTTCATTTGCCAACCTTGTTTCACTCAGGGCTATTATTTGGATGCGATACTTGTTTAGTTCTCTTGCAACAAGAGTAGTTCTTCTTTCAAGTCTACTGGATTTTGTGTTTTCTATTAGTGTGCCCATGTTCCATGTGCTGATGATGAGTGGAATCATCTTTGCAGATGTTTTTGTACATTTTGTACATTTTTTGTGTTTTGACTGCATAGTGGGATTCCTCACCTGCTGTGGTAATCAGGCTAGGGTTGGGTAATCAGGCTAGGGTTGGGTAAGCAGACAATGTTTAGGGCACCTTTTCTAGCCCCCTTCCTCACACCAAGAGGTGAGCAGTGTGATCCTTAAAAGGCTGCTCAGACTCCCAGGGGGCAGCTAAGTCTCACTGCTGCTTCTAGTGAGAAAGGATCCTATGGCCTGGGCCGCCTGTGTGTAGAGTTGTGACTACAGCTCCCAGTGTATCCGCATCTTCTGCTTCATCACTTGCCTGTTGCCACAGGACTTTGAGGCATAATAGTAAAATGGTATGGGTGATGTCTTTTGATTCATGCATAAATTGGATTTAAGTGAGGCAGAGTTACATGAAGTCATCAGCCTCACTCTCTCCTCTAGAGTCATCATAGTCGAGTGGTAGGACAGTGGTAGGGGTGTAGGGTCTATTCAGGGAGGACCAGAACCTTTGGTGTGATGGCTGCTGAGCCCCTTTTCAGGGCCCTTTTCACCTTTGGTGTCTACCTATTCCACCTAACTCTCATCTGTGACTCCAAGAAGCTGCAGCATGTGTAGCAGCCACACCCCACCCCAATTGTTTTGGCAGACCAGGTTGAGGGTAACCAAACGTTCTCAGACCTATTGGTGAGTTAGGGGGGTGTCTACCCCAAGCACGTGAAGACTTCCTGTGCTGGAATGGGTGGATGAGAACAATTTGTTCCAATGGCCATGAAAGTAGATGAAGCAGGCGATGTGGAGTGCTTAGAGCTTGGTTAGATACTGAAGACGCCAAGGTCATCCACTGCAGCATGAGCCATAGCCAGCCGTCTTGACTCTGTCCTTCCCCTGGACACAATTTCCTTAAGAAAGGGCAGAGGGAGAGTATGTTTTAGAGGTAACAATTAACTGGAGGGGAGCAACGCCCAAGTCCAATTATTGATCAGACAGAGTAGTATGCTGACAAGGATTCTGGGAAGGTCTTATTCTTGCAATTGGCTATGAATCTATCTAAAGGTATGTAGAAATGTATTGCCCCTCAGTCATTGCTGAGATGAGAAGCAAATTCAATACTGGGATGAGAAGGAAAAGAGGGCATACATATAGTATAGAAGAGGACAAGTCTATTTCAATGCTCATTAGGCAGATTTGATTACCTCTTCACTGTTTGTAGGAGACACTAGGAAAAGAGTGAGTGGCTTTCTGGCTTCTAGAGTTCATATCTAATATAGGGAACAAGCATAATGAATTGGAAATTCTCATTCTTTCCTACCATTTTCTTTTCATACTTGAGCTACATTTGCCCCTTAAAGCCCATTGATGTATGAGGTCAGAGGTCTAGAGTTAGAAGGGACCTCAGAGACCATCTAGCTCCATCTACTCATTTTATAGATAATGAAAGTGAGGCTCAGAGAGGTTATGTGATTTACCAAAGTTGTGGAGCTAATAATCATCAGAGGCAGGACACAAATTCAAGTCTTCTGACTCCAGAGCCAGTATTCTTTAACTGAAATTAAGTGTTTTTAATATTTCTTGCTACTCTACTCATTATATAGTTACATGAGATATTCTTATGGGATCTAAGCAAGATTCATCTCTGTTGCTGTTTCTTTTGTGAAGTTTCCCTTAATTTCCTGCAATTGTTAGGACAAATAAACCTTTCATTCACTTCTCTGTGTACATGCTGTGTTCTTTGAGTTGAATCTAAGATCCTTGAGGGGAGGGATTGTTTTGTTTTTGTTTTGTAAACTCCATAGGTATCATAGTGCCTTGCATCTAGAAGGCATTTGATATGTTTGTTGAGTTGATATATTCAGCTGTGACTTTTGTTTGAAAAAGATAGTCTTAAGATGCCCTTGTCAGCCTCTTCTTCAGTCCCTGCCCCCTGCAGCGTCCCAGGTCTGAGATGGCTGAACATTTCCGTCAGATCCACATTGTCATTTCTGGAGGGCTCTCTGTTCACAGCCGATTGTTGGGGGTGGTGCTGAACTCCATTCTGAGGGGCGTGGTGTTGGGCTTTGTCCAGGCTGATGCCCTCCAGCAGGGTCAGTTGGCTGCCATAGAATGTTGTTACTAATCTACCAGGTTTTCTGTCCTTTTAAGGGGGCTGGGGCTGGGCTCTCACATGGCTGGAGGGGCCATTTTCAAAGTCTGTTTCTTTTTTATCATGTAAAGTGTCTCTGCCTGTCATGTCTTCCTAATAAACTTCTTAATTTGAAAAAAAAAAAAAGGAAAAGATAGTCTTTGGCTTAGCCTCTGCAGGGCAAACAAAGAACTATAGTTAAAAAGTTGTAGGGAGGCAGATGACTAGATATAAAGACTTACTCTAGTGCCTCATCATGGTGTGGAGGTGATCTGGTCCTCCAAGGTGATTTGATATGCCAGTGAAGCTCAAGTTCCAGAAGATTCTACCATGGCATGTGGCCTTTTACAGATTAAACTTATTTTCTGAGGTCCAGCTTAATTAAGTATGGAAAGACTCTTCCTCCAGTAAGTTTGCCATTGGATGCTGAATTCTTTGGTTATTACAACTCATGAATAACCAATCAAAAATAGAAAATGGCCAGTATTCCATTGTGGACCTCTTCTGATTCTTTAGTTTCAGTGGCAGCTATGGGAAAAAGGGTCAAAGGGTGCTAAGAATTGTTCAATTTTTATATCATCTATAAACACTGACTGTCCTTGGTACTCTAAATATGAGAACCCTGTGCAATGACCAACAAGTTGTTAGATTGGAAGCAGTATAGTACCTGGAGGAAGCTTGGTACAATTGAGAAAGAGAAATAGCTCTAAAGTCACAGGAACTGCTTTCAAATCTGGCCTCTGATGTTTGCTATAATCATTTATTTTATGTATTTTACATTTTTGTAAACAAATTATGTAATTGTAACATTCAGAGAGCAATTTCTGGGTCTCAGTTTCGTCACTGTAAAATGAATGGTTAGACTAAATGGTCTTTGATAAATAGCCCTAGGTATATAATTCTATGAATGGAAGCAGAGTATATTGACATTTTTAACATAAGTGAAAAAATAAGCCAAAAGGAAATTGAAGCTCAATAGAAGCATGATTCAAAGGATTCCTTTGGAGAGGTTGGTTTTACCATTCAAAATAAGAAATATAATTCCATGGAATATTTACCTTTCTTCCTCATCTTGGATGCCAACCAGCTATGCTGGTTTCCATGAGCCAAACTTGGATATATAAGTACTTTTGTCTTCGTTTGTCTGGTTTTGTTTGTTTTGAAACATACTGATGTGGCAGTAACATTAGCTTACTACATAATTATCTATTTAGAGAACATTTGCTACTAAATTTGGGGAAATTTGTAAAGAAATAAAACCCCCCAAAATAATTGCAGCTTATGGACCAACATAAACTGCAGAGGATCTGGAAGTACAGAAATCCTAGGAAGAATTCCATAAGGCACTCCCAATTATATCAATATATACTTTAATTCTTATTTTGATGCAAACTTGAAAGCAAAATAGGGCTAAATGCTGAAAAATACGTTAAAAAATATAGAACTAGAATAAGAAACAAAATTCAAAACTTGTAGACTCCATAGAACCCTTTTTTCTATATGTCTCACATACATTACATGGAAACATTACAAATATGTAACCATGGTAATGTAGTCATGCAGAAAGTGTTCTTGTATTTTCCATGTCCAAAAACATTTTTTAAAATACAAAAATAAAGAAAGAAAAGAACATATTTGTACTCTGAGTCCTTGACTTTATCTAGAAGTGGACAGTGTGTTTCACTGTGAGTCTTTGGAATTGTGATTGGTCATTGATCAGTGTCATCAAGTCTGAGAGTTGAATGTCCTTACAATATTGTTGTAATTTTATAAATTGTTCTCTTGGTTCTGCTCCCTTTATTTTTCAGTAGTTCATAGAAGTCTCATATAAGGTCATACAGGATGAAATCATCCCCTTCAACATTTCTTTTTCTCAATCCAAATTTTTTTTAACATTCATTTAAAAATTTTGAGTTCCAAATTCTCTCCCTCCAGCCCCTGATCCCTACCCATTGAGAAGGCAAGCAATATGATACCCATTATATATGTGAAAGTCATGAAAAAGATATTTCCATATTAACCATGTTTCAAAAAAGCATGAGAAATAAAAGTGAAAAATATGCTTCAGTCTTTCTTACAGCAAAATAGCATTCCACTGTATTACAAATACTTTCTTCAAGAGGATATTGGAAGGTACTGGACATACTAAGCACTGAACAAGATCATAAAAATAAAATTGATCATAACAGACAGCAAATGATTCGTTAACAATGTAGATATTATAGTCAGACTACAGGCTTATTATAACAAAGGTAAAAATTAGTATGCAACCAGAAAGAAAGAATAAAGATGAGGAGATATGGAATATAATTGAGGCAACTCAAACCTGGCCTGTTTAAACATGTGAATAACACCAAAAAATGGGAAATGGATAAAAGAACAACCACTGAAATCAACTATCACCATTTCCTAAGAAAATTTAACCATGTGAATGATTTTGCCAAAAGAGACTAGAAACTAATTTGTCATAGACCATTGTTGCTGGTCACTGCCTGGGTGACTGCTATAGCTTATTTCACAATTCAAGGTACTGCTAATAAATGAATTTCGGTCTGTTGAAATAGCACTAAATTTCTGCCTGTAAGGCTAAATGATGAATCACACCCCTAGATACAGATGAATCCATTTATTGTTTACTGTATACTGAAACTGCCAGTGCAATCCCCATCTTGGGAGATTTACTCCTCCCCAGCAGAAGTATTTATATTAAGTACAGTATATTATAACACTTTGTTATGTGCTGAGTTAATAGTGTTTGAAGCATGTTATAACTTTTTGTAACCTCTTAGCTTGTCTATCCAAAAAGTTCAGTAGTTTTTTCCTTTCTGTAATTGTTGTGAGGTTTCACTGTACAAACTTTGCCTCCTTACCATATTATAAAACACATGAACTTCTTCAAGGCTGTTCTTAGCTATGAGAAACTTCATGAGGCAAACTTCCCACTCTGATATAATAGCTACCTCCCAAATATGCTTAATATGTGTCAAGGTCAAGCTACCCCAAAGACGGAGAAGTTCAGAAAAAAACAAAAACCAAACAACTGTCCATGAGTTGTCATCTATATTATGGCTAATCAGAGTTCCCCAAACTTTCAAGATATGAAGAAAATCAAGACTTCCTGATAGCCACATCGAAAGAGAATTTTTCTTCATATTAGGAAAAGCAATTCAGTCTCAAATCATGTTGTCTGCCTTCCATAGTCAAGGGATTTCATTGTCAGGGTAGAGACATGGATTTACCACAGATCCAGGAGGAATACTGGAAAGTCATGTTCTAGGACCTTTCTCAGTCATTTTGGGTTCCAGAAAGCTTTGAAGGTTTCAATAAACTATACTTAGATATATAGGTACATTCATTTTTTAATGGTGTGGCAATAATGCTTATCACATTACTATTTATTTTGAGCATTTGCTCTCAAACGATGGGGAATGGGCAGGACAGACTGATCACCTTTCTAATTCCTGAAATTAGACCTTTGAATACAGAATGGCCTTCAAATAGCAAACACTTGATCTCCTGGCCAAGTGAAGAGACACAGTGGCCAAAGGCAACACAGTTTAGGGTATAAACTCAGTTGTTAAATCTTACAGAGGAGGATGAAAGAAAAATATGAGCAGTATCTCATAAAACAGTGAAAAGTATTGCAGGTTCCAAAATTATCCAAACTGCAAGAAAAACCACTGAGGCAGAGCTTCAAGCCAATAACCATTTATTAAAAGGACTGGACCCCTTTAATGAACAGGACCTTAGACCTTCCTCACAATCTGAGATTCTCCTTTTCCCCAGGGCCTAACTTTTCTTGGGCTTGCTACCCAGACAGTCATAAGAGGCAATGTAAAATACAGAATCTCACTGGTTGACAAACTTTGCTTTTGGCCCCCCAGGAAGGCCAGAAATGATGTATCAGCATGGGTGGTCACAGGATGGGGAAGAGAAGGTTCATCTCCACTAAGTGGTCATAAGATAGGCCCTTCCTCATGTTGAGCAACAGAGGGTGGTCCAGAGATACAAAAATAAATTGGGGGACTTTCTACCATATCAAATCAAGATATCTTGCTCCTGCTGGATTTGGTCCTCATCAGTATTTTTATGTTTAGGCATGTGAACTTTTTTTTATTAAAGTCAAAGAAAAAGTTTATTAAAGATTTTTTATATTGGGCTGACGTTTTTTCTGAAACTTTATTATTTATTTTTAGTTTTCAACATTCATTTCCACAAGGTTTTGAGCTCCACATTTTTTCCCCATCTCTCCCCTCCCCCCACCCCAAGACACCATGCATTCTGATTACCCCTTCCCCCAATCTGCTCTCCCTTCTATCACATCCCTCCCATCACTTATCCCCATCTTTTCTCTTTTCTTGTAGGGTAAGATAGATTTCTATACCCCACTATCTATATTTCTTATTTCTTAGTTGCAATCAAAAACAATTCTCAACATTCATTCCTAAAATTTTGAGTTCCAACTTCTCTCTCATCCTCCCTCCCCACCCAGCCCCACTGAGAGGGCAAGCAATTTAATATAGGCCATACATGTGTAGTCAAGCAAAAGACTTCTATAATAGTCATGTTGTGTAAGACTAACTATATTTACCTCCATCCTATCCTGCGCCCTATTTATTCTATTCTCTCTTTTGACTTTGTTGCTCCCCAAAAGTGTTTACTTCTAACTGCTCCCTTCTCCCATTTGCCTTCCCTTCTATCATCCTCCCACCCCACTTTTCCCCTTCTCCCCTGCTTTCGAATAGTGTAAGATAGATTTTCATACCAGATTGAGTGAGCATGTTATTCCCTCCTTTAGCCAAATGTGATGAGAATAAGCTTCACTTTTCCCCTCTCATCCCCCTGCTTTTGCCTCCATTGAAAAAGCTTTTTCTTTCCTTTTTTATGAGATAATTTGCCCCATTCCATTTCTTCCTTTCTCTTCCCAATATATTCCCCTCTCACCCTTTAATTTTATTTTTTTAGATATCATCCCTTCCTATTCAACTTACCCTGTGCCCTCTGTATAAATATATATATAAAATCCCTTCAGGTACCCAAATACTGAGAAAAGTTTCAAGAGTTACAAATATTATCTTTCCATGTAGCAATGTAAACAGTCCAACTTTAGTAAGTTCCTTATGATTTTTTTTCCTGTTTACTTTTTCATGTTTGTCTTGACTCTTGTGTTTGAAAGTCAAATTTTCTATTCAGCTCTGGTGTTTTCATCAAGAATGCTTGAAAGTTCTCTATTTCATTGAATGACCATTTTTTCCCTTGAAGTGTTATATTCAGTTTTGTTGGGTAGGTGATTTTTGGTTTTAATCCTAGTTCCTTTGACTTCTGGAATATCTTATTCTAAGCCTTTTAATCCTGTAATGTAGAAGCTGCTAGGTCTTATGTTATCCTGATTGTATTTGCACAATGCTTGAATTGTTTCTTTCTGGAAGCTTATAATACTTTCTCCTTGATCTGGGACCTCTAGAATTTGGCTACAATATTCCTAGGAGTTTTACTTTTGGGATCTCTTTCAGGAGGTGATTGGTGGATTCTTTCAAAATATAGTTTATCCTCTGGGTCTACAATATCAGGGTAGTTTTCCTTGATAATTTCATGAAAGATGATGTCTAGGCTCTTTTTTGACTGTGACTTTCAGGCAGTCCTACAATTTTTAAATTGTCTCTCCTGAAACTATTTTTCCAGATCAGTTGTTTTTCCAATGAGATATTTCACATTACCTTCTATTTTTTCATTCTTTTGGTTTTGTTTTATAATTTCTTGGTTTCTCATAAAGTCATTAGCTTCCATCTGTTCCATTCTAATTTTTAAAGAACTATTTTCTTCAGTGAGCTTTTGAACTTCCTTTTCTATTTGGCTAATTCTGCTTTTTAAAGTATTCTTCTCCCCATTGGCTTTTTGGACCTTTTGCCATTTGGCTTAGTCTATTTTTCAAGGTGTTATTTTCTTCAGCATTTTTTGGGCTCTCCTTTAGCAAGTTGTTGACTTGTTTTCATGATTTTCTTTCATTGCTCTCATTTCTCTTCCCAATTTTTCTTCCACCTCTCTTACTTGATTTTCAAAATCCTTTTTGAGCTCTTCCATGCCCTGAGACCACTGCATATTTTTTGGGGAGGTTTTGGATGTAGAAGCCTTGACTTTTATGTCTTCCTCTGATGGTATCCTTTGTTATTCCTCATCTGAAAGGATGGAACAAAATATCTGTTCATCAAGAAAATAACTTTCTATATTGTTATTTGTTTCCCTTTTTTCAGCATTTTCACAGCCAGTTACTTGACTTTTGAGTCCTTTGTCAAGTGGAGGGTATACTCTGGGGAAATACAAGTTCTCAGTTCCTCTAATGTGGCACAATCAAGGGAGAGGAGTTTACTCTTCTCCTGGCCTGCACTTTGGTCTGGGAGCAATCACAAGCACTCTTTTGTCCAGGATCTGTGAGTAGGATTGCCTGTCCAGAGTCTCAACCAGCTCTATCAGTCAGTGCTCCTCCTCACCCCAGGGCTGCCACTCAGGGCCGAGATCCATATCTGTTGCTCAATTTCCCCAGGGTCTTTAGGCCGAGGGCTCCAAAAATGAACGCTGCAGCAGGTACTTGAGCAAGACCCTGCTCCCTTCTCACCCAGGTGAAAAAGCTTTCTCACTGACCTTTGAAGCTGTCTTTGGTGTTTGTGGGTAAGAAATCTGGGAACCCCAACTGCTGTCTATGATTCTGTGCCATGAAGCCTGTTCTGGTCCTGTCCATGCTGCGCCATGTGACCAAGACTGGGCTGCACTCCACTCTGAGCCCAGTATCATACACCTTTCCTGTAAGCCTTCTAGGCTGTCTTGGACTGGAAATCTCTTTCACTCTGTCATTTTGTGGCTTCTGCTGCTCTAGAATTTGTTTAGAGTCATTTTTACAGGTATTTTATGGGCTATGAGAGAAGAGCTACAGCAGGTCTGTCTTTCGACTCAGCCACCTTAGTTCTGCCCCTGGGTTGACTCTTAATGAGCCTAAATATTTGTAACGCTTGTATTAACAAGTGGACCAGATATAATCTCAGCTAGACAGAGTCTGAGCTGGATTGAATGTGATCTGTAAGTGAATTTTATAAAAGGTTAATAAACAGTGAACTTGTACCTTGTGGTTTAAAGTTTGGAACCTAATATAAAACAGAATTTACCTAATCTTACCTAATTATTCCTATATCTAAGATATTTAAAATATGTAATAACATATGTAATTCCTATATTCAGTTGACTAAATATATATTCATAGATAAATATAAAACTAATAATTGTTAACAATCTCTACCCCTGTGGAATCCCATTAATCTGATTAATACTAATTTGAGATAAGTTTGGAATAAAGTAACGGTCCAAATCAATCATTTCCCTCAGCATCAGAGTGGAGGAAACATACACATTATATATCTATAGATACACATATACACACTTATACGCATAGAGAAAGTTTGGGAAGAGATCCAAGAAAGGTATCATCATTAAAAAGGATGACAAACTGATGAAAAATCTATCAAGTTTCTGTAACAAACTATTTTCTTTTTCAATGACAGTGACACCATCACATTTGGACTCTAACATCACAGTCATGAATGAGCACTATGAGGAATTAGAAATGGTAAAGATAAAAGAACATCAACTTAACTAAATCAAGCATATAGAAAGGAAGTCTATGCTGGAGACAACATAATTTTGAGAATATTAAGAGAACAATCCTCAAGATATCTGAAAGAAGGAAGGTTATCAAAGACTCAAAAAAATTATGGTGTCATGTATTGATAATGCATTTTTGCTTATTGTTAATATAATTTTTCTTCTTAATGGGAAGATCTTTCCCATCCATTAATAGGCCCATGTGATCTGCTTAAATCACCTGGAGTTGAGATCACAAAGTATAATGCCTCTATTTGTTCCAGGATCCATGGCCATTCAGATTGTAAGGCCTAGGATCCTGGAAGAATGGAATGTAATGGCAAGCAAAGTAGGATATTTTGCTGTTTTTGTTTTAGTATAATCAAGTGTCTCTGCCTGAATCTTGCCTTTGATTGAATTAATCAAGAGTCTTTAACTAGAAACATTATGTATATTTGTGCAGTTAATTATTTTAATGTGATTAAAGAAGATCTTTTCCACCCATTAATGGGCCTGCCAGTTAAGGAGAGTTTGATCAGGGAAGATTTGTAGGAAGGCCCACACCTTTTGTTAATGAGGCATTGGTTCTTCAGGGTTGTGATGCCCTCTGGCTCTGAAAATGTATAAGTACTGTGAGGTGAGGTTTTATGTTGGGGCTTACTATTTGGGAGTGTTTATTTGGCCACATGATACTCTGGGCAGCTGCTAAGGAGCCCCCCCCTTTTGAAAATCCAGATGTAATAGCAATTTAAATGGAAAGCTCTTTGTCATTCATTAATAGGCCCATATGATCTGCTTAAATCACCTGGAAGCCTAAGTCACCTGTGGTGGGAGGAGCTTGCTGAATAGGCGGAACAGGAAGGGTGAAGCAGAACTGGAGAAAGTGAGTGAGTATGATTGGACTCAGAGGAGAGAGGATTCAGGCAGGCAGGTACAGGAGACTCAGGCTCTCCAGTCTTGCTTGTGAGAAGGCTGTGGTAGAGGTGGGGGAAAGTGGGGGGGAGGCAGTGGGTGGGTGAGGTGAGTGGGGAGGGAGTGGTAGTCTTGGAAATGGTTTTGCCCTTTGCAGTGATCACATTTATTAACTTCTTGGTCACCATAACAGATTTTGCTTTCTGGTTTGGGGATTTGGCTTTCTGGTGTCTAAATAAATGTTTTTCTTCTACCATCTATATGGAGAGTCTGTTATATATATGCTGGCATATTCATAGTCACCACCAGTGAATATTGCCTTGGAAATATAGCTTCTCTCTCTGGTAACTATGTATGTATGTAATGGTCAGACAGTTAGATCTGTCTGTTGATCTATGAGGTATATATTGCTTATGTCAGGCAGCTAGAAGCCCTTTCTGTTGATTTTGATTTCTCTGTATTTCCTCTGAAGTTCAGTGTGTGGAATTTTCTCCCTGAACTAAGTGAATGATACATGTGTTTGATTAAAGTGATTATTGATCTCTTTTAGTTCTAAAAGGAAAGTTACTTTCCTTTCAGAAATGCAGATTTAAGAACCTGTGATAGCAGCTCCTCCTATGTATGTTGGGGTGTTTGTTTTTACATGTCATTACTACTGAAAAAGGCAATGAAAAATATCCATAAGTCTAAATTCATATTCCTACTTCCCCATTTCCACAAAATCTCTGTGAAAGTAATAGACATACTTATTGAAGGTATGAGAATAGAACAAGAGGTCTCTAACAAATGATATTCAATGGCCACAGTTTTATATATTCACACAATTGAATGAAAGGTATTGAGACTAGAAGATCCTACTGTGCTCATTTTTCTTGTTTATAAGAAAAAAGGACAGTCTATGATCCTATGATGATCCTATTTTATGAAGTAGAGCAAAATACAAAATAAAGATTCTCCTAAAGATATTTCCCCTGCCTTTTTTCTCCTCATCAGGAACAGTGATCCTTCCAATTTGTCCCTTATTTCCACTCCCAACTTAAATTTACTCAGCTTTGGAACTCCATCCTGCAACTGCATTATCCTCAGTGTGATTATGTGAAAAATTTAGCTAGTCCATTGTACATAACTGGCTCCAGATTCTGCATGACATTTTATCCAGTCATCTACCAGAAAAAGAGGGCCTATTCAGTATAAGAATCTTGCCATTTATTCTGCTACTACGGACATATTGGAATGGATGGGGTGTTCTAGGATAACTAGGATAACTATCACCTTTGATGTGAAGGCTTGCCAGGCCATCCACTTGCCATTTCACCCGACTCTCACCTGTGGTTCCAAGAAGCTGTAGCATGCCCAGTGACCACATCTGATAAACTGTCTCAGTAAATAGGCTAAACCAGATAGAGGTTAACCAACAGGCCTCAAACCTGTCGTGGGGTAAGGGAATGTGAAGACTCCTCTCTCTTCCTCCTCTGGAATGGAACAATTTGTTCTGAAGCAGGTACTTTGGAGTGCTTAGAGCTTGGTCAGACATCGAAGATGCCAGGGTCATCCACTGTACTCCAGGCCATTGTTAGTGGTCCTGACTTTGATCTCATCATCTCACCTCAGACACTTGACACTCACTAGCTGTGTGACCTTGGGCAAGTCACTTAACCCCAACTGCCTCATCCTGGGTCATCTCCAGTCATCCTGATGAATATCAGGTCACTGGATTCAGATGGCTCTGGAGGAGAAGTGAGGCTGGTGACCTGCACAGCCCTCCCTCACTCAAAACAAAGTCAAGAGCAAGTCATGTCATTATTTCTCTGATGGCATGGTCTTCTTTGGTAAAGAAGGACGAACACACACAGGAACTTTGATAACTCTGGGAAGAGAGTGAGGCTGCTGACTGTGAGCAACTCTGCCTCACTTAAATCCAATTGATATGCAAGTCAAGATATCACCTGTGATGACATTGTCCTCTTTGAAAATGAAGGACAAAGAACAACAATGGGCACACCACTCTTCATTTCTTTCCAACTCCTGGTCTTGAAACAGGAATCAAGTCAAAGCTACCTTAGCTTCTGGAAAAGGTGTGACAGTCTACATCCCTGTGACCTTACTCCAATCCCTTTGGCCTGCAAATAAAAACTTCCTTCCTTTTCCCTCACTTTCCTATATGTACAGTATACCCCTATCAGAAGGTAAGCTTCTTGAAGGTGGGGCCTGTCTCTCTTATCTGTATCTTCAGCACTTGGCACAGGTCTGATACAGAGTAGGTATTTAATTGCTTTTTTAATTCATTCATCCATTCATTCGTTCATTCATCCAGCAAATTATCTCCCAAGCATACATTAAAATTACACAAGATACTTAAAAGATGTAGCTAGAAATAAATTTACTCAATATAATAACATTCAATAACAGCAAATATGGCAGAAAAACAAGCAGATACATGCTTGCCAAAGGTGTTTGCCATAGGCATGGTAGTTGTGTAGCACAATAGAATACAAGTGTAAGAGGAATTCCCTATATATAGACAGAAAGGTATTCCAGATGCTCTTTTTTGAGGATATTATTGTCTATTGGTTAGTTCATCAGCTTCTATGTGTATAATTATTCAACTCAGCAAGCATTTATTATATACCTATTACTACCAAAGTGCCAAGTACTGTGCTAAGTATAGGGATACAAAAAAAGGCAAAAAACCCCCCAACAAAATAAAAAACAAATATAGGTCCGGCTCTTAAGGAGCTCAGTCTAATGGTGGTGGTAGTGGGGACAACATGAAAATGACTGAGGACAAATGAGATGTATATGGGAGCAATTGGAGATAATCAGTAGAGGGAAGGCTTCTTGAAGAAGGCTGGATTTTAGTTGAGACCTGGAAGCTACGTAAGCCAGGAGAATTCTAGTCATGGAGAACAGTGAAAATGCAGGCTGGATATGGAGTTGTTTTTTTGTTTTCTTTTGTGACACATAGCAACCAGGTTAGTTTCTTTGTATCAAAGAGCATGTGACCAAACTGGCCTTCTCTCTGTTCTTCACATTCACCTTCTGTCTCTGTGTTATCTCCCATGCCTGAAATGTATTATCTCCTTACCACTCTTCACAGAATTCCTCTCCTCCTTCAAGACGAAGCTTAAGCATCATCTTCTAAAGGAAGCCCTTCATGATTCTCCATCCCCACACCAGCCCACCAACGTTTAGTACTCTTCCTAAGAAACTATTTTGTGCATATTTGTATATATTTTACTTACATATAGAGAAGTACTTAATTTCTGTCCCATTAGAATGCAAGATCTTTGAGAGTGGGGATTTTCATTTTTTTGGTATTTGTAGCCCCATCATTTAGCAAAGAATCTGGCACACAGGAAGCACTTTATAAATGCTTGCTGATGGATAGATTGTGGACTGATTCAAGCCCTGGAAGATTGAAGGGCCTCCTATAGGATGTGCAATCCCTCAAAACTATCCATGGTCAGGTAGGTAGCTCAATGTGTAGAACGCAGGCCTGAAGTCAGGAAAACCTGAGTTCAAATCCAGTCTCAGACACTAGCTATGTGGCTCTGGGCAAGTCACTTAACTGTTTGCCTCAGTTTCTTCATCTGTAAAATGAACTGGCAAACCACTCCAGTATCTCTGCCAAGAAAACCCTTGGGGTCATGAAGCCTAAGACAAGACTGAACAACCTTGAGGTAACAGGGAGCCACAGGAATTTGAATGGGAAGGTGATATGGTCAAACCTGTAACTTAGGAAGATCATTTTGATAGCTGTGTGAATTGGAGCGGGGAGGGACTTGACCCACGGAGACCATCAGGGTATTCTAAATAGTCCAGGTGTGAGGTGCCGAAGTTCTGCATCAGGGTGGTGATGGACTCAAAGGAGAGAAGACGGTATATGAGAGGTGTCAGGGAGGTAGAATCCACACATTTTTGTACAGATAGTTCCTTTTTTAGCCTTTAAAATATTTTAGGCATGGAGCCCTGACGATGTAATTGGTGGGTTCAAAAATATAATCAGTTTTGTCACTATAATCCTGCTGCGAGACTGCTCTTCAAAATATATGCACCAATCTACCTACAAGTCCATCGATAATTCGTTAAAGTGTAAGAAATCCTCTTCACAATTCCTGGGGGTAATTCGGCATTGGGCCTAGACGATGCCTGACCTTTTCATTCTACCTTTCACTGTGGTTGCAAACGGCAGCATCCTCTGTTGTACAGTCATTGTCTTCCCGAGGCCGGGCGCTTTGGTCGGCTTAGGCTTCACGTTAGAAGCCGCACCTGTTAGAAGAAAGGAGGGCAGGCCGGCCCTCGTCGTTAACCCTCACCTCCCACGGCTGAAAGCTCAAGGAAACTGCTGAGGGCTCCACATTTGAACTGCGGTTTTGGCTTTGCCATGGAACGGGAATAGCCTATGGGGAAGGACCGTGTAGAAGCATCCACCAACCAGAAGCAAGAATCAGGCCCGAAGGCGGGACTCCAGCAGACCAATTAGAGACGAGTAGCCTAGCCCCGGCCAGTCAGACGTAGGACTGAGAGGAGAAATAGGCGGGCCAATTGCCTTAGAAAATAAACAACAGTCCGCCGTAGAGCATCTTTAACTGACGTGCACTCTCGACTGCTCTGAAACCTCAGAAGGGAGTACAGGTTTAGCTAAAACGCTCTTCACCCTTCCCATTAGCGAACCGATTCGTTAGTGTCGACACGATGGCCTAGCTGCCTCTTGTTCCTGCTAGCTTAGGGAAAGCAAACTACAACTTTTTCGGGTTGTCACCACATTTAGAAACACTAACCCTCTCACCAAAGTGGGAGTGGCGGCAGGGAGCAGGCGCGGTCACCGGGTGCGGAGGTGGGGGTGTTGGGGAGGAGGGGCAGCCTCCGCCCGGGGCATTCTGGGATTTGTATTTCTCCGAAGGACAGGTTGCAAAGTTTCCACTACCTCCTGGACTACAGCCCCCAGAAACCCTAGCGGCTCTCAGGGGGCGGGCGGTCTGATCGTTAATGAGCTCGAGGAAGCCGCGGTGCGGCCCACCAGGTTCCAAAACACGGAAATGAAGGAGGGAGGCGGGACTGACGGTGCCTGCGGGAGCCGCCGCGGAGGAGAAGGAGGAGGAGGAGGAGGAGGAGGAGGCCGCCGCGATTGCGGCGGTACTCCGTGCTGAAGGCGAGGGACGCTCGAATTGGGGAAACCGAAGGGGGGGCGGTGCGCCAGTGCGCGCGCCCGGGAGCCAGGCGTCTGTGAGGGGAGAAGTGGAGCGGCGGGCCGCGGGAGGAAGCGGCGGCGGCGGAGTGAGTGAGTGAGCGGCGGCGGCCCCCGCGTCCCCCGCGCCTCTATGGGGGAAGCAGACAATGGATTATGACTTTAAGGCGAAGCTGGCGGCGGAGCGGGAGCGGGTGGAGGATCTGTTTGAGTACGAGGGCTGCAAAGTGGGACGCGGCACCTACGGTCACGTCTACAAGGCGAGGCGGAAAGATGGGTAAGAGCCGCCTGAGGATGCGAGGGGTTGCTGCGGGGACGAAGAGGGGGGTGAAGGCGTTCGCGC
This sequence comes from Notamacropus eugenii, assembly GCF_028372415.1. Taxonomy (NCBI): domain Eukaryota; kingdom Metazoa; phylum Chordata; class Mammalia; order Diprotodontia; family Macropodidae; genus Notamacropus; species Notamacropus eugenii. Next base: position 190,846,041 of record NC_092873.1, on the reverse strand, counting down.
GGAGCAGCCTCCGGCCCCGGGGGTCCCCAGCTCGGGCCCGGGCCCGGGGCGGGGGGTGTGGAATCGCACCCGGGGTGCCTTGGGTGGTGGCCGGCGGCTCGGGGCTCCCAGCGCTCGGTCTCTCTGTCCTCCGGTCCCGCTCCTGCCCCGCGCGCGGGAGTCGCCGCCGCCGCGTCCAGCGAGCGTCTCCCCCTCCCCGCTCCCGGTGCGCGATGCCGGCGGAGAGGCGCCCGTGCGGACCTGGCTGGAGGGAGGAGTCTGCAGGCTCCGGTCTCCTGGGGAGACGGCGAGGGGCGGGCAGAGCGCGGCGCGGGCGGCTCGGCTGCTGCTGCAGCCTCGGGCACGGCTGTGACGGGCGTCCCTCGACCTCCAATCGGCGAAGGCTCCCTCTCCCGGGGGTGGGGGTGGGGGCAGTTCAAACCCGGCTGCGGGAGCCTCGGGCAGAGGCGTCCGTCCCGGGGTGGGGTGTGGATTTTTATCTCTGTCTTCTACGGGAAGGTCCTCGATTCTGGGAGTTACCAGGCTGCTGCTTGGGGTCATCTAAATGAGAGGAGAAGAGCTCCCCCCAAAAACAAAACAAGCTACTCTCCTGAATAATAACAGCTGGTTAGTTCTATGGTGCTTATTATGTGCCAAGCTCTTTACAACTATCCTGTTTGATCCTGGGAATCAGGTGCTGTTGTAATAGCGATAATAACAACAATTGTTGATAATAACAGCCAGCATTTATATAGTTTGCTGTGTGCCAGGTAACCGGGATAAGCTCTTTACAGTTGTCTCATTTGATTCTCACAACAGCCCTGGGTATTAGGTGCTGTTTTAGTAATGGTAATAGCGACAACTAACATTCATCTAAGGCTTATCGTGTGCCCAGTAACTGTGCTAATCCCTTTACAATTATCATCTCATTAGATCCTCACGACAACCTTGGGAGGTAGGTGATGTTAATGATAATAATAATGATAATGGCTAACACTTATATAGCTTACTATGTGCCAGGTTACTTGGGCTGATCTCTTTTTAATTATCATTACATTGATCCTCATAACAACCCTGGGAGATAGATGTTTTTCTAATAGTAATAATTATAGCAGCCAACACTTATGTAGTGCTTGCTACTTGCCAGGCACTGTGCTTAAGTACTTTATAATTATCTGGTTTGAGCTTCACAACAACCTTATGAGCTAGGTGCTATGGTGATAATAATAATAATAGCAATAACATTTATATTACACATTTATGTGCCAGGTGGGGCAGCTAGGTGGTGCAGTGGATAGAGCACCAGTGCAGGAGTCAAGAGGACCTGAGTTCAAATCTCACCTCAGACACTTGACACTCACTAGCTGTGTGACCTTGGGCAAGTCACTTAACTCCGACTGTCTCATCCTGGGTCATCTCCAGTCATCCTGATGAATATCTGGTCACTGGATTCAGATGGCTCTGGAGGAGAAGTGAGGCTGGTGACCTGCACAGCACTCCCTCACTCAAAACAAAGTCCAAGTGCAAGTCATATCATTATTTCTCTGATGGCACGGTCTTCCTTGTCAATGAAGGACAAACACATGTGCCAGGTAACTGTACTGAGCACTTTACAGTGATATTAATTTGATCCTCACAACAACCTTGTGAGATACGTGCTGTTATAAGAATAATAACTAATATATAGGGCTTGCTGTGTGGCAGGTGCTTTATAATTACTATCCCATTTTAACTTCATAATAATCCTAGGAGGAAGGTGCTGTTATCCCTATTTTACAGATGAGGAAACTGAGGCAAACAGGTAAAGTGACTTACCCATGGTCACACAGCTAATAAGTGTCTCAGCTTGGATTTGAACTCCAGTTTTCTGATGCCAGGACTAGTACTCTATCCAATGTGCCTCCTAGCTTCCTTTCTCCTTTCTCATCTCTTCCCCTCCCCCCTTGGATTCTGCTATTATGCTCTGTTCTTAAATTTTAGATTGTGATTAAATCTTTACTAAAACCCTACCTTCCTTTCCTGGATCTCCTAAATTCTGGAGCCTTCCCTATGTCCAGTCATTTTGTACATAGTTGTTTGCATGTTACCTCTCTGATTAGACTGTTTCATTTCTAGATTAGTTTATTGAGGGCAGCTACCTCTTTTTTTACTTTTCTTGGTATCCCCAGTGCTTAACACAGTGCCTAACAAATTATGGGAGCTTAATAAATGCTTTTGGATTTGACTGGGATTGTGAAACATCCTCAGAGAGTGTCTTTTAGATTTAAATTACTGAGGTAGGGGGAGCAGCATGGTGGCTGATTGTATTTGTCCTTCATTCTCAAAGAAGACCTTGACATCAAGATGTTGACAAGACTTGCAGTTGACTTTGATTTGAATGAGGGAGGGCTGTGCAAGGATACTAACCTCACTTTCTCATCCTGAGCCATCTGGGTGCAGTGGTCAGATATTCATCAGGACCTCTGGAGATGGCCCAGAATGCAATGTGGGACCCTGGCCACTTGTGGCAAAGGTCTTATCAGATTCTTACTTTGAGTGAGATATATCCATTCATTGAATAGGCCTCTTTGATTAGTTACTCCAGGCATGGCCCCTTCAATAAATAAAACAAAAACAAAATAAAACTGAGAGGGGAAGACCCTCAGGGTTTCTGGGTAAAAGAGAAACAGTTACTATTTAGTATTTACATTCAGGGAAAGAGCTGAGGTGAAATTCAACCTCTGTCATCTGCTGGTTGTATGACCCTGGGCCAGGCACTTAATCTCAGTCAGCCTCAGTTTCCTCTTTTGAAATGTATATATAATAATAGCAACTACATCACAGGGTTATTGTTAGGATTAAATGAAATGACATGCAAAGAGCTTTGCAAATTGTAAAGTTCTCATAAATGCTAGCTAGCTGTCTTCATCTCCTGACAAATAACCTTTAATCTGCTTCACCTTGGGTTACTTTGTGCCAGCATGGATAGGCCTTGTTTTTTTATTTTAAATTGGTGGGGAAAGTTGTGTAAAAATGGTTGCTGTACATGGATATTCTATACTGGGTGAAGAGTTTATATAGATGCTACCTACCCATGTACAATTACTCTCATTTTTTTGTAGTATTAGTAAAAACCCAAGATTCTTAGGGAGAGCTAAAGAATGTCTTTATGCCTGAGCCCATTTAATGTTGTTTGTAATTATGTACTTTTCAAGAGGGGAAAGATGTGGAAAACTGAACTCTTAAAATATCTGTAAATAAGTTGAAGATATATCAGCTCTCCTGAAGTTTGTCAACTTTATACATAAGAATTCTAAAGACAATAATATTGTAGTTATTTAAGGTTTAGAAAGTTTTAATCATAAGCTTATGAGGTAGTATCCCTATTTGACTCAGCTGATAATCCTTTAAGTGGAATTTGAACTCGGGTTTCTTCTGACTCCAAGTCCAGCATTCTTTCCACTACATACGTGGTCCTGAGAAAAGGAAAGAGGAATAAATAGTAAAAGTGGGCAGTGTGCCATCATACTTGGAGTTTGAACTTTTGCTTAATTTTTTCCCCCCTCAGACTAGACCTGTACTGTCAAAGTCAAGTCTAAATTCAGTGCAACCTCACCCCACAAGAATTTCAGAAAAAATTTTTCTTCCTCTCTAAGAAAAAATACAGTGTTGTACAAATGAATCAGATTAGTGATAGAGGGTGCATATTTTAGTGACCAGGGTCAGGAAAACTTGGGTTCAAATTTCACCTGTGACATTAGTTATGTGACTATAGGCAAGTTGCTCTGAGCCTGTCTTTTCCTACCTGTTGTGTTTATATCAGAGGGTTGTTGCAAGGCGCATATGAGATAAGGTAGGTAAAAAGCCTCATGAATTTCCATTATTGTTACTGATATTTTGAAAATAGGCAGTTATTTTTCAGGCCCTTTGTTATTTCCTTTGTCATTATTTATTTTAGTCACCATATTGTAAATTAATTTATACACTGTCTCTAGAGGAATCTGCTCTTCTTGTTTCATTATTGGCTGTACAAGCTGATTAAACCAAAGAACATATGATCTGATTATAACTGTTCTTTTTTTATGATGTATAAAACAAATTGGGTTATCTTTCCCTCTTATGTATTTAAGTTTTTTACCTTAAAGTCTTTGATATCTGTATCTTCATTTTGATTTGTTTAAGCATCATTGTTTTGTAGTAGCCAGAAAGCTGTTCTTGGAGCCAGGAAGACCAAGTTGCATCTCAGACACCTCCTGATGGGGCAGGTCACCTATCTTCTCTTGGCTGTCGGCAACTTCCTAAGGGTATATGTTGTAAAGAAGGTCGATATCTATTTTGCTCTAAGTTAAAAAATTGTAAGGATTGCCTCTATTCCAACCCACTTAGAAATAGAATTACTTTTAGAAAAGCAAGTAAATGATCCTGTTTATCCAGGAAGTAGCTGAATAAATAGAAACTGCTTTTAATGTAGTCAACTTACGTGCTTATTTTTATTTTTTAATAAAATCACATATATTAATAAGATTTTCTCAAATAAAATGCATTTTCTTGAGTGAAAGTGAAATTTTATTTAATGAGAAGGGGCATTTGAATAATACAATAATTTTGCCTCTAATTAAAAGAATCATTAATTATTTTTGCTAGAATCAGCAAAGACTTTAGGTGGAATTTGGATCCATTTTTAACATTTAAGCACGCACATTCAGTAGAACATTGGAAGAACAAAAAGGCTTCAGTTAATGGCTGTAAATGAACAAGCCCTGCAAGTTGAGTACCATTTCTTCTTCACTAATTTATTGAGCAAGAATCTAGGTATTAACAATTTAGTCATTTTTTCTTCTTACCTAATGGTGAAAATTCCTAGTAATGCTTCTTTGAGGCAATCTACCAATGCTTTTTAGTAGTAATACAGAAACATTGTGTAAATATAGTATTAACAAAAAGAGCTATGTATTACAATATTGTAACCAGAAAAAAAATCGCTTAAAATATTACTCATTCTGTTATCATAGTCCATAAAACATTAGAAGGGTTGTGTCATTTGTCTTTTACATTAATGAATTATATTCATATTATATTCATTACTCAGTACTTAGACTTTAGGACAGAGGTCCCCAGCAAATTCCTAAATGAATTTCTTTTATGAAGTTAGCCGATAAATATTTTGCAGGTGCTTTTTGGGTATATTATTTCTTTAAGCATAAATGGAAAAAGGCATTTAAACTTTAAAAGACTACATTTTCAAGAGAAAAAAGGTAATAAAATATACCACACAAATTCCATATATTCTTAATCTATATATCAGAATTAAAGTAAACTTCATATACATGCACAATCATTTGGGATTGCTTTATGAAACTTTAAAAAAACTCCTTTAGGATAGAAAACTTATACTTTTTATCAGGTAAAGGAAAATTTGCCAGATTACTTCATTTTTTTGTCAGTAAATTATTAGAAGTCATTCTGTGGTTTAGTTTTGAGTTAATACTTTTACTAATACTATTCAACTTTGCAAACATGATATCATGTTGACTTAACCTTTGGGCTGCTTTAAAGTAACTGATATATACTACATATATGTTTACATACATCCATACACACACATATTGAGGACTTTAAAATTGGAATAGAGGTAGAGAGTTGTTAGACTTTGTGCTAGAGTTGTCAGGTGGTAATTACCTTAAAAAAATGTTATTCTCTTGAAATCTTGTACTAAAAGTATTTAAGTTTGTATTAGAGCATGTCATAGACTACTTTTTATAGGTTTCCAATTCTGGTGGTAGTATAGTTAGAAATACATTTAAAAATTTTGCATATCACTTTAAGACCTTCAGAATTTTGAGATACTATCAATAAATGATGGAACTTTATAAATTAGGCAGACTCCTAATTGGGCCCCTGTGTTGTCTTTTCCCTGTTTCAGTCCATCTTTTTATACATCTGCCAAATGAATTTTCCCTGTGAAGGTCGAACCATGTCACTTTCCTACTCAGTATTCGTTGGCTCCTCGTTGACTCCAGGATCAAGTATGCTGGCACTTCAAGCTTTTTACACTCTGGTCTCAACCTCTCTGTCCAGCTTCGTATTACTTTGCTTCCTACACTCTGTGGTCCAGTGAAATTGGCCTTCTTATTCCTTGAGCAGGATGCTACCTCACCTCAACCTCTTAGAATCCTTTACTTCTCTCAGGATTCAGCTCAAATTCTACCTTTTTAAAATTTATTTTTTTAAACAACGTTTTATTGTTTCTCACTATTACATGTAAAAACAATTTAAAACTTTTTTTATAATTTTTGAGTTACAGATTCTGTGCTTCCTCTCCCTCCTCCCTGAGATGGTAAGCAATCTGATAAAGGTTATATGTGTGCAGTTATGTAGAATATTTCCATATTAATCATTTTGTGCAAGAAGACGCGAAAAAAAAAAGAAAGTGAAAAGCAGTGTGCTTCAGACATCAGTTCTTTTTCTGGAGGTGGATAGCATTTTTCATCATGAGTTCTTTGGGATTGTCTTGAATCGTTGTATTGTTTTGTATTGTCATTTAAGTACTTCATTGGACAGAATTGCTGTTGCTTTATATAGTGTTCTGATTATGTTCACTTTGTATCAGTTCATGTAAGTCTTATTAGGTATTTTGAAATCATCCTGCTTGTCATTTTTTTTTAGCACAATAATATTCCCTTATAATCATATTCCGTAACTTGTTCGGCCATTCCTCAATTGATGGGTATCCCCTTGATTTCCATTTCTTAGACTGCACAAAAAGAACTGTTATAAATATATTTTTGTATAAATAGGTTCTTTTCCATTTTAGACCTAGCAGTGGTATTGCTGTATGAATGGCAGGGGTGGGGAACTTGTGGCCTGAAGGCCACATGTGGCCCTCTCAGTCCTCAATTGCCACCCTTTTACCTATTCCAAACTTCACAATCCCCTTAATAAAAGGATTTGTTCTATAAAACTTGGGTTCAGTCAAAAGGCTGCACCCAAGGACCTTGAAGGCCATGTGGCTTCAAGGCTGCAGGATCCCCGCCCCTGATCAAAGGTTATGTAGTTTTACAGCCCTTTGGACATGGTTCCAAATTGTTCTCTAAAAAGGTTGAATCAATTCACAACTCCACTAGCTGTGCATTAGTGTTCCAGTTTTCCTATATCCCCACCAACATTTATCCTTTTCCCAAATTCTCCCTTTTAAGTGAAAGCTCCCCCACAATTTACTTGTGCTTCCTTTCCCAAAATTACCTTGAATTTTTTTCTATATGTGTTATATATGAACATGTTGTCTTTCCTATGAAATTCTGCTTGCTCTTATCTTTGTATCTATAGCACATGGTAGAAAACCTGTCAGGCAGATCTGTTTTTCTAAGATATTGATAATAATTTGAGTCAGGAACATTTAGAAACATATTCAGATTACGGAGAAACTTATTTTGCTTAGCCAACAAGCAGATCTCAGTCATTGTTTGTTGGATTTTGATAATTTTTTTTTCATTCTCTAGCATGTCTTTCAGCCAAATTCTCCAAGCATGTGTGTGTTTCTCAAGAACTATGTTTCTAATTTTTGATAGTTGAACTTTATACAGGTCAGAGTGGTTCATGAATTACCTTTAATATAAATTAACAAGGAAAACTGGCAGATTTTAAACGAATTTCTTAATCATCTCTTAGGAATACTGGAATGCAGCAATCCTTCACATGTGTTGTTATTTGCCATTTCAGAGATAATCCTAGAAAACTTGTATTTTTCATATATTTATTTAATCAACTGTGGTTCATATTATGTCATGTATTTTTGTTCATGTGTTTAAAATTAAGTATTAATAGTGTTTTTAATTATATTGAATGACATAATATTTAATTATACTGAATTGAACTTTTCTGGTTTTTTCATTTCTACTATAAAAATATCTTGAAATTAGACTGTAGCATTTCTGTGGGCCAAGGAAAAGTAACTGTCCTCTTCACCAACATACATAGATTTGTTTTCGACAGGGAAATTTCTCATTCCAGTATACTGAGTCTAGTTGGTCAGTACAGTTCACTATTAGTGATATTCATACATTTGTATCAGTTTATTTGCAAAAATTAAATTTGTAACTGCATTTGTAACCAGTAGAAAACTTTTAAAAGGCTATAAAGTAGCAAAAGGAGGTTTGATATAATTTTTCAGTAGAATTAGGCTATCCTTTTGTAAATAACTAATTGATTTATAAATCTTATCAAATTCTAGATTAAATAAGTAGAAATTAGGGAGACAGTAATTGGGAACATAAGTGCCAGGTCTTTTATAATTTAAAAAATCTTTCACTGGTTAAAATGACTTGAAGTCTGTTGCGATTGGTACTAAAGATGATATAATGCAAGTCATAATTTGAAAGATGTGCTTTTACAGTGTTGAAATTGGAGGGAAAATATAGTACATTATTTTTCAACATAAAATATATCTGTGTTGGTGATTCTGTATTCTTGATATTTTTTATTTATCTTATGTACCCAAAGTTGCTAGGTAGTTTATTTCAGCACAGCTCAACACAACCTGTTTCTCAAATAACAAAGATCTGTTGGCAGACTGTTGACTTGCACACATCAGAGGCATACCTGATAGGTAACTATTTTTCTTTTTCAGCTAACCTTTGGAGTTGGCCTGTTTACAGTTATTTTATTTTGAAATATTATTAGTAACAATAGCAAATATAGTACTTTAAAGTTAAAGAGTACTTTACAAATATCTCATTTGATCCTCACAACTCTTGAAGATATAGTCTGTTATTACAGGGGAGGAAACAGGCAGAAGTTGAGTGACTTGCCCAGGGTTTTTAAGGTCAGAATCAAGTTTTAAACTCAAGTCTTATGATTCCAGGCTCAGCATTCTATCCATTAAGGTACCATATTAATGTAATTGTGATGGTATAGCTGTATTATATTGGCATAGAGATATTGCATTTTAGGAAAATATTATTTTTGGGTGTTAGAACTCAAAGTTCTGAAGTGAATGGAAAATTGTTTTCTTGAACTAATATTTTGTATTGTTAATGTATTTATTACTTTTGTTATCTTTTAAGGCCAATTCTTAGCTCTAGAATGTTTTTTTAAAAAAATAGTGGACTTGGCATTTAAGGCTTTTGGTCCTTAATAAATAGCTGATACTCCTAATTCCTGAGGGGAATGTTTTCAAAGTATGTTTATTTATGCGGTATGAATTGTACAGGATAAAAGACTGTCTTAAGAGAAAAAGCAGGATGTAATTCAGGATACAAGTGTACAGCATTTTTTTTTATTGAGGATTCAAGTTTTTGTCCAGAAAGTAATTTAGACAGATCAAAGAGAGAATTTAAAACCTCTGTAGTCATTAAATAATAGTTCTTCTTGTAAAGTATAATTGTTTCTAATAAATGGAGCTTCTTTAAGGAGAAATACACCAAATTGATAGGTATTTTTTTCCTTTGTTTCATTTTGTTATTAAAATGAAGCTTTGTGGCTAGTTATCTCATTTGGCTAGTACATGGTACTAATCAGGTAATGGACTTAATCTCCATTTCAGCTAGCTAATTTTGCTTTGTTCTGTTACCACAGACTGTAACTCTGATCTTGACCAACAATAATGCAGATATTTAGAAGGGGAGCTGGATGTGATTGTGATTGGATCTGTATTAATCTTTCACCAAATTCAGGGGTGGAAAAGCTCATACTTTAGTACTGAGTTTATAGAATCGTCAGCATACAGGAAGGACAACAGTATCGTATGCTTTTAATAATTGCATTTGAAGAGTGACTAATCTGAAAAGAATAAAATTTATGTTTATTCTTGGCTGACAAAAGTTTTTGAAGTTTTGCTTTTTATTTCCTCCAGAAAGATACAAGCAACATTGTCCTACGTAAAGAGGAATTCCATAGTATTAACTTGAGTTAACTTTTGTGCAGTTCTTGTAGCAAATTCTTGGAAAGCTGTGGTTAGCTTTTTCTCTTATGTTTTAAGCCTCCTACGGTTCTAGTGCTATGACAGAAAAATGGAAATGTGTGTGCTAGAGGCTAGTGAGACTTTGGATTTTTCATAGTCTCTGGTATGAAACTTACAAATAGGGGAATAAGACATGCATACTAGGGAAGGACTACTGGAACAGCAGTCAGAAGATTTGGCTTCTAGTACCAGTGGACCTCTGCTTTTAACTTCGTACGTTTCTCAGGGTTGTTTAGAGGATCAAAATTGGCAAAGTACTGCACTTGAAACATACCAAGCTTCAGTAAAGTGTCATTGAAATGAATGTGGTCCAGAGAATCTGACTTCTTACCTCTGCCTAATTGAGGTCATTATCTCTTCCACTGACTTTATCCTTTGCTATTACCTGGGGAAAAGTAGTGGGAGGGTTACTCTTAAATCTTGAACCATTCTAGAAGATCACTGGAACATAGAGGATTGAAGGGTTTCATCTCCTTTAAAAGATGACACAGAGGAATAATGGGAAGGAAATTAGGATGTTGGGCAAGTCATTTAACCTCTCTAAATCTTCCTTTTCCTCATGTGTAAAATAAGGATAATACTTGCATTTTCTTTTTTTCTTTTCTTAAAAGCACTTTGTAAACCTTAAAACACTATGTAAATAAGATTTATCTGTCACTGAAACTTATTTTTATAAGTATTATCTCTCCCTTCTACTACCCCCTCAATTGCACAATTAAAAAAAGGAAAAAGATATAACAAATATACATAGTCCAGAAAAACAAATGACATGGCTAGAAATGTGTGTTTAAGTCTGCATTAAGTCTGCCTCACACCTCTCTACCAGGTGATGGTGGGTAATGTGTTGAAACTTCAGTCCTCTGTTCTATTATTGCATTAATGAGAGTTCTAAAGTCTTTCAAAAAGTTTTTTCCTCTGTTAATGTTGTCATTGTACAAATTATTCTCATTTTACTATGTTATCAGTTCATAGAAGTCTTCGTAGTTTTTTTGAAACTGTAAATTTCTTCATTTCTTACAGCATAATAATATTCTATTATATTCATATATGATATATAACTTGTTTAGCCATTCCTTAATATCTGATAAATCCCTTAGTTTCCTGTTTTTGGTTACTTTGATAAAGGTTGCTATAAATATTTTTGTTCATGTATGTCCTTTCCTCATTCTTTGATCTCTTTGGGGTGTCGCCTGGTAATGCTGTAGGTGAATCAAAGAATATACACAATTTAGTAAATTTTGGGGCATAATTCCTTGTTATTTTTTTTTTAAACCTAAATTGAAAATGAGAAAAAAAAAAACTGCTGCACACACAGCAGAACATAAGAGAGGATTCAGTACAAAATAATAAATTTCCATTTCGAGAAAACCTATATAACAAATACTACACATTTTTTTTCAAGCTGCCCAGCTTTTTGGTTTCCTTGTTGGTTTTCTTTTGTTCTCTGCTGTGCACTTTTATTTTATTTCTCCCTCCCTGCAAGAAAGCTACAGGCTGCATTAAGTTTGGATATATATATACACACATATACGTAGATGTATATATGTAAACATACACATATACACTCATGCATGTAAAATGGTACTAAGCTTATTTGCATCTCATTTATTTCTCTGAAGGTAGGATAGCATCTTTCTTCATAAATCTAAGTCTTTCCATGTTTTATTGAGTCCCTTATAATTGGTCTTTAATGTTTACCTTATACTTCTCCTGGATGTTATATGTTGATTTTTCCCTTAAGTTCTGGAGTTTTTGTCACAAAAATCTGAAAAGTCTTTCAATTCATTAAATATCCATTTTTTCCATTTAAGATTATACTTAACCTTTCTTGGTAAGTTACCCTTGGGTTACAACCCCAGCTCTTTTGGTCTGCAAAATATAGTATTCCACTACCTATGGTCCTTCAAAGTAGACCTTCAAGACCTTCAAAGGTTTTGTGTAATCTTTATTGTAGCTCCATGATACTTAAATTTTTTTTCTTGTTGCTTCCAATATTTTCTCCTTAACCCTGGGAGTTTTGAAAGCTGGTATCTATGATATTCCTGTAAACTTTCATCCTGGGATCCCTTTTAGGTGGTGATAGGTGGATTTTTTTCAGTTTCTGCTTTTTCTTTTTGTTCTAGAACTTCAGGGCAGTTTTCCTTGGTAATTCTTGTATGTATCAAGATTGCCTTTTTTTAAAAAATAATTTTCAGGTAGTCTGACTATTCTTATTTTTCCTCCATTTTTTCTCCAGATCACTTGTTTTTCCGATGAGATGTTTCAGATTCTCTTCTATTTTTTCTTTTCTTCTGATTTTGTTTTATTATTTCTTTGAACGTCATTTGACATCTTTGAACGTCATCAGTTTCCGCTTGCCTAATTCCAGTTTTCAAGGGATTATTTTCTTCCTTCAGTTTTTGATTCTCCATTTTCAGTTGGTTGACTTTCTTTTCATAATTTTCTTTTTTCTCCAATTTTGCCTTGATCTCTTATTTGCTTTTTAAAGTCCTTTTTAGGTTCTTCCAGGAACTGTTTTTGTGCTTGGGTCCATTTGGCATTTCTTGTTGAAAAAAGAATGACTTTTTTAGCTCCATTATCTTCCTCTGAATATGAATCCAGATCTTCTCTATCCACATAGTAACTATCTATGCTTGGGTTCTTTCTCCTTTGCTTACTCATTTTTATTTACTTATGGTTTGGTTTATTTTATTTTTTAGCAACTTTTAGTGTAACAAGTTTTAGGTAATGATGCCCCAAGCTTTAGGTCCTTCTTTCTGTTATTTTCTGAGTTCTGTCTTGGGGCCCAGCCTTCCACTCCTAACCCACAGTTAGGGCCCCCAGCCAGTGTTCTGCAAATGATCTTGCTCCTCCTTGGAGTTCCTTAGGTGGCTGCAAACTACAGCCGTCCTCTCTGTTCTGGAACTGAAACCAGAGACTCTCCTGCAAGTGCCCACAGCCAGTACAGAGAGTCCGCACCCCTCACTTACTGCACTCACCAACTGTGTTCTTTCTAACTCCTTCTCCCTGAAGCCAGAGCTTGGGAGGTGTCTGAACAGCACAGCTGCGCTTGGCATGGACCAGTGAAAGGACCTTCAAACTTTTAATACTCAGCCTTCAGACCCCCACACTGTATGCAATATGAAAATTTCTAAGGCTGAGGTTGTCTCTCAGCCCAGCTGGCTGTAGGGCTTTTTGTTTGATGATTGTGCAGAATTGGCCTGGAGGTGTTTGTATTTCATTCAGGCCAAACCTCAGCCCTTAGAGGTTAGGTCTTTCCTGGGATCTTAAATTATCTTTTTTTTTTCCCTGCCTTTTAAAAATTATTATTATTTTATTTGTTTTCAGTGTTCTACATTCACTTTCATATATCTTAGATTTTTTCCCCCTCCCTCTCCTTCCTCCCCCCCCTACCTCCCCACTCCCTCTCTGAGAAGGCATACAATTTTATAGGTTCTACACACATTCCCATTAAATACATTTTCACCTTAGTCATGTTACATAGAAGAATTAAAATGAATAGGAGAAATCATAAAACAAATCAAAACATAATACAAAAGAAAATGATCTACTTCATTCTGTGATCATGTTCCATAGTTCTTTCTCTGGATGTGGAAGGCATTTTGCCATAAGAGACCATTGGGAATTTTTTAATTCTCAAATTACCTTACAACAACTGTATTACCCCATGTTTATTTGTGTTGCTGAGAGGTGATGTTCTGTCTTTTTGCGTGGAGGAAATTTGGAGAACTGAAGGTTTTCTGACATACTCTGCCATCATCCCAGAATCCTCTCCTTGCTGGTTAACTTAAAAACAAATTATTTTCCCCCAAATTGCTTTATAGAATGACTGCACCAATTTGTGGTTCCGCTAATGTGCATATTTTTCAGAAATCTCCCCAACTATTTTTGTTCTCTTTACCAATCTGATGGGTAGATAGAGTTCTTCTGCTTTGTGTTTCTCTACATAATTAGTAATGATTTGAAGCATTTTTCACATCTGTAGATAGCTTGAATTTTCTTAGAAAGTTTCCTTATTGATCTCCTTTGACCATTTATATTGGGTAATGGCTGTCACTCTAAATTTTAAGAACACTTAACTAGGTTGTGATGAAGTAGAGTCAAGTTTGTCAGGAAAACTCCCAGTTGCTTTTAAAGAAACCTTATGTTTGTTTGTAAGTGTGTTGAATTTTTCATTGAATATTCACATATATATCTTACTCCTCTTAAAAATATTCATGTAAATAACAAGTAATATATTTTTCCACACATAGGCCAGTAATTCTTTTTATCTGTTAAGTATTTACTTAGAAAGGTAAAGTCGTTGATAAATTTCCAGTGTGTGTGTGCGTGTGTGGGGAGACACACACACACACACACACGCACACGCACACACACCCCACTTCAAGATAAACCTGAAATTTATGGGAGACAAAACTATGCACATAGAGGAGTTATGTGGGAAACAGTTCTGTCAATCAGTAAACATTTATTAATTGCCTGTTATGTACCAGGTACCATGGATACCAGAGGAATTTGCCTTTTGCCTCAAAAAAGCTGCCAATTTAATGGGGTACACAACTGAGAAATATATACAAATGAGCTATATACAGGGGTTCTCAATCTTTTTTGGCATCATTGATCTCTTCGGTGTTTTGGTGAAACCTATAGGCTCCTTGGAATAATGTTTGTTAACATGTTCATAATTGAGTGAAATGTTACATTTCATTTAGTGGTTAATGAAGATAAAAGTGTAATTTTTCTTTCCATCCAAGTTCATGCATGGATCCCTGGAAATCTCTCCTTGGACCCACTGACCCACATTAAGAAACCATGATCCCCGAAGGACAGTGTATAACTTTTAAAAGCTAAGATTTTAATTCAGAAGACAATTTCTTAGCAGTTTTTATTCTTAAACAAAAATCAAGACTAGATAACCTGCAGGTTAATCAGTGGAGTTATAGTTTGTTTTCATTACTGTATCAATTTTAGATAAGGTATTTATTATTTACAGCATGTTAGAGATAAAGACAAAAATGTGGCAATTCCTGCCTTCAAGAAGATTACATTCCATCAGAGAAGAAAAGATGTGCTTATATGTGTATAAGATGCAAAATAAATGTAAGAGGATTTTTGTTGTTGTTGTGGGGAGGCTTTTAAAGATGGAATCCAGAAAGGCTTCATGTAGAAGATGGTATCAGCTTTAGGGGTGTGTGAATACATTCTAGGCCCTTTGGTATCCTATGCAGAGCCATGGGGATAGGAAAGGAAATGTCATGTGTGAGGAACCAAGAGGGTCAAGAGATTATGTAAGGGAGAGTGGTTTGACCCATATTTTAAAATGCTGAACAGAGGAATTTGTATTTGACCCAAGAGGTCATTAAATCATTAATTTAGACTTGAAAGGAATCTCAAAGGCCACTGAGTCTAATACCTTTGTTTACTTGTAAGGAAACTGAGGCTGAGATCCTGTTTTGGCCAGGATGATACAATAGAGAGAATTGGAACTAATTCAAAGCCTAGTGTTCTGTTCACTTTGCTGCCTAGCCAGGTATAGGGAGCTCCTGGAGTTTGAGTGGGGACTGACATGGTTATGTGAATTTTGGGAATACATATGTACTTCGGAAGTTGTGTGGAGGATCTAACTCAGGTCACAATTTTATGGTTTAGTTGGTGATTCTCATGAATTGGTGTGGCAAAACCCAACAAACATGTGAAAACTCCACCTAGTGACCATCCTTCTGGTGATGAGCCTTTTTCAGTTTAGCTGACTGTAGTCTACTAGTCATCTATATTTAAACTCTGTCCAGTTAAACCTTCTAGAAAATTTTTTCTGTCAGAGCAATCTTCAATTAGGATGGGGCAAATTGGGCCAGGCTCATGGGAGCCAACTTGGTGGTGTGTGGTGTGTGCTTTCTCTGCAAGGCCATCATAGCTTTCACACCTCATCTTGTGTTCCTTTGTCTGACATTTTGCAGGTGCCACCGTGTCACTGCTACTGTGTCTGTGGTCAGACTCTTTGCGATGCTCTGTTCTGTCTCTACATTTGCTCCATTCTTCTGCTCCTCTTTTTGTTCTGTATGAAATGCCTACTTATGCCTGTGTTTTCTGGACTAGCTTTCAGAGTAAACGGGTGAACTCTATGACATGATCATAGGAAAAGAATAAGGCTTAGGTACTGGATTGATAGATGTAAAATTGAAATAAAAAATTGCCTTTGGAAATTGTGCAAAGAAATTTTCGTTAATGGCAAAGTTAAAAAATATATATCTTGTTTATGGCTCTGTAGTAGTGGTCCATTAAACCACATGCTATGTGAAAAGCCTTGTGCTGGGTTCTGGGGGTAAAGTACAAAGAATGAACAATTCCTACACACAGGGAGCCTACATTTTAATGGGAGAGACAAGTAAATTTATAAATATATACAGCATAAATATAATGTGAATGAAAGATTATTCGAAGTAGCTAAATAGAAGGTAGCAGTAGGGGCAATCAAGAAAAAGCTTGATTTAGAAGATCACTATCTTGATATTTTGAGCTGCATCTTAAAAGGAAATAAGGAGCTCTATAAAATGGAGGTAAGGAAGGAGTGTATTCCAGTCTTGTGAGATAGAAAGTGCAAAAGTGGGGTTCTAGTGCCCTGTGTGAAGAATAGGGAAGGCTAGTTTGACTTGCCTTCATAGAGTGTGGGAAGGGCAGTAATATCCAACAAGGCTGGGAAGATAGGTTGCGGTCTGATTAAAAGGTAAACAGAAGAATTTTTATTCAATCTTGGAAGTAATAGGAAACTACTAAAGTTAACTTAGGGAAGTCACAAGGGAAGTCACATGGTCAGATTTGTGCTTAATGAAAATTACTTTGGCTGCTGTATGTAGAATAGACTGGAATGGTGAGAGAATGAGAATGGGAGACCAATTGGGAGGCTGTTGGAGTGAGAGAGGTGCTGAAGACCTTAAGGAAGATGGTATGGCAGTGGGGAAGAGTCAGATGAGAGATGCTGTGGTGATAGAAATATTTAGATTTGGCAACTTCATTATGTGTGATGAGGGAAATAAGGTAACTTAGAGGTTTTGGACCTGGGAGATTAGAGGGGTGTTGTTGATGAGGTTTGGAAAAAGGGGGCAAATTCTGAGACACGCCCCTCAAAAGACTCAGAGTACAGGGAAGGTCCTCTGAAATGAATTTGCAGACTCTAGCATTCTCAATGTGATAAAGATTTTTTGTTACGCATTTCAATGGGCAATAGTTCTTAGAGAACCTGCAATTTGAAAAGGGTACAGGTAAAGTTTATTTAGGATCTTCTTTAGTAAAAGTATGCCAAATATGCTAACTAGGTGATTCAGGGTGGGATTAGGGAGTGGTTAAGGAAGGGTCAGTTCTTATAGGAACATGCACTTTTAGTAACTACAGATGTTATATCCAGATTTCATCAGGAAATAGCCTGAGGGGGGTTGGTTTTGCAGGTATGGTTTAGGTCTGAAAGGTTGCCAAGTCAACTAATGGTCACAGGGCTGCCTGAGAAATACCCAGGTTGTTACCATCGATGTCTTGTTAGACAAGATAAACATAAGGGAGTACACATATGGATACATGTGATAGGTCAGTGAGTAGTAAATGTTGTTATGACATTTTAGTTATGAACAGCCAGTACACAGCTAATTCAAACTAATGAATTCTATAGGTGCAGCTGACTACTATATCAGTAAGAGAGAGAAAAGTTTTGCTAGGGCAGGCTGTCCTTGGGCTGAGAAACTGCCAGGAAGTTTGAGGCTAGTGAGAAATGTGATTTTTGAATTGGGGTCCAAGCACAGGCACCCAAGCTCTCCATTATTGTTTTGAACAGAAATTAGGAAGTTTGGAAGAGGGAAGGGTTTTGGGGAAAAGATGACGAATTCAGTTTTGGATATCATGAGTCTTTGGAATATCTAGTTTGAAATGTGATGCTGGGGCTAGATATATCTACCTGTGAGTCAACTATGTAGAGATGATAGTTAAAACCCAATGAAACTGATGAGATTATCCTTAGGGAGAGTGTGGCGGGAGAGAAAATGGCCTAGGATAGAATCTTAATAAATAGAAAATGGACAGTAGTATGAGATGTGGCAAGGAGGTCAAGAAGGAGGCTATGAACTAAGAAAAGACCATTAGATTTGGAATTAAGAGATCATTGGGAGCTTTGGAGAGAATAGTGATGGTGTTAGAAACCAGATTATAAAAGTTGAGGAATAGCTGAGTGGAGAATAAGTGGAGGCAGTGGATATAGCTAGCTAGCTTTTTGCTAGTACTTTTCCTTCCAAGGTGGCTTCCAGTTTCCCCTGTATATATATTGTATCTACATAGTTTGCCTGTCATCTCCCTTACTAGAACAAGATCTACTTGATGGCAGGGACTGTTTTCACTTTTATTCCCACCACTTAGTACAGTGCTTGAAACAAAATAACCCTTTGATAAATGCTTGTTGATTTTTTTTTTTAACTTTTTCCAAGAGTTTGGCTGAGAAAGAGAGGAACAATATATAGGATAAGGGATTGTGGGGTCTACTGAAGTTTTTTTTTTTTTTTAATATGGGGAAGACCAAGAAGGAAACAACCAATAGATAGGTAAAGGTTTTAAAAAATTATTAAATAAAATTTTCATGTATTAAAAAATCTGAACTTAAAAGCACCAAATAAAATATGCTTTTACTAAAATGGAAAAGAGAATTGTATATTAAGTTGCTGATCTGTCATGTACAATTTTTTTTCTTTTATAGTATCCAATAAACAATATATAATAAATTCAGCATGCAATTTTTGTGCTTCCTTCAGGCTTTTGTTCTGTACCTTCAAAAGTACTCCAGTAACCTTTGTTTCTTTATCATATTTTTGGGGCAATACTATCCATTTCTTTCCCCCTTAAAACTAAGAAAAACACAACTGGTGTGGAAAAGTTGAAGATTTGGGAGAGGAAGGAGGGGGGGAGTGATTGTGCAGTCTGCTGGAGGGGATGGGATCAAGTACACATGTAGGGTGGTCAGCCTTGAGAAGGAAAAGGGACAGACACTTTTTGCCAGAAACTGGGAAAAAGGAAGAAAGAGCGACATGATAACAAGAGATTTTTGAGATGGAAATTCATGGCTTTAATTTTCCTAGTAAAGTAAGCCAAAGTCCTCATCTGAGAGGTAGAAGGGGAAAAGTGTGGGTGACTTGACAAATGAAGAGAAGTTATTTCCTTTCTTCATTGAAGTACCAGTTGAGATTGGATAACATGAATTTGTGATATACCCAGTCAGAAAACATAAGCTGGCCTGCTATTTTAAAGCAATTCAAACAAAGGTTCTGTTGAGCATGGATCTTTCTAAATGTTCTTTAATGATAGATTGGAGAAGGTAAGTCATTTCATTATCAGTAACTATTGGGATGTACTTTTATTTAAACCTCCCTGTCTCTCTCCCCCTCTCCCTCTTCCTCTTCCTCTCCCTCTCCTCCTCTCTCCCTCCTTAGCTACTGAGAGGAAACAGCATTCTTCGTCAATCTGTCAGCAAATATTTATCAGCCATCCATGAAGTTTAAAGCATTCTGCCAGATGATATAAATGCAGAGAAAAATAATATAGATCAGAGGTAAATTACTTGACAGCCCTAGAATTGTAGAGGTGTATTATCACAAAGCTGAAAGAGAACTTTGAGGGCTTTGCCAGCTCCTAATTTTATGTTTGAGAAAAATTTCAAAAAGAAATTTTGAGATAAAACTTGAAGGTTTTGGAGGGTTCTGACCCTTCAAAGGTAAGATAGGGATTTGAAAGAAAATTTATTACCAGTGTTTGCTAATGACATGCTTTTCTGCTTGTGGAAATAAGACTTGTATGATGAAAGACTGTGGTGAAAAGGGTACTCTGCAATTAGAGAAGCTACATTCAAACCCTTCCCCAGAAAATGGCTTCCCATGTGACTGTGGCAAATTATTTAACCTGTCTGGAATCTGTTTCCTCAGCTATTCCCTTCAGTTCTAGATTCCTGATACTCAACTAACAAAAGCAGATCAGAGGTGATAAACTGAAGAGGATATCATTGTCTTGAACATGGTGGGACTTGTCTTAAAATGACAGAAGCAGAGATTTCTGTCCCTTACCACAGAAGAGTTTTAGTCCTATTTAAGGGATTCTGTAAAACCTTATCTTGGAAAGCTCTTGGAATTTCTCCACTTGGTCTGGCGTTCTCATGAGGCCATGAGTTTTTCTCTTTTCTTTCCTGTTATACTCCCTACCCTTGATCTTGTCAAAATCCCATTCTCTGGACTACTGGCTGCTCTCATCAAGATCCTCCCTAGATTTGCTCTCTATATTGGTCATTTCCCTTTAGAGACTACCTTTAGATAGTCCAAGCTATTGACCACTCTCATCAAGACTATCCCTGAAACCCCCAGACTACTGAATCACATCTGGATTCTTCCCTCAGTCTTTATATAAGATCCGTCTTTTTCCATGAAGACACTCAGATTCTGTCACTTGAATCTGTGTAGCTGAGATTCAGTCTAACCAGCTTGTCAATACCGACATTACAAGTGGTTAGGCTTCTTAAGCGTCAACTTAATGTGGCAAATCTTTAATAAAGTTTGTTTTATCTTTAATAAAGTTTGTTTTTCTTTGACTGAAAGAAGACTTGGGTCGAATTAATTTGTGCAGGACCTGGCATGTTGATATGTTGGGGTCCTGAGTGCCCCAAACCTCATCAAAATGAGAGCTTTAAAAAAAATTTTATGCCTTAAGAGTAAATTAAAAAAAAAGGAATTGCTGATATATTACATACAATTTTAATTTTTTATGTGTGTATGTGCTTGTGTTTTAACATGTCTGAAAGACAAATCTTTAGACCTTCGGCGGTATCATGATAACACAGTTATTTTAAAAATTGTATCCTGACTTGAATGATAAACCCTGTTTAGTAGGTAGAGGCTTTTATTTTATTAAAAAAAATCAGATCAACAATTTATTTCTATTGCTTGACTTTGCCAGATCCAGAGTAATAACTGTTTTCAAGCTCACTCTTCATGGTTTTAGCCATCTGTCTCAGTATTTATCCACATGCACTGAACCTGGCTAGAAGCCAGAAGATTCATATTATTTTACAATTACAATAGAACCAAAGATAATTTTCGTTTAGTATGGATAGTGTAAAAAAAAAAATCTTTATACATTTTTTCCAGCAAGCATAACTATTTGTTCTTTCCCTGCCATTTAAAAAAAAATTTAGTTATTAAGTAGCAGTCAGTGGTAGCCAAAATGGTTTGATTTTTCTGGTTGAGAAAATCTCACATGAAGCCGCATGTAGATAGACAAATGGAAAGAAAATCTTTTCTTTTTCCTTGGCTTTGGTTTCTGTTAAAGAATAGCTTTATTTTTGATCCTCTATGTTATTTGATTTTTTAATGTAAAATTAAGAACACTTAAATAAGATTAAGGTGTGAAAGGTGACAAATTTCTGTGTAGTTAATGGTTCACAACTTGATCTTATTAGGTAGAATAAATTCTTTCATAATGGTAGTGCCATATTGTGTCTTTAAAAAAACATGCTCATGTGTGTTATATTGTAAATGTGTGAGCGCACAGCAGTCAGAGACCTTTTTTTTGTCATCAGCACAATACCTCAGAAACAACTTGGAGTACTGTGGAGAAAGTGGTGAGCTTGGAGGTAGGAAGACCTCAGCAAAAATTTGACCTCAGACACTAGCTGTATGACTGTGGGGAAATCCCTTCCCCTCTTATTTGCCTCCGTTTCCTCTTCTGTAAAATGGGGATAATAACAGTTGTCTATATTGAAATGTTGTTTCGAGGATCAAATGAGATAATATTTGTAAAGCACTTAGCACAGTGCTTGACATATAGTAGGTACAATATAAATATTCCATTCCTTCCATCCTTTCTCTGCCATGTACACAATAGGCACTTAATTTACATTTATTGAATCACATTCACAGAATATAATTGGATTTTAAGTGGTTCTGTTGTGGGAATTGACATCACTTGAAATGGAAGTAAAACTGTAAAGACTTGAGGCAAGTAAAATTGGAGAGTAATCAGTTTACTCATTTTGTCTTCCCCCGTTCCAGTTGAAACTTTTTCCAGTTTTTTCCTCCAGCTTTAGTGAAGTCTCTGAATAATATGAAATATTAACTAGAATTGAGGTATTCTTTTAAGGCTGCTACTTTGTGACAAAAGGATCCTTTTCTTATGGGGTAAAAATACTTATCATTGTAAGTTTAAAGTATTTTTGATATTAAAATGTTGTAATACTGTGGTTCTGGAAAGCTAAGTGTTAAGGCAGAGAGGGTATTAATGAACTGAGAGCCTTAAGAAAGTTGTGGTGATTTACTAAACTCAAGTCTGTCATCCTTGTCTCAGTATTGCAAATTGGGATGAGAATTAATGGTTCTCTGCCCAAGCTATTTCATCCTTTACTGTTTGTGGTGCCTTATTGTAGCACTTCTGCTGTATTAGGTATAGGGCCAGTCTCTGTGAAATCCTAACATTTTTAGTTTTGAAAAAGCATGACATCTTTCCCTTATTTTGATACTGAATTTGAAATTGGAAAATCTTTGTTCATATCTTTTGGCTTTTCTACTACCCTTATGACCATGAGCAAATCATATCATGTCTGAGTTGCAGTTTCTTCATTTTTGAAAGGAAAGGATTAAACTGATAATGTCTAAGGCCCTTTCAAGTTTTAAATCTATGATTCTGTGCATCTCTTCTTCATTCTCCTGACTCGAAGAGCAGAAGCATCTGGAGACATTTTGTTTTTTGAAGGATAAATAGAATTAGCTTTTGAAGATCAAGCTGACATAGTTAAGTATCTTTATACTCTGAACCCAACCTCTTATGAAAAGAGTTATGATTATTAAATGGACACAATCACAATATTTCCAAACCCTTGCCTGTCCCTATAATTATATTCTTGGCTCTTGGGAGTTTGAAGAGGACATTAGAAAGCATCTTTTAACCTCCTAATTTTATAGAGAAGGCAGTGTAATAGAGAACCTGCTGTAGAATCAGAAAGACTTGGGTTCAAATTGTGTCTCTGAAAAATATTGACTGTGCCTTTTTTGGGCAAGTCGTTTAAACTCTTTTGACTCAGGTGTATTTCTAAGACATAGTTGCTGAGCAGGGCCAGATATGCTTTGGTAAATGGAATTTCCTCACTAGTAAGTTTCCTTCTACCATTAAATTACAGGTTAAAAAAAAAAAATATATATATATATATATATATATAATACACACACACACACACACACACATACACACTTTTTTTTTTAACAAGGAACTAAAGCCGGAGAAGTTGTGATTTGATCAAGGTCATATAATTAATTTCAGAACTGGGTTACCTCTGGCTTCCTACTTCCTGGTTCAGTGCATTTTATATCATACTGTGTTGCCTTTTCCTATGGTCTTTGGCTTTTGAACAGGCTCTGGGAGAGACACTGGAGGTCTGTTGGTTCATCTGATTTTCACTTCCTATTGTCACTCGATGTTGCAGTCAAATGGCATAAACAATGATGATTAGGCTATCTAATAAACTTCTGATAGATAAAAAGAAATGGTAATTGGTTAGAAATGCATGTAATGACAGGGTGGAGAATAGTGTGAGGATTTTAATCATAGTTAGAAGGGATTTTGCTTCAATCCTCAGTATTCTAATAGATCTGTGATCTGAATGATTTAAGATGCCTCCCCATCATATGTAATTCTTGTTCATGTTCTCCCAAAAGTTTACAGGGCTTCCACTCAACATTGCTGTAATTCCTGGCATCTTTTACTCCTGTTGTTTCTTATTTGTTATACGTAGAAGCCTGGACATGTCCAACACATGGCTTTTCACTTCCTATTGTGTGATGTTCATCCTTAGTCTTTTTGAGGCAGTGTTGTTCCAAGTTTCACTGCCATACAACAATACCAGTAAGATGTTTGTTTTGAAAATATGGGTCTTTGCTGTTGTAAGAAGCCTTGGGGGTCAGTAAGAGTGCTTTGCAATTTTCTGAAAGCAGTCAGATATGCTCTCCTTTTTTCCAACTCTGGCCCAACTCATTTTCATCCATATTATTTGTCCCTGATATACATATAAAATCTGGGGTGTACATTCGATGGATTTTGAATTCTGAACAATAAATTTTATTCATTGATTTGGTCTGTCTTATTCCTTTGAGTCTCTTACTCCAAGAGGCTCTGAAATGCCTTGGGGCTTGATGTAGTCAGTCAAATGTTGTCTGTAAACTGTAGCATCTGAAAGACCTCACTGTTTACAAAGAATCCTTCTTTAACTGAGACTTCTGTCACAGAGGCAAATACTTCTGTCAAGCATATTATCTCTCCATTTTATGACTTGCCTGATGCTTACTAGAGTCATTGAATAAGGTAGGTTATTTCTGTTATTACATCTTCCAAAGAATCTTTAATACTTTTGATATTTGGCTAGGCAACACCTTTGTCCCAAAGAACTTGTTTTGTTCTACAAGTCAAATGCTTTTTTGTAAGCAAGCAATAGGATCTTATTTTCTCTTTATCTTTCAGTCAGTTATGAGATAGTAAAGTTATGGTTCATTTGGACAGGTTTTGCCATGTAGTACTTCTCTTTGCTTTTTGTAGGGTTAAGGGCTGGGGCAGGAATCTTGTGGTAATCCTGGATCTGGGACATCTACCTCCCTGCCTATTTGCTCTGGGACTTTTGCTCCAGATTCAGGTTGCTCCATTTTCTTTTTCTACCTGGCTGCCCTCCTGGACTTTATTGTCTTTAGAGTCTAAGACATTCTTCTTTCTGTGAGATCATCGTTTTTTTTTAAAGTTGTTTATCTAGCTTTATTTTTTAGCATTCATTTAACAGTTTTTTTTGAGTTCCAGATTCTTTCCCTTTGTTTAGCTCCTTCATCCATTGAGAAAGCAAGCAGTATCTCTTGATGTTGACATTATTCAAATATATTACCTAAATCTTAGTCTGGGGCCCATTATTTATTGACCCTCCAGGACATTCTTTTCTTCAGTGAGTTCACTTCCTAGATTACAGGGTTTCTCTAAACCTTATGAGAATTCAGTATAAATAATACTTCCTTAAATATCCTAACTTCTAAGTTCCTCAGTCTATTTAATGTTCATGACCAACCTCTCTACCTCAGTTACAAATAGGGATGATCATACCTTTGGTTTTGCTCTCACCCCCAAGCATTCTGCTTCATTATTCATGAACTTTGAAATTCCTTTATCTAGTCCTAATCTTTTAACATTCTATCTTTTCCTCTCCTTTAAGACCCCAACCCTGTTTTGTCTTCATTTTCTTTGCTTCTAATCACTCCATTCCTCAGTTCTTTTCTTGGCCATCAAGCCTACACTGACTTCAGTTTCCTGTCTTCCCTTTCTAGGTGAATCAGTTAAACTATACACTATCTGCTGTCCTCAAATCCCTTGCCCTCCTGTTCTTTTCTTTTTTCTTGTTGCTAACCTTGAATTACTCCCACCATCTGCTACTTTTGCCTGATTCAAAGGAATGCTGCTTAAAGGAATTATCTGTTCTCGGTTGGGCCCTCACTGTAGCAAGGCAGCCCTTTTACACCTCCCTGATTTGATTTCTTTTTCCCACTCACCACAGAGACTGTTCCAAACCTTCAGGTATCTCCTTAAACCTCCTATGGAATCCCTCCCCCAGCCTCTTCTTAACTGAAAAAAACTGAAGTCATTCAGGGAGACTTCCTTCCTCCTTATGTCACATAACTCAGATGTTTTTCCCCATTATTTCCTTCTTAACTTTTTTATTGCATGAAGAGTTGGCTCTTCTCTTTGCCAAGGAAAACCCCTTTCTTTACTGGCATCATTGATCCTATTCCATTCTGACTTCTATAGTAGATTGCCCTATCATCCTCATTCTTGGCTTCAATCTCTGTCTCCTGGTGCTTTCCTTGCTTCCTCCAGGTATGCTTGTGTCACCCCTCTCTTTAAAAAACCCTTCACTTGATATTACCGTCCCTACAGGTTATGGTTCCATACTACTTCTCTTAGCTGAACTCCTTGAGAAAAATTACCTGCACATAAATAATACCTCCTCAAATATCCTAAATTCTTAGTTCCTTAGTCTACCTAATTTTCATGACTAACTTCTCTACCTCACGTCTCTGCTTTCTTTTCTGAAATCTGACTTTTGACCTCATTATTGGATGGAAATTGCTGTCTCCAAAGAATTGCTATTTCTAATGACCCCTTTCAATTCTTATTCTACTTGACCTCTTCAGTCTTTGACAATGTCACTTAGCTTCTTTTCTTGGATGCCTTTTTAGGTTTTAGTGAAGCTGTTCTCTTTTAGTTTTACCACTACTCCTCAGTCTCCTTTTCTCATTCTTTGTTCAAGTCATGTCCACTTACTGGGTATGTCCCCTCAAGGTCTCTCCTGGGCCGCCTTCTCCTTTTATACTGTTTCATTTGGTGATCTCATCGGCTCCCGTGGGTTCATTTATCAACTCTTTTTAGATGATTTCCTTCTCTTTCCTGAGCTCCAAGTTCACATTACAACTGCTTTTTGTACATCTCCAGGTGTATGTCCTATAGGCATCTCAAGCTCAACATTTCCAAAACAAAACTCACTATCTTTCTCCCTCAGACCCTTCTTTTTTCCATACTTTCCTATTACTCTTAAGGATACCACCATCTTTTCAGTTACCCAAAGTCTCAGCCTTGGAGAATCTCTCCTCTAACTTTATCACACTATCACTGGTCAGGCTCTGGATTTGGTCCTCAAGACTGGACCATTGGTTTTCTTCTTCAAGTCTCACCCCACTCTAATCTTTTACTTCTCTGCCATAAGGATTTCCTGAAACAGTAAGTCAGATTGTCACTTTCCTAACCCCCCAACTCAGTAAATCCTAATGTTTCCTTATTACCTCCAGGAACAAATGTAAAATCTTCCATTTGGCTTTCAAAGTTATTTATAACCTAGCCCTTTTCTTCCTTTCCAATCTTCTTATACTTTATTCCCCTCCTTGAACTCTGTGATCCAATGACACAGGCCTTCTTACTGTTACTTAGATGTGGTGCTCCATCTCCCAATTCCATGCCTTTTCATGGTTTGTTCCTCATGACTGTAATGCTAGTTCTCCTCACCTCTGCCTCCTGGCTTCCTCTAAGACACAGCTCAAATTTTCCCACCTCTCCATATTATTTTTCATTTTTACTGTACAGTTTATTTACATATTGTTAGAGTGTAAATTCCTTCAGGTCAGTGATTGTGTTACTGCCTTGCTTTATATCCTTATTTGTGCTCGGTGATGGAATGCTTGGACCACAGTTCTAAAATCATATTTCTCCCTAGCCTTAAAACAGTATCCCTGGCAGTTTATCCCCAGCTGAAGAACAGCCTGCCCTGTCCAGACTTTTATATCTCTTCTGATACAGTAGCCAGCTGCACCTATAGAATTTATTAGTTTGCACCAGCTGTGTACTGGCTCATAAAGATATTTACTACTCACTGACCAACCATATGTATGCTATACTTAGACATATGTATACTTCCTTACTAGTGATGTTTCAATCCTAAAACCACACTTGCATGTAGCCTGATGAACTCTGGGTATAATACCTGTGCAGTAGTTTACTGAAATTGCATGTTCCTTTAAGAACTAACCACTCCTTAACCACTCCCTAATCCCACCCTCAGTCCCAAATAGCATATTTGGCATACTTTTACTAAAGAATATCCTATATAAACTTTACCCTTTTCAGATTGCAGATTCCCTAAGAACTTTTCCCAGTTGAAAAGCATTAACAGTAAATCTTTACCACCTTGACTTCAAGGTTGCTTGAATCTGTGAATTCATTCCTAACCGCCCACCCAGGGAACTCTATTGGGGTACCTGTATTTTTCCAACCCTCATCATCTGGCAAATAGCGAGCACTTAATGTTTTTTGATTGGCAAACTGATGATGCTGTTTGTAGTCATCCATTATCCTTTTTAAGATTTTATAGGTGCTTATATTCAGATCTGATATTGGCTTTGGCAGCCATCATTTAGTTAAATGTTTGCTGATTAAGGTGCTTTCTGGTACTTTTGATCACTTTGTTATAGCAGTTAATTAACGTTGCTTTAACTTCAGGATTAAATGGTTATAGTTGGTGTTGATGTCATTTCTGTTGTCTATTTCCCAACTTTCTTTTTCAGTAGCTTTTTTGGGGTTTTTCGGGATTAAATCTTCTTAACTATATATCATATTTTTTGTCATTACTATTTTAAAAAATGATTTCAAATTCTTAGCTCTGATGAGTCAGTGGCTGTGCACACACAGATGATTCATTGATAACTCTCCTCCCACATTCATAAAAAGTCTTTCTGTCAGTTACAATGTAATCATTTTGATTATTTGTAGTGATATTTGGTGCTTGTCATATCTTGCAGCCTACCAGTTCCTTCCTTCCTATCTTCCTTTCTTTTTCTTTCTTTATGATAGAGAAATTTTGGAGGGGTCATTGATTTCAGTCTCCTGATTTGAGATAGGAATATATTTCTGCCTTCTCAAACAGATAAGAATCTGTAATCTTTAGAAACTCATCCCAGAGTTTAACATCCTTACTTAGAGGACATTTTTCTATCTCAGTTAAATTATGCTTTAGTCCCATTTCCTCTTTTTCATTTCTTGCCCTACCCTTTACTGAGTATTACATGAATAGTTGCTTAAATGTACTATTGTTGTAAATGTTTTCTCATATTTGGGAAGATTGGGATAGGGGTTGTTGAATTACTATAGTGAAGTAACTAAGGAAACCTCCCTATAACATTGACTTATTAGCTTAACTTTTGCTTACTAATCTTTGAATCCTTTCTATAGTGGCCTCTAAGCTGTATAGTGACAATTGCTGGACGTAACCTGACAGAAGTTCTCATTTTCTCTTTGTCTCTTACTAGCTTTGTGCTACCTTGTTCTTCAGTACTCAACAGGCTCTTAGCACAGTGCCTGGTGAACAGTAAACACTTCACGGATTGACTGAGGTCACTTAACTTTGCTCAGTCTCAGTTTCCTTATCTATAAAAAAACATAATAATAGTACCTGCTTGACAGTGTTGTAAGGGTTGAATAAATTCATATATGTAAATCATTTTGCTGATCTCAAAACACCATATAAACACTAGTTATTGTTGTTATTAGTACTGTTTCTAGTGTAGTGAATTATGTGTTTATTTGAAGAACAAATTGTATAACTCTTCTCTTTCTCAGTATTTAAAGATTAATTACTCAACTTCATTAATTTAAAAACAGACTTTAGGAGGGGCAAAAATTTCTTCTAAATTTTTTTCTTTCTATTTATAAGAACAGTAAGAGATATTCTTGTCACTCTATCCCCATCTCCCATGGATGTTGTATTATTTCTTAGTAAGCCAGATGACTTTCGTAAGTATGGTGCCTACAAATAGTAGGTCCTTAATACATATTTGTTATACTCAATTGATAAAGGCCAAAACCTACAACACGGCAGTGAGCTAAGAGAGAAGGAAAATGAGTTTGGGCTGGAGAGGAAGGATTTCGTATAGTAGGAGGCGGGATTAAGTATAGATAGGATTTGGACATGTAGA
Source organism: Notamacropus eugenii (assembly GCF_028372415.1). Classification (NCBI taxonomy): domain Eukaryota; kingdom Metazoa; phylum Chordata; class Mammalia; order Diprotodontia; family Macropodidae; genus Notamacropus; species Notamacropus eugenii. Next base: position 190,816,572 of record NC_092873.1, on the reverse strand, counting down.
AGTATGGTAGAAAAATGAGGAAGTTGATGACAGAAAAAGATCATGGGGAAAGAAGAGTCTGTATCATAGTGTGATCTAGAGTTTGGAGTTGAGGGAAGATATAACTATAGTATGACTAGTACTAGTGATAAAGAGAGTTAGCCAGCTTTTTGGAGTGAAGAAACCCTCAGTGGTATGGAAAGAGCAATAATAAAGCTAATGAGATAAGGATATTATTTTTTAAGTGGAAAATTATGTTTAAATGGAAAATTAAAAGTGAAAAATTTTTTCTTGCCGCATATATTAAAAAACTTTAAAAAAGCTGACACTAACCTTGCTTCCTCTCCATCTTCCCCACCCCCCAAAAAACATTAAAAAGAAAGAAATATTCATGGGTCAAACTGACATTTTCCTCTGTTACTCAAATTTTTACTCTCCATTTCCCATCTCCATTCCTTTGAATTGCCTGTCTCCTATGCATGAAATATACTTCCTCCTTACCTCTGTCTCAGGAAATTCCTCTCTTCCTTCCACATGAAGCTTTTCCTAACTTTCCATCTTAAGTTCTTTTGCCCTTTCTACCAAACGTTGTATGTAGCTACTTTTTTCTTGCTTACCAAAACTACCTTGTATTTAACAACTTTTTTTAGGTCTAATTTAATTTCCTCATATATATATATATTTATATAAGTATTTGTCTTCTGGTTTAAATATAAGCTTTTTGATAGTAGGAATTTTTTCATTTTATATTTATATTCCCAGTACCTAGTATAGTGCCTGCCACATAATAGGTGCTTAATAAATATTTGTTGATTGATATTAAAATTAGATTTACTTACCCTTTAAAGAATATATCATTATATTTTAGGAAAAATGATGTTTTTATGTTGTTTTGTTCACATTAAGGAAATTAAATATTTCCACCTGGCATGTTATAGTCATTTTTTTTTGTTCTATATCATAGATATAGAACATGATTGTCTTTTAAGAATCACGACTTAGATACCTGCCACCTTCATATGCTTCATAGGGGTGAGAGATCCATAGGTGTTAGACATTGTACATATTTTTGGACTTTTTCAATATATATCCTGACTGTTGTGCTGAAATTTCCTTTCTTCTCTAAAAAAAAAATATTATTTGTGAGGCTCACTACAAAGGGCAGAGGGAGGGGCTCTGTGGGGATGTAAGAAAAAGAAAATAACATTTACTACCACTTAGAAATGAAGATGTGGAACCATGGGATATCACCTTTATTTTTTTCCTATAGCAAACTATCTCAGCTCAGTGGTGCCATCTTCCGGTTTTAAAGATGCCGAAATTGTTCCTTGCTTAAATTTGTCTCTTGTAGAGAGACCTTAGAGTTATTTATTCTTTACCTTCCTGTCCACATGACAGCTTAGTGTTTAAGAGGAATGTCTCAGGAAGCCTAACTGTATTCTTTTGTAGAATATTCAGGGTCCCACGGGACAGGAAGAAATAAAAAAGTTTCTCTAGCTCACAATTTACAAAGGCTCTTAGTATTTTCACCGCTATATCTAGAAGGTATAGGGACAGGGGTGGGAAACCTGCGTCCTCCAGGCTGCATGTGACCCCCTCTAAGTCCTCAAGTGCAGTCCTTTGATGGAATCCCAACTTTACCGAGTAAATCCCCTTAATAAAAGGATTTGTTTTGTAAAACTTGCACTCAGTCAAAAGGCCATGCCCTAGGACATGGAAGGCCACGTGGAAGCCTCAAGGCCACAGGTTCCCTGCCCCTGGTATAGAGTGTCTGACTGCTCTGTGACATAAAATTCTTTTTGTCTTGGGTCTTGCTGTTCAGTTGTAATTTCATGGCCTTGGAACTGGCTAGCTTGAACTACCCTTTCTGAAACAATCTTCTCCGGTTTTCATATACAGGAATTGGAGGCTAAGCAAAGCCTTCTTTCCAATTGCCCTGGAGAGCTAGGTCATTTTAGGATTTAGCCTTCTGACTCTGTGGCCTCGTCCTGGAAAAAAAAACCCAGTTCAACATTTATTCAGTTTAAGGGACTGCATTAGGGACTGGTGATCTGAAGATAAGATACAGCCTGGGCTGAAGGGGTTTGTATTTAATTAGGAGAAAAGACACAAATAACCACGACACAAGGGAGCACAAATAACCATGACATAAGGGAGTGTGTGCTAAGTGCAAAGAATTTAAAGGCAGAATATTCCCAGAAATTTGCATAGTGGGAGACATAGCACTTGAGTTTTGGGTTTTAATGGAAAGGAATAACTTTAATGAATGGAGTAGAGTTTGAAGGTGGCTGCATAAGAAATAATTGGAGCAAATGTTTGGAGATAGAAAAAGAAAAGGTTGAGATGAGAATGTGGATGAATAGAAAGTAGTTCTCTTTGTAATACTAGAGTGAACATGACAGAGTGTAGCATAAAGCAATACAGGCATACCTTGGAGGTATTGTAGTATTGTGTAGTACTGCACACTCTGCAATAAAGTGAATATCACAATAAAATGAGTCACACAGCTTTTTTGGTTTCCCAGTGCATATAAAAGTTATGTTTATACCTTACTGTAGTCTATTGTGTAATTATGTCTAAAAAATGTGTATATCTTAATTAGAAAAATACTTTGCTAAAAAAATGTTAGCCTTTATCTGAGCCTTCAGCGAGTTGTAATCTTTTTGCTGGTAAAGAATCTTGCCTTGATGTTGATTCCTGCTGACTGATCAAGATGTGGTTGCTGAAGGTTAGGGGGGCCGTGCAATTTCTTAAAAGAAGACAACTGTTAAGTTTATTGCATTGATTGACTCTTCCTTTCATGAAAGATTTCTCTGTCACATGGGATGCTATCCACAGTAGTAAAATTGGAGTCAATTCTCACAAATCCTGCCACTGCTTGTCAACCAAGTTTATTTAAAATTCTCACTGTGGCTGTGTCTCAGGGAATAGGGAGATCTGAGGAGAGGGAGAGAGATGGGGAAACAGCTAGTTGCTGGAATAGTCAGAACGCATACATTTATTGATTAAATTGGCTGTCTTAAATGAATGCAATTTGTGATGCCCCAAAACAATTGGAACATCAAAGCTTACTGGTCACAGATCAGATATGTTAGTAATAATGACAAATTAGAAATATTTAGAGAATTACCAAAATGTGACATGGAGAAAGAATGTGAGCATGTGCTGTTGGAAAAATGGCACCAATAGACTTGCTTGATACAGGGTTGCCACAGTCCTTCAATTTGTATAAAAATATAATATCTGTGAAGTACAGACAAACTGAAGTATGCCTGTACTGCAGGGTTAGGTTGGAGCCAGATTATAGAGAACAGTGTTAGAGCCAGGTAATAGATTGAGTGATGATGAGGTGGGAAGTTAGTTTTGAATCCGTCCTTGTACACTAGCAGCATGAAATTGGGCAAGCCATTTAATCTCTCTCAGCCTCAGTTTCCTGATTTTCAAAATGGAAGTAATAGTAGTACTTACCTCACAAGATTAAGGATCAAGTACTATGTATAAGTATTAGATGTATCTCAGCATCAGGAATTTATACTTTTATTCCATAGGGAATAGGGAGCCACCAAAGGTTTTTGGTTTCTTTGTAGAAAGGGATATGGTGAGGATGATATTTAAGAATTATGTTAGTGAGCATTAAAGGATAGAAAAGTAAGCCAGAAGCCTTGGAGATAAGTAGAAAGATAATTAATTAAAAAGGTCTTTACAGAATCTCATATCTTAGGTTTTAGACTTATCTTGGAAGAAACTTAAGAGGACACAGTACCTGAATAAGAATCTCATATACAAGATAACTCTAAGCTAAACTGATATTCCTGAAGCATAATCTGACCACGTCATCCCTTCCTCCTACCTCCCATTCAGTCAACTCCAATGGCTCCTCAAAAATAAACTCTTCCCTTTGACTTTTGAAGTCCTTCATTACCTGGCTTATTTTTTTCTTTCCAGTCTTCTTATACTGTATTCCCCTCCATGTGCTCTCTGGTATAGTGACACTGGCCTGCTTGTTATTCCTCACACAAGAAGTTCCTCGATCTGTGTATTTTCACTGGCTTTCCCCACCTTTCTTTCCCCCTTCCTCTTTTATGCCTGGAATCTCCCTCTTAATCTCTCCTTCCTGTCTTCTTTTTAGTTTCAGCTAAAGCTCACCTTGAAGGTTTCCCCCACCTCTTCATTCTTTCTAAATGGTAGTGCTTTCCCTCTGAAATTACCTCATCATTATATAAATTGAGTATGTTCTATATATAAAATTATATATAAATATATATGATGTTGTATATGTATGTGTGTGTATGTATATATATATATACATATATATACATATATATATACATATATATATATGTATATATATATATATATATATGCGTGGACAGGTAGATAGTTTCATTTGTTTTAGTTGTGTGTGACTTTTCATGACCCCATTTGGGGTTTTCTTGGTAAAGATACTGGATTGGTTTGCCATTTCCTTCCCCAGTTCATTTTACAGATGAAGAAACTGAGGCAAACAGGGTTAAGTGATTTACCCAGGGTTGTACAACTAATAAGTGTCTGAGGCCAGATTTAACTCAGGAAGATGAGTCTACCTACTGTACTACCTAGCCGCCCCCCTCCCCAATACATATTTGTGTGCATGTTGTCTCCCCAATAGATTGTGAGTTCTTTGAGAGCAGGGTTGTCTTTTCCCTTTCTTTGTTTCTCTAGGATACATAGCAGATGCTTAATGAATGATTCAACTTAACTAATGTTTTTCTTGGCTGCCATGTTTCTCTACTTGGCAAGGACATAAAGTCTTTGTAGACTAAGGTGGTATCTGATATGACAACTACTTTAACATTAATTAAACTAATGAAGGAAATTGTGATAATCAAGGTCAATGTCTTTATGTTTTTCAATTTCCTGATTATTGGCATGATAGCTTGTGGGAATAATTCTTAATGAAGTAGTTGGAGTGGTAGTGTTGTCTTATTACCCATTTAAAAAAATTAAATATTGATTATGACTTCTGTTCTGTACAGTCAAATAGTTAATTTGACTGTACCCAGAGATTCTTATAGGATTCAAACATCCACATCACTATTACTTTACTATGTGTTAGGATTTAGATAATTTCTCTTCTAAGAAAGTATTACAAAAAGGTGGGAAATTTCTGAGTAGTCTTGAAATCTTTGGCCTTTTAAAATTCTCAAGCTGAATGATAATTTTTCTACATAATTTTTGTCTTCTCTTCTATGTCCATTTTTATTGAAATCTCTGCATATCAAGATATGTTAACTTGGAAGCAGAGAGGATCCTGCAAAATTGTTAACAACAATTATTGGCCCATAAGCTGAAGCTAATACCCTCCCCCCATGTTCATTATGAACACTGCAAGAGGAGCTGACCCAAATATCTCATGAAATGTTTTAGTTGTGATGAAACCAATTAACTTTGAACACTTTTGATAGCCTCTCCAAGGACTTGTGAGCCATTTTTTCATTAAGCTACAGTTTTCTTTTTTTCTTTTTGATTTTGTTTATAATGAAACCTGCCATATTGCTGTGACTTAATTACTTTAATAGAATTTCTATTTTTGGGTTTTGGACAATGATCCTACCTTTACAGAAACAACCGTTGTTAGTTTTTATAAACATTATATCATTCTTGGCACACTCTGACTCTTTTCTACCACTTTATCACTGTCACTTTGAAAGCAAAAGAGGGCTGCATAGGACTGATAGCCTTTTTGTTTTGTTTTGTTTCATCGGCTGTCTTGGCCAAAAAATTCATCAGGTAATAGACAACTTACTGGTGATAAACCATTTTAGGTATAGTGCTTGAATAGCTTGATCAACTCTGCCTACTGCTTTTAGTACTAAATTAGTATTAATTGCCTCTCAGAACTCTAGGTCACCCCAATGACTTAATGATGTATTTGTGGAGGTTGAAATTAATTTTACTCATAGTAAGTATTTTAAGGCAATGTCACCTAAGCACTCTTGGTCATTTAGTGATCTTATTTGGCACTTACTAGATTTTGTAAATCTCTCCATTTTAAAAATTTATATTTGTTTTTCTGATTACTCCTTAGTTCATGCTGGTTATATTTCCTTGTGTCTTTTGAAATCTATATGTTTCACTTGATAGAATTCCTGATTCTTTTATGAAAATTTGATTGCTCTGTAGGATATCTTTTGCTATTATAATACCATTGTACCTCTTTTTCTGTCTTTAAATAATTCTTTATTGTCTCCTTTTTCTTCTTGGGATTTATTCTTCCCTTTCTTCCCCTCTCCCAATTCAACAGAAGTAGTGCTGCTTTAAACCAAAGGTACTTAATTAGGTTGTAATTGATACTTTGGTTAAGCGTTTACGTTCAGACCACTGTGCTAGTTGTGGGAGGAATCTCATATATACATTATAATATAAAATAATGCAGGAATGTATTAGAAAGGTATGAAGTATCATATGAAGTCGCATCAGGGGACATAGCATTCTTGAATTGGAAGGAGGACAAGGAAAAAAGTTTCTTGAGGGGAAGTGGCCAGCAGCAGCTAGGCTGGTACGTTTTGTAGATAGAAACCTTGCTCAAGGCACAGACCCCCTAATACATAAACTTTACAAAATATTTTCCCCAGAACAACCCTGAAAGGTAGATTGTGCAAATATTATTTCCATTTTACAGAGTAGGGGAACTGAAACTAGGATCATATAGCTAATAAGTATCAGAGCTAAGATTGGAATTTAGGTCCTCTAACTCTAATTTTTTTTTTTTTACCACCTGTCATTGTTGAACTCTAGACCAGTTAGAAAATTTTTTTTTCTCTTCAAGATTGGGAAGACCAGAGTATATTTATGTATAGAGGGAAAAGGGGCCATTGCAAATGGAGATAATGAAGATAATGAAAGATGGAGGTGATGATTGTTTACACAATATGATATTTACTGGGAAGATGTCCTCCCACCTTTCTATCCTTTTACTGACCTTGAAAAGTCTTAGATAAAGGCAGATATAGCTCTAGGGACCATAAAACTACTTTGGGAACAAGAGTTTTTGAAAAGTTTTGTATTTAAGTTTTTCTCCATACTGTTATATATAGTGAATATATATATTCATAGTGAACTATCATAATCTATTTACTCAGATAATCTACATTTATATTTTATGATTATAATTTTCCTTATCCATGGAGCAATTATTTTTGTTAGGTGGGCCAAGTCCAAATTTTTATTATTTTAAAATTGAATTCATTAACTGAATGAAATGTAATGTCTGGATGTTACTAATACAGTGTTGGTTTGCATGTTGTCAAACCTAACTGATATTTTTTTTTTGGGAACATGTATAGATTTAAAATAGGCATTTGGCATTTTATGTTTTGGGAAGTAGAACAGATCTACATAAACTTCTCTGCCTTTTGCCTCTGCTATGTTCGTAGATTCCAGAAGGGCTTCCTGTATGGACCTCAAGCCTTGGAGGTAGCAGAATATTCAGCAGAAGGTAAAGAGGAGTGCTGCCTTCTGGTGTCATTGTGTGTGTGTGCTGGGTTGGGTGCCATGACATAATGCTGCTTTTCAGGAAGGATAACAAAAATATTAACAATTTAAATAGTGTCCTTACATATGATACCCAAATAAGATGAAATTATCTAAGTCTCTGGACTTCTTGAATATCTTGACTTTTGCCCTTAACTAATAGCATCTCTTTATTTTGCTTGATTATAGATAATTAGGAAAAAAGAGAGTGTTTACCATATATTTTCTTGCACTATCTTTACTAGAATGGTTCTTCATCTTTAATTGGGAGGTAGTCTATTGGGGTGGGGAACCTGGGGCCTTGAGGCCACATGTGGCCCTCTAGGTCCTCTAGTGCAGCCCTTTGACTGAATCCAGACTTTGCAAGTGTGACCCTTTTGTTCTGTGAAGTTTGGATTCAGTCCGAATGTTCACCATTCTTGGCTGGATCCTAACTAGCCTAAGGGTAAATATTTTTACTACAAGAAGATCGCCCTTGAAATTTTATTATGTGAAAAATGTGCCAGAAAGTTTGGTTTTTATAGTAAATATGATAATTGCATGCCCTTTGGGAATTCAGTACTCTTAAGTTCCTTTTTTTTCCTGTGGGGGGACAAGACCTTATAAAAATCTTTTTTATATAGATCTTAATTACTTTTTTTACAAGTTAATAAATATGACTAATATATTTTGAAATCTATATTCTGGTTAACACCTTTTACATTTTAGAGAGTTAAACTTTTAAATGCCAGATGGAGATGTTAATTCCTGTGAATCCTTGAAACTGGTTATAAAACTTCTTTGGAAAATTCATGGACAGCACACTTTTAAGAAAGATATTTCAACCTCCATAAACTATTCCTGGATAGGTTAAATATTTTTTGGTACAAGTCTGCTTGGAGATATGAAATGATCTGCTTATAGTTCTTTAATCAACTGTTCAGATATGGTAGTCTTATTTACCTTTATCTCACTTTGTTGATAGCCAGTGATAAAAATTATTAGAGTATTTTCTATTGTTTCTCTACTTAATTTTCAAAAATTAAAAATATATAATTTAGGCTTTCCTAATGGGAAATATTAAACATTCAATAAAAATGAAATGTCATTAAAAAGCTATAAGACAATTGCTGCACTAGGTGTTGGTGATACAAGTATGAAGGATAACAATACCAACATGTGAGGAACTTGTATTCTAATGGAGTAGACAAGTGTGTACACGATAAATAAAAAATAGCAAAAACAGCCATAAAAAACAGCAAAAAAAAAAAAAGTGAATACTTGGTAGTTTGGGAGGAAATCAAGAAAAGTGTCCTTTAGAAGATACTGTTTGAGCTGCAATTTAAAGGAAAGGAGGGAACTTTGAGTGCATTCCAGGTATATGGGACAGCCAATGCAAAAGTATAGTGTCATTATGGGAGGAACAGAGAATGGGTCATTTTAGCTATATCTTAAAGTGTTGGCAGGGCACTTAATGTGTCAAGTGAGGCTGGAAAAGATAGGTTAGAGGTTCTGAAGGGCTTTAAAAGCTTAACAGAGGAGTTTGTGTTTGATCCTAAAGGCAATAGAAGTAAGAAAAATTATTTTAGCAGGTATATAGGGTAGGCTGGAATGGTAAGAGATTTGAGATAGGGAGACCAATTAGGAGATTCTTGCATTAATGGAAGTGAGAGGTAAGGAGAGTTTGGTCTCTCTGGTATTAGGTGTGTTAGGGAAAAGGTGTTGGATTCAAGATGCTGTACTGGTAGAAGTGATTAAGATTTAGCTGTTGTGATGTGTATTGTGAGGAGGGAAAATGAGAAGTTTAGGATGGATTGTGTGAGGTTGTGAACCTGGGAGACTGAAAGGATGGTAGTGCCTTGGGCATACAGCAAAGTTTGAAAGGGGAGCTTTTGGGAGAAAGATGAGCTTAGTTTTGCACATGTTAAGATGTCTACTGGATATCCAGTTTGAGATGGCTAAAAGGAAGCTGGAGGTATGCTACTAGAAGTCAGAGGAACAGTATTTGCATATAGATAATGGTTGTATCCATGAAAGTTGACAGATAAGAACACCAGGTGAAATAAAAGGGAGGGAGAAGTGAAGCAGGTAAGACAGAACCATGAGAGATACCTACAGTTGGTTGACCTAACCTGGCTGAAGATCTAGCAAAGGAGACTGAGAAGGAGTGGTCAGGCAAGTAGGAGGAGAATAAGGAGAGATTAATGTCATGTAAATGTAGAGAGATAAAAGCATCTAGAAGAAGAGACTGGTGCACAGAATAAAAGCTGCAGAGAGGTTAAGAACCATGAAGATTGAGAAGGATCCATTAGAAAGACCCAGATGGCAATTAAGAGATCATTAGTAACTTTGGAGAGAACAATTTCAGTTCAATGATGAGGTTAGAAGCCAAATTGCAGAGAATTAAGAATAGAGTGAGAGCAGAGGATGTGGTGCCAGCTGTTGTACAGCTTTTTCAAGGAGTTTAGCCATAAGAGGAAAGACAGATATGGAACAATAGATAGTAGGGATGGACAAATCAAGTAAGGATTTTTTTCAGTTTGGTGAAGATATCTTCTGTCATTTGAAACCTTTCATAATCTATCTCTTCCACACTTCTCTTTCTCCAAAGGATGGAAAACTTGAGAGCCATGGAAGGTTTGAGGAGGGATGAAAAATGTTAGAAAAGATGCTATGCTGAGCAGATGTAAGGAGGTGTAAAAGGATTGCCTTGCTGCAGTGAGGGCCCAATTGAGATTGTATAACATAAATTTGAGGGGCACTGGTCAGTACTGGTCCCTGATTTTCTTCATGAGCAGTATATAAATAAGAGTGGAAGTAATATAATAATAAGCAGATAGTGGAATTAATCCAAGACTGAGACTTAACAGTGTTAAGATCTTTGACAGGATAAAGGAGCAAGAGACTTGAGAGAAGAGGACAGTGTAGAGTTAAGCTGATTCAGTGTGGAAGAGTAAGGATCTGGGAAAGAACTGAGGAGTGGAGGGGTAAGAGATCGTGGTGAGGACAATGAACAGATTGGAGGGGATTGCATGGCAGAGGAAGAAGTGGAATGACAACAGGTTGTGGTCAGATAAAAGAATTTCAAAGTTCAGAACATGAAAGTGTTTCATTTGTGGGTGAGGGCGAGATGAAGCATATGACCTTTGTGTAACTGGTGGAGTGGAAGTAGTAAGTCATAGAAAATGAGCAAGTTGAGTTACTGGGAGGTTAAGGGTGTTTACGGGAGTATCTTGTTGTTGTGTTCGTCCTTCATTGCTGAAGAAGACCATGCCATCAGAATGATGACGTGACTTGCACTTGACTTTGTTTTGAGTGAGGGAGGGCTGTGCAATTTATCAGCCTCACTTCTCCACAGCCATCTGGATCCAGTGACCAGATATTCTCAGGATGACTGGAGATGACCCATAATGCAATGGGATACCTTGGCCCCTTTAGGCCAGGATCTATTCAGGTACTCACTTAGGGTGAAGTAATGCTCATTCAGTTAATAGGTCCATTTAAGAAGTAGTGAGGGGATGACCCCTTTAATGAGGCAAAGAAAAATAACTACATTAGGCTGGCAGGGAAACAGCAACAGTTACTATTGATAATCACTGAAGTAAAATAAAGAGAAAGTGGAGGAAGAGGTAAAGGAAAGAGAAGAGGAGGGGAGGTAGAAGGAGAGGAGAGCAGGAAGGAGAGGAGAGAAGAGGGCAGGAGAGAAAAGGAGTGAAAAAGGGAGTATCTATATGTATGTTGAAGTCCCCTGGCATGAGGACAGGAGTTGGAGAAGAGAGGGACTGTGAATTAGAAGCTGAATTCATTGTGGAAGGAAGGAGAATGTCATAGAAATGAATAGGCAACAGCTATCAGAACCTTGATTGAGTGATGAATATAAATTGAATGAATCTCAAAGGAGGAGAGGTGGTGATAGAGGAAGAGTCTGCAAATGGCTATACTGACAAAGGAGTATTTAAATTCTTCCATCACAGTCAGTGATTGGGGGAGGGGGAAGGTTATGTAAGAATGAAAGTGCAACCAGTGCCAGAAGGGGTAGACCCGGAACCTATGTCATCAGGAGGAAGCCATATCTCAGTAAATGAAAAAAGATGGGAGCAGCTGGGAAAGATCTAGGATGAAAGCTGGCTTGTTTCCTATGGAACAGGGATTCCAGAGAGCACAGTGAAAGGTTTAGGTAGTTTTTGAATGGGATGTTGGTGTGGTTTGTTTGGGGGGATAGGAATAAGGGAATGGTCAGTTGGGGATGTAGATGTTTGAATAATGGCAACCCAATGACAGCCAGAGTTCAGAATGCCTTGGATATGGATGGGAAGGAAATGACAGACGGGATTATATTAATTGAGGAATGAGTTAGGCTGGTTATTCTCCATAGGTTCAGTCTGGGGTAGACTTGTCCCACCCAGGGCATCAGGAAACATTGAGTACTTTGAAAGAGAATGGGGCAGCAGTATGTAGTTGGAAAGAGGGTGAGGGATTTGTGTGCAGGAAAATGACTGTGGAGTAGTAGACAGTCAGTTGTTTGGAGTGCGCTTAAGTGAATGCTCTTGGAGGCTAGGAAGCCCTCCTGGGCAGACTCAGGCACTAGGACTTTGATTTTAGGTGACTGTAGAGAGTGCCTGGATCCAGAGCTAATGGCTGCTCTGGGATATTCCCTTTTTCTCATCTGATCTCATCCAGCTTTACTGGATCTGCTGGAGGTGGAGTGAGAGGTGGAGGGCTGCACAGAAGCTAAGGTTCAGTGGGACCTCAGCAGAATTTTAGGGAGGAACTGCCTTGGGGTTAGGTGCAGCTAAGTCCACATATGGTGATCTGATAGTGGCTGGCCCAGAGAAGAAGAATACTTGAGTTAGGCTAGGAGGTACAATGTCCTCTGGGAGCCTCTCCTACCTGGGGCACTTACTGAGGGAATCCCCAGGCTAACCCTTCAACTTTACTTGGGGGCTGATTTTTATTTTCAAAATGATTGCTGCTTGAATCTTTTCTGTTTATATGATGGACCATGGAATTAGGATTTTAAAATCCTGGATCTAGTAATTGAGGTGAAGGCCTGTTCTCTCTCCTCATCCTTTCATACCATGTCCCTAGGTAAGGCCTTTTGTTGTGTACTGGTCTTGAATTGGCCAAATGTAGGGGTTCTCCATGGACCATAATTCTCCCTGTGGCTTTTTTTTTTTGGCTTCAGATGCAGAAGTAGATGGGGCATTCACACTGACCTTTCCATTTCACAGAAATGTCATGGGGACAGGGCCTCTTTTTCCTTTATAGGTGGTTTTAGGGGTTTCTTTACTCAGTCATGCTGGCAAGTACCTTAATCTGCCCTCTCTAGGTTTGTGAATAAGGCTGTCACTATTTTCTGAACCACCCTAGGGCTCATTGTGAGTAGAGCTAAATAGGGGCTCCATATAGCCAGAGCTCCTGTTAGGGTGTCCTGGATCATTTCTTCTTTGCCAGAAAGGTGATCAGGTTTTTAGTAGTATGATTTACTTCTTAATATTTTTGTAGATCTAGCCCAGAAATACCATTCCTGCATGAACTTAGTCCCCATTTGGGGGTCAGCCCATTGATCTACAGCTCCCATTATTTTGGCTACTGCATTTGTTTTGACTCCTCTATCCATTGGAATAGAGTTGGATCACCCTGTTGGGGTTCTGTTAATACCATTTGATGTTTCTGAGAGCATAGTAGCTTGTGGATGATCAATTGTTAGTATGCTTAGGAACTTTGAAATTTTACTTTGAATAATTTAATAATAAAATAGCTGAAGCAGCCAGTCAGTGGAGGGAATCTTTTATTGTTACACAGTCTCTAACAACTGGATTGATACTTGGCCTTCATCTCCTTTCTTACCTTTCCCCTTATGCCATGCATGCTCAGCAGATTAATTTGGTGTTAATAGATTAGGCAGGAGTCATGTTATCAGGCAACCCATCAACTTGCTGACCCTTTGTCAGCTCCTTACCTAGTGGGTGGTGGAAAGTAGGTCTTATGGACTGTTAACAAATCAGTGCTAGTTCCTCTCATCATCTCTACATGTCACCTTCTAGAGTTTGTCAGTTTCCTGAATTTGTTTTTAAACTTTGATGAGTAGCCAGGGGATTATATTCCTTGTAATGCCTTGTTCATCCTTATTTTTAGGCTTCCTGATATCTTTGATTGGATTTACCTCTCAGGGGACATAATAATTGAGTGATGGGATACCTGGCTCAGGTACCCATGTGGGAATATTTTGGCATTTGAGTGTTTTTCTTTTTCTTCATGAGTACTTTCTCTAAAGAATTATGAGATCGTTGTGCCAAGGCCTGTGCTCCTAATCATCCACTAGAGGTAGTTCCTCACTGGTTTAGGCCAGTTCCTGCTGCACAAGTGACCTAATTTTAGAGGCTTATTATGAGTACTAAAAATAGATAAATAGTTCACTCTATTAGTGAAAGGGGAAGAAAGGGCTTAGCAAAAAAATGAGAGGTTTATTATTTGAATGTTTCCCTAGTAATCAGGAAAAATATACCTTGATTCACTCACTGTCTTTGGTTTTTCCTTTTACTCCTGTCTAAGCGTTTCATCTCTCTTCCGTTTTTACTGAAAGAAAGTAGATTTAAGTAAAAATTTTGTGAGTTGGACTTAATCTGTGGCTAGGGTACACTTACCTGAATTTTTATGCAATCTATATTGTAGTTGAATTTTTCCCTTGTGATATTTGGTATTGATGTAAATTAAAAGGCATAAGCATCAGTCTTTTTGCTTTCACATGTCATTGAAAGATTATTATAGTTTTGTTAATTTCCAAATAGTTTGTTCTTACAGTGGTTAACATTAGCTCTTGGGCATCTACTAACAATTCCAGATTTCATTGAGGGAATTTGCCATAGCAGGATCTTTATTTGTTGTGTTTTGGTAGAGTGATAGTTTGCTATTCTTTAGGACATAATATCTTTAAATATTTTATATTGATTTTGAAATGTGATGATTTCTACTTTCCTTTTTTGATTAAAAACAAACTTAAGTCTTGAAATAATTGTATATTGAAGGGAGATATTTGAAAAATATTATTGAGGGATCGGCATCAGTGGTCCTCTTGAACATAGCAAGTATGTATTTGGAGGTAATGCCACGCTCTTCCCTGCCCCCCCCACCCCCCAAGGTATAATAGTTGACTGACTTTTTTTTTTTTTTTTGTATGGGCACTGCTTGTCCAAGGCAGATTTTGATGTCTAGTTGTTATTGTTCTTAACTGTATTTAGCTGTTGTTCTTTAGCTGTAGAAGATGGTTTTACCTTGAAAATGCCTTGATTGTTTTTGGAAAATAATTAAAGGACAGAAATATTTTGAAAGGTAGAAAGTATGTTTTTGCTAGGAGAATTTTCATTGTGTGCATTCACTTTTGCTATTGCAGTAATATTGGACAAGAATACTGGGGTAGGAGCATCTGCCAGAGTCCCCTGCCATGTAGGGTAGCCTATTTCTTTTCTTGAGAAGATATTGAAGCAGTTTTTGAGACTTAATTGACTCAGGGAACTAAAGGTTTGGATTATTGATGTAGATTCTGGTAGCCTGAGTATAAAAAACCACAAGGAGCCTCAAACTTCTTTTTAACGCTTGTCTCTCTGACCACTATGTGGACATCTCAGAGGCAAGAGAGAACTTGGTGTTCTCTCAATACAGTCTTGTTAGAATATCCTTTCTCAGTTATGGCTAAGTAAATTTCTTTTGCTAAATATTAGATGAAGTATGAATAACTGATTTCTTTTCAGTCTTGATTCCAAACTATCAGGGAACCAACTTGGTTAGTCCTAGATTTACATAACAAATATCAAATAAATTTTTTTTTTTTTACTATAATCTGTATAGGGAGGATTTTGGGGATTCATATCCCAACTCCCATTCTCATAGATGAATCTTGGCTCAAGTTTTAGGGGTAATACTGAGGGATCTTTCTCTACTACCATCTGCTTAATCCTCCACTGTTATTTCTTCCTCATCCCTTCCTCCTCCATTCTCAGTATGGTATAGTCTCCTCCCCTCCCCTTCACCTCTGACACATTTTATTTTTACAAGTTTATAAAAATTCTAGGGGAAAATGGGCTTCAGCTTAAATAGCCTCAGTCTTTCTGAATCTTTATATACCTACGCGATGTCATTCTAATTCCTCAAAGCACTTTTGACATTTAGTCCAAAGCCTGTGATTGAGGTTGATTGGTTCAGCATCTTGACACTTGCAGACGTATCTTAACATTGGTATCTTTTTTTTACATCAATTAAATTTCCCACTGCATCCTTTCCTTTATCCTCTTGTGAAGAGCCATTCCTTGTAACAAAGAATAAAAAGAAGTTCATCAAATGAACCATCATATTGAATAAGTATTATTACATGTAGTGTACATGTATCCTATACACACCTTTATAGAAGCTGGGGAGGCACCTTCTAATCTATCTTTTTTGAGGACAAGCTTAATTATTATGCTTTTGCTGCATTTTGTTTAATTGTTTTTTCATTATTTCCATATGCATATCTATATCTGTATATCTTTATATTGATAGTTACAGATAGCTAAATAGATAGCTATAGATAGATAAATGTATGTAGATGTAGATATAGCTATCTATATCTAAGTATCTATCTGTATATAATTGTGGTCATTCTGTATATTTTTTCCCTGGTTCTACTTCCCTTCCCTTTATATCAGTTTGTATTTCTTCTCATGCTCCTCTGAATTTCTCATTTATAGTTTCTTACAGAACACCAATTTTCCCTAGACAGCAGTTTATTTAGCCATTTCCTAATTGATGAACATCTATTTCCTTTCCAGATTTTTTGTTACTTAAAACAAATGCTGCTAGTAATAGTTTGGTGTATAGGAGACCTTTCTTTTTGTTATTAATCTCTTGGGGGTATTTACGTAGCTTAGGACCTTCTGGGGAGGCTAGACATGACTTTTCATAATGGTTTGACAAGTTCATAACTCCAGTAGTGCATTAGGTCAGTCATCACACTGATGGTAAATTCTTTAACTTGAAAGACTACAAGTAAAGACTAAAGTGGAGGGAGAGTTGATGCCTCTGAGGCTGAGGTGCAACCCAGTATGGATCAGTTCTCTGTTCTTGGTCTAATTTTGGCTTGACAGTCAACACCAAGAAAATAGAAGTTCTCCACCAATACCGCACCATCCATACATGGAACCATAGGTTATAGCAACTGAGGAAATTTTGAGTGCTGTGGATCAGTTCAATTATCTTGGCAATTTATGTTCCAGGGATGTCCACATAGAAGATGAAGTTAATGCACACATTGCCAGAGCTAACTCAGCATTTGGGAAACTCCAAAAGAAAGTGTGGGAAATATTAGTCTGCCTAACTGAAGATCTGCAAAGTCGTTCTGCTGACTTCATTATTGTATGCCTGTCAGATCTGGACCATATACTGGTGCCATACTAGAAAATTGAACTGCTTCTGTTTGGATTGTTTTAGGAAGATTTTGAAGATTATGTGGTGAGATAAGGTAACTGCCAAGCATTCAACCTGTACAGCACAGTGCAGCTCCAATGGGCTGGCCATATAGT
The DNA here is from genome assembly GCF_028372415.1 of Notamacropus eugenii. NCBI lineage: Eukaryota > Metazoa > Chordata > Mammalia > Diprotodontia > Macropodidae > Notamacropus > Notamacropus eugenii. The sequence continues at coordinate 190,799,545 of NC_092873.1, read as the reverse complement.
CTGAATGCCAAACATACATTTACCTAAAAGACTATTTTATAGAGAACTTGAACAAAGCAAGCACTTACACAGAAGTCAGAAGAAGTGGTACAAGGACACTATCATAGTTTCTCTGAAGAACTTTAGTATTGGTTGTGAGACATGGGAGATACTGGCATAGGACTGCCCAGTATGGCGTGCCCACATCAAAGAAGGCTCTGTGCTCTATGAACAAAGCAGAATTGCAGTTGCACAAAGGAAATGAGAGATGTGTATTAGTTAGAATCCCTTTATACAACAAGCTTTTAGGGATTACCATATTCAAGGAGGTAACAATGGGGCTAATTTGTTAGCTTTAGCTGCTGAGAGATACAACATTGACCCTTACATGGCCTGGTGAAGGTAGTCCTGGGATTTGCTTAGAGACTGTATGAGAAAGTTAAAGGAAGAGGTAATGAAAACTGCAGTTATGGTTGGAGAGCCTGATGCTTATCATAGTTCCTCAGTGGTTCCTCACAGAAACATAATAGTGAATGAAGACTGTTCCTCCTGCTTATAAACACATAATTCTGACTGTACTAATTGGGGAAACAGGGCAATCTCTTTCGGAGGTGCTGGATAAGGGAATGGGGAAAAGATAAATTTCCTCAAGAGAGAAGAGCAGATAGCCAGTGGATTCCAAGTCAGAATAGATTTACAAGGAAAGAATTATTTACTGCTTTATTAAGAGCAGGGGTAGATTTTGGAAGAATAGATGGTATTCCGACTAACAATGTACCAAGAAAAGGGACTTAACATGAGATAGAATAGGAAGTAAGAACTGCCCCTATAGATCCTCCTGAAGCTTTGTAAGTTTGTCATACCTTCAGGGAGAATAGGAAGTTGGCCAAGTCTCAGCTCAGATTAAAGAAATACATAGATGGTATTACACACCCCACATCAGTTTAACCATATACTGGAAAAATGAATCAAGTACTGTAACTATTGTTTATTCAGGAGAAGATGATTATCAAATTGTGCCCTTAACTCATTTATTTTACTGTGAACAGAGCTATGATAGTGGGTTCATGGACTCCAGAAGTACTACTGACAAGATATCTATCCTGTTTCTGGTTATTGTCTCCTTATTCTTTTTGGCTTTTGTCTGTTCAACTTGTTTGCTAGATTTGTCTCCTGCAGGCTTAGTGCCCTTTATTTGTAATGACTTGATTGCTTAAGCTGGATGTTACCCTTGGTTCAAGACTATGATGTGTCACCCATGGACCTGGCATCGGCCAAGTTCTGGATACCAGCTAAAGAATTGACCCCTCAAATGGGACCTCTCAGGGCAGGGACAGCTCTGTGTCCAATCTCAGCTGGAAGTAGTTATAGAAGAAGAGACCTTCACCGCTTACCCCAAGAGATTTGGGGTCCCATTTGTTTGAAGGGGGAATGATGGGCTGCTTGTGCTCAAGGCCCCACCCTAAGATATTGTTTTATGTGTTTATTTTGTGTTATCCCTGTTATATTGTTGTGAAGTTATGTTGATACCAGTTACCCCCAAACTCCCATTGACGTGTATAATGGGCATGAAAGATCTTGGGGCTGAATGTAATGTTAATGGAATGGGAAGATCTTTCCCGTCCATTAATAGGCCCATGTGGACCTGCTTTGAGCTCAAGCCCAGCTGACTGCTGTGATGGAGCCTGAGTCATATGGAGCCCATGTTGGGAGGAGCTTGCTGAATGGATGGAGCAGGAAGGGTGGATCAGGAAGTGAGAGGGAGGCAGAGTTGAGGCAGATCAGCTGGTGTGAGTGAGAAAGGAAATTTTGCCTAGGGAAACTTGTTTGTGGGGAGGCCTAACGGAGGGAAGGCTTGGGGATATCAGTGCCCCTTGGATTGGTGTTGTGTATAAAGTTATTTGTTACCATGGTGGAATTGGCTTTCTGGTATCTGAATAAATATCTTGGTTTTGTCTTTGAGGAAGACTGTTATATTTTGCCATTCAGCTCTGGAAATACATCTGCATATTCATAGCAGCTGCTGTGGGTATCACCTTGGTGATATATTTGGTGATGAGGATGGGATAGCAAAATATAAAACCTCTACTTGGAAGCAGGAAGGCTCTAGGGAAGGAAATGAGTATCCCAGGATGGGAGGATATACCTTATTCCTCCCTGGTGAGAGAATGAGCTAAAATGACTTTGTGAAAACTGGGAACCGAAGATGCATTAGAATTCTCTGTAGTTCTGACCAGTAAAATGATTCCTTGTTCTTCTAATTTGGTTATAGTATCAGGCTTATCCAACTTTTACTTGAATATAATTAGTGATAGGAACTTCTTGGGGAATCCTCTTTCATAGTTGGAGAGTTTTAATTGTTAGAAAATGCTTCCATATGCTGATTTGGTCTTCCTCTTTATTCTTTCTCCTCTTTGGTTGTAGCATAACAATCTGCATCTGCTCCATTCTCCCAAATAGGAACTTTGTTCTTAGATGAGAGTCTTTGACAGGCTAGACCCAGTCCCTGGCTTTATATCATCATTCTCTGACCTGATTTCTAGAATTAATTATGTGGAACTCTTGCTCTTGACAAGTCATTTTTGGTTTATCTGCAGTAGATTTGATTGCTTTGTACCCCTTCAAGATAGATGATTTGTTTATTATCTTTGCCAGTTTTCTGAGTGAAACCTTAGAGTTATTTTGATTTATATTTCTCTATAGAAATAGAAAGTGGAGCATTTGTAGGAGTCAGAAGAATTGGAGGATCCTACCCGGGCCCTGCTGCTTGATAGCCATATATCTTTGAAGAAATAATTTCCCCTTCTGGGGTTTAGTTTCTGTATCTATAAAAAGAGAGGGTAGTAGTAGATAACTTTATAAGTTCATCTCACTCTGTAACTCTGTAAAGAAGTTCTAATTCTAAGTCCTATGATTCACTTCAGGGTTATATTCAGAGAGGACTTTGAGAGCCTAATAATAATCTCTGGGTCAAAGGCTATGCACATTTTAGTGACTTACATATGAGTATAGTTTTAAATTTCTTTCCAGCATGACTGGACCAGTTTCCAACCCTACTAGCATAGGCTCATAGATTTAGAGCTGAAGGAGACCATCTAGCATATCCTTATAAGTTGAGGAAACTTAGGCATGGAAATTAGAAGATATTCTTAGAGTCACAGAGCTATTAAGTATGAGAGATGAGATTTGAACTCAGATCTTTTTTAATTAAATTATTTTATTTGTTTTCAGTGTTCTACAATCACTTGCATATATCTTAGATTTGTTTTCCCTCCCTTTTCTTCCCCTCTCCCTCCACGCTCCCTCCCTGAGATGGTGTACAATCTTATGTGGGTTCTACATATACATTCCTATTAAATACAGTTTCACCATAGACATGTTGAATAGAAGATTTAAAATGAATGGGAGAAACCATAAAACAAAACAAAACATAATACAAAAGAAAATGGTCTTCTTCATTCTGTGATCCAATTCCATAGTTCTTTCTCTGGATGTGGAAGGCGTTTTGCCTCAAGAGTCCATTGAGAATTTTTTTAAGTCCTTGCATTGCAATGAAGTACTAAGCTTACCAGAAAAACTTGTAGCACATTGTGGTTGTTGCTATCCAGAATGGTTGGATCAGTTCACAGCTCCACCAACACTGAATTAGTGTTCCATTTCTCCCATATCTTCTCCAGCATTTATCATCTTCCTGTTTTGTCATGCTAGCCAATCTGATAGGTGTGATGTGGTATCTCAGAGTTGTTTTGATTTGCATCTCTAATCAATAGTGACTTGAGAGCATTTTTTAATATGACTATACATAGCTTTAATTTCTTCCTCTGTAAACTGCCTGTTCATATCCTTTGACTATTTATCTATTGGGGAATGACTTGTATTCTTGTGCATTTGACTCAGTTCTCTATGTATTTTAGAAATGAAGCCTTTATCACAGACACTAGTTGCAAAAATTCTTTCCTAGTTTTCTGCTTCCCTCCTAATCTTGGTTGCATTGGGTTTGTTTATGCAAAAATTTTCAGTTTAATTTCAATTTAGCTTTTAAATGGATATTCAAAATTACCCATTTTGCACTTCATAATGTTCTCTATCTCTTGTTGGGTTAAAAATTTCTCCATTCTCCATAAATCTGACAAATATACAATTCCTTGCTCTCCTAATTTGTTTATAGTATCAATCTTTATACCTAGATCACGTGTCCATTTGGACTTTATTCTTGTATAGGGATTGGCCTATGCCCAGTTTCCACTACTTTGGTAACCAGTTTTCCCAGGAATTTTTTTAATATTAATTTTATTTATTTTTAGTGTTCTACAATCACTACCATAAAACTTACATTTTTTTCCCCCCTACCTATCTCTCACCACCCCCTCCCTCCCTGAAATGGCATACAATTCTATATAGGATCTACACATACATTCCTATTGAATACATTTTCACTATAGTCATGCTATGTAGAAGAACTAAAATAAATAGGAGAAATCATATAACAAACCAAAACATTAAATACACACACAAAAAATGATCTGCTACATTCTGAAGTTGAATTCCATAGTTCTTTCTCTGGATATGGAAGGCATTTTGCCTTAGAAGATCATTGGGAATTTTTTTCTTTTTAAGTCCGTGCATTGCTATGAAGATCCAGGTCTACCAGAAAAAACTCTCACACACTGTAGTTGTTGCTGTGCACAAAGTTCTCCTGGTTCTGCTCCTTTCACTCAGCATCAGATCACATAAGCCTTTCCAGGCCTCCCTGAAGTCTTTTTGTCCATCATTTCTTATAGCACAATAGTATTCCATTACGTTCATATACCATAATTTTACCAGCCATTCCCCAATTGATGGGCATCCCCTTGATTTCCAGTTCTTGGTCACTACAAAGAATGCTGCTGTAAATATTTTTGTACATGTGGGACCCTTTCCCATTTTTGTGATCTCTTGGGGATACAGTCCTAGTAGCGATATTGCTGGGTCAAAGGGTATGCACATTTTTGTAGCCCTTTGGGCATAGTTCCAAATTGCTCTCCAGAATGGTTGAATGAACTCACAGCTCCACCAACAATGAATTAGTGTTCCAACTCTCCCACATCCTCTCCAACATTTATCATTTTCCTGTTCTGTCATGTTTGCCAATCTGATAGGTGTGATGTGGTACCTCAGAGTGGTTTTAATTTGCGTCTCTCTAATCAAAAGTGATTTAGAGCATTTTTTCATATGATTATAGATATCTTTAATTTCTTCCTCTGAAAATTTCCTCTTCATATCCTTTGACCATTTATCAATTGAGGAATGACTTGTATTGCTGTACATTTGACTTAATTCTTTATATATTCTAGAAATGAGGCCTTTATCCCCAAGATTAGCTATAAAAATTTTTTCCCAATATACTACATCCCTCCGAATTTTGGTTGCATTGAGTTTGGTTGTGCAAAGTTTAATGTAATCAAAATTATCCAATTTGCACTTCATAATGCTTTCTATCTCTTTTTTAGTCAAAAATTCTTCCCTTTTCCATGAATCTGATAAATACACTATTCCTTGGTCCTTCAGTTTGTTCATGGTATCACTCTTTATACCTAGATCATGTACTCATTTGAACTTTATTCTTGTGTACAGTGTCAGGTATTGGTCTATGCTTAGTTTCCGCCACACTGTTATCCAGTTTTCCCAGTATTCCCAGGAATTTTTGTCACAGTGAGTTGAACCCAGATCTTGATGATTCCAAGTCCAGCACTGTATCAACTATACCAGCGGCATCAAACACACAATACTCCTAAAGAGCAGCCGAAGCAGATTAAATTGTAATTAGGAAATATTTGATAAAATAAATAAAAATACAATATAGATAATGTCAGTATATGGTTTTCTAAATAAGTATGTGCCCACAGGGTTCCTTATATGTAGTTTAGTAACCCCTCCTATTTATTTGAGTCATGCCATGCCTTTCCTTTCTAACAATCATTGTTTTCCTTTTTTGTTGTCTGTGCCAATCTGATGAATGTGAAGTGGAAGCTTAGAGTTATTTTAATTTGAATTTATCTTAGTGATTTGGAGCATATTTTGTATGATTTATAGCTTATATTTTTTCCTTTGAGAACTGCCTGTTCATAACCTCTGACCGTTAATTAGTTGAGGAATAGTTCTTGTTCTTATATATTTCATTTGGTTCTTAATGTATCTTGGACATCAGATCTCTCACTGATTTCAAAGATTTTTCCTAGCTTATCGCTTATCTTCCAATGTTAACTTTAGTGATTTTGTTTTTATGCAGAAGCTCTTCATTTATCCATCTTCAAAATTGTCCATTTTTCTGCTGTGATCCTCTGCGTTTCTTGTTTGGTCAATAACTTTCCCCTTCTCTATAGTTGGCAAAGGTTTTTCCTTTCTTGCTTGTCTTGTTTGTTTATGCTATGACTCTATGTCATGTGTCCTTTTGGAGCTTATTATGGTATAAGGCATGAGATATTGATTTAAATCATATTTTTGCCAGATAGTTTTCTAGAAGCTTTTTGGCACATTATGACTCATTAGCTGATTACTAAATACTATGCCATTATTATTTTGCTTTTGTATTTTGTATACATAATCTGCCTCATAGATTGAGTTTTCTAATTTTTAACCTGTAACAAATAGTTCTGATCAATAATGCATTTTAGTACAGTTTGAGATTTGGTACTTACAGACACCCTCTTCTTCCCAGTTTTTCCCCCCATTTTTCTTGAGAGTCTTGACATTTTTTTCCTTCAAATGAATTTTGTTATTTTTTCTACTTCATTTGATTATTGTAATTTGATTACTGTGGCACTGGATAAGTAAGTTAATTTAGCTAGTGTTTTCAAAAATTGCTCTGACCTAGCCACAAGCAGTGAATATTTTTCTAATCATTTAGGTTTCCATTTATTTCTGGAGAGTATTTTATAATTATATTAATATAATTCTGGTATATGTCTTGATAGTTGACATCCCAGATATTTTATAGAGTCTGTGGTTATTTTGAATATTATTTCTATCTCTTCCTTCTTGGTTTTGTTGGTAAAGTGCAAAGTGAATGACTTATGTGAGTTTATTTTATATCCCACTATGCTGAGGTTATTAGTTATTTTGGTTAGTTTTAGTTGAATCCCTAAGGTTCTTTAAAGCAGAAGATTATGTCATCTGGAAAAATCAGCAAGTGTTTTTCTTCTTTGCTTATTCCTCAATTTTTTTAATTTTCCTTTCCTCTTTGGTTTTACTCTGTAGCTGGTATTCATAGCACTGTATCAAATAGTAGTGGTGATAATGGATATTCTTACTTTACTCTAGTTTTGCTGTTTTCATTTTATTTTTTTTATTAATTTATTTAACTTTTAACATTCATTTCCACAAAATTTTGGGTTCCAAATTTTCTCCCCATTTGTCCCCTCCCCCCACCCCAAAACACCGAGTATTCTAATTGCCCCTATCACCAATCTGCCCTCTCTTCTATCATCCCTCCCTTTCCTTGTCCCCATCTTCTCTTTTGTCCTGTAGGGCCAGATAACTTTCTATACCCCTTTACCTGTATTTCTTATTTCCTAGTGGCAAGAACAGTACTCTACAGTTGTTCCTAAAACTTTGAGTTCCAACTTCTTTACCTCCCTCCCTCCCCACCCCCTCCCTCTGGAAGGCAAGCAATTCAATATAGGCCAAATCTGTGTAGTTTTGCAAATGACTTCCATAATAGTTGTGTTGTGTAAGACTAACTATATTTCCCTCCATCCTATCCTGCCCCCCATTACTTCTATTCTCTCTTTTGATCCTGTCCCTCCCCATGAGTGTCAACCTCAAATTGCTCCCTCCTCCCCATGCCCTCCCTTCCATCATCCCCCCCACCCTGCTTATCCCCTTATCCCCCACTTTCCTGTATTGTAAGATAGGTTTTCATACCAAAATGAGTGTGCATTTTATTCCTTCCTTTAGTGGAATGTGATGAGAGTAAACTTCATGTTTTTCTCTCATCTCCCTTCTTTTTCCCTCCACTATAAAGTCTTTTGCTTGCCTCTTTTATGAGAGATAATTTGTCCCATTCCATTTCTCCCTTTCTCCTCCCAATATTTTTCTCTCTCACCCCTTAATTTCATTTTTTTAAGATATGATCCCATCCTATTCCATTCACTCTGTGCTCTGTGTGTGGTGTGTGTGTGTGTGTGTGTGTGTGTGTGTGTGTGTGTGTGTGTGTGTGTGTGTGTAATCCCACCCACTACCCAGAGACTGAAAAGTTTCAAGAGTTACAAATATTGTCTTTCCATGTAGGAATGTAAACAGTTCAACTTTAGTAAGTCCCTTATGACTTCTCTTTGCTGTTTACCTTTTCATGCTTCTCTTCATTCTTGTATTTGAAAGTCAGATTTTCTTTTCAGCTCTGGTCTTTTCATCAAGAATGCTTGAAAGTCCCCAATTTCATTGAAAGACCATTTTTTCCCCTGAAGTATTATACTCAGTTTTGCTGGGTAGGTGATTCTTGGTTTTAGTCCTAGTTCCTTTGACTTTTGGAATATCCTATTCCATGCCCTTCAATCCCTTAATGTAGAAGCTGCTAGATCTTGTGTTATCCTGATTGTATTTCCACAATACTTGAATTGTTTCTTTCTAGCTGCTTGCAATATTTTCTCCTTGACCTGGGAACTCTGGAATTTGGCCACAATGTTCCCAGGAGTTTCTCTTTTTGGATCTCTTTCAGGTGGTGATCTGTGGATTCCTTGAATATTTATTTTGCCCTCTGGTTCTAGAATCTCAGGGCAGTTTTCCTTGATAATTTCATGAAAGATGATGTCTAGGCTCTTTTTTTGATCCTGGCTTTCAGGTAGGCCCATAATTTTTAAATTGTCTCTCCTGGATCAATTTTCCAGGTCAGTTGTTTTTCCAATGAGATATTTCACATTCTCTTCCATTTTTTCCTTCTTTTGGTTTTGTTTTGTGATTTCTTAGTTTCTCATAAAGTCATTAGCCTCCATCTGTCCCATTCTAATTTTGAAAGAACTATTTTCTTCAGTGAGCTTTTGAACCTCCTTTTCCATTTGGCTGATTCTGCTTTTGAAAGCATTCTTCTCCTCATTGGCTTTTTGAACCTCTTTTGTCAGTTGAGTTAGTCTATTTTTCAAGGTGTTATTTTCTTCAGCATTTTTTTGGGTTTCCTTTAGTAGGGTGTTTACTTGTTTTTCATGCTTTACTTGCATGTCTCTCATTTCTCTTCCCAGTTTTTCCTCCACCTCTCTAACTTGATTTTCAAAATCCTTTTTGAGCTCTCCCATGGCCTGAGCCCATTGGGTGGGCTGGGATCCAGAAGCCTTGACTTCTGTGTCTTTGCCTGATGGTAAGCAGTGTTCTTCCTCATCAGAAAGGAAGGGAGGAAATACCTGTTCACCAAGAAAGTAACCTTCTATAGTCTTATTTTTTTTCCCTTTTCTGGGCATTTTCCTAGCCAGTGACTTGACCTCTGAATATTCTCCTCACACCCACCTCGCCTCCTGATCCTCCCAGCCAGCACTTAGGGCCTGAGATTCAAATGCTGCTTCCCAGCCTCAGGGCTTTGGCAGGGGCAGGGCTGCTATTCAGTATGAGATTAAGTTCAGCTGCTCAGGTGGGGGCAGGGCTGCCACCCAGGCTCAGTTCCCTCAGGGGGTTTATGCAGAGACATTCAACAATGGATCCTAGCTCCTGCCTGCTTGGGGAGCCCAGGTCTGCTCCTGCCTCCGCTGCTGCCTCCCGAGGGGGCCTGAGTTATGGGGGAACCCCACTCCCCTCTTGGCAAGCTGAGAAGACCCTCTCACCAACCTTTGGGGCCAGTGGGTGGAAGGACCCGTGCGGCTGCTGGAGATTCCGTCCCTGAAGCCTGCTCGGATCTTCTCCTCTCGGTGCTGCGCGGCCAAGGCAGGGCAGGGCTGGGCTCGGCTCCCGGGTCCAGGGCGAGATGGACCTTTTGCCTGCTCCATTGTTCTGTGGCTTCTGCTGCTCCAGAATTTGTTGGGAGTTCTTTTCTACAGATATTTTATGGGCTGTGGGTTTGGAGCTAGCGTATGTGTGTCTTTCTACTCCGCCATCTTGGCTCCGCCTCCCCCCCCCCCCCCCCCCCCAATTTCTTGAAAGGTGATGTCCAGGATCCTTTTTCTTGATCATGACTTTGAGGCAGTCTAATAATTCTTAAATGATCTCTCTTTCATCTGTTTTCTAGGTCAGTTGTTTTTACCAGTAAGATACTTCTCATTTTCTTACATGTTTTCATTCTTATGTTTTTGTTTTATTTGTTGATGTCAGATGGAGTCATTAGTTTTCATTTACCCATTTCTAAGTTTTAAGAAATTATTTTCTTCAGTGAGCTTTTGAATCTCCTTTTCTGTTGGGCCAATTCTACTTTTTAAGGAGTTGTTTTCTTCAGTAAGTTTTTGTACTTTTTTTTACATTTTTTGTGCTTCCTTTATCAAGGTGTTTACTTGATTTTCATGATTCTCTTATCACTCTCGTTTTTTTTCCCAGTTTTTCCTCTTCCTCTCTTATTGGATTTTTAAAGTCCATGGGAGGTGATAAGATCACCAAGTGAAATAGTACAGAGGGCCGAGAGAAGACAGCCCCAGCACAGGGCCTTGGAGGACACCTACAGTTAGAGGGTCAAAGGCTGTAGGGAGGTCAAAAAGAATGAGGACTACTACCACACTAACTTTCTGTGGTTAGGTCATCTTTTTTTGTTATTTGCTCATGTTTTTGACTTTTAACTTTGTTAAAGTTGGGCTCAGTTCCTGGGGTAGATGGGATACTGTCCCAAGGTTCAAGGTTTTTGTGATGCTATTTTAAGAGCTAATTCTTTTTTTTTCTTATTTTATTATTATTATTTTTTAATGTTTAACAATCACTGCCATACAATTGAGATTTTATCCCCCCACCACCCCCCTCCCTCCCCACGACTGCATACAATTCTGTATAGGTTCTACATATACTTTCCTATTGAGTACATTTTCACTGTAGTCATGCTGTGTAGTCGGACTAAAATAAATGGAAGAAATCATATAACAAATCAAAACATGATACACAAAAACACACACACACAAACATGATCTGCTACATTCTGCAAATGACTTCCATATTTCTTTCTCTGAGTGTGGAAGGCATTTTGCCTTAGAAAACCACCATTGGGATTTTTTTTTTTAAGAAGTTCTTGTGTTATTGCACACTGTGGTCATTGCTGTGCACAGAGTTCTCCTGGTTCTGCTCCTTTCACTCAGCATCAGGTCATATAAGTCCTTCCAGGCCTCTCTGAAGTCTTCTTGTTCATCATTTCTTATGGCACAATAGTACTCCATTACATTCATATACCATACTTTATTCAGCCATTCCCCAGTTGATGGACATCCCCTTGACTTCCAGTTTTTGGCAACTACATAGAGTGCTGCTATAAATATTTTTGTACATGTGGGACCCTTTCCCATTTTTATGATCTCTTGGGGATATAGTCCTAGTAGCGATATTGCTGGGTCAAAGGGTATGCACATTTTTGTAGCCCTTTGGGCATAGTTCCAAATTGCTAAGAGCTAATTCTTGAGACTTGCTAAGAGCTAAGAGCTAATTCTTGAGACTTGTAAGTTTTTACTTCTTCCAAGGTGGTAAGATCTAATGAGAGGTGTGGTCACTGCTCTTCTGACCCGTGCCCTGATCTGTGAATGACCATAGGCACTCTTTTCTTCCTTCAAACTTTGACCCAGTCCCTGCACTCCTGTGGCTGTGACCTTGAATCTGCTAGTACTCCTCCTTGCCCTGGGACTGTGTGACCTGGATCCCTAAATCCTGTACCTAGTACCAGCAAAATGTCCCTGCAAATATCTTTCTGACCAGTTGTCCAACCCCTCACCGACTGTAGGCTGAGAGATCCAATAATCACTAGCCTCTGATTCATGAACCCTTAAAGCTTTCAGCTGTCTTGCTGGGGCACTGCCTATATTAGACTACATTTTACTTTTAACTCATTGAGACAGACCTTTCCTATTGTAGGCCTGGAAAATTGTTTCACCTTGTGCCTTTGTTGGTTCTGCTATTTCAGAATTCATTTTGAGGTATTATTTTAAAGTTGTTTAGAAGGGAATTTGGGAGATCTCAGGTTTCCCTTTCTTTACTTCACCATTTTGGCACTGACCCCTAAAATTTGTTTGATTTATTCTATATTCAAGCAGTTTGTTACTTGGGTAAAGTTTTATACTTCTTATATTTAGCTGTTAATTCTCCTTTCATGTCTTTCCTTCAGAGTTCTTGTTTTTCACTTTTTTCCTCTAGCATTTTTATTTCACTTATAATTAAAAAAAAACTTTTTTGTTTATTTCTTGATTAATTTCTTCCAGGAATTCTAGTTTACTTTTTGACCAAACTATATTTTTTCTCTGATACTTTACTTGTAGTTGTTTTGTATCTTATGACTTTAATCTTAGATACCTCTGACACCATAACAACTCTTTATATTGTGTCTTTTTTGAGGGGGATGAGTAAGAGAAGGATTACTCACTCTTGCCACATTTCCAAATTGGGGTTTTGTATTAGGCCATGCTCTCTTAACCAGTGGAGGGAGTTTTGCTTTTTTTTGTCTCTGTAGTACTCTGCATAGGGCCTGGTACATAGTAAACATTACTATGTACACTGGCTTATTGGCTGCATCTGAAAATGCATGCCTGATTCTGTACTCCTAGAGTCCATCATTTTTCCGTTAAGAGGATAGGCAATATGATTCATCATCAATCTTCTGAAGTTCTGATTGGTCATCATGGTGATCAGAACTCAGAATTATTTAAAAGTTGTTTCCTTTTTTCAAGAGCTTCCCTGGCTCTTTGGTTGTCTCAAGAACTGCATCTCTGGCTCATGAGTCAGAGCTCACAATGTAGCTTGAACTGATCAGTCAAAACTTAGACAATACTCACAATCACAGGACCTTAAGTGAAGTGAATCAGAGACTGTGGAACCTACTCCTGTCATAGAACTATGGTTCTGTATCCTAGTGGAGGTGGTCATGAACCCCAAAGACTTGACTTGGGAATTGTTGTGTTGTAGGATTTGTGGCTTTCTTGTGGGAAACCACTAAACAATTGTTTGTAATCTACCTTCCCTCCTCCTTTCTCACTTGTGATTTATATATGATTTGTATATAACCTGTGCTTTTACTGTGGGCTAAGAGAATATTCCTCACCCTGAAATGATTATACCCTACTTGATTAATTAATTAACCTCCTTGATTGCTAGCACTCCCATCTCTAGGCCGGGCTCCAAGCATTCTCAGGTTGGACTGGCTTAGTAAAAATTCTGTTAACAATGATTAGATCCAAGCTGAATTTAGGATGGATTAGAGTGGGGTGAGATATTAGGCAGTGAGACCAATAAGAGGCTATGGCAGTAGTTCATGCAAAAGGTGAAAAAGGCTTGAAGGCTATCAATAGAGAAGAGGATTTTTTTTTTAAATGAGATTTTGTAGAAGTAGAGGCAGTTGATTATGTAGGGTGACAGGGTATTACTGAGGCTATGACCTGGAAGATTGGAAAGAATAATGATGCTTAGAAATGGGTTAGGTGGGAAGAGGGGTAGTGTGTGTGTGTCTGTGTCTGTGTGTGTAACTTCTGATTTGCATGTGTTTAGTTTGAGATATTTTGAGAATAATCACTTTTAAATCTCTACTAGGCAGTTGGTAATAAGATGTTGAAATTCTGCGAAGAAATGTGCTAGTTATCTGTGAGTAATCTGCCTAGAGATAAGTTAATTAAACTCATGGTTTTAATTGGGGTCTTCAAAAGAGAGAGTAAAGAGAAAAATGACTAGGGTCTAAGAACAGAACCTTGGAGGAACACCCACTGTAAGGGATATGTTATTAGTGATGAGGCTGCAAAGGAGACTGAGAAGGGGCACTTGGATAAAGTAGGAAGAGAACCCGGAGAGAATAGGGCCACAAAAATCCAGAGGTGGTATCAAGAGGAGAGAGATGGTCAACAGGTGTAATTATCAGGGAGGTGGAAAAGGATGGGGCTGAGAAAAGACTATTGGATTTGGCAGTTAAGAAACACTTGCTTAGTTAGGAGATAGATGGTAAGGTAGGAAATTCGACTGCAAAATATTGAATCAACAAGAAGAAAAGTGGAGGCAAAGTGTAGACTAGGAGTTTTGTGATTTAAGTTTATAACCTAGGAGTCTGACTGAGAGAAGGATGGGAGAAGAAGAACGAGAGCTTGAGGGGGTGGTAGGTGTAGCAAAGTTCCTCTTCCTTTCACTGTAGTTAGAACAAATATTTAGTCAGGTTAATAAAATTGTGATAAAATAGAAGGAAAAATGAAAGTTGGTATTATTCAGGAGTGTGCTGGAGCCATCTGGTACTGGCTTTGATCATCAAAACATAGCAAGTACTCTGTAACCCCTGACAATGATGGTGTTCAGAAGGGACACATCATTTCCCCATATTAGAATATGAGTTTATCTTTGTTTAGTCCTGTATAAGTTTGTCTGTTTACTTTTATGTTTCTCTTTGCTCTTGTGTTTGAACTTCAAAGTTCCTATGCAGTTGTGTTCTTCAGGAATGGTCTGTGTCTTGTTAAAGGTCCATTTTTTCCTCTGTATGATTATATTCAGTTTTTCTAGGTAAGTTATTTTTGAGTGTAAGCCTCAGGAATATCTCCACTCCTTTATAATGGTGGCTGCTAAATTGTGTGTGATCGTGACTTTAGCTCCCCAGTATTTGAATTCTTTCTTTCTGACTTTTGACATTTTTCCTTTGACTTGGATGCTTTGGATTTTGGCTATACTATTCCTGCGAGTCTTCATTTTGGGATTTCTTGGGGGTAGTGACAAGTGAATTTGTTCTGTTTCCACTTTGCCATCAGGTTCTAAGAAATCTGGGCAGTTTTATTTAAGATTTCTGGATATATATCTAGGTTCTTTAATGATTTTTAAATTTTTTCTCAGTCTTTCTTACAGGTCAGTTGTTTTTGCTGTGCATTTGTGTGTGTGTGTGTGTGTGTGTGTGTGTGTGTGAGAGAGAGAGAGAGAGAGAGAGAGAGAGAGGAGAGTTCAATTTTTTGACTTTATTTTATTCTTATTTTTTTGTGGAATTATTAGCTGCTCTTTGATCTGTTCTCATTTTTAGGGAGTTTTTTTCTTGGGTAAGCTTTGCCTCTTGTTTCAAATCTTCTGCTTTTCACTTCTTTTGTTCTCATTTCACTTATAGAAAATAAAAAACTTTTTAAACTCTTGATTCCACTTTTCTTGGAAATATAGTTGAATTTATGCCTCACCTGTGTTTTTCTTTGAGATTTTGTTTGTAAGATGTTTTACAGTTATTCTCTCCTGGGTTTATGTCTTGAGTGTCCCTATCACAATAGTAGCTTTTTATTTGTCCATCTTTTCAAACTGTTTTTCTGACTTTTGGACTTGATGTTATATTTGTATTCTGTACGCTTTTGGATTGGAGGTCTAATTTGATTTATTTTCTTGGGGTATTGAGTATTGCTTTATTTCAAGATCTCTGGGTCAGCTCAGAGTTTGTTCTTGGAAACATTTCCCACCTGACTACTCTGCTTTAGACTTTTCCATCATGTCCCCTGTGCTGGGGCTTTTTTCCCCCCTCCCCCTTCGCACCTTTCTTTTGTATGTTGTCTGTTCCGTTAGATTGTAAGCCCTTTGAAGGTGGAATCTGTCTATTTTGTATTTGTATTCTTAGTGTTTACTAGTCTACATTGTAGAAGTCAAATAAATATTTATGTATTACAGTAAGTGTTTATTGACTACATGCATGCTCCCAGTACTCCCACAGTGGTCTAATTGAGAATAAAGTCTGAACATTGTTTTCCTGGTCTCAGTGCTGCAAGTTCCTAACATGGGTTTGGGTTTGAGCAGCAACAGATTTTTGGGTTTGCCTCTTGAAGTAGAAAGCTGCTGGACTCAGGTATTATTAGCCCTGGTAATTCAGCTATAGGAGAACTTCCCTTCTCTTCCTTCCCTTTCCCACCCCTGCTCCACCCCCTGTCCTCCAGTAGATCTAGAACATCTACCAGATTGAATCTTGATCAGGAATTTTAAAGTAAGATCATGGTGAGTCATTTTTTCAGCCTAGGTTAGCACAGGGAGACAGATATCAGGTATGAAATTCAAACTAGATGAGCCTGGAACTGAGATCCCACTCCCCTCTTGGGATCTGAGTGATACCTTGCTTTTGAACTTGCTCTTTTTAGGTGCAAAGCCCTAAGGCCCACGCAGCCACTCTTCACCCTGCAGTGCCATACCTCAGATCTACTCTGAGACTGGATAGTAAGTGGTAGAACTACCACTTGGTACCTATTCTTTCAGCCTACTCATGTTTCAGTTCCTCTTTTCTGGATCTGGGACCTTATCTTGCCCAGGTACACAGCTTTTCCCTGCACTGAAATGTTCTCTTGAGCTCCCACTGACAGTATCTCATCCCCAGTGTCTAGAGGCCTCACTGTCTACCTCCTTATCATACTGGGCAGGAAAAATGACTTGTGGTTTTTTTTTCCTTGTAATTCTTGATCAAGATTCGTCTAGTACACTTTCTACATCTGTTTAGAGGAGTTTTTTTGTTTTGATTTTTGGGTGGGGGAGTTCACTGTATTCCTTCCTATTAATCTACTGTAACCACTTACAGGAACCTAACCAGTCTTCCTGACCTCACTTTTTCACTTTTCAATCTACCTGTTATACTTGTAGCTTCCTAATCTTCCTTGTGAATAAACTTGATTATCTCCCTTGTTTAAAATTTTTTTGTGACTTCTTTTATTTCCTACTGATTCAAATTGAGATTCCTTTGCCTGGCATTTAAGACCTTTTATAATATTAGGCCCCATACCTTAATATTCTTATTGACTGTTACTTCCTGCTTTATACTTTCTCATTCAGCCAAACAACTCTGTCTCCTGAACATTCTGTGCTTCCTTCTGTTACTTGGCTGTTGTTAGCTATCCCTCGAATATTCTACCTCAACCTGGCCTCTTGAAATTCCTACCCTTCTTTGAAAGTCTGTTTTTAATATTGGACTTAAATACTTCCTCCATAAAGTTCTCTTTGTTGACCCTTCAAACTGGTACCCTTGTTCTTCCTTACAAAGTACTTTTTGTACTTCTTTAATGCACTAGATGCAGTAGTAAGTAGTGTATAATTAGATAGCTGACCTTTGAAGCTAGGAAGATCTGAGTTGAAGTCTTACCTTTGACATATACTGGCAATGTGACTCTAGGCAAGTCAATTTAACCTCTGTGCTTTAGGTCACTTCAGGCTGTAAATTGAAGAGAAGGTACTGATCTGCATTTGCAGAGGGAAATTTTTTCACCTGAGAATTTTCTATACCAGGATAATTTAAAGTCAAGTACCTATTCTAATTAATTTAATTATAAATTTTGTATTACAGTTACCTTGTATGTGCTATCTCCCTACTAGACTTTAGCTTCATGAGGACAGGGATTCTGAACTTAATTTTGTATCTTGTCCAGTGTTAGCTTAGTGCTGTGCATACAATAGATGCTTACTAAATGTTTGAATAATTGAAGATAGAAACTGAGACCTTTTTTCATTCTGTGTTTCTCAAGTTATCAAATTCCTCTGACAGTCTAGATTTGGAATTCAAAAGGCATTAATATGTGATAATTTTATTCTTTCACTTGTAAAAAAAGAATCTTATAGTTTCCATAGCAACTATTACTCCTCCAGATTGTATCTTCCTTACAGTATTAAAAATAAAACTATACAATTTTTGAGTTTATGTAGTATTTCATGTGAGGGAAAGGGGATTAAAATATTTTTGTTTAAATTATTGTGGTTGCATATGAAAATTTTGTCTGGATTCTGACATAACATTTTATTAGTATTTATTAAACAAAATTGCAGTATCAGGCATTTGATGCTTAAAAAAAACATTCATGACTTTCATGGAGTTTACTTGAAAATATTAAATCAGACCATGCAAAGATATGCTGATGCATTAACCCATACAATAATATGGGACAAAGAAGCATTTGGAGTTTGGGTATTTGGGTATTTGGTTCCCTGCTCCTTATTTTCCATCTCTACTTCTTTAACATGTGAACAGAAGTTGAGTGGTTATATATTAAGTGGAAAGAATGGCATTGGATATTTTTTTTCTTGCAGTATATTAACTCTCAACTCATATGCTAAAAATCTGATGCCAGTTTGAAAGATATAGGACATTTTGAGTTTTCCCACTATTTTTTTTAGTGATTTTAATTTTTTTCTTTACCAAAATTCAGTTTATTTCCTTAGTCTTTCATAGAAGAATTTGAAAAAGTATTCCTTTTTTCAACCTTGAAAGAAGTGTATATAACTTAAGGACCCTGTAGCCTAAATTTTGACATGATCTAAACATTTGCACATATGAAAATATTTTTTAAAATAGCTCTTAGTTTTAAAAAGGACTTTATGACTTCTTATATTAAATAGCAAGAATAGGAAAGAAAAATGAGGGATAGCTGCATACTGTTTTTCAAAGCTACCCAGATATATTCATGGAATTAGGTGAATATCTGAGATCAGAATAGTTTCTTTTGAGCTCTTTCCATGGCACATGGGACTTCAAAAACATGATAAATACAACAAAGCTTTAGGAGTTGTTGCTCCTGGTATTAATCCTGCTGTGTGAAACCAGTCACTCTTTTTCTGCTCTGTCTCCTGAGGGTTGGAATTTCTCCCTATACCCTTCTACCACATCTTTTGTTTCTTCAAGTGGTAGAATTTGTTGGAACGTCTACTTGTAACTTTTACTAAGCAAGTGGTAAGCAGTGATAATTGAGTATAAAACAAAATTCTGGTAACAGCAGTAGCATCTATTGGATGTTTTAGGCCTTGTATCTTGTGCAGTACAAAAACGCTTACACAGGTTAATGAGCAAACATTCCCCTCTCTAGTTCTTGATTCTTGTGAGTATTTCCAATATTGCCACTACTTTAAGACATAAGACTTACCAATAAATTGATTTTTTTTGTGTGCCTGGTTCCATTAGAATGCTTCTGTAGACTCTTGATCTTGAGTGAGAATGATATTTTTCCTGTAATATCCTTATTTATTCTTAAAAACTCAAAACTTATATAAATAAACATTTTTATGTCAGTATTCTAATTACTGTCTTAATGTTATATTCAGAAGTTTGTCAATGGTTTTTGTTATAAGTTGGTGTGAATTTCTTCTTGAATGTTCACTTTTCTGTAGCTGAGATGCCAATGCCAAAAATATTTATGAAGCATTACAGAGATTTTGAAAAAAAAGTTTCTTAACATTGAGAAAACTTTTTTCATTTCATGATTCATTTTAGGGAGACTATTATTTCTGGATTTATAATTTTTAAATTTGAAGATAACTTATAGAAAAATAAAATGATGATTTTTTGTTTATGTGCAGAAAAGATGAAAAGGAATATGCATTGAAGCAAATTGAAGGCACAGGAATATCCATGTCGGCTTGTAGAGAGATTGCAGTAAGTGAATATAAACACAGTTCTTTATTTTATCATGTTAGTTATTTTAGATGGTGTTAATATTTGAAACTATTTTTATGAATACATGTTAATTTCATAAGTATTCAATGATTCTTCAGTTAAATGTGAAAGAGGCCACAATCCCTTTTGAGTAGTTAATTTGATGGCATAATTCAACAGTAAAACTCTTTGGGTGAAAATATTCATAAGATCACAATACATATTATTAATAAGAAGTCTCTTAACTGAAGTGATGATTTAATGATTATTTGTTTTTGTATGAGTTTCACTTTTCTGTTGTTAGAAGGCTTTTATGAAGGGAAGTAGGGATGCTTGCAGGCTATTGAGTTGAATACAAATGTAAAAAAGGAGTAAAAGGAACAAGATGATAGCATATGTAGTTATTTGAACATACAATATAGGGGAAAATTTGAGGAACAGAATGGTATTCCTTTATGTTAAAATTGGTTTCTTTTATGGTGACTCACTTCTATTGTGAATATTTTAATAACTTAATGTTTAAATGTATTATAAATATAATTTTAAAATTTAGTATGCATTCTTCAAAAGTATATTCTGATAAATTCTAAAGAAAAAAGTTTTTGTTTGCAACCTTTAGGACTGGCTAATTCTGTGAAAGCAAAACTTTATCATAGATTGCTTATTGAAAAAGTAGAAAAAGTGGTGGTTGAATGAGGAAGGAGAAATGATATATTATTAGAACCAAGGTAAAAGTTTTCCCATACTCTCTGCTTTTCTCTCAAATCAGGGTACTGATATGGAGCTAAGTTTTTTTAATTGCTCTTCTACACTGAATCACTTTCCCAGATTCTCCTGTAAACTTCAAGTTACAGATATGCATTAACTTGAAGACCTGGTCACATTGGCTTTGCCTCTTGGTTATCAAGATCGAGAAACAGGAGACAGACAGTCTATGGCAAAAGCTGCATTTATAACTGACAAGATCCTTAAGATTGAAGCTAGACATTCACTCATATCTGCTCATTGTAGGAATTAATTGTAAAGAGATGTTTTTCTAAAACCGCAAAACAGTTTTCAAAGTGAGATGAAACACTTGCCTGTGTACATTTTGTTATAATACAAGCAGTAACTTCATAATTGATTGAAGAGGCAAGATGAGAGAAAGAGAGAGTCAAAGTCTGAACTTTTTATAAGAGCATATAGAGGAAGAAGGGGAAAAATAGCTGGGTTTCTTCCTAAGGCTTTGTAGACACACTAACTGAGATAGCTTCTGTTTGGTTTAAGCTTTGGCAGGAATCTTTTCATTGCAGGTAAGTTGCTCTTGAACAGTCAAGTAAAGGGTAAAATAGACTGGAAAGGCTCAGAAAAAAGGGCTTTTCACCAAGTATTACCAGGCAGACAAATAGACGTTTAGCTGTTCGATACTGAGAATTAATATCTCTGTTATAGCAAATTTGGAAGGCAAGGAGACATTCAGTCAATCAATAAATATTTATTTAGTGCCTACTATCTGTTGTATACCCTATATTCATGTTTCTCTTAGGGCAGAGTAACTACTACATTGACTTAAAATATGAGTTGACCCTTCTAGTTAGATGAGAAACTGGAAAGGCTATACATATGTCTTTCTTCTTTATATCATCAGGGAGAATAAATTCCTGAAATAATGGAAGTACTTTAGAGGGAAAACTAAGAAGAGAAAAGAATCTGAGTAGGAAGAAGGGAATCCTCATCTGAGTCAGGAGATTGGAATATGGAAAAGGAAGGTAAAACAGAGAAGAAAAGCCATGTTACTATTATAGGGCTATATAATATGGATGAAATATTTCCCTGTATCTTCTGTGGAAGAAACAGCTTTTTAGGTTCCAAGGAATTTTTATGGAGATCCATAGGATCTACTAGTGTAGAAGATATCCAGTATGGTGTTTGGTGACTCTTTACTGAGGGTTATCATGGTGACCATCTGTCAGCATAATAGCAAGAGTAATGCTTACTTTCCTGGGTATACATTCAGGATATAACAACCTCTCCCACCTTGGCAAAATTGACTCTTGGTAATGGTAAATGACATTGCCTAAAGAGATCTATAAAAAATTTCTGGGTTTTATGGAGTCCAGGGAAAGGAATTGAAGACCAGAGAGGCACAGCTAATTTATTTGTCACCACTTTCAGTTGAAGATAGGGATTTTGGAAGAAGATAGCTGATTGAGCAAATAATGCTTGAGAATTGGGATTTTGATTTCTAATCCTGATTTATGTACTGGAATGGTGAACTCTTGAAGAGGGATGGTGCACATTTCACCAGTACTAGTTAAATAATATATTAACCTGTGAATTTTTATGAACGTTCTCAAGAGAGCTTTAAACTGAAAATGGAGAGGGAAGGAAAGAATTGCCCACCTATTTTTCCCAAATCAAATATCATAGAGAGTAGGTGGTACTTCATAGGAAGAACATCATTGGAGACGATCAATGTTTTTCAAGGAGCCAGTACTCTAGAAGGTAAGCAGTAAAATCTACAGCTTCACATATCTTTCTGTAAATGTACAGAGTGTAGTTGAGAAGGTAAACTGGGAGTTTTACTTAAAGAAGGTAACACTGCTGTACAGATATCACTGAAGTTTGATCAGAGGTATGACTCATAATTAGATTATGGACATGGAAGAGTATATAACATGTTTAACAAAAAGTAGATTAAATAAAAGGAGCATTGCAGTATTATTGTGTGTCAAAAAGTTTTACTTCTGTGAGGCCATGAACTGGCAAGGGAAGGGATTGGATAACATTAATTGGAGGGGCAGTATTGTGGTAGTGTATATTAGTGATATTAAACAAATAGAAATGGGGGCCACTAAATCATACATAGGGATTTCTTTCAGCCACATATTAACTTAGAAAACCACATAATAATGTTCTTTGTTCTAACGTATTTTTAAATTTTGTTTAATATTACCTAATTACATTTTAATATAGTCTGGGGTAGGGAGTGTTGAGGTCAGCAAGGGCTGCATGTTGGACAGTACATACTACCAATCTAGGATGAGGAAATGGATGAAAAAAAGAAGAAACAAATCCCAAATTTGACATGGAGGTGCAAGTGGCCTTAGTTAAAAATGAATGACATCAATTACTTGAATATTTGCTGAAACACTGATAAAAGCACAGCAGATGTTAAGTTCTTGATTTGTCTTAAAGCAACATTTTCCCCCCAAAAAACTGGAGGAAATGATCATAGAACAGTAATTTTGGATCTGGTTTTGAACAGTGGGAAGTATCTGGTTAATGAAATAGAAATGATGAAAACCTTTGGAAGTAACAGTTACTACATTTTAGATTTTATTGTAGATAAGAGGCAGAAGTTGGTCATTCTTCTGTGCACTTCAGATTTTGGGATAGGAGATTTCAATGAGTAAAGAAAGGCTAGGTAGGATCTCAAGGTTTAAAATTCTACAGGACATGTGACACTCACAGGAGAATAGCGTTATCAATCCTCTTATCTCCACCTCCCTGTTCCCCCAAATATTAGTTGTACTGCTGTCTTTTGTTTTTACATTAACTTCCTTTGCACTACTGCTGTAACACTACCTAACTTCTTTTTTTTTTAAAAGGAAGAAAAAATAGTTTAGTGAAATTAATGAACAATCATCATGTCTGACAGCATGTACAATGTTCTGCATTTATGAATTGTCTCTGCAAAGGGAGGAGGGAGGTATATTTTCTTAACTCTTCTTTGAGTTTGGTTGTTTTAATTACATGTTTAGTTGTAGTCAGGCAGATGATTCCCAGATTTATCAAACAAAAGCATTCTCTCTCCTGAGCTCTAGTTTTACATTCTACTGCCAGTTGGATATTTCAAACTGGACATTTCATAGACATCTCAGACTCAACATAGCCAAAACAAAATGCATTATCATTTCTTTCAAATTCACCCCTCTTCGAAACTTCTTTGTCCTGGAATCATACTCCTTAATCACCCAAGTTTTGTAACCTCAGTGTTATCCTTACTTTAGTAGTACAGCCAGACCGTCCTTTTTTCTGTTATTTAGGCATGACTTTCTAGTTCTTGTCTTTACACTTTCCACTGGTTTTCCCCCAAGCATTTTATGTATGCTTTTCTTCCTTTTGTCTCTTAGAAATCTTTATTTGTCTTAAAACTCATCTCAAAGAACAATTTCTCTATGGACTCTTGAGATTCCCCTTCATCTACTAGGGTTCTTCCCCACCCCTTTCATTGCCTTGGATTTGCTTTGTATATACTTACTTGTGTCCTGGAGTACAGGGTCTTTTTCATTTTTTTTTTTTTTTGTATCATTGTTACCAGTTTAATATCTGTCATGTCAGAGGTGCATAAGGATGATTCTTGCCTCCCTTTTATCATATACCCAGTTGTGAGATCCATGGGTCAGTGTGGCTGTTTTAGTCATGCATATTGCTGTCTTTCTGGCACAAACTTCCTTTGAAGTAGGAAAGGGAAGGGTTCTAAAGAGATGGAAATGGGTGCACAGATTTTTTTTTTTTTTAAAGGCACGTATGACTTTCTGGTCAATATGGCTTTATGAGAAGTTCCAAGGAAGCGGGTATTGTCACAATCTCCCCAACAAACAACGGAAATTTCAGAGAGAAGAAAAACTGAATAAAAGTCACAACAAATACAAATGAGCAAAACGGTGAAGAAATATGTTGAAACTACTGGAAAAAATATGAAGTAGTTGAATGACTAAACTAATAGAATAACATAGGTGGAGAAAGAAACAATAGCTATTATTTGGAAGGACCTTCAGATGGATAAATGACACATTTGAAAAAGTTTAATAATAGTAAATACTGGTAAGAAAATCACAAGAACAAACAGAAGGAGAGTTTAACAAAGTAAAAAATCACCAATGGAAGTGAGGCTAGAATTGAAAAATAACAAAATATGTAAAGACAATAATTTTGACATGATTCTTGTGTTCTTCAGGTAACAAGGATATATGAGATTGATCAAAGAAGTTTACTAAATTTGTAACAAATGAGGGATAACAGATGGATAACCTGTTATACTTGAGCCACTTTGTGGAAGATTTATGAGGATATGTGGAAAAGAATTGCACAGAATGAGAAAGCATGAGTGGCTTACAATCTGTACCCATTTGGTGGTAATACCTGAGCTATCAGATCCTTTGATGTATAAAGAACATTATAGAAAATGCTCTTTCCTCCCCACATCAGAAGCAAAGACCAATAGACTTAATGCTGTGAAAAGCAGAATTGTAATGCATAAAGTGGGAAAAAAAGCAAGCTCAGAAAATAACTTTGTGTTTGAAGGAATTGGAAAAAATAATCTAATGTTGAACTTGGAAGATGTTGATCAAGATGCAGCAACTCCAGAACTATTGATGTTTCAGGAAATTTAGAAAAACAAAAAAATCTTGATTTCATATACTAGAAAATCATTCAGTACAATCTTTCAGAACTAATTTAAAAAAATAAGACATTTAAAACAAAAACTCTGGAGGGGGAACCCTAGGATTCACCTCTACTGGACATATCCTAGTTAAACTTCAATTTTGAAGAAGAAAAATATCCCACCAGCATAGGAATACCAAAATTACCATGCTATGAGTCAAATCATATCAGTCAAATCACAGCAGTCTTCTCAAGGAAGACAGAAATTAATTAGAGAAATTGGACTCCAGCATAGATAAAATTCAGAAGCCTGGCCCATGAACCCAGTTGTCTATCCATCAAAACTTAATAAGCCGTATGAAGCATTTGGACTTTGAAAAGTTTTTGGAGAGATGCATTTTGTGGGGAATCTTTGAATGATAATAAAGCTTCCAATCTGAAAAAAGAAGGCTCTAAAGCAATTACAGTCACTTCTAGAATTAAATGAATTGCTAAGTGAGTCTGGTATTAAATAAACCACTAAATATCCTTCTATTCAAAGGAGGTGCTTAGCTCAGAATGTCTTCTCACATCTCCCATGGCCATCCTTTTCTAGGACTTTTCTGCCTTGCTCCTTCCTTATCTAGCCTCTCCTTCCCACAGGCTCTTCTGTGTGTTATCTTCCCTCATTAGGCTGTAAACTCCTTGAAGGCATTATGTTTCTTGTTTTTGTATATGCATTCCCCGTGGCTACCACGATGTCTGGCACATGATAAGTGCTTAATAAATAGTCACTGACTGACCAATATCTCAGAAGTGTGTTTCACATAAATAAATATAAAGAGAAAGGAGAATAGGGCCTATCCTAAAGTAAAGGACCTGTTTTAATAAAGGGGAAGTTAATTCAAAATTTAAAAAAAGCCTTCCCATGGTTAGTAGTAGATGATGAATTTTCTTTACTGGGTTTTCAAAGTGTCGTAAGAGTAATAAGGATAAGAACATAACTTAGTGCCATGACTGAAGCAAATATTGGTTTGATTCCTAAACTGGGAGGGAGGGTAAGTTTGAGAGAACATTTTAGATCAATATAATTAATGAATATCAACACAAGCATAATTAATATTCCCAAAAGACTGTTATGACCATAACATTAGATGAAGAGACAGCTTTCAGTAAAATGTCATTTGTTTGTGCGAAAGAATTTTACATGTACACTTTACATAGCATGATAAACTATATATTAAAAATTGTCAGCTAATAGTTTATAAAAATGGAGAAACATTAGAAGCACACCCACCAAAAAGCAAGGCTGTCTACTTTTCAATAATCTTATTTGACATAGATTTAGAATTTTTAGAAATTGTAATAAGGCACTATAAAAAGAAAATGAATAAGCATCAGGAATGGAGGATTTAAAATCTCTCTTTGCAGAAGGCATAATACATATGTAAAAATTCCAAGGCAGTTAGCAAAAAATAAGTTTTACAGTAATACTTTAACAGTAAAGATTTAGATCTTGCTGCTAGTATATATCATAACAAAGTAATGACATATTAGATAAACTCACAAAAGTATTATCTGTATTTCCTAAGTGCCACCAATAAAAATCTAGGTAATTGATAATTACCCTTAATAATAAGGACAAAATGTATCATATATTTGTGTTAACTTACCAGAACGTGGGAAAAACCTATATAAAGACAATTTGAAAATCATTTTGCTGAAAGTCTAAGAATGGAACAAATGAAAATCTTCTGATTATGGTGAAGGAGAGAAAACAGAATCAAAAATACTGTATGACATCCCAAACTAGTTTACTTAATGTTTACTTGATGCCTTAATCATAAAATGAAGAACAAACATAGCTTAATGTAACATTAATCCAGATATAAATATAGCCATTATTTTGCTAAATAACCTAATTCAAATGGAAAAGTTAAGAATTTATAAATCTTTGCAAAAGAGCATTTGTGAAGAGAGGCTTTGCTGTATTAGATTTCAAAATGAACTAAAAAGTGGTAGTCTTCAGACATTTTTAATCATACATCCTTATCAGTAAAAGTATGAATTTGTACCCCACCCCAACCCATGTATACAAATGCTCCTGTAGTAATAATTATGTGTATTTTAAAACTCACACTAAAAATAGACATTTAAAAAGGAGAGAAATATGAGTGATATAATTACACAGTGTTCATTTGCAGTCAGACAGATGATTTCCAGATTTATCTAAACAGCTCCATTCTTTCTCTTGAGTTCTAGGAAGACTTGAGTTTGACTCATACCTCAGACGCTAGCTGTGTAAACCCTTTTATGTGTTCTTCATGCACTTTCTCCTTGCAAGGCCACCCTTTCTACATGTATACTTGACACTGTCCCTTCCTGCCTTCTGCAGCAAATTGATGCTTAAGTTAGAGCTATTAGACACAAAACCTTTGCCACAATACTCCTGAGTGTGGTTCAGGCCAAACCAGATTAAAATGTAATTGGGAAATATTTAACAAAATAGATGAAAATACAATAAAACATAGATAATGTTAATGTCATTTACTAAATCAATGTTCTGATCAAACAAGAATGTTCCCAAGTTCACAGACAAGATTAGCGAAGATATGGCAGGGCACAATGATAGGAACATTTTGGGAACAAGTACTTCCAGTGGAATAGCTGTACTTCCATTATTCTCCCTAGGGTTAGCAAGTTTTCTCAAGCTAAAAAGTGATTTAACTTTTTAGAATCACTCACTATGAAATAGAACACATATAGATCTGTGATTATGTATTCCTACTTTTTTCTGTTTCTAGAGCAAAAATGTTAGTATTTTGGGAATCAAATATCCTGCAAGGCAATCATTATAGAGGACCAAGACCATGAGGCAGATATTGTTTTTTAGATTGGAATTAAAAGCTATGCTTGTTTGACTGAAGACCTAGAAACAGTAGCAGTCACACTGAGGACTAGAATGTCAGAGATGAGGGGGAAGGCGTACCCCCAAAATGATAATGATATTTGTTCAAATCCGAGGCAAAGTGTTCAACATTACACTAATACAAGTCTGTGCTCTATCCGCTGAGGCTGAAGAGGGCCAAACTGATCAGTTCTATGAAGACCTACAACATCTTCTAGAAATAACACCAAAAAAAAATGTCACATTCATCATAGAAGATTAGAATGTTAAAGTTAGGAAATCAAAGAATAATTGGAATAATAGGCACGTTTGGACTTAAGAATACAAAATGAAGCAGGGCAGAAACTAATAGAGTTTTGTCAAGGAAAAACATTGCATGTACACAGCAGACTGTAAGAGATGATTCAGGGTAAAATAATAAATTTCCATTTTAAGAAAGCTTATATAATAAATATTAAATATTGCTTTCAAAGCTGCTCAGCTTTTCTTTGCTTCCTTATATTTTTTTTTTTTGTTCTATCCTGTACACTTTTTACTTTAATTTTTCCCCCATGCCTTACCCTAACTTGCCCTAAATAAGGCTACAATTAAGCATGGATATAAAATATACACATACAAATGTATATACATATCTATAAACATACACATATATACACATTTGTACTCATAACATACATGTAAGACCACACTAAAGTTATTTGTACTTGTCATCTCTTTCTCTGAGGATGGAAAGTATCTTCCTTCATAAGTCCGAGTCTTTCCATGTTTTTCTACACTACAGCAGTATTCCAACTCAATCACATCCTATCTGAAAGATAGTCTATGAAAGTTTCCCCCAGTTTTCTACATTCCTTTTATTCTTGGCTACATAGATTTTATTTATACAAGAAAATTTTAATTTAAAGTAATCAAAATTGTCTGTTTTACACTTCAACAGTGCTCTTACCTTATAATATAGTTTAAGGTCTGAAGCTTAACATTAAAAAAAAACAAACCCAAAATAAAATCTTGGCAACTACTCCCATCTTTTCCCACCTAATGGAGGGAGAAGAAATCTAAGTAGTGTCAGATTTTATATTGTTAAACTCAGAGATCACTGATGATGGTGACTGAATCCATGAAATTAAGATGCCTTATCCTTGGAAGAAAAGCTATAGCAAATCTGAAAGAATATTAAAAAGCAGGCACCACCTTGCCAACAAAGGTCTGTATAGCAAAGCTATGGTTTTTCCATCAGCAGTATATGAGTGTTGGATTGTAAGGAAAGCTGAGCACTGCAGAGTTAATCCTTTCAAATTAGGGTGCTGGAGAAGATTTTTGAAAGTCCTATAGATAGCAAAGAGATCAATTCAGTCAATACCTAAAGAAATTGGTTTAGGCTATTCACTGGAAAGTCTAATAAACTGGAAACAGAAGCTTAAAAACTTTGGCTACATAATGAGAAGACAGAACTCATTGGAAAAAGACACATGTGGGGAAAGATTGAGGGTAAAAGGAAAAAGGGATGACAGAGGATGAGATGAATAGATGTCATGGAAGCAATTAATATGAGCTTGAACAGACTAGTGGAGGATAGGAGGGGTCATGAAGAGTTGGATATGGAAGGAAACTCAGACCATAGAAGGTTACTTTCTTGGTGAACAGATATCTCCTCCCATCCTTTCAGAAGAGGAAGAACAATGCTTACCATCAGGGAAAGACATAGAAGTCAAGGCTTCTGTATCCCAAACATCCAAAATAAATATTCAGTGGGCTCATGCCATGGAAGAGCTCAAAAAAGATTTTGAAAATCAAGTTAGAGAGGTGGAGGAAAAACTGGGAAGAGAAATGAGAGAGATGCAAGAAAAGCAGGTCAACACCTTGCTAAAGGAGACCCAAAAAAATGCTGAAGAAAATAACACTTTGAAAAATAGGCTAACTCAATTGGAAAAAGAGGTTCAAAAAGCCAATGAGGAGAAGAATGCTTTCAAAAGCAGAATTAGCCAAATGGAAAAGGAGGTTCAAAAGCTCACTGAAGGAAACAGTTCTTTCAAAATTAGAATGGAACAGATGGAGGCTAATGACTTTATGAGAAACCAAGAAATCACAAAACAATACCAAAAGAATGAAAAAATGGAAGAGAATGTGAAATATCTCATTGGAAAAACAACTGGCCTGGAAAATAGATCCAGGAGAGACAATTTAAAAATTATGGGCCTACCTGAAAGCCATGATCAAAAAAAGAGCCTAGACATCATCTTTCATGAAATTGTCAAGGAAAACTGATATTCTAGAACCAGAGGGCAAAACAAGTATTCAAGGAATCCACAGATCACCACCTGAAAGAGATCCAAAAAGAGAAACTCCTAGGAACATTGTGGCCAAATTCCAGAGTTCCCAGGTCAAGGAGAAAATATTTCAAGCAGCTAGAAAGAAACAATTCAAGTATTGTGGAAATACAATCAGGATAACACAAGATCTAGCAGCTTCTACATTAAGGGATCGAAGGGCTTGGAATATGATATTCCAGAAGTCAAAGGAACTAGGACTAAAACCAAGAATCACCTACCCAGCAAAACTGAGTATAATACTTCAGGGGGAAAAATGGTCTTTCAATGAAATAGAGGACTTTCAAGCATTCTTGATGAAAAGACCAGAGCTGAAAAGAAAATTTGACTTTCAAACACAAGAATGAAGAGAAGCATGAAAAGGTAAGCAGCAAAGAGAAGTCATAAGGGACTTACTAAAGTTGAACTGTTTACATTCCTACATGGAAAGACAATATTTGTAACTCTTGAAACTTTTCAGTCTGGGTACTGGGTGGGATTACACACACACA
This sequence comes from Notamacropus eugenii, assembly GCF_028372415.1. NCBI lineage: Eukaryota > Metazoa > Chordata > Mammalia > Diprotodontia > Macropodidae > Notamacropus > Notamacropus eugenii. The sequence goes on along the minus strand of NC_092873.1, from coordinate 190,769,029 downwards.
CACACACACACACACACACACACACACACACACAACACAGACAGAGTACAGAGTGAATGGAATAGGATGGGATCATATCTTAAAAAAATGAAATTAAGTGGTGAGAGAGAAATGTATTGGGAGGAGAAAGGGAGAAATGGAATGGGGCAAATTATCTCTCATAAAAGAGGCAAGCAAAAGACTTTTCGGTGAGGGGAAAAAGAGGAGAGGTGGGAGAAAAACATGAAGCTTACTCTCATCACATTTGACTAAAAGAAGGAATAAAATGCACACTCATTTTGGTATGAAAACCTATCTTACAATGCAGGAAAGTGGGGGAGAAGGGGATAAACAGGGTGGGGGGGATGATGGAAGGGAGGGCAATGGGAGGAGGGAGCAATTTGAAGTTAGCACTCTTGGGGAGGGACAATGTCAAAAGAGAGAATAGAAGCAATGGGGGGCAGGATAGGATGGAGGGAAATATAGTTAGTCTTACACAACACAATTATTAATGGAAATCATTTGCAAAACTACACAGATATGGCCTATATTGAATTTCTTGCCTTCCCAAAGGGAATGGGTGGGGAGGGAGGGATGAAGAGAAGTTGGAAGTCAAAGTTTTAGGAACAACTGTTGAGTACTGTTCTTGCTACTAGGAAATAAGAAATACAGGTAATGGGGTATAGAAAGTTATCTTGCCCTGCAGAACAAAAGAGAAGATGGGGACAAGGGAAGGGAGGGATAATAGAAGAGAGGGCAGATTGGTGATAGGGGCAATTAGAATACTCGGTGTTTTGGGGTGGGGGGAGGGGACAAATGGGGAGAAAATTTGGAACCCAAAATTTTGTGGAAATGAATGTTAAAAGTTAAATAAATAAATTAAAAAAAAGAATTGGATATGGCTGAATGACTGAACAACAACATCATCTCCTATAACCCATTCTCCAAGCTTACTGAGTCCTAGGCTATTAGCTAACCAGCAGAAAGCATTCCTTGTTTGGTAAGTCATGCAACCTATTAAGTGAATTTTTAAGCATCTAATATTAGCTGTAAATCTGTCAAGGGGGTTATAGGATGCAAGTAAAATATTATGATTCCATTATGGCACAGAGAAACCCTTGCTAAGAACATTTTGTCCATTGAATCTGTATGGTATTAATGAATATGTCGTGGAGCAGGACTCTCCTATTGCTGATACAAGGTTCAATTATTGGTCAAGTTTAGGTTGGCAATTGGGAGAATATAAGTTATGGCACTGTTATCAGCCCGAGGTCCCGAGTTGATTTGTGCTTTCTCTGGGGTGGCTAAGGGGTAATCTGCTGGACCAAAGAAGGATCATTCAGACAAGACCTGTAGCACCAAAGGATGGCTTGCCATTTAGAGCTAACAGGAGACCATGTTTCATTCACGAAACATGTAGTGGAGTTGTTACCCATCTTCTTTGCTCTGGAGTAGCAAATTTTCTTCTCTGGTAGGTGATCTGTTTGACCATTGGAGTTTTTTGGAGTTTGGCCCAAGTGTTCAAAGACCCAGGCTGAAGTGATGGTCAAGAACTATGGTGCTCCGGAGGAATGGGGATTAATTAATATGAGGAATGAATCCAAATTGGAAGGGGATGGAACTTTACTGTGTGTGGGGTTGGTGGTGAGAAGAACCTGGTATGTGCCTTTTCATTGAGGTTTCCCCAAAGTTTTAGGTTGGTTATCTTTGATGTGAAACTAGTTACAAGGTTGGAAGGGATGACAGGATTCCTCTGGTTTTTGAAACAAGGCAACTTATTGCAATTTCTCAGTGTTTCAGAATTATTCAGGTTGCTGTCATTATTAGTTAATGTCTAAAGCGTTGATTGCCTATTAAATTTATGTGGAGTAAGTTCAGTTTTTCAACGGAAAGGGTAGAGATTAAAATATCTGATCATTTATGTTTCATTTCAATACAAAATTTAGCTGACTTACTTAATTCCAGTTTGTTGTTCAGTTTGTCGCACCTAAAAGTTTAAGGAGTTATAGTAAGTAAAAATGTTTTTTTGGTATCCATACTGCCTTAAAGACTTCCTTTACCATTTGTCCCATAAAGTGGGCACTTGGGTTACTGTTGATGGACAACAGGATACCAAATAGAAGAATAAATTTTCTTGATTGTTTAAACAATCTGCTTTTATGTAGTGTTGGGCTTCCACACATTCTGAATATATGCACAGACATACATACATGTATACATACATATGTATGTGTGTGTGTATAGCAATTAAGTACATTTTCAAGCAGTTTTTATTTAGGCATTTGAATGATATCAGTCTTTATTAAGGCCCCCATGGTGGGTGTGAGGTGCCCTCTTTGCTCATGCAGTCTTTTTCTCCATTATTAGTTTAGCAAATAGATTAGCTCATTTAGAACTATTAGACCACAGGGGAAAATGTGGAACAAGTCGGTCTTTTTTAACTGTTTCAACTGTCTTTTCCTCTTTTGATCATGTGCCAAGTGTGATACCTAAGTCTAACATCTGGGAAATGTGGAAAGATTGTGTGGAAGATTACCAGCATCGGAGTGAAATCATAAGCAATAAGAAATCAGTTTTACAATCCCAGGAGATTATGCCTCAGCTAGTGATTTTCAGTGCTTATAGTTCAGTCAGGATTCATTTGTCTTTAAGTTAACATCAATACATGCAGATACTGAGATTTTACTGCTGTTAAATAGTACATGATAGCAGGGTTCACTCAGAGTTCAAGTTTCAAGGATACAAATCACCAAATTCATTTTTTGTAGTATATACAGCCTTTTTAACACTTTGATTACATTTTATATATTCTCAGTTCTTATGTACCTTACTGTTTTTGTGCTGTTAAAAGTTTTGACTGCATACTACTTGCAGAAGAAGGTGGTTAGAAATTCAATATCATACAGATTCTTTAATAAACTATTTTAAAACATCATCTTGCCATTTCATAGGAATGGTAGAAAAAGATTTGGAATCTAAGCACAAACTTATAATAACCATGTCCAGAGAACTGTTGATGCCATGTGTGAGTGTGAGAATTCCATGTATGTACATAGTTATATACACACGTGTGTTTATGATTTAACTTTTGTGTTGGACTTAAAATTAATGAAGACATCACAGTTTCCCTGAATTGCTTTTTTCTGTAGTTTATCAGTTGTTAAATTACTTTTGTTTTTCCTGTTATTGAAGAATCAGAATTTAAAGCTATTGGTTTGGGCTTATATTTAATTAATGTCTATTGAACTTTTAACTGTGTTAAATTTTTTTTCTCTCCTTCTCAAGGTCTTTTATACTGTTTGCCAAAAACAGATCTACTCTTGATATGCCAGGGTATGTGTATTTAAATATGTAGATAAGTCATTGGGGAATACACTGATATGTGATGCTCTCAAGTGAGCCCTTCTTTCCTTTTAATACAAGTTGTCTTCCTCCATTAGAATATGAACTCCTCAAAGAGAAGAAGTTGATTTGTTTGTAGCTACTAGGTGATGCAGTGGATAGAGAGAGCTGGAACTGGAATAAGGAAGATCTAGTTCAAAATTGACCTTAGACACTTATTAGCTGTATAAACCTGAACAAGTTCCTTAACCTCCTGTATGTCTCAGTTTCCTCATCTGTATAATAAAGATGGTAAATAACATCTAACTCTCAAAGTTGTTGTGAGGATCAAATGAAACAATATTTGTAGAGTGCTTTTCAAATATTAAACATAAATCCTAGCTTAAATTTTTTTTAAAAAAATTTTATTTTAAAAAATATTTTCCCCCACTTAAGTGTAAAGACAATTATATTTTTATTATTTTAAAAAATTTTTAAGTATATAATTTATTTATTTTTCACTTCTCAACATTCACTTGCACAAGAATTTGAATTCAAAATTTTCTCCCCATCTTTCCCCACCTCCTACCCCAGAACAACATGCACCTCATCCACCCCTTCCTCCAGTCTGTCCTCCCTTTTATTACCCACCCTTCTTCTATCCCCCTTCCCCTCTATTTGCTATAGGGCCAAAAAAGGTTTCTATACTCCATTGCCTGTATATCTTAATTTCTAGTTGCATGCTAAAACAATTTTTAACATTCATTCTTAAAGTTTTGAGTTCCATGTTCTCTCCCTCCCTTCCTACCCACCCTCATTGAGAAAATAAGCAATTCCATATGGGTCACACATGTATAACAATGCAAAGCACTTGCATAATAATTATGTTGTAAAAGACTAACCACATTTTCCTCTGTCCTATCCTGCCCTCCATTTATTCCATTCTGTCCCTTGACCTGTTCTCCCACAGTAGTGTTTGCTTCTGATTATCCTTTTCCCCAATTTGCTGTTCCTTCTATTATCTTCCCACTCCTATCCACTTCCCCCTTGCCTTCCTGGAGGGTGAAGTAGATTTCCATATCCAATGGAGTGTGTGTTGTTCCTTCCTTAAGCCAAATCCCATGAGAGTAAGGGCTGAATTATTTCCTTTTATCTCCTCCCTCTTCCCTCCCTTGTGTGAGATGATTTGGTATATTCTACCTCTCCCTTTCTCTTACTCCCAGCTCATTCTATTTAACAGTACGTTTTAATTTTTTTAGTTATTCTCCTTTCATATTCAGCTCACCTTGTACCCTCTATGTGTGTATACATATATATATGTATACACATACACACGTATAATATACACATACATACATACCCATACACACCTACATGTATATTCCCTCTAACTACCCTAATCCTGAAAAGGGTCTCATGAGTTACAAATAATATCTTTACTTATAGGAATGTAAACAGTTCCACTTTAATGAGTTCCTTAAGGCTTCTTTTTCCTGTTTTATCTTTTCATACTTCTCTTGATTCTCATATTTGAAAGTCAGATTTTCTACTCGGCTCTGATCTTTTCAACAAGAATGCTTGGAAGTCCTCTATTTCATTGAAATTCCATTTTTTCCCCTGAAGTGTTATACTCAGTTTTGCTGGATAGGTGATTCTTGGTTTTAATCTTTTCTCCTTTGACCTCTGGAATATCATATTCCAGGCCCTTAGATCCCTTAGTGTAGAAGCTGCTAAATCCTGTGTTATCCTCACTGTATTTCCAGAAAACTTGAATTGTTTCTTTCTGGCTGCTTGTAATATTTTCTCCTTGACCTGAGAACTCTGGAATTTGGCTCCAATATTCCTAGGAGTTTTCCTTTTTGGGTTCTCTTTCAAAAGATGATCCGAGGATTCTTTCCATTTCTATTTTAACTCTGATTCTAGAATATCAGAGCAGTTTTCCTTGATAATTTCTTGGAAGATGATGTCTGGGCTGTTTTTTTATCCTGGTTTTCAAGTAGGCCAATAATTTTTAAATTACCTCTCTTAGATCTATTTTCCAGGTCAGTTGTTTCTCCTGTGAGATGTTTCACATTGTCTTCTATTTTTTCATTCTTTTGGTTTGTTGGCTTTTTGGGCCTCTTATGTCATTCGAGTTAGTTTATTTTTAAAGGTATTATTTTCTTCAGCATTTTTTTGCTTCTTCTCTAGCAAGCTGTTGAATCACTTTTCATAATTTTCTTGCATCACTCTCAGTTCTCTTCCCAATTTTTCTTCCACCTCTCTTACTTGATTTTCAAAATCTTTTTTGAGCTTTTCCATGGCCTGAGACCTTTGCATATTTTTTTTGGAGGTTTTGGCTGTAGAAGCCTTGACTTTGATGTCTTTCTCTGATGTATGCTTTGTTCTTCCTCATTCAAAAGGATGGAAGAAAATACCTTTTCACCAAGAAAGTAACCTTCTGTAGTCTTATTTTTTTTTTCTTCCTGTTTTTGGGAATTTTCCCAGCCAGTGATTTGACTTTTGAGTCCTTTGTCAAGTGGAGGGTATACTCAGGAGACCTGTAAGTTCTCAGTTCCTCCAAATTGGCACAATCAAGGGAGAGGATGTTCTCCTGTCTTAGCCTGTGTTCTCGTCTATGAGCAACCACAAGCACTCTTTTCTGCCCCTAAACTAGGAGTAGGATTCCCTCTCTTCAGCCACCACCAACTCCATCTGGCCAGCCAGCGTTCCTCCTCAGCCCAGGACCACTACTCTGTGCTGAGACCCAGAGCAATTGCTCAATTCCCCCAGGGTCTTTAGGCCAGGGCTACAAAAGTGGAAGCTGCTGCAGCAGTGGCTGCTGCTCTGGGTGGCCAAGGCTGGTGAAAGAGCTTTCTTACTGATCTTTGAAGCTGTCTTTCTGTTTGTGGGTTGAGAAATCTGGGGACTCCAGCTGCTACCCTTGATTCCGTGCCCTGAGGACTGCTTCAGTTTTGTCCTAGCAGCATGGCCCAGGCTGAGCTGCCCTCTGCTTCCAGCCCTGCTTCCAGCTTGGTGTGATAGACCTTTCCTGTTGGCTTTCCAGCATGTGTTGGGCTCGAAATCTGTTTCAGTCTGTCAGTTTGTGGCTTCTGCTGCTCTTGAACTTGTTTAGTCATTTTTAACAGGTATTTTATGGGTTATTGGGGGAGACCTAGAACAGGTCCATCCTTCTCCTCCACCATCTTGGCTCTGCCCCACCAAAGACAAATTTAAATATTCATTTTGGGTTCAAATTTTTTCTCTGTCTTCCCCATATTTCCCTTCCCTGAGAGAATAAGCAGTTTGATATAGGTTACATATATTTAACAATGCAAAACACATTACCATATTAAGTCATGTTATGAAAGAAGATGCTGACCCAAAGGAAAAAAATACAGAAAGTGAAAAATAGTATGCTTTGATCTGCATTCAGAGTCCATCAGTTCTTTCTCTGGATGTAGATAGCATTTTTCATCATGAGTCCTTTGGAATTGTCTTGGATCATTGTATTGTTGAGAAGAGCTAAGTCATTCACAGTTGATCATTCTATATAGTATTGCTGTTACTGTGTATAATGTTTTCCTGTTTTTGCTCTCTTTACTTTGTATCAGTTCATGTAAGTCTTTCCAGGTTTTTCTCAAAGTATCCTGGTTATCGTTTTTTTATAGTACAGTTACATTCCATTACAATCATGTGTCACAACTTGTTTAGCCATTCCCCAATTGAGGGGTATCCTCTCAATTTCCACTTCTTTGCCATTGCAAAAAAGGCTGCATTTTAAATAGCTTCTTTCCCTTTATTTGCTTTCTTTGGTTTACAGACCTAGTAGTTGTATTTAAATGCTAGCTTTCTTTTCATTGCATTCCACAGTTCTTGTATAAAATAAATGCTTAATAATTGCTTGTTGTTGTTTTACTGCTGCATATAATGCACCAAGCTGTTGTTTCAACCATATCAGTTATCTGTAGGCAATATCAAAGTTTCTCTTATTGAATGAGTCTTTATTCTAGGTAATTATGTAAACCACTCAATGTGATGCAAAAAAAATTTTATGATGCTTAATTTTGAAAAAGTTTGTTTTTAATTGTTAAAAAACATTTACTTTTCCCTGGAAATTTTTTACTTTTGTCTGCGTGTTTTGCATATCATTTCTATTTATTAGATTTCATGCTGTCAGCAGCTAAAGCCTTTGTACAGAACAGTCTCTTCTGCTTCAAAGCAGTTATGAATCCCATTGTTTTATAGAGTAAATCATATTTTTTGGACTTGAACTTTTTTCATTGTATTTCAGAATTATGTTAAGTGGTTTATTCTTTGCTTGTATTCTTTTTGGCTTTTTAAAAATTAATCAAATTCATAAAAGTTAATGAATTAACTTGTTTCTAAAAAATGCTTTTAGAGAATTTTTAATATAATATATAACATGACATATGATATTCCCTAATAACATCAATAAAATAAGGAATAAAATACAGGAATAAATGCTGAACTGTTTTCAGTTTTTTAAAAGGAAAAGCAGTATATACTATGTGTGCTTACATTAAAAAAAATAGAATCTTATTTGCTTCTGTGACCCCTCATCCATTTTTCATATGTTTATTTATTACATTTTAACTTTAGTTTCATATAAGTTTTTACGTATTTACTGTGTCTGTTGTGGTTCTAAATGTATATTTTCCTACTATGTATTATTTCATATAAGGTTTTCCAGTTTCCAGGATAATTTTTAGAATGATAAATGTTAAAATTTTTGTCCTTGAAATAATTAGGAGTTAGTAGCCTTTTGAGATCTGTGCTACTAGGTGATAATTTAATCATATCATCATCAGAAGGATAAAGAGTTTGTAAATATCTGTTTGAAAGATAGTATAATGGGCTAGTGCCTTGAACTGGGAAACAGGAGACCAGTGTTCTTGTCCTGGTTGTCCAACTTTGGTCATACTCTCTTTGGGCTTAGTTTTCTTATCTGTAAATTGAAGGGATTGAACTATATAGCTGCTTCTAGCTCTAAAATTTAGAAATTCTGAGGCAACTAGAGAAAAAGGCTGTCTGGTCGAGATAACCTTTTATTAGATCATTAAAAAAAAAATTGTGTGAATGTAATTGTGGAGGCCTTGTGGTATAGTCAAGAGAAGTCCTCTTTGGAGTCATGAAGACATGTAGTCAGGTTCTGCCTCTGGCTCATATAAGTTTTTGACTGTTGATGCTTACCTTCTTAATGACCTAATTAATCTGAAGAAATCACAGATACAGACCAGAACCAAAAGTAAAAAGGACGAAATGGGAATAATGGGTACACTTGCTTTATTTCATTCTCTGGCCATTAAAAATTCTTTTCCTGTGAAGTGACTGTTTTTATTTTGTTAGTGGATTCAGTATAAAACCTCTATAGTGAAATGCTAAATTTGTACCCGAATAACTTGAGAATTCCATAGAATTTTGTAGGTGAAGGGGACTTTAAAAGTAGTCTAGTTTCAAGGCTTTCTTTTTGTATACATGATGAAGCCCGCACAGAGATTTGATTCCGGCAAAGTCATATATGTAGCTAGATACTAACAAGGTTTTAAATACTTGGGTCTCTTGACTCTCCTAGCTTAGTATTGTTTCTTTCTATTATAACATACTATGTCTTATTGAGCAGTTTAGATTAATAAGTGAAGCCTAAAGATAAGTAGTAAGGTCCAGTGTACTTTGTTTTGTTGCTAGTGAATGATTACAATTCTTCAACAGTCAGTTGTTAACAATTCTCAGTTTAAAACTGAAAGTTAGATGAGAGGTTTTCTGGCTTACTTATGTGTTTGCCATATCAGGTGTCAAACTCTTTGCAGACATATGGCCTGAAAAACTAAGTGTGGCCAGAACCAGACTAAAATGTAGTTTGGAAATGGGTACTAGATTAAATAAAAATACAACAAAGATAATGTTAATTTGTAGTTTTATAAATCAATATGTCGGCCTCGGATTCAATTCAATACTGCTGCCTTAGAGGAGCCTTTTTTTTGGGTTGTAGTTACCCAAATGTTGTTTATAACCACTTAAAATACTACAAAAATAACAGTATTGAGGATTTTCCTTTTAGGTAGAAAAAAATAATATTTATTGGTTCTTTGATGTCACCAATTTGGGTCACCTTATGTACTGTGATCTTCTTTAGATTAACTTCTGACATTGCATGAGTGCCAGCGCATCCTGTGGGCTGTTAATTAACCCTTGTTCTTGCTACATGATCGATCCATCTCCATTTCCAGTTATGTACTTCTAATTCATATAAATAAATTAAACAAGATTAAAGCCCATTCCCCACCCAGGAAATTAAAAAGATATTTCCATTAAACACTAATCTTAATCCAGTGTTTTTCTGGAGGAAAAAGATCTAATATGGCCTTTTCCTTTTATTTAATATGTAGTCATTGAGAATTTAAATGCCAAACAGAAGATGGCATATTAGATTCTGACAGTAATAGAAAGGCACTGAGGGACCGAAAAGAGGTGGGGAGGGGTCAGTGGTTGGAGTGGAGTAATTCTTTACAAAGACAAGTTTTACTGATGAGAAGAGACTGGAGTGGGAAGAGACTTAAATCAGGAACTCAGTAGGCTATTGGAATAGCAGAGGCATAGTATAGGCATGAGATGTTGAGAGTCTGAGTCAAGGTGGTTGCAGTCAGAGGAGAGAAGGGGGAATATACTAGAAATGTCAAAGGGTAGAAACGAAAGGACTTAAAAATTAATTGGATTTGGAGGAGAGGTGAGAAAGAGTGAGGAATCAAAGACGATAGGTTGGTGCCCTCATTAGTAATAGGGAAGTTAAAAAGAAGAGGGGCTAATATGGAAATGTTTTGCATGACTACACATGTATAATCTATATCAGATTGCTTGCCTTCTCAAGGAGGGAGGAAAGAAAGGAGAGAATTTGGAGCTCAAAAATTTTTTACCTTAAGAAATTGAGAAAAAAATTGAAAACTTTGAAAAAGTGTACCTTTCTATTTAAACAGATGATTGCAGTCAAGATTAATAAATGAAGCATAGAAATAAATAATAAGATCCAATGTACTTTGTTTTGTTGCTTGTATATAGGTACTGTTCTCTAACAGACAATTGTTTACTGTTTTAGTTTGAAAGGTAGATTTGGAATTTGAGGAGAAATTGAGAAAAAAATGAAGGAAATTTAAGAAAAGGGAAGAGTTTTGAGGAAAAGACAATGAGATTAGTTTTGGACATGTTGAGTTTAAGATGTCTATGGGATATCCAGTTTAAGATGTGTATTAGAGAGTTGAAGCTATGAGACTGGAGGTCAGGGGAGAGGTTGGGGTGAATAAATAGGTCTGACAATCATCATCGAAGTGGTGATAATTAAATCTATGGGAGCTGATGAGGTTATCAAGTGAGAGAGTATAGAAGGGGAAGAGAAGCGCTGACCCCAGGCAGAACCCTGTGTGACATGCACTGTTAGAGGATGTGACCTGGTTGAATATCCAACAAAGATGACATATATAAGCACAGCTAGATAGGGGGGAGGAGGAGAACCAGGTTACAGTAGTGTCACATATATCTGAAAAGATGAGAATTTCAAGGAAAAGAGGGTGTTCATCAGTGTCAGAAGCTTCAGGGAAAGTCAGGAAGGATGAAGATTTGAGAAAGGCCCTTTAGAAGAGCAGTTTTAGTTGAGTGATGAAGTTGAAATTCAATCTTTGCACCTCTTTTATGTGATGTAATTTGCACTTTTCTGCCTCCTCATTTCCTCTTCTCCCAATAAAATCCCTTTTCACCTCTTAGATTTTTTTTTTTATCATTACATTAAAGTCAACTTATACCCATGCCCTCTGCCTATGTATACTTCTTCTAAATGTCATTATAAAGATACAGTTCTCAAAAGTTACAAGTATCAACTTCCCTAGTAGGGATGTAAAGTTTGCCCTTACTGAATAACATGGTGGTTTTTTTCTTTTCTGTTTACCTTTTTATTCCTCTCTTGAGTCTTTTATTTGAAGAACAAATTTGGCTGCAGTATTCCTCGGCATTTCATCTTCCATTCCACCAAATATACTCTTAAAGATGTCTTTGAATCTTGACTCTTATCAAGTGTGTTACTCAGCCCCTCTTGCTGTACCTTTTGCCATCTCCAGTGTACTTTCTACCATATCCCTCTCTCTGTCAGTGGAAGTAGAAAAAGAAATCATTAAAGGTATCATCAGAGTCACCTACAAATGAATAATACATTCAACCACTTCTGATGATTTGTTCAAATAGAATAAGAAATTAAACAAAAATGAAAAAAACTAAGAAAATCAAGAGACCAACTATAAAAGAAAAAAGAGCCTGAAAACATTTTTAAAATCAAATGAGGAAATTGAAGGATTAAAAGATATGGAGAAAAGGAGAGGTTAGTAATGGAAGAAATATGAACAATATAATGAATGCATTAAAAAACCTAAAAAATTTTAGAAGAACTGACTTCTGAATTATTACAGTCCGAAAATATATGACATATAATGTAGAACAATTGGCAATATAGGCTCAAAAATTTTTGCATATTCAAGCTACTGGAAATCATGGATCATAGTGTTGCTGTTTCAGAATCATGGGGAGGGAGGAGGGAGAACAGATTTGAATATTCTGTTTCATGAAGTTGTTCATGAAGTAGTTCTTCAGAACTAGTGAAAACAGTTAGAGAAATACAAAGTAATACATTTTCCCTAACAGCTGTATAGCTAGAAACATTTTAGATTACAACGTTGATAGACCTTTTAATGGTTGTCATATTTACAGGATAAGTAGAAAAAAATGTGTTTATTGGTGTTATAGGATTAAATTAATTTGATGTCATTCTGAATTCATTCCTCCATGAGTATGTAGAATTGCATGCATGCCTCCACTCTCCCATCTAAAAGTCCAGTGGCGTATTGAAGTGATTGTTGAGGCAGCACAAGAGTAAGGGTGTTTCCTAGCACCACATAGTGTAAAACAAGATTGAGATTGATATTCAGGCATGTCCTGGTTTTTTTCTTTTTCTTTTTCTTGTTAAAAATATTAATGGGAGATGATACATTTTATAATAATATAGTTAACCCATATTGGTCTATGACTTAGAGTTGGAAGGGCCTTTAGAGAGTATTATCACTTCCTCATTATTCAAATGAAAAAACTGAAGTCCAGAGAAATTAAAAATGGCCTCTGGGTCATATAGCAAATTAGTGACAATGCTGGTACAAGAACTTGAGTCTCCTGAGGTAAAGGGCTGTGCTCAATATCATGTGTTTCAAGGGATGATTTCCTTTTTTATCCTTTGGTTACCCTGGAAATAGGTTCTATATATTCTATTCACTGAATAGGGGAGTACTTATATATAAAATAAAGAAGTTAAGGGGAGAGTAGTAGTCTGATCTATATTTTCTGTCAGTGAGGAAAAAAATCTGGAGAATAGGGTTGGTGGATATCATTTGGTTATCTGGAGAACATATTATTTTGGGACTAGGTTGAATGGATATGCTGAATTCTGAAGCCTTCCAAACTTGGTCTGACATTCTAATATAGGTGTTAGCAATGCAAGACTATAGAAGTGATTTTGTTGGTGTACTGGGCACTGCCAAAATCTTGTGCAAAATTTCAAAGTAAACAATCAGTATGGGCAAAAATAAAACAGTTGATGCCTTTAAAAGACTTATAGTCTATTGAGGAGACAGCATATACAAAATAAATACAAGCTTCTTTTTTTCAGGGAAGGCATTAGCAGTTGAGGGATCAGGAAAGGTCTCATTATACTTAAGTTTCAGTTACCTTGCTGTTACCCCTGATAGAAAGAGGCCACTTGGCTATTTTAGGAGCCTCACTTGGTGGGATAACCTTCCAGAGTTCTTTCTTCAGCTTTTAGGATTTAGAAACTCACTTTGTAAATTCATCAAAGTTTGTTTAGGTCTCATGGCATAGACTAACATTAACTAAACTTACAAGGAACCAATTAATTAACTAGAATTCCTATTTATTAATTTATAATGTGAATCACATCTACTTCAACATATTGTGCCAGTTTGTATAATGTGTTGCCTTCTGGTAACTGTGCTCAATGCTGGAGACATTTGATAAAACATACTTTATTTTGATCACTCTGACTTTTTCCTGTTCAGTTCAGCAGGTATTAATTGCTTTGTTCTGTACTAGATGGTAGGCATACAAAGACCAAAAACAAACCAAAAACATCTTACCTAACACAATCATTTACATTCAGTTCTCCTAGACCTATATAGCATATATACAGATAAACATTAGTTATATGCAAGTATACAAAATTAGTACAAAGTAATTTCTAGATGGAGACACTAACAGCCAAGGCAGTCAGTCAGTAAAAGCTGTTTGCCAGTCATTGCAGAAAGTACTCGGGATATGAAGACAGAAAAAAAACCACAGCCCCGTTACCTTCTTTTGGGGGAAATACTGTCTATATACATGTAAGTACAAAATGGATACAAAGTAATACGGGGAAGGCCCTAGAAGCTGAGGGAATTTAGAAAGGTCTCATAGGAAGAGAGATACTTGTGAATCTTGAAGGCAGCTAGGGGATTCCAAGAGGCAGAGGCAATGAAAGAGAGCATTCTAGGCTTGCAAAAGTGCACCAAAAACACATATGGAACATGTAGTATGATGTAAGGGGAACAATGAGTAGGATATTTGAGTGTAGGTTATAAAGGAGGAATAATATGTAATAAACCTGAAAATCTAGATCATAGAACACTTTTAAGTATTAAATAGAAGAGGTTGTATTTTATTCTTAAGGTAATAGGCAGCCACTGAAGCTTCTTGAGTAGGTGTGATTAGACTTGGACATAAAGAATTAGCACTTGGGTGTCTGGTATGAGTCTGAAAGTCCTATACGACCTAATTCCTTACCTCCCTCTGGTTTCTTTTTTTCTCATTTTCTCTCTCCTCGGTACCTTTCTTCCTTCTCTAATTTACTGAGACTGTTCTCAGGTAAAGGTAGATAATATTAAAGCTGTTGCATCTAAAGTGTGAATGACTTAATAGTAATGTAGTAATAGACTTAATCCTCCTGCATGAATTTGTTGCCAAAGAGCTTACTAGATCCAAAAACTTTCCCATTAGTAGAATCTGGGGAGAGATTTCTGAATAGTCAGACCTTCTAATTCTCTTTGTCTCAACCCCCCCCCCCCCAATTTTTTTTTAACCAGGGAGTAAAACATTGTTTATTGTCCCACTACCATAACCTCTACTTTGCCCTTGATCCCCACACTTTATTTGTGGCTTTAAGCCATAGGACACTTAAGTCATTATTAGTGAAGAAGATGTGTTGACCCAGTAAATAATGAATTAACAAAAATGGAAATGTTCCTGAATGACTTTTTCTGCTTTGATTTTTCTCCATTGCAATAAGTAGAAAATAAAATTTCCCTATAAATTACTTGTGCTGGATGACATTGCAGAGTGCTGAGAACCAGAGGTTGTTTGTTTTATAAAATGATAGAATCATAGAATATTTGAAGGCAGAAGGCAACTTGGTAGCAATCTAGTTTAGTTTACACCTGAGAGGAAATCCTATTGCAGCATACTTGAAAAGTGGCCTGTGCTTGAAGACCTTCAAGGAGGGAGGGGGAGCTCATTACTTTTCCAGGTAGCCCATTCCATTTTTGGACAGCTCTAAAGGTTAGTAAGGTATTTTGTTTTGTTTTATTTTTTATGTCATTAAGCCTAGATTTGCCTCTCTCTAACATCTAGTTGCTACTAGTTCTATCCTTTAGGGACAAATAAAACTAGTCTAATTTTTTTTCCATAGGATGTCCTTTCATATACTTGAAAATTTCTCTGATCTTAATCATAGATTAATCATCATATGACATGGACTCAAGGCATTTCACTATCCTGGCTGCCCTCCTGGTTATTATTGTTTTTACAGTGTGTTGTTCAGAACTGAATGTACCACTCTCAATGAAGGCTGACAAAAACCGAGTACAGAGGGGTATCACTTCCTTTGCCCTGGAAGTTATGTCTCTTTTAATGCAGGCCAGCATGGCCTTAACTTTTTTGACTCCTTTGCTTTATCATACTCATGACTCATACTGAAGTTGGGTCTGTGGTAGGTCTTTCAAAGACAAAATTTTAACTATGCTTTCTCTCACTTTGCATTTGTGAAGCTGATTTTTCTCTTTAAGTCCAGGTTAAGGCCTGCTGTTGCAGGCAAGAACAGCTTTAGGTTACCCCAGAGTGCTATCTCAAACCCCCTTGCTTTCTGTAGTTGGCTGGGGCTTAAAAAGAAATGTTTATTTGGATTTCTTAATACATGGAAGGTCTTAGGTGGAAGAGAGAATTGAGAATGGGGAATGAGATTTTTATATCTGAATCTGGAGGTTCAGAGTCACTGGGATGGTTGAGTATAAGGGGGATAATATACGTTAACGTATAATATACGTTAACTATTGAGAAGTTGGTCCATGTGGTGTGTCAGTGGTTAGAGGGAGGCATGTGCTCAAATTGTACCAGCTCCTCCCTTCAGCTTCCCCCTCATGGCAGTTGGTGTTGTGTCCTGTGAGGACCCTAGTTGATCTGCCTCACAGAGGCAGAAGCAGGTAGAGGTGTGTTAGCTCCTTCAGGAGGTGTAGGAAGTACCTTACTTGCTCTGGGGAAGACTGAAATGGGGAGGGGAGGGGATGGGGGGGGGGGGGAGTGGGGAGGCAGGAGATTGAAGACATTGCATCTAGAGACTGTAGGAGTACTCTAGAGATAGGCCTGATCAGGCCCTCACTGAAAAAGGCAGCCAATTAATTAGTGATTGGTACTGGAAGCAGCTTGGGGCAAAGGGGATTCTTATCTCCCTGTTGTTGAGTGCTAGAGATTACACTGGGATTCCTGACACATAATAGGTGGATAATAAATGTTCGCTTGATTTGTCACTAATTTTTTTGGTTCTTTTTGACCACTCCTCTCCTTTGCTGAATCATCCTCTTTCGCCTTTCTATAGGTGTTTCCCCCAACCTCTGTCTTTGGTTTCCAACTTTCTCTCAACATTCTTAATGACCTCATCAGCATTCATAGCTTTAGTGATTATCTGTCTGGATGATTCTCTCCAGAATTCTAGTGTTAATAATCATGTGCATATTTCAAACCAGATATTCCATAAGCACATTAAGCTTAATATGGTGTGAACAAAATTGATTATCTTTCCCTTTAAAACTCATTCCTCTTCTGATTTTCCCAGTTTTAGTTGAGGGAACCAATCTTTCCAATCACCCTGGTTGAAAACCAGCAAAGTCATACCTTGGTTCTCACTCTTCCTAACCTCATCCATCCGATCACTTGCCATTTTTTCTCCACAATATCTCAGCTATCTATTCACTTTTCTACATTCACTTGTCTACTACACTAATCTAGACTACTGCAGTATCCTTAAAAAATATTTATAGATGTGTCTTCTGCTTTTTATATCATCATAGTTTTCCCTGGTATCTCTCCCTTTTCTCCTCTCCAAGAATCATCCCATTATAATTGTATTTTTGAAAACTCCCAGCTCCTGAAAGAAATAAGAAAGAAAAAAAATTAGTCTTAAACCATGTGTAATGTGCAACATGCGGATCAGACCTCACACCTTCACAAAGGGGATGGTTGGGAGTATTCTCTTATCTTTTCTTTCATGTCATGCTTATTCTTTATTTTGTTACATTCACTTTAGATTTCAGGGTGTGTGTTCTTTTTATTTATGTTATTGTAGTCATTGTGTATATTGTTTTCTCATGCTTCCCTGTATCATTATACTCATTATTTTTTACAGTATAGTAATATTCTGTTACATTCTTGTATCAAAATTTGTTTAACTTTTCTCCATTTGATGGGCATCTACTTTGTTTCCAAATCTTTGCTGTCACAAAAAGTACTGCTATAAACATTTTGGCTTATGTGGAACTACTAGCTTCTTTTGGGTTTAAGCTCAGTAATAAAGTTTTTGGTTCAAAGGGTATGGACATTTAGTCACTTTATTTGCATAATTAAAATTGTTTTCCAAAACATTTGTACCATTTCACAGCAAAACAGTGTATTAATGTGCCTGACATTCCACCACTCCTTCAACATTGATTATTGCCATTTTTTTGGGTCATTTTTTGCCAGTTTGCAGGGGCTGGGATATAAAATCTCAAGGTTGTACATTTCTCTTATTTGGGTTATTACTGTAGCATTTGTTCATGTATTTGTGAATCCTTTATAGTTCTTCTTGTGAGAACTTTTTATTACTTTCCTTTGACTACTTAACTATTGGAGAATAGATGCAGTAGCCCTCTAATTGATCTTTCTCCCTCAGATTTCTCTTCTGTCCTACATACAGTTGTCAAAAAGAACTTGCTAAAACACAGGTCTGAAAATGTCATTCCCCTCCCTCCTCAATAATTTCAGGTGACACTCAATTGCCTTTAGACTCTATTACAAACTTCCCTGTTTGTCATTTTTTCTCATTTTCTTTTTTAAAAATTATGAACTTGACAAATATCAGTAAATTCAAATATCCATATATAAAGAAAAATAGAAAAAAAAAGAAAGGTATATGAAACCATGAACATATCACATTGTTTCCTTTTTAAAGTACACATTAACTTATATTAGGTATATGTATTAAACACAATAGTACCAGCACTGATTATCTATATTCGCTTTTGTGCTCCTGTCTGTTCCCTTCTGCAGACTTTATAAATGATTCTCTCCCTACTTTTGTTCTTTCTTTCCTTCCTTCCCTCCCTCCCTCTTTTCCTTACACTTTTCCATCTAATATCTCCAAATATTCCAAATTTCCATCTAATATCTCCTAATATAGCCAAACTATAAAAGCTCTCCCTTACAACAAATAGTATAGTCAGAAAAGGCAAATTGATATATTTATTATGTCTAAAAAATTCATGTCTTGCTCTGGACCTCTTTCTACCCCTAACCACTACTACGTCACCTGGCACACAGTAGTTATTTAATACATATTTATTTATTAGATATTTGAAATACAACTTTATTATGATCCAAATGAAAAAGGAATAGAAATGACAGTAGCAAACAAGATTCACTGCTGAATATTGTGATGGGACTGCAACAGTCTTATATTTGAAACTCAAAAGGATGCAGTTGTGGTCCAAAACAGCTAAATACCCAGGTCTAAAATATGAATTATATATAATTTTAAAATATGTCCCATTCATTCTGAAGCCCATTCATTTCCTTCAGCAAACCAAAGATTAAGTACATGTTCTACTCAGCAGTATAATATAATGGCGAATAACATACATGACTGATATCACAGGACAGTTGCCTGTAAAACTAGACCTCTGATGCCAGGCTCTAGCTTCATTCCCTTACAGGTCACCATCTTCATCAGGGAGTGCAGTTGTCTGAGCAGTCTAGAAGTCCTGCTCATGCTGTGTTGCCAGTGCTGGATCCATGATAATTTCTGGATGTGCAAGAGCAGGCATGGCAACAAACTCCAAATTAGGGTCTCTGGGAAGTTTTCTAGCAGGCCAAAGGAAGGGCTTTTCAAAGTTGTAGTTACTTTTGGCTGAGATTTCATGGTACTGCAGATTCTTCTTCCTGTGGAAGACAATTGATTTTGCCTTGACTTTTCTGTCCTTGATATCCATGTTGTTGCTGCACAACCCTGTAGCAATATTTTCACATACTCGTACCAGATCTCTATGCCAGTTAGGTACATTCTTGTAAATAACTCTTGATGTTACGTCAAACACTAGAATGACACACTGAGCTTGGATATAATAACTATCTCTCAGTCCACCAAATTTCTCTTGACCGTCTGTCTCCCATACGTTGAATTTAACAGGACTGCTGTTAGTATGGAACACAAGAGGATGGATTTCAACACCCAGGATGGCTACATACTTCTCAAATTCACCAGTCAAGTGATGTTTTACAAATGTGGTTTTCCCAGTACCTCCATCTCTAACGAATACAAGTTTGAACTGCACTTGAGGTTCTCCTTAGGCAGCCATCATGATGGTTCTTCCAGAAGTGTCTCCATCTCTGCCTGACTGAATGATTAATACATATTTATTGATTGATAGACCACAGTTTATAATTCACAGTTCCTTTTTGGCTTTGAACTTTGGGTTCTCCTAATGAGAGCCTACAGTTTTTGATAAGTGTTCCAAGTTCTACTCAGTTTCAAGTTTGAGTTTATCCTTTTAGCTCCTTAGGTTACTAGAAAAGTAGATGATTTTCTCTTTTGGGTCCTTGGTCTACTTTGCTTTCACTGGCTTCAGGTAAAAACTTACTGTCTTGGTATTTACTTTACTTCTCCTGATAGTACTCTTCCTTTTGCTCTATTCTGAAATAGCTTTTTAATTTGTACATTTTTAGTTCCGTTCTCTGTTAATCACTTCCCCCTCGCTCCCTCCCATTCTTTAAGAAAACATGGTATTGTGAAAGAGCAAGCATTGTATTTAAAGTCAGAAAACTGGTTTGAATCTTAGTTTTTCCACTTACTAGATGAGTAACCATGGGCAAATCAGTTGACCTTTCTAAGACTAGATTTCTTTATGTTAGAAAGTGGTCATAAAACTACTTGTACTGATGTACCTCAGGAGGCAGTTGAAAAAAAATGCTTTGTAAATTTTAAAGCATTAAAGGTGTTGCCATTTTTGTTTGTTGGAAAATAGTTTTGGAGGGTCTGTGGTAGGATAGACTCATCAGTTACACTGTGAATGGAGTTGTGAATTAGTCCAGGCACTCTGGAAAGTAATTTAGAATTATTAAATTATTAAAAGTTATCATAACATTTTGATCTAGCAATTATGTTTATATACTAAGGGGATCATGACAGTAAGAGTTTCATATGTACTGAAATAGTCGTAGTAGCACTATTTGTAGTAAGAAAAAGCTGGAAACAAATTATGTGCGTATTTATTATTCATTGAACCCCTCAGTACTCTAGACAACTTTCTGAGACCCTAGGTTTAAGAGAAGGTTTCACTTGTGTAAGTAGAGGGAGTTTCCTCCTCTGAGAGCTCCGTTTAGCAAAGAAATCATAGATCTGGTCCCTGTTGTTATCATTATTATAAGGAATGGCTCTTGGAGGTACCAGGGGAGGAGTGAAGTGGTAAATATAGGTGTGATGCAAAATCCAAAGCTATTAGTTTAAAAAAAAATGTTATAGTAGATTGGGGAATGGCTGAACAAATTGTGGTTTATGACTATAATGAAATAGTTGTTGTGCTGTAAGAAATGACAAATAGAAAGAATTTCTCTCAGAAGTTGGAAGACCGATATGAATTGATGCACATCAAAGAATCAAAAGAACAATATGCACAATAAGTATAATATTGTAAATGAAAGTAATACTAGAAACAGCAGATAAGTTCAGTGACAGTTATAGATGATTAATATTAAAATATTCTTTCATTTCTGTTATTAGTGGAGGGTTCTCAGTGACAGTTGCTATTTAAAATTGTTTTGCTTAAAGCAAAACAATTTTAAAGGGGAGTTACTATGAAAGTTTATTGGGAGGTGATTGTTTTGTCAAAACAATTTTTATTAAATTTTTTTAAAACAAACAGAATAGGAAAAATCTTAAGTATGATTTGAATTGTATTGAGATTGAATTATATCCCACTGATTAGCTCCTCTGTCTGGACCATTTCAGTTTAGGTTGTCTTGGTCTCTGCTTCAAACTGTTACCGAAAAGTCTTTGGCCTAGTGAAATTTACCTGTCTGCATTAGGAAAGTTAATATTATCCCTTCTCTGAGTTTAGGATACGTTGCATTATTAAAGATGACCTGAGCTTTCCCTAGGAATTCCCTTCATTATCTTCCACCTCTTAGATTTTGTCACATCATCTCTTTTAGCCTAAGGTAGTTACCTCTAAATCAACAATAACTTTTGGCAGGGAAAGGTGGCATGTGACCATAGTACAAACTGTATTCTGCATACTCATATTGCTTTGGCTTTAGCTTCATTTAATTTCACAGGCAAACTTCATTTTTCTGACTTTTCTCCTTTATATCATTGTCATCACTGAAATTCTCAGCCTGCTTTCTAGCCCCCAATTGTACCCCTGCCCATTTTCCTGGAGATACATAATTAAGGCGGTTAATGCTTTAAGGTTGTACTAATCAGTGTTCCAAAAAAATCTGTTGACACTTTTCAAGTTTGCTAGACTACTTGAATCGTACAGATACCCTAACATTTGGTTTTCTTATAAATGAAGTATGAATGAATATCATTCATTGATTAATTATTTTACAACACAATGTGATGGTTTATAATTTCTTAGGATAATTTTGAAAGAATTGATTTTTTTAAAGATAATTTCCTCATGTTTTAACGTTCTATATAAAATAAATTCCTTCTGCCCTCTGTCTCCCCCCAACTAGATTGATTGGGTAGTGAAGCAGTTATAGAACTATATAGATATAAATCTAATAATTAATTGCCATGACTTTTTTCTTCCCCCACCCATTCCAATCTCAAAAGCTACGTTGTTTATACAGGTCCTTTTTAATGAGTCCCAAGGATTTAAAACACAATTAGCATTGTTCCATTTCCTTCATTTGAGAAAAATATGCTTCTTAGTAAATGTAATTTGCTTTTGTTAGTGAAGAATGCCATTGAATAATGCCAAACTATTTTAGGAGCTTGAAATTAAAATATTTATAAACAAATCATACTTCAGAAATTACTGTTATTTTAAAAAGGTTTTTCCTTTGTTTGGGTCTATAGCATGGTAATGTTTTTAAAGCTCTCGAGTAAATTTTAGAAAGCTTTGAAGTTGACTGATTATGATAATCATTTTTTAAAAAGAGAAGATCTTTGCAATACACACTAAACCTAATGATGCTGACAGTCCTGTTCACTCTGATAGTGCACTTCACTCTTGATGTGAAGTAGGTTTTTGGTGGTGATCCTAAGACTGCCTAATGTACTAGGTCCTGAGTCTCATGTACTTTCATTTTTAAAACTCGTGAAAACCTAGGTGAAAAAGGAGTCAGGTTTTTTTTTTAGTAATATTTTACCTTAATATGAAATTATCTTAAGTAGGAATTCATATATAAGCCATCTTTTGTTGTGGGAGAGACTGGAATAGAAAGGTCCATTACTGACTAAAAAAGCAATTAACTGTAGTTGGGGGAGGAGGAAACTCTTTAAAGGTAAATAAGAAAACATTCTCTAAAGATTTTTTTCATTACTATTGAGTGAGGTGAACTTTTAAACTGCTTCCTTTAAAGCTTCCCTAAATCAAAGGGAGCTTTAATTTTTAACATTTTCATTTTTTACTTAAAAACCATACAAAATAAATGATTTTTGTTGGAAGTATACCTGAAACTCAATAACATTGTTCACTGTAGAGCAAAAGCCAGTAGAAGGCAAGTCCTTCTGGGACAGTATCCAAGGGATTCTGAAATATCAAAAGAACTTCAGTGTAAGACCTTTTCATCTAGAAGATAGCCCTATGACATGGTTCTCAGGTGTTCTGTTGAGTTCTAGCATACTTCAGTAAGAAGAAGGAAAGGGATTTTAAACCTCAGGCTGTATTTTCCTAATCTTTTTGAAGAACAGTTGCTTGTAGATAGATATTGATGCTTTATCGTCACTCTTCAACGCATGTGTACATGTACAGAGAGCAGACCTTGGCGAATGTCTGTAGTGAAGACTAGAGCCACATGCATGAGGTTTGTATCTAGCATTTTGCCTGTAAACCTTTTAATCCCCTTTGTTTGTGTGATTTTTCTCCAGAATTGCTCATAATGTTAATTTAATTTTCCCAGAAATATTTTGAGTGGGGCAAGGAATGATTTGCCTTGGGCTTTGGAATAGATCTGAGCCCCTGTATCAGGCTAGAGAATTCTGCTGAGGCTGAATTGCTAAGTAAAAATCTTCTGTCTTGACAACAGTTATAGCCTATAAAAATATATTTGCTGAGCCTGGTATAAAATTCAAGACTTGTATAATTAAAATTCACTTGTGAAATCTAAACCACCCTTTCATTGACTAAATAGTGTAATCAAGTCAGAAGCCTTTACTTAACGTTATTAGATGTAGGTGTAAAAAGGCTCAGCTAATGAATAGAAACATAATTCATGAATTTGCTAATCCATCCCCATGGATGATTGCTGGCATGGAGTCTTTGTATTTAAAGAAAACTCCATGTATGTATGTAAGGTAGCTAAATAGTTTGTAGAAAATTGCCATTGAACCAGGGAGCCTGTCTGGTAAATACTGATTTGTGCAACCCTGGGCCAGTCATTGACCCTCAGTGCTGTAGGGCAGCTCTCTGAAGACCTAAGTTGCAGAGAAGTTCGCTGACCTGCACTGGTAGACCAAGTTGCCCATTTCCTGAAATCATGGTGGGGGGGGAGTGTGTGTGTGTGTGTGTGTGTGTGTGTGTGTGTGTGTGTGTGTGTGTGTGTCTGTGAGTCTCTGTGTGTGTGTGTTTCTCTGTGTGTACACACACTCACTCTAGATAATATAAGAACATCAGTCAAATGGCTTCTTAATCACGTAGATTTCTGTCATCTAGAATTTTTAAAGAAAGGTTATTGCCCTGCCTCTTACATTTTTATATAAAGTTTCTAATGTAAAGATGTGATATTTCTCTTTAAAATATTATGAACATTAATGAATTGATGTTAGTTGTGGCTTTCCCTTCTGTTTGCTTTGTGTGTGTAGTGTTTTAACTTAATGGTGGAATGAAACCTAATACCCTTTTGGTTTTAGATTCATTTCTTGTGTGTCTTGGGGGTGACATCTATATTGTATTTCTGTTTAGAGCTGATCTGTCTTTTGACTGATGAACACCAGGGTTCTGTTCAGAGTTGCTTCTCATACTTGAATCCTGATCCTAAGGGGAAGCCAGCAGGGGGTTGACTGTGCTAGAGCAGCATGGACTCAGAGCTCCTCCCAGAGGATACAAAAATGACTCCCAGGTGAGTTGCTCTAGAACCATAGGAGATGGGCTCTTAGGAGATTGTCTGTGCTTTACAGAAGCTAATAGTGAAGGGCCATACAACTGAGCCATTCAAAACTTTAGGACCTAGGATTAATTTTGTTTGTCAAACTAGAGTTTATTCTTTTCAACAGGCCCTTCTTTTTCTAGTCAGAAGAATCCTTTCACTTTGTGCTTTTTGCTTGTTTGATTAATTTAGTTGTATTTTACAGTTATCCTTCTCCTTCCCCCACAATGTGGTTAATACCATAGGCCTGAAGGAATACATTTTAAGTTGTAATGTTAATGTTGGATTAGTTTTGCTAACTTCCTATGATTCTGATGTTTTACTTAGGAAACCTTGATCTGATTTAGGTGGAAATACTAATGACTAGTCCCTGAATATAAATGGAATTGTTTTAGATTGGGTTTAATTTTTTTACTTTAATGAAGATATGTAGAAACTTCAGAATGAATCTGACTTTATATGTTGACTTAAGTAGTTTATTTTTTAATTCACTGTTAAGAAATTTCTGATTCTTATTTCAGTATAATTGACAGAGCATTGAGCTGAGAATTAGGAGACTTAGATTTTGA
This sequence comes from Notamacropus eugenii, assembly GCF_028372415.1. Taxonomy (NCBI): domain Eukaryota; kingdom Metazoa; phylum Chordata; class Mammalia; order Diprotodontia; family Macropodidae; genus Notamacropus; species Notamacropus eugenii. The sequence continues at coordinate 190,744,244 of NC_092873.1, read as the reverse complement.
GTCTTGACTTGCTAGCTAGATGATTTTTGACAAGTTTCTCATTTAGTCTCTCCTCATCTATAAAATGAAAGAGTTGAACTAGATGATCTTAAAAATCTGTCCTCTAAACTTTATTATGATATACAGATTTCTTTTGTGATATTCTTCTGTCCTTTAATTTTCAGTTCCAAATTAATTGGAGCCCCAGCTTTTCCATTTGCTCATTTTAAAAGACAGATTTAGAATATTTGAAGAAAAATAGCCAGTGTAACTCTTTGAGATAGATACCAAGGCAGAAAAAGTTCTGATCCATACAGTAATATAAAATCACTTGTTTATTTCAACTAAGAATGGTAAATTTTTCCTATGCCTGTTCCTTACCAACAAAAAGGTTCAAAAAGTGAGTCATATCAAATAGATGAAAGATTTATGGCACATGTATATAAGATTTCAAGACTGATTTAAGAGTTGTGTAGACATTTCTCTGAGTAATAAAATTATATAAAATGAAGGCCAAAGTATCATGCTTTAATCATAAATAGGCATAATTGAAATGCATTCCTGAATGTAGAATTACATTTTGAAACACACCCACATCTGGGTAGGCACAAAAATATTCATAGAGCTATGTTTTAACTTGCATCTTTACATAGTTCTGTGGAAAAACAAGAGACATGAGTTTCTGCTTAGAAGCCATTCCTTTTGTTTGTTCTTTCATAGGAATGCATAAATTTAGTGTTCCTAATGGTAGTCTGAATTGTTTTGTAGGCAGTCTTAGGTCATGTGTCTCCAGAAATTTTTGTCAGAGATTAATTTATATAGATTTTTTTCTCTTCTGTACTGTCAGGAATATTCGTGGAATATCAGAAACAGACTAGATGCTAACCAACATTAATTTTTTGGGTAAATCTTTAAAATATGTTCAAGTTGAATAGATTCCACAGTTTTGAAATTGAAGTATTCAGAATTCAGCTAGACAAGCATTAACTATCTGCCTATATGTAAGGAACATTTGACACTTGGAATAAAAAACTTTTAAAATAAATTTCCTGTCTCCAAAGAGTTTATCATCTATGGAACTATAAACACAGAAAAAGATAGAGTGCTGGTAGAGAAGAAAAAGAGAGTGATGAAGACAAATTTCTGGAGTAAAGTTGGAGTAGGGAGCAAAATACTTATCAAGATATTAAAGGTTACTTTGAGACTTTTTTGATTTGTTTATGCTATTATGTTAAATCTGAAATAAGATTGTCAGTGCAGTGTTATTAATAATTGCAAAAAATGAAGGAAATCTGAATGCAATAAAGGAATGGTTAAATAAATTGTGGTATATTCATGTATTGGGATTTTTTAATGTACTTAACATATTGACAGATATGAAGAAATAGAGAATATAGAAAGACCTTTATGAAATAATGCAAAAAAAGTGAAGGACCAGAAGACTGACAGAGAGGAAAAGAGAATGAGAATAAATGGACAAATAAAGGTCCTTGATGAAGACAGAAACAAAAAAACTTAGAATATTTTGTGCATTTAAATTCATTTTTAAAAAATATAAATAATTACAGAAGTTTTTAATTGATTTTAGTGATGTTTTAATATTTTTTATAATAAAGTACTTAAATTTTTTTTTTTAGCAGTAAGACTATTTTTAGTATTTTATATGTATAGGCAGTTCCTCCTTTGATTTAGATGTGACTAATTTAAATCTTTTCATTCACTATCCAACTAACTCCAACTTTAGGGTAAAAAAAGGAAGCAAAAACATGTTATTTTTAGATAATCTGTAGATTCAGAAGATATAAAATGGGGCAGTATAAGTAAGGGATGCTAATCCTTGGGGTAGGATTCTAGGTAGGATTAATTATAGTTTGGCCAAAGTTACCTTGGTATTTCACACACACCCCTTTTTGAAACTTTTTTTGGTGACTTTTCCCCCAAAACATTTTCTATGTAATTATTTTGTAAATGTTTATGTGTATGTTTTCTCCCTTGAGTTTGAAAATTTGTATCATATTCTGTACCTACCTACAGCCCTAACACCTTTCTGCTAAGAAAGGTTGCCTCATTAGTCTTCTGAATTGAGTGGTCATTTTATTTATGTACATATTGGGTCTTTCCTTCTGCCTCTGATATTTGGAGGGATTTATTTCTTGTAGTAATCTATCATTGGCTCAAAGGATCTGCACATTTTGGTGAATTTTTGGATATAGCTCCAAATTGCTTTATATAATTGAACCAATCTGCCAGTAGTACATTTTTTCTGTGTGACTTTCATCCAGTAATTGTCATTTTCCTGTTTTGTACCTTTTGTCTGATGGTGGTGAGATAGCAACTTAGAGTTGTGATTTGCATTTTAGTTAAACCCATTCTTATTGTTGTATAACCACTGAATTTAATGGCACAGAGGGAGTAGGAATTTTGATCAGAGAAATAGCAGAAACTTTTAGATATGCACCAACTTTATTTGATTTCACCTTTGACTAATTCCATTGAATATAATTTATATCATAAAATGTTCCAAATAAATCTTCAATTTTTTGACTTAGGATTTGAGTCCCAAGGGAGTACTATTTTAGAAATAGAGGAAATTGCTTGGAAGAGTTGGGTTCAAATCTTGTCTTCATCACTTAATACTACTTGTGTGACCTTGGGCAAGATACTTAACCTATCATGGACCTCACTTTACACATTTGTAAAATGAGAGGTTTGGACTAGATGGCCACTGAGGGCTTTTCTGGCTTTAAATTCAGGAATGTCTTTTCAAAACAATTTAGTTATTCTTTTTAGTATGCATTTTTTTCTTTTCCTATTTTACGTAGTCTTTTGGTATTGCCCTTTTGTTCTTTTACTACTAACACCCTCAATATATAACAGGACAATCAGAGAGGTGTCTTTACTGTCCTGTTATGTATTGGTAGTGATGTTTTATATAAAGGGAGCCCCAGACCTGACCCCCTATTTTGCATGTAAACTGTACCTATTCTGTCCTATATTTTTCTTATGCATGTGCGCCCATGTGTTAGAGAGACAGAGAAAGAGAGAACGAACCTCGTTAGCCTACTATTACCATGTTCTGCCCAGGGAAAGGTAAGCGCCATGGCCAAAAGTTGCCTTTTTTCCTCTGGGTTTACTGGCTATGTTTCTTGCTCCAAGATCAAGCCTTAAACCCAATTCACTCTGGAGCTCATAGCCTGGACAACAAGTTCCCCACCCACCTAGCACAGAGTGAATGTAATAACTAAATAGTAATTGTTTCTCTTTCACCCAGGAACTCTGAGGGTCTTCCCCTCCCAGTTTGATTTTTTTTTTTTTTAATTAAAGGGGCCATCTCTTGAGTAACTTGGAGAAGACTATTTATTGAATGGGTGTATGTGAGAATGTGATAAAACCTTACCCTGAAAGGGTCAGGGTCTCACATTGCATCCTGGGCCATCTCCAGTTGTCCTGATGAATATCAGGCCACTGGACCCAGATGGCTCAGGAGAAGAAAGTGAGGCTGGTGACCTTGCACAGCCCTCCACAGTCCTCTACAGTCATTATCTGATGTCATGGTCCTCTTTGAGAACGAAGGACAAACACAACAACAACCTGAATGGTAGCTAAGTAGGTGACAGTAAAAGAAACTTATTCAGGTGAAAGCCTGAATTTCCTTTCTTGTCATTTCTAAGGGGAAAATATTCCATAAAATAATTATGGCGAACATGTATGTAAAATACTTGCATACCTTAAAATGCTATATAATGATGAACTATTATTCTTATTAGAAAGAGTTCTTTCTAACTCTGAAGGCCTCTATCACCAGCACTGTACTTTGGTTGAATGGGTTTTAGTTCTGGCTCCCCAGGGATTGAATCTGGAGGAATTCTTGCCTTATTGCCTGTTCCACCTTGGTGTCTTAACAGATTTCACTTTATCCTAGTCATTGTTCTTTTAATCTTTCTGTACTCTTAGAAATGTGACTCCCTCCAGAAGATGCTATATCTCTGGCTATCTTCTCCTGTATTCCCATGTTTTGTTTTCTGCCTTCCATTCTTCCTCCCTCACTGGGCCAATCTCTCCCCTTCCCTCTAATATTGAACCTTACTTCTAGTCCTTCTCTCTGCTACTGTTAGTTAGTAAACCACCTTTAAGATTTACTTACATTTTTGTCACTCAATTCATGGAATTTTTGTGGTAGCTTACTGGTTTCAAGGTCGTTCTGTTTCCTTTCTCAGCAACAGTCAGAGTGCTTTTTTTAAGAGCTTACTGTTTCTGAAGCTAAGTTCTGGAACCATTCTCTGCCCTCAAAGCAGCTAACATTTTTCTTTTTAAGGAGATTTAGTACCTTTCTTCTCTGTCCTTACCCTCTCTTTTTACTTTTTTATTATTTATATCTCATGATGTCATTAACTTCTGTTTGGCTAATTATAATGTAAAGGATTTATTTTCTCTGATAAGATTTTGTACCTCTGTTACCTGTCTTCATAACTTTCTTAGATAACTCTCATTTCTTTTCCCATTTTTCCCTCTAGTGCTCTTAAGTTTTTAAAATAAATTTTTTTTGCTCTTTTAAAAAAATCTCTTTCACTTATATGAACTGATACAAAGAGTAGTGAGCAGAACCAGGAGAAACTTTTACATAGTAATGGCAGCATTGTGTGATGATTAACTTACCTCTTCTCAGCCATATAGTGATCCAAGACAATTCCAAAAGATTCATGATGGAAAATTCTATCCACCTCTGGAGAATGAAGTGATAGAGTCTGAGTGGAGATTGAAAAATGTTTCACAACTAGTGTTGATTGTATTAACTTCAGCTTGATGTTATCTAATATTAACCAGACCCCTGGTACTATATAGGTATGTTTTATTTTTTCCTCATTTACTCTCTAATACATTCCTCACAAGAGCTATATTAAATTTTCTGTCATATCCTACCTCCTTCTCAATAGAGGATCTTCCCTCTTTCTTGAGAAAATTGATGCAATTTTTTTTTTTTTTTGTGAGCTTCATTTTCTTTATAACTCTACACCTTGGAACCCCTACAGACAGAACATGTCTGTTCTTATTTACTTCTCCTTTACTACCATCTCTCTCTCAAAAAAAGAAGGTAGTTGTTCTGCCTGCCAAGTCTAACCTCTCTGTTTAAGTCTTAGATCTTATGTCCTCTGGGAGATTGCCTCTGTGCTTATTCCCTTTCTTTCATCTTCCCTTATCCTACTTTCTGTACAGCCTACAGTTTTGCCTATCTCTTACCATCCTTTTAAAACCTGACTTTGTCATCCTTTTGAATTTTTTGTAGTCATTTATACTTTTTAAAAAATGTACTAAGTATTTTATTTTTCCCCGGTTTCATGTAAATTTTTACTTTGTTAAAGAAAATTGTCTGTATTCACTGCCCCACTTTCCCACTTGCAATATGATTTCTGACTCTACCACTGTACTCTCCAAGGTCTCCTGGCTTTGATGCTAACACTAAAATCTGAGCTCCTGTTCCTTCCTTTACCATCACTGTTCTTTGGGAGGAAGTCATCCCATAATCCTTAATTTTTTCTCTATTCTTCTTATTGAGTTCTCTTTAGCTTGTGACACACTGTACCTCCTTCTGAATTTTTTCATCCCTTAGCTTTTGTGAAATTGCTTTTTTTATCTTATAATAATAAGTGATAGTAAGAACAATAATAATTGACATTTATATCCCTTATTGATCCTCACAACAAACTCATGAGGTAAATACTACAGTTGTTATCATCTTCATTTTATACATGAGGAAACTGAAACTCAGATAGGTTAAGTGACTTGCTCATGGTTACCCATATGGAAAATATTGGTGTTGAGGCCATAAATTCAGTCTATATCTATCTTCACTCCAGGTCTGGTGCTCCATGTGCCTGCCTTCCTCCATATCTTTTACCTCCTACAAATCTGAGGTTTTCTTCTTAGATTCCTTTATTGTATCGTTATTCATTTTCTGACCATTAAACGTGGATATGACTCAAAGGTTCTGTCCTGGTCTTTCTTTTTAGGTTTGTCCTTGGTGACCACATCAGATACCATAGATTAGTTATTACTGTGTTAATTGCTTTCTTGTCTATCTCTTGATTTCCAGTTCTGTTTTGTCAACCTTTAATTTGACATTTCCACCTGGATGTTCCTTTGGCATCTAAAATACAAAAAAAAAGTTCAAAATGGGACTAATTGTCTCACCCCCAAATCTACCTTGTTCAACTTTCCCAAACTCTAATGATGAAACAGCTGTTCTGGTCTCCGATATTGGCCACTTTTGTTGTTCTTGACTCTTCCCTTTCCTTCATCCCATGATGTATATACTGTTAGTTGCCAAATCTTACCCTCAGCGACATCTGAGTGTCATTAAGTTGTAGTGTAGAAATAGAGTGTAAATGTTAAGAAGATTGGAAAGATAAAGGGTTGTGAAGGCTTTTAAAAGAAGATTTTATATTTGATCCTGGAGGTAATTGAGAACATTAAATTTCTTTGAGTAAAGGACTGAATCAAATGATCAAACCTGTGCTTTAGGAATATTACTTTGGAAACTGAGTAGAGGATGATATGGAGTAGGGAGAGACTTAAGACGGGGAAACCAGTTAGAAGGTAAATTCAGTAATCCTGCCATGAGATGATGACTATCTGTAAATAGGATCTGACAATGTGAATGGAAAAATATGAGATATGAGAAGACAGAAATGACAAGACTTTAGAACAAATTGTATGGGAAGCATAAATGCTAAATGAATAGTTGAGTATGTTACTGAGATTATGGATTTAGGTAAGTGGGAGGATTGTGATGTTCTCCGCAGCAAAAGAGACCCTTGGAAATAGGGAGAAATTTTTGGGAAAAACGATTTCTGCTTTTGGATATGTTAAGCTTGTAATGCCCATGGGACATCAACTTAGAGATGTCTAAGAGATAGTTGGGGATTGTAGAGTAGAGTTCAGGAGAGAGATTAGGGCTGAATAAATAGATATGGATCATTCAGCTGTTACTCTTTGAGTCAGAGAACATACATACTCTTTCTTGTATCATTTCAAATTGTTTCCTAGAAATATCATTTCAGCCAAATTAGTCTATTTCCTGGAATTCAGAATTCCATCTCTAGGTTCTGTACTTTCATACAGTTTAATCAGTCAGTACACCTTTATTAAGCACCTACTATGTGCTAAACTTTGGGGATACAAAAAGAGACAAAAGATAGTCCTGCCCTCCAGGTTTTTATCATCTAATGAGGGATACAACTAATGAAAACATGTATGCCACAAACTATGCGCAGGATAAATTAGAAATTATTAACAGAGGGAAGACACAAGAATTAAGAGGAGTTTGCCTGGAATATACCCCCTTCTTATTGAAGTTCTTATTTTCCTTCAAGGTTCAGTCCAGATGCTACCTTCTGTAAAAAGTTTTATTTAATTATTCCCCCATCCCATACAGTTGTTAGTATTTTCTTCCTTATAGCATTTACTCATTTCTATTCAAACAGAATATAAGTTCCTTGAGGGCAGGGACTATTTTGTTTTTGTCTGTGGCTACCTGGTTCTACCTCCGTATGGTACTGAAAGGCTTGTGCTCTCTGTGATTACTTGACTTGGGAGACATCAGTTTCAGCTTAGAGGTCCGTTCAGGAATCTGGTTTGGGGGTCTTTTTGTCTAAAAACTTGGTATTATATGTAGAAGTTGTATATAGTAGATGCATAAAAAAATGCTTCATGAATTGAAATGGGAAAAACCTATGCCAGATCAGGTATTCTCTCATTTTGTTTTTAGGAGTTACAATCAATCATGAAGGTTATGCTTGAGAATCTTATGCAGTATAACTGATTAAATAACCCAGTAGCTTAGTGTGATTATTTTTGAGTGTAATGAAGGGTTTAAAAGTAGAATTCAATGTTGGTGACATTATTTCTGTGAGGATACTAATTATTTAAGGAATTGGATATTGTTTTTTTCTTCTTTCTTCAGCATTCTTGAAATGAAAATGAAATATAAAAATGAAATATAAAAATATCACCATGCTTACTGTTTTTATGAACAAATTGCTGTTATTTTCTTTTCTTTATATGTACTTCGCTGGATATAATAAATAATAGTGTATGAAAAGCTCAGGTATTTTAAACTGTTTTTCATAACCTTAATTTATTTGTCTTTTACTTATTATTTTAGTGTATTAGCATAAAATAATGATTGAGTGGTACAATATTCTTTTAATATTGTACTCAGTGTTTTGGAAATATTTTAGGATTTATTAACTAAAAGATTACAGGATTTTTTTTTGACCTCACATAAAGATGTTGCTTAATTCATGTGAAGTTTTGTTAGTAGATTTGTTTTTACTGATAGATAATTAGATTTTTGTGCTAATTGGAAGCATTTCTATGCATTATTACAGAGAGGAAACAAAATTTTCCATCTGCATTGATATAAATTTTTGGCTCCTTGGTGCTGTCCTTTTTCTCTAAGGGAAGGAGCTTGTATCCTCTTGGCCTATCCTCCTCAAGGGTCTCTGATTCCTCTTTACCCATCATCAGCAGTGGGTAGCATTTATTAGCCCCTGTGTGTTGTGTGTGTACGTGTAGGTATGTGTATGTGCCACCTGCTGAAAATTTACAAATGTGACTGAAATGACATGATATGCCCCCAAATTATTTTCATTTCATATTGTTTGTATATAAATGTTCAATTTTAAGTTCACTGTTCTGAAATTTAAAGATCACTTGAGCATTCTGTTTTAAGCTCTTTCCCAATCACATTGCAATTATGTCTTATTTAATATTAAACATTTCCTCATTCAAAGAAACTTACAGATTATTTTGAGTCTATATCTATTTATTTTGTTTTAAAATGTTTCATTTTATACTTTGAAAATTAATGGAACTTTCCTTTGTTTTCTTTGCTCAGAAGAGGAGGTTTTCTGAAAATGGTCCAGTAAAGCATAAATATTAATTTTAGTTGTGTATATGCATGAGTGGAGGCAGCTTGGTGGCTCAGTTGCTAGAACTCAAGTATATTGTTTCCATTTTGTCCCTGGAAATTTTGTCATCTTAGATTTGGCCCACTGTTTTAGCCTGTCAAGGCTAACCAGATGGGTCCATAGAAGTCCTCTCTCTAGTCCAGTACTTTAATTTTAAAGAAAAAAAAGTTGAGACTCAAAACTGCATGGGAGATAAGTGACTAAATTGATACTTTGCAGTTTTCTAATTTCAAATCTCTAGTATTTTTCTAGTATTTTTTTCCCCACAGTACTACACTATGTATTAAATTTGTAATGTAGTGTATTTAGCTGTCCTTTTTCATTCTGTCATCTAGAAATTTTATAAACACACTGTCTGTCCTTACCTAAGTCTTTGACAAAAATATGGACCTGAGTGAGGGCGAATGTTTTTAAACTAGTTCTGAATACACTAAGTATAACTCTGCTTTCATCTAGCCCATAATTAGCTGTCTTTTCTACAAGCATGATATGCGAGAACTTTCAAATACCTTGCCAAAATCCAGGTATGTTCTTTTTGTGAGATTTTCTACCTACTGTCTTGTATATAGTCTAGTATGAAGTACAGGCTATTGATTGGATAAGATAGCCTTCAAGCAGACGCTTTCAAATAAATTTAGGTGTCCTTGGGAAAGGCTGAGAAGCATGAATGTTTATTGCATGTTCTTTTTTAGGCTTCTGTTAGGGATCGTGTCTTGAGTATCCATCTCAGGAACTGTTGCTACAGGTATGGGTTGTGCCGAATTTACAGTATGTTTGACTTCTCTTTGGAAATGATCAAAGCTTACTTGTACTTGGGTGACATCATGTAGAATAAATGTGTATGAGATAGGTAATGTTAAAGTCCACAGAATGTTAAATGTTGAAATGTTTGGGCTATACTGTTTATTTCATAGTAGAGTAAGAAAAAAGGGTATGGGGGGAAGCATGTTAATACTATCTTCTGTACCTTCAGAACTTGTTAAGAAGCTCATCATTTCTCCTGAACTATTACAGTGGCTTTATTATTGGTCTCATTGCCTAAAGTCTCTCACCTCTTCAGTCTATCCTCCACATAATTTATTTCTAAGTCTATTATCTTAATGTGTTAGTCCTTCGCTCAAAAATTTCTAGTGGTTCCCTACTGTCTTGTAAGATAAAATACAAACTCATTGTCACATTCAAAGACTTCCACAACCTGACTCCAAATCAGCAAGTCAGTCACACCTACTTATTAAGTACTTGCTATGTGCCCAGCATTATACTAAGCACTGGGGTACAAAGAAAGGTAAAAAATAGTTTTCCTCAGGGAGCTCACAGTTTGATGGGGGAGACAATATGCAAACAACTATGTTCAACCAAATATATACAGGATAAATTGAAAATAACCTCAGAGGCAAGGCACTAAGATTAAGGAGCACTGGGAAAGGCTTTTTGGAGAAGGTGAGGCTTGAGCTAAGATTTGGAGGAAGCCAAGATTTGGAGATGAGGGAGACAGTTCAAAGCATGGGGAACAACTGGCCAGTGAGAACACTCAGAGTCAGGAAATTTAGTGTTTTGTGCAAGGAATCCTGTGTCATTGGATAGAAGAGTATCTTTCAATACTCTTCATGTTATTCCCTTTTCTATATTCTCAGTTTTAGCCAAAGTGGTAGTTTCTAGAGCTCCACATGTTGTTTCCTGTCTCAAAAATATACCTGGAATGGATTCTTTCCTCACCTCTACATTTTATAATTTCTAGCTTCCTTCAAGTCTCATCTCAGATAAAATCTTCCACTGGAAGCCTTTCCTGCTTTCTCCAGTTGTTAGTTTCCTCTCTGCCTTGAAATTACCTCATCTTTACCTCTCTGTGGGTGTTTTATCCGCCTGGTAAGCACCTTGAGGGAAGGGATTGTTTTTATTTTTTGCATAACTACAGTTCCTAACATAATGTCTAATACACAGGTACTTTCTAAATGTTTGTCAAATTGAAGGAAATTTGTTATATATACATACATACATACATACATACATACATACATACATACATACATACACAACTTTTCTTTTATGTGGCACAGGAATTTTTATTTTATTGTGGTTGTTTGGTTTTCAGTTGTGTCCAACTCTTTGTAACCTCATTTGGGGTTTTCTTGGCAAAGATACTGGAGTAGTTTTCCATTTCCTTCTCCAGCTCATTTTACAGATGAGGAAAATGAGGCAAATAGGGTTAAGTCCAGAGTCACACAGATAGTAATTGTGTAAGGCCAGATTTGAACTTGAGTCTTCCTGACTCCAGGTCAAGTGCTCTATCTACTGTACCACCCACCTTTCCATATTGTTTATTTTATTACTAGTACTTAAATCTTTTCAAATAAATCAATCTTAAAAATAACTTATCATTTCCATATACAAAGTAGTCACCTAAACATTAGTCCCTTTGGTGTGTTTCCCAGTTTCTTAATTTTGTATTGCAACTGTTCAAAGTAAGTGGCTCTCTTTCTCTTCTATAGTTAAGGGATATTTTGGGGGAGGGGAGTGTCTGAGTCATTTGTGCAGTGTCAGAGTTGGCTATTTACCTCATTACAAAAATATATCTGGTAAAGAACTAGAAGGCAATAATTTATTAAAGGAATAGTATCTGCTTTTTTCTAATATTGGGAACTAAATAGCTAATTCTTTTTCTGTGACCAAGAAGCCACATATTTTTGTACTCATCATCTCCCTTTTTCTTCTTTCACATTCATGTTAATTATAGTACACAGTATAGAGTACAGATTAAGACTCAATCTGACAGAAAAATAGGTCAAACTTGAAAGTGTACGTATTATTCTGGAAGCTGTGCATTTGGGGAATATGGGAGAGGTCCCAGTAGATGAATGTGACAAAAAACCTTGAATCTCTGGCATCTACATACATGCAATATTATTGCCTTGGCAAATTGATTCATTTTAGAATGATTTTATAGCAGAGAGTATTATTCAATGAACTAAGATAAAGATGAATGTTGCTTCATAATAGAAAATATTTTAACTTTTTGTTTGTTCAGGTACATTTGAAATACCTCACCAAATAGAAGTACTTGTGAATCTTTCAGCTTCTTCAGAGAGCAGCATGTTTTTGTCTCTTATAAAACCAGAAGAATTATTTCGTCTTGGTGTTGAGCACACATTAAAATTTTCAGATTTCATACTTGCAGTTATTTTAGTTATACTACTTAGGATCTGTTTGGCTATCTGATTTCCTAGTTGAGGTTTTTAGTCCAATGGTAGTTTTCCTTTAAATAGAAGCAGCTGAATTTTTCAGAAATACTTCATATAGCAACAACTGGACACAAAAGATTGTTTGAAACCTCTGTACTGACATTAGACATGTAAATTGAATTTTTCTAATCATATTTTACCAATGTTATCATAGAACAGTCAGTTCAGTTTGCAGCTATTTCTAGCTTTTCTTACTGATGCTTTCTTACTCATCCTAGAGTAAACTGCTTGTCTCCCAGAAAGTTCTGAATGTATTCCCTCCATGCTAGATGCATCTTCTGCTATTTACCCTAAATGGGATAATGTGTAGATTTTTATTTTATTTTATATTACTGAGAAGCATGGAGAGATTGGTTTATTAGGAATCTCAGAGTAAGAAAAACAGGGGAAATTGATAGATGACAGTAATACCTCAAAAAAGGCAAATGAGAACAACAGTTCTCACTGATTTATCCTTTTTGTCTTAGTAAAATCTTTGAAAATATTTTTGAAATGTGTACTTGAAAAAAATATGTTGATAGAATAGATGATTTCATACAAGTTGTCTTCTCTAGAAGGCAATATCTTTGTAATCATAGTTATATAACTAGAACAACAGATGAAAGTTGAAAAGGGGCAAATTTTGTCTTGTAAGAATAACCTTACTTACAGTCAGAGCTATTCAGAATCAAAATGAGCTCCCTTAGCACATGTGAGTTTACATTTATTCACAAAGATGTTCAGCACTTTTTTGGAGGCAATTGTAGGCAAAGTCTAAATGGAAGAGGGATTTCCTATAGATAGTAAGGTTATATTTCCAGCAAGATTCATGGCTATTCAAAAGACATCACTGGTACAGTAGGGGAGGTAGAGTCAAGGTGGTAATAGAAAGTCAACATTTTGCCCAGCTCACTGAGCACATGTCCCCTGGCACAACCTAGAAAGTGGAGTAGATTTTGATTTTGAAAGCCAAGGAAAATCACAGTGAGTCATTTTCCCAGTCTTGGAGAGCTTAGGAAGACTAATAGAGAGGTCTGCAAACACTGGAGTAGGGGCTAGCCAGGAATGAAGCATAAGAGCATTGGAGGCAGCAGTAGTGGTGGTGGTAAGGAACATTCTAGTGCCCAGGAATGGTAAGGATGCTGAGAATGTTCAGCAGAACTAGAAACATCAGGCACTAGGCCAGAAAACGATCTCAGTGGACCTCTAAACTGGTGATGAGAGCAAGAAGAGGTACCCACTGGCAGGTCGCCATCCCCTAGTTTCAGGTCATGGTTCCAGGTTGGAGAGGAACAGTCAAGAGAGGCTGTGTATGGAGCAAGGAATAAGTTTCAGAAGCAGGTGTGGCTCTGAGATCAGGAGTGGGAGTAGAGTGAAGGGAGAGTTGTAGACTCATTTCTAGCCTTTAGACCCTCCCTGCCCCCTCATTCTTACCCCAAACTGTAGTGGAATAACCAGGGCAAGAAGCCCAAACTAAAGGGGGAGCCTTTAAAGTTAAGTTGCTCTGAACATACTGAACTTTCCAGTGGGCTAATTGTGACTGAATCCAGCAGCAGTTTACACACAAAGCAACAGAACAAAATCTGAATCAGGGATTTGCAGACCTCAGACCAGGAGGGCAGTGAACACACATCACCTTTGAACCACCAAAACCTTCCAGGCCCCTAGGCTGAGCTGTGAAAACAGAAGGACATAAAAAGACAGAAGCTCAGGCCAGATATTTTCCCTGGAAATGAGCAGAGTTCAACAAGACATAAAAGTGTTAAAAAACCTCCCTTCCTTCTTCAGTGAGTTCAGTACTTGGCTCATAGTTTTTCTCCCCTCTTCAGCTCCTGTCTTCATACTAAAATACTTCAGCGTGCATATTAATACTTCCTCAAGCACACTAATCATTCGCTTTCTCAACCTACTCACCTCTCACCTCTTGGGAGCTACTCCTCTACTGAATTCAACCACTTGGAAAGATGTCCCTGATCTTTCCATAATCTATAAATGTACCACTTCCTCGTTCAGGAATTTCCAGATCTCTTTATCAATTCATAATATTGGCAAAACCCTACTTTTTGTCCACACCATGACCTTCAGTCCCTTGACTCCTCAGTTCTCTCCCAGGCCATCTCCCCTGCTCTAGCCACTCTTTCCTATTTTCCACTTTTATTCCTGTGTGAACCATTTCACCTCTACTTTGTCCTCTTCTCTTGAGTCCCTGGCCCCGTTATCATACCAACAATTATGCCCAGTCAAGCATTAGCCTTTGATCACTGCCACCATTTGTAGCCTTCTCTCCTTAACACATACTACTTAAGGTGGAGGAGGAGATCGTGCAGCTTTTCTGATCAGATTCACTACAAATTTATGTTATACAATCTCAACTGGGTTCTCTCTGCTGCGAGGCAATCTTATTATACCTCCCTTATCAACTCAGTATCCCATTCTCCACATAGACTTCCAAATCTTTTCATTCCTCCTCAAACCTCCCATTGCTTTGCCTACCCCAACTCTCTCAGCTGAGATTTTTACAGAAAAATTGAGACCATTTGTTTCAAGCTCCCTCTTCCACCTAAAATTCCATGTTCTATGGAATGCCCCCCATCGTATACCCCTCCCCCCCAACTCTCTTCGTTCTAGTGCTTCCCTCTGTTGGCTATTTGCTTTTTTATTCTGGAGATAGGTTATTTTGTATATATTTGTTACACTGGTTTCTGATTACCTCCAGGATCAAATATAAAATCCATTGTTTGTCATTTAAAGCCCTTCACAAACCCTACCTACCTTCCCAGACAGAGTTCTTACACTTGACTCCCCTTTTTGTTCTAGCAACATTGCCTGCTTGACACATGACTTCTAACATGACACATCATTTTCTGACTCCACTTCTTAACACTAACTTTTTCATGCCTGTCACTCACTCTGTCTTCATCTTTGCTTCTTGGCTTCCTTTAAGACTCATCTCAATCCTACCTTGTGCAAGAAACTAAAAAGTCTTTCCCCCTCACCCCAATAGTCATTTTCCCCTAACTTTATTTTCCATTTACACTACATATATATATCATATTTGTGCATAGTTATTTGGACATTACATTCCATTTGGATATGATGTCCTTGGGATGAGTGACCATGTTTTTGCCTTTCTTTGTGGGCCCAGTGCTTACAATATCAGCAACACAGTAACTGTTAATACTTGTTAACTGACTTTGCAACTGTTTTGCATATGTGCAGTGGAGTGAGGAATAGTGAAAAGTTAAGAATGACTTTTAACTCTCAATTTCTAAACCTGAGTGACTGGAAGGATGGTAGTTCCCTAGAAAGAAACTGGGACACAGCTAGAAAGAATGATGATTTTAAGAAAAAAGATATCAACTTCTGTATTTGTCATGTCAAGTTTGAGGTATTTGAGATACACAGGTAGAGATATCCCACAAACAATTGGTGGTATGGGGACTGAAGTTCAGCAGAGAGATAGACCATGGTTAGATATGTTGTTCTCTGCATAGAGAAAAATAGTTAAATGCATGAGAGCTCCTGAGATCATTGAGAGTATATATAGAGAAGAAAGCCCAGGGCAGAATTAATAATGTAATTGTAGAGACAAAATATACAAGAAAAGCTAAATAATTATATAGCTAAAAAATTTTATAGGAGATGTCATCAGGAAGTTTATGATTAAATTAAGTAATTATTATTTTATATAGCATTGCATGCCAAGAAAAAAGTACTATCTTTTAAAATTTTATTTCATAGGTTTGGGTAGGTGTTCTTAACATCACTTCGTAGATACCAAGGCTCACAGAAACCAGGACTTGGAGTGTGTGACTTAGGACAAAGTTATTAGCAACCAGGTTTAGGACCTAGGTTTCCTGATTTCCTGAAAATTTGTGTTCTTTTCTCCTGTATCATAGAATGTCCTGCCATAACTTCCTTAAGCCTCTTATTTTTCTTAACATTAACACTGTTAATCCTCCTCACCCCTACTAATACCCCCAAAAAGACATGCCAGGAACTGTGTAAATGACTGAAGCCGTCCATCCCTTTGGGTTTGGGGGCCTGTGTCTTTAATGGGGAATTTAGTGGTGGGAAGAGGAGTGGCTAGCAGATACTTAGTAACCATGCCACATGTCAAATGAAAGAAAACTTGGGACTAAATTTGGCCTACAGCCCAGAAGTCACCATTTTTGATTAGATACATCATAACTGAATTTGCAGTAAAATGGAAGACTCTATAAGGAATTTTAAAAATAGTCAATCAAGTGTTGCTTGCTTGTTCAGCTCTTTCTAGAAGATTGAATTCTGAGTGAAACTTTTTCACTCGTCTGTATTCATCTGTATCTCCCCCCATCCCCCCACTTTCTTCAACTTTGCTATAGCACACCTAGGATTAGATACCATGTGCACCACTCTTTTTGAGATATGTAACAGACTCACTCTGATCACTTATGTCATCCATATGTACATATGTACATACATACCTCTTTGATCTGAGGGAATAGATTTTTTTTTTTAAATACTTAGGAGGAAATGGTAATGTGCTCTTGATTAGGTAGCATGTCTTCTTTTCCCAGCTCTCTCTTATCTTTATTTCATGGATGGTCTTTCTTTTTTATGTTTGTTTTTCCGGAACTCAGTACAATGCTTAGCTCAAAAGAAGCATTTAATAGATTATTTTGTATGCATTCACTCATTCCTTTACCAATTAATAACATAATTAAATATGATGGGAATTTTTTCCTTATATCTAATCTGCTGCTTTTTCCAACTTCCATCCATTGCTCCAAATTTTGAACAAGCAGACAAAACAGACACATTGCATTCCTGCAGACATTTGAAGACGGCTCTTATAGTCTTTTCAAGTATTTTCTTCTTCTGAATAATTATATCTAGCTTTTCAACCAGACCTCATATGACCATAATATCATCATTATCAGTCCTGGCATTTGTATAACACTTTAACTTTTGTTGTTTATTTTTAGTTTTCAGCATTCATTTCCACAAGATTTTGAGTTCCAAATTTTCTCCCCGTCTCTCCTCCCCCCACCCCAAAACACCATGCGTTCTTATTACCCCTTCCCCTAATCTGCCCTCCCTTCTATGACATCCCTCCCTTCCCTTATCCCCATCTTCTCTCTTTTTTTGTAGGGCAAGATAGATTTCTATACCCCATTACCTGTATTTCTTAATTCCCAGTTGCATGCAAAAACAGTCCTCAACATTCGTTCCTAAAACTTTGAGCTCCAACTTCTCTCCCTTCCTCCCTCCCCACCCATCCCCACTGAGAAGGTAAGCAATTCAATATAGGCTATATATGTGTAGTTTTGCAAAAGATTTCCATAATAGTCATGTTGTGTAAGACTAACTATATTTCCCTCTATCCTATCCTGCCCCCCATTTATTCTATTCTCTCTTTTGACCTTGTCCCTCCCCAAGGGTGTTTACTTCTAATTGCTCCCTCCTCCCATTTGTCCTCCCTTCCATCATCCCCCCCACCCTGCTTATCCCCTTCTCCCCTACTTTCCTGTAGTGTAAGATAGGTTTTCATACCAAATTGAGTGTGCATGTTATTCCTTCCTTGAGCCACATGTGATGAGAGTAAACTTCACTTTTTCCCCCTCACCCCTTTTCCCCCTCCATTGGAAAAGCTTTTTATTGTCTCTTCTTTGAGAGATAATTTGCCTCATTCCATTTCTCCCTTTCTCCTCCCAATATATTCCTTTCTCACCCCTTAATTTTATTTTTTTAGATATCATCCCTTCCTATTCAACTCACCCAGTGCCCTTTGTCTATATATGTGTGTATAATCCCTCCAACTGCCCAAATACTGAGAAAAGTTTCAAGAATTACAAATATTATCTTTCCATGTAGGAATGTAAATAGTTCAGCTTTAGTAAGTCCCTTATGATTTTTCTTTCCTGTTTACCTTGTCTTGCTTCTCTTGATTCTTGAGTTTGAAAGTCAGATTTTCTATTCAGCTGTGGTCTTTTCATCAAGAATGCTTGAAAATCCTCTACTTCACTGAATGACTATTTTTTCCCCTGAAGTATTACACTCAGTTTTGCTGGGTAGGTGATTTTTGGTTTAAATCCTAGTTCTTTTGACTTCTGGAATATCATATTCCAAGCCCTTTGATCCCTTAATGTAGAAGCTGCTAGATCTTGTGTTATCCTATTTGTATTTCCACAGTACTCAAATTGTTTCTTTTTAGCTGCTTGCAATATTTTCTCCTTGACCTGGGAACTCTGGAATTTGGCTACAATATTCCTAGGAGTTTCTCTTTTTGCATCTCTTTCAGGAGGTGATCAGTGGAGACTTTCAATATTTATTTTTTCTTCTGATTCTAGAATATCAGGGCAGTTTTCCTTGATAATTTCATGCAAGATGATGTCTAGGCTCTTTTTTTTGGTCATGGCTTTCAGATAGTTCCATAATTTTTAAATTATTTCTCCTGAATCTATTTTCCAGGTCAGTTGTTTTTCCAGTGAGATATTTCACATTATCTTCTATTTTTTCATTCTTTTGGTTTTGTTTTGTAATTTCTTGGTTTCTCATAAGGTCACTAGCTTCCATCTGCTCCATTGTAATTTTTAAAGAACCGTTTTCTTCAGTGAGCTTTTGAACCTCCTTTTCCATTTGGCTAATTCTGCTTTTTAAAGCATTCTTCTCATTGGATTTTTGAGCCTCTTTTTCCAATTGAGTTAACCTATTTTTAAAGGTGTTATTTTCTTCAGCATTATTTTGGGTCTCCTTTAGCAAGTTGTTGACTCGCTTTTCATGATTTTCTTGCATCACTCTCATTTTTCTTCCCAATTTTTCCTCCAATTCTCTTACTTGATTTTCAAAATCCTTTTTGAGCTCTTCCATAATCTGTAATCATTGCATATTTACTTTGGAAGTTTTGGATGCAGAAGTCTTGACTTTTATGCCTTCCTCTGAGGGTTTTCTTTGTTCTTCCTCATCAGAAAGGATGGAAGAAAATACTTGTTCACCAAGAAAGTAAACTTCTGTAGTCTTTGTTCCCTTTTTTGGGCATTTTCTCAGCCAGTTACTTGACTTTTTGAGTCCTTTGTCAAGAGAAGAGTACACTCTGGGGACCTGACTCAGTTCCTCCAAGGTGGCACAATCAAAGGAGAGGAGTTTACTCCTCTCCTGACTTGCACTCTGGTCTGGGAGCTACCACAAACTTTTCTGCCCAGAATTTGTGTGTAGAATTCCCTCTTCAGAGCCTCTACTAGCTCCTCCACGCCAGCCAGCACTCCTCACCCCATGGCTGCCACTCAGGGCTGAGATCCAGAACAGCTGCTCCATTCCCCCAGGGACTTTAGGCTGAAGGCTCCAAAAATGGAGGCTGCTGCTGCAGTTGCTGCTGCCACAGGGCCAGACCGTATTCCCTTCTCCCCCAGATGAAAGAGCTTTCTCATTGACCTGTAAAGCTGTCATTGGCGTTTGTGGGTTGAGCAATCTGGGAACCACAGCTGTTGACAGGGATTCCACCCCTGAGGCCTGTTTAAGTTCTTTTGCTACTGGTGCTGTTTGGCCAAGGCCGTGCTGTGCTCTGCTCCGTGCCTTGTGTGATAGACCTTTCCTGTTGGCCTTCCAGGCTGCCTTGGGCTGGAAATCTCTTTCACTATGTTGTTTTGTGACTTCTGCTGCTCTGGAATTTGTTTAGAGTAATTTTTTACAGGTATTTTATGGGCCATGGGGTGAAGCTTCTGCAGGACAGTCCTTTTACTCTGCCATCTTGGCTCTGCCCCTCCACCCACAATACTAACTTTTGCAAAATACTTTATGTAAGTTGTCTCATTTTATCCTCATGACAACCTTGTATAAAACAGGTCCTATTGTTATCCTATTTTACACATGAGAAAAGTGAGGGTGAGTTTAAGGGACTTGCCCTTGAGGGTCACACAGTCAACACAGGTATGAAGCAGAATTTGAACTCTGGTCTTACTGTCTTCAAGTCTCTCATTTTATCTAATGAACCACCTAGTTGCCTTGTTGATGTGATCTCAAGGCCTTTTTCATCTGGTTGCCTTCTTCTGGATACTCTCTAGTATATTGGTATCCTTCCTAAAACGGTGGTATCTGCACCCGAATACAGTGTTCTAGTTGTCATCTGACTAGAGGAGAGAGTTGTGAAACCTTAGTTCCCATGCCCTGGACACTATATTTCTATGACTTTTGTCCAGGATTATATTACCATTTTTGACTACAGTGTCATGCTATTTACAGGGATGATGAGTGGAAGTATAGGGAAGTGGATTGACACACATTTTTGCAGTAGCAAGTATTGTTTGTATTTTAGGCCCCGAAATAGAGGGGAGAAGGATTGAGGCTTAGATGGAACATGCAAGGCAGCTGGCAAGGGAGTGACCTATATCTAGGCTGTCTCCAGCCCTGTGAGTTACAGACTTTCCAGAACTGAAAGAATTAAGACCTCTAGGACATTGTCTCCAGTCCTGGTGGAAAGGTGGCTGGAGAGAGAAGATGATTAGAGAGTAAAAGACTACTATAAACCAGTAGGTCTTTTTCTACATTAACTTTTGCCTAGTTACTTCTACCCCCCACCTTATTCTTGTATAATTGATTTTTTGCACCTTATTGGAGGGTTTTGTATTTTCCTTATTCATTATTATAGAGATGGACTGTCGTAGGAAGATTCTGAGGATCACCTAGCAGGATAAGGTAGCAGACACTGAAGTCCTTACTCAAGCTGAAGTGCCAAGCATTGAAACTGTGCTTCAGAGAGAACAACTCCAATGGGCTGGCCACGCTGTTCAAATGCAAAATGTACACTTGCCCAAAAGACTATTTTATGAAGAAGTCACATGGGGCAGGTGATCACATAGTGGCCAGAAGAAGCAATACAAGGACACTCTCAAGGTCTCTCTCAAGAACTTTGAATTTAATTGTGCAGCATGGGAGACACTGGTACAGGACCACTCAGCCTGGCATGCCTACATCAGAAAAGGTGCTGTGCTCTATGAACAAAGCAGAATTCAGACAGCACAAAGTAAACATGGGATGCAGAAATTTGGAGTATCCACCCCAAATATTAAAATGAATTATCTGTGCCCAATCTTGTGGTAGAGCATTCCAAGCTCTTATTGATGTGACCAGGCACAGTCAGACACACTGAAATTTCACTTTATCATGGTGGTGTCATTTTGGTCCTCTTCGAGAATGAAGGACAACCACCAACCAACCATTCATTGTAATCTTTTCAGATTCAGTCCATCTTTTCTAACCTTTCAAAATAATATTTGGTTCGTTTAGAGTTCACAAAGCCTATTATTTACAATATCTCATTTGATTCTTACAACAGTCTTGGGAGATAGGTGTTTTTTGATGTCATTTTACAGATGAGGAAACTGAGACTGAGAGAGGTTAAGTAATTTGCCTGAGGTTACAAAGGTAGGAAGTGACTGAGGCACAATTTGAACTCAGGTATTGCTCACTCCAAATCCAGCATTCTATTTATTACACCAAAGATCTTTCTGAATTTCACCTATTTATCTTAATAGCAGTCATCCAAAGCTTTGTATAATTCACATAATGTGATAGCCATGTCATCTGCCTTCATTTCATTGTGCTAAAATGATATAATAGTCTTCCCTAGAGGGATAGCATGATATAGTGGATAAAATTCTAGATTTGGATTTAGGAAGACCTTGTTTCCTACCTTTCTAATACTTGGATGTATTAGATGACCATGAGCAAAACCCTTAACAGCTTTCTGCTGAATTTTCTATTAAAAAACATAGTAAAATGTTTAGGACCTTTCTCCACAGGATTGTTTTGAAGCTTGCCTAAAAATGTAGATAAAATGCTTTATAGATCTTAAAGAGTTGTATAAATGTTGACAATATTAATTGAAATTTCCAAATGATGCAAAATGTAAATGGCATTTGTAATCAAATTTATAAAAGTTTAGGACAAGTACATTATGGAATTGTATATAATCCATTTCAGATTTAATGACAAGAAATGTATATAATAGAAAAGAAGACAAAATTTGTGGCCTTTGGCTAGCAAAATAGAAATTATTAGTCATCTGCGATTTATGACACTGTCTAGTCCAAGATTGGGAATGCTTCCCTCAGCAGAATGGGTGATTGAGAACAGTTTGTTCCAATAACCATAAAGGCAATTGAAGCAAGTGCTTTGGCACCCTTAGAACTTGGTCAGACATCAGAGATGCCAAGGTCATCCACTGTATCTTGGACCATTGCCAGTTGTCCTGACTTGTCTTGCCACTGAACTTTGATGACTCTGGAATAGAGAGTAAGGCTGATGCCTTCATACAACTCTGCTTCACTTAAATCCAATTCACATATAAGTTAAGACATCACCCGTGATTTCATTAGTCCTCTTCAAAAATGAAGGACAACCAGCAACAACAGCAATTTTTTCTGCCACAGCACCTTACATCTATTTAAAATGTAGAGTGGTTGTAATCTGTATGATGTATCTTGTATAATGGATATTTAAGATACTGGATGAAATAAATTGTATTCCACAGCAGGTTTATGTTGAATAGGAAAAGATGACATACTTTTTTCCCCCTGAATGTATCAAATGAGCATCTGATGAAGCAAATTGGGAAAATTGCCTTCAGCAAAAAGCTTTTTGGAATTGTGGCCACAATGAAAAACAAAAGGCCACTCTCACTCATTGTGGAAAAGGCTATAGGTTCCTCTAATGTTTTTTTTTTTGGTGTGACATGTTAGTGGTGGTAAGTTTTTTAGTTCTTAATGTAAAATTTCCAGAAAGTTTTACTTTTATCATCTCCCATTATTCCCTTTCTCATAATGTTAGATGTCCTCATTAAAGGAGAATTCTGTGCTTAAAAGGTTACCTTTGATATAACTAGCTTATGTTAGGTGACAGAGGAGACAGAACTTTGCCTGGATTCAGGGATTGTGCATGAGAGAGAGAGTGAAAGAAAGGAGGGGAAGTGGTGAAAAAGAGGGGAAAAGAGTGTCCAAATATTTGGGAAAAAAGGTGATTGATGAACATTGATGATTTTTAATAAGCTAAAATAGTTTTTGTGAATTCAAGTTATAGAGAGTATCTCTTCCAGTTAACTGAACATGAAATAAGTGGATTATCTTTTTTTCCCTAGGTGATAGCTTGTCATTAAATACAATCTTAAGAAATGATTCTTTCTTCTTGGTCAATGGAGATAGTCATATGTTACTACTTTCTTTTCAGCTTTTACGGGAATTGAAGCACCCTAATGTGATCGCGTTACAAAAGGTGTTCCTTTCTCACAGTGATAGAAAGGTTTGGCTGCTATTTGATTATGCAGAACATGATTTATGGGTAAGTTCAGACTTCTTGATTATATTTAGACTTTTTTCCCTGTAGGATTATTTTATTTGTACATGTGGTAGAAGTAGTTTAATATGTAGAATCAGAATTCTGGTCTTTGTGTTTATTGTTGTTAAATGTTAAATTTTATGTATATATTTTACACACTACACACAAACACACACACACACGCGTGCGCGTACACACATGAATATATATGCATATATTTGCATAGAATACTGATTATCATTTATTTTTTTAAAAAATTGAATATTACCTTATTTTGTTTATGTAATACTGTATTTTGCCGTGTCTAAGAAATAATTAACATTTTAAAAAAGTTAATAAGCTTACTGATAGTTAATAAGCTTACTGATAAAAAATTGAAATTTATGTTTATTTTATGGAAACATACTGTAGTTCAGATTTAATTAGTGTTTCTGCGTTTGATTTTGAACAAATCACATAACTTCTTAATTGCCCCCAGGCAATGATTTTAAAACTCAGAAGTTGCTGAGAATGTGCTGTTACTTTGATGGAGAAAATTTCCTCTTCTTAAATTTCTCTATGGTGATCACAGGGCCAGTTCTATCCATATATACATATACATATACACATATATACATATATACATATATATATAACGTACACACACGTACACACACACACGCATACACATATAGCTCACTTCCCAAGTTAAAGTTTAGCAAATATCACATCTTCGCATTTTATTTACAAGTTTTTTTCTCTTTTTTGAAATTTCTCTATTATATTAAATTTAATATTTATGACAAAATACAGAAGTCAAAAGTTCTACTTCTTGTCCAAAGTATATCCTAACTTTTTCAAGTACTCTAGAATACTGGATGATTTTAAAAAAAAAGTGACAAGTGAAGATACTAAATATGGAAATATTGAGTTCTGGTGACAAATCAGTCAGGAAGCATTTTTTAAGTCCTATCATGTGTCAGACCCTGTATTAGTACTTGGGATACAAAGAAAGGCAAAAATGGTTCTGGCGCTTAAGGATCTGACAATCTGATGTTAAGTCTAATGATGAGACTGAATTATAATATAAATGGTGTGATGTAAGTTTTTTTGTTATCCATGTTTTATAAATCTATACTACATTTTTAAGTTTTATTGATGTTATTTGCTTTTATTTCACATTTCATTTATAAATAAACCCATTCAGTTTCCCCATCCCCAGTAAGGTTTCTGAGACTTGTAAATTTCACATTACTTGTGTAGCTATTTGTGTGACATTTTGTCTAAGTCTGTAGAATAAGCTATAATTTTCTAATATTATCAATTAAATTAACGTTTTCTGCTGTTATAATAAAGCACTAGGACTTTCTATAAGGAATGTGTTTTTCCTCTTCCAGTGTATGTGCACATCAGTGGTATTGACTTTCATAACTGCCTGACTCAGTGACTTACTATAATATTAACCACTGGGGATGAGTGATTAATTACGTGGCAAAAAAATGCAAATTATAATATGCTAAAGGCTATCAGCTATGTAATATATATTTTGTTGTAAGGCATGTTTTTGCTATCATTGTTAATTGACACTACAAAAGCAAGATTTTGTTTTTGTTAACTGGGAGTTTTTATTTCCATAGTAACAGAGCAGAGAGAAACTTGATTTTCTCTGTCGGGGATAAATTCACATCACCAAAACTGTCTCATTTTAAGGGCATAGACTATGAATGGAAGCAGCTTGTATTTGGACCGTTGCTATATATTTTTCCTCATATCTAAAAATGGTGCTTTGGATGGGACATCTTGTAATAAAATACAAAATCTTCCTGGATTGAATGGTTTTTTGGGTGTCTCTTCTAGTTTAAATTCTTTCTTAATATCCATGATAAGATTTACCAGCTTTTGTTCCTGTTTTAGTAGAAATTCTTAATAGCCTATGTTTCTTCACAATATGCATTGAATTTTAATTTGTCTTAATAATTGAATTATTCTTATATATGTGGGTGGGGGATAGGATTGTGTGGAAATTTTTGTTTTGCCAAGTTTGTACACAATTAAAGCAACTTTTACAAAATTTCTAGCACATCATTAAGTTTCACCGGGCCTCAAAAGCAAATAAAAAACCAATGCAGTTGCCAAGGTCGATGGTTAAATCACTGCTTTACCAGATTCTTGATGGAATCCATTACCTCCATGCAAACTGGGTGCTTCACAGAGACTTGGTAAGTGCTGTTCATTTTGTCAGATTAGTTATTATATTAAATGATTCAGTAATGTGTTTTTAAAAGTACATATTGATCACTGCTGTTCTTCCTGTTATTGTTGCTCATTATTAGTAAAATACTTCAAAAAAGGAAAACACATGGAGTTCTCATTGTTTCTATCCTCAAGATCTGAACTGAAACAATTACTGTATCCGGTAAAAGGAATTCAAACTGTATTATCAACAAACAATGATTTAGCACATGGTGTATATACTTTCGTTGGGAAAAAGCAACCAGAATCTAAATGTATTCTTTTATGTGAAAGAGCTTTTGTTCATTGGAAAGTATTGATAATTGTGCCCTACGTTAAGTGAAATAACATATGTAAAATGCTTTCAAAATATGAAGCGCTGTATAAATGCTTGCTTTAACTATTACTACTGCTGCTGGTACGTTTGATTTTCTGGGATTTTTTTGCTCATACACTTCTCCCTCTCTGACAAACTACCTGCCCTCTTCATTTGCAGTCTTTTCTTTGGATTTCTTTGACTTTAGTTAATTTTGTTAAATTGGTAGGTTTGTTTGTAAGCACATATGCTTATAGCTGTAATTTTTGTGATTTTTTAAAATAGCTGTTGTTTGCTTCAGGTTTTGCCCAAGACTGTTGAAGGTAGTCTTCTCATGAATCATTCTTTTGACTTTTGGAGGGTATTGTGGATATGATTTTACTATATTTGATGTACATACATTAGTCAGTATAAGCTAGCCAAATGCACTCAAACTTTTTCAATTGATGAGTAAGTGTTTATTATCAAAAGTAATGAATGAGATGGAGAGTACTCATGTAGTACCATCTGGGATGGAAAGATCCTTGTTGATTGATTCATGCCTTTCCCTACTGGTGCTCATTCCTCAGTTCATCAAGATCAGGATTAGACAGCTGAGTTCAGTAATTTAAACATTTATTAAGTGCCTGTCATATTCAAGTCATTATACTAGATACTGTGGGAAAGGGAGAGAAAATAGCCCTAACTTCAAGGAACTTCTATTCTTTTTAGGATTTGGAAGATTGGTGTAGGAGAGAACATAGTAGGCACGCAGATAAATATATACAAATTAATCTAAAGAGTAATCTTTTCCAGAACAGTGACTTCTTGGAGAAAATGGGTGCAGTTGCAAAGGGATTGTACTCTAGGAATGGAGGTGACCTGAGCAAATGTGGCAGTGGGAGATTTAGTGTTAGGTTCAAGAAACAAGTGGGATTTAATTATATTGAGCTAAATATATTCTTTACATATATGTTATCTAATCCCATCTGGATCTCCCTTCAATAAGGCAATCTGTTTATACCTCCCTAATTGATTCTCTTTCCTACTCTACAGAAGATGTTATGGAACTTTTCTCAAGAATCTCATAGCTGTCCCTCCTTCTGTGTTTTCAACAGAAGACTTTGCTTCATAGTGTAATGAGAAAATAGAGAGCGTTAACTATGAGTTCCCTCTTTTTCTGGATATTATCCTCACATTCTTGATTCCTTGGCTCCTTCTCTCAGAAAGTTCACTTCTGATAGGTGACCCTTTTCTTTGTCAAGGCCAGTTACTCTACATGCACCCTTGATCCTGTTTCCTTCCATCTTTTTCAGCATATTGCCCCTATAATCAGCTCTTCTTAATCTTTACTCTTCAGACCATCTTTTTCTCTTATTTCCTTCTGTATAAATATGTTTAGGTCTTCCTCATCTTTAAACCCTCACTAGACCCTATCGTCAACTTAAGCTATTTTTCCTATATATCCTTCCCCTCATAACCGTACTTCTAAAAAAACTATCTTCACTTGTTGCCTATCCTGCTTTTTTTTTCATTTTTCAATTCTGTTTTCTGACTTTCAATCTCCTCACTTGTCCCTCTAAAGTTAATAATGATTCTCTTAACTGACAAATGTGATGTCTTTTTTTTCAGTCCATATTTTTTAATTTTGTGCAGCATTTGATACACAGTTGACCTCTTTGTCTTCCTGGATACTCTCTTTTCTCTGGGTTTTCCTAGCATTGCTCTCTCTGACTCTTTTCTTACCTTTCTTCTTAGTCTCTTTTGCTGGTTCATTATTCATATCACAACTTCTTACTGTTTGTAAACCCTAAGGCTCTGTCCTCAGACCTTCTCTCTTTTCTCTCTACACACTATAACTTGGTGACTTCATCAGCTCCCATGGGTTTAATTTTCATCCATATGCAAATGATTCATGGATCTGTGTATCTAGATCTCATCTCTTTCCTGAGCTCCATTCTCACACTGATACTTTTCTGTTGCACATTTAAACCTGAATGTCTTGTAGGCATCTTATACTTAACATGTTGAAAATAGAATTCATTTTTCCCCCAAACACACCTTTCTTCTAATTTCTTTATTTTTCATGACAACACTACCATCCTTCTAATCAGTCAGGTTTGTAATCTTAGCATTATACTGAACCTCCTCAGTCATCATCTCACATGTCCAGTTGCTTCTCAAATAATTTCTCCTTATACAACATTTCTTACATCTGTTTCCCTTTTCTTTCTACTTAGCTTCAAGGAACTTATATTACTTTTGGGATTTGAAAGTTAAGACCCCCTTCTCAGATCCACTGTTCTCTTGGACTATTACAATGCCCTTCTAATTGATATCCCTGTGTCTAATCTTTTCTTATTCTAGTCCAGCCTCTGTACAAGTGCTGAAGTGATTTTTTTTTCTCCCAAACCACAGGTCTGACCATGTCATTCCCCTGTTCAATAACCTCCCTTGTTTCCCGCTTGCCTTTAGGAACAAATATACATTGCTCTATTTTGGCTCTTCAAAGTCCTTCGTAACTTGACCCCAAATTACCTTTCCAGCCTTCTTATATATTACTCTCTTCATATCTTCCCATATTCTAAAGTCCAGACAAACTGGCCTTCTTACTGTCTCTTGTCTCCTCCATGCCTCCATGCTGGCTGGCCTCCATATTTGAAATCTTTCCTCATCACTTGTCAGAATCCTTAATTTCCTTCAGAACTCAGCTCATATTTGGCCTTCTTTATGAAGCCTTTCTGATCTTATATTTCTTTTGTATATTTTTATATGTACTTATATATACACATGTTGTTTCCTCTGATGGAATGTAAACTACTTAAGGGAGAGGGCCCATTTCATTTTTGTTTTTCTATCTCCCAGTTCCTAGCATAGTGTCCAGCACCAAGCAGGCCCTAAATAAATGCATACTGGATAATATTCTATTTGTCATACAACATAGTATGTGAATAGTAATAATGGGACTTAAGGTCATTGTTTAGGTGCTCTAGGTTGATGCTAGTTTGCGGAGGACAAGGCTAAGGAGTTTGTACTTTGTCTTATAAGCAATATGGAATTACTGAAGGTCTCACAGCAAAACACAGGATGCCTGTTAAAGGGGGAAAAAATCTCTTTCAAAGTAACTAAAACAATTGTCATCTTGAATTAAAAAAAAAAAAATTCCTCAAAAGGCTGCCATCAACCTCTACCATACAATTTACCATGAAATGTCTAAATTTTGAGAGCTTACTGTATGAATAAGTTTATATTAGATACCCTGATCGAACTACCTATTTTATGGAATTTTAGAGTTGGAAGACATAGGGTCATCTAGTCCTTCCATCCAGTGTAAACTCTTAACCTCAACTTCACATAATTTCTAATTATCCTTTAGACTCTGGTTCAGAGGCAACTCAGTATTTTACAAATACAGTTCATTTCATTTTTTGATAAGCTGTAATTGTTAAATTATTGAGGCTCAGATCGGAAAGAGTTTCTAAACCCTGTATATGATCATTTTTCTCTGTTAACATTTCATTTTGTGTTAGTACCCTGAGTGCCTCATGGCAGGTACTTAAATAGATTAACAATATTCCAGACATAGTCTGATGAGTGTAGAGTAGAGTTGGGACTATTTTCTCCCGTGTTATGGATACTTCTTTTATTAATGCAGTCCAGCTTTATGTTAGCTTTTTTAATAGCTGGTTTACACTGTTGAATCATGTTGAACTTGCTATCAAGTAAAATGCTTGTCTTTTTAAACACAACTTAATGTTAAGTCATGACCCTCCCCTCCTTTACTGGTACATTTGATTTCTAAATCTACTTATCTCTCCTAAATTTGTTAGTTTTAACCTGTCACTGTAGCTAATTGGAATATTTGTGATTTCTGACTGTGTGACCACAGACATATAACTCCCTGATTCTCAGTTTTCTTATGTGTGAAATAAGGACAACAATGCCCACCTCACAGTTATTGTTTTTCTTTCTTTTTTTTTGAGTAAGTGAAATTCAAATGAAATAATATACGGAAGGTTCTTTGCAAGGTTTTAAAGAACCATATAAATATTATTATTCCACTTCACCAAACATTTCAGTTTTGTGGAGTATAAAACAGAGATGATCATTATAATACTTGGACTGCCTACTTCATGGAATGATATAAGGATAATTATAAACCTTAATGCTTTATAGAAATGAGAACACTTCCTTTTTACTCAGAATTAGGCTCAAAGTTGTTCTCTTATTGCTTCTTCTAATTGCTGAGATGAAATTGGCAGCAGGGCAAGTCTTCTTTCTTTCCAACTTCTTAATACTGCTTTTGAATCCTCCCTCCTCCCTCACCATCTTGTTTTTAGCCATCTTTCTTCCTGTTCTGTACTGAACATTTTGAATTCTTTCAGTTTCTCCTAACCTGACTTGTAAAGAGGTGATGCTTATGGCCCTTTCCTTAAGTAAAAGGATCACTTTTCACTTCTAGCACAAACAATTGGCAGGTGATTAAATTCTGGAAACTTAAGTGCCGTCTTTACATAACCCCTTGTGTTTTGGTCAGTAAGATGAACATGGTGTGAACTTTATTAGTTGTACCTTTCATTCCTCCTTGGTTCTAAATGGGAGTTACCTTCTTTTTCTCTTTTGTACTGGGGATAAAAACATACCCTGTAGACTCCAGTGGCAAAGTTGAATTTTTCTTTACTAACAGATTTCTGATCTCAAAGGGAACTTCTACAAACCCTACAAAGCTAGTATATTCTTTTTCTGTTTTAGTCTCTTTCTGTTGTTCTGAACAGATATGGTTAGCTATTAACTTGCTCTGCTGGTTATTGGATCATTTTTCTTACATAATTACCAAACACAAAGATCTTTGCAGTATGCCATGATCTCTGGCTCATACTCTCTAAGCTTTTTTGTCCACTAGCATTCTTCTGATTTGGGCATCATCCACTTGATTGTATATGTACAATCTCATTTGTAAGGATGAAGTGCTCATAGCATCTCTTTATAATATGCCACATTGTTAATAATTCCTAAGTCAGATAGTATATCTTTCATGAAAGGCAACTATAGATACAAGTGTTTTCTATAGATGTTCCTTGGAACAGTGAAGCAGGAAAGACCATTATGTTTCTAAATGTGTTTTCTCCTTTTATGATTCTGTACCTCCCACTACCAAAGGATAACAGTAGTGACAGTAGTAGTGTTAGCAATGTTGTTCCTTTTAGAATTATCTTCCTTCAAGACTTTAGCTCCTCTTTGAAACCTTATCTGATGCCAGTTACTAGTGCTGTTTGTACCCAGAGTAGCTACTTATCCCCATCTGTGTACATTCTGCATCCCATTGGTAGAATGTCAGCTCACTGAAGGTAGAGGCTGTTTTCATTTTTGTCTTTTTATCTCTTGAACCTCGTACAAAAGAGTCATATCAGAAATACTACAGCATAAATGGAGCTGAGTTCAGTTCCATTCTGATGCTTACTAGCTGTAACTTGGCCTCTCTGGGGTTCAGTTTCCTCATCTGAAAGTGGAGGAAATTTTACCTCTAGTACTTAACTCACAGAATTATGATCAAGCCTGAATGATGTAATCTACATAAAGTACTTTAGAAAAATTAAAGTGCTGTGTGTCATTGATTTTTTAAAAGAACTTAATGAATGATTATTGTATTGAAGCTTGAAGGCTTTGTGTGTGTGTGTGCGTGCGTGCACACGTGTGCCCTTATCATAATGCCTCCTTCTTCATCTCTTCATCTTTTAGAAGGCCTTTGACTTTTTATTTACTCTATATTTATTTGCTTTTCTTCCTCATATTGCTGTCTGTGGTGATAATACCAAATCTTAATCGCAAGAAGGCTTCTCGTGCTCTTATACATGTTAGCTTACTTTCCTTGGGATAACTATGTTTTATTAATGATATCATTATATCTTACATATATCTTTAAAGGAATTAGAAATGTCTAAAAAGAAGTTAGAGGCAATTCCAAAACACAAAATAGAAAATTTTGACCACATGAAATTGAAATACTTTTACATAAACAAAATTAATGCATCTAGGAAAATAAAGGGAAAGTTATTGACTGAGAAAACATTCTTTGCATCAAATATGTCTATATTTGTTTTCCAACCTACATAGACAACTAACGGAACTATTAGGAGACCAAAAGAATTTTCCCAGTAGACAGGTGATCAAAGAATGTGAACAAAGAGTTCTTAGAGGAGAACTGCAAACTGTATATAACCCTTTCAGATTGCACCAAATTACTAATGATAACAAATGCAACTCACAACTTTGATTCAGCAAATTGCAAAAATTAAAAAAAAAAATGGGAGTAGTAAATGTTGAAGAAATTTTTGAAAGTCAAGCCCATTAATGCATTATGGATGGAGGTGTAAAATAGTGCAACCGTTCTGGAAAGCATTTTGGAATTATGAAAAACAAGTGGCTAAGAGGTCTGTAATCTTTTACCCACAGATTCTATTAGTAGACAAATACCCCTAAGCAGGTCATTGATAAAAATTTCCAAATATACCAAAATATTTGCAAAAGCATTTCTATGGTAGCAAAGAACTAGAAACAAAATAGAAGTCATCCTTTGGAGAATGACTAAATAAATTATGGTACATGAATGTAAAGGTATTACCATGCTTTAAGAAATGACAGATTTGTTGAATACAGAAGAAGCATGGAAAGACTTAGATGAAGTGATGCTAAATGAACTAAGCAGAGCCAAGAAAACATTATACATAATGACAGTGATGTAAATGGACACCCACAACTGTTGTTAAATTAAAATTAAATTAAATTAATTAATTAAAAATTAATGTTGCAGAATTATAGTGTCCTCAAAGATGATGATGATAATGACAAGTAATACTACTGCTGCTACTACTACTACTACTACTACTACTACTACTACTACTACTACTACTACTGGCATTCATATAGTACTTTTAAGGTTTGCAAAACGCTTTACAAATATCTCATTTAATCCTCACAGCAACCCTGGGAGGTCGATTCTGTTATTATCCCTGTTTTACAGATGAGGAAACTGAGCCTGAGAGAAAGAAAATGGTTTGTTCAGAGTTATGCAGCTAGTAAGTATTTGAGGCTGAATTTCATCCCAACTTTCCTGACTCTAAGTTTAGCATTTTATCCACTATGCCAGCTAGCTATCAAAAAAGAGATATTAGTAGATACCTCCTCTTGCTCCTTTGGAGGGGGTCCATTGATGTGGAGCATTGCATGTAATCAGATTTTTAAAATGTATTGATTGGTTTTGCTGAGCGTTTCTGTTCTTCCTTTTTTTTTCTTTTGTAAAAGAAATTCCTTGTTATAAAGTATGACTTTCTGGAAATACAAGGGGAAATCTAAGAGATGTAAAAGATAAAAAAATATCTGCCTAAAGAGAAATATCTAAGAGAAGACTGGTTCTTAAATTGGCTTATAAAATAAAATCAGTAATACTTTCTTCTGTTGTAGGAACAGTTTTGTTAGGTATTTGAAAAGTTATTTGTGGTTTTATAGTTGTACTTTTGTTTTCAATTCACTGATTATAAATCTTTGATGAGGTTTATTGAGCTTGAACTATATACTACTTGCCGTCTCCCACTTAGGCTGGGAGTTCCTTGAGAGCAGAAACTGTTTATCTTTTGACTTTCTTTGTATCCCTAGCACTTAGCATAGTTTCTGGCACTGTGCAGGCTTTCACTGTTTACTGATTAAATAAGAAAAGCCCTGTTGCCATTTTATGTGTTTATGAGAAACCTGGAGAGAATAGTGAAATCTAGAAACTTAATGGTGCTAGATTAGACCTAAATTCTTAGTATAATCTCAAAACCAAAAAAGTCAGTTGTGGGGCAGGGAATGCTGCACCCCTTCTCTCCCTACCCCCCCCCCCCCCCCAAAAGGAAAAAACATCATGTCATGGGATAAATCGGTACTTAGGTGGATTTCTGAGGATGGCTGGATTTCACAGAAATTGGTAAAATTAAAATAGAACTCCAAAATTGGTTAAGTGAATTGAGGGATTCCCTTATAAAGAAGGATTAAAAGAATGTTTTTCTTGTCTAGGTGACAAGTCCATATCAAACAGGAGGAAGATATATTTTACATCCTAGAGTAGGGGTAAGGAGTAAATTGATAAGCACATAGTGGTGAATTGAATTGACTCATTTTTGAGATTTCTACTCTTGGTAGAGCAGGAGAATATCAGTCAAATATCTTAATTTCGGTAAGACTAAGACAGAGATTCTTGTCATATCCTTGGGAAGAAGAGAGAAGCACATGAGTTAGATATTGGTAAAGTTTCGTGGACTTTGGGGGATTAAAAAACCATGCCCAAAGAATATTAGTGAGTTGGCTTTAGCCTGAAAGGTGATATGTACTATCATTTCTAGCTTGCTGTGTCACACTTTTCACAGTAACTATTCCAGATCTCTTTTAAAGCTCACACTTCTACGCTCACTCTTATCTCTCTCAGTGGTTGATCTCATCTCCTATTTGCCTGAGGTTAAGTCTATCCAAAAATTTTCCCCTTCATTTAACAGCTAACTTTTTGTCCTTGATCCCATCTTCTCCTCTGAGACTTTGTTTAATTATTCACTGTCTTCCCTTCCTTACCTCTTCAGTTTCTTCCTTTTACTGATTCATTTCTTTTGTCAACAAACATGTTCTGGCCTCCTCTATCCTAAAAAACAAAATCAAAAACTTTTTTTCCCCTCTATCAGTCCCTTAAGCTGCTGTGTTATTTCAACTCTTCATTGTTGTGCACCCATTTCTAATTTAAAAAATGTTTATTGTGAATTTATCAAAAAAGCACAATCATTTCAGCGTACAAAGAACAGAAAAGAGGATTGCATGTGAAACAATGAACTTTGTACATATAGCTTTTTCTAAAGTTTATATTAAAATTTTAAAATAGTAATATAAAATTGCCTTTTTGATTAGTGTGCCATATATGAACTTCTTAAGCTTTTCTTTTATGTATCCCTAATATTTTATTAATGCTTTTCTTTCTTTTTTACATCTTTATCAGCACCCACTAACTCTGCCCTCTTCTTCCCTCCTCCCATCAGTCCTCCCTTATAAACTAAGAGATCACACAAAACAAATGAACACATTGCCTTTGTCTGAAAGTTCATGTCTCCTTTGACACCTCTAGTCGATGACCTTCTGGCAAAAGGCAGGAGGCTTCATTATCAGGTTTCTGAAGTCATGCTTAATTACTGAGTTGATCAGAGTCCAGAAAAGTCTTTCAGAGTTGTTTTGCCTTTACATTTTTTGGTTATTGTGTAAGTTGTTTTCCACCTCTTCCTTCTGCATACTGTTACCCCATCAGTTTTATGCTACGACTTTATCCTCTTTCTCTTCCTGCCATACAACTTCTCTTTCTTAGTTTTCTTTCCTGGATTATCATCTATATCACACTCCCCCATTGCTCATATCTCCCATGAGCTCCCAAGTCTCTGTCATGAGGCTACTTGTCTTCACTACTGAACATCTCTTGGTGATTTCATCAGTTTCCAGAAGTTAAAGTATCATCTCCATGCAGATTACACCAAAAATCTGTCTATTTCTTATCTACATTAATGGACATCATTACCTGGATATTCTTTAAGTGTCTCAAACTCACTATATGTCTAAAACAGAACTCTTTCCTCATAAGCCCTCTTTTTCTCCAATCCTTTGTACTTCTTTTGCGGACACTGCTTTTCTTAAAAAACTTAGATTCATCCTTGACTCTTCTTACTTCCTATATCTCAGTAACCAACAAAATGCCAACTTGTACAGCCTCAACTTTCATAAGATAACCACCACTTGAGTTCAGTTTCTTTGTTATCTCTGACCTGAGCATTGCAATAGCTTCTTTGCTTCCCATCTCTCCTTCCTCCAATCCATCTTCCACTCAGTTGCTAAAATAATTTTTTCTGATACGTAGATCTGACCAGGTCATTCCATTGCTCAAGAACCTCAAGTAGTTCCCTATTACCTCTAGGGTAAAATACAGTCTTCTCAGTGTGGCATTTAAGTTCTGTCACAATCTGGTTTTAGGCCATTTTCCAGGTTTATTTCATTCAACAAGCATTTTTAAAGCACCTACTATATTCAGGGTTTTGTGCTAGGTACTAGAGACAAGGTTATCATTAGATCCAGTGAATGAATGTATGTGCAAATGCTTTAGAGATTGTAAAACACTGTATACATATAGGGTGGCAAGATTAAAGTACTGCCTAGATGTACAGTTAGGACAAATAAGACATAACAAATTTCTGGTATCTCAGAGAGCCAAGTGATTGGAACTTTCATCAGAGTTTTCTTACCTGTCAGTTTTAGTCAAACTTTGGAATTGAAATACATTCATTCATTCTTCTGGTAGTCATCCATTGCTTGCCCCTTTCATAGTCAGGTATATCTACTTTAGAGAAGAAAGACTTCGAGTGGCCCTCAAAAGAGTCTGCTGCATATGCAGAGGAGTACCTTCCTGAGATTTAATTTAATTGAATTTTAGATTGTGTGATAGATCTCACCTATTTGTCAGAAATATTGAGTAGCCAAAACTGACCAAAATTAGAAGCCTGTTTTGAATTTAATAGTCTTTTGATGCTGTTTGGCTGATGGCGGGGAAGTTTATCTTCAAGGTAAAATTAAATTTTATAGCACCTTACAAGTAAGAATTGATTATTGCAACTCTTTGGGCTATTTTTCTGGTATTGGTAGTGCTAGATTAAAGTAATAAGAATTTTCCAAGTGATTTTGCTTTTATAAACCCCAAATTACCTTGTTTAAACTAATAGATGTCATATAATTATTAGACATGTAAGCACTTACTTTCTGTAAGTATAAAATGACTTTATATTAGTTATTCTGATTATATATGATGACTATACATATTAAAGGACAAACTAGAGTCCAGAATATAAGTAAGATATTATTTTGGTTACGTTGATATTTATGTTCTAGTAGTTGCATTCTAGTGCAATCTTGGAGTTGGGTCAGGAGTTTTGATAACTGTAGTTGTCTTCTATCAAGGTATTTTATAATAGTAACTTTTGGTTGGATTATTTGTTGGAGAAAAACAAACTTTATGCCTGCTGTTCAGGACTGCAACCGCTCTTAAAAGGCAGTTGGACAATCCCGGGCCCACCTGAAAACAAGCATTGTTAGCTGTTGGCAGTATTAGCAAACTGTGTTTTAAATTAGAATCAAAAGTTCTATTTTTATACGTGCTATATATACCAAAGAAAACTCTCAGCTCTTTAAATGTGATGTACAATTAAAATGCTTAATATTATAGTACTACATAATCTATATTTACTTTTTATATTTCTATATTTACTTTTAAAATCCTTTCCTAAAGTAAATTTTGTAACTAAATCAAATAGAACAGTAACATGACAAATTACATCAAATTCATATGAAGATTGACATATTATAATTGCATTCTTGTTAAATATGATATGCCATTGAATTTTATTTATCTAGACATTTATTTTAAAGGTCTTTCATGTTAAATTGACAATAAATTCTCTTGTGAAAACTGTCATATATTGGCTTAAGATCAAAAAGTCTGAGTCTGATTTATCAGAGACTTAAAGACCAATTAGTTATATAATTTTCTTAAGCAGAAATGTGTGTGTATATATATATATATATATATATATATATATATATATATATATGTAAAATTTGTGTGCAGAAATTTTTCTTTCTTTAAAATTAAAAGCCATACTTTTGCCAATATTTTTTTTTAATCCTTGGACTATAGTAGATCAGTTATAAGTTGACTAAAAATTCATTTTAATCTACTTAAGTGTGAAAATGACTAAAAATAATGAATTAATATAAGTAGTTTTTTTTGTTTTTTTTTAAGGAGTATTAGTGGTTAAGTGGTTAGAAAGGCTATAATAAAGTTGTGGTACACTGGTGAGAGTACATCTTCAAATAACAATTTCCATGTTGTCAGAGTGGTTCATGAGTTGCTGTGGTCAAGAAATTTCATTGTCTGATGGTTAACCTTCTGGTAAATGAGCTTTTCCAAACTTCAGCTTGGTTTTTCTTTAATCTCTTACTTATTCTATACTTGCAACTTTTGTAGTTTGGTAGAACCTGCCACTGCTTTTTTATAGTATCCTTTTTTAGGACACGCAGATGATATGTTTTTCTTCTTTTTAGTGTGTCTGAGAATATCACTGAATTCCTTTACATTCCATAATTTTTCTCTTCTGAAGCCAAGAGACTCACTTCTTCTAAGATTCTTATGGAGAACGAAAACTGCCCTTTCCCCTTCTTTTATCTTTCTGTCATTTGGATACTACTAGCAGACCAGAGAAGCAAAAAACTCCCCCCTCCCCTGCAAAAAAACTAAATAGCAATCCTTTTCTCTTTCACAACAACAGCAACATGAAGGACTCCTTTGAAGACCACATGAGATGGTTTATATAGAGCACCTTACATTTATGTAAATGTGAGCTCCTGTTATTATTACTGTGATTTAATTCTTCTTACCTTTTCCCCAGGGGACCTTAGATTGGAAGAATTTCCTACTGTTATTTCTTTATAGTCAGTGTTTCATGGGCTTGTCAGTGTTTCATGGACTTTTATAACAGGTGAATAGTATTCATTTGTTTTATGAATCAGTATCATGTCTAGGTGTTTGTGGTCAAGAACTTGGTTTGTGATAATGGTCCAGTTCTAGTGTGGCTTATTGGTTGAGTTTTCCAGAATACTTTGAGGTCTTCATTTGTAGTATGGGATCTATTAAATGACAGTCCATAAAAAATAAGTGAGTTTCTTACATGTAATTATAGTCATCAGTATTCAGTTGGTGTTAAACTTTGGTACTCTGGAGTTGTGTGTTCCATAGTCTTGGCTATTTCCTTGTATAACCCATACTGATCCCTAAGTTTGATCTTCTTAAGGACAACCATGCCTTCAGTTTCTAGTGACAGTGTCCTGGTCATGAATTGAGTAAAACCTTCTGTTTCTGCAAATAAGTCAGCCATTTTTTGAGGCCCATTTGTTGACATATTGTTGACTGAGTTCATGTGGAAAAGCCGCCATCAGAAAGCCTCTTAACTCCACTTTTTCATCTTAGTTGTTCCTAGGTTCCATGTGTAGATAATCCCCTTTTGATTACATCCAGTGAATCTAATGGTATATACCTGTCCTGTAGACACATTAAACTCAACATGTCCAAAACTGAACTCATTATCTCCCTCCTAACCCTTCCAGATTTCCTTATTAGACAGTAGATAGAGTGCTGGACCTGGAGTCAGTCGCAGATACTTGCTAGCTGTGTGACCCTGGGCAAATCACAGCTGAAAAAATGACTTAATAACACATGCTAGGCATTGTACTAAGTACTTTTTACAATTGTTGTCTTATTTGATCGTTACAACAGTCCTAGGAGGTAGGTGCTCCATTTTGCAGTTGAGAAAATTGAGGTAGAGAGATTAAGTGACTTTCCTGGGATCACATAACTAGTAATTGTCTGAGGCTATTTTTTTTAACTTTTTTTTTTTTTTATTTAACTTTTAACATTCATTTCCACAAAGTTTTGGATTCCAAATTTTCTCCCCATTTCTCCCCTCCCTCCATCCCAAAACACCGAGCCTTCTAATTGCCACTATCATCAATCTGCCCCCTCTTCTAACATTCCTCCCTTCCCTTATCCCCATCTTCTCTTTTGTCCTGTAGGGCAAGATAACTTTCTATACCCCATTACCTGTATTTCTTATTTCCTAGTAGCAAGAAGAGTACTCAACAGTTGTTCCTAAAACTTTGAGTTCCAACTTCTCTTCATCCCTCCCTCCCCACCCATTCCTTTTGGGAAGGCAAGAAATTCAATATAGGCCATATCTGTGTAATTTTAGAAAATGACTTCCATGATAGTTGTGTTGTATTAGATTAACTATATTTCCCTCCATCCTGTCTTGCCCCCCATTTCTTCTATTCTCTCTTTTGATCCTGTCCCTCCCCAAGAGTGTTGACTTCAAATTGCTCCCTCCTCCCATTGCCCTCCCTTCCATCATCCCTCCCACCCTGCTTATCCCCTTCTCCCCCACTTTCCTGTAGTGTAAGATAGGTTTTCATCCCAAAATGAGTGTGCATTTTATTTCTTCCTTTAGTGGAATGTGATGAGAATAAACTTCATGTTTTTCTCTCACCTCCCCTCTTTTTCCCTCCACTAAAAAGTCTTTTGCTTGTCTCTTTTATGAGAGATAATTTTCCCCATTCCATTTCTCCCTTCCTCCTCCCAATATATTTCTCACCGCTTAATTTCATTTTTTTAAGATATGATCCCATCCTATTCCATTCACTCTGTGCTCTGTGTGTGTGTATGTGATCCCACCAACTACCCAGATACTGAAAAGTTTCAAGAGTTACAAATATTGTGTTTCCATGTAGTAATGTAAACAGTTCAACTTTAGTAAAGTCCCTTATGACTTTCTTTGCTGTTTACCTTTTCATGCTTCTCTTCATTCTTGTGTTTGAAAGTCAAATTTTCCTTTCAGCTCTGGTCTTTTCATCAAGAATGCTTGAAAGTCCTCTATTTCATTGAAAGACCTTTTTTCCCCCTGAAGTACTATACTCAATTTTGCTGGGTAGGTGATTCTTGGTTTTAGTCCTAGTTCCTTTGACTTCTGGAATATCATATTCCACACCCTTCGATCCCTTAATGTAGAAGCTGCTAGATCTTGTGTTATCCTGATTGTATTTCTACAATACTTGAATTGTTTCTTTCTAGCTGCTTGCAATATTTTCTCCTTGACCTGGGAACTCTGGAATTTGGCCACAATGTTCCTAGGAGTTTCTCTTTTTGGATCTCTTTCAGGTGGTGATCAGTGGATTCCTTGAATACTTATTTTGCCCTCTGCTTCTAGAATCTCAGGGCAGTTTTCCTTGATAATTTCATGAAGGATGATGTCTAAGCTCTCTTTTTGATCCTGGCTTTCAGGTAGTCCCATAATTTTTTAATTATCTCTCCTGGATCTATTCTCCAGGTCAGTTGTTTTTACAATGAGATATTTCACATTCTCTTCCATTTTTTCATACTTTTGGTTTTGTTTTGTGATTTCTTGGTTTCTCATAAAGTCATTAGCCTCCATCTGTTCCATTCTAATTTTGAAAGAACTGTTTTCTTCAGTGAGCTTTTGAACCTCCTTTTCCATTTGGTTAATTCTGCTTTTGAAAGCATTCTTCTCCTCATTGGCTTTTTAAACCTCTTTTTCCAATTGAGTTGGCCTATTTTTCAAGGTGTTATTTTCTTTAGCATTTTTTTGGATCTTCTTTAGCAAGGTGTTGACCTGCTTTTCATGCTTTTCTTGCATCTCTCTCATTGCTCTTCCCAGTTTTTCCTCCACCTCTCTAACTTGATTTTCAAAATCCTTTTTGAGCTCTTCCATGGCCTGAGCCCATGGTATATTTATTTTGGATGTTTGGGATACAGAAGCCTTGACTTCTGTGTCTTTCCCTGATGGTAAGCATTGTTCTTCCTCCTCTGAAAGGATGGGAGGAGATATCTGTTCACCAAGAAAGCAGCCTTGTATGGTCTTATTTTTTTTCCCTTTTCTGGGCATTTTCCCAGCCAGTGACTTGACTTCTGAGTTTCCTCTCTACACCCACCTTGCCTCCAAATCCGCCCAGCTAGTGCTTGGGGGCTGAGATTCAAATGCTGCTCTTAAGCCTCAGGGCTTTTGGCGGGGCGGGGCTGCTATTCAGTGTGAGATTAAGTTCAGGAGTTCAGGTGCTCAGGTGGGGGCAGGGCTGCCACACGGGGCTCAGTTCCCTCAGGGGGTTTATGTAGAGACCTTCAGCAATGGATCTAAGCTCCTGCCTGCTTTGGGAGCCCCCCACTGCTGCCTCCTGAGGGGGCCTGAGTTATGGATACACCCTGGTCCCCTCTCTGCGAGCTGAAAGGACCCTGTCACTGACCTTTGGCACCTTTGGGTGGAGGAACTGCCCTGCTGCTGGAGATTCTGTCCCTGGAGCCTGCTCGGATCCACTCCTCTCGTTGCAGTGCAGCCAAGGCAGGGCTGGGCTCTGCTCTGGGTCCGGGGCATGACGGACCTCTTGGGTCAGTTTTTCAAGTCTCTCTGGAATAGAAATCTCCTCCACTCCATTGTTCTGTGGCTTCTGCTGCTCCAGAATTTGTTGGGAGTTCTTCTTTACAGGTATTTTATGGGCTGTGGGTTTGGAGCTAGCATATGTGTATCTTTCTACTCTGCCATCTTGGCTCCTCCCCCCCCTCCCCCCCCCAAGGCTATTTTTGAACTGAAATTCCAGGGTGGAGGTTCATGTAGAGTTGATTTGGTTTATGAGAAGGTTGAAATAGTGAGGGGAGGAGAGTAGCCTGTGCTGAGGCTTGGGAAAGAATTGGGGGATTGGAAGTTATTATGAGGATGAATATCAGTTAGGATTATTGTTGTTACTATTATTGTTATCTAGTTATTGTCATTTTGATGTTAGGTGTGTTTTTTTTTTCTTTTGTTTGTTTTTTCAGGCCTATGTTTTCAAATGTAGATTTCTGGTTCCCTTATTCTGTGCTGCCAACATTTCATGTTATTTTTGTCCCGTAGACTCTCCTAACTTAAGCAAATACTCTCTTAAAAAGGCCCTTAGAATTACCTTCTCCATCAGTAACCTCTTAGGTTCGTGAAATAAAAAAGATAACTTGAAGTAGACTGATGACATTTATTGACCCTTAATCATGATCAAAGAATCCTATGAACACAGCTGGAAGCAACCTCAGAGGCTATGTGTTCTAATCTCTTCATTTTTCAAATGAGCAAACTGAGGTCCTGGGAAATTTAGTGTTTATATTAGGGAGAAATAACTTGGAATACAGAAAATGGATGAAAGCAGTTTGCATATTTTAAGTGAAAAATGTGGTGATAATTTAATTTAATTTTCCTGTTGTTTCTGCTAGCAAGTATTTTCAACGATGGTCAGATTAGGTTGAGATCAAACATTGTCAGGGTTTTGGTTTGCAAATTATTACATTATTATAACCATGATGCAAAATAGTATCTTTGTAAATAAATCTTTGTAAATTAGTGGAGATGACTAGGAAAGAAGAACAGCTTGGATTTGTTGATAGTGATGAGATACTGTGGTCCTTGGAATGCACCCAGTCAAATAAATAAAGAGCTTATTGCTGATGTAGAATGTTTCCTTTGCCCGGTCATTGTGACCCCATATATTGCAGCAGTAGTTGGGAGTGCCTCCCTTTCCAGTTTGAGCGACACTCTTTTTCTTGGGTGCTCCCAGCAACAGCCTATGGTAGTTTTCCTGCAACTTAGAACATGCTTTAATCTCTAGTCCACAGAACTTTTCAGCTGTCTAGGTCCTGTGGCAAATGAAGTTGACTTTTCAACATACATTTCTTTCTATTACAGTTGTACTTGTTGATCAATTTCCAACACCACGCTATTATTCAAAACCTTTCTGGCAGTTTCACTGGACTCCTTTCATAGAATCACTTATTTTTGCTTTTTCTAAAATTAACTCCAGCTGTCTACAAATTATAGCAACCAGATTTAAAGCTAATAATGCCTAATTATTCCACTTATAGACGTGCTCTCCTGAAATATAAACTAAGATAGTTCACGTGATTAACTTGTCATAAATATCCTATT
Organism: Notamacropus eugenii; assembly: GCF_028372415.1. Taxonomy (NCBI): domain Eukaryota; kingdom Metazoa; phylum Chordata; class Mammalia; order Diprotodontia; family Macropodidae; genus Notamacropus; species Notamacropus eugenii. The sequence continues at coordinate 190,700,644 of NC_092873.1, read as the reverse complement.
TTATATATGTGATTTATCTTGTGGTTTGGAGACCCTAATTGGATTTCGTAATGAAAAACTGTAATACATAATTAGGAACATCATTCCCTTACAGCATCTAACATAGTGACTTAAGAAGGAGGCCCTAAATAAATGTTAGTTGGTTGGTGGATTATTTCATATATTTGTCTTTACATATTTTCTCTGTTTTAGCCAAACTGGCCTATTGGCTGTTTCTTAAATTTCATATTCTGTAGAAGTCATCTCTTTTGTCTGATAGACACTCCCTCCTTATCTTCCTTTCTCAAGGTCCTTATTTTCCTTCAGGGTTAATGTTAGGACATGAATTCTTAACCTTTTTTCGTGTCATGGACCCATTTTGGTAGTGTGACCCTCTTCTCAGAATAATGTTTTTAAATTCATAAAATACATAGGATTACAAAGAAAACATTGAAATATAGCTATTCAAATCTTAAAAAATAAAAGTTCTTAGACCTCAGATTAAGAATCCTTGACTTACGTGATTCATTCTTTAATTCTTTCAAGTTGTTAGTGTTATTTCACTTCTCATATGATTCTTTCTTGATCTGTGTATGTATTGTACCCTTTCATTAAGCTTCTTGACGGTAAAATCTGTTGGGGGGTTTTTTCTGTGTATTGCTAGTGCTTGCTTAGTTCTTTGTACATGGCATTTCCTTGATAAAGGCTTTTCCATTTGGATTTAATTAATTGATCAGAATTAGAAGAAAGCTCCCTACTCCCAACTCTCACTTATCTTTTTCTTTTTTTCATATATCCTTCATTCTGTATATCTTTGTATAACAATTGTATATCTTTGATTTAGGGAATGGACAGGAGGAAGAAAGCAGTGAGAGACCACAGAATGGTGTTCACCCTTTAAATTTCTTTAGGGAAAGAAATTTAAACCACTAAAGGAAAAACACCTATTCCCCCATATCTCCCCTCATTCTTTTTATTTTTACCAGGCAATTTTTACAATTCTCTCCCTCACCTCCCCCATCTGTCATCTTCCTTTGTAGCAGAAATGCTTACTCTGCATTGAACTCAAAGTGGCCAATCAGCATAGTTTTGGAAATTTTTCTTAAGAGATGTTCTAAAATAATTTCGATTCTCCCTGGAAGCAATCTGAGCCCAGGAAGACTGAATTGGTATAAATATAGTAACTTTTCACCGTAATTTTCTATATGGACTGTGGAGGCAAAGTGATGGAGAAGATAGGATTAACGATATCTATAAACGGGTTTTGCTTGAGAACATGGGAGAAGAGGAAGCTCTTAGCAAATGGCCTCAACTTTTTTTTTAGTGAAGTATGAGACAAAGTCTTCATCTCTGAAGTTGGAGGCAGAGGGTCTCATGGAAGGTTTGAGGAGGGATGAAAAGATTAAAAGCTTTAGAATAGCAGCTGTGGTGAGTGGTGTGTAGGGGAGAAAGCACGAACCCTCTTACTCAAATTGACTGCTCAGAGGCTCTCAAGGTAAAAACAGAAAATCTCCTTTATTTGGTTCTCGCGAGAAACCAGGCAGTCCCTTCACCAGTAAAGTTGGAGTAGGGAGGCGCCTTACAGAAGCAGAAGAATGGTAACTTATATAGACCCTGATGCGAAAATCCCCCTCCCACCACTGACCATTGTTCTCATTGGCTGAGAAGCAAGGTCTTACATTCTAGGCGTGAAATCTAACCAATCCCTTTTGAAACCCGGTTCAAATTTCCTGCTCTGAATGGTACAAAGCCCATGGAAATACATGTCATTATATGCAGATTAGGCATTGAAAATATATGCAAATGAAGCACTGACAACTCATGCAAATTGGGCATTGAGAACTTATGCAAATCAGGTGGACCTGTGGGAGGACTGCAGACTACGTGTGCATATGCAGATTAGGTATTGAGGAGTTAGTGAGTCATATCCAATCATTGATCCTAAAGCAATACATAGCTTTATATGGAAATCATCTGACTCTGGAGGAATGGAAACTTGGGCCCAAGATCTCCTCCACTCCAGGGAGAAGATTCCATATTCCTGAGAAGTCTTCACTAAATCTGTTCCCATTCAGTGGGGAAATAAGTCATTTGTATAGGGATTGTCTTTCTACATTGAGGACCCACTGAAGATTATGTAACAGATTTATAGCACTCCAAATTACAATAGCTTCATGAATTCCTCCAGCTCTTTTCAAAAGCAGGTTCCTCCCAGAGATGTTGGAGGGCTTTGAATGCTAGGCCAAGAAATTGGACTTTATACCATAGACACTGGTGAGCCAGTGAAGCATTTTTAGCAGGAGAGTAGTTACATCAGTATTGCATTTAGAGGAGGTTAGTCTGATAGCATTGTGTGGAATAGGTTAAAGGAGGGAGAAAAACTGGAAAGGAGAAGCACCTTTCTGAGAAGAAGACTGGTTATCAGTCCTAGCACTTAAGGGATTGTCTCAAATTTCACTTTGCCATAGGAATTATAGGATCATAGATTCAGAGCTTACAATTTATAATGCTCTTGAAGTGATGGAGGAATATAACAATAAAAAAAAGCCCCACTTTTACAAATGAAGTGATGTTATATACTTTCTAAATGAAAATTTTAAGGTTTATAAATATTGTGTGGATAACTAGAAAAGTCAATGTAATAATTCTTATGTACAGTCAGAAAACAGCTGGGTAACAGTAGATATAGAGTGTTGGACTTGGAATCAGGAAGGTCTGAATTCAAATCCTGATTCAGACATTTATTAGCTGTGTAACCTGGGCAAATTGTTTAACTTCTCTTAGTCTCAGTTTCCTCATCTGTAGAATGGGGGTAATAGTATTTCTTTCCCAGAGTTGTTGTGAGGCTCAAATCAGATAGTATTTGTAAAGTGCTTTACAAAATTTCAGGTGCTATATAAAGGCTTAGGGAATCATAATTATATAATATTGAAGGTGAAAGGGACCTAAGGAGACATCTAACTTACTAATTTTACTCTTGTGGAAACTGAGGACTGGAGTTTGTGACTTCTCTAAGGCCACACAGCTTGGACTATGTGGAATGTGAGGACGAGAACAGCTTTTTAAAGTTTCTAGTCTAAAGTTCTTTCCAATACACCATACTTCCTCTTTCTGTAGGATTTTCAGTAGTTAATATAATCAACCTCAGGCTAAAGCTTGATATGATAGAAAGAGGAAAGACAAAGTCTAAAAAAGGATATGCATATGAAGCCAATAAAATTCTGAGCAGTATGGATAAGGTGAACGTCAAATTCTAGAAATCAGACATTTCTGAATTTATGAACACCCAGTTTACAAAGGTCATCATACACATTGATGTCATTCTTCTCTTCATCAGACTCAGGTCCCACTCTCCTTATTTAAGGTATCTTCGTCATTCACTCTTCGTTTCATTAATGAGACAGAATAAATGAAGCTAATTATGACTTGGAAACATGAATAATGATAGTGGTCCACTTTTACTAAGAAAAAAGGAAAGTTGTAAAGGTTGAAGTAAAATTAAATGTTCAAAGATTTAGTGCTGTCAGTTTCTAACACCAAGGGTACCCATCTTACTAAGACCCTTCATCTTTTATTATTGCCTTTTCTCATGAACCTAAACATAATTTACAACATTGTTTCTGTGGGAAACCATCACATTAGTACTAAAACATGTTTTGTATTCTAATCTGCCTTATTGTGGAATTTTGAAATATAAACACTTAGCAAGTTGGGGATTGTATGTGCTATAACAAGGGGACATCCTGTAAAGCTTAAGAATTTAGTTTAGGATAAGTGAAAGGAAGCATTACTTCATATGGTAGGTTTTAAACTTAGGGAATCAGTTACCTCCCAAGAAATGTGAAATAAGCAGAAAAATATAAATACATATTTAAAAGTTTAGATATCTTCATGGATGACATCTGTGATGTGCTATTAAGGAAAATTCTCTCTCTCTGTCACACACACACACACACACACACACACACAAAATTATATCCCTTAAATTTGTGAGTCAGTGCAGAATATTGGACTTCATGAACCATATGTCTGCCCTAGTCTGGCAGTTCATATGTTCTTATCCTTATGATTTTCTGGATGTTTAAAAATGAGACTTACAATGTCATGGATAAATTGGACTTGGAGTCAGAAAGACCTGAGTTCAAATGCTTCCTCTGGTATATGCTAGCCGTCTGAAGCTCATAAACACTTTTCTGAGCTTCAGGCAGCTCTCTAAAACATTAAAATTTTAATGAATTCTTGAGGAAATTCTCAAAATAATGAAATCACAGACCTTTGACCTATTGATATATTTATGAGAAATACAAAGAAAGTAGGCAACTGCATTATATTTTAAATATTATAATAATTGATCAGTAAGCTTTTTAAAAGAAGATTAGATGTATTGAGGTACTGCCTCTCTTAGCAAGTGATTGTTTAAGGGGTGTAGCAGAACCCTTCATTTCACAATAGATCATTCTTTGTGCTACGCATTACAATAGACGTTTATTTTATTTGCTCATAGGAACAATAGATAATAGTGTGAGGAAAGGAGCATAAAATGAGTCAGTTGTGAGGTGAAGTATGTGCCACCATTGTATTTAAAAGAACAGAAGTAGTTGTTAATATTACTGCACAACTGACCATTTAAACAGAATTATTCTTGTTACTCTGATTGTTTTTTTCTTCTTCTTCTTTTTTTTTTTTATTAATTTTTAACATTTATTTTCACACAACTCTGGGCCACAAACCCTCTCCCCCCCATCCCCCCCCCAAACCCGAGCCCTCCAACTGCCCCTGTGACCCATCCGCTCTCCCCTCCATCCTCCCTCCCCGCCCCCGTCTCCGTCCTCTCTTTTGTCCTGTAGGACCAGATAGCTTTCTTGACCCCTTAACCTGTATTTCTTGTTACCCAGTGGTAAGAACATTACATTTGGTCCTAACACTTTGAGTTCTAACCTCCTTAGCTCCCTCCCTCTCCACCCCTTCCCCTTGAAAAACAGGCAATTCAATATAGGCCATATCTGTTTAGTTTTGCAAATGATTTCCATACTAGTTGTGTTGTATAGGACTAATTACATTTCCCTCCATCCTATCCTGTCCCCCTTTACTTCTTTTTTCTTATGGTCCTTTCCCTCTCCATGAGTGTCGACCTCATATTGCATTCTCCTCCCCATGCCCTCCCCTCCATCCTCCCCCCCACCCTGCTTGTGCCCCTGTCCCCCACTCTCCTGTATTATGAGATGGGTTTTCCTATCAAAATGAGTGTGCATTATATTCTTTCCTTTAGTGGAATGTGATGAGAGTAGACCTCATGTTTTTCTCTTGCCTCCCCTCTTTATCCCACCACTAATAAGTCTTTTGCTTGCCTCTTTTATGAGAGATAATTTGCCCCATATAACTTCTCCCTTTCTCCTCCCAATATTTCTCTCTCACTGCTTGATTTCATTTTTTTTTTAAATATATGATCCCATCCTCTTCAATTCACTCTGTGCATTTTGTCTCTATGTATGTGTGCGTGTGTGCATGTGTGTGTGTGTGTACTCCCACCCAGTGCCCAGATACTGAATTGTTTCAAGAGTTATAAATATTGTCTTTCCATGTAGGAATGTAAACAGTTCAACTTTAGTAAGTCCCTTATGATTTCTCTTTGCTGTTCACCTTTTCATGGTTCTCTTCATTCTTGTGTTAGAAAGTCAAATTTTCTTTCCAGCTCTGGTCTTTTCATCAGGAAAATTTGAAAGTCCTCTATTTCATTGAAAGACCATTTTTTCTCCTGAAGTATTATACTCAGTTTTGCTGGGTAGGTGATTCTTGGTTTTAGTCCTAGTTCGTTTGACTTCTGGAATATCCTATTCCATTCCCTTCTATCTCTCAATGTAGAGGGTGCCAGATCTTGTGCTATCCTGATTGTATTTCCACAATACTTGAATTGTTTCTTTCTAGCTGCTTGAAATATTTTCTCTTTCACCTGGGAATTCTGGAATTTGGCCACAATGTTCCTAGGAGTTTCTCTTTTTGGATCTCTTTCATACGGTGTTCTGCGGATTCCTTGAATATTTATTTTGCCTTCTGGTTCTAGAATCTCAGGGCAGTTTTCCTTGATAATTTCATGGAAGATGATGTCTAGGCTCTTCTTTTGATCATGGTTTTCAGGTAGTCCCAGAATTTTTACATTGTCTCTCCTGATTCTATTTTCCAGGTCAGTTGTTTTTCCAATAAGATATTTCACATTATCTTCCATTTTTCGAATCTGTGCGGTATGTTCTGAGATATCTGTCTTTCTCATAAAGTCCTTAGCGTCCATCCGTACCATTCCAGTTTTGAAAGATCTATTTTCTTCAGTGAGCTTTTGAATCTCCTTTTCCATTTGTTTAATTCTGCTTTTGAAAGCATTCTTCTCCTCATTGGCCCCTTGCACCTCCCTTGCCAGCTGAGTTAGGCTAGTTCTCAAGGTGCCAATTTCTTCAAGATTTTTTTGGTTCTCCTTTAGCAGGGAGCTGCTCTGCTTTTCATGCTTCTCCCTCATCCCTCTCATTTCCCTTCCCAGTCTTTCCTCCACCTCTCTAACTTGATTTTCAAAATTCCTCTTGAGCTCTTCCATGGCCCGAGCCCATTGGGTGGGCTGGGACACAGAATCCTCGATTTCTGTGTCTTTGCCTGATGGCAAGCATTGTTCCTCCCCATCAGAAAGGAAGGGAGGAAGTGTCTTTTCTCCGGTAAAGTACCCTTCAATAGTTTTATTTCTTTTCCCTTTTCTTGGCATTTTCTCCAACCAGTGGCCTGACCTCTGAATGTTCTCCTCACACCCACCTCGCCTCCTGGTCCTCCCAGCCAGCGTTTGGGAACTGAGATTCAAATGCTGCTTCCCGCCTTAGGATTTTTGGCAGGGGCAGGGCTTCTATTCAGTGTGAGAATTAAGTTCAGGTGGTCAGGGGCAGGGCCGCCTCTCAGGCATAGTTCCCTCTGGGGGTTTATGCACAGACCTTCCACAATGGATCCAGGCTCCTGCCCGTTTGGGGAGCCCCTGTCCGCAGCCGCCTCACAGCCTCCACCTCCCGGGGGGGCCCGAGCCTTGGGGGCACCCCACTCCCCTCTCAACCCGCCAAAGAGACTCTCTCACCCACCCCCGTCAGTCACCTGTTGGTGGGGGGGGGCCCGTGCTGCCGCTGAAGATCACGCCTCCGGAGCCCTCTCACATCTGTGCCTCTCGGAGCCGTGGCCGCCGCCGCCGCCACTGCAGGTCCGGGCTGGGCACCATGTCTGCAGCGCGACGGACCTTTTGCGAGAGTGTTGCAGGTCCCTCTGTGGGTGGGGGGACCCGCGTGGCTGCTGGAGATCCCGTCCCCTTAGCCCTCTCGGATCTCCTCCTCTCAGTGTCGCGGCGGCAGGGCTGCACTCCGCTCCCTGTCCCGGCGCCCAGTCCTCGACGCGAAGGACCCACCACGAGAGGTCCGCAGGTCTCTCCGGAGCAGGAATCTCCCTCGCTCCAATACTCCGTGGTCTCTGGGTGCAGAATTCACCCTGGGTTGGTCCCCTCTAGCCATTCTGTGGTTTGTGTGTTCGGAGCTATGTGTATGTGCGTCTTTCTACTTCGCCATCTTGGCTCTGCCCCCCTGTTTTTTTCTTCTTTAGGATTATCGACAGCTATTACTTGTCTATGTGATTCTGTGTATATTTGACATTATAGTTTAGTTGGCCAAAGATATTTTTGAGTGTGACGTTTACTTTTCGTATTTACCATGTACTTAAGAGGTATTTACGGTTGAATTAAATGGGGTTTTTTTTGTTTTTAAGAGAAAAAAAATTTGCATAGGTTCAATAACCATAAGTTCTATTTTGTGGTACGGATCAACTAATAGAAATCTATTTTAACACCTTGAACTTTCTGATTACAAGGGGGAGAAAAAGCAGTTGTATTGATAACTTAAAGCAGTATAAATATTAAATCAAGAATTAGCTAAATGGTTTAAAATTGTGCTTCTATGGCATGTTTTAAAGGTTTACTTGGGTATTATTATGTAAAAAGTACCTTTTTTATCCTTAAAATATAATTCAAATAAAAAATCGTACTTCATATCGATTTGTCTATTTGCTTTTATTGCTGATAACATAAATGTGAAACTTCTAACTTCTGCCATTTCTGCAGTTACTATGGTAACCAGAGTGTGCAAACCCAGCAGTATCGTTTTTCTTTCACAGCTGGCGTTTTGTGTTCACAGTGAGGGAAAGAGTTTTTAATAAAGCAAGTTTGTGTTAATTGGAATGTAACTAGGTCAGAACAGCTTTTGTATCGTTTTCTCACTCTGGAAGGTAAGGGGGGCAGGTTCCTTTTTCTTTAGAATATAACATCATTTAAATTCACCACTGCTGAAACCAACTCAACCAAAATATGTAGAACATATTTAGCTATTTCTTTAAATTCAAGTTGTAGGAAATGGATACAGCTTGCTCTGATTTTATCCGTACCTTCCTTCTGATTCAGAGCTGATAGATATGAAAAAGATTTCAAAGCAATATACTCATGTAAATTATTACTGTAATTACTGTCATCAAACTATTAATGTTAAGAAATATTCGGTCAGATGTAGTTCAAGTCCCATATGAGCCTGACTCTAGTTTACCTTTAGAAAGGGGGAACTATAGTTGTGACTGCCCTTTGGAAAGGGTGAATCCTGCTGGAAGAATAGTAATTCTCAGCTTCTTAGCAATGCAGAGGTGATTACATTCCTTCCTTTTCTCAATAAATTCACTATTCTTATTTCATCTTATAAAATAATTGAAATTTTGAATTAAAAAAAATTTCACTTAGTATTCCACTGCTGATATTTTCTTCTATGCCTACTTTTGACACTACGTAATTTTTCCCTTTTGATTTAGTCTTCTTTCCACTACTGTTTTGGTACTTATATTCTCTGTTCTAACATGGCCTTATAAGGACCTTTTATTCTGCTGTTTATAGCTTCCTTTATCTTCAGTATTTAAGTTTTAATCTCTTTTTCTCTCTTAATGGAAATACTTTTTGTTCCTTTATCTTTTATTTTCACCTGTCTTCAGTTTGTTATTGTTTAGTATTATTAGTTACATAAAGATCCATATAAAAGAATGGTATGTGAAAGTCGTAGAAAAATATTTGATTCTAATGTTATTAGTTTTATTATGTTATTTAACAGTGGATATTCTTCAAGGATCCTTTTTTGTTCCTTTCTTCTCTCTGTGGGCCAGCTCTTCCTCTTTTTCTCTCTATCTCATGAGTCCACCTATTATTTTTTCTATCCTGATACTTCACTTCTTTATTGGCACCCCCAGATGTATTTATTTCATCTTCCCTATGCATGTCTTCTTTTAGGAACAACTGCACCTGTCTGAATTTTCCATAGACACAAGAACTCCTCTTCCTTTCTTCACTGTCTCCTGCTTAATATATGCATTCCTGGTTGGGAAGTTTTCCTACCCATCTATCCTTCCTTCTCTCTTAACGTGTGCCACCTAGGACTGTTTCTCTTCTCTTCCACTCCCTTCCCTAGATATGCACACTTTTCACCTCAAATCCACATGGATTCCAGTTAAAGCAAACAAGAAGAGATCCAACCTTTCTTCTCCTTACCTCTTTCCTAGCCCCAATATTGGTTCTATTTGGCATCATCTCAAGCTCCTGACTGAACTCTAATTTGTTAGGGCCATTCTTGTTCTTTGCCTTAGATCCTCGATACTTGACCTGTAAGGAGATGAGTAAATAATCAAAGTCAGCTTTTCTTCTGAAAAATGAAGATGAATCTTCCCTGAAATCTTTTGTGTACCCCACAGACCCATTTAAAAAAAAAACTACAGTGGAAAAAATTCTAACTTGAAGTCAGAGTTACCTGGGTTCAAATCCCTTCTGTGCAGTTTACTTTGTGTGATCTTGGGGAAGATCACTTAACTTTTCTCTTTCAGTTTCCTTATCTATAAAATGACGTGAATATACAAAGTAATCTCTATGGGCCCTCCATGGTTCCAATTCTGTGAAAGAAAGAGGTAGGGAACATTTTAATCTTTGCTAGTAGAAAGGGAAGCAAATTGACCAATTCATGGAATTCACCCACCCTTCCCAAGTATGAAGTGAATGGGAGTCATAGTGTGTCCCTAAGGGTGTACCCCTACAGGTCTTTACTCATACTCCTCTGAAGCCTTCCCATTGTTCTCTTTTGTGGTTACTTGCCCAAGATTCCTTGTCTAGCCATTTCTGCTATATCTCATCTTCTAGAACTGCTGAGCTACCAACAAAAAGCCTTGATTCAGTGAAACCTTCACTCATGCTCTAGGAATAAGGGGTAGGGGAAGATTTGTTTTCTCATTTGAGGTGAAACTCTTAAGTGTATTTTCGCACAGAAACAGTCACATAGCAACTAGGTTCCATGATTTATAGTATTATACTTTAAAGTTAAATTAGATTTTTTTTGAATTGGCCTGAAAACTTAACCACTATTTTTAATATTTCTAACCATAAATATGAATTTTAGAATTCAAAATGTTTGTGAATTTGAGACTGTCTTTGTCTCTACTTCTTACCTCTACCTCCCAGACATTTCAAATGGAACGTTACAGTGTTCTTTGCTTATTAGATCTTCAAAAGAATTCTCCATGCCAGCCTCCTCTCCCCACTTTCAAATTAGCGTTCTTGGTCTTAGAGATTTATATCAGTTGCATATACATATACAACATACACATATACATACACATATGTGTATGTATGTATGTATGTATCTTGAATGTCAGACTTTAATGAAAAATATTTTATACCAAAGGAGTATTTTTCCCCCTGTCCCATTAATGGTTTTTTTTTTCCTAGGTGGCAGTAGGTTTTGTTGGTGCAAAAGTTTTAAAAAGTTTATGTAATGGAAATTATCTTTTGTCATCCCTTTTATCCCTTGTTTTGCTTAAGCATTTTCTACCTGTGTATAGTTGCTTTTGAAAGTTGCCTCTTCCTGTTGTCTATTTTTAATGTTTATTTTATGATATAGCCTTTAATATTTGTTGTGTATCCACTTGGAGTTTCTTGTGATATGTAGTATAAGATGTTGGCCTAAGTTGAATTGCTGTGAAACAGTAAATTTTTGTTTTGTTAGAAACTTGGAGTCATTAAAAGCACTATAGAAATTCCCAAAGGTATTCCAACCCCATCCCCTCCTATTCAGGAAGTGGTTCAATTCATTATCCATTTACAGTGTTTAAACAAGGTATCAGTGCTAAAAGACCATCTCCATGGATCATCCTTCCAAATGCTTGCCTAATTTTGGTCATTAGACATTTTTTTTCCATTTTTTTTTCCTTCCTTGTATAGATAGTTAAGGCCAAACTCTTTTGAGTGTTAATGAATCTTAGGGAGGCTCTAAAGTGTTCAGGGATTTGATTCAAAAGAAAGAGTTCACCATTTGTAGAAACTCATTCCTGCATTTGCATTCTGTACTGAACATCTTTGTGATGATGACAAAAACTTTTGGTGAGCATATATCTCTTGTTTTATAAATAATTATAGAGTCAAAGCAATTACGTGTATAGGGGCGGAGCCAAGATGGCAGAGTAGAAAGACGCACATACACATAGCTCCGAACCCACAACCCATAGAACATCAACAAAAAAGTAACTCACGGCGAATTCTGCACCCAGAGGCCACAGAACATTGGAGCGAGGGAGATTTCTGTTCCAGAGAGATCTGCAAACCTCTCGCAAAACGTCCTTCGTGCCGCGGACTGGGCGCCAGGACTGGGAGCTGAGTACAGCCCTGCCGCGGCTGCAGCACCAAGAGGAAAAGATCCGAGCGGACTTCAGGGACGGAATCTCCAGCGGCCACACGGGTCCCTCCACCCACAGGTGACAGGGGTCGGTGAGAGGGTCTCTTTGGCGGGTCGAGAGGGGAGTGGGGTGCCCCCATAACTCAGGCCCCCTCGGGAGCCAACAGCAGAGGCGGGAGCAGACCTGGGCTCCCCAAGCAGGCAGGAGCTTGGATCCATTGTTGAAGGTCTCTGCATAAACCCCCTGAGGGAACTGAGCCTGTGAGGAGGCCCTGCCCCCACTTGAGCACCTGAACTTAATCACACACTGAATAGCAGCCCTGCCCCCGCCCAAAGCCCTGAGGCTGGCAAGCAGCATTTGAATCTCAAACCCCAAGCACTGGCTGGGAGGATCCGGAGGTGAAGTGGGTGTGAAGAGAATATTCAGAAGTCAAATCAGTGGCTGGGAAAATGCCCAGAAAAGGGAAAAGAAATAAGACTATAGAAGGTTACTTTCTTGGGGAACAGGCATTTCCTCCCTTCCTTTCTGATGAGGAAGAACAATGCTTACCATCAGGCAAAGACACAGAAGTCAAGGCCTCTATATCCCAGCCCAGTCAATGGGCTCAGGCCATAGAAGGGCTCATAGAAAATCAAGTTAGAGAGGTGGAAGAAAAGCTGGGAAGAGAAATGAGAGACATGCAGTCAAAGCATGAACAGCAGATCAGCTCCCTGCTAAAGGAGACCCAAAAAAATGCTGAAGAAAATAACACCTTGAAAAATAGGCTAACTCAATTGGCAAAAGAGGTTCAAGAAGCCAGTGAGGAGAAGAATGCTTTCAAAAGCAGAATTAGCCAGATGGAAAAGGAGATCCAAAAGCTCACTGAAGAAAATAATTCTTTCAAAATTAGAATGGAACAGATGGAGGCTAATGACTTTATGAGAAACCAAGAAATCACAAAACAAAACCAAAAGAATGAAAAAATGGAAGATAATGTGAAATATCTCATTGGAAAAACAACTGACCTGGAGAATAGATCCAGGAGAGACAGTTTAAAAATTATGGGCCTACTTGAAAGCCATGATCAAAAAAAGAGCCTAGACATCATCTTTCATGAAATTATCAAGGAAAACTGCCCTGAGATTCTGGAACCAGAGGGCAAAATAAGTATTCAAGGAATCCACAGATCACCACCTGAAAGAGATCCAAAAAGAGAAACTCCTAGGAACATTGTGGCCAAATTCCAGAGTTCCCAGGTCAAGGAGAAAATATTTCAAGCAGCTAGAAAGAAACAATTCAAGTATTGTGGAAATACAATCAGGATAACAAAAGATCTAGCAGCTTCCACATCAAGGGATCGAAGGGCGTGGAATAGGATATTCCAGAAGTCAAAGGAACTAGGACTAAAACCAAGAATCACCTACCCAGCAAAACTGAATGTAATACTTCAGGGGAAAAATTGGTCTTTCAATGAAATAGAGGACTTTCAAGCATTCTTGATGAAAAGACCAGAGCTGAAAAGAAAATTTGACTTTCAAACACAAGAATGAAGAGAAGCATGAAAAAGTAAATAGTAAAGAGAAGTCATAAGGGACTTTACAAAAGTTGAACTGTTTCCATTCCTACATGGAAAGATAATATTTGTAACTCTTAAAACTATTCAGCATCTGGGTACAGGGTGGGATAACACACACACACATGCACACGCACACGCACACACACATAGAGACAGAGTGAACTGAAGAGGAGGGGATCATATCTTAAAAAAATGAAATCAAGCAGTGAGAGAGAAATATATTGGGAGGAGAAAGGGAGAAATGGAATGGGGCAAATTATCTCTCATAAAAGAGGCAAGTAAAAGACTTATTAGTGGAGGGAAAAAGAGGGGAGGTGAGAGAAAAACATGAAGTTTACTCTCATCACATTCCACTAAAGGAAGGAATAAAATGCACACTCATTTTGGTATGAAAACTTATCTTACAATGCAGGAAAGTGGGGGAGAAGGGGATAAGCAGGGTAGGGGGGATGATGGAAGGGAGGGCATGGGGAGGAGGGAGCAATTTGAGGTCAACACTCACGGGGAGGGTAAGGATCAAAAGAGAGAACAGAAGTAATGGGGGACAGGATAGGATGGAGGGAAATATAATTAGTTCTTACACAACACTACTATTATGGAAGTCATTTGCAAAACTACACAGATCTGGCCTATATTGAATTTCTTGCCTTCCAAAGGGAAGGGGTCGGGGAGGGAGGGAGGGCAGATTGGCAGATAGGGGCAGTTAGAACGCTCAGTGTTTTGGGGTGGGGGGAGGGGACAAAAGGGGAGAAAATGTGGAACCCAAAATTTTGTGAAAATGAATGTTAAAAGTTAAATAAATTAATAAAAAAAAATTACATGTATATATCTTTGTATAAGCTGTTTATTTTAGTGAATACATATATATGATTTTAATATATAAATGAGAGGATCATAGCTTTTGGGGTGATGAATTGCCCTACCAAATCAAAGGCTTTTTTTATATTAGACAAACAAGCACAGAGGTATCTTGTATTCTATATACCCCTTTCATTTACTTATGTGATGGCATAGTGATATAGTAGAAATAATACACTGAATTTGGAATACATAGGTTTAAACCTTGACTCTGCCACTTACTGTGTTGACTTTGGCCAACTTACTTAGTAACTTTCTTTGGGCCTTTTTTCCTCATCTGTGCAGGGGAGTTGGATTTAAATGCCACCTAAGATCCCATCTAACTTGAAATCTATGATCATGTGATCCTTCGTGGCAAAACAATCAATTGTGAAAGCTTGCCTGTTCCTTAATCATCATTAAGGATTATATTGATTTATGAGTAGATTATTTTTATATACATTTTGTAGAAATGAGAAAATCAGGTATCCAGATTGGTACTTATTGATTTCACATTGACAATTTTGGATATTAGTGAAGTTCAGAAAGAACTTGACACTACTCCTCAAATTAAAGCAACTTTTAATTTAATACTTACCTAAAATACAATTTCTAGTACCAAATAATAGTTTGGAAAATACTGTTCTAGGAAGAAGAAATGTAAAGGAAGTTATAGAATTGTAGGCTTTTGAAAAGCATCATCCATATTTGTTGGAAACTTTCTTCAGAGAAGACAGTTGGGAGTGCTGGATGTGGTGATAAATGACATCACAAATTGTAACATGACATCACAAAAGTGAAATTGATTATATTTTAACCTATAGGAAACAATTTACTTGATATAGAAGTTATTTCCATAGTAGTTGTCTCTGTCTTGTCTCAAGATCATTAACTTGTTAGAACAAAGATACAAGTTAATGCCAAAATACAAGAATTAAAATGAGTATATATATCATGTATAACTGAGGTAGTTCTAACCTGGCCTATTTAAACAAGCTGAAGACATCAAAAAAATGGGAAATAGATAAAAGAACAGACAGTACAGGCTATCAACATATCCTAAGGAATTTTAAGCATAATAAATCAAATGCCACAATAAATATATCAAATATACCTGAAACCACGTTAGACATCAAACATTTGCTCTGATAGACTAGTCCATCTCCAGTCATCATGATGAATATCTGGTCACTGGACCTAGATGGCTCAGGGGGAGAAAGTGAGGTTGGTGACCTGGCACAGCCCTCCCTCATCCAAAACAAAGTGAAGTGCAAATCATGTCATCATTTCTCTGATGTCATGGTCTTCTTCGAAAACAAAGGATGAACACAACAACAACAGCAATATGACACAGAAATGATTATTTCATAAAAACTGTTAGGAAAATTAAATAGTACTGATGAGAAATAGTATTAGAACCATAGTTAATTATGTACTTTTAATAGTGGATCAATAATCTAAATATTAGAAAAAAAAATTTCAATATATAATTTATTTATTTTCAGTTCTTAACATTCACTTCCACAAGAATTTGAATTCAAAATTTTCTCTCCATCTCTCCCTACTCCCCACTACAGGACAGCATGCACCCCATCCACCCCTTCCTCCTGTCTGTCCTCCATTCTGTTACCCACCCTTCTCCCATCCCCCTTCCCCTCTATTTTTCTGTAAGGCAAAATAGATTTCTGTACTCCTTTGCCTGTATATCTTAATTTTCAGTTGCATGCTAAAAGTTTTTAGCATTCATTCTTAAAGCTTTGAGTTCCATATTCTCTCCCTCCCTTCCCACCCACCCTCACTGAGAAATATGCAATTCAATATAGGCCATACACGTGTAACAATGCAAAGCACTTCCTTAATAGTTATGTTGAAAAAGACTAACCACATTTTCCTCTGTCCTATCCTGCCCTTCATTTATTCCATTCTCTCCCTTGACCTGTCTTCCTGTAATAGTGTTTGCTTCTGATTATCCCTTTCCCCAATTTGCTGTCCGTTCTATTATCTTCTCTCTCCTATGCCCTTCCCCCTTTCCATCCTGGAGGGTAAAATAAATTTCCATATCCAATAGAGTGTGTGTTATGCCCTCCTTAAGTCAAATCCCATGAGAGTAAGGCTCAGTTATTTCCTTTCATCTCCCCCCTCTTCCCCTCCATTGTAGAAGCTCTTTCTTCCCTCTTTTATGTGAGATGATTTGCTACATTCTACCTCTCCCTTTCTCTTACTCCTAGTACATTATAGTCCACAGTAAATTTTATTTTTTATTATTCTTCCTTCATATTCAGCTCACCCTTTGCCCTCTGTGTGTGTATGTATATATACACATACATACATACACACATACTCCCATGTACATATGCATGCCTACACATATATAATACAAACATGCATACTTAACCATACACACCTACACACACACACACACACACACACACACACACACACACACACACACACACATATATATATATTCTCTCTAATTACCCTAATACTGAAAAAAGTCTCATGAGTTTCAAATAACATCTTTCCATGTAGGAATGTAAACAGTTTAACTTTAATGAGTTCCTTAAGGCTTCTCTTTCCTGTTTACCTTTTCATGTTTCTCTTGATTCTTGTATTTGAAAGTCAGATTTTCTATTCAGCTCTGGTCTTTTTATCAAGAATGCTTAGAAGTCCTCTGTTTCCATTTTTTTCCCTAAAGTGTTATACTCAGTTTTGCTAGGTAGGTGATTCTTGGTTTTCATGCTATCTCCTTTGACCTCTGGAATATCATATTCTAAGCCCTTTGATCCCTTAGTGTAGAAGCTGCTAAATCCTGTGTTATCCTGGTTGTATTTCCACAAAGCTTGAATTGTTTCTTTCTGGCTGCTTGTAATATTTTCTCTGTGACCTGGGAACTCTGGAATTTGACTCCAGTAATCCTAGGAGTTTTCCTTTTGGGATCTCTTTCAGGAGACGATCACTGAATTCTTTCCATTTCTGTTTTACCCTCTGATTCTAGAATATCACAGTAGTTTTCCCTTGATAATTTCTTGGAAGATGATGTCTAGGCTCTTTGTTTGATCATGGTTTTTCAGGCAGGCCAATAATTTTTAAATTATCTCTCTTGGATCTCTTTTCCTGGTCAGTTGTTTTTCCAATGAGATATTTCACATTGTCTTCTATTATTTCATTCTTTTGGTTTTGTTTTGTAATTTCTTGGTTTCTCATAAAGTCATTAGCTTCCAACTGCTCCATTCTAATTTTTAAAGAACTATTTTCTTAAGTGAGCTTTTGAACCTCCTTTTTCATTTGACAAATCTACTTTTTAAAGCATTCTTTTCTTCATTGGCTTTTTGGACCTCTTTTGCCTTTTGGGTTAGTCTATTTTTAAAGGTATTATTTTCTTCAACATTTTTTTGGATCTCTTTTAGCAAGCTATTGACTCACTTTTCATGATTTTCTTGCATCGCTCTCATTTATCTTCCCAATTTTTCCTACCTGTTCACCAAGAAAGTAACCTTCTATAGTCTTTTTTTTTTCCCCATTTTTGCACATTTTCCCAGCCAGTGACTTGACTATTAGTTCTTTGTCAAGTGGAGGGTATACTCTAGGGACCTATAAATTCTCAGTTCTTCCAAGGTGGCACAATGAAAGGAGAGGAGTTTACTCCTCTCTTGGCTTGTGATCTTATCTGTGAGCAACTACAAGTACTCTTTTCTGCCCAGGATCTGCAAGTAGGGTTCCTTCTCCACTGTTACTATCAGCTTCACCACACGAGCACTCCTCCTCATCCCAGGACTGCCACTCAGGGCTAAGATCCAGATCAGCTGCTCCATTCCCCCAGGGTCTTTAGGCTGCTGAGGCTGGGGCCATACCCATGCCCCCTCCCCTCACTCAGGTGAAAGAGCTTTCTTACTGACCTTTGAAGCTGTCTTTGGCCTTTGGCCTTCTGCTGTGCCATCTTGTCTCTAACCGCCCCCCCCCCCCCAACCAATTTTAAAACAGAAAAAATAAAATAATATTTTTTGCAGTTGTGTAGAGGAGGAAAATTGATCTTTTCAATGAGCAGGAGAAAATACAGGCAAAAATATATCGATTTAATCACAAAAAATGTTTTTGACATTTATTTGAAGAAAATGAGGAAAAAATTATAAATGTGCTTTTTCTTATCACTTGGAATAGAAAAGAATTTGGCTTTACACCTTTTACCATATACCCACAGTGGATTTCATTTGAATGGTAAACACAGAGAGTACAGCAATGTAAATGGGAAGAACAATCCTCTCATCCCCTCCCAATTAAAAGTGACTTTTTCAAATTGCAAAAAACATGTATGTCTCAAAGAAGAAATTCTTTGCAGAGGTTGAGAGGGACACCTTGCAAATATTTTCAAACTTGATATTCAGTGGTTTTGCTGATTTTCTTTTTTTATCTTGTTTGTAATATATAGCATGGTTCTTCTATGAGAGGAGGGGTAAAGTTTAAAAAAATCAAAAGGTATCAATAAATTTTTTTAAAAAAAGAATTCCATCTGTATGTTATACTTAACCATTAAAAAAAGAACCATGCACAATAAAATGGAAAGCAATCAAATAAAGTATTCACGTATGTATGTGTGTTCGTTCTTCCTTGCCAAAGAAAACCATGCCATCAGAGAAATCATGACATGACTTGCGCTTGACTTTGTTTTGAGTGAGGGAGGGCTGTGCAGGTCACCAGCCTCACTTCTCCTCCACAGCCATCTGAATCCAGTGACCAGATGTTCAATCAGGATGACTGGAGATGACCCAGGATCAGGCAGTTGGGGTTAAGTGACTTCCCCAAGGTCACATAGCTAGTGAGTATCAAGTGTCTGAGGTGATATTTGAAGTCAGGTCCTCCTGACTGCTACACTGGTGCTCTATCCACTGTACCCCCTAGCTGCTCCAAAGTATTCATATTAATTTTGGAGGAGAAATGAAAATAATTTGAAGAAACAGGATAAATGTGCTTGACTACATTAAAATTTTAAAACTTTGCAACAGAAGCCAGTATAATTGGAACAGAAACAATAGACTTAAGAAATGTTTACCAAAAATGACAAAATTGATGTATAAGATATAATGAGATATTAAAAATCCGATTGGTAACTCAGTCGCCAGTAAATAAGTGGTCAAAGGAAATGAATGAATAGACAGTCTTTAAAGGAGGAAGGAAACACAAAGTGTTAGGGATTGATTAGGAAAGAAGTGTTTAGCCTTAATAATCAAACACATTTGAGATACCTCCTCATAGTACTTAAATTGTACCTAGATCTTATCTTTACAAGCCTACCATTGACTGTGTTTAAACAATATAAGATTCTACTGTGACTATTGTGTGTTGATTTAAAAATTAGGCAGAATTAAATGCAGTTTTAAAGACTCACCCATATGACTCATACCAACTTCTAAAATAGAAGTGACTAGAAAGGTAATTTTGTAGAGTGATCCCCAACTGAAGAAGCAAAGGTCTGTGCTCCTAAGCATATTGATTTATTAAGCAGTGCATGCCAGTTGTCTAACAAATCAGAACCAGAACTCCTCAGCTTAGCACTGGAGTCTGAGGGAGACAGATTTTTATTCTTTAAAAGCAAACAGTTAACAGATTATCTACCAGGATCCAAGATTAGGTATTCTGATTTCTAATTGGAGGAAAAATTAGGGATTTTCCAAGTTGGGAGGGAGAGAATGAATAAGTTTAAATCCCTGAAGTCAGAGAAAGAAGTCTCTCTCGCTACTCCTCCCTCTGGTGTCTGTTTTCAATCAAAGGAACAGAGAAACAGTAACTGATTACCCAATGTGGGGTCAGTTTTCTGATAAGACGCTGGTTTCTTGACATGTATAATTGTGAGAAAACATCAGTCTTTGGATCTGACTGGGTTTCTGATAAACAGGTAGAGGTAGTTATGTAGCTTCCCAGCCATGCAGGGGTCAGTTCAAATAAAATAAAGTTTTCTCACAATTTTCAAAATTGGATAAAGTTTTCTCACAAGACAGAAATTGAACTAGGCTCATAATTGAGTAGAAAGGGGACTGAGATCTGAAATTGAGTCACAGGATGGAGTCAGTGTGGTTCCCTCAATTCCCACAGTGTAAAAACTGGGAGGTTTTTGCTAACCTGTTTCCTAGAGTCATGGAGGATTTCTTAGAGAATTCCTTATTAATGGTGAAGCTTTGCAAATGCTCATTTTCTCAGATGGCAGAATCTTACCTGCATCAAGACCCAAGTTCTACAAATGCTCATCTTCTCAAATGGCAAAGTTTTACTTGCATCAAACTCAAAGAGTATTACAGAGCCTCTTCTGTGTACTCCATAATTAATTTTTAAAATTCTGTTATTCATCCTAGTAAAACAAAGTGAATGGTATTTAAAATGGCAATAGATATTATCTGCATATTAAACAGGGAGCCATTGAGTTATTAGTTTTATTCAAAGAATTAACAGCGTTGTCATTATCACGTCTCTAAAGCAACAATGAACATCATTTTGTGGTACCTTAGTCATCTATTTATTATTATAAGCTTGGAAAATACCCACAATTTTGAACATTTACTTATGGAAAGGAAAATTAAGAATTAATTGCATATGACACTGTCAATCTATATTATATAGCTTTTTTAAAAAAAGTAGCATCTGTTTACTATATGCTCATCTCACTTCCTTTATAAACTTAATTTTGTTCAATTCTGAGTATTATCATATTAAAATATTCATTTTTCTTTTTTTTATTTTTAAAAAATTCACTATCAAGCTGTGAGCTCTTCCACACAGCGCGCACTCGCCTCCCCTCCGCCTCCATGTGTGGCACCACCTCCTCTCTCTCTCTTAAGGGTTTAAACGTGCCACTTCAGAGTTCTCCATGGATGATGATATTGTTGCTCTTTTTGTTGACAATGGCTCTGCCATGTGTAAAGCTGGTTTTGCAGGAGACGATGCCCCTCAGCTGTCTTTACTTCCATTGCTGGGCGCCCTAGACATTAGCGTGTGATGGTGTGTATGGGCCAGAACGACAGTTATGTGGAGGATGAGGCCCAGAGCAGGGGGAGGTAGTCTGACCCTAAAAGTACCCCATTGAACATGGTATTGTCACCAACTGGGATGACATGGAGAAGATCTGGTGTCATACTTTCTACAGTGAACTCTGTGTGGCCCCTGAAGAACACCCTGTGCTGCTCACAGAAGTCCCTCCGAACCCCATGACTCAGATTATGTTTGAGACCTTCAGCACCCTGGCCTTGTACGTTGCCATCCAGGCTGTGCTGGCCCTGTATACCACTGGTATTGTAATGGACTCTGGTGATGGTGTGACCCACACTGTGCCCATCTATGAAAGTTATGCCCTTCCCCATGCCATCCTTTGTCTGGATCTGGGTGGCCATGATCAGATGAAATACCTCATGAAGATCCTGACCAAGAGGGTATACTTTCACTACCACAGCTGAGAGGGAAATCATGCATTACATCAAGGAGAAGTTGTGTTACGTCACCTTGGACTTTGAGCAGGAGATGGCTACTGCTGTATCTAGCTCCTTTCTGAAAAAGAACTGTGAGCTCCCTGATGGTCAGGTTATCACCACTGGCAACAAAAGGTTATGGTGCCCAGACGCTCTCTTCCAGCCATCTTTTTTAGGTATGGAATCCTGTGAAATCCACGAAACTACCTTCAACTCAATCATGAAGTATGATGTTGACATTCATAAGGATTTGTATGCCAATACCCTGTTGTCTGGTGGTACCACCATGTACCCAGGCATTGCCGACAGGATGCAGAAGGAGATTACAGCCCTAGCTCACAGCACAATGAAATCAAGATCATTGCCCCACCTGAGTGCAAATACTCTGTCTGGAGCGGAGGCTCCATCCTGGCATTTCTTTCCATCTTCCAGCAGATGTGGATCAGCAAACAGGGTTTATGAGAATCTGGGCTCTCCCTTGTCCACCGCAAATGGTTCTAAATGGACTGTGTGTTTTTTGATTTTTTTTTTTTTGGTCAAAAGGGTTTGGCATGATAATTGCCCCCCAAAAGAGAGGAGATTGGCATGGCTTTTGCGGGGGTGGGTTTTGTTTTTGTGGTGCTTGACTCAGGATTTAAAAACTTTAACGGTGAAGGTGATAAGCAGTCTAAGTATGTTGGAGGCAAACATCCCCAAAATTCTACAGTGCATCTTTAGGACTCTGACTGTATATTTTTTTTTTAATAGTCATTCCAAATATTGTGAGCCTCCATGAAGGGTGTCCTCTTCTAGAGCAAAGGAGCTAAGTAACAAATCTAGATGGGGAGGGGGGAAGGTACTAGTATTGCTTTACATGTAAATTAATGTAATCCTTTAAAAAAAACTTTTTGTATCTTCCACCTTAATACTTTTTTCCTTTTTTATTAATTATAAGCCATATTGAATGGCCCCCTAAATTCCCTCCCTGTCCCCAACATAGATGTGAATGAAGACTTTAGTCTCCCTGCGAGTTTTATGAGATTGGTGCCAGTATTTGGGGGAGCTTTACCTGTACACTGACTTAAGACCAGTTCAAATAAAAGTGCACATGTGAAAGAAAAAAAAATTTCACTATCATTATTCTCCACTACCCTGTTGTAACAAATGAATATAGTTAAAATAAATCCATATATTGGTCATGCCTGAAAACGTGCCTCAGAACGGTTTTATTCTTCGGAGTATTCATGGTATAAAATGCAGTTGAATAAACAGGTGATAGTTGGCTCATTGATATATGTATATCTTGGACAAATATGACAGTTCAATAATGATCTAGAAAGGAGGCATGTAGACTGGATTGCCTTTAGGAAATTGTGTAGTGTACCTAAGCTTTTCCCTGTCAATGAAAGATAATTTTTTTAATGTCATTCTGTGAATTAATGAATGAAAAGTATTTTTAATGCATTTATGCCAAGTACCTGTGACACCTACTGGGGGATACAAATAGAAAAGGGAAGTGGTGGCCAGGAGGGAAAGTATTTTGCCTTGGAAAGTCATAGGAATGATGAGCAAAGCTGCAAGGCAGTTAATTTACAAACATTTTCCAGAAAATTTTATATTTACTTTATTATAATATCTAGATCCAAGATGTGGGAAACTTTGGGAAGGGGGGTGGCATTATTTTCACAAAGTAAAGAAAATGGCAAGAAGATGGCCAGAGTAGGTGTCTAGATACATGGGTTGGTGACTTGGGGCTGGCTAGATAGAATAGACTTTGTGGATTTATGCTCCTTGACTCAATGAAATTATTCTCTGTACCTGCAAGTCATGAAATACTTGCCTTCAAATAGTTGTAGGTAACATATAGGGCATTGATGAGTATAAGATTAAATTGTAGCATATTACCAGTGAAGAATTGCACAGAAATGGTATATATCAGAGAGATACTATATGTCAAGAATAGAATGTGGGATGACCATGTAGGGTAACCAGTTGACAGTTCAAATATTACATCCAACACAATGTTAAGAGATCTAGAGGAGTACCTTACCATATTTGATGGACCCAGTTAGGATTTATGAAAAGATATGGATAAGAGTTGCCCAGGGTGGCTATAGATCACGATGCATTATTGCCTTCCCATCCTGTGCTAGGATTTTCCTTTAGATCTCTTAATGTTATATGGATCACAATCTTGGAACAAATACAATCAATCTGTAAAATGCATGAATATATTTTGTATTTCTCATTCTTGTGTAAAAGAACTGTCAACTATATTTAAAAAGCTGTTGAACTTTTTCCCTCTAGCACAGTTTCTTTATGTATTAAAAATGAAAGTATTTTATCAATGTATCTAAGTGAAGGAAATGGTTAGGTATAAATTGGTTAGGCACAAAAATTTTCATAAACATTTTGAAGAATTTCTTCTGATAAAATGATAATTTCATGATGTGTCATTGTCTCTTCTATATCTGTATGAAATGAATGCACATGGTGGCTTTATATAAAACAGGCTGGCATCTAAAATGCATCTTGTTTTCAGAACTCTTACTGACAAAATGGTTGTTAGTATTCATTTGAAATAAATATTAAATATATATGCTATATATTAAGTTCTCAGTTAATATTTACTAATTGATTTGACATTTTGAACAAAATTGTGGTTTGTTATTTCCATCCTGTTACAAAAACATTTTTGGTAGTTTTTTTTGTGCTTGTCAGAAGTATTCATTTAATTGTTTGAATACTCTATTTTTATTTTTTAGAAACCAGCAAATATCCTAGTAATGGGAGAAGGCCCGGAAAGGGGGAGAGTCAAAATAGGTAGGTAAATATGGCCAAAATAATTTAGAAAGTGACTATCATTGCTTTATCAGAACATCATAAAACTCCTCATAATATTGATTATAAAATTAATTCCTTGTCACATTTTATGAGGAATCGGAAACATTTTTAATATTGGAAAATCTAGACATAAAATTTTTTATAAAAATATTCTTTTTGGAATATTTTTCTTTTTCACTCAAAAATTCCATGAACCTTTTAGAATCTCTTTCACTTGAAGATTCCATGAATCTAAGATAAAGCAGGTAAATCACTAGAAACATGCATACACATAATCACTTAACCATAACTTTTTAGACACAACTCTACTAATAATTACCTTTCTCAGCATGATAACCCTTTAGCACTTAACAGAGCCATTCACATTTAATTCCTAGTATGAACCATGTCCTAAACCTTTATATTTATCATATACCTGCCATTGCTGATCTCTATCATACCTCAGAAATTTATAATCATATGTAATTTTATCTACTAAGTCTCTGTCAAGGATTAGTGAAAGATAGAAGACCACTCAGTGCAGTAGAAAGAATTCAGAGTTTAGTCAAAGATCTCAGTTCAAATATTGTCTCTGCCACTTTACAACCTGTATGACCTTGGATGAATCAAACTTTCTGGATCTCACCTGTTTCCTCACCTGTAAAGTAGTTGTCTTAAACTTTTTAATCTTACTTAAAATATTTTGTTAATAAAGCAATTAGGCAGTGGAGTGGAAGAGTCCTGAACCTGAACGCAAGAAGATCTGAGTTCAGATTCAGCCGTAGTCACTTAATAGCTGGACAAATCGCTTAACTGCTGTCTGCCTCAGTTTCCTCAATTGTAAAATGGGGGTAGTAAGAACACCTAACTTCCAGGGTTATTATGAGGATAAAATGAGATACTATTTTAGCACAGGTCCTGGCACATAGTAGGAGCTTAATTAATGCTTGTTCCTTTCCCCCTCCAACCCTCTGCAAAGTGCTTTGTAAATATATGTTGCATGTATGTATGAAACTAAAGGAAGTTGGATCCTCATTGTTCTCCTTAAGTCCTAAATTCTACTCCTTAGCCCCATCACATCAAACTTGGTGGAGGATCTTAGCCCACATACTTACCTCTTCATCTCCAATTAAGTTTATCCTTGAATGAGTCATAAGGGACAAATAACCCTTGAAGACTAACTTTTTACATGGGACTCATCCTTTCCTAACTTTTATTTTGTTTCCACACGTATCTTCTTTCATTCCAGTGTCTTTACTTCCTCCCTCTTTGTGTACTCTTTTTCTTTACTTCATACATATACAGATCTTTTACCTTTGCTTGACCTTGCTGTATTCAAGCTTCTTTATATTTTCGTATTTCCTCCTCAGCTCCTTGAGTATGTATGGTACCTGCTCACTCCCTCTAGTTTCTTTATTATGCATTCCGTTTTTAACTCTCCAGTATCAAATTACTCATATTCGGTAACTTTTCTTTATGATTTTGTAGTATTTACATTTTGTAGCAATTGTTAACCACTCACTCTAACTCAGCCAAACTCCTTTATTACTTATGTGATACTCCATTATCTTGTTTCTTTCTCTCTTATAGTTCCTTCTTTGTTTCTTTCCCTACATCTTAACTGGAAATTGGCAAAGTCTTTTGGTTCTTAGCCATCAGTTCTTCCTATTTGTTGAGTCAGAAAATTAATCCATTACTATCTCTATTTACCAACTTGTTTTTTCATTCAAGACCTAGTTACATATTCTGGTTAAACATTTTAACTTGAATTCTCTCCCATCACTTCAAACCCATTATGTCTCAAACTAAAGTAATTAGAACGCTTCCCTATTTCTGTTAGTAGCACTACAATTCTCCTATTTGCCCCCAAACCTGAGCATTGTCTTCGACTTTTTTACTTTTTGCCCTCTGTAGCTAACCAGTCATCAAATCTTAGTGACTTTTCTTTTTTAATGTCTTTTCTTTTTACTACTGCTTACAACTGTTTTCCAGGCTTTTATTACCACAAGTTTCAATTCAGTTCAAGGCATTGCACTATTGTACTAAGGGTAAGAGTGGAGATAAAAACTGGACCTGTGATTTCATTGGTATAGGGAGCTCCAGGCTGAGGAAATTCCATTCACTAGTGCAAGTTTTCATCTTAGAGAATTGCCTAGAGAACTGAGAGATAGGTTAAGTGACTTGCCAGGTCCACATAGCCAGCATGTGGTAGAGGCAGAACTTGTGCCCACATCTTCCTGGCTCACAGGCCAGCTCTTTATCTAATATTCATCCTCGTAGTTACCTTAACTGTAACCTTAATATCACCCTTGATTTCTTACTTGCACTCATCCCACATATCATCTCTCTTGCTGAGTCTTACCATTTCTACCTTCACAACAGCTTTTACGTATGTTCCCTTCTTTCTTCACTCAACTACTGTCCATCAGGGCCTCATCATCACATCTGGATTTTTTATTTTTAATCGTTGCCTTCTGGTTGATCTCCCTGTCCCAAATCTTTCCACTCCAGCCCATCTTCTACTCACTAGCAAAGTCATCCTTCTTAAAACACAGATCTGACTATCACTCTCTTACTGAGTAAATTCCAATGGTGGCTTATTACCTTCAGGATAAAATATAAAATCTTCTACTTGGTATTTAAAGTCTTTTGAAACCTGACCCCTTCCTACCTCTCCAGACTTTGTATCCTTTACTTCTCTCTACATACTCTACAATCTAGCAACATTGCTCCTTATCTCTTTACTGTCTTTGTTAAGTGACTTGCCCAAGGTCACACAGCTAGTGAGTGTCAAGTGTCTGAGGTGAGATTTGAACCAAGTCCTCTTGACTCCTGCACTGGTGTTCTATCCACTGCACCACCTAGCTGACCCTCCTCCCAAAGAACAATGATGGTAAAAGAAGGAATAGGAGTTCAGATTTTAGCGTTAGTATCAAAGCCAGGAGACCTTGGAGAGTACAGTGTTTGAGTCAGAAATCATATTGCAAGTGGGAAAGTGGGGCAATTAGCACAGACAGTTTTCTTTAAGGAAGTTAAAATTTACATGGAACTGGGGAAAAATAAAACTACTACGTACATTTTTTTAAAAAGTATAAATGACTACAAAAAATTCGTCATCTTGATGAATATCTGGTCATTGTCAGATGACCCTGGAGGAGAAGTGAGGGTGGTGACCTGCACAGCCCTCCCTCACTCAAAACAAAGTCAAGTGCAAGTCATGTCATCATTTCTCTGTTGGCATGGTCTTCTTTGGCAGCGAAGGATGAACACACACTATCTTTGTACTGGTCCTTCTCTGTGGCTAGAATTCCCTCACTCTCCACCTCTGCCTCCAGCTTCCTGGGATTCTTTTCAAGATTCACCTCAAATTCCACCTTATACAAAAGATTTTTTCAGATTCCTTACTCTGTTAGTGCCCTCCCTCTGAGATTACTTCCTACATTCACTGTATAGATTTTGTTTTGTCTTTGTTTTCATGTTGTCTTCCCAACTAGTATGTATGCTGCTTGTGGGCAGAGACTGAATTTTTACCTTTCTTTGTAACCCTAGTGCTTAGCATAATGCCTGACATATATTAAGCACTTCATAAATGCTTGTTAACTTGTTTATTGACAGTAGGCAAAAGCCAACTAGTCTGCTCTCAAGTAACTTACATTGTACTGGAGAATGCAGTATGTAAACATGATAATTTGAAGACAGATAGAATGCTGGGATTTCAGGAAAGATCTGTAGGAAAAGAAATAGATTGTTCAGATTAATAATAGCCATCTGAGTGATCTTTTTGACTTTTTTTTCCCCAAGTATTGATTTCATTCTGTCATTCTCCTGTGCAAAAATCTCTAAAGCTTTCATATGAGAAATTAAAGAATTTTGGAGTTGGAAGAGAGCTAGAAACTATCTAACCTAAATCCTAACTGTATAGATGAGGAAACTGGTTTCCAGAGAGGCGAAGTGACTTGCCCCTAATCCTCTAATTAGTGAATGACAGAACCAGAACTGGCACCTAGTTTTGTAAATCTTAGTCCATTGTCCATTCCAATACATTATGTACTATAAATCCTCATAGGATGAAGTTCAAATCCCTTAATAGGCCTTTCAGAGTTAACACAATTTCACTCTACCCTCTTTATCCAGTTTTATTTCTCATTACTTTTCAGTAGAAACCATTTACCCTGGCCCATTCTTACTGTTAAGAATTTCAGAGTAATATGATAGTTTAATTCAAAGGTGTTGGGGTACAGTGATAAGTATGAAAGAGCCCCTGCTCCCAAGAGACTTATATTCTACTTTATATTTAACTAAAACCAATCCTTGAACATAACTACAGATTCATAAATAAGGTAAAATGTAACTATTTCTTTAAATCTTGCTTTTGTATATTTCCTATTTATAATAGATTAGTGTTAGCATTCATTCGTTCTAAGAGTGCTTTAAGCTACAGAAAGCGAGAGGTGAAGTAAGTAGTAAAATTATTATGTCTCCTAGCATTCTGTGAGAAATGTTTTGATATTTTCCTAAAAGCTTTATAATAATGTGGGAACTGTTTTTTTAGGTCTCCAGAAGTAAAATATTCTGATAGCTGTCAACAAAGTACTAAGTAAAATAACTTTTTTCTTTCATTTTTATGTGGTATACCAAATAACTACAATTTTATATGATTTTGAAATGGAATAGATCTTAGATCATATCTAGTTTAAATCTCTTAATTGAAAGATGGAAACATTTTAAATAAGTAGGCAGTAAAGGGAAAAATGTTGGCTGTTTTTATTTTAAAAAACAACACTACTGCTTAGTGGAAGGAATAACATTATATCAACAACAATAAATATTTATTAAACACCTACCACTGTACTTAACAGCCTTTAAGATCAGTGAAATGATTTTGTCTCTGTGATTGAGAAATTTATTGAGAGAAAATATCAGCTTAAAATTATTTGGATGGCTTTTTAAGAAAGTTGAGCCATCTCTACAAATCCCTTCTGAATTCTAAGAAGAAAACCATTATTAATTAAATATTTAGTGCTTATTATGGTCATAATATTGATTTTAGAGCAGATTTATGATGTTGTATAGCTGTCATACTTGATGGTTCCTCATGTAGTCTTTGTCAGTAGTAGATTTATATCTATTTCATAGAACTTGCAATGCAATTTTGTCATTTTAAATTCACACTGAACTATATAATTATTATTTCTTTGTTTTTATAGCCCATTGATTGGTTAGCATCTGTAACTTATTTGATGGCAAGTTCTTGGTAAAGAATGTAGCTGTTAATTATATTTGTCATTTGCAAAGATACGATGCTTTCTGATAAAGCTCCATTGATCTATTATGGAATGAGTGGAAGGTAGTCTCTACTTTTTTAGTATCCTTCATAATCCCTGTTCATCATAATACATGCGATTAACTCAGTAATTGTTCATGAATAATTATTTGTTAAATGAAATGGTGTGTGTAAACACACACACAGATGTTCTTAGGGCCCATTTTATAGTTTAGGAAGCTTAGATTTCTAGGCATCATAACTCTTAGGATTTATGTAGGAAAAATGCTGAAAAGTAGCATTTTGCTTTGTATAGCATATTAAGTTAATTAATTTTATTGTTTTATTTTTTAGCTGACATGGGTTTTGCCAGATTATTCAATTCTCCCTTAAAACCTTTAGCAGACTTGGATCCAGTAGTAGTGACATTTTGGTATCGAGCTCCAGAACTGTTGCTTGGTGCAAGACATTATACAAAGGCCATTGGTAAGTTATCTTAAAATAATTTACCACTTTGGCAATATACTATCTTAAAGATTTTGATGTTATAAAGTAGTTTCAGCAGACTAAGCTATCTCTTTTAAAAACTTGTTATAATCTAATGTCATGTCTTTTCTAAAGGTTTGATTCGTTAAACTTAGACTTTGTACTTGGAAATTGGATATGGCCCCTTTAACAGAAAGAACTCTTTCATATAGCAAAGATATGTGATCCTGTTGCTGTGGAAATGATTGAATGCAAATTTTATTTTGTACAAAATGTAGTCATGCTATCGATTACGTGGGTAGAGGAGAAGATTAGAACAGTTTCCCTCAAAAATAAAAGAAAGAAGAAACCAATAACTGGGTATAGAGGAATTTTAATGTTGGGGAAAAACATTTATGTTGCTGACCAGGGAAAGGGTTGTGTCACTATAATTTTTCTTTTTTAGTGTCTGTGTTAGAATAGATCATAAGTGTATTTTCTCCAGAAGCAGGAGGCAGGGAGACACTACTTAGGAAGTAATAATAATTTTAATAGCTGACATTTGCTGGGTGCTTTTTTTTACCTTTGAGATTTACAAAGTACTTTCCATAGACAATCTTAACACAGTGCTGAGAATTGATGACTCAGTGTGGGGCCTTGTAGCAAAAAAAACAAAAAACAAAAAAAAAACCAACCAAAAAACAAAAACTTACTGTGGGAACTTGAATATGTTGCAGAAGAAGAGCTTTAATTCTGATGACCTGGTGAAACTGCTAAAAGTTCTAAACTCCTGCATAATCCCTGAAAATTAAGGCCTATAAAGGGGTCTGAACTAAGGAATTCAGAGTAAATTCATTCCATTAAAGCCTTAGAATAGTTAAGGATCTGCTACCTTCATAGGGATGGAATGCCTTAATAAGAATAAGGTACCTAACTATGCCCAAGTACTTGTATTTATTTAAATCTTGATATAAATTTGTATTTTATAATTGGCCTTAGATAGAATCTGTTTTAACCTTTTCATTTTGCAGATAAGGAAATATAATCCAGGGAAATACATAAAGAAGAATGTCAAGTGTCATAATAAGTAGTCAGTGGCTGAACTAGAACCCAGATTTCTAATCCTAAATCCCGTGTCCTTTCTACAACATATAGTTGTGTTTGAATATATTTTTAATAGAAATTTACATCACTGTTTGTATGTATGTGTGAAGAGCTTCATTAAAAGCATAATTGAGTGGTAATTCTATCTACCCTGCCAGTGGGAAATCTAGGTGTTTTGATTACAAGCCTGTCAGTAATCTTTTTTGGGGCAGCTAGGTGGTGCAGTGGATAGAGCACCAGTGCAGGAGTCAGGAGGACCTGAGTTCAAATCTCACTTCAGACACTTGACACTCACAAGCTGTGTGACCTTGGGCAAGTCACTTAACTCCAATTGCCTGATCCTGGGTCATCTCCAGTCATCCTGATGAATATCTGGTCACTGGATTCAGATGGCTCTGGAGGAGAAGTGAGGCTGGTAACCTGCACAGCCCTCCCTCACTCAAAACAAAGTCAAGTGCAAGTCATGTCATGATTTCTCTAATGGCATGGTCTTCTTTGGCAATGAAGGACGAACACAGAAATCCTTTCCAAATGATGGCAGCATATCCAGATTATCAGGAATATACATAGAAAAATACTTTACAGAAATTTTTTATATAATCTGAAATGCATACAACACTATTAACTTTGAAAATCCAAATGCTTCCCTGGCAGATAAATGGATAAAAATATGATCTGGCAGTTTTCAAAAGAAAAACCATAAGCTTATCAATAACCATATGAAAATAGAAATTTTTGGGATGAGTTGCAGAAATGCAGGCCCACTATTATGCTGTTGGTGCTTTGTATTGATCCAAGTACTGTGTAAAATAATTGGAAATGTACCCAAAAAGTCACTCAGT
The DNA here is from genome assembly GCF_028372415.1 of Notamacropus eugenii. Classification (NCBI taxonomy): domain Eukaryota; kingdom Metazoa; phylum Chordata; class Mammalia; order Diprotodontia; family Macropodidae; genus Notamacropus; species Notamacropus eugenii. The sequence goes on along the minus strand of NC_092873.1, from coordinate 190,668,589 downwards.
TGTGCATATCTTTGACGTAGCGTTACCACTACTTGCCATATACTCCCAAAGTAGTCAAAGATGAGGAAAGGACCCATATATACAAAAGTACTTGGAAAGACTTGGGAGCTGATCAATGCAGTGATCCATTGTGACTTCGGCAGCCAGTTAATGAGGCATGCTTCATACCTTTTGATAGACAGGTGATGAACCAGATGCACAGAATGAAATATACATTTTTCAGACATGGCCAATGGATTGGATTCTTTTCCCTTGATCATATTTACTTTAAATAAATATTTACTATTTGTTTTTTTAAAGTATTCAAAACATCTCATATTCTTTGTATTTCTGAGCACACATTTAGCTACAAGATTTTTATAAGTCTTTTATTATACAAAACTGTTGTAGTTTAACATTTTCACGTCTACTCTCTTTCTGGTCAGGACTTCTCAGAGTTTAATTGTAATTTGAGGCCAGTAGGCCCGTGTGTGTGTGTAGATCATTCTTATAAACATTTTTAATATATGGTAGATTTAGCATATAGATCAATAGTTATTGGTGTTCCTTTATTAACTTGTTGCTTATTAATAATAATAAGCTAAATAATGCACAGAATTTCCTCCCTCCCCCAATCTTAGGGATCTTCCCCTCCAGTCATCTTGAAAATTGATTCCTCAGGATTGTCACAAAGTCTTGTCATGTTGAGCATAAATCCCCTTTATATGCATTTGGTCTAATCTACCTACTTTTTGTATCTTTCCTTTTTTCTTTCTTGCTGCTTTGTCATCTGCCCTATTGCCACATCTGCCTCTCTCTCCCTTTTGCTTTTGCCTCCTACTCTGGATAGACTAATCAAATCAGTACCTTACTTCTGAAAAGGGGATGTCAGTTAGATTCCATGTGGATCATTTCATCATCTCTGTGATTCCTTAAACCAAAAATCTGTTCTCTAGCCTCTGGTCACCTATGTGCTTTATCTTTCATATTAGAATATAAACTCTTTGAAAGCAGAACTGTCTCACTTTTAAATTTGAATTCATGGTGCCAGCACAGTGCTTGATATGTATAGTTAGCACTTGATAAACGTTTTTTCATTCATGCATTTCCACCTCTAGAACTGTGATGCTAGATGTCCAATTTTGGTAGTTTCTTGTACTTAATGTATAGTACTAACTCAGGTTGCATCAGATGCTACCATCATGGAAAGGCTTTGGGATTGGCTATTGACTGGCCAATAGAACACCAAGTCAATAAAGGCTTATCAAATAAAGTGTTGGCTACCAAGTAATGGATTTTCTGTGAGGGATACATCAGCTCCTGAAGGATAGTTTAAGAGAGCTTATGATTCAGCTCCATGGAAGGATTATTTATACTGATAAAATCAGGGATCCTTTGAAGTAGTTGAGGAAAAACATATTCTTTTTTTTTTTTTTGTAATAAGCCACAAGTTTTATTTCAACGTGGCCAATTTTGTGGGGGTGGGGAATTTGTTCTCAAAAAACAATGTTCCATTTAAGGCTCTTTTCATACAGAAATTGCTATTATAACATTATTCAAAGTATCTTTAGTGCTGCAAGACTCACATGGTAAACACTTAACTCCTACTCCTGTAGTGTACATTCAATGGAAAATAAAAAGGCATTAACAACTACTTCATTTAAGAAGATATGTAGATAACAGGAATGAACACTGAGGTACTATAGGTACTATAATAATTTGATGACAGTTATGAAAACTTAATTGGCATTCCTTTTTGAAGAGGACAACCTTATTATGTAAAAGCGCTTTCAATGCATAGTTACACATATAAATATATATACTCATATGTGTATGTACATACACATATATGTGTGTATATACATACATGTATGTGTATGTACACATCTGTGCTGCCATGTCACAATAGGCATGTTCAAGACAGGTTAGGTGTACAAAGCACAGAAACTTTAGGAACTGCAATCAAGTGCAACTCTAAGTAATACTGAATGAAGTTTAGCATCTGACCAGTGGATCATACTTTCAAGGCATTCAGTTAGCTTAACCCTTTGCAGTTTTCTAAGCTATTTATGTTGACTATCATGTTCATCTTAGTTCTGCAAGGGATGCATATAATGCCGTTTGTTTTGGCTAAAATGTGATGTGAAGGCATTCCTCAGATTCTGCATATAACTACCAGGATGAAACAGTCTAATGACAGTCACTGGTAGGCTACTTAAATTATTGACTTCTTTATGTTTTCTGGGAAGATATGGTAAGGGACAAAAATTTAACACTATTCCAACTGATGGAGCTGCAGAAATGGAAGCTATTTCCAGATGGCACTTCAGTGTCATTTTATAAAGGTCTTCCTTCAAGTGACACTACTACATTGCGTCCCAATTCTTCTCCAAGTGTTGAACGATCCTTAATATCATCCAAACCGTTTACTTGCCATTCGTGTTTAATACCTGTGAATTTCTTTTTAATGGCATCTTTAGAATTAGTATAAATCATTTTGCTTTTTAAAGGTGCACACTCAGGAGCCCAGAATATAAAACTAGGTCTTCTTTCTTAGCTCTTTTGTCCCATGTGTGGCATCATACAAAGCATATCGGCAATCATTCAGAGGTAGCAACTTCACAAAAGATGTGTCGAGGTCCTCTACAGTATCACCAGTGTCACCCACGAAGATCTGCTTTGCTTCCTCTACAATTATTTGGTTTTTGTCATCACTTAAACATCAGAAACTGCTTTCTTTCTTTTTTTGATCTCCTCTTGTGTAGAAGATTTCCTTACTTTCATATCATTGAAAACTTTGATTATTTCATCTGTTCACAGTTACTCCAGAAGCCATGGTTCCAGGGATGGTAAATGCTGCAGTGGCAGATCCTCACTCAGTGGCACTAGAGGAGGAGGAGAGGAGAGGGGAGGAAGAGCCAGCAGCAGGAGGAGGAGCAGGGGGAGTGAGGGAAAAGCATATTCTGATCCAACTTTTATATTATCAAGTTAAAATAGTCTATTATTTTGTCAGTGTGAGTAGAAAAATTACCTTAAGGACCAACCTGATGATAATCCTCTTAGAATTTAGCTTGGTTGGCCCTTAGCAAACATATGTCCATCATTGAGGTCCTTACATTATAAAGATAGAGATGAATAATTTGTAGGGTCATCTTTAGTCTTAAGTCCTAGTCCATAGTATGAGTGAGGATATTTTCTCAACATTTATGTAGACATAACCCCTGAGGGCACAGAAATAGCAGAGAGGCATAAATGGAGAAGCAGAATAATTAATGAGTTTGTTCCATATTTATTGCATTGCCACACTGTGAGGAGTCTAGATTTGGTCCTAAGGAATATCTTCTTAACTGAAACTTATTTAGTTTTAGATCTTCAGAGCACACACAACAAACATCTTTTAGGTACTTAACAACATGCAAGATGTGCTATACTTGGCATCTGGGATACAAAAAACAAGCAAAATATTTCTTATCTGCAAAGATGAATTTGTCATATATATACGTAAGTAAATAAAAGTTAGTTTGAAGAGAGAAGAGAACATAAAGAACATGGAAGTCCGTACAGAGGAGTTGACACATGAGCTGAACCTTAAAGAAAGTAAGGATTTCGAAAAGTAGAGAAAAGAAGTCTTAGCCTCATTCCAAGAATAGGACTTATGGCTTATATAAATATGCAAAAATGGGAAATGGAGTATGCAATTGGGAGATTAGTTAACAGAATAATTTGGCAACAATATGCAATCAATCAGTAAGCATTTACTGTGCCAGGCACTGTGCTAAGTGCTAGGGATAAAAAAAGAGGCAAAAAGTAGCCCCTGCCCTCAAAGAGCTTATAATCTAGATAGGGGAGACATCATACAAACAAATATATGTAAATAGGAAATAATCAGTAGGGGGAAGACACCAGGTCCCTCTGAAGGATTGGGAAAGACTTACTGTAGAAGACAGGATTTTAGATAGGACGTGAAGGAAGCTAAGAGGTAGAGATGAGAAGGGAGAACATTTTTGGCATCAGGGGACAGCAAGTAGAAATGCCTGAAGCCAAGACGTGGAATGTCTTGTTCTAGGAACAGCAAGGAGTCCAGTGTCACTGTATTGAAGAGTACTTAGGGGTAAGAGTGGGGTGGTATAAAATGTAAGAAGATAGGAAAGTTTTAGGGTGTTATGAAGGTCTTTGAATACCCAACAAAGGATTTTGTATTTGATTCTGGAGGTGTTAAATAGCCAGTGTTGTTTATTGGAGGGACAGGGGGTGGTCACATGGTCAGACCTACACTTTAGGAAAATCACTTTGGTTGAGTGAAGGAAGGACTAGAATGGAGAGATACTTGTGACAGGTGGACCAATTGCCAGACCATTGCAGTAGTCGAGGTGTGAGGAGGTAAGAATCTGTAAAGAGGAGAGAAGTGGGTATATTTGAGCAACATGCTGCAAAATTGACAGGCTTTGGCAACAGATTGCATATGAAGGCATGAAGAAATGCTGAGGAGTTGAAGGTTACACCCAGATTGTGAGCCTGGGATTTGATTGGTTTGGTTGTTGTCCTTCATCTTCAAAGAGGACCAAAATGACATCACCACGATAAAGTGTGACATCACACATTTCAGTGTGTCCAACTGTGGCTAATCAGACCAGTAAGAGCTTGGAATGCTCTACCACAGGTCAGGCCCAGATAGTCCATGTGAATATTTGGGGTGAATATCCCAGATTTGTACATCCTGCATTTCCTTTGTGCTGTCTCAATTCTGCTTTGCTCAAAGAGTACAGCACCCTTTCTGATGTGGGTATGCCATGCTGAGCAGTCCTGTGCCAGTGTCTTCTATGTCTTCCAGAGTTCTTGAGAGTGTCGTTGTATTGTTTCTTCTGGCCACCATGTGATCACCTGCCCCATGCAAGTTCTCCATAAAATAGTCTTTTTGGCAAGTATACATTTTGCATTTGAACAGTGTGGCCAGCCCATTGGAGTTGTGCTCTCTGAAGCATAGTTAGAATACTTGGCAGTTTAGCTTAAGCAAGGACTTCAGCGTCTGCTACTTTGTCCTGCCAGGTGATCCTCAGAATCTTCCTAAGGCAGTTCAAATAGAAGCGATTCAGTTTATTGGCATGGCCCTGGTAGACTGTCCATGTTCTACAATGACTCTGTAGACCTTCAGTTTGGTAGGTAGTCTAATACCTCCTCTCCCAAGCTTTTCTTCGGAGCCTCCCAAACACTGAGCTGGCTCTGGCAATGCGTGCATCAACCTCCTTGTCAATATGTACATCCCTGGAATGTACGCTACCAAGGTAGGTGAACTTATCCACAGCATTCAAAACTTTTCCATTTGTTGTAACCAATGGTTCCATATGTAGATGATGGAGCACCTATATTTTCTTGGTGTTATTAGACCAAAATTAGCACAGGCAGCAGAGAATTGATCCATACTTTGTTGCCTCTCAGCTTCAGAAACTACATTGAGTGCACAATTATCTGCAAACAGAAAATCATGCACCAACACTCCTTCCACTTTGGTCTTGGCTTGTAACCTTTTCAAATTGAAGAACTTGCCATCAGTATGGTAGTTGACCTTGATACTGTGTTCATCCTTATTGAAAGCATTTGTCAACATGGCTGAAAACAGGCTAAAAAAGCATGGGAGCAAGCACATAACCCTGTTTCACTGCATTGGTGACTGGGAAGGTGTGAGAGCATTGTACATTATCCAGAACCTGGGCAAACATTCAGTCATGAAATATATGTACAATATTGATGAGCTTCTCTGGGCAACCAAATTTTGACAGTCAGCTTTTGTATGAGCAGTGGTCCCCCTACCTTGTAAATCTCAGCTGGAATAGAATCGGCACCAGGTGCTTTGCCACATGGAAGGAGCCTAATGGCCCTCAAAATCTCTTCTTCAGTGGGAAGTTCAACTAAGGAGGGACTGACTTCAAACTGAGGGAAATGGTCAATGGCCTCAGCATTGATTGATGATGGTCTGTTGAGAACACTATGGAAGTGTTCAGCCCAGCTCTCTAGGATCATGTCCTTATCACTAATCAATGTGGCTCCATCAGCACTGAGTAGTTGTGATGCACCATAGGTTTTCGATCCATAAATAGCTTTCAGAGGATCATAAAAGTGCTTTGGATTGTTACTATCAGCATAAAACTGAGTTTCGTCTGCGTTCTTGCTGAGCCAGGAATCCTGCATCTCTCTAAACTTTGCTTGTACTTTGCTTTTGATGGAATTAAGTGCTGCCTTCTTAGAGGTGGATGAACTATCCTGCTAGTAAATCCTGTGGAGTTCTCATTTTTTGTTTAGCAGCTTCTGAATTTCCCCATCATTTTCATCAAACCAGCCTTGGTGTTTGCGAGTGTTCTGACTCAGATGAGCAAATGCAGTGCTGTACACCAAGTCTCTGAAAGGTGCCCACTCCTTTTCTGCTCTACTGTTGCCAGCTGTGTGTTGGCTCAATTTTCTCTCCAAGACAGCAACAAACTTTTAATGCTCAGAGAGTAGCTGTAGTTTGTTGACATTAATTCTTCTGGTAGTCATTTTACCTTGGGGGTGACACTTCCGATGAATGCGAATATTTAGCTTGGAAAGGATAAGTTTATGATCAGTTCAGCTCTCTGCACCACACATTGCCTTTGTCACTCACATCTTGTCTGTCTCTTCTCCTTATAATCACATAGTCTATTAGATGCCAGTCTTTGCTGCGAGGGTGCATCCATGAAGTTTTATTGCGTTTAGGTAAATGGGAGATAGTGTTGGTGAAGAGAAGGTTCATGTGATGTGCAAGTCTTCAGCAGCAAATGACCATTGCTGTTGCTGTTTCCAACTCCATTTCTCCCTAGGACTCCCTGCCAAGTATGGTAGTCTGAGCCTACTCTAGCATTAAAATCGTCCAGAATTATAAGCTTGTCCTCTTTTGGCACAGTGACGATAAGGGTCTCTGGGTCTTCACAAAATTTTTCTTTGACTTCATTAGGGTTTGTTGTGGTGGGAGCATAGGCACTGATGATGGTGGCATGGCATTTTCCTGATTAGATTAGTTTTGATTGCAAAACCCACACCAGCTTCACGACACTCTCCTTTACTGTGTCCACTCCAGAAAAAGGTGTATCCAGCTCCAACTTCAGTAAGCTAGCCTTCATTTGCCAACCTTGTTTCACTCAGGGCTGTTATTTGGATGCAATATCTGTTGAGTTCTCTTGCAACAAGAGCACATCTTTCAGGTCAACTGGATTTTGTGTTGTCTATTAGTGTGCCCACATTTCATGCCCCAGTGGTGAGTGGAATCATCTTTGCAGTTGATTTTGTACATTTTTTTGTGTTTTGACTGCATAGTGGGATTCCTTGCCTGCTGCGGTGATCAGGCCAGAGTTGGCTAAGCAGACAGTGTTTAGGGCACCTTTTCTAACCCCTTCCTCACACCAGGAGGTGAGCAGTGCAATTCTTAAAAGGCTGGTCAGACACCCAGGGGCTGCCGAGTCTCACGGCTGCTTCCAGTGAGAAAGGACCCTATGGATTGGGCCACCTGTGTGCAGGGTTGTGACTACAGCTCCCAGTGTGTCCACACCTTCTACTTCATCATTTGCCTGTTGCCACAGGACTTTGAGACATAATAGTGAAATGGTATGGGTGATGTCTTTTGATTCATGTGTAAATTGGATTTAAGTAAGACAGAGTTGCACGAAGTCGTCAGCCTCACTCTCTCCTCCAGAATCATCATAGTCCAGTGACAGGACAGAGTCAAGGCTGATGGCGATGACTCAGGATGCAGTGGATGACCTTGGCTTTTCAGTGTCTAACCAAGCTCTAAGCGCTCCACATCACTTGCTTCATCTGCCTTCATGGCCGTTGGAACAAATTGTTTTCATCTGCCCATTCCACCAGAGGAAGACTTCACATGCTTGGGGTAGACACTCCCCTATAGGGCTCACCAATGAGTTTGAGAACTCTTGGTTACTCTCAACCTGGTTTGGCCCATCTGCCAAAATGGTTTACCAGGGTGTGGCCACTGCACATGCTGCAGCTTCTTGGAGCCACAGGTGAGAGTTAGGTGGAACAGGTGGACACCAAAGGTGAAAAGAGCCCCCAAAAGGGCTCAGCAGCCATCACACTAAAGGTACTGGTCCCCACTGAACACATAATCTTCAATCCAATGACACTGGTCTCCTTGGTGTTCCTCAAACAGGACAATCCGCCTTCCAATTCCAAGCGTTATCAATGTCTCCCACACCTGGAATGCTTTCTCCATCTGTTTCCTAATTCCCCCAAATCCTTCAAGCTACAGCTAATGTCCCTCCTGCATCAGTCTTCCTCAATCTTAGTTTCTTCCATCTGTTGCTCATTTCCTTCTTATCCTGTACATAGCTTATTTGTACATAATCATTTGCATGTTGTTTCCATTAGATTTTAAGCTTCTTGTAGGCAAAGACTGTTTTTTGCCTTTCTTTGCCAACACTTAGCATTTAGTGCCTGCCACAGAGTAGGCACTTAGGAAATGCTAATTGAGATCACAGTACAAATGTATTAAGGACCTACTGTGTACACTGTTCTCAGAGGTGCAGGAAAGCTGTAAGGGTAACTTTAGTATAGCAGTCTTACAGGATTTTAGAGTCAACCACACTCACTTAGAGAATATGCCACTTCATTCTACTCTCATTACAAGTTGAAAGGTAATCCAAGAGTATGTTTGGACAGTATCAGTTACTGAAATTATAACCTTTCTCATAGTCAACTCTGAATTCCCAACTCATTTTATTAAATATTACTTCTTTAACACATTGGAAAATATTTTTTCCTCATAATTATCTCCCAGTATAACTCAAAACTCCTAACCACCTCGGTTTAAATAAAAATGGCATTTGTGCAGTAAGGTTTGCAAAAGACCAGATTTCTATTGATATCTTTCCTCTTTACATTATTTACATTTTTAAAAAATATATCCTCCCTTCCCAGAGAGATATTTCTTATATTTTAAAAAGAATGGGAAAAAAAGTTCCACAAAATAAACCAATGTTTTACACACTATTACACCTCTATTGTCCTCTGTCTCTGCAAGGAAGTAATGGGAGGTGTGTTTTGTCTTATATCCTCTTAGGGGTTAGAGTTGACCATTATACTTTAGCAGTATTATTTTATTTTATTTTGTTGTTCTGTTTACATTGTTGTATTCATGGTGGACATTTTTTTCCTGGTTCTGCTTTCTTTACTTTGTATCATATAAATCTTTTCATTCTCTGTATTCATCATATTCTTCAAACAGCGCTGCTATAAATGTTTTGGTATATATGGGATTTATATATTCCTGGGGTATATGCCTGGCAGTGGAATCTCTGAATCAAAAGGTACAGAAATTTTAGTCACTTTACTTGCATAATTCCAAATTACTCTCCATTATGGTTATCAAACTTGAGCCTAGGATATTGAGAGGAAAGCGATGGCGTTGACCATTATAGGGACATTTGGAAGGGTGGATTTCTTTTTAAAGTAATAAGTTCTGTTTTAGACCTAATAAGTTTGAAGATCTGGTTAATTCACTTTGCTTATTACAAAGTCCTCCTCACATTTACTTGTATATCAGTTCTTCAGGGGAGGTACCCAGTGATAATGAAGGATCTGGTCCTAATGTGCTAACTTTTTTGTGCTAAAATCTCAGAGGGTTCATATTTGGCCATAGAAGGAAGGGAAGGAGTGTCAGAATCAGACAGTCATTTAATAGTGGCAAAGGCAAAAGGGAGAAAGCTATTTAGTGATCAGGCATTAACTTTTTTTTAGCACAGAAAGACAAATAGACTCAGGGACCAAGAGAGTTAGGAGGGCTTAGTACCTGAAGTTGAAGTTTAAGAGCTAAGCATGAAGTTCAACAATTAGAAAAAGAGGAAGCTTTAATCTTATATTTCTCCACAGAGTACCTAAAGGGATATAATTTAAAATTATCAACCAACAAGTCTTTTGAGCATTATTGTGCTAGATGCTGTTTGTTGTTCAATCATGTTCAACTCTTTCTGCCCCCATGGACCACGGTATGCTAGTATTGTCCTTGGAATTTTGTTGGAAAAGATAATGGAGTGGTTTTGTATTTTCTTCTCCATTAGATTAAGGCAAACAAAGATTAAATGACTTGCCCAGGGTCACACATCTAGTAAGTGTCTGAGGCAGGATTTGAACTCAGATCTTCCTGACTCCAGGAGTAGTACTGTATCCACTGAGCCCCCTAGCTGTCTCTAACCAGAAGCTGTTGAGTACCTACTAAGCTCAGAGCACTCCTTGATGTTTGGCTCCCTTGTGACCACTGGAGGATAATGGGGTTGAGCCAGTTAAATACTTTAGACTAAGTTTATTTGTCTGTTTATAATCCCAAATAGCTAATTGGCTGATTAAGGAAGACTCTTCATGTAAGATTTTGATGGTCTACTCATTTTGATCAGTTCATTGGCTAACTAGATGTCATCTCCTTTCCTGTTTCCAAACAGAAGCAGACATAAAAGTTTTTCATTTACCATTAGAGAAGTTTAGAATGATTGGACCTAATAAACAGTTCTTCCAAAGAATTCACAAGCAACAATTATTATTGTGATGCCCTGTACCAGTTTTAATGGTCAACTGGAAAATTATAGCAATGAAGAAACTTTGCCAAAGGAAAAAAAGGTTTTTTTCCCCACACTTAAAAAGCAAGATCTTTACTTATGTATTTTTATATAAACATATTGCATTAAAAGGATTTAGTCTTTGAATTGTTCTTATAGTCGTGTCTGAATTGCATACAAATATGGTTATCTCATTTTCATTTACCAAAGTGAAAATTAAGATACACTTGCTAAGTGACTCCCCTAGTTATACAGCTAATGAGTGGCAGAATCGTTCTAGAACTTGTGTTGCTCAGTTCCTGCTCTGATCTTCTTTGCACCATTCCGTGCTGCCTCTAAAAGCAGCCACCTGCATCTTCAAGGCTGTAGTTAGGAATATAGCCCTTGACCATAGAACTGAGTGAAGTTGAGCACATTAGGACTAGATCTTTCATTATTGCTGGGTACCTCCCCTGAAGAACACCTGATATACAAGTAAATGTGAGGGGGACTTAGTAATAAGTAAAGGAATTAAGCAGATCTTCAAAATATTTTATTTCAGAATCATGAAACAAATGGCCAAACTTAATGTTGCAGAAACTGAATACCACATATTCAAATGTAGTAAGGTGGGTATATATAAATATAAGTAAGTGTTCAGGAAAATTAAAATTCATTTTAGTTTTTTACTTTTGTTCTTAATTGAAACAAAATATGACTCATTTTTATAATTCTGCATCTCACATAGTCTAAATTGGTGTTTCTGAAGCATTGGTCTCAACATTTCACTCCCCTACTCAAGAGGCTTTAGCAGGTTTCTTTTGCCCTTTACAATAAAATATTCCTCTCTTTGGAATTTAAGGCCCTTTGTAGTCTGGGTTCTGCCTGTTTTTTCCAACATCTATAAGTTACAGCTAAACTGGCATCTATCCTGTCTCCTGCCTTCCTCAGTGACTTTTCACAGGTTTTTCTCTGAGATTAGAACATCTGTCTCCTCATTTTGACCTCTTAAAATCCCTAACTTCTTTCAGGGATTAGCTCAAGTACTGTCTGTCTTCTTCCAGTTACCCAACCTTGCAATTTAGGTGTCATCCCCAGTTTCTCACTCTTATTCCACATATTCAATCAGTTGTCAAGTCCTGTTGGTTGTACCTTGAAAGCATCTCTTATATGTTGCCCCTCTTCTCCTCTGAGAAACCACAATGGTTTAAATCTCATCACCTCTTGCTGGATTATTGCAGTATTATTGCACTGGTTGGTGTCCCTGCCTCAAGCCTTTCCTCCATTCAGATCTGTCCTCTGTTCACTATCTGATTTTTCTTCCTAAAGCATAGATCATACCATGTCACCTCCTGTATTCCATAAAATCCAGTGTCTCCCTTTTACCTCTGTCTTCACATATATTATTCTGTTGACTTTTAAAGTCTCTCATAACCTCATTCCTTTCCTATCACATTACTCTCCTTCATGTTCTCTGTAATCCAGTGACGCTGGCCTCTACTGTTTCGAGTACATGCAACCCTCTGCCTCCCATCTCAGAGCATTTTGCCTGGTTCTCCTCCATGCCAGGAATGCCCTCCCTCTTCATCTCCACCTGCTTTGTTACTCTGGCTTTCTTCAGGTCTCAGCTAAAGTCCCACGTTCCGCATCCAGATCTCCTTATTCTTAGTGCCTCCCCTCTGAGACAACGCTCCATATATCCTGTACATAATTCTTAGCATGTTTTCTCTTCCTTTAGACTGGAGCTCCTGGAGAGTTTTTTTTTTTTTTGGTATCCTTAGCACCTGGCATCCTGTCTTATGTATAGCAGTTGCTTAAAAATACTAGTTGACTAGCTTACTAGAGAATCCTTGAGTGATGCCCATCTTCAAAGTTACTTTGTATTTACTTTGTATCATTTTCTCTGTATTCTTTTTGTTTGCTTCCAGTAGAGTTAACTCCTTGAGGACAGTAACTTTTGTGTATTTGTTCTTGGTTTGGGGATTGGGGGTGAGGAGTGGGGGGAGAGTTGGTCTTTATACTCCTAGTCCCTAGAATAGTTCGTGGTACATAGTAGATGGATACTTAATAAATGCTTATTGATTTGAATTGTATGCATGAGCCAGAACTCGACCCAGCATATATTATCACGCCTAACACCAGTGGTTCTGATAAGAATTATCTTAATTGAAGTACAGTATTCACTGTAGCTAGTAACTAGTAGGGAAACTATAATTTCAAGATTTAGTTTAGACTAGTACCACATGTGATTGAGATTGAGTAAATATTCAATAATTTATTTTTCATACACACTCCAATCTGTCACCTTTCTCTGAAAGTGGCTCCCTACATTTCTACTAAACACCCTCGAATTCTAATTTCTACATACTATTCATTTTTTAAATTGTCTATGACTGCTAATCTTTAGGGAACTAGGGTTTCTTGGGCAGGGGTGACAGCAGATTTGTATACTATAGTTTCAGATAATTTAGATCTGGAATAGATTTCAGAGAACCTAATGAAACCCCTCTAATATTTTTTTACACTACTCCACATTGTAGTCAAAGTCTGTGTCTCTGATTTTAGTAGGACACCTCAGATTCTCTGTGTTTTTCTAGCTTGTCACTGTCCTTCCTAAAATGTGGTGCCTAAGACACTGTCAGGTTTTTTCTCCTTTTCTTTTTTTCCCATTGAGAACGTATCTCCATTTGAAAATCAGTGTGAACACAGGATTTATTTTATAGCAATTTGTTGTCAGACTCAGTTCTTTGGAAAAATAATTGAGGAAGATGTGTGTATTCATGTATACATGTCACTACAAAATGTGTGAGGCAGCTAGGTGGTACAGTGAATAGAGTGCCAGGCCTGAAGTCAGGAAAACCTGAGTTTAAATCTGGCCTCAAGACACTTAATTGTGTGGTCCTGGGCACGTTACTTTAACTCTGTTTTCCTCAGTTACCTCACTGATAAAATAAGCTGGGTAAGAGTTCTCAGGTCAAGGAGGAAATATTGCAAGCAGCTAGAAAGAAACAATTTGAATATTGTGGAAATACAATCAGGATAACACAAGATCTAACAGCTTCTACACTAAGGGATTGAAGAGCCTGGAATATGGTATTGCAGAAGTCAAAGGAACTAGGATTAAAACCAAAAATCACCCACCTAGCAAAACTGAGTATAATACTTCAGGGGTAAAAATTGTCATTCAATGAAATAGAGGACTTTCAAGCATTCTTGACAAAAAGACTAGAACTGAGAAGAAAATTTGACTTTCAAACATAAGAATCAAGAGAGGCATGAAAGGCATGAAAGGTATACAGGAAAGAAAAATCACAAGGGACTTCCTAAAGTTGAACTGTTTACATTCCTACATGGAAAGATAATATTTGTAACTCTTGAAACTTTTGTCAGTATCTGGGGAGGTAGAGGGATTATACACACACACACATGTAGGGAGAAAGAGAGCAAGAGAGAGAGCACAGGATGAGTTGAATAGCAAGGGATCATGTCTAAAAAAAATAAAGTTAAGGGGTGAGAGAGGAATAGATTGGGAAGAGAAAGGGAGAAATGGAATGGGGCAAATTATCTGTCATAGAAGAGACAAGAAAAAGCTTTTCCAATGGAGGGGAAAAGGGGGGAGGTGAGAGGGAAAAAGTGAAGCTTACTCTCATCACATTTGGCTGAAGGAAGGAACAACATGCACACTCAATTTGGTATGAATACCTGTCTTACACTACAGGAAAGTAGGGGAGAAGGGGATAAGCAGAGTGGGGGGGATGATGGAAGGGAGGACAAATGGGAGGAGGGAGCAATTAGAAGTAAACACCCTTGGGGAGGGACAAGGTCAAGAGAGAGAATAGAAGAAATGGGGGGCAGGATAGGATGGAGGGAAATGGTTAGTCTTACATAACATGACTATTATGGAAGTCATTTGCAAAACTACACATACATAGCCTATATTGAATTACTTGCCTTCTCAGTGGGGATGGTTGGGGAGGGAGGAAGAAAGAGAAGTTGGAACTCGGAACAAATGTTGAGAATTGTTTTTACATGCAACTGGGAAATAAGAAGTACAAGTAAAGGGGTACAGAAGTTTTTCTTGCCCTACAGGACAAGAAAGAAGATTGGGGTAAAAGAAGGGAGGGGTGTTAGAAGGGTGGACACACACATTGGTGGAAGGGGCAATCAGAATGCAAGGCATTTTGGGGTGGGGGGAGGGGAGAGATAGAAAATTTGGAACTGAAAACTTAAATTAATTTTAAAAAAATAAAATAAGCTGGATAAGAAAATGGCAAATCACTCTAGTGTCTTTGCCAGGAAAAACCCAAATGGTGTCACAGAGAGTTGGATACAACTGAAAAAACAACAATAAAATAAATATATTTATACTTCAGACTCATGTCTTCTTAAATATAAAATTTACTAACTTCAATGTTTCTTTAAAAAATTCTGTCTTAATTTAAAATAAGCAGCAAAAAGCAGCTCAATACCCTGTATTCCACATTCCCTCTCCTTCCCGAGCCCAGTACTTTATAAATTCATTTAGAGCAGGAACCTGGTATTATTTCCTGGTATCATTATTATTACCCATAGTATCTAATTGTACTATTTCACTCACAGTATGCTATCAATGAATGTTCTTTATTAAGTGATAAATATTTTATTCTTAAGGTGGTACAATCCTATTTCAAATGGAAAGTTTGCCTTCTTTACAATGTTTTTTACATTTTAGCTTTGTAATAAATAAACTGCTGCTTCTGTTCCCATTGGTGACCTCATTTGGCAGCTTTTATGTTAAATTTTATATAAATGTATATTTAGATTTTTCATAAATCACCCATAGAATGACCATATGTAATTTTGTATGTAAGTTAATTTTGTAGAAATCACTTATAAGATGATTATACTTCATATAATGTGCCATCTCCACTTTAAATGAAGGCCAGACTTTTAGCAACCCCAACAGGAGAGTTTCTCAAAAAGGCTTAGAGGCATCAGGAATGTATTTTGCAAACCCTATATGCTATAGGTGTCTGCTTCGCTGAGAACCTCAGTGATCCTTGTTTAAAATAAGTTCTTATTAGCAGATTAGATGCTAGAAGAGAATTGTTAGAGTGAAAGTCAGTAGTCTATCTTGGAGGAAGGAAAAGACCCTGAAACATCAAGAAACGTTCATTATCTTTACTTTAAGGAAAAAAGAAGTGTGTTAGCAAAAAATGGTTCTTGTGCTTGAAATGGTTAGCTTCTGTTATCTGAAAAAATGATTTATATGGAATACCCTGTTCCTGAGATCCAATGACTTAAGTTTTAAATATTTTTTATATTATTTTTCTTATGAGGCATTTTGTCTGTTTCACATAATAAATAATAGAATCTCACAAATAATTTTAAATTAGAATTTGTTTTCATTTAGATCATTTGAATTGTCTGTGAAGACTTTTGCTCTAAGTCATTGAAATATATTATTTACTGAGTTGAACAGCCAAAAAGCAACCTTACCTAGATATATTTTGGTTGTCTTTTGATCTGGAATGTGGTAATACAGCTATCTTATCAGCAACACTGGCATACAGTTATATAGCTCCTTAAAGCTTGCAAATTATCTCATTTTATCCTCACAATAATTACCTAGTAAGGTAGGAACTCTTATTAGCCACATTTCAGAGATGCAGAACCTCAGAAAGGTTAAGTGATCTGCCTGAGAGTCCAATAGCCAGTGTCTGACATCACAGCCAGCATGCCATGTGCTCTATGACACTTACTCTCTTATGTATGTACTAACCATATGTGGATAAGTATCCTTGATAGACTTCTTACTCTTAAGTTATTTAGTGAAAAAGCTGAATTACATATGTAGAGTGTAAGTGTTCTGTGATAAAGAGAAATTAAACCAGTGAATATAGTACATCCATGTAATAAGCTGTCTTTTCCTCTTTCACAGATATATGGGCAATTGGTTGCATTTTTGCCGAGCTATTGACTTCAGAACCTATTTTTCACTGTCGTCAGGAAGATATCAAAACAAGCAATCCTTTTCATCATGATCAACTAGATCGTATTTTTAGTGTCATGGGATTCCCTGCAGGTGATTTGTTCTTTTTAAAGGAAATGTCTATAATATTTATATTTTATTTTTAAGTATGATGGTGAGATTTTAAGATAATCATATCTAATAATCAGTGACATATTGAGTAAGTGTAAACCATAATATCTCTCCTTTATAACAATCTGTGTCTCTTATTATGCCTTTTTTTCTTTTGTAAGATAAAGATTGGGAAGATATTAGGAAAATGCCAGAGTATCCCACACTTCAAAAAGACTTCAGAAGAACAACGTAAGTACTTTTATGTAGATAACCAGAAGATGACTCCTAAACAGAACATTTAAAGCGTTTTTTGTAGTAGTATTTTATTTTTTTCCCAAATTACGTGTCAAGACAATTTTTAACATTCATTTTTATAAGATTTTGAGCTCCAAATTTTTCTCCCTCCTTTCTCCTCCCCTCTTCCAAAAATGGTAGGCAGTTTGATATAGGTTATACATGTAATATTTCCATATTAGTCACAGTTGTGATAGATGAAATAGATTAAAGGAAAAAGCACACAAAAAAGAATGAAGTGAGAAAAAATATGCTTTACTTTGCTCTAAATATGGAGAGCATTTTCCTTTGTGAATCCTTTGCATTTGTCTTGGATCATACTGTTGCTGAGAAGAGCCAAGTCCTTCATAGTTGATCACCACACAGTGTTGCAAAAGAATATCCAGAATAGAGAAGTATAAGTTCTTGAGGAAAGGTACAAATAAAGGAAAAGATAGGAAAGCCAATAAACATTCCCTTAAAAGGGAATAAAATTGCTTAATAACACTAATGGATCTTATTGCTGTGGGTATGTTCTACAGAGATACAGGTTAAAATGCCCTCCATGTCTACTCATCTTATACAACTCTTTTCCATTAGTTCACAACCAAGTTTACATCTTTCTAAGTTCTCTTGACGTTGTGAGGATATCCGTGGAACAGTGGTCTTCCATTGGTTATTTCTTATCATGTGACCAATTTATCTTCTTTTAAAATCATACTTTTTTAAATGATATTTACATCATTTTTATAGTCCCTTGTTTGTATTGGGTTACAATCTGCTTATATTCATGTATCTCTCTGTTGTTTTTTGATGACTCTTATACGTTAATTCTTTTAAGACCAATGTTTCCTGCTTTGCTGACTTACAACAATGCCAGAAAAATGTTGGTATTAAAAAGATAAACTCTTGTTTAGGGTCATTAATAAAACCTTAAAGCTTCTTAAAGGTGATTCAACCTACTCTCCTCCTATTCAATTTTATGCCCAACTAATTGCAATGTCTGTCCAAGATTTTATGCTAATTAACAGGACTATAAATTATGTATCCAGTTGCATGTCATAGTGTGGACAGTAGGCATTCTTCATCTACTTGGTCTTTCCCCTGTGGATAGTTAAAACCAGAACTCCTTTGGGTGATTTTAGATCTTATTTAGGAAACTCTGCAGTGTTCTGGGACTTCATGTAGTCAGGATGATGTCATTTAAATGACTTCTGGTGGACCTTAAGAATCCTTCTTTGATTTGGATTCTTCATTGCATCTCCTCCATAACAATGTCAAATACCTACTATTGCAAGCATGGTTTTCCCTGTTTTATTCCTTGATCGTTAATAGATCATGGAATTGTCAAGCAAAATTATCTCTTGTTATATCTTTTAAGGAATCTTGTATAATTTTCACATATGAATGGATGACATTTTCTTGAAGAGTCCTTAAGGTGGCATTTGTTTTCCCAAATTAGGATTTTTGTAGTTAACAAAACCATAAAGAAGCACTTCAAGATCTAACACTCTTTGAGTCAGTTGTGTGATAATAAAGATATGGTTTGCGGCAGGATATTGCTTATAAAAGACTGCTTATTCTCCTTATCAAAGGAGTCTTCAGTGCACGTGTGGATTATTCTCTTAATAATGTTAGTTAGATGGGAATTTTGACATATAGACAAATAGTTCCTGATTTTCTCAGTCACCCTTTTTAATGATGCTGCTGCTAGATTGTATCATAGTAAATAAAGAGCAGCTTTATAGTCAGAATAATTTTGGTTCCAGTTCTGTTTTTGACATATGTCCTGTATATCTTGTGGACCCTTTTCAAGCCACTTAACCTCTCAGTGCTACAGTCCACTCTAGTGTTATAATTTGTAGAGAGTCATTTCTAATTAGCTTTGGTAGGAGTTTGATCAATGGGGTATCATAAGGCTAGGGGAGAAAAGAAGATGCAGTTTTTTCTTACATGCTTTTAGATACCTTGAGAATCAATTCTACCACATGTTCAAGAAGATGTCTTCTCCAACATGTTGCCCTCTTATGTGTGTAATTGATTTAATACAACTGCTTTTCTGAAGGGCCAGTTCTGTTTTTTCATAAATAAGCAAATCTAGGATTGTAATGTTAGAGTCTTAAGTGTGACAGTTTCATTCTCCTTAGGGGTAAAAAGATTTGCCATAAACTTTGCAGATTTTTTCCATATCATTTGTTTACCTGTTGTCCACTTTACAGTTTCAGTCTTAAATGCCTTTGGATGACTTAGATCATTCAAAAATCTTTCAGCTGATTTTTCTCTCCATAGCTTCTTGCTATTTCATATTGGGCTACTATTCATAATCTTCACTGTCCTTCTAAAGAGTTTACAAATGAGTTTGTATTTGCCATTTCTCAGTTTTCTTAATTCTAGTGCCTTCCCTCTGTTAATTATTTATTTCTCTTATATATGTATATATGTATAGTTTGTTTATGCATATTTGTTTGTTGTCTCCCCAGTTCAATTGTGAACTCCTTGAGGGCAAGGACTATCTTTTGCTTCTTTTTGTATCCCCAGACTTAGCACATTGACTGGTGTGCTAAACATCATAGATGTTTAATAAATGTTTATTGAAAAAAAAAATAAATAAATGTTTATTGATTGATTAATCTTTTGGTCTCCTTGTTATGGCTGCTGGTAATACAGTTAGTTAAATTTCTGTATGACATTGTGATCAGTACCTTTTTCTCATCCATTTTCCAGTATTTGTCATCAATAACTTGTTTAAATAGGTCAAGTTGAAGTTCTTTCAAATTGATGTAATATCTTTTTCCTCATCCTTATTTTTCTCACTTTGTATTCATTTGTAACAAGTTGGTGATCTGACTGTATATAGATAGCTGATTGAGGAATGGCTCCTACATCAGTAACAAATTGCTTCTTATCAGTTAAAATATAATAAATTTCATTTTTTGTGAACTAATTCAGTAGTTGAGAGTATAACCTAGTGAGTAGAAAGCCCACCTTAGAGTGAGGAGTACCAGACCTGAAACATCATGGCTTTGTGACCCTGGGCAAGTCACTGAACTTCTCAGGCTACCAGGCAATCCTCTAAGGCTCTTAGGTTGCAAAAAAAGTGCTTCTCAGTGAGGAGCTTTGTGCACCAATGAAATCATAAGTCTGTTTTCTCCCCCATCCCCAAATAATCAGTGGTGCCCATGTCCAGCCCATTTTGGTTCTTGTCTTAAGGAAAGCCTTCGTAAGGTTTAGATTTGAGGCTTCTGTTTAATTTCTAAGTTTGGCCCCTCCCATTGCCTTTACTTGCCTTTCTATTGAAGTCATAGAATATCAAAGTATAATTTAAAGGGTCTTATCAAGTTTTAGTAAGTAAATTTCTCTGCCTCTTCAACTGCATAAGCTGCAATTATTTGCCAGTGATCTTTTTAAAAATACTTAACATGAGCACAGCATTAAACATGCCCAAATGCTCCCGTGAAATGATGTTTTTTATTGTCTTTGGAGGCACAATAAAATAAACTTGGCCATTTCTTTCATGTATTTGACCAAGGAGAACTAGAACTTGTGAACCATCCTTCCACTTAACTGCAGCTTCCTTTTGTCTTCTAGGTTTGATTATGGCAAGAATGTAGATTTAGTTCCTCTAGTAGTATATTTACTTGTTGGTCATGGGACAAGAATCTCACATTTTGAATACCAGCCACTAAGTTAATGTTCATAGGTAGTCTAAAAAACAGTGTATTTCTTATCATCCCTTGTCCCCAACCCCCCTTTTCTTTCCTTGACCCCTTTGCTACCATCACTGCAGAAACTGCCAGTGGTGGAAACAGTTTTAAATTTTTGCTCATTTTCTGGGTTGCCGTAGCCAAAGAATTTATCAGTAAAGTGGCTAGCCTACTTTATGTAAGGAGAAAAAAACACTTTCTCTCTACTTAACTGGGAGTTAGTATTTTCTGGGACTGGGTGATCTGGATAGTTAACCTATCTAGACCTCATTCAGCTCATTTGAAATAATGCCATTAGGTACAATACTTTACTTGTAGTTAGAGAGTTGACGCATTGAAGTCCCTTACAACTCTTGGATCAATAAAAAGGAAGAGGATGCTCATAAAGAAGTCAACTACTTTTTTAATATGTTTCTAAATGTCATCTTGAGTCAGCTCATTGGAGTTTAAAGTGAAAAGGGGAAAGGAATTGGCTGAATTAACTTTAAAGAATTGGATATGTTCAGATAAGCAGAGCTCATAACAAGTTACATAAGAAAAATAAGTGTTAGTAATTAACAGGTGTTATTACTGTCATTAACTATCCCTTTTCCCTATATCCCTTTGACAACATCTTTGTGATAATCAAACCTAGAAGATAAGAGGAAGCTGCATTTAAAGTGGAACAGTGGTTCACAGGTTCTCCTTGGACAGAGAAATAAAGTAATTTGCCAAGTTTATTTTTTTGTGTCTCCACAGATAATAAGAAACATCATTTCATGGAAGCATTAGGTCATGTTATATTGTAGCATTCATGATAAGTACTTTTAAAAAGATCTCTGGTATAAAATATTTGCAGATTATATAGCAAATTGAAGAGAGAGAGAGAAATTAGATAGGAAGAGATAGAAAATTTCTAAAGATAAAAATACTTAAACAAGAGGCTACTTTAGTAACACATTTGGTAAAACACAGCTCTGGAATTCACAGAGTGATCAACTGAATTTTGATAATCAGAAATTAGTCAATCATTTTATGAAGCACTTAGTGTGTGCCAGATGTTGGAATATAAAGAAATACTAGGAATACAAAGATGACAAAAATCATTGTTACCCTCAAGAAGTTTACATTTTACAAATCGGTTCGATAAGCCAGTAAACATTTATTGAGTGGCTGCTCTGTGCTAGGTACTGTGCTAAGCCCTGGGGATATGATTATTTAAAAAAAGAAAAAGCGGATTCTGCCCTCAAGTTACTTATAATCTAAAGGGGGAGGCAACACACAAAAAGGAGGCAAGAAAGCAAAGCAGGGGTGAGGGTTCCAAAGAAACTGAGGGGATTCCAGGGAATATCTTGTTTAACAGACTTAAAACCAGGCAGGGAAGAAGGTGCGGAGTGGAATAAGCTAAGTCCAGTTTTTGTCCTCTCAAAAGGCAAGGCATTGGGAGGAATTTGGTACTCTGCCCTCCAATCAGAATGAAAAAAAAACCTGATTGGAAATGGTACAGTAGGAGGCCTCAGTAACAGGAGCCTACAAGTTCCTTTTTTAGGGTTGAAAATATGGAACCAAAAATTGTTAAGATTGGCCAAAGAAAGAGGAGGTCTAACACGAGGGCCAAGCAAATATAGATAGTTGTCACTTCTCCCGTAACTTCACTTCCTCCACCCTCAACCCTACTCTCAGTCATTGCCCAGATAAACATTCTTTTACTGAATGTACACACGTGTAAGAAAACCAGCCTTGCAAAGTATGTAATGGTGACTGATTCTGGTGACTGATTCTTTTGTTATCAGAAACTTCTATTACTATTAAATTACACCTTTTAATGTAATTTTAATGTAATTTTTCAGGTATGCCAATAGTAGCCTCATAAAATATATGGAAAAACACAAAGTGAAGCCTGACAGCAAAGTTTTCCTTCTGGTAAGTGCATTTCTTTAAAACATAATTTATCAAGGAAAAATTATTACTACTCCATCGCTTAAAAAAATTTCATGAAAGTGGAAAAGAATTTTATGTTACTGATATTTAGTATTTTATTGAAGAATTTATATTTATTTCCCTTTAAGAACATTTATGGTTATAATAAAAAACTGTAGTTTTGTAACGATAAGGAGATTATGTGAAAAAATGGAGGACCCTTGTTTCCTTTCTTTTCTGAAATCTTTTTTTTTCTTTATCACCACTTCTAGCTATGGAACTTGCTCCATAGTAATCTTTGAAACCCGCTTATATAGAGTTCTAATCAACAGTAAGAGTTTGTTTTTACTGATCACGGAAGATCTCAGAACTATTCACTCAGACTATTCACATCTATTATTGTATCACCTCCTTCACTACAATGACTTCAGTGACATTCAGCTTGAAAATGGGGATAATAACCACAGCTACCTCAGAGAAGTACTGTGAGGATCAAACGAAACGATATTTTTGAAGAGCTTAGCCTAGTGTCTAGCGCAGAGTAGCTGCATAGGAGCAAATTCTCTTTCCTTGTTTTCTCCCTTCCCATTTCTCTCAAATTCCTTCCTCTTCACCTCAAAATTTTTCTTTATCTTCTGTCTTTTCCACCAACATTTTGGACCATCTTTCCTTGTCTCTTCTGTTGCTTCCTTTTCCTTCTTGGAGAGCAACAGCCCTCCTTTTCTTTTCCAAGGTTCTTCACTAGTCTTCTGTCTTTAAATCCCATCCCCTTTCATCTCTTTGAGACTCTTGCTTTATCAATAATCTCCTATTACTTACATCTTATTTCTCCTTGACTCCTCTTCTGCTCATGATTCCCTGTCCTAAAACTTTA
This sequence comes from Notamacropus eugenii, assembly GCF_028372415.1. Classification (NCBI taxonomy): domain Eukaryota; kingdom Metazoa; phylum Chordata; class Mammalia; order Diprotodontia; family Macropodidae; genus Notamacropus; species Notamacropus eugenii. Next base: position 190,645,243 of record NC_092873.1, on the reverse strand, counting down.
TTTGAGCCCCACTTATACCTTCCAATTAGTGTTCTGTCTTCCTTCTTTGATCATTTAAATGTTTCAAAAAAGTAGTATACATTCACTGTCTTCTTTGCAGTTTGATTTCCATCCTCATTACTTTACTGAAATTACTTTCTTACCTTATCATTGTTAAATCCAACATACTCTTCCCCTCTCATTTCTTCTTATCCTTTATTAACTTGGATTCAAACCCTATCCCAGGTACTTTCTAGCAATATGACCTTGGTTGGAACTCTCTTGACCTTTGTGCCTCCATTTCCTCATCTGTAAAATATAAAGTTGACTTGGTGTCTTCTCAGGGCCCCTTCCAGTTCTAAATCTATGATTCTGTGGTCTGTTGCATTTGACCCTATGGAACACCACTTTCTTTTTGAAATGTTTCTGACATACTTCCCTTTTAAGATTTTAAACAAGCAGTCATTAAATGCTTACTATGTGTCAGGCCCTGAGATACAAAGACAAAAATGAAAGTTGCTGTACTCAGAGAGCTTGAATTCCATCTAAGAAGATGACCATGTACATATAAAAAGTATATGCAACACTTACACATACACAAAGTAAGGATAAAGTAATTGAGCAAGAGGCACCAACATTTTAAGAGTGAGACACCAAGAAGGGTCTTGTACTGCAGTGAACATTTGATCTGAGCCTTAGAGAATTAGGGATTTCCAAAGGTAGAGATGAGGAGAGAGTTCATAGCAGGGAGGCTGACAGCTTTTGCAGAAATTGAAGGTGAAATGTCATGTAGTAGAAACCACCAGACAGTCAGTTTCACTGGACTGTAGGTAATGAGGATGGAGTGATAGTGTGGATCCAGATTGTGAAGGACTTGAAATACCCAGCACTGGCATTTTTATTTTATTCCCAAGGTAATAGGGAGCCACTGGAGTTTATTGAGCAAGGACATGACATTGTAAAGCCTGTGTTTGGAAATAACCGTGAAGGATACATTGGCAAGGGGAAAGATTTGAAGTAGGGAGGTTAATGAGGGGGCTTTGCGGTGCTAGAAGTGAGAAGGGATGTGAGTCAAGCTAGAGAACTAAAGCAATACTATTTTGCTCATTCCTGTCCTCTCTCCTCCATTGGCTCTTCTCCTCCTGTTTATTAGATGTGGGTGGCATTATTCTATTTTCAGCCCATCTCTCTTTTCTCCCTATACTCTTTATTCTGTGGCCCAAGCTGTCACTTCAGTGCAGATGCCTACCTGCCAAATCTCCATCTAGCTTGGGTCTATCTCCTGACAGCATTTCCAACTACCTATCTATAGTCTTATCCTAGCTGACCTGACACTCCTCAAACTCAATGAAAACAGCTTCTTTCCTTGACTCTCCTGTATATCAACTGCTTTGGTAATCCTCCCAGTCACTCTGAATTAAAATAAGATCCTCATACTCCATTCCTGTTTTCCATTTCCTACTGCCACCTAGTTCAGATCTGATTTCCTTTTTAGTTCGCATTCATTTCTCATTTCCTCTCATCAGGGGCTTCCTAAAATGATCTTTCTCTAGTCCCTTAACTCCTCATTTCTCTTAAACTGTAAGCTCAGTGAGAAAAGCAGATGTGTTATTCTTCCTTTTACTCCCCTGTGTGTGTAACATCATGCCCTTTCAATACATAGCACACCCTCAGTAAATAATGTTTGAATTTAATTTGATTTATTCGCAAACCATTTCTATGACATTGATGCACAGGATTTCAGCATCTGGAACAAAGAATCATACATTGAGAGCTAGAAGAGACCTCTAGGACCATCTAGTCCAGCTCCCTTATTTTGTTGTTGTTCTTCAGTCTTTTTAATCATATCTGACTCATTGTGGAAAGACTCAACTGGAATTTTCTTGGCAAAGGTACTGGAGTGGTTTGCCATTTCTTTTTCCATTTCATTTTACAGATGAAGAAACTAAGGCAAACAGGGTGAAATAGCTTGCCCAGGGTCACACAGCTACATGTCTGAGTCCAAATTTGAACTCATGTTTTCCTGACTCCAATCACAGCATTGCCACCTAGCTACCCACTTCATTTTACAGATGAGGAAATTGAGACCTAGAGAGATTAAGTAGTTTGCCAAAGGTCATACAGTTAGTAAGTGTTAGAGGATGAATTTGAATCTTTGACATCAAATTCTCTTTTTTTTTCTACCGTACCACCTATTTTGACAAAGAAATACTTTTTCTTCTTATTCTGAATTCATTTCTAGTAACTGCCATCAATAGGAAACAATATAAAGTCCTCCAATTGCTGATTTCTGTCAGTTATATAACCGTGTTATGTAAATAAATAAGTGAATCCTGCTCATGATGAAATGAGCCAGAGTATACCTTTGTAAAATATACACACTTACATGCACACACACGCACACACGCACACACACATCCTTAGGATAAAAACCATATTTAATTTTAAATATTCATTCCATAAATCGTCTCTTCCTCTCATGTCCCTGTAGCTTCAGAAACTTCTTACTATGGATCCGACAAAGAGAATTACCTCAGAACAAGCTCTGCAGGATCCTTATTTCCAAGAGGATCCCCTACCTACGTCAGAGTATGTATCCCACTCCACATCTTTGTACCTTCTTTGTATGTATTGATAAAACCTGAACATGGGGGTGGCATCTTAAAATAGAATTTTTGCTTGAAAACAAAGGATCTTCTCTTAAGTTTACCTTAGAGAAATTGATAGAAAAAGAATTTAGGATTCTGGGCTCTCCTCCTCTACCCCTCCCTCACTCCCCCCACCCCCAAAAAAACAAAACAATTTTCAGCAAGTTGTGAACCAAGGCAGGTTCAGAGTGAGAAAAACTTTAACAAGTAACTGAGAGGGAGCATTCAGTTTTATGGCTCAGAACCGCAGCTAAAAGAGGCCAGTGTCCTCTTGTGGCCTCAGCTCTTCCAAGAGCTAATAAGCCAGCACAGGAATACAGAATTGGAAGCTTGTGCAGCATGCTCCCTCCCTGCTTAGAGAATAACGTCATCATCATCATCCTCTTTGTCCTTCCCATTGAGGCAAGTTTATGCACTGGTTCAGAAACAGAACAAATATCCTTCCGAGAGAAATTTGTTCCAGTTGTTCAGGCAAATTTGTATTAAACTTTAGCTGTTAAAAATCAAAATATTTTCATTGTGGTAAGGTTTGAGGTCAGAGATGGCAACTCAGTACTTAAATAGCATATAAGTAATAGTACTTGTATTTTTGCTTACATGGGGGTATTGCAATTAAAGATACCCAGATAGTATTGACAAATTGGGATTAAACAGACATAGATAGAAATGTGGGAAGGGTGAGCCATGACATGACATTATTGCACTCACAAGATTTAAAGATTTATGGTTTTGGGAAATAATGCGTGATCGTTTGCTTCATGGTGTTTTCCAGTGTATTTGCTGGCTGTCAGATTCCGTATCCCAAACGGGAATTTCTTAATGAGGATGAACCTGAAGAAAAAGGAGACAAGGTACAAATCACATGGTATAATTTAATGTCCTTTATTTCTTGCCCCTGTTTCTTGTCCCCCCTACCCTCCCCAACTTTCTCCAGACAGTAAGTAATAAATGAGGAGGAAGTATAATTATTATGCCTAGGGAAATACAGTTATTAATTTCACTTAGTTATATAGGAATATGTTTCCTTTAGTCCCTAGGGAGGTCTGGGTACTGTAAGATAAACCTACAAGTCCAAAATATAGTAAACAAACTTACAGCGCATGACTGTTAATTATCATTATTTTTAGCTAATTATATTATAGCTAATTATTGTTAACTACATTTGAGTGGCTATTTTCTGACATTACTACTATCTCCTTTTAAAACATCTTTTCTAAGCATCTCTTATCTTGGTCTTTCTTTGCCTTTGTCTCCTTGAATACTTCCAAGGTAAAGATCGATAAGACACCCAGTAGCTATTTTTAGTCTGTACAGGATTAATTTCATAACATCACCTACTTGGGGTAGAGGTGCTTAAAAATCCTAACCAGTGGAACATGCCCAATTTGAAAGATTTTATACTATAATATAAATAGATCCTTGTTCGGAAATGTATCCAGTTAGCTGCCCATCACATTTCATTCCCGTTAGATCTGACAGGGGAGAGTAGCATCTGAATACTCAGGTCACAAAGACAAGAATCGTGCTCGAGTTTCATATCCTGCCTTTTGATTACTCTTTAAGAATCAGCAGCAGCAGAATCAACATCAGCAACAAACAGCACCTCAGCAGCCCCAGCCGGCAGCACCACCACCACCACCGCAGCAGCAGCAGCAGCAGCAGCAGCAACAAAACAGCACCCAGACAAATGGGACGGCTACAGGAGCGGGAGCAGGAGCAGGGGGGACTGGGGCGGGGCTCCAGCACAGCCAGGACTCAGGCCTTAATGCGGTGCCTCCAAATAAGAAGCCACGGCTAGGGCCTTCGGGCACTAACTCAGGCGGGCCTGTTATGCCTTCCGAATATCAGGTATTGGCTTGTGTTTTTCAGACATTTTGCCAATTATATATTTTGTAGAATGATCAAAATGTTAATAGTAGATAATTTTAGAGTTTGTTTCTTGGTTTAATTGGTTTGTTTTGATTTCTCTTATTTTGTACATAACATAGATTTTCCCCACATCTCTTCCCCTTCCCATTACATAGAACCATCCCTTAAAGAATTTTTTTTTAAAGTTTAAAGTACAAACTAATTAAACATTAAAACTGATCAAAAAGAACATCGGATGTATATGTAATGTTTTTCATCCAGGACTCTACCCTCCTCTACTTCTCATATAACCTTTTACAAAGGCAAAGGGCAGAGTTCATAAAGCTCTCTCTTCTTTGGGACCAAATTTACATTTTGTGTTTTTGCAACAATCACTTTTATTTGTTTTGTGGTTCTTTCCTACATTGATGTCGTCGTTGTACATATTGTCTTCCTAGCTCTGCTTACCTCACTTTTACATTAGTCCATATGAGTCTTTCCATGCTTCTCTTTATTCATCATATTTGTCATTTCTTGCAGCACAAATAACATTCCATTCCATTCATGTATCACAGTTTGGCCATTCCTCAATCTATGGGCAGCTGCTTTCTCATTCTTTGTTAAAATTTTGCTATAAATATTTTGGTTTAGATAACCCTTTTCTTTTTGCCACTGATCTGTTTGGGGTCTACGCCTAGGGTATTTTGTAGGAATTTTAGCCACTTTATTTTACATGGTTCCAAATTGATTTCTAGAGTAATTTTATTCATTTACAGATTTACCACCAGTGCACTTGTGTTCCTTTTGTAAGGTGTGAAATATTATTGAATGGGACCATCCAGCCTAATATATCAAGTGTCCCCAGCATTTGGAAACATTTTTCTGCATGGAAATGAAGATTGGATGATCATGTTCAGTATAATTCCAAGAATACCATGAGTTAATTATCTATTATGGGTTGAGTCTTTTTATTCAAAGGCAGGGAGTGAGACAAAATATTCCCTTGATTGTTTAGGGGCTACCTATCCACTTTTGATCAGGCAGTAACCTAGTCAAGCAGGTGAGCCACACAAAGAAGAGGCATCTTTACTTTGTACAAAATAATATGAACTGGTTTTCTCTTAGTGGAAGACAGAAGGAACTAGTCGCCATAATGGAAGAGAAAGGAAATCAGACTTATAAATCCTAAGAAATAAGTATTATGAGTGAATGGAATTTTGAGACTAGAAATCACTTTATAATTATTAAGAAACCACAACCTAGGAGAAAAACAAAAGGTGAAAAAGATTAGTGTTGGGAGAAAGAAAAATTAGCAACAGGAGAATCAGTAGTTATGCTTTACAAAAACTTTTTAGGGTAGCCATGAAAAGAAAATAAAGGCAGAGCATGAAAGAACTCAGAAAAAAAAGATGACAACTAAGTTAAAGAACACAGTCCCCCCAAGGAAGAAGAGAAGCAGCAGGACTTAGGGGAACTGGAGACAGATAATATGAAATTGGAACTAAAGGAAGATTCCTTCCTGTAGGACTGAAGATTATCAAATAGGAGATAAGGGACTAGCACAAACCGAGGAAGAACAGCCGTCAGGAAAGACATAACAAATGACTTGCTTACATTTTGTCTTTCCACTTTGAAAGTTTCCATGAACTTCTTTCTTTTCCCACAATAATGTTCACTGAAAATTGCAAGGATTCATTACAAGTAGAATTAATACCTATACTTGGTATCAATTAAACTAATAAAAACTTCAGATTTGATTCACTAAAAACAATTTACCTACTTTAGCAATTAGGATAAAAATGTTTCATCTTTTGTATGTATTATGTAAATTTAGCTTGCCTTTTTTTTTCTTTAAAATCTGTTTGTTCCTAGTAAATAAACAACAGACTTAAATCATGTATTAGATCATCTTCGTAAATTTGCTGCCATTTCTTTGTTTTAGTTAAGTAGTTAAATGAAGAGAATACTTCTTAAATTCTGCCTTTTTCCACCAGAGTTAAGAATGGTTCTTTCTATAAAGCTCAAAATTCTTTAATCTTCTTTTTCTTAGAATTACTGTACCATTTGATAAAGCAAAAATCTTCTTAATGTAATGTTTCTCTGTATTGGATAATCCATATGCTGTTTCTTTTATTACCAATTTAAAGGAAAAGACATTCTTTGGGACATCATCCCATATGATTTGCCTTCTGCCACATTACATAATTTAAAGAAACAGTAAGCTTGTTGTTTTGCCATGTGTAATGTATTAATCCAGAAGTTCTTTCTAGAGTTTCTAAAGTAATTATAACCTAATAATTGTTTGGTATTAATCTTAGGGTAATCCAGTTTCTATGTTTTTTCATTTTAGCCTTTTCAAGAGCTTATCTTCACATGTGGACTTGAAATTTATCATGAGCAGTACTGTATTACATAGCAAATTTAACATTAGTGGCTTTTACAAGTAATATGATTAGCCGTTTGTCCTGGACTGCTCACTGCACTAGAATTGGAAGACATGAAATTCTTTTCAATTGACACTAAATGTGTATAATGTGGCTTGAGTAAGACACATTAGTAGCCTGAACTTTAGATTCATGGACTAATAGACTTTAGAGCAAGAAGGAAATTTAAAATCAGCAAGGCCACCTTCTTCATTAAAAGGAAGACAAGGAAAAAACCCTAAAGGTTAAGGGAACTGCCCAAGTTACAGTGTTGGAGCTGGAATTTGAATTCAGGTCTTAGGACTCCAAGCCCAGTTCCTTTTCTGCACTGGCTGTTTCAAATGATTGTGTACTTCATGGTCCTGATCCTGTTTAATTGGGTGATTTTTTTTCCTTTTATCACATAAGTAAGAGCCTTCACTTATCTTTTGCAGGGAACCTGTATCTTTATTTTAGTTCATACCGGTAGTTGTACTGTGAGTGAATTTTTGAGAATGCCTCAGCCATGAGTTGTGGTGTAGTCCAATCAGTACTTGTAAACCAGGCACTCTGGCATTTATTTAGCTAGAAGGTATCCTTGAAATTCTTGCCTTTAGGGCACAGAGGAACATATTGGAATCTCATATGCTGCTAAGTCACATCCTAATATAAGTTGTTGTCATTGTTTTATGAATGCAAATAATTAAATGCATTTTATAATAAATTACAGAGTAGAGCAGTATAGTTAAGAATTTCAGAGTTGCTAAAAGTTCTTTCCCATGCCATAAGTTATTACAGTTATATAACTGAAGGGCAGAGAGGTAGAGAGGTGTTGTCAGATTGTTTTTCACCAAGACTATTTTATTACAGTGTTGTTTTGGTTCATATGTTGCAAATCAAGTTTGACAAGTAGTGTTGAACACTAGTAAGAGAACCTATTTACCTATTCTTCTCTTCTTCATCCTTCAGTGACACGTCAAGGTCTTCTGCGTTTTAAAACTCCAGGTTAAAATTTTTCTGTGCACAATGTTTTCCTTTCAAGTTTCACATAATAGAAACCATCCCAAAGACTCTCTGGAATCAATAATGCTTTGTTTCCTACAGCCATTTAAGCCACCTAATCCTAATTTGTTCTTTATCCAGAGGTGGGTTTTTTTCTTCCTTTTTTAAATGTTTTCTAGGCAGAAAGGTTAGGATTATAAGGGATGAAAAAAATAAAACCATGTTGGATTTAGTGATATAAGTACATATTATTTATTGATATAAACTTTACATTCCTGACCAACATATATGTATCTTTTTAAAACCACTTTATTTTATGTTTCCTTCTGAACCGGTGACTGATGATGAAAAAGTGCTCTCTTTTTCTCTCCCCCCCTCCCTCTCTCTCCCCCCCCTTTTTCCCTCACTCTTTTTCTCTCTTCCCTTCTCTCCCTTCATCCCTCCCTCTTCCCCCCATTGTCATTATAATTAACATTGTGAATAATCAGTCCCTCTGACAGTAATTTCCTTTGTACTTTTCATAGCACTCCAGTTCACGCCTGAGTTACCAAAGCAATGTTCAGGGATCGTCTCAGTCCCAGAGTACCATGGGCTATTCCACGTCATCTCAGCAGAGCTCCCAGTACCATCCAGCTCATCAGGCTCACCGGTACTGAGGATAGACTCCCCTCAGCTTGGAATGAATGAACCAAAAGTCAAAGGCTCCAGCAATATGAAGGTCACAGTGAGAAGAACCAAAAATGCAAACTGTGATGCCAATAGAAGATTCCTAAGTATATGAGAAGAACCTTATTGACTGAGCGTTTTGCGGTGGACTTATCAACCTTCTTTATTAGCTTAAAGAAGGCCCTTGTGAAGTTTCCCAGCTCCCTTCCCCCCTGCATGTGTTCCATTGTGGTTACTCTGATGAAATGTCTGATCTAAACCCAGCACTTAACTTTTCTAACCTTCAGCGTTGTTTTGAAGGATTCCTGGTGCACCTTTCTCATGCTGTAGCAGTTGTCATGATTTGATCTTTTCAAAGCTCTTTAATAGAATTTTAATGTTTTAGATTGGAATTTCAGCTGTATATAGTTTTATACTAAGCAAATTGGTTCAGCAACACAGGTTAAATGCACCTTTTTAAAGCACTACGTTGTTTTCACAGGATGTTACTGTTTTGCTCATGGATGTCACGAATGGAACATTTTAACTATTCCAGAATATTTACCAATTTGTTTTTATTAGTCTAGTTTTCAGGGAAGTTAAAGGGGGTGGGGGGGAGGAAAGGGAAGAACCCACAGCAGAAAAACATTCTAAGTCCTTGCAGTTAATGTGCTTCATGCTAGTGAACTGAATACCAATTAAGGGATTGTGATTGATATGTTAATCATTCATATGAAGCATCATTTTTAGAATCATTGTCTTGTTCCATATAGTTTTCACTAATTAAGTTCATGATTTTAATCTATTTCTAAGGCATCCTTTAATATAGCTGAGACTACCTTAACAGGTTTCAGAACTTTGGTGAAATGTAGTCCTCTGGCCATTCATACCAGCTAGAAAGAAAAACATTTTAACTACCTTAGAATTTCATTAGAAAGGAGTGAATGTTGATTAAAGGATTACTTAACCTTTCAAAGGAAAGTTTTTCATGCATATTGTATATAAAGTTGTCTTCTCTAAAGATTCATCCATTTCTTCAGTTTGGGCCAGCTTGCATAAATAGCTTAAATAATCAAAGTTAGTTAAACAGAAGCTTACAAGCTAATCTTTTAAAATTAAAATTTGATGATTCCCATTCATTTTTGCATTAGATATAAAGTATTTCAAAAGCATGTTAAAACATTTAGATTCTTTTCATGTTTTAAGGTAAGTATTATGTATACATAATATTGCTGTTGTTGATGCAACTTTCTATTAAGAGGCTTTACATTGCACTGAAATATTTCTTTTGCCCCTAGGAGAAAACTTTATGAGTGTGCCTAAAATCTGTAGGCAAGTAAGTGTAAGGCTATAGCTACCATGAATCATGTAAGATTATAGCTATCATGAGTATTCTAGTAACCATTATCTTCAAGTCTGGCACTAGAAATCCCATCATCGTCCAGTTGTAGGAGCCCCTGCTCATCAGAAAAGGAATGATTTGGGGAAATAAAGTAATATAAAAATTGGCAACTCTAATAACAGTTTAAAAGGTAAAGTATCTGGGTTCTTCAGAATGCTTTTAACCATGGAAGTGGCACCAGCCTTATTTCACAAATTCTTTTCTAGAATTAGAAGTAACCTTGATTACTATATACAATTTTTTACTATTTGTGAGCTCATCTCCCTGGTTTTGATAATCTGGGTCCCAACTCAAGTAAAATAAGACTTTAGATAGAATCCAGTATACCTTTTGCACTAACGATGTGTTGTTCTGGCCTTCAGAGGGCCTTACTTCTCTCAGCATAATGTTTATTATAATTAATAATCAATCCTTTATAAAAACTATGAAGACTAGTTATAGATCAGGCCATAGGCTGCACTAAGCAATTTTCTATTCTCCATAATTGTGTTTCCCCTTACATTCTTTTTGTGAGCAAGCAGCTAATAGCCGATGTCTAGTACAGTGCCTTGCACATAGTAAGTATTCAATAAGTGCATGTTGAATTAAATCATCATAGTCATGCCAATGTTATGTTTATTATATACACTGAATCATAATATAAAATTGTCAGTTAAGTAATCATTGAGCACATACTATGTGCCTAGTATTGAACTAGATACTTTGTAAAATATAGAACCCTGGTCCAGGTCCTAACAGGGCTTACATTCTAGTTAGGGAAATAAAGCTAAGGTGTCCTTTAGTGGTGGGGAGTTCTGCACCTTGTGATGACTGCCTTATAGGCAGGCTTATAACAAGGTTCTTTAGGTGTTACTAAACCCACTAAAGATGGATTCTTATTCCAGTTTCTGATCCTACAAGTGAGCAGTGTTCTATTAGAGAGGTTCCTCTGTGTATCCAACTTCAATAGAAAGCACCAAATTAAATGCAATGAAAGGAAATTGTATTTGGAATACTAATAAGGGTTTTTCAGTAATCCTCCAGTGTCTATTGTGGCCCAAGCTAAACTAAGTGCTTTAGGGAGTTAGAAGGAAAGTACTCCTGTCCTGAAGGAGAGATTACATTTAGCTGGGGAGATAGAACAAAGAAGAGCAAGAGAAACAGAAGGCCAATGCCGCCCTTTTTAGTACTTGGGACATTTGCAAGCATGTATGTCATAAGTTTAATGGGCTAACTAGGATTCTTCATTTCTCAGTGTGTACACACACACCCCACACCACAGCCAGAAATCCCTCTTAGTGACTAGTTGTTTTACACTCTAACCAAGCCTATTAGCTTTTTTTTTTGTTAGCATTTTCTTTTCTTCTTTCTCTTCTAGTCCTGCCCCATCAATACTCATTGTCATCTAGTTTTAGAACAGTGTTAGTTTGTTTTAATTTTTTTGATTATTTCGCTTCAAAGGGGAGATTTTGAAAACACTGCATTTTTACATTTGAATTTTCCTATGCCCAAATGAACATAACTTCATCTGAAAATAAGGTAGATACTTCTCTGTATACTCAAGGGTACAGTATATAGAGACACCCAAATCAGGGTACTTAAAGTTAAAACAGTAAATTAAGTAAAAATAGACATGTTTTTTTGGCATGTTGGCTGCCATTCCTATTGCAAATCCTCTTAGAACAGCTTTCTCTCTGGTTTTACAGTGAGATGAATGTATATCTAGAAGAAAGGTGTTCCAGAATTCTAAGGTATATAAGACTAAAGGTTACACTTCCTCTTGTCAGGGCTGGTATAATGAGGTTGGAATTACCTTTGTAAAAAGATAAATAATGCAGTAACTTGAAAAAACCAAGGACTAGTAAGTATATTTTTGTACCTGTGTGATTTTTGAAAAATGATTTAGTACTTGGAATTTTGGCCTTCTGCATAGCTTCTCTTTGCCCTCACAAAAGCATTTCACACTTTGCAGTTAAAAATAGAAAGTGACATTTACTTATTTATTTGTTTATGGCCTGGTTCCTTTAGTAAAACAACAGATCATTCTCCAAAATGCTGTGATTCTGTTAGTTGAAGGGGTTAAAAAGACAGAAAGGGAAATCAGATTAGCCACTGTCTACTTTGAGTAATTGTATGTAGCAAAGAAAAAAGACCTGTACAATGAAGGAAAAATTGTATGAAAATTGCAAATCCTGCCTGCACTATATCTGCAATACTATCTTCTTGATGGGTGAGGGTTCAGAAATAGCATTCAGAAAAGAGTCTTGAAGTATTCAAATACATGTAACATTTTATATAAAATATAGCAGCTTAGGTTCCCTTAATAAGCTTCAGGAATGGTCCACAAATATCATTAAGCAAAGATAATTGTTGTAGGATTTAAAAAAAAACAATGTATTGTACATAAGGCCATACATACTCTTTTATATCACTACAAAGGAGTGATATGTATTACTATATGAAAAAAAATCCTTAATGCACTGTTATCTCTTAAATATTTAGTAAATTAATACTATTTAATTTTTTTAAAGATCTGTCTGTGTAGACACTAAAAGTATTACACAAAATGTGGACTGAAGATGTCCTTTTTAATAGCAATTTAAATAACTTTTTATATATGTCATGTAGTATATACTTTCCAAATTACTCTGGTTTGTATTTTCCCATGTTTCCTATTTGTGAAAGTGTGCCTGTCTGTTTCCTCTTTCAATAATTACATGCACGCATTCTTCATTTTCTAATTATTACATGGAGTACTATATATGCTTTTCATGCTGCCGCAAAGGTTTGCTGCCTTCATCATGTGGTAGCCACAGAGAGCTGTGCCCCTTCTTATGGGTGTGCAGGAAGAGCCGCTTGCTTACTTTCGAGTTAAGAGTTTGCTGCATTTGAGTTGTCTTGACATCGTTCTCCAAATGACTGTTGAAACTAAAATGAGTTAATTGCATTTATTTTATATTCTCAGTTGTAATAAAGTTTAATTGACTTTGCTTCTGTGTGAATTTTTAAAATCTGAAATAATATACATTTGTAATAATAATAAAAAAGGAAGTTGAGATGTGATCAGTGTGCTTGCAAGTTTGTAAAGGTTACGCTGGGATTGCAGAGGATGGAAATGGTCTCCCACAGAGCAGCAGTCTCTAATTTTGTTTAGGATGTTTATGATATCACAAAACCACAGAAATCAAAACTTGCAAAACCTCAAGGATAGAATTAGGGGTTTTTAAAGTGTGTTTAAGAAAACGTCCTTGTTTTGTATGTATGAAAATATAAGGCTATTTTCAAGAAACAAACAGCAGGCAAAAAGGCCTCTTTACTAGGGATTTTCTTCTATTTTATGTATTTTTGTTTTTTACTGATTATGCATCTTGTGACCAAGCAAGTTAATCTTACAAATATTTTTGTTAAAGGCACCACTATATGATGAACCAAAAGTACAAAATCCATAAGTATAACGTTGCTACTCCCATTTTAGTCACTCATTTTCCCAAGTTTGGGCTGTTATTTGGCTAGTTGGAATATGGAGCTTAATGAGTGTTCAACACTATGTCAATTATGTTTGATTTCCTACTAAAAGGGGAAGAAAACAATGACTGAGTCCCTTCTCCACTTACTTGGGCAAAAGTTCTTGAGTGGTTAAGCACAATTTCTCACTGCTACTACAAGAAATTCTGACATCAGGGCATTAGCACCATGCTGTATGTGCATACTGAAAGCATGTTATCATCAGTTCATATCACTTACCGTGCCTATTTGTAGTCCTAGTTCCTTTGACTTCTGGAATATCCTATTCCACGCCCTTCGATCCCTTGATGTGGAAGCTGCTAGATCTTGTGTTATCCTGATTGTATTTCCACAATACTTGAATTGTTTCTTTCTAGCTGCTTGCAATATTTTCTCCTTGATCTGGGAACTCTGGAATTTGGCCACAATGTTCCTAGGAGTTTCTCTTTTTGGATCTCTTTCAGGCGGTGATCTGTGGATTCCTTGAATACTTATTTTGCCCTCTGGTTCTAGAATTGCAGGGCAGTTTTCCTTGATAATTTCATGAAAGATGATGTCTAGGCTCTTTTTTTGATCCTGGCTTTCAGGTAGGCCTATAATTTTTAAATTGTCTTTCCTGGATTTATTCTCCAGGTCAGTTGTTTTTCCAATGAGATATTTCACATTATCTTCCATTTTTTCATTCTTTTGGTTTTGTTTTGTGATTTCTTGGTTTCTCATAAAGTCATTAGCCTCCATCTGTTCCATTCTAATTTTGAAAGAATTATTTTCTTCAGTGAGCTTTTGAATCTCCTTTTCCATTTGGCAAATTCTGCTTTTGAAAGCATTCTTCTCCTCCTTGGCTTCTTGAACCTCCTTTGCCAATTGAGTTAGCCTATTTTTCAGGGTGTTATTTTCTTCAACATTTTTTTTGGGTCTCCTTTAGCAGGGTACTGATTTGTTGTTCATACTTTGCTTGCAAGTCTTTTATTACTCTTCCCAGTTTTTCCTCCACCTCTCTATCATGATTTTGAAAATTGTTTGGGCTCTTTAAGACCTTTTCCCAGAACTGATCCCATTGAGTGGGCTGGGATTTAGAAGCACTGACTTCAGTGTCTTCCCCTGATAGTGAGCACCACTCTTCCTCATCAGAAGGGAGGGGAGGAGAAACCCGCTCACCAAGAAAGTAACCCTCAATAGTCTTGGTTTTTTTCCCTTTTCTGGGCATTTTCCCAGCCAGTGACTTGAGCTCTGAATATTCTCCTCACACCCACCTCGCCTCCAGATCCTCCCAGCCCGCGCTTGGGGTCTGAGACTCAAATGCTGCTTCCCAGCCTCAGTGCTTTGGGCGGGGGCAGGGCTGCTATTCAGTGTGAGATCAAGTTCAGGTGCTCAGGTGGGGGCAGGGCTGCCTCATGGGCTCAGTTCCCTCAGGGGGTTTATGCAGAGACCTTCAACAATGGATCCAAGCTCCTGCCTGCTTGGGGAGCCCAGGTCTGCTCCCGCCTCCGCTGTTGCCTCCCGAGAGGGCCTGAGTTATGGGGGCACCCCACTCTCCTCTCAACCCACCAAAGAGACCCTCTCACCGATCCCTGTCACCTGTGGGTGGAGGGACCTGCGTGGCCGCTGGAGATCCCGTCCCTGAAGCCTGCTCGGATCTGTTCCTCTCGGTGCCGCGGCCACGGCAGGGCTGCACTCAGCTCCCAGTCCTGGCGCCCAGTCCGCGGCGCGAAGGACCTTTTACGAGAGGTTTGCAGGTCTCTCTGGAACAGAAATCTCCCTCGCTCCAACGTTCTGTGGCCTCTGGGTGCAGAATTCGCCGTGAGTTACTTCTTTGTAGTTGTTCTATGGGTTGTGGGTTCGGAGCTATGTGTATGTGCGTCTTTCTACTCCGCCATCTTGGCTCCGCCCCCAACGTGCCTATTTGTAGAAATGAGTGAACCACAATTGGGTCAAGGGAAAAATCAGACTGCCTATAATATGGCTCTCCTTTTTTAGAATAAATGCCTTCAATATAAAATAAATTTTAGTTAAGTGAATCCCATTTTTCTATAAGCTTAAATCAAAGGATTGTCAGTATTTTTCTCAAAAGGAAAAAAAAGTGCTTTTCTGAGCACATTTAAATAAATGTGTAATGCTGACTTTTTTTTTTCATTCAGAATTGAGTGGAAAATGAAGCAAATTTGAGAACCTGCTGTTGCCCCTTAGAAGTCGTGTCTTGTTTGCTGCCTAGTAATAAATAGTTTCTTTTACTCTGAAGAATTTTCCGCCTCCAGCCCCCAGCATTTGAATTGTACATATCGTTCCAGGTAGTTCATTCATTTTCTTAGGCAAAAAGAATTACAAGTTAGGGGGAAAAGGAAATATATGCTAGTTTTATGACTAACTATAAATGGACTTAATAAATATTCAGAGAATGTACAGTCTAAAGGGGTTTGTGCAGACATTTGTTACCATCGTGTTAAACTACATGTATTCATAACATTTCTTGTTAATTGAATTTATTCATGAGGATATAATTTGCCCTGCCTCCATGACTTGAACTTATTGAAGGCAGCTAGATATTCTCTCATCTTCTCATTTATTCCTTATTAATTATTTTTGTTCCATCTTTCTCAGTCTAAAGATCATCATTCCTGATAGAGTAGAAAGAATAGAAGTTGAAGAGTACTTTCTTCTTGTCACCTTTTGTTCTGATTCCATCTTCCTCAAGCACACTACCCTTTCTTTGATCTTGCTCTTTGTAAAAACCTAATTCTGAAAGCTCTTTTCAGTGTCTTTTAGTATTCTTTGCCAACCTCAACTAGTTCTGAGTTTTAACACTTGATATTTTTCCATCCTCAGTTGTGCCTCTACTTCCATGTGCCATCCATATTTTTGTTTTTGTTTTTTTTTAAATCTATGTTGATCATGGCATCCTTTGGTCTTTTTAGACAAATCTTTTATTCATCAGAATTGTTTTTGTTTATATAATGATAACTCTTCTTGAGAGTATTCCTTCAGATAACTTACATAGAATTTTAGGCCCAGTGATGATGATGATTTGATGACAATGATGAACTAATTTAAAAGGCTTTAAGCTTTGTAAAAGATATTCCATATAGTTCTCATTTGAACTTTATAACCATTCTGATGTTATTATCTGTATTCTATAGATGAAGAAACTAAGACTTAATGACTTACACAGGGTCACACAGCTAATAAATGTCTGAGGCAGGCTTTAAACTCTGGTTTTCCTGACTCTAGGTCTGGCACTGTATTCACTACATCACCCATCTGCTTTCCTCTGAATCATTTGAAATCCACTTCCCAGTATCTTGGGTGGGCTTTTCTATCCTTGTTTGTCTTTATGAATTCCAACATGGCATGTTTATTTCCTACCAAGATACCTGTCACTTCTATGTTATTAGAATTAGGTCCAAAATAACTTGCCATCATTATATCTTCAACCTTTTGAAGAATTGAAATAATGCTCATTAAGGCAAGTCAGGAATTTATTAGCTGCTCCACTTATGGTAGATGAAAGCTTTAGCAGACATCTGAAGCCCCTATCACTGCCACCATGCCAGATTTGTATATTTCAAGGCTGCCTGACTCATTCACAACCATATCTGAGAGACTGTATGTGTGGAGGTAGGAGTAATGGGTAAGGGAAGATCTGTAGTATTGTTGCTCAGTTGTTAGACCTGCTTGACTCTTCATGATCCAGTTGGGGGCTTAGGAAAGATGCTGAAGTGATTTGCAATTTTCTTCTCCAGAAAACTGAGGCAAACGTGGCAAAGTGACTTGCCCAAGGTCACACATCTAGTGTGCATCTGAGGCCAGATTTGAACTCAGGAAGATGAGACTTTCTGACTTCAGTCTTGGTACTCTTATCTAGTGCACTTCCTAGCTACCCTGAAATTTTTAGCTTAAACACCAAATAAAATGAGCATCTACGTAAAATAAAATGAGAACTGTGTATGAATCCACAAGTCTCTACTATATAAAACTTGCTTTTGTAAGTAGTAAATTGGACTTAAATTTTTTTTAATTCACAAGTTTTCCCACATGAGCTTTTTTTTCTAATATGTAATGCTATTCCACCACTTTTTTATTTAATCTGTTCCTTTGAACTCCATTACCATATTCCAGTCACTTCCTTAGTCTGTGATACCATTGAGCTAGAATTTACTAACTAGCTCATCTCTGGTTCTTTTGATCTGAAGATAAATGTAAGCTATTTCTGCCCTCTATTTTTAATTTAAAGCTCTCTTCATCAGACCTGTAAGTCTCCAGGGAAAGAAATTTTTACTTGCCCTTATTATAGCAACTCAGTTCCTGGCAAAGACTTCATCTTTTGTGTACCTAGCTCAAGAAATCCAAATCCCATTCTTAAATACGATCTTCTTAATCAACTATTAATTCTGCCCCTCTTTCCTAAAACTTTTGTTGGTAGAAAACCATAAAGAAAATACTAGAAGGTCTTTCCTGGTATCACACCACTTCCTTCTACCTTGTATTTTCTTTGTATTTGTTCTGTACAAATTTTTTTCTTATATATTTGTCTATATACATGATTCCTACCCTGATAGAACGTAAGCACCTTAAGAGCAGGAACTGTTTCATTTTTTGTTTTTATATCCCAAGAACCTCCCATAGTGACCAACATATGGAAGGCACATAATAAATTCTTGATGATTGATTGATACCCGGTGCCAATCTCCCACTTGTAGAGTTTGTAGATTATCTACTCTAACCCTTTGATTTCTTCTTACTGCCTGCATTTCATTCATCCCAGTGCCCCCAGTCCCTAGTACTACAGAAAGTGAGGAAAAGGAAAAAAGGATAGAACGGTCCAGGTTGGTGCCTGCACTCCTCACCAGGCGACCCAGACCCTTGGGTCCCCTTCTCTGGCAAGAGGTAAAAGTACATAAAAAAGGATATTTTCCTGTGAATTACATTGGTATTCTACCTTAATTTGTTTGTAATTTGATTTGTGGTTCCATCAGAATCTGTGAGTACATGCACCAAATAGGGGCCCATGGTATGATTTATATAATTACCTCCCCAAATATCCCACCCTATAGGTAGAGGTGACTAGAAGCCCCACAAGCAAAAGTATCTCTAGAGGGTGTGCTATATGTTGTGCTACAGTTAGCCATATTGAATTTGGCTTTGGGTGAGAGATCTGTGTCCATCTGCAGAAATTTATGTAAGAAGTATGGCATGGATACATAAAACCTACGTCTGTGTGAGTTGGGCATTTTTATCCAGTGCTATAGCATTTATCCCCAAGTCTTTTTTCTTTTTTGCATAGCTTTTGCCAAAGCGGGTGTTAAATATGAGGCACAGTAGAAACTTCATGGGAGGGTTTTTGTGACAACCAATTTCTACCACTATGGAAAAATCCCTCATTAAAGTGGAGCAATATGGCTTGAAACTATTGCTTTGATGTTGTTTAATAAGCAGAACTAATTCTCATGTTAAGGAATCTGTATACCAGATGCACTAGTTAATGTCCTCCAAAACATTTGTTTATTACTGTATAGACATAGCCAAGTCAACAAATCTAGTTAACAAGCATTTATTAAGTACCCATTATGTGACAGACACTGTTAGTGCTTAGGGATATAAAAGAAGATTTTAGACAAAAAAAAAAACAAAAAACACACACACAACAAAACAACTCAGTCCTTCCTCTCAAGGAGCTGACAGTGAAGACAACATGCAAACAACTGTGTACAAATAAGACACAGACAATAAATAGGAGGTGATCACAAAGAGAAAAGCACTAGTATTGTGAGGAGGATCAGGAAAAGCTTCTCGTAGAATTTTAGCTGAGCCCTGAAGGAAGCTAGGGAAGCTGTCTAGGAAGTAGTGATGAGGAAGGAGAGTGTTCCAGACATGGAGGATAGCCAGGGAAAATGCAGATGGAGCGTTGAACAGCAAGGAAGGCAGTGTCACTGTAAATAGATAATTTATGAAATTGGGGCTGGCTTGCCTGATTCTTTGGGTACTCTCTGGGAAAGACCACAATTGGCAATGGGAAACAGGACAGCAATCACACTTTAATTACATACAGAGGGTATGGGGGCAAAAAGCCCAGAAAGACAGAGATAAGCAGCAAAAAGTGATATAGAGACAGATGGTGGTGTGGGGACAGGGAATGGAATGGTAAAGGAAGGCAGAAGAAGGTGGGGAGGGGGAGAGGCAAAGAATATCACTCACATCACTTTGGATTAGAATTGAATGAATGCTGCATGGGTAGGGAGCAGGAAGTCTGAGGTTTCATTCTTATAGGGTTTTGGTCATGGTGGTGGTTGTCTTGGAACAGACCAACTCCTATCTGTGCCAGCTTGGAGTTAGTTTATTAACGTTGAAATTATCTCAAAGTTATCGGTAAAATGTGAAAGTCATCATCCCAAAATCATCCGCACTTTATTAATATTCTACTGCTCTGGAGCTGTGGAGGTCTGGATTTTGTCTAGAATTTACATATTGTAGGACCAGAACAAGTAGCACCTAAATGGTTTCCCCTGATTTGGCACATATTACTAGGATGTGAATTTTAGATAATGTATGATACAATTTTAAGTTATGCACCTTTGATCTTTGAGACATTTTGTATGACTTCCAGGTCCCCCCTTTTGTAATCTTATTTCTTGCTATTACCTTTATACAGGCTATTAATAAACTTACTTTACTGACTAGAAGGGGAGGGGGCAGTCAGCAGAACCAGAACAAGATACAAGTTTTAACACATGCGAACTCAGAGTACGTAGGAGAGAATAAGTATAAGAAAACTAGAAACATAGGAAAGGTCTGTGTTTCAAAAGGCTTTGAAAGCCAAATAGACGATTTTATATTTGGTCATAAGGGTAATAGGGAGCCAGTGGAGTTTATTGAATAGAGAGATCTGACCTGCACTTCAGGAAGATCAATTTGACAACTAAGTGGTGAATGTACTAGAGGTATGACAGTCCTTTAACTGGGAGACCAACAGGAAGACTCTAGCACTAATCTAGGTGTTAGGAGATAAGGACCTGCAACAGACTGGGTTGAATTGTCTGAGGAGAAAGGGATGTAAAAAGAGATATCACAGCCCAACAACAAGACATAGAAAGAGAAATCCCATTTAAAGGTATTGTAGACATTATAAAATATTTGGGAATCTACCTGTCAAAACAAACTCAGAAACTATATGAATTCAATTACAGAATACTTTTTACACAAATAAAATCAGATCTAAATCATTGGAAAATTATCAGTTGCTCATGGGAAAGTTGAGCTAAAATAAAAAAATGACAAATTCTACCTAAATTAAATTACTTATTCAGTGCCATGCCAATCAAACTACCAAAAAATTATTTTATAGAGCTAGAAAAAGCAAAGTTCATCTCAAAGAACAAAAGGTCCAGAATATCAAAGTAATTAATGAAAAGAAATGCAAGGGAAAGTGGCCTAGTTGTACCAGATCTTAAATTGTATTATAAAGCAACAATCATCAAAATTACTTCATACTGGCTAAGAGAGTGGTGTATTAGTATACAAGATACAATAGCCAATGACTATAGTAATCTACTATTTTATAAATCCAAAGATTCTAGCTTCTGGGATAAGAACTCACTATTTAACTAAACCACTAGAAAAACTGGAAAGTAATATGGCAGAAACGGGCATAGACCAACATCTTACACCCTATACCAAGATAAAATCAAAACGGGTACGTGATTTAGTTATGGAGACTGTTCCTATAAGCAAATTAAGTGAGCAAGGATCACTTGTCAGATCTATGGAGAAGGGAAGAATTTGTGACCAACAAGAGAGAGAACATTATGAAATGCAAAATAGATAATTTTGATTACATTCATTGAGAAGTATTTGCACAAACAAAAGCAATGCAACCAAGATTAGAAGGGAAGCAGAAAGCTGGACAACAATTTTTATACCAGTGTCTCTGATAAAGGCCTCATTTCTTTTTTTAAATTTTTTAACTAATTTAATTTTAGTTTTCAACATTCACTTCCACAAGCTTTTGAGTTTTAAATTTTCCCTCTCTCTTCTCCTCCTTCCCCAAGATGGCATGCAATCTGATAAAGGCTCTACATGTACATTCTTATGAAACATTTTTTCACATTAGTTGTGTTGTAAAGAAGGGGAGAAACCACAAGAAAGAAAAAACAAAATGAGAGCAAATGGTATGCTTTGATCTGCATTCAGACTCCATGGTACTTTCTCTGGATGTGGATAGCATTTTCCATCATGAATCTTTTGGAGTTGTCTTAGATCCTTGCATTGCTGAGAAGAGCTGTCTATCAAAATAGTCACCATGCAATGTGGCTGTTAATGTGTACAATGTTCTCCTGGTTCAGCATCAGTTCATATAAGTCTTTCCAGGTTTTTCTGAAGTCTGCCTGCTCATCCTTTCTTATAAAACAATAGCATTCCATTACATTCATATATAACATTTTGTTCAACCATTCCCCAATTAATGGGCATCCCCTAAATTTCCAATTCTTTGCCACCACAAAAAGAATTGCTATAAATATTCTTGGACATCCTTTCCCCATTTTTATGATATCTTTGGCATACAGCCCTACTAGTGATATTGCTGGATCAAAGAATATGTACAATTTTATAGCCCTTTGGGCATAGTTCCAAATTACTCTCCAGAATGGTTAGATCAGTTCACAACTCCACCAACAATGAATTAGTGTTCCAATTTTCTCACATCTTCTCCAACATTTATCATCTTCCTGTTTTGTCATGTTAGCCAATCTGATAGGTTTGATGTGGTACCTCAGAGTTGTTTTGATTTGCATTTCTCTAGTCAGGAGTGATTTAGAGCATTTTTTCATATGACTATAGATAGTTTTAATTTCTTCCTCTGAAAACTGCCTGTTCATTTCCTTTGACTGTTTATCAATTGGGGAATGACTTGTACACTTATAAATTCGACTCAGTTCTCTATATATTGTAGAAATGAGGATTTTTAAAAATGTGCATACCCTTTGATCCAGCAATACCACTTCTAGGGCTACATGCCAAGGAGATCATACAAATGGGAAAAGGACCCACATGTACAAAAATATTTATAGCAGCTCTTTTTATGGTGGCAAAGAGTTGAAAACTGAGGGGATGCCCATCAGTTGGGGAATGACTGAACAAGCTGTGGTATATGAATGTAATGGAATAGTATTGTGTTATAAGAAATGATTATAGGCAGACTTCAGAAAAACCTGGAAAGACTTCTATGAACTGATGCTGAATTAAATGAGCAGAACCAGGACAAAACTGTATATAGTAACAGACACATTGTATGATAACTGAACTTAATAGACTTAGCTCTTCTCAGCAATGCGAGGATCTAAGACAACTCCAAAAAACTCATGATGGAAAATGCTATCCACATCCAGAGAAAGAACTTTGGAGTCTGAATGCAGATTGAAGCATACCATTTGTTCTCCTTTTCTTTTGTTGTTTTGTTTTGTTTCTTTTTTTCTTACAGTTCCTCCCATTAGTTCTAATTCTTTACATCATGACTAATGTGAAAATATGTTTAATATGAATGTATATGTAGAACCTATATCAAATTGCACACAGTCTTGAGGAGTGAGGAGGAGAGGGTGGAGGAGAAAATTCAAAACTCAAAATCTTATGGAAGTGAAAGTTGAAAACTAAAAATAAATAAATTATATTTGTTTAAAAGAAAGAGACATTACAAGGTAAAGATTGACAGTACTTCGCAACTAATTGAGCATGGAGAATCAGAGAGAAAAGTTGGGAATAATATCTATTGCTAAATTCCTCTGTGCTTCAATTCCCTACCCTTTAAATAGAAGAACCTCATCACAGCCCATTGAGATTCCTGGTTTGGGATGCCAGGTGGTGTCAGAGTCTAGGCAAGAGAAATGACTTAAAGACTAATGAACCAAGAAAAAAATGGCAGCCTCAGCATCTAGCTAGTGTGGAGGTAAGAGCTAGAAGATGAATGAGGATTGATATCATTGAAACCAATATAATTTAAGTGTGCAGAAATGGCAAAGATATGCTATAAAGAGGAAGCAGGGAAAGAGCCATATCAGGTATAAACACTCATTGTGTTATGAAAATCAGAGACATCTTTCTAAAGTGCTTCATTAATATGCAGTCCTTTTTTTATATCACCATCACTTATTTTCTAAGCCAATAGAACTCTCCCTTACAGCAAGGAAGTACTGTCAAACAAATCACATGTTAACCATGATTAAATATGAGGTATACACCTCATATTTACCTGTGGTCTACCGCCTCTCTTAGTCATTGTGTTAATTTGAGTGTTGATATTTTAAAGTGTTCTTTTCCTTTATATTATTGTGGTCATTGTATATGTTGTGCTACTAATTCTACTTTCTTTGCTATCTTTCAGTTCTTACACTCTGAATTCTTCTTACAGTGCAATAATATTCCATTATTCTACTTTTAGATTGCAATCTGTCAACCATTTATTTCCCAGTCTACAGGCACACAGTTTGCTCCCAACTCTTTGCTACTTACCAAAAGTACTGTTAATTTTGAACATTTGGGACTTTTCCTCTTTGTATTTCTTGGGCTATATGCCTTAGTAGAAGGTATCAAAGGATACCTAAATTGTTTTATACAAGTTAACCTATTGCAGCTTCACCAACAATGCATTAAAATGGCTGTCTTCTCACACTCCCTATAACATTTACTGTTTTTATCTTTTGTTATCTTTGCCAGTGTGATAGATATAAAGAGAAGTCTTTGAATCATTTCAATTTTCATTTCTCTTATTTTAAATGACTTGGAGCATTCTTTCATGTGGTTGTTTATATCCTGGCTTTCTTCTTTTGAAAAATATCTGTCTATATCCTTTGACCACTTATCTAGGGAGATCATCTTTACTAATTTAAATTACAGCTTTACTAATTTAAAACTACTCAAAACCATTTCCCATCCAAATAATTCATAGGCAATAAATTCTGTTGTCACCCCTCTAGCCCCTGACTTAGTAAACAAGGCAGAAATCTTATTTGGAACTTTTCCTAGTCAACAGAATTAACTTTTGTTTTACCCTGAAGGTCAACGAATGAAAACAATGGTTTTAGATTTTCTTTTTTTGCTATATATTGTTCCAGCAAATAACAAATTAGCAATCTACTATAACCGCACCCCTTCTTTGCATTATGAAAAGGCATGGAAAGTAATTCAGATGGTATTTTTAGGTTTTTTTTTAAAAAAGATCTATAAAGATAAACCTGTCAAGTTAAAATATTCAAGGTTGAGAGACACCATAATGCTGTGGAGAAGATACTGCTTTTATAGTCAGATAACCTTAGTTCAAGTCTTGGTCCTTACCAGGTGTGCGATTTTTAAAAAGTCAATGGACCTCTCTGAGGTTAAACCTCTCGTTTTTTTCATTTGTAAAATTTAGATAATACTTACGCCAGCTACTTCCTAGAGTAGTAGTGAAGAAAATATCGTGTAAACCTTAAGCCAAGTGCTTACATAAATGTGAGTTGTTATTAAAACCTTGATAAATGCATTTAAATAATAATAGCAACTAGCATTTACATAATACTCTAAGATTTGCAAAGCACTTCATGAATATTATCACATTTGATCCTTAGAAGAGTTAGGCAGCTAATTCAGTGGTCAGTGGATAGAGTGCTGAGTCTAAAGTTCAAACATAGTCTCAAACATTTAACTAGCTATTCAACCTTGGTCAAGTCACTTAACCTCTATTTGCCTCAGTTTCTTCAACTGTAAAATGGGAATAATAATAGCATCTACCTCCCAGAGTTCTTGTGAGGGTCAAATGAAATAATACTTGTAAAGTACTTAGCACAGTACCTGGCACATAGGAGGCACTATATAAATACTAGCTGTTATTATTGGTGGTGTTGGTGGTGGTGGTAGTAGTAGTAGTAGTAGTAGTAGTAGTAGTAGTAGTAGTAGTAGTAGTAGTACCCTCTGAGGTAGATGCTATTATTATGTCTATTTTACAGATTAGGTAACTAAGGCAGTCAGAGGTTAAGTGACTTAGCCAGAGTCACACATCTGGTAAGTGTCTATAGCAAGACTTCTTGATTCCAGGGCCAGCACTCTATCCATTGTGCCACCTAGCTGTCTCATTTCATTTCTCCATTAAACTTCATTAGCAAGTAAATGAATGGCTCAACGTTGTTAAGAAAGTCAGAGAAGTTGGCCAGGTTTTAGTAATCTTTAATTAAATAGTCAATCAGGGTATGAACTGATATCCATATCTCTGGTATAAGAACTTTCAAACTGCTAGGGCTTTCGAAATGCTTGTCAATAACAACTAGGGACCATTTTTGTCCTTATCTGTAATCATGATGTTAAAAATTGAATGGCTCTGATTGTCATCATTTGAATGTCTTTAGGTTAGACCAGTGCTTCTTAAACAGTGGGCTATGACCCCGTATGGAGTTGTGTAACTGAACGTGGGGGGATTGAGAAAAATTTGGCAACAGTGAAAGATTTCTGAATAGGCAACAACCAAAAATTAATTCAAAATCGAACGCATAATGAATCTGAGGTGTTTCTGGCAGAGCTTGCCTGTATCACATTGAGAGACTTCTATGCAGTCTTGGTTTTGAAAACACAACATGAGCACTTTGAATTACACATGCTGTCATGCCACTCAGCGCCAACTAACACTGCCGGGAACACCTCAGCTTCGATTTGAGACTATTGTATGTTATGAATTGCAGTGTTTTTATTTATATAACAAACAGAAACAGTTTAATAATGGAAAATAGACTTTTAGTGTTTTCCTACCATCATTCCTCAGCATGTAAATAACAAATTAGTATATCTTTGGATTGTATTGTGTTAGAATGTTTGATTTTTAAAATTGGTATTTTCTCCTTCTTTTATAGAAATGCAAATATTTGATTGCAGTGAGTAAAGACAAAAGCTCTTTAATAATATTTTCCCACCATAACCACCATATATGCATGTAAATGTGAACATCAATTTTTAAAATTAAGCACAAACAAATGTAATTTCATAAACTAAAACTGTATTTGAGAAATTATTACCAATATTTATATTTTAGAACAATGCCCACAGGAAAAGAAATGAGGGAAAAAATGGCCTAGTTATTTATACAGGATAAAATTGGAGTTAATCAAGAGAGGGAAGGCACTAGCATTAAGGGAAATCTGGAAAGTCTTCTCGTAGATGATGAAATCTTAGCTGGGATTTCTTTTACTTTAATTTTTTAACATTTTTATCTAAAGTTTTGAATTCCAAATTCTATCCTTCCTTCTCCCTGAGATGATAAGCAATCCAATATAAGTTATAGATGGGCAATTATGTAAAATATTTCCATTTTAGTCATTTTGCCTCATTTCTTACCTAGCCTTTAACTACTGAATGGGCATTGCTTCAGACAAACTGAAACCTGGGAAAAACTTTAACTTAAAAAGGCCAAGGTCTCCCACTGCATCTAGGGCCATCTCCAATCATCTTGATCTGCATCTGGCCACTGAACCCAGATGGCTCCAGAGGAGAGAGTGAGGCTGGTGACTTTGCATAGCTCTACCTCACTTAAATCCAATTCACTTACAAGTCATGACATCACCCTCCTAACGTCATGGTCCTCTTTGAGAAGGAAGGACAAACAACAATCATGTTTGCACATAATTATTTGCATCTAGTCTCCACCATCGCATTGTGAGCTTCTTGAGAGCAAAAGATTGTCTTTTGCATTTCATGATATCCTCAGGGCTTAACACAGTGCCTGGCACATAGTAGGCACTTAATAAATGCCTTTTGACTTGAATTTGAAATAGAGACATGTAATTTTATGGGGTGGCAAGAGGGTATTTGCAATCAGAGGGACTGGGATAGGCTTCTGTCCAAGGTGGGGTATGGGTTGAGCTGTGACTAAGGGCTGATCAGCGGCCCAATGGATAGAGCAACAGCCTGGAGTCAGGAAGAGATGAATTCAAATTCAGCCTCAGATGCTAGCTGTGTGACCCTGGACAAGTCACTTGGAACCCTGTTTACCTGTTTCCTCATCTACAAAATGAGCTGCAGAGGGAAATGGCAAACCACTCCAGGATCTTGCCAAGAAAACTCCAAATGGAGTCATGAAGTTGGACATGACTAAAAACAACTGAACAATGAATAACAGCTCACTATTGTTTTTTTCTATTTAGCTTTTAAAACCTTCGCAACTTGGTACCAATCTGTCTTTCCAGCCTCAGAGTACAGCTTTTCCCCTCTAGTACTCTGTGATCCAGCCCAACTGGTCTCACATAGGAAACTCCATCTTTTATCTCTGTGCTTTTGTATAGAAGACCAGTCCCCAATGCCTGGAATGAGCTACTTCCTCACCTCTGCCTTCTAAAATTTTTGTCACAAGACACACTTCATTCACCTTCTTATAACTGAAATCTTTCCTGATTCCCCACAATCCACAGCCCAAAACCCTATCCCCTCAAACTACCTTGTATTTCTACTGTCCCCTGAATTTCCTATCTGACATTAGAACGCCAACTCCTCTGAAGTTTCACTCCTTCTATTATATCTCTAGTATCCAGAGAAGTGCCAGGCACATAGACACTTATTAAATACTTGTTTATTGATTGATGAAATTCCATTTCATTCAATTCAGTGAACACTTATTAAGTGCCAACTGCATGTCAGGTACTGGGCTAGGAGTTAAGGATACAAAGACAAAAATAACTGTTACTGAGTGTTACAGTTACTGACCTCAGTGGACTTACTTTCTAGCAGATTCCTAATATTCCTTAACAATTAATGACTAAATCAATAAATGTTTATTAAGAACCTCCTACGTTTCAGGCACTTTGGTAAGCCATGGGGTAAAAAACAGGCAAAAGATAGTCCCTGCCCTCAGAGTTTACAGTCTGATGGGGAAGACAACACGCAACCAAACATAAACAAAGTTAGCTATATACAAGATAAACAGGAAATAATTAACAGAGGAGTTGAGGAAGGCTTCCTGTAGAAGGTGAGATTTTAACTGAGACTTATGTAGGAAGCAAAGGAAGCTGATTTCTTTAAAAGCTGAAAAAGCTTCTTGGGGCAATAGAAATCCATACTCGTCATACCCCAGAAATTCAGAAGTTAAGCACAGTCCTAATATATACTCATTATTATCAGTCTGTAGAATCTCTTGGTCATGATTCTTGATGTCTGAAGTCCAAGAGAGCTGGACCTTGACAAAAAATCAGGACATAGTTCAGTGCATTCCCAAGGCTCCTGATGACAATTGTTCTATATGTTGACATGCTGAGGCAGCTTAGCATAGCTGCTTCTTGGAGGAGAGCACAACTAGCTCATGAGGGCAACTGGTTTTGAAAAAGAGATAGAGATGAGATCAGATTCTGAGAGCCAGCCAGAATGGCAGGTCTTTGTTGTGAGCTGGGTTCAACAGCCAATCGGTGACAAGAAAAGCCACGAGAACTTCTAAGGCTTGAAGGTACCTTGAGATGTATGGGTCTCAGAGGTCCCAGGGAAGCCAAGAATTTCTCTATTATTTAGGTGCAGCAAGACTTGACCAATAAGAAACTCAAGGAAACCCAAATGAAAGGTAGAACAGGATCACAGCTGTTCTGACTAATTAGCCAGGCACTTTGCTAAGCACTTTATAAATATTATCTCATTGGATCTTCACAACAACCCTGGGAAGTAGGTGCTTTTATTAACCCCCAAACACAGCACAACAGGGGATAGAGCACTGGCCCTGGAGTCAGGAGGACCTGAATTCAAATCCA
The DNA here is from genome assembly GCF_028372415.1 of Notamacropus eugenii. NCBI lineage: Eukaryota > Metazoa > Chordata > Mammalia > Diprotodontia > Macropodidae > Notamacropus > Notamacropus eugenii. The sequence goes on along the minus strand of NC_092873.1, from coordinate 190,616,100 downwards.
GCCTCAGATACTTACTAGTTATGTGACCCTGGGCAAGTCACTTAACCCTATTTGCCTCTGTTTTCTCATTTGTAAAATGAACTGGAGAAGGAAATGGCAAACCATTCCAGTATCTTAGCTAAGAAAACCCTAAATGAGGTGATGGAGAGTCAGATACAACTGAAATGATTCAACAACAGATGGAGAAACTGAGGCAAACAGGAGTTCAAATGACTTGCTCAAGGTCACACAAGTAGTATCTGAAGCTGGATTTGAACTCAATTCTGACCTGAGGACCAGTGCTCTATCCACTGCCCCATGCGTTTGGGGCTGTGTACTATCAGCAGTTGCCCTTCTTACCGCTCTCACTTCCAACTCTAACTAGGTGCTTCCTCTTATCTCCACTTGCAGGTCACAGGCTAGCTATGCTTAGGGATTAGCTGCTCCCTCCACGTGAGAGACAGTGTGGTAAAGTGAAAATGGCTCAGAATTTGGAGTTAGGGAATCTGGTGTAAATTCCAGATCTGCCAATTACACCCTGTGTCACCTTGGACAAGTAATTTAACTTTTTGGAGTCCTTATCTATAAAAATGTATTAACGGTTGCATTCCCTCTTCTTCTTTTCACATATTCAATCAGTTGCAAAGTCTTGTTGATTTTATCTCCCCAGCATCTCTCAAATGAGCCTGCTTCTCTCTAGTCACATAGCCATATTTCCATTTCAAGCCCTTTTATCACTTCTTGCTTGGATTACTGCAGGAGCCTCCATATAGCTGCCAAAGTGATATTCTTACAACACAGATCTACTTCCTATTCCATAAAATCCAGTGACTTTCTATTGTCTCTAGGACCAAATGCAAACTCTTCTGTCTGGCATTTCAAGTCTTTTGGAAGGAAAGAAGGAAGATAAGAAGGAATTAAAAGGGAGGAAGGAAGGGAAGGAGGAAGGAAGGAGAAAAGAAGGAAGGAAATAAGGAGGGAAAAAGGAAAGGAAAAGGAAGAAGGAAGAGAGAAGAAGGAAAGAAAAGAAAGCAAGAAGGAGAAAGGGGGAAAGAGAAAGAAAGGAGAAAAGAAAAGAGGGAAATGAAGGAAGAAAGAAAGGAAAAGGAAGAAAAAAGAAAGGAAGAAAAAAGGAGGAAGAGAAAGAGAGAGGAAGAAACGAAGAGAAAAAGGAAGGAAGGAAGCAGTAATATTTATTAAATGCTTGGTGTGTGCCTGGCATATTGCTAAGTTATGGGAATATAAATACAAACAAAGAGTGATATTATCTAACTTCAAGGAGCTTGCATTCTGATGGGGAAAGACAACACAGAAAAGGGACGTGTGGAGAGATGAAGGAATCCAGAGTGAGGGCATGGTTTCAAAATCCAGGAATCAGGAAGAGAGCCTGGAGGCTCCAAACTACATTTCCAACCTTATGCATTACTTCCCTTATGCACCATTCTGTCCAACCAAACTGGCCTTGCTGTTGCCCTCACAAAGCAGTGCGTCTTTCCTCTCAGTAGCTTTGGTGCAATCTATCTCCCATGCTTGGAATGAACTGTCTCATTTCCACATCTAGGAATCCCTAGTTTCCTCTAAAATTCAGCCCCAGTGCTATCTCCCACATAAGGCTTTCCTTGATCTGATAAGATGCTGGTAGTGCCTCCCCATCACTCTAATTATCTCATATGTACTTTGTGTGATTCTTTGTAAAGAGCTACTCCCGTCACCTCATGCTTGCAAGTTGGGTTCTCTGAGGGAACAGTTGCCATAGGTTTGAGATACTCTTGAGTCCTCACTCAAAAAAATTGTAGCTCATGAGCCCCCACTGATGTTTCCTCTTTTAATAGACAATCCGTAGTGAAGGCATTTACTAAAAGGACATAGGAGCAAGCACAACATTTCTGGGGCACACTGCTATGTAAACATGGAGCAAAAAAGAGCAAAAAAGGGCATTGAAAGGCCAAAGACAGAGAGGCACCCACGTGAGAAAAACATTCAGCCAGGGCACACATAAGGAGGAACAACTTATGCCTCTAATGCTGCTAGGTTGTCATTGAACTCCTAGGGTTTCCACATGCAAGTGCTGACACAATGTCTGAAAAGAGCAAAGTTGGAAAGAAGCCATACTCTATACGCTTATATACTTATAAGCATACAGGCTGTTTCCTCAAATAAAATGTACGCTTCTTGAAGGCAGGGATGGTCATTTTTATCTTTGCATTCCTAGCACAGTGCTTGGCTCATAGAAGGTCTTTAATAAGTGCTTACTGACTAATTTATTGTCCTTCCCTCTAGTCTCTTCCTGACTCTTCAAGCCTTTCTCTTACTTTTAACACTTACCTAATTCTTTTATCCACTTTCTAGTTATCTCTAAGCCAGGTTGTCTGCCACCCAGCCTTTCTCTCCTCCCACTGGAAGTCTGACTCCGATCCCAGGGACCTTGGGCTCTGCTACAATTTCACCTTATTTTCCCTTACCCTAGCTCCACCATGCTACTTCCTGACCACTCCATCAGACTCAAGTCCTCCCGCTAGGTCCTGGTAGCCAAGAAAGGGATTTTGATTTGTAAAGTTATGGGTATGATAAGTGGAGCTATAGAATGATACGTTAGTATGCCTTTTCCAGTATTAATAACGGTGTTGATTTGAGTATAATTCTGGAACCGAAAAGCAGGGTGGGAGACATAGAGGGTATATTAGTGGTGGCAAGGAGCTGGGGAGAAAAAAAAATGTTAGCTAGCCTTCATAAAGTGTTGCAAAGTTTGCACAGTATTCTATATATGTTATCTTATTTCATTCCTGCCCATAAGATGACTGGGGAGTAACATGAAGTTATATCCAGCTCAGATGAAGGGGGCTGTATGAGGTACTTACCAATCAGGACCATGGAGTTCCAGGGCTGGAGTTCTAGAGATGAAGGATTAAGATTTCCGTGGTGTGACATAGTTATGTAAGGTATGTGTAATGTGATTGGTGAGAAGCTGACCAGGAATTATAACCCAGTTGTAGAAACCTGTCCATTGGCAGATAGGTAGTCCTTTCTGGCACTAATCCAATGAGGAATAAATACCCAAGTGCAGAAAACCAGTTAGGGGTCTTAAAAATCAAAGTCTCATTATGCTTTGAAAAAATGCTGACTATAACATTGAATAAAGAATATAGAAGAATAAACGTAACCATGGACATATGTACTTACAAACGGTTAGGCCCTGAGAGGTTTGCTCTGACAATTTTGAAAAGTAGAGGGTAAGAATTTATTTGTTCTTTGTAAGTAACAACTAATGGCCCAAACAGTCCCAAATGGTTTTTCCTCACTTGGGCAGGGCTGGTAAATTTCAGCTCAACAAATGGGCAGATTTCTCCAAGTAAATTTCAGTTAGCATTAGAAAAAGTGAACTTCTTGCTTTGAGGTCAGTTTAAAATTCACTGTTCTTTCCACATTTTGCCAGAAAAAGATATGGTACTACTGCCTGACTTTCAGGTGGCAAGATTCCCTCTTTAAGGCTCCCAGTGGTCCAGTAAAGGGTTGTTTATTCCAAGCTTTTCTAAAGCAAGACTGCCCAGAAACTTCCTCTTGTACCTAATCTGGTCAGTACAATAGCTCGCCATCATCCCTGTGCTCAGGAGAGATGCTTCCAACATAAATAATCAAATTTCCTGTGTTTTCAACAGTCCCAGTAACTGGAGTGCCTGTTCCTCCAGGCTTCCCTTTATTTGTCTAGAGTCCTAGTTTGGTGGTGAGGAATATTGTCTCTTTCCAAAATATGTAATGTTCTTTAAAAAAATACATGATATTATCTACAGCCAAAATAAGTATAGGCACACCCACCATTGATTTCATTCATCCATGAGCAGCCAGCCTATCAGACTAACACAAAACATGGTGGGAATGGCAGGGGTATCACCTGGTGATTCCTTTTCTCATGATGTCCTATGAAGGGAGGGAATGCTATTTCTGATCTGGGAAGTTAGGCGTAGCTAGGTGGTACAGTGAGTAAAACACCAACCCTAGAGTCAGGAGGACCTGAGTTCAAATATGGCCTCAGACACTTTCTAGCTGTGTGATCCTCGGCAAGTCACTTACCTCCAATTGCCTCCAAAAAAAAAAAAAGGAGTTGTGAACAGATCCCAGGAACTTTGAAAGGTCAGGAGAGCAAGCGATAGGGAGTTAAAAGTCAGAACCCGGTTAATCAGGTTAACATAAAACATGGTAAAAGACAGTTATTAAAAGTTAAATATTTCTGGCTGAGCAATATGATGCCAACTCTCTGTCAAAAAGAACCCTATTCTCTATTTCTGAGGTCCTTCAAGAGGTAGCCCACTTCCTGAGTGACTTTGTAATATCCTCAACAAAGCCTCCCTCATTTGGTTTATAACAAGTCTGAGATACCCTTTTGCAGGGGGCAGGACTTCCTTTATGTAAAGCTGGAATAAACAGCTCCTCTATGTGTGTCCCCCACTCCAGTTTACCGAATAGTGTTAGGCTCACAGTAGTCACTTCATAAGTGACTCATTTTCCTGAGTTCAAATCTGGTCTCAGACACTTATTAGCTATATGGGCAAGTCACTTAACCCCGCTTACCTCAGTTTCTTCATCTGTAAAATGGTCTGGAAAAGGGAATAGCAAACTATTCTAGCATCTCTGCCAAGAGCCGGACATGACTGAAAATGACTCAACAACTTCATAAGTGATTGTTACATTGCCATACGGAGTTGTGTATTGGTTACTTTTTGCTTAGCAATTTTTCTTGTTACAAGGGAGTTCTGGGAGTTGAGGAACAGCTATAAATAGAACTAGCTGTGATGTTTAAAAAGGCATCAATAAAACATTTTAAAAAGAAATTAATAAAATTAAAAATACTTACACAAAACACTGCAATACTTTTAAATTATTCCCTACTTGAATCGTTGTTAGAACTGGAGTACCGTTGGAATTGTGTAGTATTCATTCCATGTTTGCTTTATATATAAGCAGGTCTTCCAAAGGTCTGGGCCTAGAGTAACGAAGACCTCAGTTCAAATCTACCCTTTTGATGCTTTCTAGCTGTGTGATCCTGGACAAGTCACTTAACCTCTATCTGCCTCAGTTTCCCCAATTGTAAAATTGGGATGATAATAGCATTTACCTCACGGAGTGTTGTGAGGACAATATTTGTAAAACACTTGGCATGGTGCCTTGCACACAGTAGGCACTTAATAAACCCTTGTTTTCTTCCTCTCGTTACCCTTTCATGTTGCCCCTTAAACTTTGTTCTTTTTGTTTCTGTGTTCACTTGGAAATGGTGGCACAGTTGGTCCTAGAGTCTAATCCAGAAAGTCCATGCAGATAGTTCTGAAGTCACTCTGGAGCCTCTTTTCCTCCTGTCTAAATATTACCCATTGCTTAAGCCATTCCCCTTGGGCCTTTTCACCATCTTTGGTTTCTGAAAGGGGCTCAATATAATAGGAAGATTACATCATGGTTTCTAATTGCTAAATATAGGTCTCTAACTAAGAAAACTGGCTTGTGGTGAAGCCTGATGCCTTGGCCTGAAGGAACTCGGCCCCCACACTCTATATGATTGAAAGTTCAAGAAGCATTCCAAACGTGTTGAGCACATCGTTGTATACAGCCTATGTCCCTTTCGTGGTAAGTTGATCAACCTCTCAAAATGAGTAGGCTATTTCTGTCAGCAAGCAGTGGTGCTTCTGAGATAACTACCTGGCATAGACTCTGTCCTTCTTGGCCCCTTTCAGTCATAGATTCCTCATGCCTCACATTCTGTGTCCAAAACAGTCATGATCCAAAGACCCTGGGGCTAATTTCAGGACTGGTGTTCCTTCGAGGTCTCTAATGTCTTCCCAAAGTTTTCAGAGTATTTTAAGCACCTGCAGTTCTGAGCAGCAAGTAGCACAGGCACAGCATGTTTTGAGACATTCAATTTTCATGCTACTGGAATTCTGCTGGCAATCCCTGACATTCCTTGTGCTGAGAACAAATCTCACACACAGCCTCTCTGACCCATGCAATGCACGGGAAGGGCTTCATGCTCAGCTCTCATCAACTCTACTATCTACAGTCAAAAGTGTTGGGAAAACCTAGAAGTTGTAGCCAAAGTGAACATTGAGTTCCAAGTCTTTGGGTTCCTAAAACCTGGAGCAAAACTAGACAAGGTGAGCTTCCACCCAGTCACTGAGCAAAGTCGGGCACAGATAAAATTGTGAAGTTTGGCAAACTTCAATCTCGCCTTTTTCAGAACCAGCATATCTGGGAGTCAGAGAGTTTATTCACAGGAAGGAGATACCCAGCTAAGATGTTAATTTGTGAATTCAAATTACTTTTTAGCACCTTTATTATGTTTATTGCTACTGCTAGCATCTGAGATTTTGGTGATGATGTGGGTACTCCCTCCAACAACCCAGATTGGGACCACTATACAACTAAGCAGACAAGCATTTGTTAAGTACCTAATATGTGCTAAAAATAATAATACTATATTAGACTGTTATGTAATTAATAATAATATTATATATAACATATTATATAATGTAATAATATTATATAATAATAATATTAGCTAACATTCATATAATACTTACTATGTTCAAGGCACTGTGCTAATCGCTTTATAATCTCATTTGATCATCACAATAACCCTGAGAAGTAGGAAGTAGCTATTTTTATTCCCATTTTATGGATGTAGAAATTGAGGCAAAGAGAAGTTAAATAACTTACCTAATATCACATAGCTAGGAAGTGCTTGAGGCTGGATTTTAACTCAAGTCTTTCTGACTCCAGGCCTGGTGTTTGGTCTGGGGTGTGACCTAGCTGCCTAATGAAATGAATAAATGAAAAAATAGCATTTATTTAGCCCTTACAATGTACCAAGATAGAAAAGTACGGCAGTCCCTGCTTCAAGGAGATCTCATTCTATTTGGGGAAGATAGCACATATAGGAAGGTTCAGCTACTAGGTGGACAGAATTTCTCATCATCCTAACTGAGTAATTGCAGAGTAGATGGCAATGGCCAGGTGTCCTTATGGTAACAGGTTGGATGGTAAAAAGTGTGGGGGTCCTGCAGGGTGTGGTGGGAGCGCAGCTGTTCAAGCCCAGTTGTCTTCCATTTTATTGTAAAGAGTGTAGTTAGCATAGGTAGCCATGTCCTTGGGGCAGAAGTAGAGGGGTGGAATGTTGTGAGACTCTGGGGTCATTTTTGCTGAGAAAGGAATAAGGCAGAGGTGTCAGCACTCTCAAGTGCTGCTGAACCAGATCAAAATGTAATCAGGAACTATTTAACAAAATAAATAAAAATTCAGCATAATACTAAGTCAATTTATGGTTTTCTTAATCAATATGAACTTGCAGGGATCTGTTTCTGTTTGAGTTTGGTATGCCTGAGACAGGGCATGTGCATCTATCAAGGATCAGGAAAATGAAAGACAGGATCCGTGTTTCCAGGACTCTTTGAATTGCCTCTAGTTTTGATGCTTCTGACATCATGGTGATCTCTGATTCCCAGGCACGTAGTACTCTGTTTGGAAATATAAATATAGAGGCAGTGTAGCATAGACACTTACGAGCTGTGTGACCCTGGGCAAATCACCTAACCCTGTTTGCCTTAGTTTCTTCATCCATAAAATGAGCTAGAGATAGAAATGGCAAATCACTCCAGTATCTTTGCCAAGAAAAACCCCAGTGGGGTCACAAAGAGTCAGATACAACTGAAATAACTGAACAACAGTAGTGGGTCAAGAACTGACCTCAAAACCAGGAAACATAGGTTCAAATCCTGTCTCTGATACACATTGGCTGAGAGATCCTGGGCAATCCTTACCCATCCAGCGGTGTCAAGCTCGAACAGAAATGGGGGTCACTAAACCATACGTAAGGAGCCCTGAGGGCTGCATAGTAGCTAGAAAATCACATCCTTATTGCTAACATTTATACAGCAGTTGCTATATGTCGGACACTGTGCTAAGCACGTTACAGACATCTCATGTGATGCTCAGAACAACTTTGGGAGGTAAGTGCTCTAATAATCCCGTTTTACATATGAGGAAACTGAAACAAGGAGAAGTTCACCCAGGATCACACAGCTTCTAAATGTCTGAGGCTGGCTTTGAACTCAGGTTTTCCTGACTCAGGCCTGATGTTCTATCCACAGCACAACCTAGCTGCGCCTAATATGCACCATATGTTAACATTTTCTATTTCCATTGTATTTTTATTTATTTTGTTAAATATTTCCCAATTTCATTTTAATCTGCTTTGGGCTACACTTGGGAATATTAGCCATGGCAGTGTGATCAAGTGGTCCCATGATGACACCTCTGCTTTAGGCAACTCTGTAACTCTGTAAATAGAGCAAATTCCATATACAATGAAATCAGTGTGTTCTCTCTCTTTTTCTCTCTCTCTCTTTTTCTCTCTCTCTCTCTCTTTCTCTCTCTCTCTCTCTCTCTTTCTCGTTATTCAGTCGTGTGTAACTCTTCGTGACCCCATTTGGGGTTTTCTTGGCAAAGATACTGGAATGGTTTGCCATTTCTTTCTCCAACTCATTTTACAGATGAGGAAACTGAGGCAAAAAAGGTTAAGTGACTTGCCCAGGATCACATAGCTAGTAAGTGTCTGAGGCCAGATTTGAACTCAGGAAGATGAGCCTTCCTGACTCCAGGTTTGGCACTCTATCTACTGTAAGTAAGCAATTTACCTAGTTTTCAATATGATACTTCAAGGCAGTAGAACTTTTTTTCCCTCGGTACTCTGCTATAACAGATGCCCTCCTCCCTTCCTCATTTTTTTTTTTTTGGACCAGACCTGTGATTTCATTGTTATAGGGAATTTCCAGTGAGGAAACTCCCTCTGTCAATGCAGATTAACACCTGCTCCACGATGTACAGTGACCTCATGCTCAACCTTTCAGAGCATCTCTGTCAGGTCCATAATTAGCAGTTTTACTATTGGGGCAAGTATCACAAAATGTAGCCTCAAATGGGGGTGGGGGTAGGAAGGAGGTGCAGAGCAAGTTGAGGACAAACTCAACAGGGCTGCCTTCACCTCTCTCTACCTGTCAGCTCCCAATTTTAACCATCTATATTTACTAAACAAGTGCTAAGCCCAGTTGTTACTACTGTGCCTTGAATGCATGTCATGTCAGCATATCCTTCCTACATTTCAGCACCCTGGGGCAATGCTCCAGTCACTGGATACTAGTTGTGGCTCTATTTTCTGAACTTAGCTGTACTATTCCTCTCCTGAGATAATGGTCCATCATCAGGCCCACACTGGAAACTTTGCCAGCTTGGTAGAACCAGTCAGAGATTGTGGTCCACTGACCTAGTCTTTCATCCCCTCCATGCCATAATAAGGCATCAGAACAGGTACTTAATTTTAGTATTAATTATTATAATTTTATGCCCAATGAATTGAATTGAGTTGTTGTATCAGAAAGGTGATGCCATGACTTACAAGTGAACTGGATTTAAGAGAGAGAGAGCTGCACAAAGTCATGAGCCTCACTTTTTCCTTTGGAGTCATATGAAAAGATTAGATAAATACCATGTGTACATTTGTGTGTGTATATAGTGTCCGCTGCTTTACATTAGGCCTTCCTTAGTATTTCCCTATTTTTATTCCTATATGAAAGGTGCCAAAAGGACAAGGAAGGGGCTGTTATTTTTGTACACTCAAGGGATTAATGCAAAAGGATTTGGCAAAAAGTTTTTGCCCTCCTATGGGAAAGGTAGCATAGTGTAGTCAAGACAGTGCTGGCCTCAGGGTCAGGAAGATCTGACTTTATGTCCCACTTCTGATATATTCTGGTTGAGTGACTCTGGACAATTCACTTAATATATTTGTACCCCAGGCAACTCTCTGAGACTATTAAATTGCAGAAAAGGTCCTGATCTGTTTGAAGGAGGGAGTTTCATCACTGGAAGTTCCCTATAACAATGAAATCACAAGTCTAGTCCAAAAAGGGAGGGGAGGGAGGCATTTCCAGTGGAGTAGGGGGGAGTGAAGGGCATTATAGCAGGAATATCAAGAGAGGCTCAGATGAGAATACTACAGAAAGTCAGCTTGAAATGGAGCCTGGGGATTGCAGTAGAGTGTGTGGGTAATGCAGACTGACAAGGGTAGCGTATGGTGATGTCAGAGGCAATACGGAACCACCAGGCACAAAGAACTTTCAGCTGGCAATTGACTAGGAAACAACTGTTACATCTACAGGAGTCAGAATGGGGATTGCCAGTTGTCATTCGATGAGACTATTCCTCTCCTCTCTTTATGACCTTGATATAGGAAGGATGCTTGATAACTCTTCTGCAAACAGCCTTTGAACACATCTGTTCCCTTGGTAAAATTGAAATTGAGAATTCAAAACTTAATAGAAATGGCTATAACAGCTGTGAGATTGGGTGTTCAGGCTTCATTAGAAACAGTAGGTTGTCAACTATTCAGAAATTCTTAATATTGTGAAGTCATCTTCAATTCTATCTTCATACATCCTAACCTAGGGCTGGGGAACCTGAGGCCTCAAGGCCACATGTGGTCCTCTAGGTCCTCAAATGCAGCCCTTTGACTTTCAGTCAAGGCCACAGGTTCCCCATCCCTGAGCTAATCTATAAGGAAAATATGTATTCCTTTGGGCCCCATGAAGTCAGTAAAAGCATAAAAATTTCAATAAGAATAGGGGCGTGAGCCAAATATTATGTGCTAACCTATGTTTTTTAAATGCTAGATCAAAGATGAGATAGAACTTGGACGGTCACTAAAAGGAGGGTTAGAAAAAGGAGAACCCAGGTTCATCTATTCATGCATTGTACAGAAATTTAGGCAGGCACCAGACCTTTGTACATGTGTACAGAGGGAAGAGGGAGTAGTTTGAGCCCAGAGTGACTCTTGATTCACTATTTATGTAAAAGTGCTTTTATAAAGATGAGAAATATCTGTGTTATCATTTGTATCATTGTGGATAGATACATTCATCCATATATGTAAAACATCATTTTGGTTTTATATGTGTGTACAAACATGTATGAAACTAGGATCTTGAGATATTCTATTTCAAGCTAATCCAGAGAGATGTACTATGGATGTTAACATATCAACAGTAAGTTCTATTTTCATCAGGTACCAGCATCACTGATAACAGAAACCAAAAATATCCTAAAATTCACCCAGAGAGAGTGAGTTCAAGAGAAGTAATTAGCCCTTCCATATCATGACTTTCCCCATTGTAGTTTCACTATATCACAGATCAACATAAGAAATTAAATGGGAATTTTTGAGGAGTTTTGAGGAAGCCACAGACCACATGTGAAAGCCATCAGATGACACAGAAAAATTTAGAAGCTCAGAAATGCAAAAATATGTGCATAGTATTGTATAATATCAACATATTTTATCTTTCAATGCCAAAATAATTCAGTCTCCTTCTCTGGTACAAAGGGAAGGCTAAAAAATTTTATATAGACTTTCCAGATTGTGGCCCCACACACCTAACCCCTGCAATATGGAAGGGATGAGAGAGTGAAAGAGTGAGAGAGTACAGTATGAGAGAGTGAAAAGGGCGTCACCAGCAACGTACCTCCTCTAGTTTGCCTCTGCATGGACCAATTTCAGGAATCTGTTGGTAGATATAAAATATCAAAAATAGCATATGCTATTTTTTTCTTTGTCTTCTCAACAAACATTTACTTATTATTCATTATCTGTAACTCTCATGGAGACTTGAAATTTTAATTTCTATTTCCAGCAGATCTGGTCCATTTTCACTGAGCAAACAGATGAGTTTTACTTTGGTTAATGGAGCAGAAATTAGCATACGTTTCTGTTATCAGTGATGCTGGTGCTGGATGAAAACAGTGTTGTCAGCACATATGTAGACATTAATAGGACTTAACTTTTGCTGGGGAAAGCTGGGAAGAAATAAGACAAAGAACAGCTTTGTTTTTTTCAGTGCTTCTCCTCCTCTTCTCCCTCTTTCTTTCTGTTCCAAAGTCCCTTTACCTCTGCCACTAGGAAGGAATTCCCCATTCCTGGGTCTGGAGCCAATTTATAAGGAATTGTTAAGACCAGAGGTCTTAGCTCATCTCATTCACACATTCTCCTACCCTTCCTTTCCCTCAGCTTACTTCTCCCCTGACCCAGACACACACTCACTGTCCTTGCTAATTTCACTTGTTTCTATGTGATGCACCAGTTACTTCACTAGCAGTTCCCTCTTCACTGCATTGCTTACCACAATTCCTCTCACCCAGTGAGGTGTAATGAAAAGAGCTCTAGGTTTTGACTTAGAGGTCTGAATTTTAGAAGCTTTATAGCCTTGAGTCAGTTGCCCACTTTTCTGGGCTTTCATTTCTTTATCTATAAAATGAAGGGATTAGCCAGATGATTTCCAAGGTGTCTTTCATTTCTAAATCCTGTGACTCCTCCCTATCTTCAACAAATAAAGGAAAGATTCTGGCAATTCTCTATTATTTTGGAGCCGTGGTTCTGAAAAGGTGTTCTGTGAGTTTTGATAGGAATGCTATGAAACTTTGAATGTTAAGTTCCTTCACATAAAAGACAATTTATAATTTTTTAAATAAATGCTACTTAGGGCAACTAGGTGGTGAAGTAGATAGAATTCTGGGCCTTGAGTCAGGAAGACTCATTTTTCTGAGTTCATATTTGGCTTAGACACTTACTAGCTATGTGACCCATGGCACTCAATCTTGTTTGCCTCAGTTTCCCCATTTGTAAAATGAGCTGGATAAGGAAATGGTAAACTACCCCAAAAAAACCCCAAATGGGGTCACAAAGGGTCAGACATGATTGAAAATGACCAAACAGCAACAATGTGCTTTATAAATATTGTCTCATTTGATCATCACAACAAACTGAAAAAATGGCAGAACAACAACAATTTTCTTACTTCCCTGTTCTAACAGAGAGGAAACTTCCCTAAAAAATTTTACTTTTCCAACACTTAATTATTTAATGTTTCATTAATTAAAAAACAAACAAACTTCAAATGACTTGTCAATTCATCATTAGTTTTCATTCATCAACCTCCCCAACCCCTGACGACAAGCCAAAAGTAAGCAGCTCTGGGCATCACTCATGGCTTAGAGAGACTGTCCATCCATAAGCTGAAAAGTATCCAAAGGAAAGCAGGAGAGATGGTGAAGAACCAAGTCCATACCATCAAGTTCAACCCATACCTGCAAAAGAACACTGAAATCTCCCCCAGGAAGTTGGACTGGTTAGAGAAACCAGGAATGTTTAGACTAGAGAAGGGAAGGTTCAGGGGAGATATCTTAGTAATCTTAAGTACTTAAGTACAATCAATTCTACTATCACATGCATTATGAAAATGCAAATTTATTCTAACAGGATTGATTTATCAGGGAATATTTTTTGGCTTATTCATGATTTCTTCCACAAGAAACAATGAGAATTCATAAAAACCACTTCACAATAACTCAAAAACTGCAACCTTTCTAATGTCCACAAGCAAACATCAGGTCTTTATCAAGGGTCATTTATTACATTTATTTATTATATGTCTTCTGGAGCAATAGGAGCTGTAAGTCAAGAAGAGCTGGTAAACAGCTCTCACACCCACTTTCTGCCAGGCCTCCAGCCCTGAGGCTTGGAGTTGAGGCCAAGTCCAAATTGCTCCAACAAGGGATAGCCTGGGAGGCAAGCTCTCAGGCTGTGACTCCACTCTGTGGTATTTATGTATTTAGCTATTTAACTTGTGTAAAACTGTGCTACCATTTTTATTAGGGTCCTATCTTGTTTTTTATGCATCACTGATAAAGTTTTGAGCATTGTTTCTCTAGACTCATTTCCCCCATAAGCCATGTGGTTCTTATTGCCTGAGTTTGCATAGTGCAGTGCTTTTGGGGAACCACATGCTGTTATAGCACAGCTGACTGCATTTGGAAGGCTGTCATGTGGAAAAGGGATTAATTGTGTTCAGTTTGATCCGAGGGGCAGAATGAGGAGTACTGAGTAGGGGTCAAGAGATTTTAGCTTCATGGCAAGAAAATCTTAGCAACCAGAGCTTTCCCAAGTGGAATAGGGTGTCTTGGGAGCCAGTCATTTTCCTCCTGTTTCAGGGTCTTCAAACAAAGACTAGCTGACTACTTCTTGGGAGAGATTTCAGTGTTCTTTTGCAGGTATGGGTTGAACTGGAAGTAAGGAGTTCTTAAATGAGGGTCTAAAGATAGATTTCCAGTATTCCACGAACTTGGATGGGAAAAAAAAAATTTATCTTTATTTCAATATAATTAATTTCCTTTGAAATTTCCTATGTATTTTACTTAGTGCTTTTAAAAACATTATTCTCAGAAGGTGTACCTAGGCTTCACCAGACTCCCAAAGCAGCATATAACACAAAGAAAGGTTAAGAACTCCTGGATTAAATAGAGATAATTTAAGAGTTATTGGTCTACCTGAAAGCCTTGATCAAAAAAGAACCTGGACAGCATTTTTTGAGAAATCATCAAGGAAAACTGCTCTAAGTTCCTAGAACCAGAGGGTAAATTTGTCATCAAAAGAATCCACTTATCACCTCCTGAAAGAGATCCCAAATTGAAAACACTAAGGAATATTGTCGTCAAATTTGTTCTTAAAATACATGACTTAAGAGAGACATAAAAAGGTAAACAGGAAAGAAAAAAATGTTATTCAATAAGGGAAAACTTTACATCTCTACATGGGAAGAGGCTACTTGTAACTCTTCAGAATTGTGTCTTTATGATGACATTTAGAAGGGGTGTACATAGACAGAGGCATATGTATGGACTGATTTTGATGTCATGATAAAAAATCTAAGTGGTGAAAAGGAATTGTACTGGAAGAAGAGGAAAGGAGGAGGCAGAAAAGAGTAAATCAAATCATATAAGAAGGTGCAAATGCCTATTACAGTAGAGGGAAAGAAGGGAGGGAAATGAGAATTGTTTGAACCTTATTCTCATCAGATTTGACTCAAAGAGGGACTAACATACTCAGGTATAGAAATCTAACTTTCCATATAGGAAGTAGGAGGGGAAAGGGAAAGAAAAGGGAGGGGGCTGATAGAAGGGATTGAGAGAGGTGGTGATCAAAAGAACCTCTGGATTATATGGACAACCCAAGTTCTTCCGATTTAAATATGCAAAGTGTCCTGAGCAAAGCATAATCACTGTTTTGGAATCATACAATTTCAGACCCTACATTTATCATTAACAGATGAGGAAATTGAAGCCAAAAGTGGTTTTAAAAAAAGATTTGTTCAAGGTTACTTAGTGTGCTTAAAGGTTATTTATGGGATTAACATAGACTGATCAAATGTTGCACATTTTCCAAAATAGTATTTAATGGAAAAAGCTTTTCCCCTAGAGTTAGGAGACTGGAATTCAGTTCTTAGGTCAGACACTTCTTATTCATTAGCCCCATGACTGTGACCAAGTCCTTGCAAAGAAAAAAGCTTCTGGCCTAAAGAAAGAATTTGAGTTCAGATTTCTTCTCTGACCCTATCTGGGTAACCAAAGGCAAATCATCAAACCACTCTGAGTTTCAGTTTTCTCCTCTGTAACATGGGAACAGCAACGCTTCAGGTACCTACCACATAGGGTTGTTGTGAACATCAAATGAGGCTATAAAATGTTACAAAATTTAAAGAGTTCTAAAAATATTAGCTATTGTGATGATCTTTGTGCTCCTCAGGGTTCTTGTCTATGAAATGAGTATTATTGTTATTATATAGAAAAATATGTGATCATTATACATTTACTACCTACCTCATGGGTTTGTTATGGGAAAAATGCATTAAGTACTATACTAAAATACTATATCAATTTCCTGAGTAGGGATTAAACTCAGTAATTAGACAAAGTTCTTTCATTTGAACAGAGAACTCATAGATGTATATACCTGCATTGAAACTTATAGTCTTAGCTACCAGGGATACTCAGAGTTTAAGTGACTTGCCCAGAATCACATAATCAGTAAGGGTCAAAGGCAAGGAGAGAAGAAAGTCTTCTAGATTCCAAGGTGGCACTTTGT
Source organism: Notamacropus eugenii (assembly GCF_028372415.1). NCBI lineage: Eukaryota > Metazoa > Chordata > Mammalia > Diprotodontia > Macropodidae > Notamacropus > Notamacropus eugenii. The sequence continues at coordinate 190,600,118 of NC_092873.1, read as the reverse complement.
TCACTATACCATGATGCCTCTCCTCATTTAAAATATCAGTAGTTAAATAGGTGTTTGTAATAAGAATGTGTAGAACCCATATAAGATTGCATGCCGTCTTGGGAAGACAGTGGGGCAGAGGGAGGAGAAAATTCAAAATTCATGGAAGTAATTGTTGAAAACTGAAAACAAATTAATTTTTAAAAACCCCACACAAAGAAATAGATGTTTGTACGTGTCTAAATTCCAGCAACTTATATGTAGCTTTTCCATCCCTCTATCACTGTCAGTACAGAAATGGAAGTACACTAACCTGAAGACCATTTTTAATCTATTTCATGGGTTGCCAGGGCTGACTAAATAGCTAGCACAGGGGTTCTTAGTAGATATTCTTTTTCAAAAATAGTATTTTGTTTTTTCTAATTACATGTAAAAACAATGTTTATATACATTAAAAAATTTTAAGTCCCAAATTTTCGCTTTCCCTCCCCTCTCCCCTCCCTGAGTAAGCCATTTAACATAGGTTATGCATGTTCAGTCATGCAAAACATATTTTCATATTACTCATGTTATGAAAGAAAAAACAGACCAAAAAAACCTCACAAAAAAAATGAACAATCATGAAAAATAGTATCCTTCAATCTGCATTCAAATTTCATCAGTTCTTTCTCTGGAGGTGGATAGCATTTTTCATCAGGAATCCTTTGGAATTGTCTTAGATCACTGTATTGCTGAGAATAGACAAGTCATTTACAGTTGATCTTCATACAATATTGCTGTTACTGTATGCAATGTTCTACTGGTTCTGCTCCCTGCACTTTATATCGGTTCATGTAAGTCTTTCCAGGTTTTTCTGAAATTACCTTGCTTGTCATTTCTTATAGCACAATAGTATTCCCCTTAATGGATATTCTGGATAGATTTCAGAAGGGTCCTTAAAGTTAGATAAGAAAAAAAATGCATCTTTATTTTCATTTTCTAAACTAAAATTGAGCATTTTCTTTAATTATTTGAAAACAAAATACTGAAAAATTTCATCAGACTGCCAAAAGGATACATGACATAAAAAAGGAAAAGAAATCCTGGTCTTGCCCTTTCCTGGGGCTCAGTTTTCTCATCTTTAAAATAAGAGACCTGAGCTTTCCCTAAGATCTCAAGTACAATGCTACTTCTGGTGATGAGCCTCTTAGTACTTAGCTACTGTTCATTCTTCATTCTGAAAAAGGACCAGTGACATGAGAAGAGTGATGACTTGCAAGTGAATTGGATTTGAGTTGAGAAAAGCTGTGCAAAGCTGTCAGCCCCAGTCTCTCCTCCACATTCATCCCAGTCCAGTAGCAAGACATATGTCAGGACAACTTGCGATGGCCCCACTCTTACTTAGCTAGACTGGGACGTCCCCAAAGAGTGGAAAATCTGCTCCATCACAGTATGGAAGATTTCCCCCAACAAGTAAGAGCAACCAGTACTTTGAGAGTTGAGGGTCCCCTCCCTGCCCCACTGCAGCATCAGAGAAGGATTTTTGAGCTATTGTAACCCAAAGAAAAAGTAAAACCTGTATTTTACATTGCATTTACTATCTTGTTTCCCTACTCTAAAAAATTAAGGGAAACATCTCTATACCATGAATTTGGCTTATTTTAATACTTTACCTATGTTTTTCATTAATTAAAAATAAAAGAACCCTCAAGTAACTTGTCAACACCATCATTAGTTTTCATTGATATTTCTCCCCCACCTATGACCTCTAGCTAGAAGTAAACAGTTCTGGGCATCACTCACCATTCATAAGCTGGAAAACATCCAAAGGAGAGCAAGTAAAATGGTGAAGGAACTTGACTTCATGCTATCTGAGAACTGGTTGGAAAAAACTGAGCCAGGAGAGGGGAAGGCTCAAAAGACATAGTAAGGTGTGGCTAGGTGGCACAGTGGATAGAGCACTAGCCCTGAAGTCAGGAGGACCTGAGTTTGAATCCAGCCTTAGACACTCACTAGCTGTGTGACCCTGGAAAAGTCAGTTAACTCCAACTGCCTCCCAAAATAAATAAATGAGAGGCATATTAGTTGTCTTTCAAGTATTTGAAAGGCTGCCGTGCAGAAGAGAAATTAGATTTGCTGTGTTAGAGGGCAGAATGAGGAGTGGTAGTTCTGCTTGATGAGAGAGAGAGAGAGAGAGAGAGAGAGAGAGAGAGAGAGAGAGAGAGAGAGAGAGAGAGAGAGAGAGAGAGAGAGCCAAAGTGAAATGGAGCTATCGAGGGACCTTCTCTATCTTCTGAGTTCTTCATGCAAAGGCTAGAGGACTACTTGTTCAGGGAGGTTGTGGTCAGTGTTGAATTGGACTAGAACCCGAGGTTTTGGGGGGTCTGAAGGTAGAATTCAGGGATTCTGTGAATTTGGATGGGGGAAAAAATTATACCTTTATTTCAATACGTTTCCTTTGTCATTCCATGTATTTTATTTTGTGCGTATTGAAATGTTATTCTGAAAAAAAAGTGCATAGTCTTCACTTGACTGCCAAAGGGATCCATGACACAGAAAAGCTTAATATTTTCTGGTCCAGTTGGATACCCCAGCACCTTCACGCTCTGAAATTCTACGATAATATGAAAGCTGATTCTTTTTTTTTAAACCAAAAAACTCTCAGAGGTAACAAAAAAATCATTCACCTGTTTCTTATACCAGATGGTACTAAATTTCAGAGAGTTTCTCTGGATCAAGGTGTTTCTCTCGTTGATGTTTGGCAGACTAGAGAAGGAAAGGCCAGAAGGTCCAAGCAGTCTATCTCTGAAGCTGCTTCTGGAGTTCTTAGTCACGTCAGAGACATGGAAAGGGCAAAGTGCTGAGCAGAAGCATCTAATTTTCAGGATACTCAAAAAGATCAAGTGGTTGGTTCTATTCCAACACAAGGGGATTTCACAGCTGAGCTTCCAAAAGCTTCTCCATCCCTTTTGTTGCTGCTGGGAGAGTGATATTCTTTAAAGGATTCCAATGCCCTCTCCCAGAGGAAGTCAGGGGCTTGGAAAACACCAGGTAGTCATATGCCAGGAGGAAAGAGCAGTACCCAGCATTCTCTCTGGTGCTATTGACTATCTCTGAAGGTTAAAAACAACCCTTCTCCCTCTCCCCTCCCCACCCCCTATCTGGGATTCTAGGACTGCTTGGATGTCTATGTACCCTGAGGTTCCAGGATTTGAAGACATCAGTTTTTATTACTGTATTATCCCAGTTATCTGTAATGGGAGTCTTTGACAAATTGAAAAAGGAGAAAAAAAAACAAAGAACAAAATCTTTGATCCTCCTCCTCTGCCAACAGGTGAGTCAGCAGGCAAATGCCCCACTCCTGGAAGGGGTTATTACTCTCTCAGCTGGTGCCTTCTGTGAGAGAATGAAAGTCTGATTGTAATTAAAGATGAAATGAAAATGATCCCAGGTCTATTTCCTGTCCTGAACAAGGAAGAAAAGATGGATGACTACAAGTTAAGTAATCTGGTCATCTTCTCCCAGGTCAGTTATTTCTGGTTTTGTGATCCTGGAATATTGATTGAGAAGAAAAGGCCCCATTTAATAGGATTTTCATAACTATGTTGGGACTCAAAGCATGGCAGGCAAACCTCAAGCAGTTGAAGTAATCCTTTTCTCTGCCCCACTGTAATTTTTGAAAAGGTTTTGAACCGTTTTAAGATAGAGTCCTTTCTTTCCTGCTCTCCAACTCCGATGTTTGTAACATTCCTGTCACATGTCTTGTGCCGTCTTTGCCAGCGTTTCATAGCATATACCCTCTGCTCTGCTGTTAAGGTGATTTTTTAAAATCATGGGCCTGATCCCCTGTTCAGTGGGCTCCAGTGTCTTTCTATCACCTCCCAGATCAAATATAAACTTCTTTATTAAGAATTTAAAATCCTACATAATCTGGCCCCCTCCTACCTTTCCAGTTGTCCTTCACCTTTCTTCCTTCACTGATTTTATTTTCCAAGTAGCTCTGACCCATTTCCAGTTCCCCCAATACAAAACTCCATCTCCCATCTTGGCTGAGCCTTTGCATTAGTCTCTCACACATAAAATGATCTACTCCTTATTTTTCTGACTTCCTTCCAGATCCAACTCAAATCCCACCTATTCCAAGAGTCCTGATTACCCCCATCTGTTCCTGTCTTGATCCTCTTGAGAGTGTCTCTCATCAACTGTGTATGTGTCTGCTATTGGCTCAGTGCTTCATAAGAATGTAAGCTCCGTTAGGGGAGGGGCTGTCTTCCCCCAACTCCCATCTTTGTATCCTCAGTGCTTAGTATCTGACACTGGCACACAGTGAGCATGTGACAAATGCTTATTGATTTAACTACAATAATGTGAAGGAAAACAGTATTAAAAGGCATCTGAAATTAAATACAGTGACCACTGGGCCTGGAGTCAGGAAGACTGGGAGTCACTTACCTGCTATGCAACCTTGAGCAAGTCATTCAGCCTCTGTTTTCCTCAGTTTCCTCAGCTGTAAAATAAGGATAATAATAGCAGCTGCTATTTTTTGTAGGATCAAATGAATACTACAAATTAAAATAATATAATGTATAATATATAAATATAAATTAAAGTATAAATAATATAAAGCACTTAATCTAGTGCCTGGCACATAGTAGGTACTATTTAAATGTGAGGTATTATTACTATTATTATTGTTATTAGGGCAGCTAGGTGACACAATGGATAGAGTACCAGGCCTAGAGCTAGGAAGACTTGACTGCAAATCCAGCCTCTGACACTTACTAGCTGTGTGACCTTGGGCAAGTCACTTAATCTTGTTTGTTTCAGTTTCCTCATCTGACAAATGAGCTGGAGAAGAAAATGGCGAACCACTCCAGCATCTTTGCCAAGAAAACACCACATGGAGTTAGGAAGAGGCTGTCATTACTGAACAACAACAAAATTATTAATGTTGTTATGACTATTTTACAGACCAGATGATGAAGTACACTTCCTTCTTCTCACTAAAGAGGCATGGAATGTTGTATATACTATTAGAATACAGTTGCCCTGTTCAGTGATCTATCAGTCAATCAATAAATATTCACTAAGCCCTTATAAAGTACCAGGCATTATGCTAGTCTTTGGGGATACAAAGTAAATCACAAGAAGTCCTTGATTTGCCTGAATTGTCAGAGAGAGAGAGAGAGAGAGAGAGAGAGAAAGAGAAAGACAGAGAGAGAGAGAGAGAGAGAGAAAGAGAGAGAGACAGAGAGAGAGAGAGAGACAGAAAGACAGAGACAGAAAGAGAGAGACAGAGAGAGAGAAAGACACAGAGAGAGAGAAAGAGCGAGAGAGGAGAGGAGAGGAAAAGAAGAGAAGAGACAGACACACAAAGAGACAGAGAAACAGAGACAGAGAGAAGGAATAAAAATCAGGAAGTGAGTGTGGTGAAAAAAAACAACACAAAAGGCATCCAAAAATCTTGCAAAAAAGAAAATCACCTTTTCAGAGCTCATCCTGACTAATGAGGCAACTATCTGGTCATGTCTCAGCATCCCTTCCTTTCTTTCCCTTTCCATGACCTAGAATGGCAAGAGGACAATAGGAAGGCATGTTGGGAGAGGAATATAAGTAATCCTGGGCCTTTCATTTCCAAGGACCTATTTGAGTCACTGATGATCTTTCCGCTCAATACTATTATTACCTTTAGAACTTGTTTTCCCCAGTTCAAACCTATACAGCACCCATTACAAATAGGTCTAGGTCCTAGCTAAACAGGTGCTATGCTTTCCTCCTGGAGAGAGCCTTTGAGGTTCCTAAACCCTCAGGTCTATCAGCTGGCCCTTTGACCTGGTATCATGGTTATACCTTAGCTAACAGTCATGTTCAGGCCTGGGTCCTCAGATAGGATCTTAGCCCAACCTCTGGACTCTCATTAATTATTCCTTTTAAATTTTAAACCAAAGAGGTTCTTGTAGTAAAAATGACCCCTAGCACAGGAAGAGAAGGTTTGGTCCAACCAGCTCTGGAAGGTAGTAACAAAGCACTCAACTTATTGGTATTTTCAGTAAATCAAACTGCTACCATCTATATGAACTCAAAATTAACCATGGGCCCTCTCCAAGAGTTGGTCCCTGACCCTCTGCTCCTTTCTCAATTGTCAATAAATAGTCATTAAACATTTATTAAATGCCTACAGAGTTCCAGGAATTGTGCTAAGCCCTGAGGATTGTGTGTTTGGCCTTTGCTCTCGAAGAGGACTGTGACATCAAGATGATGACATGACTTGTAGTTGACTTTGATTTGAGTGAGGGAGGGCTGTGCAAGGTCACCAACCTCTCTAAGCACTGAGGATAAAAATAAGAAAAAGAAAAACAACGTTAGACTTCAAGGAGCTTACAGTCTTTACAGAAGAAAGATAGTACATGAAAGGAAACTGAAAAGGGAAGGTTGCTAGAGGTTGCTCAACTCGAGGAAGGTCATGATGTGTTTGGAGTCTTATCAGAGAAGCTAATGGTAAATGAAGTTAGCTGGAAGAATCTGAGCCTCTTATAAAAGGAGGCCTTGAGAGGGGTTCATTGCTCTGCCCTCTAGTCCTTCAATAAGAGGAGAGGCAACTGAGGATACTGAATAGGTATTGAATATCTTTTTCTCTATACTTGGTGATCTTATGTATTTCTTATGGGCTACAAGCCAAAGCTGAGACCTTTGCCCCTTTCCTGAAGAGAATTTGGGTCCCATTTGTTTCAAGTGGGAATGACAGGGTACAGGAACACTTCCTTAAATCTCCTTGAACTTTCCCATACAGTCAAGTCTTTGGCATTGGCCTAAGGCATCCCAGTAATCCTTTCAACTGGCCTTTCATTGTGGCCTATGCCCAATCTACCCCAATTCTCTCCAGATTGCCAGCCTACTTCTTGCCCTTGATCTCATCTAGACCTCATTCTCCCTTGGCCTTGTGGTCCAGGTCTCTGGCATTTCCTGCCTTTCTCTGTTGCCTCCCAGTCACCTCAATCTGCTAGCCACTCCCATGCAGATCCTCCCTAGAGACTCCTTCTCACAGATCTTTTTTCTATAAAAAGAGTTAGTCTCATCTGCGAAAGGGCGAATTTTTAGGATCACACCCACCTTCTATCAGTGTTCTAATATACCTTGTCTTTGGCTGAAAGAAAGTGTGGGTTGAATTCATTTGGGCAGAAATCACATGTTGCTATTTTGGGATCCCAGTGTTGAGGTTTAGAACTGCTCACGACCCCAAAATAATGACACACCAGGTCCTGCCCAAATGAATTCAACTCATGCCTTCTTTCAGCTAAAGAAAAACAGAGTTTATTAAAGATTTGCCATATTGGATAGACTCTTAAGGAATCAGAGCATTTGTGATGCTTGTCAATTATTGACAAGCAGGTAGATTGAATCTGAGCACCTTCATGGAGGCAAGATGGATCTTATATATAGAAAGATTGTGGGGGATCTAGGGTTAGCCTGGGGTGATGGAGAAGGGGTTCAGGGAGGGTCTTGATGGGAGCTAGTAGCTGGGTTGTCTAGAGGTCAGACTCCAGGAACCAAGAGAATGGGATTAAGGGTGGGAAGTAGCTGAAGGCTACCTGGAGATAACAAACAATGGAGGGCTAGGCTACGTTAAGGGGTAACAGATTTGGTGAGGCAAATGCCAGATCAAGTGGGAAGATTCAAGAAAAGTTCAAGGGGGTTCCCAGAGCCTACACCCCATCACCAGTACCTTTAAACATTTCTACAGCCTCAATTATCTCCTCTGTTGGAGTGTTTCCTAAATCTGTATCTCTAGTCTTGACCTTTCCCAAGATCCGGCTTCTTCTCTTTCAGTGCTGGATGTATTCGTCTGGATATTAGTGCATCATCTCAAATTCAGCATTTCTAAAGCCAAACTCATCATTTTCCTCCCCAAAAGTGTTCTTCTTCCTGACTTCTCTTAATTTTGTCAATTGCATCTCCAGAACATATCAGGTCCCAGCCTTAGACAAATCTTTGACCTCTCTTCTTTGTCTGCCATATCTTTCAGGATCCCTGACTTCTAAGGGATATACAGTGGGGAAAAGGGAATGATCCTGGAATTAGGCTTTAGATCATTAGTGACTAGTTCCATTTGGGTGTTCTCCATGCTGAGATCTGCAGGCAACTTTTCAACCTAGCTGTAGATCCCAAGGACGCTTGTCCTTCTTGAATGGACACTGTGCCACCAGAACCCAAAGATACACATGAAGATACCTGAAATCCCAGCCCGTTGCAACTGTACTATCTCCCTCTCCTAAGATAGTGGTTTGATCTTTTTCTCTCTCTTCTCTGGAAATGCTCAATCTGACTGCAGAATGATGTTGCTCATTTTAAGAAGCACATATCAGCAATATCATTTGTTTTCATGGCTTAATTATACTGGCTAAGAGCAACTACCTTGGAAATGAAAGTACCGATGTACTTCCTGGTACTATGACAGTACTTGCCTCTTCCCTACCTTGTAGTTGGGTTACACAGCCTGTAACAATGCTCTGCTAACTTGTTCTGTTAACGATGTCTAGGCAATCACCAAGGGGTAAAATTAAAGCCCAAGTCTTTTTGACTCCGAATCTACCACTCTAACAACAGTGACACTATATGGCTTGTTTTAGCCCTTAATCATATATTATACTATGAATTTTTATATATGTGTGGATATATGCATACATGCATATTATATTTCTTCAACAAGATTCTAGAGTCTGTGTATCACACTTCTTTGACTTCCTCAGAGCTCCTAACATGGTGCTATTTATATAGTTGCTGCTTAAAATATTTTAGAAATTTGTTTTTTAAAAAACCCACAGAACCTTATTCATATCCATCTCCTGGCCCAACTCTAATTGTTCTCTCTTCACAATGACTCTTAAACTAATCTCTTCCTTTCTTTAAAAATTATTCTCTTTTTTTATTATGAACTTAACAATCATTAACTTTCAGTGACTCCCCAGTTTCTATAGGCTATGGTCCAGACTCTTTAGCCTGAAATCCAAGGTCCTCTTAGGATTGTTAAACATTTAAAGTTCTCTAAAATAACTGAACCTGACTTTCCAATCTTATTTTCTTCTATACAAGCCTTTTCATTTAGCTACTAGTCCACTTAATATTTCTTGAATATTCTTGTGTATTTCCACTTCCCTGCCTTCCAGTATTCTATTTTTCCCTCCTGGAATACTTATCCTTTCTATCAATATAAATCCTACTCATCCTTTAAGATCGAGGCAAGGCCCAGCTTCTTTTACTATTCTGACTCCAGCCCAAGGTAATTTTGCCTTTCTCTGAAATCCTTTTGGACTGGTTAGGTATGCCACTTAAAGTCAATATGTAAACTTTCTGTGATTTTTTTAGTGTGGGAACTCCCTCCACTAAAACCAATCACAAGCTCTCCATTCCTTAGTAGATAAGACTTAGAGAGTTGCTGGGGGTTCAGAGATTGTCCCAAACCTCTCCTCCTTTTGTGACTAAACTTCTTGAGAAGATAGTCTACAATTCAAGCTTCCATTTCTTTTTCTCTCACTCTCTTAACTCTCTAAAATCTGGTGTCTGACCGTATCATTCATTCAACTGAAGCTGTTCCTTCCAAAACTGCTTATGATCTCTTAATGAACAAATCTAGTATCTTTTTCTCAGTCCTCATCTTCATCTCTCTGCAACCTTTGACACAGTTTATTACCGTCTTCTCCTTGATGCTTTCTTCTCTCTAGGTTTTTGTGGTACTTATTCTATCCTGGTTTTTCTCCTCCGTGTATAACTTCTCCTTCTTAGTCTTTGTTGAACTTTCATCCAGGTCATGCCTGTTAACCATGGGTGTCCTCCAATGCTCTGTCTCTTTTCTGTTTTGCTTGGTGGTCTCAACAGCTTCCATGGATTTAATTATCATCTCTATGCTGATGATTTTCAGATCTCCTTATTCAGCACTAATCTTTTTCCTAAACTACAGACTCACATCTCCAATTGCCTTTTAGACATCTTAAACTAGATGTCCTATAAACATTTTGAGATCAACATGTCCAAAACAGAACATGTCCAAACTCTTCCTTCTTCTGAATTTCCCTGTTATAGTTGAGGATAACATCATCCTTCAAGTAAGCCGTGCATCCAATCTGCTGCTAAGTACTATCAATTTTACCTTCATAACACCCCTTTCTTTCAGGCCCTTATCACCTCATGCTTGGACGATGACAATAGCTTGCGGGTTGGTCCCCTGGTCTCAAGCATTTCCCCACTCCATTTCACCCTCCACTCAGATGTCAGATTAATTTTCCTAGAAAGCAGATCTGACCATTTCATCCTCTTAGTCAATGAACTCTAATGCCTAATTATCACCTCCAGGATCAAATTGAAAATCTTCTATTTGGTGTTCAAGCCCGTTGATAATTAGCCCCCTCCTACCTTTCCAGTCTTCTTACTCTTTACTCACACCCATGTATCCTGTGGCCCAGTGACACTGACTTTCTTTTTGTTTCTTTTACCAGACACTCAATCTCTTGACTCCAGGCCTTTTCAGTGACTATCCCCCAGGCCTGGAATGCTCTTGCTCCTCAGCTCTGTCTCCCTGCTTCCTTCAAGTTCCAGCTGAAATCCCACCTTCTACAGGAAGCCTTTTCCAGTCCCCCTTCATTCTAGTACCGATCATTTCCAATCTATCCTCTCTATACCTCATTTGTACGTAGTAGTTTGCATATTGCCTCCCCATTAGATTTTGAGGGCTGGAATTGTCTTTTACATTTCTTTGTAATCCCAATACTTAGTACAATGCCTGGCACAATTTAGGTGCTTAATAAATTGCTTATTGACTAATTTGCCTGTGGTCATATAGCTGGTAAATGTCAGAGATAAATTTGATCCCAAGTCTTCCTGCCTTCAAGCCTGACTCTATCCATTATGTCATATTACACTTCTTTTTTCTCCCTTAATTATATATTGTGCCACTTCTCCATTCTGTCTCTCTCTCTCTCTCTCTCTCTGTCTCTCTACTTTCCTCTCTCTCTCTCTCTCTCTCTGTAGGCTAGAACTTACTTCAAATGTTGCTACAGAAACATATTAGCTCTGTGACCCTGGGTAAGTCACCTTATCTCTCAGCCTCCTCAATTTTCTCATCTGTAAAACGGGGATGTATACAAGCCCCTGCCTCACAGAGTTGTAAGGATCAAATGAGCTAACATATGTAAAGCACGTTGCAACACATAAAATACCATATAAATGGTAGCTATTTCTATTGTCTCTCTCCAATAAGATTCTATTTTTAACATTAGTGTCTGTACCTCACAGTTCTTTGACTCACTCATATTTCCTAACAGTGCTATTCACCTAGTCTGTGCTGAAAATATTTTAGAAATTGTTTTTTTTATTTAAAAACCAAAGAATCTTACCTTACCATCCTAACCTTGATTACTCTCAACACAGAGCACACTCCTTGCTCAACAACAAGTCTCAGAACAATAAGTAAAGAATATGTTTCCCTGTTACGCTTTTGGCCAAGAACTTGGACTCTCCTTTTCTGAGGAAAGCTAAGGTAGGATTCTAGCTGTGGGTGGTGGTGGTGGTGGAGTGGAGGTTGGGAACTACTATCCTGAGGGGAAGGTCAAGAGTCGGAGAAGGGTTCCTTCTGTAGACAAAGCTAAAGATACTGTCAGCAAGCCCCAAACAGTCACAAAAAAAATGCAGCTGAAGGTGATTTGGAGCCTTCCTGCTGCCCTTGACCCAAATTTACTTAAATTGACTTTTGTTTTTTAACCTCCAGGGGCTTGTCAGGAGAAAGAGACTAACAAACTAAGAAAGCCATCCCTGATACCTGAGGACGTTGTCAGGAAATTTTTATCGACACTCGAAGTTCTTTGTTACTGAGTTTCACTCCATAACAGTAAGTCTGTCTTGAAGCTCCTCCAAGGGAATTTAGTTATTAAAGGATCCAGAAAGCATTAGTGGGAGGCTCTGGGCATTGTGAGTGAGCACTAGATCCGTGATTCACCTGAATTCAAGAAGGCTGGAGGAGTGTTAAGATGGGTCACTTCAAAGGCCAACCCTTTTGAGATGCTATCTATGGGTAACTGCAAGCTACAATTAGACTCAGTCACTGCTTAATAAGAAAGGCATTTTCTCATAAAGTTGCTGTTTCCAGGCCTGAATATAATGCTAGGCTGGCTACAACAAAGAGGCGCTTGTGTGCTATCCCTTTGTTACTGTTTCGTAAGCCGTGCTGCTGGCACTGCCAGGCCCCACACGGTTTGGCTCATTTATTTAGGGCACTCTGCTGGGTTTGGGTTCTGGTCTCTGCTTCTAGCCTCAGCTATCAGACAGTACAGGCAAGAAAACAACATGATGAATCAGGAGGGTTTGGAGAGCAAGTCAGAGGCCAGGACCTGTCCAGGGATGCCATAAAGGGGGTGGAGCTGGGAAAATTCTACAGCAGAAGGAATGGGGGAGCAGAAAGGGAGGGCACAGAAGCCATGACTGATGTAGTGGACTCCCAAAGGGCAAAGAGAGGCCTATGCCTTTCTGCAACAGGTTAAGTTGGAAAAGGTTTAATTCTAGTTTGACAGTACTTATTCCTCATAGGAAAGACTCAAGTCTGAATCTGAGCTTTGAGATTTATTAGCCATGCGATCCCAGGGAAACCTCTTCACCAGATTCTGTTCTGGAAAAAGTTCTTCTCTCTCCCTCCCTCCCAGGGCTGGTGTGAGAAAAGCATTTTATAAACCTTCAAAATGCTGTAGAACATGGGGTTTACTTGTATTAGTGTTGCTTTTCTTGCAACTAAGTTTGAATGCCTTGGTGCCGTGGTCATGTTTGCCTGCAGGCTGTGCTCCCATATCTGGAAGGCTCTGCTTCCTTGCTTCAGCTCTACCTTTTTCGTGTCCCTAGCTTCCCTCAAAGCACAGCCCAGGTGCCACCTCCTCCACGAACCCCTTTCTGATCCCACTCAGTAGTTTAATATTTACTTAATCTGTGTATATGTTCTATCCCTCCAGGAGAATATAAGCTCCCTGAGGACAGGAACTGTTTTCTTTCTTCTTTTCTTTTTTTGTTTGTTTGCTCTTTATTCTTTCTTTCCTTCCTTCTTCCTTCCTTTCTTTTTCTTCTTTCCTTCCTTCCCTTTTCCTTTCTTCCTTCTTCCCTATTTCTTTCTTTCTTTTTCTTCTTTCTTTTCCATTCCTTTCTTCTTTCCTTATTCCTTCCTTCTTCTCTTTCTCCTTCCCTCCCTCCCCCCCTCCCCCCTTCCTTCCTTCCTTCCTTCCTTCCTTCCTTCCTTCCTTCCTTCCTTCCTTCCTTCCTTCCTTCCTTTCTTCCTCCTTTCCAACTCTCTCACCACTTCAGTCTACCCTGTAGACTGCTGCTGAAATGATTAATTATTCTTAAGCACAATCTGACAATGTCACACCTCTGCTTATTCAATTTCAGTGGCACCTTATTGCCTGTAGGATCAAATAGAATCTCCTCTGTTTAGCTTTTAAAGCCCTTCACAATCTGGCCCCAACCTATATTTCTAGCCTCCCTTGCATGTCATTCCCTTCCTCTGTGCTATGATCCAGACAACTGTCCATCTCTCTGCTTTTCACACCTATGTTGGGGGTTTGGTGCACATCCAGATTGCCTAAAATGGAATAATTCACATAGGGGACTCTGAGGACTTGCTTCTGAGAGATAGAAGAGGTTACCTTGTGGTTAGAAGAAGCCTTTTTTCATTGGCTTAGTAGTTCGAACTGACTGACTAAGAACAATTTACTCCTCTTTTCCCCCTGCATTCTTTCTAGGGGTGAAAGACTCCTTCATTCACAGCAGGTGATATAAATCAGTAAGACAGAAGGAGCTGAGAACTACTTCCTCCCCTCCCAGGCCACATGGCCTTGAGAAATGGGCCTGGGATTGCAGTTTATTTCATTTCTTTTTCAGCCCTAGGTACAGGGAGGAGAGTCTTCAACCTGGGAACTTGAGCCATGGGGATTCCAGAATCCAGGAATTCAAGCCAAATGTTGCAGCTAGAAGTCCTGAGAAGCAATGGTCCAGGGTGTTTGGCTTTGGGTTTGAATTTGCTGGGAGTTAACACTATAGAGGAATTGGGTTAAATTGTCAAACTTATTCTTTTCCCTTCCTAGATACCAAGATGTAATTATGCCTCCAAGAAGTTGGGCGAATGTTTTTGTGTTTTTCTTATTGCATCTTTGAAATAAATATTCCTTTGTAAAAGCTAATCTGATGTTAAGTGGCTATATAGAACTGGACTCCTACAAAAGGAGTCCAGTGAGAAGGCTTGAATTGATGACAGAAGGATGGAGAGTCCACAGCCCTCTGGGGTAAAGGTCTAAAATGTAACAAGACCAGGCCTTCAGGCAGTGAGTTCAAAGCAAATCCATTTCATACACACAACACATCACCTCCCTTTGTCTTGGCTTTCCCCCATTCTTGGAATGGACTTTCTCCTTACCTCCACCTCGTAGAATTCTTCTCTTTCTTGAAGACACAGTTCTAGTTCTACCTTCTACATGAAGGCCCAGCTACTAGCATTCTCCCTTCCAAACTATGGTGCATTGAACTACTTTGTATTTATTTTCTGAATATAATATATATGCATATGTATGTGTGAATAGTTGTTTCTTCAGTTATAGATTCCTCTCAAATAGGGATGATGTCAGTCATTTTATTTGCAGCTCCAGTGCCTACCCTGTTAAGTACCCACACGCTTAATAAGTTCTTTGCTGATTGATTGATTGACAAAGTATACAGCATTCTGACCTAGTAGTCCCCCATCCCTTTGTCAACAGTCCTATGTTCTAGGAATGTTACTGGCCTTTTAATTATTCAGTTAGTTTATTTTGAGCTATCTTTTAATTTATTATGTATACGCTTCTGCTACTGCTGTGGTCACACACACATATATATTTCACATTTCTCTGAGTTCTTCATGTGCATTATTTCTTATGACAGAGTAATATTCTATTACATTCCTGGACCATACTTTTTAAAGTCATTCTTCAGTTTCTGGGCCTCTTCTTTCTTCTTTGCTACGACAAAGGTGCTGTTTTGAATGTTTTGGTACATAGTCAGCCTGTATTTCTACTGTTGGCCTCCTTGGGATATGTGTCCCAGCGTGAGATTACTGGATCAAGGATTTAGTCCCTTTTCTTGCACAATTCCAAATTTATACCCCAAACAGTTGGACTAATTCACAGACCCCCCCATCATTGTATTAGGATGAGGGGCCAGCAGTCTAGTCATTAGCTCATGCCTTGCATCCCAAGGAACACACATCTCATTTTGGCAGGAATGTCCCAGCTCCTAGTCTGAAAATTATAGCTACTATTTAACTCTCCTTCGTTTCCATATCAACACTATAATCTCCTAACACCTTATGATAACAAGGGAGACTGAAGCTTGGCAAAAGTCAGATTTGTTTAAAAAAAAAAGCAACCTTCCTTCCCACAATTCCCCACCCCCCATTCCTTCCAGAGAAGACCACACTGCATTTCATGGTCAAAGAGTCAATGAGTATAAGTGGCTGCTACCCTCTCGGTAAACAACCTTAGGATTTGTACAGAGGATGACATTTGTTACGTGACTGGCCAGCTCCAAGCCACACACTCAATCTGGTCTTTTTCCTCAGCCTTTTTCTGACCATCCTTGTCACCATAGAAACAAAGTAACCAAGAGGAGATCTAAGCAGGATCCTCTCAGATCTTTGAGGAAGGAGTGGGAAAGTTATGGTAGCTTTCTTGAGCAGCCATGGAGGGGAAAGACACTATCGCATCTCTATCATTCCTCAGACATCTTAGTGAATCTTGTTTAGCCCTCACCTTGCCCTTGACACATTGTTGGTGTTCAATTGTTTCAGTCAAGGTAGACTCTTTGTGATCCCATTTGGGTTTTCTTGGCAAAGATACTGAAGTAGTTTGCCATTTCCTTCTCCAGCTCATTTTACAGATAAGGAAACTGAGGCAAGCAGGGTGAAGTGACTATGACTTGTCTTATATCTAGTAAGTGTCTGGAGTTGGATTTGAACTCAGGTCTTCCTGACTCTAGCTTTGACACTTTATCCACTGTGCCAGCTAGCTGCCCTGTTGACACATTCTACCTTGTGTTATACTTGTTTGCTCCTGTTAGACTATAAACTCCTTGAACTCAGGGAGATCATTTTCTATCTTAGGAATCTAGACTGTAAGAATGTTTTTATTACAATTATGGGTTATTTTAATCTGTGTATTAATTTCCCCAGTGTGACACAGAATAGAGGTTTAATAAATTGTTGTTGACTGATTTGTATCCCCAGCATCCATCACAGTGTCTGGCACATAGTAGGCACTTAATGTATATTGAATAGACTTATGCTGTGGTTTCAGAACTGTGCCAGGTACCTTGGGAGATATTTTTTTCTTAAAATGTAACAAGTTATGCTTCCTGCAAAGAACTCATTATCTTTGGGAAGATGATAGTAATAGACAGAAAGCAACTAGGAATGCAGTAATCAAGGTTGTTAAAGATTGCAGAAGTTCGATGTATTGACTTACAAGGGCACCTAGATGGTACAGTGGATAGAGTGCCAGGCCTAGAGTTGGGAAGACCTGAGTTCAAATGTAGCCTCAGACACTTACTAGCTGTGTGACCCTGGGCAAGTCACTTAACTCTGCCTTATTTTTGTCTTCTGTAAAACGAATAGCTTTGCCAAGAAAACCCCAACAGGATCACAAAGAATTGGACATGATTGAAAACGACTAAACAATTGATTGGGTTACACGAAGAAAGTCACATGGAAGAGCTGACTTTTGAAGGATGGGTCAAGTTTGAATTTGTTGAAAGGGGGAAAGGTGGACATGCCAGGTTTGAGGACTAAGCAAGCAAACTTTATGAGCAAATTTGAGCACTGAAGTGGAGTGAGCAGCTATGCCTCCCAGCTCTGCCTTCATAATTGAGATTCCCCTGCACTGATTTCTACCTAACTTTGGCATCTCCATTCTAGTAGATGGCTTTTGTTAAATGTTCGTGTGATCATTCCTTTTCAAAGTCCATTGCAAATCCTCCATGTACGTTTGATTTAATGTAGCTTCTTAGCATTCCCCTTCCCCCTTTCCCAGCTTTGCTAAAGTTATTGTTATATTTGGGATGATGTATTTTTTAAAAAATGATCTTTGTGGATTGCTGCATGGTCACTTTGTCACTCATCATGAGACCAGCTGAAATGAACTGAGTAGCTGGGTCACAAGCACCTTGCCCAGGTACAGCTCAAGTCCCCCACTTGTATGTGGCAGATTAGTGGCTTCCCCCCTTTTCCCTCTTCCATTTGTTTTGGTAGGGTTTGAGAATATTATTTGGTTGGGATATGTGTGTTTGTGTGTATGTTCTGTTTTTAATGACACTTTGAAATCATCTCAGCTGTTTATAAATCTTCCTCATCATACAACAAAAGCACTTTTAGCTCAGGCTTGGTCTCTGTGGCATTCTACTCAAATTCAGGTTTTTTCCCCTATTCTTCAAAAACAAAATAAAACCAGAAAGGGCCTTTTTCTGGGTTAAAATTAGCTGTGGAGAAAAAACTGGGCTCTGAATGAAAACCACCCTTGAGAGTGTCTTTTGTTTTTTTGGCTCTTTGCTCTGTAATAGCAAAGTGGAAAAAAAAAAACCCCAGCTGTTAGCTGTTTATACAATATTTTTTTTATTTTTTAAACATTAAACAATAGTTGTTTTCTTCTTCAAAATAATGGCACATTCTTTCTTGCACCATCTAAAGTCTTCTGTCCATGTGGCAAATGAGCATTGGTATCCCACCCTGCTGTTTTTTGGAGGACATGGATAAATACCCAGCATCTTAAGAAAAACTTCTTTTGAAGACGGAATTCAGTTTCCCAGCACGGATTATTTGGTTTAATAACATTTTAGAATCCTGTAAGTCACATTTGGATCTGCCTGGACACAGAAACCATAGGGCAGGGAGGAGTTCCCACGTTTTTTGTTGTTGTTGTTGTTGTTTTTTCAGTCCCCAGAGTCCCTTGACTTGCAATAGATCTCCTTCACCTTTCTTTGTATTTCCAGGTCCTTAGTGTAATGCCTAACCCATAGCAGAAACTTAATATGAACTTTTATGAACTCTCTTCTCTGTTCTATACCATATGAAGATCTATTCTATAGGTTTGCCATGTACATACACATAACAAATGAAATGAAAAGATTATTTTTTCATAAAGAAAACTTTGGTACATGACTTTTTTTTTTTAATATCATAAAGCTGTTAGATGTTTACCAGAGCACAGTCAAATAAATTAATAAGAACTTTGATTCTGTTTCTTGTCAACCAACAGCTTTATTCTTGGGTGTTGTTTTTGCAAGAAACGCCCACATACCATGTTCAGCCTCCAGTTTGTTTCTTGTTTTGGATTTGATTGAGAACAGGACTGAGAATCTTGATTCACAGAGATAAGTTGTCATAAACAGAATTCAAGCCCTGCCTCAGCCCATTTAGTAGAAATGGCATGTGCTTCTCTAAGGGTACAACAAACATTTTGTGACTTCCTTGATTGGAAAGCAGTTTGGAGTCTCTGGTTTTGAAGAGATCAATTAGCTCATCTTTCATTAAGTCTCTGATACCGAGTTTTTTCTAGCTCATTGTGAAAATGATTTCATATCCAAGTCTCCTTTCTCTGATTTTAATTAGTAGGAAGTCTTAGGGGAAGCTAGGTTGTACAGTGAATGAAGTGCTGCACCTGGAGTTAGGAAGACTCATTTTCCTGAGTTCAATTCTGGTCTCAGACACTTATTAGCTATGCGACCTTGGTCAAGTCACTTAACTTAGTTTGCCTCAGTTTTCTCATCTGTAAAATGAGCTCGAGAAGGAAATGGCAAACCACTCCAGTATATTTGCCAAGAAAACCCCTAGTGGGATTACAAAGGATCAGACATGACAGAACAACAGTAACATAGATCCCTTATCAGAATAGTAATTTTAAATGCAGAAGATAAAACATATAGAATTACAGAGGGAACTCAATGACAACAACAACAACAACAAAACACCTACTATGTGCCAGCCACTGTGATAAATGCTTTACAAATATTAACTCATTTTACCTTCACAACAACCCTGGAGGTAGGTGCTATTATTACCTTCATTTTACAGTTGAGGAAACCAAGGCAAACAGACTGACTTGCCCAAAGTCTAGTAAGAGTTAGGGGTCTGATTTGAACTCAAGTCTTCCTGACTCCAGACCCAGGGCTCTATCTACTCAGCCATCTAGCTGCCCCATAATAAAGGAATCTTCAACTGTGTCTTTGAAATTCTTTAGCTGAATTCTAGTAGTACCTGTCTTCCCCCTTGTCCTTATGCCACTTCTTTGTAGAAAAAAAAATCTACAATTTTTCACTAATATGACTACTTTTGTTATGTCTCAATAGGATATTATAGTTATTTGCCAAATATTCTTTGTATCCCTTTGACAAGCCCCCTTACATTGGGAATCTGTTGCCCTGGGGAAACATTTATATAGGATTCAGTTCAACCAATAGTTATAGTCACTTAGCAGGCACTGTGCCCGGGGATACCAAAAAAACAAAGAAAAAAGCAAAAGAACTGAACAGTATCTGCCTCCAAGGAATTGAAATGCTACTGAGGTGATAGAACAGGTGTGGCTGAAAGTAGTTTCTCCTCTGCTTGATCAAACGAGTTAACATATGTGAAGTGCCTTGCAAGCATTAAGGTGCTAGATAAATGTTAGGTATTATTATTAATTATGATAATAATATCCAGCACTGATGTAGTGCTTACTACGTGCCAAACACTATACCAAGTGTTTTATAATATAATTATTATCTCATTTGATGCTCATGAAAACCCTGGGAGAGAGGTGCAATTATTATCCCCATTTTAAAGTTGAGGAAATCGAGGCAGAGGTTAAGTGACTTGTCCAGGGGTCATACAGCTACAGTTCGGATTTGAATTTAGATCTTTCTGAGACTAGGCCTTGTCATCATTGTCGTTATCATCATCATCATCATCACTGCCACCACCACCACCAGGAATGATCCCTTTGGGGGGGCATAAAATAGCACCCGAGAGGGCCACTGCATTCTGCTCTTTGCATCTCATGTGTTCTGTTTGTGCCTCCAGTATGTCAATAGCTGGATCAGCCCCCTTTATGGAATTAAGTAATTGTTTTGCTACTCACTTCCCTGGGCCACTAATGAAATAATCTATCCTTTATACTCATCCCAGCGTCTTGGAGCAAGGTGAAGCTAGGGACATTTAGAGCCTCCTTGTAGATTTAGTTTGCAACACTCTTTGGTTTGCAAAAATTATAAGTACCTTCTCCTCCTTCTTCTTCACTCCCTCCCCAACTTCCACCCTTGACATATTTCTTACTCTAATAATGAAACACTGGTTCCTATTTGTCACTACAAAGTCAACAGCTTAACTTTTCATTAATATTTTAAAACCCCTACAGACTGCTTCCTTTTAGACTTCATATAATTTCTTTCAGCATCTGGTTACACAGGCCGAGGGTCAGAAAGACCTGAATTCAAATCTGGCCTCAGGCATTTGCTAACTGTGTGAGCCTGGGCAAATCACTTCACTCTGCCTCAGTTTCCTCATCTGTAAAATGAACTGGTGGAGGAAATGGCAAACCACTCCAGTAACTTTGCCAAGAAAACCCCAAATGGGGTTACAAAGAGTCTCATGACTGAAAAATGACTAAACAACTATCTCTATCAGGGTCTAGCAGGCTTTTACAGATCTCTACACATTGGTGGGTAAGGTATTGCCTAAAACTGTAGAAAAGGATGTTGTTATGCATTCTTTATAATGGTAAACAGTTGTACTTTTCTCACCCTAGTAAATCACACCTTTAAATCCAGCATAACAAATGTTTTTCTGGATTTAAAGTAGTCTCTTTGCTACTGACCTACTTTCTAGAGCTTAGTTATCACTGTCTGAAAAGTACTCTGAGTTCCTTAGAAAAAAAATACACCTGGTTAGGAAATAGGATCTCTTTATCCCCGCTTTCCCATGACCATGAGTCAGTCACTTAAAACCATAAAGGACTATTATAACCTCCAATGTCCTGATGAACTAGAAACCCTACTGCTACCTCAAAATACTATGTTTTAATGCTATTTGTCATTAACACACACTGATGACATTTTCAATGAAAGAGACATTACATCACGTTTTTCTTTCTTTTTTTTTAATTTCAATTTTATTTACTTTACTATTTTGTTACATTTTAAGTTCTGAACTTCTCCCTCCCTGACTCTCCATCCCACACTAGAAAAGGACAATTATCTTTTCTTTTTTAATAACACTTGATCCAAATGTGATGACTAGATACTAAGAAAATGTTCTTGTGGTTTAGGGGTCAGTCACCAGGGACACATTCTTCTTGGCATCCTATCCTTGGTTTCCATCTGGCTACCAAATCTCCCTACCAACATTCCTGCCAATCTTCCCTGCTGTGGCAACCCACCCTCTTCTCTCATCTTCGCCATTCTCTCTTCTCAAATGTAAGGGGCCTGGGTAAGGTGCTCAAGTGTCCAGTCACAAGGTTGGTCTGAGTCCCACTGCCCTCTTTTCAGCCCGTAGGGAAAAAGGTTGCTGAATGAAGTCTGTTACAGTTTCTTATTGAAACAAAAAAGTGTTTCTGTTTTCACGTTGCCTTGACCTACTCACTTAATGAAAGCTACTTCCCAGGGAAGGCCATGTGAAAGAATGCCATTTAGCAGTGTGCTCTCTTTCATTAATAGCAATTGGGGAAGCCAACTATTATCTCTCTGTTAGCCTTGAACTTGAGGCCAGCCTTGGGATGTGTAGGACTCAGGATGACAGAATTCTTACAGGAGCTCATTCATTCTAGAAGACAGATATAGCTTTTCATTTTTAGTCTCTGTATGTCTTTGCTTTTGGGGGATGTGTTTCTTATAAGCATCAGATTTTGGGGGGTTATATCTAATCTGTCTCTGTCTTTTGTTTTATAGGATCATTTAATCCATTTATGTTTAAATTATGAATTAGATTTTGTTTTCCTATGTTATTTTCTTTAATATTCTTTTGTTTTTCTAACTTTGGATATTTTTTGTTCCTCTTTGTCTCTATGATTAGTTTTGTTTAATCTACTTTAATGCAACCCTTTTCCCATAGATTTTCTTAATATCCCCCCCTGGAGGATATTCCTGCCTTTCCTCTTTGTTAACCCTTTCCCTAATTTTGGAGTTTTATTTAACTGATTTATTTTTCTTTCTTTCTTTGATTTATCTAATAACTCTTACCTTCTTTTCCCCTTTCTCTCTTGCTTTTCAGATAAGTGATTGATTCAAAATCTACCTTCTTCTTCTCCCATTGGAAGACAAATATGAAGGCTAGCCCCTAAATCACAGCTCTACCTCCTGAGAGAATATACAGACCCCAGGGCTCTTGCCCGTATATACTTAGGTATATTAAACTGGTATAATTAAAAAAAACAACCCAGCAACACTAGATGATAATTGACTACCAAAAGGTACTGAAGGCACATGTTCCAAAAGGACCAAGCAAAGAATACTAGGAATAAAAGGAATCTTTAGTAGCTAAGTAATTAAAAAAATATGAACACAAATAATTTTCACAAGAAAAAAAGCTGTCAACAATCATATACAAAGTTTCAAATCAATAATAACTAGAAGAAAATAGCAGTTAAAAACAATTCTGAAGTTTTATTTCATATTCATCAACTTGGCAAAGATGGAAACAGTGTTGGAGGAGATGTGGGAAGAGAGACAACTAAAAAATGCAATTCTGATGGCACTGTGTTTTTATATTGCCTTATTTCACATTATTGTGGTCATTTGTATAAACATTTATGGGAAACAACCAGCCTGAGAGAAGAAAGTACAGCCACAAATCTTTCACCATTGCTTAGCCAAAAGAAAGGGCTGATCACCAAATGATTTCAGCAAGAATTTACCAATCAATTACATACTATGTGCTAGGCACTAGGCTAAGTTCTGGGGATACAGAAACAAAAAAGAAAAGTGTCTCTTTTCTTAAGGAGTCTATCGTATGCTGAAGGAAAATAACAGGTATATGTGTAAATAAAAAGTCTATACAAACTAAATATAATTTTCAAGGTTGGAATGTGAGGGGGAGAATGCTAACAATTACAGGGTTCAGGAAAGGCCTCTCTTGTAGGAAGTAGATATTAGGGCAACTAAGAGATATCATAGTGCACAGAATGCAAGGTCTGGAGTCAGGAAGACTAATCTTAGTTAGTTGAATTCCAGCCTCAGACACTTTATTAGCTGTGTGACCCTGGGCAAATCACTTAACCCTGTTTGCCTTAGTTTCCTCATCTGTAAAATGAGCTGGAGAGGAAAATGGCAAACCATGCCAGTGTTTTTGCAAAGAAAATCCCAAACGTCATGAAGAGTAGGACAGACTAAACAACAATAAGAAGTAGGATTTGAGCCAGGGAATGGAGCTAGGGAGTTCCGGAACTTGGGGTTAGGAGAGGCAACATTCCAGGTATGAGAGGAACCTTATGCAAAGGCATGGAGAAAGGAAATAGGAGATATGACAGCAAGTATGTTGGGTTTGACTGGAACATGGTTTGAAAGGGAGAAATGTGAAATCAATCTAGAAAAGTTGGTTGGGGGAAACAAAAATTTGGAGCTGGATTATGATGGCTTTCTATTCCAAAAAGAGAAGTTGATTTTTTATCTAATAGAAAATGGGGACCTGCTAAAGAGCTTCTTAAGCAGGGGAATGGCATTGGCCAGCACTGTTTTAGAAATGTAGATTTGTCAGTTGTATGGAGGATTCAAGGAACTGGAAATAGGGAAACCAGTTAAGAGGCTATCTCAATAGTTTAAGTAAGAAGTGATAAGGACTAGGACTAGACTAGGATGGTGGCTTTGTGAATGGAGGGAATGAACGTGAGAGATATTGTGGAGGTAGAATCAATAAGAATTGGCAATTGATTGGATATGAGGGTGAGGGAGAGGAGAGAGTCAGGTGTGACTCATAGATTGTGACTGTGTGACTGGTCCCCTCAACAGATAGAGAAAAGTTAGAAAGAAAGATGGGTTTTTGGAGGAAGATAATGAATTGTTTTGGATATGTTGAATTGGGGATTTCTACAGGATAGCCAAGTGGAAATGTTGAGTTGGCAGTTGGTGATGTGGGCCAGAGGTTCAAGAAAGAGGTGAGGGATACACACACACACACACACACACACACACACACACACACACGCACGCACACACGCGCGCGCGCGCGCGCGCGCACACACACACACTTGGGAATCATCTGCATAGAGAAAATAATTGAACGCATGAGAACTGATGAGAGCATTGAGTGCATAGTGTGTCTCAAAGGTCTTTGTGCAGTTGTTAAGATATTTAAGTTTAAATAGATTGGAACCTAATTGTGTTGCCTTCTAGCAATACCCTCTGTAGAGAATAGAGTGAGTAGGACAGGCTCCAGGGCATACTCCTCCAGGGTATATTCTGTAAAGGAGTAGGAACATGACTGATGTTCTAGCAAAGGAGAATAAGGAATGGTCAGACAGGTAGAGCAGTGTCCTGAAAACCCAAGCCTCTAGGAGGTAAGAGTGGTCAAAAATGTCAGATGCTTCAGTGAAGAGAAAAGAATGAGGTCATTGTACAGGATTTTTTAAACTGCACTAAGATTTTTAGGACAATCTATATTTAGCAATTAAGTAGTCACTGATAACCTTGGAGAGAGCAGTTTTATTTGAACAGTAAATTGAAGTAAGATTGAAAGGAGTTGAAGCAGGATGGGGAACCTGTTATCTTGCGGCCACATATGGCCTTCTAGGTTCTTGGGTGCTGCCTTTGTACCAAGTCCAAGTTTTACAGAGCAAATCCTTTTATTAAGGGCATTTGTTCTATGAAGTTTGGATTCAGTCAAAGGACAGGACTTGAGGACCTAGAGGGCCACATGGTTCCTGTGATGTCAATCAAAATAGGATCTTTTGCTGTTTTTGTTTTAGTATAATTAAGTGCCTCTGATTGAATCATTCCTTTATCAATCAAGAGTCTTTGCAAGGAATAAAGAAACAAGAGTTTCTTTAACTAGAAACAGTATATGTATTTGTATTGTTAATTATTTTAATGTGATTAAAGATTTTTCCCACCTGTTGATGGGCCTGCCCATTGTGGGAAGCATGATTAAGGGAGTTGTTTTGTAGGAGGGTCCCAAGAACCTTTTGTTTTTTTCTATTGAGGCACTGGGTCAAAGGGTTGTGATACCCTTTGGCTCTAAAAAAGATATAAATACTCTGAGCTGAGGTTTTACTTTGGGGCTTAGCTTTTGGTAAGAAGGTCTGAGTGCCAGATGAGGATTCTGGGAAGCTGTGCTACCATCTCTGGTAGTGATAGTCACACAGTTGGGGTCCAATTGTCCATTGAATTCAGGCAGAGGAAGCCATGTCTGTTGATCTTTTGATTTCTCCGTAGTTTCTTTGAAATTCAGGGTGCTGACTCCCTGAACTAACCAAATGATATATGTGCTTGATTAAAGTGATTGTTAACCCCTCAAAAGCTGCTTTCCCTTTACGAATGCGGATCTAAGAACCTGTGATAGCAGGCCCCCCTGTGCATGTTGGGGTGCTTTCTGCTACAGTTCTCCACCCCTGGAGTGGGAAATTATGATGTAAGGAGGTAAGAAGTGTAGACAGCTTTTTCAAGAAATCTGTGTGTGTTTGTCCTTCGTTGACGAAGAAGACCATGCCATCAGAGAAATAATGACATGACTTACACAAGACTTTTGCTTTTGAGTGAGGGAAGGCTGTTGCAGGTCACCAGCCTCACTTCTCCTCCAGAATCATCTGAATCCAGTGACCAGATATTCATCAGGATGACTGGAGATGACCCAGGATGAGGCAATTGGGATTAAGTGACTTGCCCAAGGTCACACAGCTAGTGAGTGTCAAGTATCTGAGGTGAGATATGAACTCATGTCCTCCTGACTCCTACACTGGTGCTTTATCCACTGTACCACCTAGCTGCCCCCTAGCAGTAAAAGGGAAGGGAGGGTGGGGCAGCTAGGTGGTACAGTGGAGCCCTGGAGTCAAGAGATCCAGAATTCAAATGTGGCCTCAGACACTTATTGACTTTGTGACCCTGAGCAAGTCACTTAACCCCAATTTCCTCCAAAAAAAAAAAGGGGGGGGGAAATAGGATATGGAACCATAGTTTGAGTGGATAACAAGGCCAGTGAAGCTTTTTAAAGAGTGAGGGATATGTGAAGATGTTTTTTGGACACAAGAAAAAGCAACATGGATAAAGAGAAATCAAAGATTAGAGAAGGATGGAGGGGGTAATCTCCAGGAGGAGAGAGAAGAGAGGATATTACTATCAAGGGCACAACTAAAGGGGTTGGCCTTGATGGGCAGAGGGATTCCTTCCTCTAAGACTGGAGCAAGGAAGAGAGAATGGGTTGGTGAGAGAATGAGAAGTGTAAAATTGGGGAGATTGTTGTCTTCATTTTCTACATAAAAAGTCTTTTTTATTAAAAGACGGCAAGAAAGGGTTGAAATAGGTGGGTTGAAAAAAGAAGGCTTGAAGCAGATGCTGTGGGGGGCTGTGACAGGGGTGGAAGAACAATAATTAATGCTAACAGTATACGCTGCAATTTAAGCACTAGTCTTCCAGAAAGATTTTTTAAAAATTTTACATTAATATATATCCAAACCATTTCTAGCTTGAAGAGTTAGATGTTCAAACTGCCTTTCAACATGATTGTGCTCCAAGAAAATTTGAATTAATATTTGTAGGAATTTTCAACAAGGAAAAGATAAAAACATGTCAAAATATAGTTTGGGATTGACATTCCAGAACTATTCAGTTGCTTCCTGGACCGCTCCCCTTAAGAACTGAAAAAGACTTCCTGCCTGTGATCAATATCTTAAGCTTGAATGCAAAAGGGGACTCTCCTTTAAGTGAGTCAAGGCACCAATCCTTTCAGGTGGGTGGGGGGCACTGATCTTATCTAGACTGGAGTTAAGTTTGGTTATCTATTCTCCTTATCTTAATTTCTTCATCTTCCTCCTTACTTAATTTCAAAGGAAAGCTTTAGCTTTTGTTCTTTCTACTTGCCTAAAGGGAAAACTCTCAAAAAGGTTTTAGTCTAGAAAAATATTATTTCTTAATATTTCTAGAGAAACTGAAAAGGCAGTTTTAAAAATATACTTCCACAGGAGGTCAATTAGGGAGGAGTAAAAGGATTATTTAGTAACAGTCAGCGGTGAGAGCCAAAATGAGAAGATGGGTTAGTGGATTCTGATAAAACGGTTGGATGATTTTTATTGGTATTTATCAGATCAGTTGTGTTTGTTCTTTGTTGCCGAAGAAGACCATGCCATCAAAGAAATGATGACATGACTTGCACTTGACTTTGTTGATAATCCCTCTTAAGCCAGGAGGGTCCAGAAGAGAGCTCCATGATGTCTGAGCTTCACAGTGCAGTAGGGGAAGGGAATGGAAGGAAAGGGAACCAACTAGCAAAACCCAAGTCAACAAGGGGAGACAGACAGGAGGAGCTGTATCTACTCACAGGGTAGTGTTCATCCTTTGTTGCCAAAGAAGACCATGCTATCACAGAAATAATGACATGACTTGCACTTGACCTATTTTTGAGTGAAGGAGGGCTGTGCAGGTCACCAGCCTCCCTTCTCCTCCAGAGCCATCTGAATCCAGTGACCAGATATTCATCAGGATGACTGGAGATGACCCAGGATGAGGCAATAGAAGTTAAGTGACTTGCCCAAGGTCACACAGCTAGTGAGTGTCAAGTGTCTGCAGTGAGATTTGAACTCAGGTCCTCCTGACTTCTGCACTGGTGCCCTATCTACTGCACCACCTAGCTGCCCCTTAGTTGTACAGGATAAGATGTTTTGGATGGGTTGGGTTCCTAGTAGGTGCTTAATAGATGTTTACTGACTGACAGAGGATTCCACTGTTGGAGGAAGTACCAATGTAGATGAGGTTGTAGATTCCTAAGAGGCTTCACCTCACCTCTGAGGTTCCTTCCAGCTCTGTATGTAAGATTCCATAATTATATGATCCTATGCTGGCCATGTTTCATGCTGACAAACCTATCATTGTGAATCCTACAAACCTGGCCTTATCAGACTGTGATTATCCCAGACAAATCCCCAGATGACTCTGAACACAGGTGCAAGACATCTTCCTGCTCTCACTTAATCTGTTCTCCCTCCCTTCCTTTCTCCCCCTCACCCCCATTCTGGTTTGAGCCTTTGCTGGGTGCAGAAAAGGAGAGAGAAGAAAATGGTCAATCTACCAAGTTTTTTTTTTTTTAGAGTAACTACTATATGTGTAGACATGTGCTAGTGGTCTTGTGGCACCACTGTCCCATCTCCCAAGAAGCTAACAATCCATTTGGAGAGATAAGACTAAGTCATGAAAATGTCACACAGCACCAGACAGTAGATAATTGTGTTAAACTGGGTGTAAGGGAAGAGCTGGTCAAATCTAGGGAATTTTCCTTTCTTTGATCAGAACTTACTACTGTCTTTGTTAATGCCTTGTTAAGCAGGTCCACACTTTTGGGGATGGAAAACACATTTCTTCTTCCTTTAAAGAAAATGTAGGGAGAAACAACTTATTATTCCACTTCAAACTTATAAATTCAGACAATTTAGGAAAGCTGAAGTGGGAACTTCTGGAATTTAGCATATCATAGTTTATATAGGGAGAATGAGGAGAGTAAGAAGTCTCTCCCTTTAGGTCCCTGACTTGTAGCCTCACATTTATTTTGATTTTTTCATTTTCCCTCAGGGCAAGGGAACTGAGGTGAATTTGTTAGTGGCAGACCTGGAGGGATTGAATGTGAAACTTTGCTGACTCATCTGATCTAAGTCCTTGATTAGTGAAATGTTGAATAAAATTGTGTTAATGAAACTGTTGTTTGTTCTTTTTTTTTTTTTTGAAAAGGATCAATGACATCATGGGGTGATGTCTTGACTAGTACATGAATTGGATTTAAGTGAGTCAGAGCTGCACAGTCATCAACCTCACCCTGTCTTCCAGAGTCATCAAAGTCCAGTCACAAGATAAAAGTCAGGATGACTGGGGATGGCCTTGGATGCAGTCAATGACATGGGTGTCTTTGATGTCTGACCAAACTCCAAATGCTTCAGCTGCCTTCATGGTCACTGGGATAAATTGTTCCACTGGGAGAAATCTTTGTATGTTTGGGGTAGATGCTCCACTAATTCACTGATGTTTTTGAGGTGTTTTGGTTACCCTTAACCTGGTTTAGCCCATCTGCTGAGACATTGTGGCTACTGGATGTGATATATCTTCTTGGGAGCCAAACTTGAGAATTGGGTGATAGGTAGATACCAAAGCTGGATGAGTAGCCCTGAGCAAACCCTTACACTAGAGGTGCAAGTTCTCCCTGAGCATCCCACATACCCATATACCCTGATGAAACCAGAGGTTCAAGGAAATAAAAATTCTTGTTTATAGTACCCAGAAAAATAGATATAATTTAATTCAATCACTTTCAAGAAACATTTATTAAGGAGAGATAGTATAGGATTATAGATAGTGTTGGATTTATAGTCAAAGGACACCTGGGTTCGAGAACTGGCTTTAACTTAGGAACTATGTCAGCTGGGGAAAAAAACTTCTCAGGTCTCGGTTTCCTTATTTATAAAATAAAAGAGGTGGAATGGGTGATTTCTAAGAGCCTTTCTGTGTATGATCTCGTTAAGTACCTACTCTGTGCAGGGAACTGTGCTAGACAATGAGAGATAGAGAGCTGAGATAAGACATGGTTCCCATTCTTATAGAGTTCTGAGTCTACTAGACATAGTGGTAGGCCTGGCATACTTTTTTTGATTATTGCATAGTAACAGTAACTAGCACTCATATAGTGCTTTAAACTTTGTGAATCACTTTGCACGTCTCATTTAAGCTGGGAAACACCCCTTAGATGCAGGTGCTTTTATTGTCCTCATTTTAAAGAAGAGTAAACTGAGGCAGACAGAGGTTAAGTGACCTGCCCAGAGCCACACAGTTAAGAATCTGAGGCAGAATTCATACATTCTGACTCCAAATCCCAGCACTCTATCCACTGGGCCATCTAGTTGTCATTGTGACAATTTTTGTGAAAATGTAATGCTTTGAATTGTAGCTATAGAGAGATTCCTAGTAGATTCAGAGTGTGTGTCCTCTCATTTAATCCTGACCATTTTATTCCCATCTGCTATTTTTTATTTCAGGAGAGTAGGAAAAGGAAGGTGAATAAATGAAAGTAAGCCGAGAGGAAAAGATTTATAGTAAAGATGGTGGGACAGAAGGAACGGTTTTGGAACTAGCTTTCAAGAGTCAGTATTCTAGGACTGGAATTAAACCTACACAAAGACCTAGAAGGGAAGGGAAGGAGTATTTATTAAGCACCTTCTATGTGCTTTCTTGGGCAGCTAAATAGTGAAGTAGAGTGCTAGACCAAGAGTCAGGAAGACTCATCTTCCTGAGTTCAAATCTATCCTCAGACACTTAGTAGCTGTGTGACCTTGGACAAATCACTTAATTATGCTTGCCTCAGTTTCCTCATCTGTAAAATGAACTGGAGAAGGAAATGGCAAACCACTCCAGTAACTTTGCAAAGAAAACCCCAAATGGGGTCACAAAGAGTTGGAAAAGACTGAAAATAACAATAACAATAGACTATGTGCTTTACAAATATTGGAGAGGTTTCTGGAAAGATGACAGTGTAGGTCAGAAAACTTTCGACTCTCCAAATTTCCTCCACACACAAAAAGATAAAGCATCACAGAGCAGCAGAAATAAACTTGAGGTAAAATAGTTGTCCTCCTAAAACAATTCGAAAAGATAGCAGGAAAGACGGGACCTCCAGGGCCACAGGTTTAGCCTAAGTGAAGTGCAAACACCTCCAGGCCCACACTGTAGAATCAACAAACACCAACCCTGGAGGCAGTCCGATTGAGAGGCAACTTCAACCTTAGAATCTACTTTCATTTTGTAGACAGTGTGGGGGTCTGAGTAGGAGAAGATTGAAGGACCTTCCACCATCCATGGATGCCAAGCACAGTTGTGCTGACCAGACGCCTCCCAAGCTTTGGCATCGGGGAGAAGGAGCTAGAACACAGATGGTGAGTGCAGTAGTGAGGGGTGGGGATCCTGTTAGCTGTGGGCACTTGTAGGAGACGCTACGGTCTCAGTACCAGGACAGAGCACAGCTTTAGTTTGCAGCCGTCTGTGATACTGCAGGGAGCAAGATCATTTGCAGGATGATGTGGCTGGGGGCCCTAGCCATGGCTTAGGAGTGGAGAAAAAAATCTCAAGGTTGAGTCTTGAGACAAACTTCAGAAAATAAAAGTAAGAAAGAGCTGAGCTTTGGGACATCGTTCCCCATATCTTGGGACTAAGACTTGATTACACTAATAGCTGATAAAAAACAAAACAAAATATGAGTAAGTAAAGGAGAAAGAATCCAGCCATAGATAGCTACTATGGGGATGGAGAACATTTGGGTTCATATTCAAAGGAAGATAACAGAGCTGAAAAGCCACTCCTTTTTTCAATGAGAAATGTCAAGTAGTTCCAAGCACAAAAAGCGTTCTTGGAAGAACTTAGAAAGTACTTTAAAAATAAAAAATGGGAGATCAAGGAAAAATTAAAAAAAAATAAGAACAATCCAAGAAAATCAAGAAAATTATGAAAAGAGAGAAACCAACTTGAAACAGAGAATCAAAAACTTAAGGAAGAAAATAATTCATTGAAAAACTAGAATTAGGCAAGGGGAAGGTAATGATGTTCCAAGATACCAAGAAATCGTAAAACAAAATCAAAAGAATGAAAAAATAGAAAAGAACTTGAAACTTCTCATCAGAAAAACAACTGATCTGGAGAACAGACCAAAGAAATAATATAAAAATAGTCAGACTACCTGAAAATTGTAATAAAAAAAGAATCTTGATACATGATTACAAGAAATTATCAAGGAAAATTGCCTGAAGTTCTAGAACAAGAAAGCAAAGCAGAAATTGAAAAAAATCTACCCATTGCCACCCGAAAGAGATCCCAGGAGAAAAATTTACAGGAATGTCATGGCCAGGTTTCAAAGCTCCCACGTTAAGGAGAAAGTGTTGGAAAGAAATGAAAAATTTAAATATCATGAAGCTACAATAAAGATTACACAATACCTAGGAGCTTTTACATTGAAAGACCATGGGTCTTGGAATACTACATTTTGTGGAGCAAAAGAGCTAGGGTTACAACCAAGGGTAACTTACTCAGCAAAGATGTTTAATCCTAAATGAAAAAAGTGAATATTTAAAAAATTGAAATACTTTCAGGTTGTGTGACAAAAGCCCCAGAACTTAAGGGAAAATTTGACATAAAACATCCAGGAGAAATATAAGATAAACATTAAAAACCAATTATAAGGGACTCAATAAGGTCAAATTGTTTACTTTGTATATGTGAAAATATTAGCAGTACTCTTATTATTGTCACCATTATTTGGATAGTTTGAAAGAAAGACCTGGGCTGAGCTGAGTATGATAGGATCATTCTAAAAAAATTAAACTGTGTAGGGAGAGATAAAAAGGAGCAATTGTCTCTTACAAATGAGGCATAAAAGGAAAAATTGATAAAGAAGAAGCTAGTGGGGGGAGGGTGGGTAATGCTGAAATCTTATTCTTATCAGGAATGGGTTAAAGAGGGAAATTTTTCTACCTATCTATCTATCTGTCTGTCTGTCTATATGTGTAAATAAAAGTCTTCTAAATTCAGAAAGAAATAAAAGGGCAAGGGGATAGGGTGAGGGAGAGGTAAGGGAGGGACTCTTAGAGGGGTGGGTAGGTTAAGGAATAAGAGGGCAAGGTAGCAGGTAGAAGTAAAGCAGAGGAGTGAGGAGAGATAGGGTAAATAGGGTGATAAGGATAGTGGGGAAAAAATAGGAAGCAGGAAAATACACAAGTAATTGTAGCTTAAAATGTGAATGGGATGAATTTACCCACAAAATGGAAATGGGTAGCAGAATAAAATTTTGAATTCCACAATATATTGCTTTCAGAAAATGTTATAACAATGAAAGATACACACAAACATAAAATAAAGAACAGAAGTAGAATTTATTATGTAAAAAACAGCAGGGATAGTAATCATGATCTCAGAATTAAAGTTAAAATAGATTTAATCAAAAGTGAAAAAATAGAGAAACTATACTATGTATAAGCAATATTATTCAATATTGTTTTGGACCATTTAAAATACCTAGACAGTATAAAATTCCTGAGTGTATACCTGCCAAAACAGACACAGAAATTATATGAGCATAAACATAAAACACTTTTTATACAAATAAACTCAGATCTAAATAACTGAAATAATATTTATTGTTCATGAGTAAGTAAAGCCCACAGAACTTAAAAAATGACAATTTTACCTAATCTATTTATTCATCATCCCAATTATATTACTAAAAATTTATTTTACTGAGTTAGAAAAAATAGCAAAGTAAATTTGGAAGATCAAAAAAAGTCAGGAACTTCAAAGAAACCAAGAAAAAAGATGTAAAGGAAGGAGATTCAGCAGTATCGGACCTTAAGCTATATTATAAGAGAGAGTATTGCTGAAGTGTAAAAAGGATAATTTCAACTATTTTAAATTAAAATTTTCTTGTATGAATAAAAGCTATATAGCTAAGAACAGAAGGAATGCAGAAAATTGGGGGGAAAAACTTTCATTGAAAATCTGTCAGATAAGATGTGATTGAATTGGAATATTGCTGTGGCATAGGAAATGATGAGTTGGTTGATTTAGAAAAATATGAAAAGACTTGCACCTATGAAGGAAGATGCTTTCCACCTTCAAAGTAACAGACGACAGGTGAAAATAACCATAGTACAATATGTGCATGGCAATGTTTTTTCTCTTCTCATTTTATATTCAAGTTTAAAATAAAATTTACCAAAAAAGATGAATAAATGCAAATATCTCATTTGATCCTCACAACAGAACCCTGGGATTTGTTATTTATTATTCCCATTTTATAGGTGGGTAAATTGAGGCAAACAGGTTAAGTGACTTACCTAGGGTCATACAGAATATCTGAAGCTAGATTTGAACTCAAGTCTTCCTGACTCCCTTTTATTATTTTAATTTCTCCTATAAGGAAAGCAGAACAGCACAACAATTTTGCTGGAGGAGACTTCTAAGAGTCCTTTGGACAGGAAGGAGACCAAATCAGTCAATACTTAAAGAAATTAATTCAGACTATTCTCTGGAAGATCACATTCTGAGTTGAAGCTTAAATACTTTCGCCACATAATGAGAAGATGGGACTCATTAGAAAAGACCCTGATATTGGGAAAGATTGAAGGCCAAAGGAGA
This sequence comes from Notamacropus eugenii, assembly GCF_028372415.1. Lineage (NCBI taxonomy): Eukaryota > Metazoa > Chordata > Mammalia > Diprotodontia > Macropodidae > Notamacropus > Notamacropus eugenii. The sequence continues at coordinate 190,565,783 of NC_092873.1, read as the reverse complement.
AGGGGACATCAGAGGGTGAGATGGCTAGATGGTGTCATGGAAGCAATGAACCTGAGCTTGGACAGACTTTGAGAGATAGTGGAGGATAGAAGGGCCTGGCTTGCTTTGGTCCATGGGGTCCCAACTGAACAACAACTTCCTGATTCCAGACCCAGTGCTCTATCTACTGCACACCTAGCTTCTTGGGACTGCATCACCGGGAGGCCTAGATCTCTTTGTTTCACCCTTCCCCAAACCCAGGCTGTTTACAAGTCTCTATTTTTCATAAAGAAATATGTAGCATTTGTTCAGCAGAATTTGTCCATTATTTATACTGTATTAGACAGCGGCATCTCCTGGTGAAGCGTGAGATTGTAACCCAATTTCTCAATGGCATCAAACACACCCAGAACAAAGCTTGTATGATAATGAAGATCGTGAGATTTAAGACTGGATGAGAATTCAGACACCTTCAGATCGGACTCCCTCATTTTAAAGAAAAGGAACTTGAGGCTTCAGTCAATTTAATGGGTATTTATTAAGTGCCTACTCCAGGGGAAGACATTAGCTTAGGTACTGGAGATATGAAGACATCAATTGTCCTTAGCCCTCAGTGAACTCATTTTTTCAGGGTAGGGGAATACAACATAAATACAACTAAGTACTGTTTAGTCATTTTCACTTACAGCCATCTCTTCGTGACCTCTTTTTGAGGCTTTCTTGGCAAAGAGACTGGAGTGGTTTGCCATTTCCTTCTCCAGCTCATTTTACCAATGAGGAAACTGAGGTAAACAGGGTTTAGTGACTTCACCACAGTCAAACACCTAGGAAATATCTGAGACCAGACTGGAATTCAGGTCTTCCTGACTCCAGGGCTGTCACTCTATCCACTTCACACCTAGCTGCTCACAAATAAGTACAGTATAATGAAAATAAATAATGAAAATTGACGTTGGGAGAGAACGCTAAGAGACGGGAGTAGATTGGGAGCAGAGGGGGAGAGGAGAATGTTGCACATTTGGGAAGGTGGCACAGAAGAGATATATCCTAAATTGAACCTTAAGGAAAAAAAGGATTCTGAGAGGTGGAATTAAGGAGGGAGTGTGTGCATTCCAGACATTTTGGAATAGCTGATTGGGATTCCCTAGATGAGAAATAGTATCATTTTCTAGGGAACAGGTACAAGACATTTTGCTGTTCTTGTCTAGCTTGTCCTCCCTCCTTTCCTCACCAATGGACTGGAACATAGTGTCTGTGAAGGGGACTAATATGAAATATATGTGGAAAGCTAAGTAGAAACTTGATAGTGGAAAACCTTAAATTTCAGTCAGTAAGCATTTATTAACAGCCTACTCCCAAAGAACTGGGAATACAACGAAAAGCAATAGATGGTCCATGTCTTTGAGGACCTCAAAATCTAATGGAGAAGACAATACACAGGCAACTATCTATGAACAAGCTATATGCAGGATAAATTAGAAATAATCGACAGAGGAAAGGCACTAGAATTGAGAGATTGGAAAAGGCTTCTTATAAAAAGTGAGAATTTATTTTTCTTATTCAATTCCCAGCACAGCTGGTCAGTCTGGTGTCCAACTCTTCATGGCCCCATTTGTGGTTTTCTGGGCAAAGATAATGGAGTATTTTGACACATCCTTCTCCAGTTCATTTTACAGGTGAGGAAACTGAGGCAAACAGGCTGAAGTGACTTGCATGGTCACACAGCTAGTAAATATCTAAGGCTGGATTTGAATTCATGAAAATGAATCTTCCTGATTCCAAGTTCAGAGCCCTATTCACTTGCACCACCTACTTGGTGCAGTAGGTTCTTAATAAAGGTTTATTGACAGTCAGCTTGAAGGAAGCCAGGGAAGCCAGGAGCAGAGGTGAGAAAGAACAACATTCTTGGCATGGGAGACAACCACTGAAAATGCCTAGAGCCAAGAGATGGAATGCATTATTTGAGGAAAAGCAAAGAGTGACTGGATCAAAGTGTGTGTGTGTGTGTGGGGGGGGGGGGTAAAGTGTAGCAGACTGGAAAGGTGGGGAGTGATAGATTATGATTACTAAGAAGTTTGAATTTTATCCTATGAATAATGGGGAGCTATTAAAGGTTTTTGAGGAGGGTAGTGACATGGTTGGACCTAAGCTTTAGGAAAATTATTTTTGTAGTTTTGTAGAGAATGGATTAGTGAGGGGAGTCTAAAACTAGGGAGAGCCATTAGGAAAATGGTTATAACAGTCCAGGCCAGAGGTGATAAGGGCCTGAACCAGGTTAGTGACTAAGTAGGGAGAAAGAGTTGGTGCTGGTGGTGGTGTTTGTCCTTTGTTCTAGAAGAGGATCTTGGCTTTAGGAAAGTGATGCCTTGACTTGCAAGTGAATTGGATTTAATTGAGGGAGCTTCACTCTCTCCTCCAGAGCCAGTGGAAAGATATAAATCAGGATAACTAGAGATGGCCCACAGAGAGAAAGAGATAGATGTAATCAATTAATTAACAAGTATTTATTAAGGGTGTGCTATCCTAGGTGCTGAAGATATAAATAAATAAGATGTGTGACTGGTGTGATATAGGGGGAAGGTCTTGGGTTTTGGAATTATTTTGCTTCAGATCTCCACTTCCAAGCTCTGTTCTACTTGGGTCAGAAATTGCCTGGGGCTCTTGAAGATTGATCAGCCATTCCTTACAATTAACTTGTTCTAGCCTGGAGGCAAACTGTTCCTCAGGTCTATTAGACTTCCTTCTGCTTTTGAGAATTTTAAGAACACTGAAAATCCTAGTTGTTTTGGACAGAGATGCAGCCCCTGTATTTTGATTACAATTCAAGCTAGCCATTGGTGTTTCCCTCCCCCACCCCTTTTGCCTTTTCAATATACAATTAAAGAAAAAAAATTAAGATTCATTTTATTTTTTATCAAGGGAAAGCCAAATCCCTTTGGTACTCATTAAAACAGAAAGTGTGAACTTGACTTTATAGACAAGAAAACTTTTCAAAAGAAACCTCCTTTAGGATGGGAGGATAGAGAGAAATGAGGGAGGGGAGGTAAGTGAGGAAAGATCACCACTGTCTCTTTTAACAGAATCAAGCAGCTCTTTTGTCTCTTTTACAGCCTCAAATTCATCAGAATTAAGCTGTTTAAAGCCTTGAATGACTGTCTAATACTGCCTGATTAGAGAGGTTGCACCTTCTAAAGTTGCCAGAGAAAAATATTCACACCTCATAAAGGGATCACTGGGTAACACAGTTTCATTTTAACACCTTGTTACCACATTAAGCCTCCATCAACTATGATTAAATCTTGTGACTACATTAATTAGCTGGGGTAGGAGTAGAGGAGGAGAAACCAAATTCTCCCTTCCCTTTCATACTTATTTTGCTTAACCCGACACACAAGGAATAACCTACCCAAGTCCATAAAGAATGGAGACAAGGCCAAGATGGCGGAAACACACACATACACTAGCTCTTCCCCCACAGCCCATAAAATACCTGTAAAGAAAGACTCTCAACAAATTCTAGAGCAGCAGAAGCCACAGAACAATGGAGTGGAGATTTCCAGCCCAGGGGGACATGAAAGGCCAATGGGAAAGGTCTGTTGCACCGAGACATAGAGAGGAGCCCAGCCCAGTCTTGGCTGTGCCACACGGAGCTGGGGAAGAGGACCTGAGCAGGCCTCAGGGACAGAATCCCCAGCAGCAGTAGTGGTGGTTTGTAGATCCCTCAACCCACAGGCATCAAAGGTCAGTGAGAGGGTTTTTTCAGCTGGCTGAGAAGGGAGCAAGGTTTTCCCATAGCTCCAGGCTCAGGTGGTGGTGGTGGCAGAGACCTGCATTGGGGGTCACAGCAGCTCCCACAGCAGCCTGCATCCATTGTTGGATTGTAAAACCCCTGGGGGCACTGTGCAGCTGATCCTTACCTCAGCCCTGTATGGAGGCCCTGCCCCTACCTAGTGCTCTTGGAGGAATTGAGCAGCTGATCTTTATCTCACACAGAATGGTGGCCCTGCCCCTGCCTAAAGCCCCTGGGGGAATTGAGCAGCTTATCTGAATCTCAGCCCCTAGTGCTGGCATGGTGGAACTGGAGGCCAGGTGGTTGAGGAGAGGAAACTCTACTACTCACAGATTCTGGGCACAAAAGTCCTGGTTGCTCCCAGACCAGTGTACATGCTTCATTGTGCTACCTTGGAGGAACTGAGATCTTATAGATCCCCAGAGTATACCCTACTCTTGACAAAGGACCCAAAAGTGAGTAACTGGTTGAGAAAATGCCCCCAAAAGGGAAAAAAATAAGACTATAGAAGGTTACTTTCTTGGTGAACAGATATCTTCTCCTATCCTTTCAGATGAGGAAGAACAATGCTTACCATCAGGAAAAGACATAAAAGTCAAGGCTTCTGCATCCCAAACATCCAAAATAAATATTCAATGGTCTTAGGCCATTAAAGAGCTCAAAAAGGATTTTGAAAATCAAGTAAGACAGGTGGAGGAAAAATTGGGAAGAGAAATTAGAGAGATGCCAGAAAATCATGATTTTTAAATTATCTCTCCTGGATCTATTTTCCAGGTCAGTTGTTTTTCCAATGAGATATTTCACATTATCTTCCATTTTTTCATTCTTTGGGTTTTGTTTTGTGATTTCTTGGTTTCTCATAAAGTCATTAGCCTCCATCTGTTCCATTCTAATTTTGAAAGAACTATTTTCTTCAGTGAGCTTTTGAACCCCCTTTTCCATTTGGCTAATTCTGCTTTTTAAAGCATTCTTCTCCTCATTGGCTTTTTGAACCTCTTTTGCCAATTGAGTTAGCCTATTTTTCAAGGTGTTATTTTCTTCAGCATTTTTTTGGGTCTCCTTTAGCAGGGTGCTGACCTGCTGTTCATGCTTCGCTTGCATGTCTCTCATTGCTCTTCCCAGCTTTTCCTCCACCTCTCTAACTTGATTTTCAAAATCCTTTTTGAGCTCTTCCATGGCCTGAGCCCATTGAGTGGGCTGGGATACAGAAGCCTTGACTTCTGTGTCTTTCCCTGATGGTAAGCATTGTTCTTCCTCATCAGAAAGGATAGGAGAAGATATCTGTTCACCAAGAAAGTAACCTTCTGTAGTCTTATTTCTTTTCCCTTTTCTGGGCATTTTCCCAGCCAGTGACTTGACTTCTGAATATTCTCTTCACACCCACTTCACCTCCGGATCCTCCCAGCCAGTGCTTGGGGTCTGAGATTCAAATGCTGCTTCCCAGCCTCAGGGCTTGGGGTGGGGGCAGGGCTGCTAGTCAGTGTTAGATTAAGTTCAGGTGCTCAGGTGGGGGCAGGGCCTCCTCACAGGCTCAGTTCCCTCAGGGGGTTTATGCAGAGACCTTCAACAATGGATCCAAGCTCCTGCCTGCTTGGGGAGCCCAGGTCTGCTCCCGCCTCTGCTGTTGGCTCCCGAGGGGGCCTGAGTTATGGGGGCACCCCACTTCCTTCTCGACCCGCCAAAGAGACTCTCTCACCAACTCCCGTCACCTGTGGGTGGAGGGACCTGTGTGGCCGCTGGAGATCCCGTCCCTGAAGCCCACTTGGATCTGCTCCTCTTGGCTCGACTCCACGTCTGCAGTGCGACAGACCTTTTGTGAGAAGTTTGCAGGGCTCTCTGGAACAGAAATCTCTTCCGCTCCACCGTTCTGTGGCTTCTGCTGCTCCAGAATTCGCCGGAGGTTCTTTTTTACAGATATTGTATGGGTTGTGGGTTCAGAGCTATGTGTATGTGCATCTTTCTACTCCGCCATCTTGGCTCCACCCCTGAAAATCATGAAAAGTGAGTCAACAGCTTGCTAAAGGAGACCCAAAATAATGCTGAAGAAAATAACACCTTTAAAAATAGGCTAACTCAATTGGCAAAAGAGGTTCAAAAAGCCAATAAGGAGAAGAGTGCTTTAAAAAGCAGAATTAGCTAAATGGAAAAGGAGGTTCAAAAGCTCACTGAAGAAAATAGTTCTTTAAAAATTAGAATGGAACAGATGGAGGCTAATGACTTTATGAGAAACCAAGAAATCACAAAACAAAACCAAAAGAATGAAAAAATGGAAGATAATGTGAAATATCTCATTGGAAAGACAACTGACTAGGAAAACAGATCCAGGAGAGACAATTTAAAAATTATGGGACTACCTGAAAGTCATGACCAAAAAAAGAGACTGGACATCATCTTTCATGAAATAATCAAGGAAAATTGCCCTGATGTTCTAGAACCAGTGGGTAAAATAAATATTGAAAGAATCCACTGATCACCTTCTGAAAGAGATCCAAAAAGAGAAACTCCTAGGAACATTGAAGTCAAATTGCAGAGTTCCCAGGTCAAGGAGAAAATATTGCAAGCAACTAGAAAGAAACAATTTGAGAACTGTGGAAATACAATCAGGATAACACAAGATCTAGCAGCTTCTACATCAAGGGACTGAAGGGTTTTGAATATGATATTCCAGAAGTCAAAGGAACTAGGATTAAAACCAAGAATCACCTACCCAGCAAAACTGAGTATAATACTTCAGGGGAAAAAAATGGTTTTTCAATGAAATAGAGGACTTTCAAGCATTCTTTTTTTTTTTTTTTTGAAGGCAGAACCAAAACATTTATTCAGACACCAGAAAGTCAAATCCATCACAATAACAAAAATCTGTACACAATAACAATGCAAAGAACAACACCATCCCGAAGTCTTCTCCCTGCTATGCTTCCCACAAACCAAGTCCATTAAACAAATCACAAGCAGGAGGTCTTAAACAAAATCACAATCAGTTTTACTCATGCTAGGCAGCAGGCTGCATCCTTCCTACCTCAGACTGACCTCAAGACTAACTTCCTCTCAGCTCTGCTCTAGCTCTGTCTCTTCCAGATCTACCCTTCCTGTTTCACCCATTCAGCAAACTCCTCCCATCACAGGCTCTGTGTGACCCAGACAGGTTACATGGGCCTATTAATGAATACAAAATATTTTTCAATTTAAATTACCATTACAATAAGCTGTTCTTCCTGCCAGTGATCATCAGCTGAATCTTGGTGACTCTAAAATGACTTCAGAATCTGGGAATTTTATTATCTGGCACTTATTTTTTTTTTTAATTTTTTTAATTTTTTTTTATTTTGTAATGTTTAACAATCACTGCCATACAATTGTGATTTTATCCCCCCCACCTACCCCCCCTCCCCCCCCCCCCCCCTCCCCACGACTGCATACAATTCTGTATAGATTCTACATATACTTTCCTATTGAGTATATTTTCACTATGGTCATGCTATGTAGTCAGACTAAGATAAATGAAAGAAATCGTATAACAAATCAGAACATGATACACAAACACATACACATACACAAACATGATCTGCTACAATATGTGAGTGACTTCCATATTTCTCTCTCTGAGTGTGGCAGACATTTTGCCTTGAGATCCTCCATTGGGATTTTTTTTTTTTTTGGTAAGAAGTTCTTGTGTTATTACAAAAATCTAAGTCTACCAGAAAAAACTCTCACACACTGTGGTTGTTGCTGTGCATAAAGTTCTCCTGGTTCTGCTCCTTTCACTCAGCATCAGGTCATATAAGTCCTTCCAGGCCTCTCTGAAGTCTTCTTGTTCATCATTTCTTATGGCACAATAGTACTCCATTACATTCATATACCATAATTTATTCAGCCATTCCCCAATTGATGGACATCCCCTTGACTTCCAGTTTTTGGCAACTACATAGAGTGCTGCTATAAATATTTTTGTACATGTGGGACCCTTTCCCATTTTTATGATCTCTTGGGGATATAGTCCTAGTAGCGATATTGCTGGGTCAAAGGGTATGCACATTTTTGGACTTTCAAGCATTCTTGATGAAAAGACCAGAGCTGAAAAGAAAATTTGACTTTCAAACACAAGAATCAAGAGAAGCATGAAAAGGTAAACAGGAAAGAGAAAAGATAAGGGAACCTACCAAAGTTGAACTATTTACAATCCTACATGGAAAGACAATATTTGTAACTCTTGAAACTTTTTTCAGTATCTGGGTAGTTGGTGGGATTATACACACACACAGACACATAGACACATACAAACACACACACACACACACACACACACACATAGAGAAAGAGACACAGAGAGCACAGGGTGAGTTGAATAGGAAGGAATCATATCTAAAAAAATAAAATTAAGGGGTGAGAGAGGAATATATTGGGAGGAGAAAAGGAGAAATGGAATAGGGCAAATTGTCTCTCATAAAAGAGGTAAGAAAAGGACTTTTCAGTGGAGGGAAAAAGGGAGGAGGTGAGAGGGAAAACATGAAGCTTACTCTCATCGTATTTGACTCAAGGAAGGAATAAAATGCACACTCATTTTGATATGAAAACCCAGCTTACAATACAGGAAAGTGAGGGAGAAGGGGATAAGCAGGGTGGGGGGGATGATGGAAGGGAGGGCAATGGGAGGAGGGAGCAATTAGAAGTCAACACTCTTGGGGAGGGACAAGGTCAAAAGAGAGAAAAGAAGAAATGGGGGGCAGGATAAGATGGAGGGAAATATAGTTAGTCTTACACAGCATGATTATTATGGAAATCATTTGCAAAACTACATTGAATTGCTTGACTTCCCAATGGGGATGGGTGGAGAGGGAGGAAGGAAGAGAAGTTGGAACTCAAAGCTTTAGGAACAACTGTTGAGTATTATTCTTGCATACAACTGGGGACTAAGAAATATAGGTAATGGGCTATAGAAATTTATCTTGCCCTACAGGACAAAAGAGAAGATGGGGATGAGGGAAGGGAGGGATGTTAGAAGGGAGGGCAGATTGGTGGTAGGGGTAATTAGGATGCTTGGTGTTTTGGGGTGGGGGGAGGAGAGAGATGGGGAGAAAACTTGGAACGTAAAACTTTGTGGAAGTGATTGTTGAAAACTTAAAAATAAATAAATAAATTTTAAAAAAAGGGAGGAAGACAAATTCCCCCCAGGATTTCAATGGTTCACATGTCTCCCTACACCTTCATCTAGACCTTGGCATCTTCTCTTTAGAGGTGGATGCACACAATTATTTCTTTAGAAATCCAGTTTATCCTGCAAAAAGATAACTTGCATTTTTTCCACTTGGGCAAACAGAAAATACACCCTCAATGAAAAATAATCAGTGAGCATTTATTAAGTACTTACTATGGAGTAGATACTGGAAGGAACATGTTTTCTACTGGTACTTAATTTAGTGGAGGCAAAAAAAGCAAGAAGGCAAGTTCAGGCTATGGAGAAGGTCTCTTGGAGGACCCCTCTTCCCTCACTGGAGCAGGAAAAGAGGAAGCATTGACCATCTGATAGTTTCCTATTTTAACTAAATATGTTATTTAGTTGTCCCAAATTTTTGAGATCCCATTTGGAGTTTTCTTGGGAAAGATACTGCAGTGGCTTGCCATTTCCTTCTCCAGCTCATTTTACAGGTGAGGAAACTGAGGCAAATAATAACTTGCCCAAGGTCACACATCTAGTAAGTGTCTGAGGCCAGATTTGAGCTCAGGAAGATGAGTCTTCCTCATTCCAGGCCAGGTACTCTATCTACCGTGCCATTTAGCTGCCCCTTAACTAAGTATACATGTTAATTAATAAGCTCAGTTGTTCCTTCCTACTTGCAAGTGCTGTCAGTACTCTTTAATTTTAATTTTGGCTACCTGGGGAAAATCCGGAGTTGTGCTACCGTAGTCATAGAAATGCTTTGTTGGGTCAGTGCCTTAGTAACTCCTCATACTGTACAAAGGCTGCTGGTACTTAATTCTTTCTGTGAATTTGTGTTTTCTATTCTGCTGTCTCTCCTACTGGTTGGGATGGGGAAAAGGCATTATACTCTTTGACCCATATTGCTGCTTGAAGTAAGTACTCCTTGTGTCTGAAGGTCAGTTCATTTGTGTAAATTTTATCAACCCGGTGAGGTTAACTTGGTGACCCTCATAGCTATTTGTCATTGACCAGAAAAATGTATTTTCTGGGTCTAGACATTTTTTGTCTTCTCTTGAGACAATCTCCTCTAGTTTCATATTCCTGTCTTGCCCCTTTCCTGGAACCTCTAATAACTAGAATCTTTCTTATTGGAAACTTCCAGGTAATTGAAACCAGTCACTCTGATATCAAACGCGGGAAAACCAATCCGATGCACCTGAACAATACCCAGATTGACCCTTTTCAGTATCAAGAGGTCCTGAGGATGCTTATGGAATTTGGAGGTGTGAGTAAACACCATACACTCCTACAACTTTATTCTGCAAGCAAGAAAGTTGTGGTACTGACCTGGGATACTCTCATTTAACTTTGCAGGAGGCAGATTAATTTGGAACACAGCAAGATAATCCTTCTATTTCTCCCCAATTGATTACTCATCGTACTCCCCCCATAAGCTATTTCAAACTTTTTCTTCCCTCCTCAGGACTTCCCTCTCTTACTTGTCTCCCTCTCCTCACCAAATGGGGACTTTGCCTCTTATTTTGCTTAGAAAATCACGGCCATTCAAACATGAGCTTCCTCTTCTCTCTTTCTCTTCATCTCAAAATCCCTTGAGACCATCTCTCCTATTTCTTCTTCCTTTCCTTTGGTCTTGGACAAAAAGATGACAAAAAAGCTTTGCCAAGGCCACCCCCCTGTACATATTTACTTGAATAAAATCCCCTCTTAATTTTTCATTTCTCTCTCAAATCCTCAATCTCCCCCTATCTACTGGTTTCTTCTCTATTGTCTTCAAGTCTGCCCTATTCTTAAAAAAACCCCAAACCCCAAAACAAAAACATCCTTCCCTGGACCTTATTATCTCTTCATACTGTCATCCTATTTCTTTCCTCTATTTCATAGCCAAATTCTTTGAAAACATTCTCTAGGGTTGCTGGCTCTACCTCCTACCTTCTCACTCATCAATCCTTACAGTCTGAATTTTTCTTTACCACTCAACTGAAACTGCTTTCCAAAGTTACCAGTGACTTTTTCTTTCCTTTGAGGCATTCGGGGGTGGGGGGGGGTGGGGGGGGGTAGGGGGGTGGGGGGGTGGGTGGGGGTTAAGTGACTTGCCCAAAGTCATAGGGCTAGTAAGTGGCAAGTATCTGAGGTTAGATTTGAATTCAGGTTCTCCTGACCTCAGGCTAGGTGCTCTACCCACTGTGCCACCTAGCTGCCCCACCTCTTAACTGCTAAATCTGCTGGTCTTCTCTTAGCCTTTTGCTGCCTTTGACACAGTAGGCACCTTTTCCTCGTGGGCATTCTCTTCTCTGGGTTTTTGAATGCCGCTCTTTCTTGGTTTTCCTCCTACCTGTCTGCCCACACCTTAATCTCCTTTGCTGCTTCATGGTACGTCATACCATACCCCTGAATTGCAAGTGTGCTCCAAGGTTCTACCTCAGGTTCTCCTTCTCTCCATTCTTGACCTTATTAGGTCCCATGGGTTTAATGATCACCTCTATGCAGAAGTCTGATCTCGATATCCATCTTTAGTTGATGCTCCATCCCTACAGCCAGCTCTCACCGCTCCAGAGTTGCTGATCATCGTCATTACTTACTTCCTAGTGTTACACAACACAATCAATTCTGATCTCTCATAGACTCCAACTACTTTTCTCTTCCTTGTTTCCATACTTCATCCTGAATTCCCTTCTTCTGTTTGCTTGATCCAAGAGTCTTTTCATAACTTTTCTAAAGCTGGTAGTGAGTAGAGCAAGTTTGGAAGTCAAATTCAACTTCTGCTCAGAGAAGTAGTGTGCTGGTGAATGTTTAATAACTGACCCCCTTGAAACAAATGTCCAGCACACTTCTAAGTTTAATCTATATTATTAATATTTTATCAATCATTTTCTTAAATCTAGACAACCAATCAGGCAACAAACTGAGTCCTGCTTTGTGGCAATTGAAATTTTAATAACAAATTCTCTTGAGCCTCTACAAGCAGGCTCTAACACACCTCTGCTTTCAAGTTTCTCTGCTCCAAAGGCAGTTTACATTCATAAGCAAATAATTCATCAAGTGGTCAGACCACTTAGCTAGGCTGGTACTTAACAAGTAGACATAGGTTGATGCTGGGATATCTGAAGCTCTTTCAGCATCATAGTATGTAACGGGACAAGTTAGAGCCGACCCCTGACTATTGCAGGACGCCACACTGAGAGCCTGCCTATATACCCTGGGGGCTTGTCAGTAGGGGTGGAACTAGATGGATTTCAGGAGGAAGGGTCTCATCTTTGTTGGCAACGTGGCAGTTCTTTGTCCAGTTCCGGATGTCCAGTGGAGAAGACACCCATATAAGGAATAATGTTAGGTGATAGGTTCAATGTATAGGTTTAGGAATGTTCACGTAATTAAGACTATATATGCATGTGAGCTAGCTGGAATAAATGGAGTTCTCACCACCTTGTCTCCCACCTCATTTCATTACTCACTAGATCAAGGCCTCTTGCTGGACAAGAGCCTTGGGTCAGGGTTTAGGGATCCCCGTAATGGTCTAGGGGACCCCAACAATAGTACCTACCTGACATTGTACTATCCTGGCAGTTTTTGAGAACCCAGAGTCACTTTTATCCTATGATGAGGTGTGAAAGCCAGACTTTGTGAATGTAAAAATAAAGAGGAAAAAGCCTTTGTCAAGTCATGCATTCTGATGCTTCGTTTAGAAAGCTTGGGGTCAAAATAACCTTAATATCTTGCTAAGGCCCCAGAACTTGCCACTGTCTTAACCCCTTCATTGATTGTTATAGATTTCCTAAGATTTAGAGCTAAAATAAATTCCAGAGATTGTCTAAATGAAGTTGCTAAGTTTGTAGACAACTAAACTGAAGCTTAGAGATGCTATGATCTGCCCTTGGCCACATAGATTCCAAATAGTAGAGTCAGGATTTAAGCTGATCTTTTGACTCCAAATTCAATGCTTTTCTGTACATTCATTCATTAAAACTCATTCTATTATATACCCTTTTCCCCCTACGTAGGAATAAGTTCGCAGTTTTATAATTGAAATTTACTGCCGAAGGAGCCAAAACTTCATTTTGCAACTACATTTTCTGGTACAAATCTATCCCATTTGCAAGGATCCCAATCTTTCTAACCAGCCTTCCACCCATATTCCTTCTCTATTCCACACACTTTCCAATTCATTTTTGCTGAGACAACAGTGTCACCTAGTGGAAGAACCTTGACATTACACCTGCAGATTGCCTGCTGCTGGCTCTCCAATCCTTTCAGTCATGTCTGACTAGTTATGACCCCATTTGGGGTTTCCTTGGAAAAAATACTGGCGTGGTTTGCCATTTCCTTCTCCAGCTCATTTTAACGATGAAAAATTGAATCATCTGATAGTCATAAAATCACAAAGGTGGAGCTGGAAAGACCTTTAAAGAACTCTAAAAAATTGTCCTCTTCCTAATGGCAAAATCTGCTGCCAGAGAGTCTTTCCTCAAGATTTTCAACATGCTTTGAAGATTGCAGTTATGACTCCCTAGCTGCATTTGATTTGTTTAATGAAATTGGACAACCAGACTTCATCATGTGGACCCTCCAGGTTAACTCAAGTGTCCAAAGAAATGTACTAAAAAGTAAAAAGCTAGAAGAGACCTATGTATCCCAGATACTATCTCATTTGAAAAGGATGATGATAGCTAACATTTATACAGTGCTTACTAGGTGCCAGGAACTATGCTAAGCACTTTAAAACTATCTCATTTGATCTACACAACAACCTGAGAGGTAAGTGCTGTTATCAATTTAATATTTTAAAAGCTCTAAATCACTATTGACTAGAGAAATGCAAATTAAAACAATTCTCAGGTACCAGCTCACACCTATCAGATTGGTTAATATGACAGAAAAGGATAAGGGAATGTTGTAGGGGATGTGGGAAAATTGGGACACTAATGCACTTTTGGTATAGTTGTAAAATGATCCAACCATTCTGGAGAGCAGCTAGCAACTATGCCCAAAGGGCTATTAAACTGTGCATATCCTTTGATCTAACAATATCACTACTAGGTCTGCATCACAAATCGATTAAAAGTGAGGGGTGCAGAGAGAGAACCTATTTGTACAAAAATATTCATAGCAACTCTTTTTATAGTGGCAAAGAATTGGAAATTGAGGGGATGCCAATCAACTGGGTAATGACTGGACAAATTGTGGTATATGAATGTAATGGAATATTACTGTGCTATTAGAAATTATGATCAGGCTGATTTCAGAAAAACCTGGGAAGACTTACATGAACTGATGCAAAGTGAAGTGAGCAGAACCAGGAGAATATTGTACAGAGTAACAACAACATTATACAACAATCAACGACTTATCAATGACTTAGTTATTCTAAGAAATACAATGATCCAAGACAATTCCAGAGGACTCACAATGAAAAATGCTATCCACCTCCAGAAGAACTGGTGGAGTTCTGAATGTAGATTGAAGAATACTATTTTTCACTTACTGTATTTTATTTTGTAGGGTTTTATTTTTATTCTTTGTGCATCTTCTTTTACAGCATGACTAATATGGCAATTTATTTTGCATGATTGCACATATATAACCTACATCAAATTGCTCACTGTCTCAGGGAGAGGGAAAACTGAGAGAAGGAGAGAGAAAGTACGCAACTCACAATTTTATAAAAAGGAATCTTTAAAATTGTCGTTACATGAACTAGGGAAAAAATAAAATATTACTTTTTAAAAATAAATACTTCTTGAATGTATGAGTATATGCATGATAGAAGTTAGTAGAATATTGATAATAGTTAACACTTACGTAGCAATTGTTTTATAAATATTATCTTAATTGAATTTCACAACAACCCACATATAGACACTAGTTATCATCCCCATTTCAAAGATGAAAAAACTAAGTCTGAGAAAGGTTGTGTGTGACCTGTGAAGATCACACAGCTGGTAAGTATCAGGAGTGGAATATGTCAGGAACTGGATATAAGTTCCAATCCTGGCTCCAAATACAACATTCTTTTAGCTATACCAGACTCCTACCTTATCAGTTATGGTTTCTTCATGAGAGCTGGTAGAAAACATATAACCTAGAATAAGTATTGACAGATCCATTGATGGCTAAATTTGTTTTTCTTTGTTTCTATCTGTAGCTGGGAAAAATGATTGAGATATAAAGATGATAAACATTTCTAAAACATATTAACTATGTATGTATGTGTATACTGAGGACTTGTGTGTGTTTATTTTCTATCTTGCAACTTTGCTAAAGTTGTTAATTATTTTAATTAGTTTTTTAATTGATTCTCTAGGACTCTCAGTATACGATCATATCATCTGCAAAGAATTATAGTTTTGTTTCCTCATTGCCGGTTTTGATTATTTTAATTTCTTTTTCTTCTCTTATTGTGAAAGATGATACTTGTGAATCCATTTGGCCCTGAGAAGGTTTTCTTAGGGAGTTTATTGATGGCTTGTCAAATTTCTTTTCTAAAATGGGGTCATTAAGTATTCTATTTGCTCCTCTGTTAATCTGGGCAATTTATATTTTTGTAAATTATTCATTAATTTCACTTAGATTTTCAGATTTATTGGTATATAGTTGGGCAAAATATTTCCTAATAATTGCTTTCATTTCCTCTTCATTGATGGGGAATTCATCATTTTCATTTTTGATACTGGTAATTTGATTTTTCTTCTTTTTTAAAATCAAATTAACCAATGGTTTATCTACTTTATTTTCTTTTTTTCATAAAAATAGTTTTCTTACTTTTAATTTTACTAATCTCTCCTTTGGTTTTCAGGGTTCCTAATTTGGTGCTTAGTTGGGGATTTTTAATTTGTTCTATTTCTAGTTTTTTTTTAGTTGCATATCCAATTCATCGATCTGCTCTTTCTCTATTGTATTGATGAAAGAGTTTAGAGAAATAAATTTTCCCCTAAGTTCTGCTTTGGGTGCATCCCATAAATTTTGGTTGGTTGTCTCAATGTTGTCAGGCTCTTTAATGAAATTATTGATTGTTTCTATGATTTTTTTCTTTGACCCACTCATTCTTTAAAATTAGATTATCTAGTTTCCAATTAATTTTTAAGCTGTATGTTTTCCATGGCCCTTTACTAAATGTAATTTTTATTGCATTATGATCGGAAAAGGAGGCATTTAATATTTTTACCTTTTTGCATTTGATTGTGAGGTTTTTAATAAATGATCAATTTTTTTTGTAGGTGCTATGTACCACTGAGAAAAAGGTATATTCCTTTCTATCCCCATTTAATTTTCTCTACAGGTCTATCAAATCCAACTTTTCTAAAATTCTATCCACCTCCTTAACTTCTTTCTTGTTTATTTTGTGGTTAGACTTTATATAGTTCTGAGAGGGGAAAGTTGAGGTCCCCCACTAGTATAGTTTTACTATTTTGCAACTCATTTAACTTTTCCTTTAGCAATTTTGATGCTTTATGGTGCATATATGTTTAGTACTGATATTCCTTCATTGTTGTAATGGTAATTTAAAGAATGTAATTGTAATTTAAATGGGAAAATCTTTCCCATTCATTAATAGGCCCATGTCACGTGCCTGGGTCACATGGAAGTCTGAGTCACATGGAGCCTGTGGTGGGAGGAGTTTGCTGAATGGACGGACCAGGAAGTGTGGAGCAGAGCTGAGAGAAAATTGATCAGAGTAGTCAGAACGGAAGGAGAGAGAAAGCAGGTAGCTAGCTGGCTAGCATGAATGGAAGAGCTTGTTTGTGATTTTAAGGGAGCTGGTTTGTGGGAAGCCTAACAGAGGGAAGGCTTGGGGATGGTGGTGCCCCTTGCATTGTTATTGTGTATGGATTTTTTGTTGCTGTGATGGACTTGGCTTTCTGGTATTTGAATAAATGTTTTTCTTCTGCCTTCTATATGGAGAGTCTGTTACACTTTGCTGTTCAGAATTATGTTAGAATATTCATAGTCACCATTGGTACTGCGAATATTACCTTGGCAATTAAATTGTCTTTTGTATCTTTTATCAAAATGTAGTTTTCTTCTGTATCTCTTTAAATTAGACCTATTTTTGCTTTTTCTTTGTCTGAGATGATGATGCTACCCCTACTTTTTTTTTTTACTTTGGCTAAAGCATAATAGATTTTGTTTCATCATTTTACCTTTACTCTCTGTGTGTCCCTCTGCTTCAGATATGTTTCTTGTAAACAACAATTTCAAGATTCTGGTTTTTAATTTGCTTTGCTACCCGCTTCTGTTTTATGGGTGAATTCTTCCTGTTCATATTCACAGTTATGATTTTTAACTGAGTATTTTCCCCCATCCTGTTTCCTCCTGTTTACACTTCTCTTTCTCCTTTCACACTATGCCTCCTCATCAGTGTTTTGCTTCTGACCACCACCTTTCTAAGTCTGCCCTTCCTCCTATCAGCCCTCTCTTTTTCTTTTTCCCCTCCCCTCCTACTTCTCTATAGGATAAGATAGATTTTTATACGTAACCGAATGTGTATATTATTCCCCCTTTGAGTTAAATCCAATGACAGTAAGGTTTAAGCAATGTTCATCCCCTCCCTTTTTTTCTTTCCACAGTAATGGTCTTTAATGTCTTTTCCTATGATGTAATTTATCCCACTCTACCTTTCCCTTCCCTCTCCTCCCAGTGCAATCTTCTTTGTCACCTCTTAATTTTTTCACATTATCATATCAAAGTCAACCCGCACCCTCTGGCTATACATATTCCTTCTAGCTGCCCTAACAGTGATACAGTTTTTAAGAGTTACAAATATCATCTTCCTGTGTAGGGAACAGTTAAATCTTATTGAATAATTTATGTTTTATCTTCTCTGTTTATCTTTTTATCCTTCTCTTGAGCCTTATATTTGAAGATCGAATTTTCTGTTTAGCTCTGGTCTTTTCATCAGGAATGTTTGAAAGTCCTCTATTTCACTGAATATCTGTTTTTCTCCTTTAAGGGTTATGCTCAGTTTTTCTGAGGACATGATTCTTGGTTATAATCTGAGCTCTTTCGTCTTCTGGAATATCACATTTCAAGCCCTCCAATCTTTTAATGTAGAAGCTGCTAAATCTTGTAATCCTGATTGTAACTCCTCAGTATTAGAATTGTTTCTTTGTGGCTCCTTGAAATATTTTCTCCTTGATCTTAGAATTCAAAAATTTGCTTGTAATATTCCTGGGAGTTTTTATTTTAGGATCACTTTCAAGAAGTAATTGGTGGATTCTTTCAGTTACTGGTTCTAGGATATGAGGGTAATTTCTCTTGATAATTTCTTGAAAGTTGCTACCCAGGCTGTTTTTTATTTTTATTTTTTATCATGGCTTTCAGGTGATTCAATAATTCTTAAATTATCTCTCTGATCTATTTTTCAGGCTAGTTATTTTTTCAATGAAGTATTTAACATTTTCTTCTATTTTTCCATACTTTTGATTTTATTTGTTTGATTCTTAATGTCTCATGGAGTCATTAGCATCCAATTCTATTATTTAAAGAATTATTTTCCTCAGTTAACTTTCATACCTCCCTTTCCATTTTGTCAATTCTACTTTGGTCTTCTTTAGTGAATTTTTATACGTCTTTTCCCATTTTTTGTGTTTCCTTTACCAAGCTGTTGTCTCTTTTTTCATGATTCTCTTGCATAACTCTCATTTCTTTTCCTAAGTTTTCTTCTACCTCTCTTATTTGATTTTAAAAATCCTTTTTGAGCTCTTCCAGGAGTTAATTTTGGGCCTGAGACTAATTCTTATTTCTCTTTGAGGCTTTGCATGTAAGTATTTTGATACTGTTGTCCTCTTTCGAGTTTGTGTTTTGATATTCCCTGATTACGTCTGACAGAGCATGCAATATTTTGTATCTATAGCTCTCTGTTTCTCTACTTAAGAGAAGGAGGGGAATAAGAATTCATTAAGCATCTTCTTTGTGCCAGGCACTATGCTATTTACAAATACTGTCTCATTTGATCCTTATAACAACGCTATGAAATTATTCCCATTTTACAGCTGAGGAAATGGAGGCAGACAAAAGTTAAATGACTTGCTCAGTGTCTCATAGCTAGTAAGTATTGGAGGTTAGATTTTAATTCAGGTCTTCTTGACTCCAAGTGCCGTGCACTGATCACTGACCCACCTAGCTGCCTGCTTAAGGAAAGAGATTTATTTCAACATCTTTTCTCCTGAGCCGAGATTGGTCATTAGAATTCCTTAGAGTTCAACTCTGAGTAAGATGTCTTTTCATTTATAATATTATTGTCATTGTGTATGTCATTCTTCTCTGGACCTCAGTTTCTCCACCTGTAAAAGGGAATAGAGCCAGATAGCTTGTAAGTTACCTTCAAGCTCTAACTCTGTGATCCTGCTTTTCCATACTCCTTATGTGCATAATAAATTCTTTCATAATAATATTAGATCTCATTAATATATCACAATTTATTCAGCCATTCTCCAGTTAACGGGCATTCATGTTATTTCTAGTTTTTAGTTGCCACAAAAAATACTGCTACAAATATTTGTGTATCTGTGTGACATTTCCCTATGTATTTGACCTTTTTAGGGTATAATTAATTCTAATGCCTCCCCTCTGTTAATTATCCCTTGTCCAGAGTATAGCTTGCTTTCTATATATTTGTTTTCATGTTGTCTCTCCCATTAAATTGTAAGCTCCTTGAGGGCATGGATTGTCTTTTGACTCTTTTTGCATCCCCAGTGAATAGCACAGTTTCTGGCACATAGTAAGTACTTAATAAATGTCTGTTGATTGACATTGAATTATTAATATGCCCTATAAGAGGATGACTGGGCTGAAGATAGTTTAGTTGAACATCTTACTTTTCTTGACTAATGCCAGAATGGTTGAATCAAATCACAGCTTCACCAACAATTCACTAGTGTGCCTAATTTGCCATATCACTTCCAATATTGACTAGTTTTGTCTTTTTTTCTAAACTCAGCCAATTAGATGGGTATGTGATAGAACCCCAGAGATGTTTTAATTTTTACTTCTATTATTACCAGTTATTTAAATGACCTTTTGTTTGATTGTTGGTAGTTTTCAATCTTTTAAAAATAGATTTTATTGATTTTTAAATTTTTGTACTGCCTAAATTTTCTCCTGTATTCCTTCCTGATTCCTTCCTAGAGAATTGTCACATATAACATAGATTTTTTTTAAAAGAAAAAAGAAGAAGAGAGCAAACAATGAGTAAAACTGACCAATACGTTGAAAAATCTGAAAATATGTGCATTATTTCACACCTGTACACCTCCCACTTCTTCAAAGGATCTAGGGAAGATGTTTTTTCATTTCTCCTCTTTGGAGCTATGCTTATTCTTTGTAAATTTGCACTATTTATTTTTTTATTGTTTTGTGGTGGTTGTTCTTTCAATTTATATTATGTATTTTGTTTTCTTGGTTCTGTTTACTTCATTTTGCATCAATTCATATAAGTTTTTCCATGCTTCTCTATATTCATTATATTTACCATTTCTTACAGCCAAGTAATAGTCTATTACATTCATGTACCCCTGTTTTTTAGACAATCCTCAGTGGATGGACATCTCCTCTTCAGGTTTTTACTGCCACAAAAATACTGCTATAAATATTTTGGTTTATATGGGGATTCCCCTTGTCCACATTATCACTGACTTCTTAGGTGGAATATAGTAGTGGAATCTCTGGGTGAAAGGTTATAGACATTTTAGTCACTTTATTTATGTATTTCCAAATTTCTTTCCAAAATTCAGAGCTCTACCAACATACCAGTGTATTTAACTTCTCATATCATATAACATTCCAAAATAGTCCAAAGACTATTTTTGTCTTTTATCATCTTAGCCATTTTGATGGGTGCCATGATGACTTAATGAGCTGATGAAATTCCAGAGTTGTTTTAACTTGTGTTTCTGTTATTATCATGATTTGGATATGATTCATATGGCTGTCAATAGTTTTCATTTCTTTGAAAAATTACGTGTTTACATTTTTTGACCACTCAGCAATTGGAAAATGGCTCTTAGCCTTATATATTTTTGTCAGTTACATAAATATCAAGCATGGATGCAAAGAACTTCTCCAGTTGTCAGTTTCTATTCTGATTTAAATTATGTTGATTTTGTTTTTGAATAAAGCTCTTAATTTTACATAATCAACATTATCTATTTTGTTTCTCAGGATCATTTCTAGCTTTTATTTGGATAAGAATTTTCCTGCTAAGCCATAATTATAAAGGGTACTTCCTTCCATTCAATTCTATTTTTTTACATGACCTCTTTATTTTAGTCTCATATACATTTGGAATTTATTGTGACATATGATAACTCACCTTCTGCCAAACTGTTTTCTAGTTTTCCAGCAGTTCTTATTCATTAGGTAGTTCTTTTTCTAGCAATTTATCACCCTAGGTTTGATAAACACTAGTCTACTATGTTCCATTGCTTCTGGGTCTTGCAAATGTAGTTAGTTTCATCTTCGTGCTCTTAGATACATAGTCCATAAATTAGCACATGGGCATTTTTACTTTCTTTGGGTTGGCTCATGCACTTCAATGGGTTCTCACACTAGTAGGTCTGGGGCTTCCAAAGCTAAACTACCACTACAAGCCTTTGAGTCAAAATCTTTCAGTGTCCTAGAGTTAACCCCCCTTGTGGAAGTTGCTTCCTAATTACACAAAACCAGTCATCATCATATTACTTACCCATAAGGAAAAAGCAAGATTAATCATATAAATACACAATAAAAAGCAAATACAAGTATAATCAGTATATCACAGTCTATATACAGATACGGGTCATATTCTCTTATCAATATATAATGTATCCATAAGGAAGAGTGGGCACATACAGAAACCTAGGAGGAAGGCAAATAAGCAGAAGACCCAGGCATTTGGGGCATCTCACACTCTGATCTACAGGCACTGTGTCCTTGGTTCCTTTAGGAATATTCTTCTCCATGCGAAGCTATTTCTCTGTTAATGACTCCCTTTCTGGGAGTCTGCTAGGGAAATATATCCCTCTTCTCCTTTCAGACTGATGGAGCAATGCCAAACTATTTAAACTCACAATCACCCTCTTTTTTTCTGCTACTTTCAAGCAACAAAACTGTTCACATATGAAAGGTGCAGTACCTTACAGAAATATAATTGAGTTTCTATAGATAATATAACCAGAACAGAATGTAGCCTTGAGAGGGATAGGTGCACAGAAACATTTATTAGAGCTATAAATGTTGTTAGCAATTGGGTGAATTAGCAGTGTGAGTAAAAAGGACTTTTTTTGAATAAGCTGTTGTAAGTTAGTGCAAGTAGAGATGGTGATGCTTGTCTTGATAGGAAACTGGTGACAGAAAGGACAAGTAAAGGGGAATATGAATTGTGCAAGGGAGAAGAATTCAATCTGACAATTATTTAACTGCTTACTTTTGAATGGGGCATAATGATTGGCCTAAACTTTTCTTTTTTTGTTTTTGTTTTTTCCTATTCTAGTATCACCGATAATTCAGGACCCCCCAAAGATTACAAGCTTACACAACAGAGGCTTGAATTGGGGTGCCTGGCTCCAAAGAGTTCAGTTTCTCTCTCTGATTCTGCCTTTACGATGGATTAAAAACTCCATGAAAAATTAAAACAAAGCTATCAAAAATATTTAAAGCTATCAAAAATATCTAAAACAAAGGTATCTCTTGTGTCTAGAGTTTCCTAATATATGGGTAGCAGGATCCTCCTTCTTCAAGGGACCCAAAGTTGGTATCAGGTGTGGGAAAGTCCTTATTTCTTCCTCTTCAAAAATAAGACAGGATGCAAAAGTCTTACAGACATGTATGTCCAAAGAGACATCAGACACACAATAGTCCACCATATTCCCTTAGAAGATAAAAATACTTCAGATGAACTCTACGTGAAGATTGGAGTGTATTATTTTTACTTTCTTTATTTTTCTTGCCTTTTTGGTATGTTTACTTTTGCAATGTGGCTAATAGGAAAATATGTTTTGTATGACTACATCACATTGCTTTCTTTCTCAAGGGGAGGGGGAAGGACGAGAAAGGGATGGGAGGGAGTGAATTTGGAACTCAAAAAAAACTTTTGAGGAGGCAATCGGGGTTAAATGACTTACCTAGGGTCACATAACTAGTAGGAACTCAAATTTTTAAAAAAATGAATGTTAAAATTATTTTTATATGTAATTGGGAGATTTTAATGAAATTAATAAAAATATATTAGAAGATAAAGATATTTTACACTGAACAAATACTTCTTCTTGACCTTGGACCTGAACCATCCAGGTATCCTGGTCCCTTTTAGAATTGCTTTAGTCTTCTAGCTTCAGACTCTTATTCTCTTCTGACAATTTAAGGAAACCTCCCTTTTAGAGGATAATGCCCAACTTCTGAGCTCAGGAACCCTCAACTCTTAAGGAACCTCCAAAGTTAAAAATATTAATCCTTAGGATCACAAGTCTCTGACTTCTTATCAGATATGAAAACAGAAAGCAAAAGAAGAAAACTATGACTGAGATTCAAGAACTCCCTTCACAAACTGCATGTTGTAAGTACATACCTCCTATGGAAATGTACTTCTGCTTTAAGCCTCCTCTGCTGCTCTTCTGGTAATGGTAGAAGGACATGGATGGAAGAGAAAGGATGAAACCCCTTCTTTGCATTTGGCGTTCTCCAGGCTGAAAGTTCAAAGGAGAGCAAGAAGGAAAAGAAGTCCAAGTGATGATCTGGATCATGGGTCAGTTTTGAAGTTCATAGGGAGTATAGTTCCTCTGACAAGAGTCTGTCCTCCTGTAACTTTGTCAACCAATTATCTGGAGGCAACCCAAGGAACTTAAGATCAATCAGAGTAGTCCTTTGTGTCTTCTTATCAAGGGTAAAAAGTGTATATAGTGTATATCTAGCTCATTGGGAAGTTTGCCCTTCTGGCAAAAACCCATGACCTATAATTTTCATTAAATTGTCTGTCAGGGAATTCATCAGAGTAATTGGGACCTGATCAGTTCCACCACACTAGTCATAGATATTGCATGGTGTGCAGGATATATTTTGGAAAGTATCTTAACCTGGGGTCCACAGACCCCTTAACCTGGGGTTCACAGATCCTTGAACAAGGAAAAAATTCAGGGGGTCTGAGATTTTGGATGGGAAAAACGACATCTTTATTTCAATATATTTAGTTTCCTTTGTAATATTATGTGTTTTATTTTATACATATAAAAATATCCTGAGAAGGAGTCCATAGGCTTTACTAGATTGCCAAAGTGGTCTATCACAAGAAAAAGTAAGAAAATACCTTGGTCTAATGGAAAGAAGACTGACTTTGGTGTCAAAGGACCTGGGTTTGAGCTCTGACTCTACAATTTGCTAGTTGGGTGATCTTGGGCAAATCACCCCATGTCCTCTGAGTTTCCTCAGTTTCTCCATCTAAAAAAAGGGAACACTAATACCTGTATCTACTTCATAAGGTTCTTTGAGAAACCAAAAGGGAGAATGTATGTACAACATTTGATATATTTATAAATATAAGCTATTATCATAAGTATTTTTTTGCAGTTTTTATTTTGAGCTTTATAGTCTTATTTGACCAGGAGATCAAATAACCTCACTTTCTTACGTCCTTAGTTTGCTCATATCAAAAGATTAGACTAGATGAATTGCAGGGTACCTTCCCCCTCTTATCATTCTGTCTTTTTGCTATGAGGTATAGTTTTCAGTTGTGGTACATTCATTAATCCTAAAAACTTAACTGCTTTGCAAGTCCTTCAAAGTCACCCTGACCCAGTCCCCCTCTCATGGATTCAAACAAATATAAAAAGGTCACCTTTAACAACTGCGATATCAAAAATCATGCTAGAACATAATGTGTGTATTTGGCAGACTCCTCCTCAATGTTGGCAGCCTCAAAGCAATGAATCACAGAGGGATTGTGCTTCAGATCTCGGTCTGCGGTTATTGTTCTGGCTGCACTGGGTTTAGTTCTGTACCAAGCAGGGCAGTATTAGGCTGAGACACTTGGAAAATGTGTATGCCTTTGCACATATGGTGGGGGAGTGGCACACAGCTTTCTAATATTAAACACTCTTACAAAGTTTCTGTCTGGCTCATTTATATCCCAATGCCAGATTGCCAAGGCTTGTGTTTTTATTATTATTATTTCATTATTATTATATTTTATTATTGTTTTTATTAGTAGTTTTCAAATTCTTGTACTAATGGTTTGTCAGATCATATAACATTTTAAAATCAACTATAACTAAACTAAACTTGGTAGGTAGGTGGTACAATGAGTAGAGTGCAGAGCCTGGAGTCAGGAATACCTGAGTTTCCTCACCCTATTTGCCTCAGTTGCATCATCTGTAAAATGAACTGGAGAAGGAAATGACAAATCAGTATCTTTGCCCAGAAAACCCCAAATTGGGGCATGACATGATTGAAACAACTGAGCAGTGACAACATGGCATAGTGGATAGAGTGCTGGGCCCAGAGTCAGGAAGACCTGAATTCAAAACTGGCCTCTGAATCTTACTAGCAGTAACCCTAGGCAAGTCACGTAACTGTCTGCCTCAGTTTCCTCATCTGAAAATTGGGGGTAATAATAACAATACCTCCTTTCCAAAGTAGTTATGAGGATCAAATGAGATATTTATAAAATGCTTAACAGGCTACTTGGCACATAGTAGGTGCTTAATAAATGCATGTTTTCTTCCTTCTTTAATACTGAAAATAATTACTGAAAGAGCAGCAAATCTTTATTTAAATCATTTATACATCATTCATGGGCATTCTTGATGAGAGAATCAGTAGGGAACATTTGTAAGAGCTATTTAACAGTGGACCACATCTTTACCATCTCACAATTAACCAAAAGACGTAGAGGTCTGAAAGGTGCTTAAGATTCCACTGGACTTTGTAGATTATGAAAAAACATTTGATTCAGTAGAACAGAATTCTGCCTTACAGGTTCTTTTACAACCATGTCTCTCATTCATATATCAACATCATTGTGGATTCATTGGAAGAAATAAGTGTATTCAATGACCCTCTGATAATAAATGTTGGGCAAGGTACAGTATAGGGAGATGTTTACATGCCAAAAGTATTCACTCTACTGTGATGGAGGCAATTCAGTGTAGAGCACAGGTGGTAGAAGGATAAATTGTAGATGGTGAGGTCCTCTAGAATCTCCCATTTGCAAATAATGGGAGAGATCTGTAATAACTGGTTTCATCCATACAGAAAAGGCTAAATGAATGAAGACAATCTATTGTCTATATTTTAATATGTGTTTGGGTACATATCCTATATATCTTGTCCCATAGTTTTCATATCTGGGACAGACAATATTGATGAATAATGAGCTCAACCCAAAATTGAAAATAACAGTTGGATGGCTTTCAGGAAATTATTGTTCAGTTGTTTTTCAGTCATGTCCAACTCTTTGTGACCCCATTTGGGGTTTTCTTGCAGAGATACTAGAGTAGTTTGCCATTGTCTTCTCCAACTCATTTTACAGATGAGGAAACTGTGACAAAAGGGTTAAAGTGCTTTGCCCAGGGTCACATAGCTACTAAGTGTCTGGGGCCAGATTTGAACTCAGGAAGATGAGTCTTCCTGACTCCAGGTCTGGTGTTCTATCCACTGTGCTGCCCAACTACCTCTAATTCAGAAAATTACAAATCTCTTTACTGTCTTCTAGCTTTCCATAAAAGCAAAGTCCCATCTTTTTTAAAATGGACATTTTACTCGTGTTGCTTTATGGCAACAAGACATGGAGGAACTAAAGATAAGAAGAGGCACATGGGGGCAATGAGTTGGTGGTAACACAACCAACAATGAACTTCAAAGATGAACAAGTAAAGGATGTCATCAAAGAATTATATGACAAAAAGTGAAGATGGGGTCACCACATTTCAAGAGTTAGGGATGACAGCCCGTGACACTCCATTAATGCTCTTGAAATGTTGGGAGAAATTAAGTCTTTAAGCACATTGGGTAGTTTGCTTGTGGCAAACTTTTGGGAGAAGAGTTGGCCAACTAGCGTTTATCAATGCCAGGCAGACACTGGAGAAGAAAAGAGTCATCTAGGATGGGCAAGTATGGATGGCTTTCAATCAGCATCATTGGCAAAAACTCCTGCATTGATGAGGTCACGTTGATGAGATTTGAATATTTAAGTGACATTTGGCATTCTGCCTTAGTTTTGAATTTTTAGGAGACGTAGAGGATAAGTTACTGCTCCTGGAGTTAGGAAGAGCTGAGGTCAAATCCTCTTTCACATATTTACTAGGTTTATGACCCTAGGCAAGTTACTTAAACTCTGTTTGCCTCAGTTTCCTCATCTGTAAAATAGGGATAATAATAGAATCGACCTCCCAAGTTCATTGTGAGGATGAACTGAGACAATATTTGTAAAATGCTTTGCAGACTTTAAAGTGCTATGTAAAAAGCTGACTATTCTTACGATTAAGATTTTCCCACAGTCATTCAGATGACCAATCTGTCCTGGCCTTTACATTACATCTACTCTTGTGCTGTCTCATTACTACCAGTTTGAAAAATTGCAATTGCAGCCTAACAGGTCTTTGTGCTTCCATCCTTTCTCTCCCTCTAATTCATTTTTTATACCACTGCCAGATTTATCTTTCTCTATAAATTTGGCCAATAATAGGTCAATAATTTTCAGCAGCTCCCTATGCTGACTGAATAAACTCCTTTGCTTGGCATTCAAGGCCCCCTACAACCTGGCACCGTCCTGCTTTCCCAGGATCACCTTACACCACTCCTCTCTACATACTCTATGTTCAACCAAACTAGACAAATGTTTGTCTCTTGAATTCTCCCTGTATTTTGTTGCACTATGTCTTTGCTTGTGATGTTCCTTATGCTTGATTCTCTTATTGCAGATCTGCAGACAGAGATGGATAACCACTTGGCAGGCATGTTGCCATGCAGTTTCCTTTTTGGGTATAAGGAATAGTAGAAGGCCATGAAGGTCTCTTCCAACTCTAAAGTCCAATAATTGTGTGAATATCATCTTTCACTCTCTTTGCCCATTGATTTCCTATCCATCTTGTTTCAAAGTCCAATGCAGATACCCCTTTCCTCATGAAGCCTTCTCTGAATCTCTACCAGTAATAATCTTTTGTTCCTTGAATCATTGTACTTCTAGTAGTTTTGTACCTTTAATGCACTTATTATGTATTCTTTTTATCTACACAAGTGCCATCTCTCTCTCTACTAGGCTATAATCTCCATGAGGCTAGGCACCTGTCATATCTAAAATTTGCATCACCTCTAGTACCCAAGCACACTGCTTAGCACATAGTAGACCCTTTATAAAAGTAAGTGCTTATAGAATTAGATTCAATTTGAGATGTTTTCCTCAGGCTGGTAGGAATTAGTGGTTTGTTTTGGAGTTGTCTGAGGTATTTTAAGAATGTCACGGCAATTGAAGCGTTTGTGTCAGCCCCACTGTTGGCAGCTAGAACTGCTTGATTTATTGCCTTTGACAGTAAATTTGCCCTTCCAAGCTTTCCAGTGAGAGATTAGCAAATCGCATTAGATTCAGGCATTTAATCTTTTGGAAGACAGAGCCAAATTCCTAGGGACCCACTTCATTCATTCATTCGTTGAATAAGCAGGTACCAGAGCTGGGAATACAAAAAACAAGCCCCTGCCTTCAAGGAGCTTGTTCTGTTGAGACCCAGTCTCAGGATGAAATGGTCCATTGTCTTGGGAGGCTTCTGAACAGAGACAGAGAAGGGGCAGGAACTTTCTGACTTGAAAATTTGCTGTAACCAGTGTGATGGAATATAATTGTGTGTGTCAATATATATGTGCGTGCATATATTTCATAATCTTATGAAACATTTTATTGTTCATATACATGTATGTTTACATATTCTTATAGGTTCAAGTGTACCTATATTTATTGTGTATATATATCTATAGATACTAGATAGATCTCTAGATATAGATATATGTATGTACGTATGTATGGAGAGATATGTTTCATAGGATTTAGTGCTGGAAAGCTCTTTCGGGACCATTTAGTTCGATCCCCTTGTTTTATAGATGAGAAAATTGAGGTCCACAGAAGGTAAATAAATGATCTGCTCCAAGTCACACAGTCAGTAGCTCAGTCAATACTCAGCTGTAAGCCCACTTTCTCCAAATTTACTATTCTTTCCATTACTTTATGCTGCCTTCTCACAAACAAATAAACAATGCTGATGAATGCACACGTGAAAAAGTAGTTTTTATACCTTTACTTAAGAGCTAGGCTCAGTAAAACTGTTTTAACTAGTTTTAACTGTTAACACCGTAAACAAGGCTAGTGGTTTGGCGGTACTGTTCTTTGCAGTGCTGTGGGGCTTACCTGCTCATCTATGACAGTTAATTGACAGTTGATGCTGGTGGTGTCAAGGATTATGGGTCCCTTTTCTACAATGGTTACTCTCCTTGATGATGGATGCAAAGGCTCATTTGGAAGTAAGGCCAGTGGTCTGAGGGCAGAGGTGTGTGGGTACTAATGTTTCTAGGGTTCCTGGACTCAGGGTCCTGGGCTATCTTTTCTTGGATCTGAGGAGAGGGGATGGTGAAGGCTGTTTGACCCCGCCTGGTATATGCCATTTTCTGTCTCTCCCTCAGGATACCTTACTGCTTCAGCTAGGCTGCTTTGCCTGACAATTCAGTTCTGAATAGGGCAGCCAGTGGGCATGCTCTTTTCAGAAGCAATAGCAGTTTTGATTTGATTACTTTTCTCAGTGCCTGGCACATAGCAGGTGTTGAAGAAATGTTTCTTTCTTTCCTTCCTTCCTTCCTTCCTTCCTTCCTTCCTTCCTTCCTTCCTTCCTTCCTTCCTTCCTTCCTTCCCTCCTTCGTACAGGCTAACAGGGCAATTGGGACAGGGGACAGGGGACCTGCTAGATATATAATAGGTTCTCAATAATCAGGTGAACATTTGCTCCCTCACTCCCCTCACCCCTTAGTGTGATTTCCAAAGTTGAATGTCTTAGCTCTAGAACTTGTCAAGAACTTCTCTGGAGTTTTGGTTCACAGCACTCAGTAGCAGCAAGGTAGCATGTTATGAAGAAGGCTGGAGTAAGGCATCATGATGAGGATACCGATAGAGAGGCAGTGGAGAAGAGTGCTAGACACCTTGGTATAACTGTCATGCCCAACACTGGCAATGTGACCATGGTCTAGTTGCTTAACTTCTTTGGGCCTCAGTTTCCTTATTTGTAAAATGGGACTAATCATACTTGTATTACATATTTCACAGAGTGATTATGAAAACAGTATTTTGGGGGGCGGAGTAGAAAGATGCACATACACATAGCTCCGAACCCACAACCCACAGAACGGCTAGAGGGGACCAACTCACGGTGAATTCTGCACCCAGAGGCCACGGAATATTGGAGCGAGGGAGATTTCTGTTCCAGAGAGACCTGCAAACCTCTCGCGGGGGGTCCTTCGCGCTGTGGACTGGGTGCCGGGACTGGGAGCTGAGTGCAGCCCTGCAGTGGCCGCAACACCGTGAGGAAAAGATCCGAGAGGGCTGCGGGGACGGGATCTCCAGTGGCCACGCGGGTCCCTCCACCCTCAGAGGGACCTGCAAACCTCTCGCAAAAGGTCCGTCGCACTGCAGACGCAGAGCCCAGCCCTGCGGGGGCCACAGCTCCGAGAGGTACAGATCCGAGCAGGCTTCAAGGACGGGATCTCCAGCGGCCGCACAAGCCCCCCCACCCACAGGTGACGAGGGTTGGTGAGAGAGTCTCTTTGGCGGGTCAAGAGGGGAGTGGGGTGCCCCCATGGCTCGGCCCCCCCCCCCCACCCGGGAGATAGAAGCTGAGAGGAGGCTGCAGACAGGGGCTCCCCAAGCAGGTGGGAGCCTGGATCCATTGTGGAAGGTCTGTGCATAAACCCCCTGAAGGAACTGTGCCTGAGAGGCAGCCCTGCCCCGACCTGACCATCTGAACTTAATTCTCACACTGAATAGCAGTCCTGCCCCCGCCAAAAGCCCTAAGGCGGGAAGCAGCATTTCAATCTCAGTCCCCAAACGCTGGCTGGGAGGACCAGGAGGCGAGGTGGGTGTGAGGAGAATATTCAGAGGTCAAGCCACTGGCTGGGGAGAATGCCCAGAAAAGGGAAAAGAAATAAAACTATTGAAGGGTACTTTCTCGGAGAAAAGACACTTCCTCCCTTCCTCCCTTCCTTTCCGACAAGGAAGAACAATGCTTACCATCAGGCAAAGACACAGAAATCAAGGATTCTGTGTCCCAGTCCACCCAATGGGCTCAGGCCATGGAAGAGCTCAAAAAGAATTTTGAAAATCAAGTTAGAGAGGTGGAGGAAAAACTGGGAAGAGAAATGAGAGGGATGAAAGAGAAGCATGAAAAGCAGATCAGCTCCCTGCTAAAGGAGAACCAAAAAAATGTTGAAGAAATTAACACCTTGAAAACTAGCCTAACTCAATTAGCAAAAGAGGTTCAAAAGGCCAATGAGGAGAAGAATGCTTTCAAAAACAGACTTAGCCAAATGGAAAAGGAGATTCAAAAGCTCACTGAAGAAAATAGATCTTTCAAAACTGGAATGGCACAGATGGACGCTAAGGACTTTATGAGAAAGACAGATATCACAGAACATAGAGAGAAGATTCGAAAAATGGAAGATAATGTGAAATATCTTATTGGAAAAACAACTGACCTGGAAAATAGAATCAGGAGAGACAATGTAAAAATTCTGGGACTACCTGAAAACCATGATCAAAAGAAGAGCCTAGACATCATCTTCCATGAAATTATCAAGGAAAACTGCCCTGAGATTCTAGAACCAGAGGGCAAAATAAATATTCAAGGAATCCGCAGAACACCGCATGAAAGAGATCCAAAAAGAGAAACTCCTAGGAGCATTGTGGCCAAATTCCAGAATTCCCAGGTGAAAGAGAAAATATTGCAAGCAGCTAGAAAGAAACAATTCAAGTATTGTGGAAATACAATCAGGATAACACAAGATCTAGCACCCTCTACATTAAGGGATCGAAGGGAATGGAATAGGATATTCCAGAAGTCAAAGGAACTAGGACTAAAACCAAGAATCACCTACCCAGCAAAACTGAGTATAATACTTCAGGAGAAAAAATGGTCTTTCAATGAAATAGAGGATTTTCAAATTTTCTTGATGAAAAGACCAGAGCTGGAAAGAAAATTTGACTTTCTAACACAAGAATGAAGAGAACCATGAAAAGGTGAACAGCAAAGAGAAGTCATAAGGGGCTTACTAAAGTTGAACTGTTTACATTCCTACATGGAAAGACAATATTTGTAACTCTTGAAACATTTCAGTATCTGGGTACTGGGTGGGAGTACACACACACACACATGCACACACGCACACATACATAGAGACAGTGCACAGAGTGAATTGAAGAGGATGGGATCATATCTTAAAAAAAAGATGAAATCAAGCAGTGAGAGAGAAATATTGGGAGGAGAAAGGGAGAAGTTGAATGGGGCAAATTATCTCTCATAAAAGAGGCAAGCAAAAGACTTATTAGTGGAGAGATAAAGAGGGGAGGCAAGAGAAAAACATGAGGTCTATCTCATCACATTCCACTAAAGGAAAGAATAAAATACACACTCATTTTGATAGGAAAACCTATCTCATAATACAGGAGAGTGGGGGACAGGGGCACAAGCAGGGTGGGGGGGAGGATGGAGGGGAGGGCATGGGGAGGAGAATGCAATCTGAGGTCGACACTCATGGGGAGGGAAAGGATCATAAGAGAATAGAAGTAATGGGGGACAGGATAGGATGGAGGGAAATATAGTTAGTCCTATACAACACAACTAGTATGGAAATCATTTGCAAAACTACACAGATTTGGCCTAAATTGAATTGCTTGTCTTCTAAGAGGAAGGGGTGGAGAGGGAGGGAGCTAAAGAAGTTGGAACTCAAAGTGTTAGGATCAAATGTAATGTTCTTACCACTGGGAAATAAGAAATACAGGTTAAGGGGTCAAGAAAGCTATTGGGCCCTACAGGACAAAAGAGAAGACGGAGACAAGGGCAGGGAGGGAGGATAGAGGAGAGAGCAGATTGGTCACAGGGGCAATAAGAATGCTTGGGTTTGGGGGGGGAGGGGATAAAAGGGGAGAAAATTTGTAACCCAAAATTGTGTGAAAATAAATGTTAAAAGTTAAATAAAAAAAAAAAAAGAAAACAGTATTTTGTTAACCTTAAAGTGATCTTTAAATGTGTTTTTATTATAATAATTGCCTCTAAAGCTGAAAAGCTAGCTGATTGGAACTGAACCTTCCTGAAACTTTGGCCCTGTCGGGAAAGGAGAGGCAGATTTCTCTTGGGGCCCACCTTGGATCTTGAGGCAGTGAGTTCCCAGTACCAAACTTGTGGTTGTGGGGTGTCCACAAAGCACCTTTGAATCTTTCCTTCAAAGGCCCCTAGATTTCATCAACCCCAAGGCTTGGAAAACAGGATGGAAATGGCAGGGTACAGGGTCATAAATCTGAAAACTGATGACAGAGTTGTTTAGGGGTTGCAGATTCTCACAAAGATTAAAGTGTCATCCTCCAAAATAGCAGAGCTATAACATTAGGCAATGAGCAAGCAGATGTTGCACCTATTAATGCAAATACACACACACACACACACAAATACATGCTCTATTGGTTTGGGCTAGAATTATAGAATATCAGTATTCCAAGGAACCTAAGGAATTATCTAATAAACACATACACATACTTATACCCCTCTAATTTTATAGAGGAGGAAACTGGCTTACATAGAGGGAAAGAGGCTTGCCCAAAATCATACAACCAACTAATGGAAGAGTCAGGACTTGAACCTAGGTCTTTTGAATATCAGGCAAGAGTTCTTTTGATCATGCCAAGCTGCCTTTCTAGACTTATTTGAACTGAACTGTTTGGAAGTCCAAGTGGAAAGCCAGCACCAAATGAGCTAACTTGGCACAAATTTGGCATATTAGATATTTCTCCTCCTCCCCCTCTGTCCCCACAAAACACCTGCTAGTTGATAAGTCACAATCTGTCAGTTCTTTAGTGACAGGTTTCTCACAAAGTCCACCCTGATCTATATATAGTGATATTCTTGGATTGCCATGGGTTCATCCCAGATGAATCAGGCAATAGGGCCATCTGAAATATCAGCCAGAGAACATTGTATGCAAGGCAATAGCTTACAGGGATTTAAACAGGGAGCTGTTTAATGACCTGTATAGAAATGAATTAAGGCAGTTAGGTGGCACAGTGGCTAGAGCACTGGGTCTGGAGTCAGGAAGACTAGAATTCAAATCCATCCTCAGACCTTTACTAGATGTATGACCCTGGGCAAGTCACTTAACCCTGTTTGCCTCAGTTCCTCATCTGGCAAATGAGTTGGAGAAGGAAATGGTAAACTACTCCAGTATCACTGTCAAGAAAACCCCAAATGCTGTCATGAAGAATCAGACACAATTGAAATAACTGAATGGCAACAAAAATAGGAACAAAAAATATTAAAGTATTATGAAACAACAAATGAGTGCAAAAGGTGTTTAGTAAGCACTTACTATATGCCAAATACAGTGAAGCAGAATAATAAGCCAGTCCTTCATCTCCAGGAGTTCACATTCTAATCAGGAGAGATGACACATAGAGGAGGCTTACCTGAAAGTCAGATGGAAAGACTCAGTGGTCTTTAGGATGCAAGAGCAAAGCAGTTATTTAGCTTCATTTCTGTTAGTAAGACAATTACCATTTTCTGCTGTTGAACCATTTGATAGTGCCAAGCACTTTGGTGGTGAGAACTTTCTTTTCTGGGATTTCAGAAGCTGTGGAGGCTGCACCACCTTCGGAGAAAGTTGCCAGATTACGTCTCCACTAGGGTTGCTTCCCTAGACTGTGACTTTGAGGGCCAGACTAGAAGTAAGGCTAGTGGTTTGGGGGCACTGTTGCTCCCAGTGCTCATCTGTGCTGTTGTTGTATTTGTCCTTCATTCTCAAAGAGGACCATGACATCAAGATGATGACATGACTTGCAGTTGACTTTGATTTAAGTGAGGAAGGGCTATGCAAGGTCACCAACCTCACTTTCTTCTCCTGTGCCATCTGGATGCAGTGGCCTGAAATTCATCAGGACAACTGGAGATGATCCAGGATGCAATGTGAGACCCTGGTCCTCTAAGGCTAAGGTCTTATAGCATTCTCACTGAGTGAGATACACTCATTCAATGAATAGGCTCCTTTAAGTAGTTGCTCAAGGGATGGCCCCTTAGTCAAAAACTAAACAAAACAAAAAAAACCCAAGCTGATAGGAGAAGACCCTCAGGGTTCCTGAGTGAAAGAGAATCAATTACTATTTAGATTGGCAGTTGGGGTTGGTGGTATCAGGGACTGTCTTAACAAGGATTTATCCCCTTGATCATGGATACAAGGATGGAGTTGGAAGCAGGGTCAGTGGTCTGGGAGCAAGGGAGGGCATTGCTATTCCCAAGGTTCTTGGGCTCAGGATCCTAGGCTATATCTGCTTGGATCTGAGGGGAGGTGGTGATCAGGATGGCTTGACCCACTTGGTATAAGTTATTTAATGTCTCTCCCTTAGGATATCCTGCTGTTTTAGCTGGACTGGTTTCCCTGACAAATCAGTTTCCCCAACTCTCAGAGGGCTCCCTTAGGCCAGTGGGTTATATACTGGATCAAAACAAGAATCCTTGCTCCCGATTAGGTGGTCACCTAGCCTTTGCTTGAAGACTTCCAGTGAGAGGTAGCCCACTACTTTCTGAAGCATCTCATTCCACTTTTGGACAGTTCTCAGAAGATTTGTTCTTAAGATCAAGTCTAAATCCGCCTCTCTGCAACTTGGACCTGTTTCTCCTAGTTCCACCCTGTGGGGTCAAATATTGTAAGTCTAACCCTTTTTGATAAATTCATAGCTAATAATAAAAGCTAACTTTTACATGGTATTTTAAGGTTAACAAAGCACTGTACATTTGTTGCCTCATTTGATTCTTATAACAATCCTGTGAAGTATGAATGATTATAATACCCATTTTATAGATGTGGAAAATGAGGTTGAGCTAGGTTAGGTGACTCGGTCATGGTTTCACTACTAGAAAATATATGAGAAAAGATTTGAACCCAGGTCTTCTTATCTTCAAGTCCAACACATTATCCCCCCTTAGCACTTAGCTATCTTATAGGATCTTGGGATAATAAACTCCAAAAGAGAACTTTTCATCTACAGTTCTTTTCTCTCCACACTTTCTCCCTTTTTAATTTCATTGGCTCTCCTACAGGTTCAATTACCTTTATGCTAATGATTATACATCCAGTCCTACTCTCTCTCTCTCTCTCTCTTTCTCTCTCTCTCTCTCTCTCAAAAGTATTTTATTTTTTCAATTACATATAGAGATAACTTTTAACATTCATCTTAAAATTTTTTTGAGTTCCAAATTCTTTTTCTCTCTCTCTCCCCTGCTTGTTCCCTAAGATGATAAGGAATTTTATATAGGTTACATATGTGCAATCATGTAAAATATGTTTCCATGTTAGTCATGTTGTGAAAGAAGAAACATAGTCTCTCTTAAGTTCCATTCCTACACCACTCTCAAACTAGAGGTCCCACAGTGCCTCAATTTCAAGATATCTATACATAATTATACTCTAACTATAGAAATCCTAAAAGTCTATGATACTATAAGTCAGTGGTTCTCAATTTTTTGTCTGAGGACCTATTTGTGCTCTTAAAAATCATAAAGTACCCCAAAAAGCATTTGTTTATATGGGTTATATCTCTTAATATTTACTGTATTAGAAATTTAAACTGAAAAAATTTCTTAAAATATTTATTTACTTAAAAATAACAAACCCATTGCATGTTAACATAAATAGACTCTTCTCGTGAAAATAACTATTTTCCAAAGCAAAAAACTTTGGTGAGAAGATTGGCATTGTTTTCATATTTTTGCAAAGCTTTTTAATTTCTGCCTTAAAAGAAGACAGCTGGATTCTTCTCTCTGCTTCTACCTTCAATCTGTTGCAATATGTTGTTTTGGTTGAAGTATATGAAGAAAATCTGGTCTCACAGAGTATACTTGGAAAAGAGGGGGATAGATTAATAGTCGAATAATATCTCAAAATTGTTATAAAAATAGTTTTGATTTCAAAGACCTGCTGAAGGAGTCATAGAGATCTCCAGGGGATGGAGGACCACATTTTGAGAATTGTTGCTACAAGCTAGCTGGACAAAAATGATTAGAGTTTCCATATGTTTGTTCTTTGTACTCTTTCTATCTTGGGTTTTTTTGGGGGGGTATTGTCTTAAATACACTAATATGCAAGGTACTCCAAACTTTCATAGCATAAATCAAGGTTAGAAAATAATTTTACAGGGGAGGAGCCAAGACAGCAGACTAGAAAGACACACTTACGCAGGGTCCTCCCCACAGCCCATAAAATACCTGTAGAGAGGGACTCTCAACAAATTTTGGAGCAGCAGAAGTGGAGAACAACAGAGTGGAGGAGATTTCCAGCCCACGGTGACCTGAAAGGTCCACGGAAAAGTTGGTTGCACTGGACAAGGCAGAGCTCAGCCCAGCCTTGGCCTGGCGGTGCAGCACAACGAGACTCTGGGAGGAGGACACCTCCGGGGCAGACTCTCCAGTCACAGTAGGGGGCCCTCAGATCCCTCGGCCCACAGGCACCAAAGGTCAGTGACGGGGTTTAATCAGCAGGCCAGGAAGGGAGAAGTGCCTTCCCATAGCTCTGGCATCAGGCAGCGGCCATGGAGCCTGCACAGCAGCCCGTATGGAAGCTCCATTGTTGGAGCATAAAAACCCCTGGGGGTATTGAAGAGCTGAGTCTTACCTCAGCCCTGGGTGGAGGCCCAGGGCAAGCTGGTCTTTATCTCAAACTGAATGGTGGCCCTGCCTATCCAGCTTATCTAAAAATTAGCCCCCAGTGCTACCTTGGCGGAACTGGAGGCCAAGTGGCTATGGAGAGGTATCTGCTAAGATTCTGGGCACAAAAATCCCTCTCTGCATCCAGACCAGTACACGCTTGATTGTGCCACCTTGGAGGAACTGAGATCTCACAGATTCCCAGAGTATACCCTACTCTTGACAAAGGATCCAAAAGTCAAGTAACTGGTTGGGAAAATGCCCAGAAAAGGGAAAAAAAATAAGACCATAGAAGGTTACTTTCTTGGTGAACAGATATCTCCTCCCATCCTTTCAGAGGAGGAAGAACAATACTTACCATCAGGGAAAGACTTAGAAGTCAAGACTTCTGTATCCCAAACATCCAAAATAAATATTCAATGGGCTCAGGCCATGGAAGAGCTCAAAAAGGGATTTTGAAAATCAAGTTAGAAAGGTGGGGGAAAAACTGGGAAGAGAAATGAGAGAGATGCAAGAAAAGCATGAAAAGTAGGTCAACACCTTGCTAAAGGAGACCCAAAAAAGTGCTGAAGAAAATAACACCTTGAAAAATAGGCTAACTCAATTGGCAAAAGAGGTTCAAAAAGCCAATGAGGAGAAGAATGCTTTAAAAAGCAGAATTAGCCAAATGGAAAAGGAGGTCCAAAAGCTCACTGAAGAAAATAGTTCTTTAAAAATTAGAATGGAACAGTTGGAGGCTAATGACTTTATGAGAAACCAAGAAATCACAAAACAAAACCAAAAGAGTGAAAAAATGGAAGATAATGTGAAATATCTCATTGGAAAAACAATTGACCTGGAAAATAGATCCAGGAGAGACAATTTAAAAATTATGGGACTACTTGAAAGCCGTGATCAAAAAAAGAGCCTAGACATCATCTTTCATGAAATTATCAAGGACAACTGCCCTGATATTCTAGAACCAGAGGGCAAAATAAGTATTGAAAGAATCCACTGATCACTACCTGAAAGAGATCCAAAAAGAGAAACTCCTAGGAACATTGTGGCCAAATTCCAGAGTTCCCAGGTCAAGGAGAAAATATTGCAAGCAGCTAGAAAGAAACAATTCAAGTATTGTGGAAATACAATCAGGATAACACAAGATCTAGCAGCTTCTACATTAAGGGATAGAAGGGTGTGGAATATGATATTCCAGAAGTCAAAGGAACTAGGACTAAAACCAAGAATCACCTACCCAGCAGAACTGAGTATAATACTTCAGGGGAAAAAATGGTCTTTCAATGAAATAGAGGACTTTCAAGCATTCTTGATGAAAAGACCAGAGCTGAAAAGAAAATTTGACTTTCAAACACAAGAATCAAGAGAAGCATGAAAAGGTAAACAGGAAAGAGAAAAGATAAGGGACCTACCAAAGTTGAACTATTTACAATCCTACATGGAAAGACAATATCTGTAACTCTTGAAACTTTTTTCAGTCTCTGGGTAGTTGGTGGGATTACACACACACACACACACACACACACACACACACACACACACACACACACACACACACCCAGCACAGAGTGAGTTGAATAGGATGGGATCATATCTTAAAAAAATGAAATTAAGCAGTGAGAAATATATTGGGAGGAGGAAGGGAGAAATGGAATGGGGCAAATTATCTCTCATAAAAGAGACAAGCAAAAGACTTTTCAGTGTGGGGAAAAAGAGGAGAGGTGAAAGAAAAACATGAAGGTTACTCTCATCACATTCCACTAAAGGAAGGAATAAAATGCACACTCATTTTGGTATGAAAACCTATCTTACAATACAGGAAAGTGGGGGAGAAGGGGATAGGAGGGATGGGGGGGGATGATGGAAGGGAGGGCAGTGGGAGGAGGGAGCAATTTGAGGTCAACACTCTTGCAGGGGGACAGGATCCAAAGAGAGAACAGAAGCCATGGGGGACAAGATAGGATGGAGGGAAATATAGTTATTCTTACACAACATGACTA
The DNA here is from genome assembly GCF_028372415.1 of Notamacropus eugenii. Classification (NCBI taxonomy): domain Eukaryota; kingdom Metazoa; phylum Chordata; class Mammalia; order Diprotodontia; family Macropodidae; genus Notamacropus; species Notamacropus eugenii. Next base: position 190,525,964 of record NC_092873.1, on the reverse strand, counting down.
TTATGGAAGTCATTTGCAAAACTACAGAGATATGGCCTATATTGAATTGCTTGCTTCCCAAAGGGAATGGGTGGGGAGGGAGGGATGAAGAGAAGTTGGAAGTCAAAGTGTTAGGAACAACTGTCCAGTATTGTTCTTACTACTAGGAAATAAATACAGGTAATGGGGTATAGAAAGTTATGTGGCCCTACAGTACAAAAGAGAAGATGGGGACAAGGGAAGGGAGGGATGTTAGAAGAGAGGGCAGATTGGTGATAGGGGCAATTAGAATGCTCGGTGTTTTGGGGTGGGAGAGGGGAGAAATGGGGAGAAAATTTGGAACCCAAAATTTTGTGAAAATGAATGTTAAAGGTTAAATAAATAAATTAAAAAAAAAAAAGAAAATAATTTTACAAATTATTTCTTCAAGCAAAGTTCCCCCCTTCCTTGTCCACCAAAGAATTTTTGGAGAAGTGCATTAGATGACACTGAAAGATGAGGTCAGATTCTGATTCTGAAGGTGAGGAAACTGTGAATGCAAAATGCAGTGGAGACAACTAGAGAGGGAGGAGAGACTGTACTAAGGACTTTTGTCAGATGTTCATGTTGGATTTATGTAACTAAGTAAATGAGTAGCTATTGAGTTACACTCTTTGATATATCAACCCTTGGTGGATTCCCTAGGTTTTTCTCTCAGTAGAAGAGGAGGCAAATCTTTAAAAGTCACTGGTTCCCCAGTGACAAATAATACTTTATCTTGCATTTCTCTTAGACTACATATACATACATATACATATACATACATACATATATATATGAATATATGTATACATGCACATGTACTATTGTGGATTAGATGATAATTGAACCCTCTGCAGCTGATTAAGTCACCAAAGGATTATTTGCATTGATGTTTTATCCTTCTACTAGATTGATGTAAACTTTATCCTGATTCATATCTGGTCACTGGATCCAGATGGCTCAGGAGTAGAAAGTGAGGGCGGTGACTTTGCACAGCCCTCCCTCACTCAAAACAAAGTCAAGTGCAAGTCATGTCATTGTTTCTTTAATGTCATGGTCCCCTTAGAAAAATGAAGGATGAACACCATTGGGACTTGAGGGCAAGGACTATATTATTTAAACTTTGTATCTAGGCATTGACTGCAAGACCACAGGAGTCACTTAATAGGTGTGTTGGAATAGATTGGATTGATAACAAAAAGATCCTAAACCAAAAAATTTAAGATGTGATGAGAAGGTATCTGACTTGAATCCTATCATTTTCATTTGATTGAATGGTTGTTTGGGCTAAATCTAAATATGAACTGTGAATCCCTGCTGTAAGGTCAATTTCTTTTCAGATGTAAAGCAAGATCATTTACTGAACAAATCCTTACAGTATCATCCTTTCTCCTCCTTTATCTCCTCCAAATATGCTATATGTTTTTCATAATCACATGACTTGTCTTATCTTGCTTCTTGGAACAAGAAGCCTTATGTAATACAGCGAATCCTCTATCAGGAACCATGAAGAGAAGGGATGCTGAGGATGCCTTTTGGCAGTGATTTTTCTACTGTTTTTTTGGCATTAGATCTCAGCTCTTCTTTGTATTTGTAGCAGAGCAAAGGTTTTTAACCTGGAGTTGGTGACCTTTTAAAAACATGTTTTGATTACAATGATCCACAGGAGTTCTAAAGGACTCATGATGAAAAATGCTATTTGCCTCCAAAGAAAGAACGGATGAACTCTGAGTGCAGACTGAAGGATATTGTTTTTCACTTTCTTTATTTTTCTTGCTTTTTTTTCTCTCTTATGACTAATATGGAAATATGTTTTGCATGACTTCACATGTATAATGTGTATGATATTGTTGCCTTCTCAATGGGTGGGGGAAGAGTTGGAGGAAGGGAGAGAATTTGGAACTCAAAATTTAAAAAATAAACGTTAACACCTCAGACTGGAAGGGAACCGTCCCTGGTCTGTCCATTCAAAGCTATGTGTGAAGGATGGCTGAGGGAAGGCCCAGCTCTACATCCTTTCCCAGAAGTAGGGCTTTTGGTGGCATAGTAGTGGTGTGGGGCTTTTTTGGATTTTAGTCTGTGTCTTATTTTGAAATGTCTTATTTTTTAATTTAATTTTTCATTTTTCAATATAAGCTGAAAGATGAAGACTAATTTGGTAATTTTTGGTTTCCTCTTCCTCTAGCCCCTCCTTGCCTACAATTTTTTAGATCCCTACTCTATGCATATTTGGTAACTCTAGCTCTCCACGTTTAATTTAGAACAAAACATTGTATATCAATTTCAATTTTGGACCAAGCCACATTGAAAAAAATCTAATATTTAGAGCAGCTTTTATATGGAGTAGATTTAGGTCCTTTCAAACTACCTTGTTTGCATGAGTCTTGCTGCCAAGCTCTCTGTGAAAGGATATTGGCTCTCTCACACAAATAAACACCCTCCAATCCAGGTGGGAACCTGTAGCCTCCAGACCACATGTGACCTTCTAGGTCCTTGGGTGAGATTTTTTTGACTGGATCCAAGTTTTATAGAACAAATTACTTTATTATGGGGGATTTGCTCTGTGAAGTTTGGATTCAGTTAAAGGGTCACATTTGAGGACCTAGAGGGCCACATGTGACCTCGAAGCCACAGGTTCCCCACCCCTGGTCCAGGATCACAGAGCTAGTGTCTCATGTGGGAGTTGAACCCAGGTCTTCTGATTACAAAAGGTAGATCTAGAAAGCTAGCCATTATGACACCCTACTTTGCTTTGGAATGGTGCCAAAATCCTTTACTAGTCTCTGTGACTAGGAGTTGTGTCAAAGAAAATCGACTGAACCAAGGATGAACAGCCCACTTGGTGGTTTATAAATGAGAAGAGTGGCCTCTTTGGGACACAGTACTCATCACAGCTCCCTTTGACTTCATCAGGGGAAGAGGAGATTTTCATACTTTCTTGTTCTTGCCAACAGCCTGAGACTAGATCTCAATTCTCCCGCTGCCCCTTTTGTGTGGTTTCCTTCCTTAAGCCCAGATCACAAATAGTAATTCTTAGAAATGGACATTTCTAGCTCTAGTCTCTACCTTGTAAATTCTAGAGCTCCTGAGTTGAGGATGGATTGCCTAACAGAAAGGGATTTCCTTAATAACTTCGCAGAAGAGAAGTGTATTACCATTAGAAGAATAAAGCCACTGAAAGGAATAAAGAACCAGGGGCTGGCTGGTTGGAATATTACAATTTTGTGAGTTAGTCACACAGTAACAATGCAGAATGAATGTTAAATACTTGTTGAGTGGTCCTATAAAGTTGTCTTTACCTCCTGAGAGAACATAATAGATTGTGGGTTACAATTTTAGGTTGTCTTTGTTAATGCACACCCATGTCTTTTATCAGTTAAAGTATCTCTTTTGTGTTGGAGGAAATAAATAACTGTCCCATATCTAATATCTATTCTGAATGTTGTTTACCTTTTCCAGGGAGGACTGTGTCAATCCACTTTTGGGGAGACTCCAGACATGAGCCATGTTTTAGCTTTATTTAAGAGATTTTTCTCTTAAATGAGACAGGGAGTTTGAGAAAAAGCCCAGTTCTCCTTTTCTTAAGGGTCAGCTTCCTCCAGGGTTGAACCTTATCTGCGTGAGTCCAGAACAAGCACCCCCTGGGCTTCAAATAGCACTCTAATCTGGAGAGGACAAAAAGATTATCAACAGATTATTATTTATGTTTAGCAGATGCCTCCAAGTCTAAACGTATTGGAATATCCAAACCTACCACCTGTGACAGGACATATTTTACACAATGAAACCACTAGAAATATTAATTTGGATGAGAAAGAGATATGTAGTGATTCATATTGCAATGAAAAGGTTTATCACGATGAGGTAGGTCTGCAAGCACTTGATATAACCTTGCTACTTTTAGATCCTTATTTAATAACTCAAGTAAACCAAAATACCCTGTTCATAATTTTAATATACCCAATTTTTCAGCTAAAATTTTAGCTTTTGGATTAAAAAGGGGATGAATATCCTACAACAAAACATCAAAAGAAGCTTTTTTTAAACAAATGGTAAGAGAAATTTATAAATTTACTTTTTCAAAGAGGAAGGGGAGAAGTATTTATGAAGTACCTGCTGTGTGCCAAGGCCTTTACAAATATTATCCCCTTTGATCTTCACAAAAACCCTAGGAGGTCACAATCTAGTCCTAGTTCTAGATCTAATCCTATGATCTTAGAATTATTATGCTTCATTCTTAATATATAATTGACCCACAGACTGGATTAGGAAAAAGAAAGCCTGAAGAAAAAGTTAGGAAAACTGACTGGGGCCAAGGAAAAGGAAACTAGACAGAGACACACATACTGAAAGATGTTATGCATATCTTACATAACTACACACCAAAAGGAGTATAGATGTTTGATTTCCCAGTAGTGTCATGCCATTTACCTGTAAGTCACCTGTGAGGTTGGGGCTGGTAATCTGTTACCTTATGTAAATACTAACCACACTGTGCCCCTCAGGGAAGGTTGAGAACTTGATAAATGCCTCCTTATTCTCTCAAACCATTCTGGTCCTAAACCCCTTCATCAGGGGAAGCATGGTCATCTCTGGTGTCAAGTGGGCAAAGAAAGAAGAAAACAACAGTTCAGAAACCACTGTCCCATTTCAGCTCTGAAAACTGGATTTCATGTTTACTGCATATAGAGATTGTTTCATCATTGAGACAAAAATCATATATAGCAATGGCATAGGTCCTAAGGCTCAGATCCCTGACACAGACAGGGCAGGTAAGTGGCAATGATGAAGGGCAACTGATAGGGCAGAGGGGGAGAGGGAGAGAACTCTTTCACCCAAAAGAGCCTTCAAATTAATATCGTTTTAGTCTCTCCCTTTGCCTCTTTATCCTCTCTATAGCTGTCAAATGTGTATTCTTTAAACACAGTTCTGACCATGTCCCTCCCCCACTGAAAAATCTAGCTCAAAAGAAATATGAGACATGCAAATTTAGATAATCCATCCCAAATGTTCACTATTTGTGCCTGACCTGTGGTAGATCATTCTGAGCTCATGTTAGTCTGATCAACCACAGTCAGACACACTGTAACTTGACTCTAACATAGTGATATCATTTTGGTCCTCTTTGAGAACAAAAGACAACCACCAACCAGTCAATCAATTGCCTCTAAGATAAAAAGACAAAATAGAAATACATATATGTCACATAGCTTCCTCTCATGCAGTCCAAGTTCCTAAAAAACTGGCCTTCTTTTTCCCGAACTAGGCAATTAATCCATCAACCAATAAACATTTCTTAAGCACCTACTATGTGGCAGTCACCATGCTAAGTTGCAGAGATACAGAAAGAGGCAAAAGGGCAGCTTGCAAAGAGTTTACAATTTAGTGGCATTACTCCATCCCTCACATCTACCTTTCGCAGTCTATCTCCTATGTTGACAATGTACTCTTTCCTCACCTCCATCTCTAAGAATCCTTACTTTCTTCTAAGGCCCAGTTCAGGGATAGTCACTCATGGGAAGCTTCTCCTGATTCCTGTAGTTGTTAGTGCCTTCTTCCTCAGATGACCTCATGTTATATTTTTTTATCAATACACATGTAGGATGTAAACTCCTTGAGGCAAGGACTCCTTTCCCCAATTTTTTGTTTTAGTTTTTGTATCCTTAGACTAGGGCTTGTGCCTTATACATGGTACGTATTAAATGAATGTTCGTTGATTTCAATTGAATTGTTGAAGGCATTCAGAAGAAAAAGGTTTTTTTGAAAGCTGAATGGAAGAAGATTGGATTTTGAAGGATGAGTAAGATTTTCACAGGTTGTTGACCTGAAAGTTTGGTTAAGAAAAGGCAAACAGGCTGAATGCATATTGTTTATTCCCTTTAAGCTGGCAGTACATGATCATGAAGCCAGAAGAAACTTCTGACTGACTAATACAACAATGACCAGACTTAAATCCATTTAGGACAATCCAAGGTTGTCTGTATTCTTCAGATTTATGGTCTTGATGAGTGATTAACGATAACACAACAAAGGAATTTCTTAATTGGATAGGTTGCAAATACAATAAGATAATAGAGTTGAGAAGATGTTGATTGAAATTACAACTCAGAACATCTGTGTTTTCTTTATCACTAATATGTCATAATATAGTATATGTCCACAAGATGAAAAAGAAAAGTCCTATTATTCAAGATAGTGTCTAGGGTTAAGGATCTTGTAAGGAATGCTAAGGTAGCCTCATCTAGCTTTGTTGACATAGGAGGAGGTATTCTATGAGTTTACTTCAGAGAACAAAGAGACTATTAGGTCCAGGCTCTTCTTCTGATTGATTAATTCAAGCTCTGGCCCTTATTAAAGTCCAAAATTCATATTAAATGATTACCAAGATGAATGTGGGAATTAGGACAGTTTAGGAAGAGGGAGTAGGGGAGTGAAAGTGTAGTGTCCAGCACTTAGCACAGGCCCTGGAATATAGGAGGCATTTAATAAATGTTTATTGATTGAATGATCAAGTGTGCTTAGGGATTAGCAGAGTATCCCAACTGGCTAGAGCAGAGGTGAAGCAGCATAAGATATTTTGGAAAGGTTGGTTGCAGCCAGATTTTGGGAGGGCTCTGTATACTAGATTAAGGGGCTTTTATTTTACTTGGTGGGCATCAGAGATTCATGGAAGAATTTCAAACAGGGTAATGGCACCAATAAAGTAATGCATTAGGTAGATTATCTAGCATGGTTCCAAAGAAGGAAAATCCAGAAACAGTGATTCATTGCTATTACAGTAGCTCAAGTTCTTAGACGGAAGGTAATAGCATTGGGAATGGAAAGTAAAGGACAACTAATTCCATCTGGTTTGTAATTGTTGAAGTTGTTTTGGTACAGACCTGTGATTTCATTGTATAGGGTAATGCTTCTCAAAGTGTGATCTGTGGAACCCTAAGAGTTCCTGAGACTCTTTCAAGGGATCCTGAGGTGAAATATATTTTCAAAATCATATTAAGTTGTTATTTGCCTATTGAACTTCTTGCCTTTTCCAACTACATATATGTGTGTCTGAATTTTCCTGGTCCTGAATTTTCAACCAAAGTAGCATATTGCAACAGATTGAAAGCAGAATCAGATATGAGAAACCAGCAGTCTTTTATTTAGCCAGACATTAAAGAGATTTGCAAAAAAATGTAAAATTGTGCCATTTTTCTCACTACTTTTTTTTATTTCAGAAATAAGCCATGTTATTTATGTTCATGTGAAAATGGGGTTATCTTTAATAATAAATTAATATTTTAAAATTTTATCAGTTTTAATTTTGGATTTAGAACTTTATAATCCACATAAACAAAAGCTCTTTGGAATCCTTAATCCTTAATCATTTTTAGGAGTATAAAGGAGTCTTGTGACCGAAATGTTTGAGAACCACTGGTATAGGGAACTCCCAGGGTGAAAACTTTCCCAGGGAATAAAACCAGGAAAAATAGTAGAAGTTGCAGATTTACAGGATCAAACTTTTTAACAAAGCCTTCTAGAAGGGAGTTAGGTGGTGACCTGTAGAATGGTGATCTTGGAGTCACAATGATGTGACAACTAGGTAAGTAGATGGCACAAGGGGTAGAATGCTGGATCTGAAATCAAGAAGACCTGAGTTTTATCTTGCCTAAGAAACTTATAGGCTGTTTCATTCTGGGGAAGTCACTTAACCCCTGTTAACCTCAGTTTCCTCATCAATATAATGGGGATAATAATAGCCCCTACCTCTCAGGGTTGTTGTTAAGGACACATAAAATGACTTATGTAAACCCTCTGCAAACTAAAAGCCCTCGGTAAAGGTTAGCTATTGTTATTTAAGCAGAATAAGTTGCTTTAGGAGGCAGCAAGGTTCTACTTCACAAGTTCCACCCACACAAAAAAATCTCTTTAAGTAGAGATTGCCCAAATACTTGTTGAGTATGTTGTAGAGGGAATTCTTGTTCAGATTAGATGGCCTCTGAGATCCCGTCCAACTCTGAGATTCCGAAGATAAAAAAACCCCCAATGAACCAAAAAACAAAACCAAATGTTAATAGTCAAATACCCCGCACCTCCAAAAGATACAAAACTTTGGTATAAGACAAAGATTAACATTACACCTCCTAAGTCACTTCAATACAGCAGACTTCCTGATGTAGGACCCATGGCTGTGCTCTGTCATTTTGTTCAGTCATTTTCAGTTGTGTTTGACTCTTTATGACCCAATTTGGGGTTTTCTTGGCAAAAATACTGGAGTGGTTTACCATTTCTTTCTCTAGCTCATTTTACAGGGGAGGAAACGGGCAAACAGGGTTAAGTGACTTGCCCAAGGTCACAAAAAGTGTTTGAGGTCAGATTTGAACTCAAGAAGATGAGTCTTCAGGTCTAGCACTCTATCCCCTTCACCACCTAGTTGCTCACATTGTTGTTAGGTATGATTTCAATAACCTTTTAGTCTCTTGATGGGACCTAGATGTACATTTGTCTGCATGATATATCTCAGTTTTAAGCAAATCTTCTCTTTCAGCTTCTTGGCTAGCAGGTCAAAGTGCCTTACATTGTAGCCTTACAATGATGACTTGCTATTGATCTATGTAACACTTTTGAAGGACAGACTTTCAGGGATTTTTTTCTATTTATTCCAACTTCATTTTCCAAAAAAAATTTCTCCTTGTGACCTATTCAGACTCAGGGATTTATATTCCAAGACAATTATGTATGTCTGTTCGTCCTTTGTTGCCAAAGAAGACCATGGTATCAGAGAAATAATGACATGACTTGCAATTGACTTTGTTTTGTGAGGGAGGACTGTGCAGGTCACCAGCCTCACTTCTCCTCCAGAGCCATCTGAATCCAGTGACCAGATACTCATCAGGATGACTGGAGATGACCCAGGATGAGGCAATTGGGGTTAAGAAGATATACAAATAGCATGAAGTTAATGTTACACGTATTAACCAAATAAAACACAGGAAGCATTGAAGTAATTGCATCTTCAACATATTACTTTATAGCTATTTCTAATTCTTCAGTGTCAGAGCAGCTTTTATCACCAACAAGTATGTACCCTGTGATTGTGATCATATCACTTAACCTGTGTGCCTCCTATGGAAAATGAGGTTGGATTAGATGAATTTTAAAATCCCTTCTAGCTATATGTAAATATGTTTTCCTACGAAAATTTTGATTTTAAAAAAGTTTTGGGGGTTTAGCTATAATAAAAAAGCCTTCATAAGAATAAGTAGTAAAAAGCAGAATGTTGTTATTATTTCTACATTTATAACTAAATTTTGGCACTGCCATTGAACAAAAGGTCTATTAATTATCAAAACAGAAAGCAAAAATGAGCTGTATTCTAGGTGACATAGTGGATAGGCTTCTGGACTTGCAGTCAAAAAGACCTGAGTTCAAATACTACATGAAATACTTACTAGCTATGTGACCTTGGACAAGTTGCTTAACCTCTTTCTGGCTCAGAATTGTCATCCATACAGTGAGGAAAATAACCTCTCAGGGTTGTTACAATGATAAAATAAGATAATACTTGTAAAGCACTTTTCAAACTATAAAGCACTCTATTCATGTTAGCTCTTATTATCATCAATATTAATATGTATTTCATCTATAAAAAGCTGTTGTTTATGGAATCATCATGGTATAGTAGAAATAATTTCTGACTTACTGTGCAGGCACCTTGAATTCTAATCCTTTCTTTGCTGCTAATTTAGTTGTGTGGCTGTGCACAAATTGCTTAACCTCTCTGCGCCTCAATTTACTTTTCTGCAAAATGAAAGGTGATTTTTAAGATTCCTCCCAGCTCCGAAATCCTGTGACTTACATATGGAGCTGAAAGCCAGAGGAAACTTTTAGCAGCTCATATACAAATTTCTGATTTTTATTCCATAGTTTCATATCTTCAGATTATACCAGTTATGTTACCAATTATCAATGAAAGGAATTACTAGCAGATAAGAAACAAAGAAACCTCTTTTTTTCCAATTAGTTAAACAACCAATATTTATTAACTGCTTGGGGAGAGGTATAGTGGGTAAAGAGCTGGGTGCCAAGTCAGGAAAACAAGTGCCACCCCCGAAACATGCTAGCTGTGTGCTTCTGGGCAGATGGCCTTCCCTCTCAATGCTCTGAGTAATTCTTTTTGTTTATGTCTATTTATTTATTTTTAGTTTTCAACATTCATTTCCACAAAATTTTAAGTTCCAAATTTTCTTCCTATCTCTCCCCTCTCCCATCCTAAAAGGCTGTGCATTCTGATTATCCCTTCCCCCAATCTGCCCTCCCTTCTATCACACCCCACCCTTCCCTTATCTGCATCTTCTCTCTTTTCTTGTAGGGCAAGATAGATTTCCATACCCCATTACCTGTATTTCTTATTTCCCAGTTGCATGTAAAAACAATTCTCAACATTTGTTCCTAAAATTTTGAGTTCTAACTTCTCTCCCTCCCTCCCCACCCATCCTCACTGAGAAGGCAAGCAATTTAATATAAGTTATATATGTGTAGTTTTGCAAAAGACTTCCATAATAGTCATGTTGTGTAAGACTAACTATATTTCCCTCCATCCTATCTTGCCCCCCATTTATTCTATTCTGTCTTTTGACCTTGTCCCTCCCTAAAAGTGCTTACTTCTAATTACTCCCTCCTCCCATTTGGCCTCCTTTCTATCATCCCCACCACCCCATGTATCCCCTTCTCCCCTACTTTCCTGCAGTGTAATATAGATTTTCACACCAAACTGAGTGTGCATGTTATTCCCTCCTTAAGTCAAATGTGATGAGTGTGAGCTTCACTTTTACTCTCTTACCTCCCTCCTTTTCCCCTCCATTGAAAAAGCTTTTTCTTGCCTCTTTTATGAGAAATAATTTGCCTCATTCCATTTCTTCCTTTCTCCTCCCAATATATTCCTCTCTCACCCCTTAATTTTATTTTTTTAGATATCATCCCTTCCTATTCAACTCACCCTGTGCTCTCTGTCTATACGTGTGTGTGTGTGTGTGTGTGTGTGTGTGTGTGTGTGTGTGTGTGTGTAATCCTTCCATCTACTCAAATACTGAGAAAAGTTTCAAGAATTGCAAACATTATCTTTCCATGTAGGAATGTAAACAGTTCAACTTTAGTAAATCCCTTATGATTCTCTTTCCTGTTTACCTTTTCATGCTTCTCTTGATTCTTGAGTTTGGAAGTCAGATTTTCTATTCAGTTTTGGTCTTTTTATCAAGAATGCTTGAAAGTCATCTATTTCATTGAATGACCATTTTTTCCTTGAAGTATTATACCCAATTTTGCTGGGTAAGTGATTCTTGGTCTTAATCCTAGTTCCTTTGACTTTGATCTCTTAATGTAGAAGTTGCTAGATCTTGTGTTATCCTGATTGTATTTCCACAAGATTTGAATTGTTTCTTTCTAGCTGCTTGCAATATTTTCTCCTTGGCCTGGGAAATCTGGAATTTGGCTACAATATTCCTAGAAGTTTTGCTTTTTGAATCTTTTTCAGGAGGTGATTGGTGGATTCTTTCAATATTTATTTTACCCTCTGGTTCTAGAATATCAGGGCAGCTGTCCTTGATAATTTCATGAAAAATGATGTCTGGGCTCTTTTTTTGATCATGACTTTCAGGTAGTCCCATAATTTTTAAATTGTCTCTCCTGGATCTATTTTCCAGGTCAGTTGTTTTTCCAGTGAGATATTTCACATTATCTTCTATTTTTTTCATTCTTTTGGTTTTGTTTTGTGATTTCTTGGTTTCTCATAAAGTCATTAGCCTCCAACTGTTCCATTCTAATTTTTAAAGAACTATTTTCTTCAGTGAGCTTTTGGCTTTTTCCATTTGGCTAATTCTGCTTTTTGAAGCATTCTTCTCTTCATTGGCTTTTTGGACCTCTTTTGCCAATTAAGTTAGTCTGTTTTTAAAGATATTATTTTCTTCAGCACTTTTTTGGGTCTCCTTTAGCAAGGTGTTGACCTGCTTTTCATGCTTTTCTTACATCTCTCTCATTTCTCTGCCCAATTTTTCCTCCACTTCTCTTACTTGATTTTCAAAATCCTTTTTGAGCTCTTCCATGACCTGAGACCATTGCATATTTATTTTGGAGGTTTTGGATGCAGAAGCCTTGACTTTTAGGTCTTCCTCTGATGGTAAGCATTGTTCTTCTTCATCTGAAAGGATGGAAGAAAATAACTGTTCATCAAGAAAGTAGCCTTCTATAGTCTTATTGTTTTTTCTTTTTGGGGCATTTTCCCAGTCAGTTACTTGACTTTTGAGTCCTTTTTCAAGAGGAGGGTATATTCTGGGGACCCTTAAGTTCTCAGTTCCTCCAAGGTGGCATAATCAAGGGAGAGGAATTTACTCCTCTCCTGGCCTGCACGCTGGTCTGGAAGATACCACAAGCTTTTCTACCCAGGATCTTTGAAACTGTCTTTTGTGTTTATGGGTCGAGCAATCTGGGAACCGCAGCTGCTGTTGCTGCCAGGAATTCTGCCCCTGAGGCCTGCTTGCACTGGATGGTCAAGGCTGGGCTGCACTCAGATCCAAGACTGGTGTGGTAGAGCTTTTCTGCCCAGAATCTGTGAGTGGAGTTCCCTCTTTACGGCAACCTCCAGCTCCACCATGCCAGTGTGCTCCTACTCACTCTATGGCTGCTACTCAGGGCTGAGATTCAGATCAGCCACCTGATTCCCCCAGGGGCTTCAGGTGGAGGGCTCCTAAAATGGAAGCTGTGCCCCAGTTACCCTGTTGCCCTGGTGGGACCAGACCACGAGACCACATTCCCTTCTCCCCCAGGTGAAAGCAATTTCTCACTGACCTTTGAAGCTGTCTTTGACATTTATGGGTTGAATAATCTTTGACCCACAGCTGCTGCTGGGGATTTTGCCCCTGAGGTGTAACCAAGTCTGTGCTGTGCTCTGAGGGCTGCAGTTTGCTCCAAGCCCAATGTGATTCTTGTCCGCTGTCCAGGTTGTGTTGAACTGGAAAACTCTTTCACTCTGTTGTTTTATGTCTTCTGCTGCTCTAGAATTTGTTTAGGGTCATTTTTTACAGATATTTTATGGGCTATAGAGGGAGAGCATGAGTAGGTGTGTCTTTCTACTCCGGCATCTTGACTCTGCCCCTCTGGGTCAGCAAAGAAGCTTCTTGATGTAAATCCCTTTACTCAAAATATTATGGTAGATAAGGTAGACAAAATTAATTCCCTCTGTAGAAATTAAGAATGAAAATAAATTCTCTCAGGTATATAGACAAAAATGGTACCCTGGAACTTTATGTTTCATTTGGAATGAAGTATTTGTATCACTTTTTCCCTAGTTTTAATTTATAGGCAGCAAAGTGGACAGATAGTGTTCCATCGGGAGTCAGGAAGATCTGAGTTTGAATCCATTCTCAGACACTTACTAGCCACGTAATCCTAGAAAAGTCATTTAATCTCTCTAAGCCTCAATTCCATTGTCTGTAAAATGAGGATAACAATGTCACCTACATAACAGGGTTATTGCTAGATAACATATGTAAAATGCTTTGCAAACATTAAAGCTCAATATATGACTTAGACATAAAGGGTGATATCATATACAAATTACTTGAGTACGGAAGAAATTACCTGTCAGATCTGTGGATAGAAGGAAAGATCAAAGAAGAGATAGAGAGGTTCATAGGAGATAAAATGGATAATTTTGATTACATAAAATTAAAAAGGTTGTGTGCAAACAGAATCAATGCAGCCAAAATTAGAAGGAAAGTAGGAAAGTGGGAAGAACATTTTTGCATTGTTTCTTTAGTAAAAGTTTCATTTCTCAAATATATATAGGGAACTGAGCCAAATTTATAAGAACAAGAGCCATTTCTTAGTTGATAAATTATCCAGAGATATGAACAGGACTTTGAAGAGGAAGAAATCAAAGCTATCAATAGTCACATGAAAAAATACTCTAAATTATTAATACAGAACTACATACTAAAACAACTCTGAAGTACTACCTCATACACATCAGATTAGCTAAAATGATAGAAAAGGAGAATGACAAATGTTGGAGGGGATATAGGAAAATGGGTACATTAAAGTATGTTTGGTGGAGTTATGCACTAGTATTATTCTGGAAAGCAATTTGGAACTATGTCCTTCAAATTATTAAACTATGCAAACCCTCTGATGCCACTACTAGTTCTATGTACCAAAGAGATCAAAGAAAAAGGAAAAGCACCCATAGGTACAAAAATACTTACAGCAGCTCTTTTTTTAAGGACAAAGAATTGGAAACTGAGGGGAAGCTCATCAATTGGGAAATGACTGAACAAATTACAGTCTTGAATGCGATGGAATATTATTATGCTATAAGAAATGAGGAAAGGGATGTTTTCAGAAAAACTTGGGAGGATTAGTTCTTATATGAACTAATGCAAAGTGAACTGAGCAGAATCAGGAGAGCAATTTATGTAATAACAACAATATTGTAATGATAATTGACTTAGTAACTGATCAGTATAATGATTCACCACAGCTCCAAAGGGCTCATGATATAAAATATGCTAACTGCTTCCAAATAGAGAAGTGATAGACTCAGAGTGCATATTAAAGCATTTTTCTTTCTTTCTTTTTCTTGGAACATGACTAATATGGACACTTATTTTACATGATTTTAAATTTACAATTTTGTATTTCATATTTTGTATTTCTTGCCTTCTAAATGAGTGGGGAGGGTGAAATTGAAAGTAAAATTCAACAAAAAATTAAAAAATAGAGAAGCATAAAAAAAGAAGCTTGATATGAATGCCAGCAAAATTGAGATATGTCTAAGTATCTTTACTGGGTGTATTTTTGCTCTTAAATCATGATTAGCATCTGTATAATATAGCCACGCATATTAGCATATACTCAAATAGTTAAGGCCTAAAGTCACTAGACAATATGAATAGAAAACATTTTTTTTTTAAAGAGCTTCATGTGAGTATGGCTTCCCACTGTCTACTAAATAAAAATTTTAAAATTCTTAGGTGGCCTCTTAAAGCTCTGAACCATCTAGTCCCAATTTTTTCTTGGCCTTATTTTCCATTTCTCATTTTCATTCCTGTTCAAGTACACTGCTGATTTCCTGAACACATTCTAAGCTTTCTCTTTTCTGTACCCATTGCCTGCATTATCTTTTATTCCTTCCTCTGATAGTTCAATTTCTGCCCATACTTTAGGGCCCATTTCAAATAGTACTTCTTCCATAAAGTCTTCTGACATATACTCTTTCCTCCATCAAAGCTCATAATTAGCTTTCCTCTTTCTGAGCTTCCAGCCACCCTCAATGCACTTTCCTTCTCTGCTGTAGAGAAACCACCATTTTAGAAGGAAACTTCTACATACACCAAGACATGTACAGCAGTACTTTTTGGATGGCTAAGAACTGGAAACAAAGCAGAAGGGCTCCTTATTGGAACTCAGATCATTATCATATGTAAAATTCAGAAACAAACAACTTAAATCTGCTAATTATTAAGTAAATGAAATGTCAGGGTTACAGGCTCTAAAGCTTGAAGTAATATTAGAGTTCATTAGTCCAACCTTCTTTTTAAAGGAACTACTAACAATTAGCCTTTGTGAGGCACTTATGAGTTTGCGAAGCCCTTTGTATACGTTATATCATTTGATGAGTTGCTGCGTGGTGTAATTGAATGCTTTTGATTTCAGCTTTGTCTGCCTATCATTGATAATAGCTCACATTTCGTTGTAATGGAAGATTTGCAAAGCAACTCTGAGTCAGAAATATAGCTAAGGTAGGGATGACTAGGGCCTGCCCCGCAGGCATACAAAATGAGAGGGTACGAATGTCTTTAAAATTATTTTTAAAGAGTGCATAAAGATTTTATTGGTCACATTTACACATTGGCAGGACTTTCACTACTTCAGCAGAACAGAGACTGATTGGTAAGAATAAGCTGATAGAAGGCACACTTCTTTTTTAGCCTACAAGCCAGGTCTGTACTTTCTAGGCTGTGGTCTCACCAGCAGTGATCTCAGTGTTCCAGAGTCTTTTTCTGCCCCTTGCCCATAGAGCAATGCTCCTGGGTTCTACCCCTATGGTTAATTTGAAGATGAACTTAGTGCTACCCCAGACTCTAAGACCACTGCTGTGAAGTAGATACAGTTGTGACACCATTTGAAGTTTTCTTGGCAAAGATACTAGAGTAGTTTGCAATTTCCTTCTCCAGCTTATTTTACAGATGAGGAACTGAGACTAAAGGGGTTAAGTGACTTGCTCAGGGTCACACAGCTAGTAAGTGTGTGAGGCTGGATTTGAATTCATGAAAATGAATCTTTCTGATTCCAAGCCCAGTGCTCTATGCACAGTACCACCTAGTGGTTCCTTGTGAAGTGTGTTTGTCTTTCATTGTCAAAGAGGACCATGCCATCAGAGAAATGATGACATGACTTGCACTTGAGGGAGTGAGGGAGGGCTGTACAGGTCACCAGCCTCACTTCTCCTCCACAGCCACCTGAATCCAGTGACCAGATATTCATCAGGATGACTGGAGAAGACCTAGGATGCACTGGGAGACCTTAGACCCTTTAGGCCAAGGTCTTTGCAGGTAGTCACTTAGGGTGAGGCAAGGCCCATTCATTGAATAGGCCTGTTTAAGAAGTAGCCAGGGCATGGGCTCTTTAATGAAGTCAAGAAAAAGAAAGACATCAGGCTGGGTGGGAAAACAGGGAAACAACAACAGTTACTATTGATAATCACTCTCAAGCTAGGAGGGGAGGAGAGGAGAAGAGAGGGGAGGGGGAGGCAGACAGGAGAGGAGGAGGTGAGTTACCCAGCTAGCATTCAGCCAGCTGCATCTACTCATAGGATTGTGTTTGTTCTTCATTGTCAAATAGGACCATGCCATCAGAGAAACGATGACATGACTTTCACTTGACTTTGCTTTGAGTGAGGGAGGGCTGTGTGGGTCACCAGCCTCACTTCTCCTCCACAGCCATCTCTCCTTGTGAAGTATATAGTGACAGGATTACTATCCCCAGTTTATCAATGGAGAAACAAACTCAGAGTCACAGAGTTCATAGGTTTTGAAGCTAACTATTCAGGCTAGAGTGTACTGATGCCAGGTCCAACACTTTCCACCACCAACCTGACCACTCAAGAACAAATGAGATCATAAATTCAATTCATGTTTATTAAAAACGTACAAAGAGCTAAGCACTTCATTTGGTGCTGTACAGTGTACACAGTGAAGACGCGCCTCCAACCTTCTGAAGACATGTTCTAATGTCAAACAAGACAAAATAATTCAGTAAAGCATGAGATGAAGCACTGAGATAAAGGGCAGATATATAATTTGACATACTTAGTGCTTCTAATATCATAAAACCAACAGCTGTTTTAATGTTACATATGCTTCGGTTTTTTATTTCACACATGTATCTTATCATGTTTCATTGTAACATAATTCTTGTGAACTCTAACTTGTCCATACATAGAATTCGTTTAATGGTAATCTGGACCAATACCCTGTCCTTTTTTTCTTTCATATATGTAAAGACAATATTGGGTATTTTTGCCTGTTTTTCTTTGATACAAACAAGGAATTCATTTTGGGGTGAGGGGAAGAGCTTCCCTTCTCAGTGGCAGGTGAGGCTATGTCTTAACATAATTGTGGTATAAAAAACATAAGGCATCAATTAAACTTATTTATTAAAATATACCACATCAACAAAGTTAGCCAATAATCTATGTTTACCGACTTTCCACAAGCCACTAAGAAGCAAGCATTTTATAAAGCAGATAAATCAGAGACAATATTGACATTAAAAAAAAATCTCTTCATGATTGGATGATTATAACCTTGCCCTGCATCTTTACATAGGATTCAATCTGTTATATTTTAGTTTACATGGAACTTTTTTGGAATATGGGTATTGCACAAAATGAGGCACACTGGAAAAGTTTAGACTTTGCCCTATACAGAACTTGTACTTGGGAAACAAAAGATTTCATCCAGGAATCTATCAAGTAACTCTCTCTCTTTGTATATATCTATATCTATATCTGCGTGTGTGTATACATACACATATAAATATACATGTATACACAAGCACACACACACACACACACACACACACACACATATATATATATATATATATATATATAAACTTGCCCTCTGAAGAGGGAAAATGTGCCTTGATATTTACAAATGACTGGAAAAAGGCAAAAATTGGACTGGCAAAATGAAAGAAATATATGTAACTCAAAATGTGATAGGAACATAAGTTAAAGTTATTATTTATATAATACTAACAATGTTATATATTAGCATATTAGGCACTTTGCATTTTACAATTATTACCTTATCTGATGCTCACAACAACTCTGGGAAGGACATATTATTATTATTTCCATTTTATATAGATGAGGAAACTGAGACAGAGTTTTAGTGACTTGTCTATGGTCACAGAGTTAGTATGTTTAGTAAGTGTCTGAAGCTACATTTGAACTCAGATCTTCCTGACTCCAGGCCTGGCACTCTTCCCACTTGGCACTTTTCCCACTGTGCTACACTCCAAAATTCAAGAGAATATTTTAATGTGGTCCACTAGCAAAATCTCTAGCAATTATTTTGGGCTGTGAGATTATATAAAAGAAGTAACTGAAAGGGAAGCTTTTTGTTGTGGAAATGAAATTGAATGAATTCTAATGTATTTCTGAACAGTTTTTTTTTTTTTTGAACAGCTATAATATGAGACGGGACAGTTAAGTAGAACAGTAGATAGAATGCTGGTCCTGGAGTCAGGAGGACCTGAGTTCAAATCTGGCCCCAGACACTTTCTAGTTGTGTAACCCTGGGTAAGTTACTTAATCCTGTTTGCCTCACTTTCTTCATCTGTAAAATGAGCTGGAGAAGGAAATGGCAACCACTCCAGTATGTTTGCCAAGAAAACCCCCAAATTGGATCATGAAGAGTCAGACATGACTGAAAAGTGACGGAATTACAACAACAATTATCTGAGACATTTAGAACTGCAAAATATAGAAGTGACCCACCACGGTCCCTTCCTACTCTGGGATTCCAGTGTTAGAGGGAAGTAATTTCCCTCTAATCTTAATTTATGACTTCAGTGTCAAGAAAAACTTTCAAGTATACCTCTAGACAAAATAATCCTCTATCTCTGAAGTACAATTACTGTTTCAAGGTTGATTGAAAATATACCTAAGTAAATGCTTTAACAAACATTTATTAAGTGCCTAATATACACAAAGTAATGAGCTAGGCCCTAGGTTAAAAATAAATAGTCCCTGCACTCAAGGAACTTACATTCTAATGGGAGTGGGGTAGGAAGAGACAACATGTATTATATATAGGTAACTCAATACAAATATACACTGGGTAAATACAGACTGATTTCTGGAAAGAGGCACTAATAATTTGGTGGCCTGGGCATTATGAAAGGCCTCTCCATTAGAAGGCTTGCTTCTTGAGGAGAATGATTTGTTGTTTTTACATTTCTTTGTATTCCTAGTGTATAGTACAGGGCTGGGAACTAAGTGTGTGTGTGTGTGTTCATCCTTCGTTGCCAAAGAAGACCATGCCATCAGAGAAATGATGACATGACTTGCACTTGACTTTGTTTTGAGTGAGGGAGGGCTGTGCAGGTCACCAGCCTCACTTCTCCTCCAGAGCCATCTGAATCCAGTGACCTGATATTCATCAGGATGACTGGAGATGACCCAGGATGCACTGGGAGACCTTCGATCCTTTAGGCCAAGGTCTATGCAGGTACTCACTTAGGGTGAGGCAACGCCCATTCATTGAATAGGCCTGTTTAAGAAGTAGCCAGGGCATGGCCCCTTTAATGAGGTCAAGTACTGTCATCATTACTTGGGTAGTTTAAATGAAATGCTTGGGCTGAGTTGAATATGATGCAGTGATTCCAAAAAAGAAAACCGGGCAGGGGGAGGTAAAAAGTAACAGTTATCTCATTCAAATGAGGTATGAAAGAAGAACTGACATAGAAGAAACAAGTATGGGCGGAGGACTGGAAGTGCTAGAACCTTACTCTCATGAGAATTGGGTTCAAGAGGGAACAATACATACATCTAGAGAGGTATAAAAGAATATTTATAAAGAAATAAAAGGGAGAGGGGATAGAATAAGAGAGAAATTTTTGGCAAGGTGTGTAGATTAGGAACTAGGAGGGTAGGGGGAGAAGATAAGGGAGGGACTCTTACAAGGGTGGATAGGTTAAGTAACAGAAAGGCAAGGTAGTGTATAGAAGTAAATTAGACCCACAAGGAGGTATAGGGTAAAAAGGATAAATAATGAGGAAAAATAGGATGGAGGGAAATATGCAACCAGTAATTATAATTTTGAATGTGAATGGGATGGATTTATCTATAAAAAAGAAAAGAATAGTAGAAGGCATTAAAAATCAGAATCCAAAAATATCTTGTTTACAAGAGACTCAATTAAAAAGGAGAAATACACTCAGAGTTAAAATAAAGGTCTGGAGTAGAATTTATTATATTTTAGCTGATGGTGAAAAAAAGCAGGGGCAGCAATCATGATCTCAGACAAAGCTAAAGCTAAATAGATTTAATTAAAATAGAGAAACAGGGAAACTACACTATGCGTCACCAATATTATTCAATATTGCTTTAGAAATGCTAGCAATAGCAATAAAAGAAAAAGAAATTGAATGTATCAGAAGGAGAAATGAGGTAATAAATGATCTCTTTTTGTAGATGATATGGTGACATATCTGGAAAATCCTAAAGATTCAACTAAAAAATTCATTGAAACAATAATTTTAGCAAAGTAGCAGAATGTAAAATAAATCCGCCCAAATTATGAGCATTCTTATATATCACCAACAATACCCTGTAAGAAGAGATAGCGAGAGATACCCCATTTAAAATAGCTGTGGATAGTATAAAATGTCCAAGAGTATATCTGTCAAAACAGGCTCAGGGATTATATGAACATAATTATAAAACACTCTTTAATTTATTTTAATTTTTATTTAGTATTTTATTTTTCCCTAGTTACATGTAAAAATTTTTAACATTCATTTTTAAAACTTTGTGTTCCAAATTCTCTCCCTTCCTCCCTTCCCATCTCCACCCTGTGAAGAAGGCAAGAAATTTGATATAGGTTATACATGTGTAGTCATGCACAACATTTCCATTCCAAAACATTACAACATATCATGTTGTAAAAGAAAACATAGACCCAAAAAAAGAAAAACAACCCTCAAGAAAAATAAAGTGAAAAAAGTATGCTTCAGATTGTATTCAGACACCATCAGTTCTTTCTCTGGGGATGGAGAGCATTTTTCATCATAAATCCTTCAGAGTTGTCTTGGATCATTGTGTCGTTGAGAATAGCTAAGTCATTCACAGCTGTTACTTTGGACATAGTAGATTTCTTTTTGCATCTGCTCGTGAAAGTCTTTCCAGGCTTATAAAATACTCTTCATACAAATAAAGTCAGATTTAAATAATTGAAGAAATATTGATTGTTTATGGCTAGGCACAGCCAATATAATAAATATGACAATATTACCTAACTAATCTATTTATTCAATGCCATCCCAGTTAAATTAATAAAAAATTATTTTAACGAGTTAGAAAAAATGACAAAATTCTTTTGGAAGAACAAAAGGCCAAGAATTTCAAAGAAATAAACGAAAAAAATGTGTAAGAAGGAGGTTCAACAGTACCAGACCTCAAATTATATTATAAGGCAGTAAATATCAAGACTATCTGGTACAGACTAAGAAATAGAAAGGTCAGTGAAACAGAATAGAATACAATCCACAGTAGCAAAGGATTATAGTAACCTTGTGTTTGACAAATGCAAAGATTTAAGTTTTTTGGGATAAGAATTCATTATTTGGCAAAAATGGGTGGGAAAGCTGGAAAGCAGTCTGGCAGAAACTGGACATAGACAAGTATCTTAAACCATGTACCAAAATAAGGTCAAAATGGATACATGACCTAGAGATATAAAAGGAGATATCACAAGAAAATTGTGTTTGTCCTTTGTTCTTGAAGAAGACCATGACATCAAAATGATGACATTACTTGTAGTTGATGTTGATTTGATAGAGGGAGGGCTGTGCAAGGTCGCCAACCTTACTTTCTTCTCCTGAGCCATCTGGGTCCAGTGGTATGATATTCATCAGGATGGCTGGAGATACAGTGTGAGACTCTGGCCCTTTCAGGCCAAGGTCTTATCACAATCTTACTTTGAGTGAGACACACCCATTTAATGAGTAGGCTTCTTTAAGTTACTCAAGGGATGGCCCCTTTTATAAAAAAAAAATCAAACTGGGAGGAGAAGATCCTCAGGATTATAGGTAAAAGAGAAACAATTACTATTTAGTTATTACATTCACTCTGCACTAGGTGGGTGGGGATTTGTTGTGCAATCTATGAGTTCCACAGTGAATTCGGTTTAAGGCTTGATCTTTGAGCAAGAAATGCAGCCAGTAAATCCAGCGAAAAAAAGACAGCTTTTGGCCATGGAATTTACCTTCTCCTGAGCAGAACACCAGAGAAGAGGTGAGGAGAGGGGAGGAGAGATCTTAATGTCATGGTCCTTCTCCAGAACGAAGAACAAACACAAGCCGTGAATGAGTAGCAGCTCCTCTCCTGTCCTCTCCTGTCCTCTCCTCTCCTGTCCTGTCCTCCCCTCTCCTCCCCTCCCCTGTCCTCTCCTCTCCTTCTCCACTCTCTCTTCTCTCCTCTTCACAAGAAAATTAGAATAACATGGAACACATTACCTATTAGACTCATGGATAGCGGAACAATTTATGAAGAAACAAGAAATAGAGAGCATTGTGAGGTGTAAAATGGATAATTTCAATTAAATTAAAAAATTCTTGTGCAAATGGAATCAATGTAGCCAAGATTAGAAGGAAAGCAGAAAAATGGGGAAAAATTTTCATAGTCTATCAAATGAAAGTCTCATTTCTCAAATATATAAAGAATGTCAAATTTATAAGAATATGAGTCATTCCTCAATTGATAAATGGTCAGAAGCTATGAACAGGCAGTTTTTTTAATGAAGAAATTGAAATTATATAGAATCACATGAAAAAATGCTCTGAATCATTATTGATTAGAGAAATACAAATTAAAACAGCTTTGAGATATTATTTAATATCAATCAGATGGGCTAAAATGATAGATGCCCTTCAACTGGGGAAGGACTAAACAAGTGGTGTATGACTGTGATGGAATATTACTGTGCTGTAAGAAACGATGAGCTGGTTGATCTTAGAAAAACATGGAAAGACTTGGATCTATGAAGGAAGATGCTATCTACCTTCAGAGAAAGAACTGATAAATAGAAGTATGTATAGTATGGTTTTACATATATGTATATGTGTGTGTATTCACATTTAATTGTAGCTTTCTCTAGGGTGGATTTGGGAGGGAGGGAGAAAAAAGTGCACAGCAGAGATTGAAAGAAACCTGAGAGGGAAGCACAGAAAAACTGAGTTTTGAAAACAATGTACAGTATTTTTTACACAATTTTTTGAAGTAATCTTCTGAAATGGCAATCCTTGGTTTTATATTGAATCTTCTCTCTATATTCTGCTGTGTACATGGAAGTGTTCTTTTTTTTCATTTTGTATTTAAGTTTAAAATGAATGAAAAAATAAATTAAAAAAACATTTTTTCAATTAATAAAAATCTATTTGCTCTCTCTTACCTTTCCCCACCACTGAAAAAAAAAAAAAAGGAAAAATAAAGCCCTCATAATGAATATACATAGTTAAGCAAACAGTTTGCTACATTGGTCATATTCCAAAAATGTATACCTCACTGTGCTCCCTGAGTCTATCACCTCTATTAGGCATACTTTACAATTGGAATGGTGGTTAGTTGTGTTGATCAGAGTTCTTATGTGTTTCAAAACTGTCTTTACTATGTTACTATGTAATTGTTCTCTTGGTTCTTCTCACTTTACTTTTCATCAGTTCACATAAATCTTCCCAATCCTCTCTTTCATTATTTTTTAAAGCATAATAGTATTACACTACATTAATATACCATAATTTGTTTAGCCATTATTTAATTGATGAATATTCCCCACCCCCTTTACTTTGCCAACACAAAAAAGAACTGCTATAAATATTTTTGTATATATGAGTCATTTTCTTCTTTATTTGATCTCTTTGGGATGTAGGCATAGCAGTGGTATTGCGGAGTCAAAGGGTATGCTCAATTACTTAAGTACTTTTGGGGAAATAGTTCCAAATTGCTTTGCAGAATGACTGAACCATTTCAAAACTCCACCATCAATGTACTTCTTTTCCCCATGATCTATCAAGGACTTTTAATGATCCAAGCTTCTGCCAGAAACAAAAGCCCATCTTTTTAGTACCTATAGTTTTTTTTGGTGATGTTCTGAGTGTAACAGCCCCTACATCCCCCTGCTCTTCACTTAGAGAGCAAGGGTTTGCTATAATAGGATCATAGATTTACAGATCACTTAGTCCAAGTCCCTCATTTTGCAAGTGAAGAAACTAAGACCCAGAGAATTAAAGTGACTTCCCCAAGGTCACACAAGTACTAAGTGGTTCAAACAGGATATGAGCCTGCACCCTCTAACTCTAAATCTTAAAAGTTGTTCCATTGTATGATGCAGCCTTTGAGTTATGGTACACTGTTTTCTCCAAAGAACTAAAGTTGAAGACTGCCCAATGGGCCATGAAGAGGTGTGTGATGGATATGAATAGGTTGTAACACTAAGAAACCAAAAATTTATGCAGGAGAGGTAGAGTAATTATATATATAAAAAGGAAAAAGAAGATGGGCTGGTCAAATAGTCAGTGTGAAGGATAACTGATGCTAATGCATATGCTCCATCAGTATCCTCACAACTTTAGCAGAAACTGAAGAAGACTCTATGCATTTTGGGTGGATCTCGTATGGCATTCTTATGGGAGGACATGGTTGATTATTGCACAGCGTGGGCAGTCATGGATGGACTGCGATGTGTATCATCAGAAGGAATACACATATAAATGAGAACGCAGGCCCATCAAAGTATGTACAAGGTATTGTTGTCAGTGCAGAAGATGCTCTGATGACTGTGATCTCACTGATAGAGGTTCTAAACAGTTCCATCTAAGGTTTCTCTCAATCCTGCAATTCTATTATTTTCTAACTCAGATTCTACCAAATCACTAAAGAAAGAATACCTACAGGGGAAAATAGAAAATTCCCAAATTTACACAACTGGTTAATTAATTAATTCTAGTGGCAGAAGAACTGGACCTTATGCTTTGTTTGTGGCACCCTGACTCAGGTCCATCTTCTAGATCTCATCCTCTTTTCTTTCTCTGGATTGTATCCTCCATAAGAATTCATATCCCTTCCTTTTTTACCCCCCAGCCCTCAGACCCATAAGGAACATTTCAAGCCTCAGGATGAAATAAGATTTTGACTTGATCTCTTCCTAGTAGATTTTTGACAGCCCCCATGGGCCCCTGTATCAGAGAGGAACTTCAGAATGCCTTTTTTAATTTCTCCATAGAGTGCTTGCCTTTCTCCACTTTCAGAGCTATTCTCAAGGAACTCAGGATCCCTATACTTCTCCCAAACTCTCCAGCATATGGGGAAAAACACCAATAAACTATTCCACACTACCATGTTTAGTTAAGTTTGGTATTCCTCTTTGAAAACCTGTATTTAAAATATGATGCCTATGGAGGACCATTTGGAAAGATCCTAGGTCTTCAAATGGGAAGGGATCTTGAGATCCAATCCCACCCCTTCATTTTACATGTAGGGAAACCAAGGCTCAGAGAGTTTAAAAGATCATACAGAAGTAAGGAGAGTGAGGATTTGAACCCAGATTTTCTAAATCTAGTGCTTTTTCTAAGTTATATATCCTCTTGGAGATCACAATCTAGTTCACCAAGTTAAAGTCCTGACTTCTTCATCCTTTTGAGGAGCATAGGATCAGATGACTAGTTCTTACTATGGCCCTGGGGCTTTGAATAATTCACCTGCTTTCTATAAGTTACAGTTTTCTCATCTCTAAAGTGGAGGAGATGCTGTAAATTATCTCTAAAGTCCCTTCTGGACCTATAATTCATAATTTACTTTCCTTCTGTATCTCATTAAATTTGGGATTAGTATCCAAGAGATCTGGGTGCTTAGTATTCTGAAACAAGCTAATTCTAGTCTTAAACAAGTGACTTAATTTCTCTGGCCTCAGCATGCTCAGCCGTAAAACAATAATATTGGCATCCACTCATATTAACATAGCCATTTACAGATGGCAAAGCTCTTTACTCACAACACCCTCTGAGATTAGTAGTGCAAGTACTATTATGCTCGTGTTATAGGTGACAAAAATAGATTCAACAAGCTTGCACTTTCCAAGGCTAGAACCCAGGTCTCCTAAATCTGAATCCTGGTCTAGGAAGCTTGGCCTATGCAGATCTTCCAACTCTCTACTTTTTTGAGACTTCATGATCCAACTAGGTAGCATGGTAGATAGAGTGCTAGTCCTTATATTAGGGAGATAAGAATCTAAATCTACCCTCAGACACTAGGTGGGTGACCCTGAGCAAATGATTTAACTTCTGTGTGCCTCAATTTCTTCACCTGTAAATCGAGTATAATAATAGCACCTACTTCCCAGGGTTGTAGTAGGGACTTAATAAATACTTCTTTCATTACCTTTATACTGATTCTTATACATATGTGTATGTTTGAGTCAGTATAAATTGCAGTATAAACATATTCCTATGTTTATACTGAAATTCCTCTTGGACCTTTGCTCTAGGACAGTGTTTTCCCAGAGTAGTATAGACCCTCACCCTTATTTTCCTTCTCTCTTTCCACCAAAGAGCTGACCATCCTCCATACTATGTAGTTGGCACTGTGCTGGCATTGTGACACAAAAACCAAACAAAATACATCTTGTCTTCAAACAACTGAAAATTTAGTAAGTGTAAAAAGACATGCACTCTGATATATTATTATCACAATACAGTGTACGTTAGAAACCTACAGTGGATATGATACAGGGAGCTATGAGATTATATTAGTGACAACATTTCTGGCAAGGAACTAAAAAAGCTCATTTATCTTTCTCTGCCCTTTCTGTCCTATAGATGTCATTTTTAACGTTGGGTTCAGTTATCATCACTCTGCATACTCTCCAATCTATGTACCTGCCCCTAATTTCCCTCCTAAACTTCATTCTTATATTACCAACTATTTACTGGGTCTCTCCACTTGGATATCAGGAGGCATGTCAAATTCAACATGTACAAAAAGAACATAATATATTTTCCCCAAAACACATCCTTTCTCCAATCTTCCCTATTTCTTTTTATGATACCACCATCCTTCCTTTTACTCACCCAGGTTCACAACCTTGAAGTTGTCTTCTTCTTCACTCTTCACATCCAATTCCTGTCAATTTTACTTCCATATTGTCCCTGGAATCTGTCCCTGCCTCTCTTTTCAGATAGCCTCTACCACTGCAATGGTCTCCAAATTGGTCTTTCAGCCTCCAGGGTCTCCTATAGCCAATCTGTCCTCCATATTCCTGACCATGTTGCACCCTCCTCCCATACATATACTCACAAAGCTTCAATATCTCTCTATTGTCTCTAGGATGAAACACAAATTCCTCACTACAGCATTTAAAGTCCTCCCCAATCTGGAGTCCACCTACCTTTCCAATTATTTCATATTACTCAACTTCTTCAACTGTTCCAGTTGAAACTTACTTGCTACCATTTCCCCTTAGGAAACATTCCACCTCTGACTTCGGTACCTTTGTACAAGTGACCCTCCCCATGCCCCATATCTGAAATGTGTATCCTCCTTACCTCTGCTTCCTAGAATGCTTAATTTCCTGTAATGCTGTGGTGCTAGCTTCTTTATCAAGCTCTTTCTTATCCCCTAGTAGTTAGCACTCTCTCACTCTTCAAATTAGTTTGTATTCCTTTGTGTAATAGGTATTTGGCACTTACTCACTTGTGTATATATTATATTATTGGATCCTGCCTCTGCTTTTCACCCTTGCATATGATAGACTGCTAATAATTGTTTGTTGAAGTGAAAGGAGGCCATTAGAAAAAGTTCAGTGAGAAGATGATATTTGATGGGGCTTTGAAGTAAAGATGGGATGCCAATAGATCAGGCATGTAAAACCAGCAGCCCACAGGCCATAAGGGACCCAGGGGCACTCCATAGGATTTTGGGCAGCCCGTGAAAAATGTAGAGGATGTTTTCCTTTATGTTTTTTGTGGGCTTCCCAAAATTCTTTGGTGGGCTGCCGGTTGTGCAGGCCTGAAAGAGATGAAACTTTGGTTCAAGGAGAAATCAGTTTTGTTGTCCTATGGTGATTTAGAGTTGTAGAATCACAGAATTTGAGAGTTGGAAGGGACATTGGTGGCCATCTAGTCTGACCCATACATGAAATGAATTCCCACTCTAATATTTTCAACAAATGGTTGTTCAGTCTGCTTGAAGACCTCCAAGGAGAAGGAGCCCACCATCTCTTTGGGGAAAGCCATTTCATTTTTGGACAGCTTTCACTGTTAGGACATTCTTCTTAAAATCAATCCTAAATTTACCTTTTTGCAACTTCTATCCATTACTCCTGCATCTGCCCTTTGGAGCAAAATAGAACAAATCTAGTACTTTTGAATTATAAACCTTTAAATATTTGACCACAGTTCTCATGTCCCTTATAAATTTTCTTTTCCCCATGCTACAAATGGCCAGTTACTCCAGCTAAGTTTTATATGTTCTGAAATCACGGCCCGTCAGCAACTTGGTTGTCTTTTTTCTGGACATTATGCAACTTATCAATGTCCTTAAACCATGCTGTTTATGAACTGAACACAATAGTACAAATGAGGTCTGATGAGGGTAAAGTTCACTGAAACTATCACCTCCCCATTCCTGGAAGCTATGTCCTTAATTCAGCCCAAGGTCACATCACATTGTTACAAATGCCACACCATATCACTAATTCATATTAAACTTGCACTTTACTAAATCCCCCAGATCTTTTGCAGAATATTTCCTCTCTATCTATACCTCTTCCATATTATATTTGTGGAGTTCATTTTCTTTGGTATCCAAGGGTAAGATTTTAAATTTACACCTATTGGGTTTCACCTTTTAGATTCAGCCTCTAGTCTTTCAAATCCTTTTGGATCCTTACTGTCATCCATTGTGTTAGCTATACCTCCCAACTTTGTGTTATCTGCAAATACGATATACCATTTGTGCCTTATCCAAGACATTAATAAAAGTGTTAACATGGCACAGTACCAAATATGGATCTCTGGGATACTCCACTGGAGACCTCTTGCCATGTTGACAACAAACTATTAAAACTTTTCTTTGAGTCTGGTCATCCAACAGTTCATGTGATTGTATTATTGTTTAATTTATATCCTTCTATCTTTTGCACAAGAATAATATGAAATATTTTATCAAAAGCTTTGCTAAACTCTAATTAAATTTTTAGCATTCCTCTCATCTACTACTTTAGTAATCTTGCAAAAAATGAAATAAAGTTAGTCTGACATGATCTTTTATTGATGGGGTCATGCTGGCTCTTTGTAATCACTTTCCTTTCTAGATATTTGCCAATCATCTCTTTGATGATCCAGGCTAGAATTTTTCCAAGAGTCCAGGTCAAATCACTGGCATATAGAAACTTCATTCTCTTCCATTTCTTGAAAATCAGAAAATTTGCCCTTCTCCAGTCTTGTGATACCTCCTTCATTTTCTGCAGTGTTTTAAATATCCTGACTTAGTGGTTCAGCTATCACATTTGCCAGTTCTTTTAAGATCTGAGATGCAGTTCTTGACCAGGTGACAAATTCATCAAGGGTAGCTCCTTCTCCCTTACTGTCTCAATTCTCTGTTAGTCATTTTTGTTCTGTTATTTTCATTTTAAAGACCATTCACTTTTGAACAAAATAAGTTTTGAGCAGCTCTACTTTCTTTTTACTGTCAATTATGTTTGCTTCACCCACTCCCAAGTGAACATCCAACCCTTCTTTAATCTTCCATTTCCTTCCATTATAAGTAAAAACACCCTTGAATTGGGGATTATCTTTAGGTTCTCTAATCAGCCTCTGCACATTCTGAGATTTAGTATTCTCACACTCTTTTTATAGGACCATACCACAGTCTTATTCATTTTCTACTACCTGGCCTTGCTTCCAACTTTTTTCTATTTCCTTCTTAAATCTGAATTGGTTGGTGAGTATCCTGTTCATCCTGTACATTTGTCTCTTCAGACAAATCCCATTTTTCCGCTTCCTTAGAACTACTTGCCTTTGTGTCTTCTGAATTTTATTCCTGAACATCTCTCGTCCCTCCTGAACTGAATCCCCCCTAAAACATTTTAGTCTTTGTCATCCTATCTTTCCTTTGAACACACTGACATCTCCTTTCACTAGATCTAGGGTGCATATCAGATTATATCCACTTCTCCTGTCCATTTCTATCATCACTTCTTCACCAGGTCCCTCTCAATTCAGTGCCAGCTCTGTGAGTGACAGTAAGATCCAGAAGAGAACCAACCTTATTGGTTTCTTCACCTTTTGAAAGATAAAATTTTCAGTAAGACAGATGAAGAAATCATTCACTGCAAGGGGACGGAGCCAAGATGATGAAGTAACAGCGCAAACTTTCTGGAGTCCTGCCCCCAAGCCCAGTCAAATACCTGTAAAAGATGGCTCTAAACAAAATCTGGAGCTGCAGAACCCACAGAATGACAGAGTGAAGCAAATCTTCAGCCCAAGACAGCCTGGAAAGTTGCCAGGAAGTGTCTATCATGCCAGACTAGGGGCAGGGTGCAGTCCAGGGTGGACCACACCAGCACAGACAGGATCTAAGCAGACCTTGAGGAGACTGAATCTGTCACACCTGTGGCAGTTTACAGACTTCAGGGCCCCAAAATGCCAATGACAAATTAGAAGGTCAGTGGAAAAAGATCTGTGGGACCAGTATGGGAGAGTGGAGTGGTCCACTCCCAGCCCCAGGGCAACTGAGGGAGAACGGAGTGAAGGAAAGCACAGCAGTCCCAGAAGCAGCAGGGGCAGCTGCAGCCATTGCTTCTGGAACTCTAGGCCCACAGATTGTGGGGGAATTGAGCAGCTGATAGTACAACCCCCCCCCCCCCCCCACTGGAGCAGAGATCTACCTTAACAAAGAGCTCAGAAGTCAAGTAAATGGCTGGGGAAATGAGCAAAAACCAAAAAAAGAATCAGACTATAGAATCTTACTTGGGTGACAGGAAAGGCCAAAGCATGCAAACAGAAGATAACAAAGTCAAAGCTCCTCCATCCAAAGCCTCCAAGAAAAATATGAGTGAGTCTCAGGCCATGTAAGAGCTCACAAAAGATTTTGAAAATCAAGTAAGAGAAGTAGAGCAAAAATTGGGAAGAGAAATGAGAGTGATGCAAGAAAATCATAAAAACAAGTCAACTGCTTGCCAAAGGAGAACCCATAAATGCTGAAGAAAAAAACACTGTGAAAAATAGACTAACCCAAATTACAAAAGAGATCCAAAAAACCAATGAAGAGAAGAATGCCCTAAAAAACTGAATTGGCCAGATGGAAATGGAAGTCCAAAAGCTCACTGAAGAAAATAATTCCTTAAAGATTAGAATGGAGCAGATGGAAGCTAATGACTTTATGAAAAATCAAAAAATTATAAAACAAAACCAAAGGAATGAAAAAATGACAGACAATGTGAAATATCTCATTGGAAAAACAACTGACCTGATTTAAAATAGATCCAGGAGAGACAATTTAAAAATTATGGGACTATATGAAAACCATGATAAAAAAAAAGCCTAGACATCATCTTTCAAGAAATTATCAAGGAAAATTGCCCTTATATTCTAGAATCAGAGGGTAAAATAAATATTAAAAAAATCTACTGATCACCTCCTGAAAGAGATCCCAAAAGGAAAACTCCTAGGAATATTATAACCAAATTTCAGAGCTCCCAAGTCAAGGAGAAAATATTGCAAGCAGTAAGAAATAAATAATTCAAGTATTGTGGAAATACAATCAGGATAACACAAGATCTAGCAACTTCTACATTAAGGGATCACAGGGCTTGGAATATGATATTCCAGAAGTCAAAGGAGCTAGGATTAAAACCAAGAATCATCTACCCAACAAAACTGAGTATAATATTTCAAGAAAAAAGATGGTCATTTAATGAAATAGAGGACTTTCAAACATTCTTGATGAAAAGACCAGAGCTGAATGGAAAATTTGACTTTCAAACACAAGAATCAAGGGAAGAATGAAGAGGTAAACAGGAAAGAGAAATTATAAGGGACTTAATAAAGTTGAACTGTTTACATGACATTACATTACATTTCCTACATGGAAAGATATTGATAACTCTTGAGATTTTTTTCAGTATTAGGGCATTTGGAGGGATTATATACATATTGACAGAGGGCACAGGGTGAATTGAATAGGAAGGGAATGATGTCTAAAAAAAATATAATTAAAGGATGAGAGAGGAATTATTTGGGAGGAGAAAGGGAAAAATAGAATGGAGCAAATTATCTTTCACATAAAAGAGGCAAGAAAAAGCTTTTTCATTGGAAGGAAAGAAAGGGGAGGTGAGAAGGAAAAAGTGAAGCTTACTTTCATCACATTTGACTTAAGGAGGGAATTACATGCACACTCAATTTCCTATAAAAAATATATTTTACACTCGAGGAAAGTAGGGGAGAAGGGGATAAGTAGGGTTGGGGGGATGATAGAAGGGAGGACAAATGGGAGGAAGGTGTAGGTAGAAGTAAATACTTTTGAGGAGGGATAGAGCCAAAAGAGAGAACAGAATAAATGGGGGGCTGGATAGGATGGAAGGAAATATAGTTAGTTTTTACAACATGACTTTTATGGAAATCTTTTGCATAACTACACATGTATAACATATATTGAATTGCTTACCTTCTCAGTGGGGATGGGTGGGAAGGGAGGAAGGGAGAGAAGTTGGAACTCAAAGTTTTAGAAACAAATGTTAAAAATTATTTGTACATGCAAGTGGGAAATGAGATACACAGGCAATGGGGTATAAAAATCTATCTTGTCCTCCAAGAAAATAGAGGGGATGGAGATAAGAGAAGGGAGGGGTGACAGAAGGGAGGGCATATTGGGGGAATGGGTAATCAGGATGCACACTGTCTTGTGGTGGGCAGAGGGGAGAGAAGGGGAGAAAATTTGGAACTCAAAATCTTGTGGAAATGAATGTTGAAAACTAAAAATAAATAAATTAGAATTTAAAAAATAAAAATAAAAAAAAAGAAACCATTAGCTGCTCTGTTTTTGGCAGAGGAGAAAGAGCTTCAGCAAATATGCTGATAATTGAAGTCCTCCATAACTAACATATCATCTTCTGTTCCAGATTTGTGATACTTTCCATATTCTTCATCTATTTCTTCTATCTAGAGGTTCTGTAGCAGGCTCCAATGACAAAATTCCTTCTGTTTCTCCTTCTTTAACTTTCACCCAAACACCCTCCTTTCATGCTTTCCTACTCTGGTTACTGAATTTCCTCACATCAGTATGTCTCTTTACTATAAAATCATCCATTCCCCCTCCTTCTCTTCCCCCCTCCCCCAACTTGCCTTTTCTTAAGACATATCCATCGAGAGATGTGATCAAGTTATAAGATTCACCTCAGCAACTCTCAGCAATACCTAGGAGAGTAAATTTGCCCTCCTTGCATTAGGACTTTTGTTTCTTCTGTTTGTTGCCTAAACTTTGAGCCTTTGTTTATAGATTCTTGATGCTATGGGTTGTAACATTGGCTCTTTTCTTGAATTTTATCTCCTCTTGGCCTTCCACTTGCTTGTCTTCTTTCTTTGAGGCTATAGTACCTAACTCCAGGAGTATATACGTGCAGCCCTCTCCTTTAACCATCTTTTTTAGTTCAAAGCCCTTTTAATTAAACATAGAAGACATCTGGTATATACATTTTGAAAAACTTTAAAAAAATATTATCAAGAACTTATTTTCTCTCCCTCTCACCTGCTTTCCTCCCTGACGCCACCATTGGAAAAGCAAAAGTAAAACAAGAAAGAACTTGTGACAAATATATATAGTCAAATGAAATAATTTGCCACATTGTATGTCTCATTCTGCCTTTTGAGTCTATTGCAGCTGTGACTCTGAGGCCACAGGTGGCCCTCTAGGTCCTTAGGTGTGGCCCTTGGACTGAATCCAAACTTCACAGAATACTATAATTGTAATTGGTCACTGCAGTGATCAGAGTTCTTAAGTCTTTCAAAGCTTTTGGTCATTACACTTGTAATTTGAATTGAGGTTATTATAGAAATTATTCTAGGTTTGCTCACTTCACTGTGTTTTCAGTTCATGCAAATCTTCCTAGATTTCTCTGAAATCATCTTTCATCACTTCTTTTTTTTTTTTGTGAGGGAGTTGGGGTTAAGTGACTTGCTCCGAGTCACACAACTAGTAAGTGTCAAGTGTCTGAGACTCCTTGATTTTTTCATCATTTCTTAAAGCACAATAATATTACATTATATCAATACACCACAATTTGTCCAGCCATTCTCCCAATGATGGGCATCTTCTTAGTTTCCATTTTTTTGGCCTCCACAAAAAGAGCTGCTATAAATATTTTTGTCCATAGGGATCCTTTTATTCTTTCTTTGATCTCTTTGAAGTATAAGCATAGTAGTAGTATTTTTTGAAAATTTAATTTAATTTTTTTCAATTAAAAATATTTTTTCTTTTCCTCCCACCTCCCCCACCTATTGGAAGAAAGAAAAGAAAAACATCTCTTGTGACAGATATGAATAGTCAGACAAAACATGTGGTCATGCCCATATAATAGATATGTTAGTCTACTCTTTAGATTCTATTCATCACCTCTCTTTCAGGAAGAAGGGAGTATGTTTTTGCATGGATCCCCTGAAATTGTGATTGGTCATTTTGTTGATCTGGGTTCTTAAGCCCTTCAAAGTTCTTTGTCTTGAGAGTGTTGTTACTGTTTAAATTATTTCCTTGGTTCTGCTTATTTCATTCTGCATCATTTCATACATGTCTTTCCAGTTTTATCTGAAAACCTCCCTTCCATCATTTCTTATGGCAAAACAATATGTGATTACATTCTTATGACTCCTTAATTTCCATTTCTTTGCCACCACAAAAAGGTGCCATAAACATTTTTGTATATATGGATTCTTTTCCTCTTTCTTTCACCTTTTTGGGGATATAGACTTAATAGCGCTATTGCTGATTCAAAAGGAATGCACAATTTAGTGCCTTTTAGGTCATAGTTGCAAATTGTTTTCTAGAATGACTGGACCATTTTTTATAGATCCAATAATAGCAATGCATTAAGGTGCTTGTTCTCCCTTAGTTCCTTCAACATTTGTGAGTTTCCCTTTTTTTGGGGGGGGGGCATCTTTGTCAATCTGAGTAGCTTTAATTTGCAATTCTATTATGATGATGATGAGGCAATTGGGGTTAAGTGACTTGCCCAGCATGCCCAGCTAGGCTGGATTTGAACTCAGTACTCCTGACTCCAGGGTCTTTGCTCTATCCACTGCACCACTTAGCTGTCTCTGCTTAGATTCTTCCTTTTAGAATCGCCTGTTCATGTTTGAACCATTTATTAATTGGGAATTGGGTCTTAGTCTTATAAATTTGAATCAGTTTCTTATGCAACTTGGAATTAGAACATTTATCAGAAAAACTTGCTGCAAAAAATTTTTCCAGTTAACTTTTTCCCTTTTAACTTTAACTTCATTGATTTTATTTTTACCAGAACTTGTTGGTTTTACACAATCACAATTGCCCAGAAAATACATTCCTAGCTGTCCTCCATCTCTGTCCAGGAGTTTGCTAACACAGTGTTGTAAGCCATGATCCAGAAATCCAAATATCATTCTCAGGCACCACCTTCTTAGCAAGCTGTTCACATCCCAAAATAATTTTTGTCTTCAGCATCCCTGGCCTTTAATAATCAACAGTGAGGAGAAGTCTGTTCCCCTGTGGTCTTCAGTTTCTTGCCCAACACTTTTTCATCATTGGCAACTCGTTTTAGGTTCCTTCTGCCGGAGTCATTTGTATTCACGGGGATCACTCAAAATGGGATATTGTCATCTCTTTTGCTAAGAACTGAGGTGTTCTCTGCTGGGTCTTGGATGCATGCCCCAGGAAGATAGCAGACCTCCTTTATCAGGCCAACAAACAGTCTCTTCATTTCTCCCGAGCAGTGAATCACTATTACCCTCCTCTTTCTTCTGTACTTCACTGGAAGTTTGGAAACACTTTACATATATTATCTCATTTGGTCCTCTTGATAATCCTGTGCAACAGGTGCTTTTACTCCCATTTTACTGCTGCTGGGAGAGGTTAGGTGACTTGCCCCCGTGTCACATAGCTAGTGTATGTCTGAGGCTGAATTTGAACTGAGGTCATGCTCTAAGTCCAGCATTGTAATTTATTGCGTCCCCTACCTGCGGGCCAGTGCGGGGAGGGTGTGGGGGGTGCAACTGGGGGAGACAGAGAGGCGCTAGAGAGGACAGCAGGAAGGCCACAGAAAATAGGCCACACAAAGCAAGGGGAAAACAAAGGACAGTTGGGTAGGCGGGAGCGGCAGCCAGAAATACTAGAAGGGAGAACCCTCGCCCCAAGCCAGCTTGTGCAACCCTGGCTTTCCAGGTGCAAAAGAATGATAAAGTCACGCCCCCTCCCCCTCTCACCACAGAGACAGACAGACACAGACACACACACAGACACACACACACACACAGTCACGTAGCTTCGGGCTTCGGGCACTAGGGAGGGGGGAAGGGTGCGATCCCAGAGCGTGGCGAGCAGACCCGGTGCCTGCCGGTCATTAGGTATGCATGCCCAAGGGCTTATGCTCGGAGCGGAGAGGGAGGTTTGGGGGTGGTCTCTAAGGGCGACGCCCTAGACTGGGCTGGGCTGGGCGGGATAAGGAGGGAAGGCGGGCCGACCAGAGCTCTCGAAGCTGCTCGCCTTTGGGGAGCTCACTCTCTGGGAGCCGGCAACCAGGCAAGATGAGTTCCCGCAACTTCGAGGAGATCTTCTACCAAGTCGGACACTTTGGCAGGTACAGGGGTTGGGGCGGTAGGTTTCTACCTTGGCACCGAAATCCTCTCCCCCGATGGAGCTACCTCTCCTTTCCCACTAACTTCTTTTCTCTCTTGGGAAAGGGGGAAAGAAAAGAGAGAGAGACCTGTCCTTTTTTGGCTTTTATCTTCTTCCCCTCCCCCGCTTCTTCTCTCTCTCCCTTCCCCTCTTTCTCCTCCTTTTCTCTCCTTCCCTTCCCCTCTCCCAGTCACCTTCTCTCCTCTCTTCTGTTCTCCCCAACCTCTCTCTCCTTCCTTTCTTTTTCTCTTCCTCCACCCTCCCCTCCCCTTCTTTCCTCCCCATCTCCCCACTCCTTGTAACGTGTCTCTCACTTCGTTTCCCATCCAATTTCTCTTCTTTTCCTCTTCTTCCTTCCTTATTATCCTCTGTGCTTTCCTTCAACAGCAAAAGAGAAAAAAAATGGGTCAGGGAGAAGAGGAAGTTTCCCCCTTCTTTACCCCATGGTGCGTGATGTGTTTGGGTCTGTGCGTGCGGGGACTTCTGGTACCCAATTAGACTCGCTGCTGCGGGCTTTAGCTGGGACCAGTTCTACCTCTCCTGGAGAGTCATCATCACCCCAGATTCCCTTCCAAGGCTCTAGGCGGGTGTTGTCCTCACTTGACTCCTGTTCTTGGTGTAGGACTGGAGGAAAGGGAGGCGCTGGAAAAAGCTTACAGATGTTGGGGCAGAGAAAGAATGCCTCTCCTCTAACTCTCAGGTCAAGGATGAGTTCCAGGAAAGCAAAACGTTTGGTGAGACCTTGGCAGTATAACTTTTTAAAGTCCCTAACTCAGAGGAGATGCGTTACAGGGGTGACTTTCTGCCCCTCTCTGCATAGAACTCAGATCCTTCCTCTATCATCCAAGACAGTCAATGCTGTCTTCTTTTCCCACTTGCTCTAACAAATGCTGCTTTTCCAAAGCTTTGCTAGGTCTTCCGACTTCTAGAGTCTCACAATACCTCATCCTGAGTAGGGGTTACCTAAATATTTGTGGAATGGATGACTTTTTGACTGTGAGAGGACATCTCCTGATCTTCCCTTTTTATTTACCACACTGATGCTTTTCCGGTAGCGGGGTTCCATAAGTATATGTTGTTGAGTGAATGAATGAATGAATGAATGAATGAATGAAATTAAGGCAAATTACCTTCAGTTTTAAAGCAGGTGCTTTATGACTTCACAGAAGTGAGAAAAGGACTTAACCAACTGTTTCTTCTTTTAGAAGCCTTAAGAGTGCTAATGAGGGTCAGGAAGAGCATCTCATCTGTCTGCTGGGGCAGAGGTAGTGACAGTTCAAAGTACAGTCACTTTAAGACCTTGACAGCAGGGACCATATTTTATTTAATGTTTCTATCTTTTCCCCAGGGCCAAGTCTGGGTTGTTTTGTTTTGTTTGTTGAAATTCTGTTGAAGAGAGATCACAGGAAGTGGACAGGTGGGGCTTGGCATTGGTCAGTTGGACAAAGATGGCTTATGTAGGCCAAACTAAGTGACCTTAGTGAGCCAACAGAAATGTGTGTATGGTGTATTTAAAACCTGAATAAATGGTGCCTCTTTCTCTTATGTTATTTCTTTGCATAATAAAAGATTTGCTTCTGGATACCTGGCCCTGTTCTCAGGATGATGCCAAACAATCTTGGGGAAACAGGCATGTACAGGTGGGATACAGTCAAGATTTCACCTTAATATGATTTGACAGTGTCTAGAAACATATTTATATTGAAAAAAACTCCAGGGGTCATATGTCCTAGCACCCAAAGTGGAATGAATTGAGGTTGTCCAAAGAAACATATCTAGAGTAGAAATCAATGTAATCTAGTAACCTATAATAGTGACAGAGATTTGCATAGCTTTAAAGTTTACAAAGCTCTTTTCTTCCATTATTTCATTTATGTTTTACAATAACCTGATGAGGTAGGGAATACAGGTTTTATTTATCTCCATTTTATAGATTAGAAATTGAAGTTCTGAGTGATTTAGTGCCTTGATGGGGGAGAGTGTATCACAACTGGTGTCAGAGTTGTGGTTGGGACCCTGGACTAGTAGACTAGTGTCATGTGCAGATTACTCCAGATCTACATATCCATTCCTTGACTTGCTCCTGAGTTCTGGTTCCATGTCACAATCTACCTATTGGACATTGCCCCTGATGGATTATCTGTTTTTGCTGTTGCTCAGTCATTTCAGTCCTGTCTGATTTGTCATGACCCCATTTGGTGTTTTCTTGGCAGAGATACTGGAATGGTTGGCCAAATTCACTGTCTTCAAAACTCCTTATGTTTCTCCAAATCCACCCCTCTTTCTAACTTCCTATTTCTGTGGAGGGTAATACCATCTTTCAAAATCTATATTCTACCACCTTCACCTAGATTCACAACCACCTTCTAACCATGATTCTAACTGCAGCATATCTCTCTTTATTCTCCTTTCAACTCATAACCCTCATCATATATTATCCTGACCTTTCCAATGGCTTCCACGTTGAGTTCTCTTCTTCAAGTCTTTCCTATCTGTTCTCCATACAGCAGTCAGTGATATTCCTAAAGCATAGGTCTGAACATATTATGCTGCCCTGCTTGAAAAGCTCCAGTGGCACCCTATTTTCTCTAGAGTAAAATACCAACTCTCCTGTATGCATTTAAAAGCCCTTCATAGTTTGCCTTCAATTCTTTCTTTTTCAACATTAGTTTATTTAATTTTAAATTCAGTTTTTTATGAACAAAAATCTATTTTATCTGCCTTGCATTACCCACATTGAAAAAAAGAACTCTTGAACAATACATAATCAAGCAAAACAAATTCTCCTCACTTGTTATGTCCACAAATATATGTTTCTCCTTTTACACATCTTATACCCAATTTCCTCATGGAATTTCCCCTCTCCCCATTATCTTGCTGTCAGGAAGGAACCAAGTGATCATGAAGCTGCTAATATGCGCCAGGCACTGTGCTAAATGTCTAACAAATATTGTTTCATTTGATCTCATAATCATGCTGTTGCTTATTATTATCTCCATTTTACAGACAAACAAACTGAGACAGAGATTAAATCACTTACCCAGGGTCACACAGCTAGGAAGTGTCTGAGATCAGATTTGAACA
Source organism: Notamacropus eugenii (assembly GCF_028372415.1). Classification (NCBI taxonomy): domain Eukaryota; kingdom Metazoa; phylum Chordata; class Mammalia; order Diprotodontia; family Macropodidae; genus Notamacropus; species Notamacropus eugenii. Next base: position 190,485,700 of record NC_092873.1, on the reverse strand, counting down.
CTCAGGTCTATTAAGTCTAGGCCCAGAAATTACTGCCCCTTCTAGCCACATCAGGAGGTAAGCAGTGTGCTTCATCTCTGGTCCTCTGGAATAGTGGTCCAACCTACCTTTCCAGATTTAATAATACTGTGTAAACATTGTTCTACTTCATGTAAACTACATTGCCTCCAAACTACCTGACTTGTTGTCTTTCACACAAGACATTCCATCTCTAGCCTCTAAGCCTTTGCATAGACTGCTCCTTTACTTGCAATACTCTTCTTCTTCATATCCACCTCCTGAAAGGACAGCTGGGTGGTGCAGTGGATAGAGCACCAGTGCAAGAGTCAGGAGGACCTGAGTTCAAATCTCACCCCAGACACTTGACATGAACTAGCTGTGTGACCTTGGGCAAGTCACTTAACCCCAATTGCCTCATCCTGGGTCATCTGCAGTCATCCTGATGAATATCTGGTCACTGGATCCAGATGGCTGTGGAGGAGAAGTGAGGCTGCTGACCTGCACAGTCCTCTCTCACTCAAAACAAAGTCAAGTATAAGTCATGTCATTATTTCTCTGATGGCATGGTCTTTGGAAACGAAGGATGAACACACACACACCTCCTGAAAGACCTCCCTTTCTAACATCCTGCATGAAGCCTTTCCTGATCACTATCATCTCCTCTCCCACAGCTCTTAGTGCGTCCTCTACACCAAATGGCCTTATATTGTATTTACTTTGTAAGTACTTTATGTGGTTTGCATGTTTGTTGTTTCCCCCATATTGGTGCCTAGAACAAGTGCCTGGCACACGGAAGGCACTTAATACTTATTAATTAACTTATTAACTCACTTGTTAACTTGTCAATTCCTTGAGACCAAGGATTCTTTCATTTTTGTCTGTATTCCCAATGACTTGCATGTTGGAGTTTGTTGAGAAGAACTGAATATTATACTCTTGTTCCAATGGAGTATTTTTTGTGAAGGAGGTAGGGTGGGGTAAACCTTCTATAGCAGATTGTACCCTAAAAGCATCCTCTTGGCTGCTGCTGACTGTTGTACTTGTTGCTTTCCCTTTTAAGATATCTTTTTATATTGTTGGCAAGAATGGGTGATTTCTGTTGACTGGGTGCACTGGAGGAGGTGGGAAGATGGGTGGAAGGAAGATCTCACTGAAGGAAAACAAGGAATGTGACAAGAGAGGTCATAGGAGAACTGCAGAGATGATTAAAGAGTTGGAAAAGAGGATCTTTGGGAAAAGGTTAAAGGACTTACTTTTGTTTGTTGCAGAAGCTTAAAGACTAAATAGTTTCCCAAGCATATGGAAAGTTTTCATAAAATGGTGGTGTTTAACTGTGGTTCCCTTTTTCAAGAAACAGAAGAAATAAGTATAAGTATAATATGATATATATGTTATATATAAAATGTTATATATAAAAACATTTTGCAGAGTGATAATTGAAAGTCAGATTGAGGGAGGTAAGGGGTATCTTTCTGATACCTTTGTAAAAAAGAATGAAAGAAACAAGATAGTTAAGAATTAACTTTATCTGGAGGTAAAGAGATTGAGTAAATAAGATGAAAAACAAAGGATTCTTTCATCTAGGAAGTACTATGTAATTTAATTGAATAAACTTTTTTTTTAAGCCAAATTCCAAACCTTTTCCAGTCCTTTTGCCCTTGGTTTTTAGTAAATTTCCCATAGTCTTTAATTAATATGTAAGGAAATAAGTTCTAAAATATAACATAGAGGTGAATGTATTAGGTGCTGAGAAGGATCAAGAAAGGCCTTTTGGAGGATGGTGGTTCTTGAGTTGAGTCTTAAAAGAAGTCAGGGATTCTAAGAGTAGGAATTGAGGAGAGAACATTCTAGGGATTGTGTGCCCGAACTCAAGTGATGGGTGAGTGGAAAGTATGGGACAGATATGAGAGATGCTATGGAGGTATGGACAAGATTTGACAACTAACTATATATGTGGGATAAAGAAGAGAGGCCTATCCCCACTGTGCGGGCATATCTATTGGTACTGTCTTGGGCCCTCTGCTGCCAGCTAGGAATCTTTACTTGGATTTTCTATCAACATTTCAAACACATGTTCAAAACGAAAGGTGTTAGCTTCATCATTCACCCATCTGTCCTCAAAACTTCCCTATTACTGTTGAAGATACCACCATTCTTGCAGTCACCCAGGTTTAGAATCTTGCAGTCATCTTTGACCCCTTACTTTTCTTCACTTGCTCTGGGAACTCACTCTCAAATTAACATTGTTTTTGGAAAGGGTATGCCAACTGACTTTTCTATGCCTCCACTCCCCGCCCCCCATCCCTGTGAGATGAAAAAGACTTCTCAGACCATAAATCCCTTCCCTGAGCATCTCTCCTCTATATATCTTGTCTCTCCCTATCAGAATGTATGCCTCTTGAGGACCAGGACCATTTCCTTTTGTATTTGTACAAAGCTTAGTGATTAATAAATGATTTTATTCCATATCTAATTAGTTTCAAAGTTTTGTCAATTCTCTTGTCACTATAGCTTTAACTTCTGTGCCCTTTCTCTCCATTGATAATTCAGGCTATTACGTCTTACCTTTATTTTATCTGGTAATAGTTTTAATAAAATCTTGTTGGTTGGTTGATTGATTGATTGGACTATTATATCCCCTAATAGATTGTAAGCTCCTTGAAAACAGGGATTGAGTTTTTGTGGTTGTTGTTATTGTTGTCGATCTTCAGTTTACCACTGTACCGGACCCACAGCTCTATGGAATTTGTGTTATTGTTGAATAGTTTGATTCATCCTCATCAATATAAATTCTTACTGTGATTGTGTCATTTCCTGCTAGACTTGTAGGTTGTAGGAAGGCAGAGATCATGACTGATTCCAAGTCTAGCTTGGTTTCTGCTGCCCTACATTGCCTTATGAAGAATATCTGCCATCCATCCATTCATCCATCCATCTATCCATCCATCCATTCAAGAATGAGTTACCAGGATTTAATTTTGAACTGTAATTTTTCTAATAGTTCCTCTATTCAAACTGGTGTAAAGAAGTTTACCTACCTAAATGTCCTATTTAAAGATGTGTATGTGGTTGATGAGGAATAGCTTATGGTGAGCTGATTTAAAACCATTTATCAAAGCAGTCTAGAAACTAAAGAGAGGGAAGTGGAATACAGTTATGGCTTCCACATCACAGCTTTCCCCATTAGGGTTTCAATATACTGCAAGTCAGCTTGAGAAATTAAATGGGAATTTTGGGGGGAGTTTTATAGAAACTATAGACAATAGACAAAGGCCAACAGAGGACATAAGAGCCTATGCCTGAATAACTGAACCCAATTTTTACAATAAAATGCTGTACGTATTCCATAAAAGAAAAAGAAAAAATTCAGACTTCTGGTATGAAGGGAGGGTCAAAAATTTTATGCAGATTTTCCAGATTGCTGGGAGGCTGGGTCTCTAACCCCTGTGATGTGGAAGGGAGAACTGTACAAAACAGAGTGGCAACTTCTTGTCATTATTTGTGTTTGTTTGTTTTTTACACTCTCCATATAACTGAGTGCTTTCTCAGAGTTATGCCTCAGTTTCTTTACCTGCCCCCATTTGTCCTTCAACGTGGTTATGAAGATCAAATGAAATAAAGTAGGGAAAAAGACTTTGAAAATTCTCATGAATCTGCCAAAGGGATCTTCCCAAAGTACAGATCTGAGCATATCTCTCCCACCCCCTTCTCATTAAACTCCAGTGACTCTATGTTACCTTTAGCATCAAATATAAAATTCTCTGTATGACATTCACTCCCCTTGACAACTTGGTCCCCTCCTACCTTTTCTGTCTTCTTTCACTTTGCTCTCTTCCACTCACTCACTCCATGACCCAGCTATGCTGACTGGCCTATTAGCTGTTCTTCAAACATGTCACTCCATCTCCTGATTCCTAACTTGGCACTAGCTGTCTCCCAGGTCTTGAATTTTCTCCCTTCTTTCCTCTGCCTTTTGACTTTCCAGATTTCCTTCAAGATGAGCTCAAATCCCAGCCTTTCCCACTCTCTCTGCCTTCCCTCCCCTCAGAGCCTCTCTTCTAATGCAGTATTACCTTTCATCTCTTCTGTACACACATGGGCACATACACATGCATCACACATAAGTTATTTGCATGTTGTCTTCCCCATTAGATACTGAGCTCCTTAAAGGTGGAGACAATGTTTTTGCCTTTCTTTGTACTTAACACAGTGCTTGGCACAGAATAAAGGTTTGATAAATGTTGCCTAACTGATAGTAATTTTGGGTGAAGAAGAAATACAGTATAGTGATAAGGGCACTGGACTTGTTGGCAGACTGTGGTTTAAGTTCTGCTTCTGAAATTGTGTAGAAGTATAAATATGGACTAGTCACTTAACCAGAGTCTGTTTCCTCAACTGCTAAATAGGGATCATTCTGAAAATATCAACCTTATAGGGATGTTGTGAGGAAGCGGCTTTATGAATCTTAGCATGCTCTAGAAAGATGAGGATTCTGTGACTGATGTTTTCAGCAGTCATATGGTCTTCTGCCAGTTGATTTCCTTACTTTTTTCTCTGCCTTTCCACTCCCTCCACTTTTTTTCTTTAATCTCCCAGACACTTATCCTTTTTTCTCATCCCCATTTCCACTGAATAGCATAAGTGACAGGTTTTGAAGTGTGCAGTCAGCTGAGTCTTGGCTATGTTTACTTTTGCATCATAGTTGATGCCCAGAATAAAGATAAGATTGAAGAAAAATGAATCGGTCTCAAAGGTTAATCTTCTCAATGCCCATATGGCGTATTCCTATTATCAAGTTCCAAAGGGCTCTAAACTCTTGGTGTAGGGAAAGAAAGCTAGACTTGGGTTCCAAATTAGTTTCTGGGAACATAGTCAATTCGCTTTGCCACACCAAACCTCAATGTCATCATCTGTTTGAAAAGAATAATGTACTACCTACCTCACAAAGTGGTTAGGAGGAACTTACAGGTTGCTGAAAAAAAATGTGAATTGTTATTATTCTCATAACTTTCTTATTCAAACATTCTTGTGAGATTAGCAGGAAGCATGTATTTTCTTTTTCTTTTTTTCTTTTTTTTTTAGGTTCTACATATACATTCCTATTAAATACATTTTCACCATAGTCATATTGCATAGAAGAATTAAAATGAATGGGAGAAATCATATGACAAACCAAAATGTAGTACAAAAGAAAATGATCTGCTACATTCTGCAATTGAATTCCATAGTTCTTTCTCTGGATGTGGAAGGCATTTTGCCTTAAAAGACCCCTGGGAATTTTTTAAGTCTTTGCATTGCAATGAAGTTCTAGTCTACCAGAAAAAATTCTCACACGCTGTGGTTGTTGCTGTGTACAAAGTTCTCCTGGTTCTGCTCTTTTCACTCAGTATCAGATCATATAAGTTTTTCCAGGCTTCTCTGAAGTCTTCCTGTCCATCATTTCTTATAGCTCAACAGTATTCCATTACATTCATATACCACAATTTATTCAGCCATTCCCCAATTGATGGGCATCCCCTTGATTTCCAGTTTTTGGCCACTACATAGAGAGCTGCTATAAATATTTTTGTACGTGTGGGACCCTTTCCCATTTTTATGATCTCTTGGGGATACAGTCCTTGAAGCGCTATTGCTGGGTCAAAGGGTATGCACGTTTTTGTAGCCCTTTGGGCATAGTTACAAATTGTTCTACAGAATGGCTGGATCAGCTCACAGCTCTACCAACAATGAATTAGTGTTCCAGCTCTCATACATCTTCTCCAACATTTATCATCTTCCTGTTTTGTCATGTTAGCCAGTCTGATAGGTGTGATGTGGTATCTCAGAGTTGTTTTGATTTGCATCTCTCTAATCAATAGTAATTTAGAGCACCTTTTCATATGACCATAGATAGTTTTAATTTCTCCTCTGAAAACTTTGCCTGCTCATATCCTTTGACCATTTATCAATTGGGGAATGACTTGCATTCTTGTACGTTTGACTCAGTTTTCTATATATTTTAGAAATGAGGCCTTTATCACAGACGCTAGTTGCAAAAATTCTTTTCTAATTTTCTGTAGGAAGCATGTATTTTCTCAGTTTGGGGAAAAAAACATATAAGATGAAAGTAATTTGGCCAAAGGCACATACTTTACAGAGTCTGAAGTTTTAGGTAGAAATAGATTGAGATCCCCCAGTTTTTTCTCTGACAGCAAAAACTTTATTTCTCTTTCCTCTCCATTACCAGGTCCTCTCCCTGTAGTTGTTATCATAGCTGAAATATAGGCAATATTACAACTTACTATTTTAGATAGCAACTACTACAACTCATTTTGTCACATTGTCCAATTACATTTTTGTTACTTTTTAAAAAATTGCCCAATGATTTAAAAGCTGCGTGGAATGAAAAAGCATAGAGAAGGGAAACAGACTGTTGTGTGTGAGGGACAGCCCCTGGTTAGCCTCACTGAAGGGGATTAATATATGATAACAATGGAAAAGTGGATTGCAAGAGACTTTAAATGCCTTTAAATAAACTATAAATACAGGTGATTTTATTTTTTTTATTATTTGCTTTTAATTTTTATTATTTTTAAATTTTAATTATTTAAATTTTAATTATTTATGTTTATTTTGTTATTTTTGTTTATGATTTTAATTATTTATTATTATTTATTCATTAATCTTGGTGGTAATAGAAATTTATTGAGCTGGGAAGTGGCATAATTCGATCTGTACTTTAGGAATATTACTTTGGCTACCATGGGGAAGATGATGTTCTAGCTTAGGGCCTAGGTCTCTCTTTAATTAGGCTTGGCTCTCACCTCCTTTTCCTCCTAGCTGGTTCTTCATTTCGGTCCTGATGATTGTTCCTAATTACCAGGAGTGAGCTCTCCCTCCCTTTCCTCTCTCCACCTCCTCATTCCTCTAACTGGAAACAATGGGAGGAAGTTACAAAGAGGCAGATTTAGGCTTGATGTTCGGAAAACCGCCCAGCAACTAGGGCTTTCCAAAGGGGGAATGGGCTGCCTAGAGAGGTGGTGGGGTCCCCCCTTTCTGGAGATCTTTTGTCAGAGGCTGCCTACTTGTCAGGTCTGTTGTAGGGAATTCCTTTTGGGTATGGAGTAGACTAGAAATTGAGATACCTTCCAGTCCCCAAATTCTGTGCTCAGCCTTACCAGTTTCTAGATATTCATCTCTTTCTTTAGTTCTCAAATTTATTTTTTCCAATTGGTTGTACAGTAATAGTTTCATTAGTAGATGGTGTCACCATCCATCAGCCTAATGCTGTCTAAGTTTTGAAGCTTTCAGTTACATATACCAACTTCATTTCCTCCTTTATCTTGAAGAAATGGAGGTATAGAGAGGGTGAAGCAGCTTCACTTTCAAGTCTTTATCTTCTCATCTGTAAAATGAGGGGGGGAAGGAGGGTGAGGAGCAAGATTGGACCAGGTAAGTTCTAATGTCTCCCAGGGTTAGTATTCTGTGACTCTCCATGATGTGATAAAAAACATTTGGCCTAGATTTTTCCAGCTGAAATAGTTTCCTTTTCTTCCAGATTAATAGGTCAGAAAAAATCTGAGGGATAGAGCAAAATGCTGGTTTGTTTTCCCAGTTCTCTTGAATTGGTTTTAAATTTGACAACCTAGGCAAATCTCATTTAACAAAGTGATTGAGGTTCCTCTTGAATACATTCAAATTCTTGTTTCTCTCTGAGTCTACAGTGACATTTAAAAATGTTTCTTATAATTATAATATATAAATATAAATTGCATTTATGTGTTTGAAGTGGACACCCACTGTATGTATAATTCTAGCCCTCAGTTCTGATCATTTTATTTTCGACTCCATGATCTCTCCTTCATGAGGGTGGTTTATTCTTGAGTATGTGTTGTGACACATTGTGACTTCTTAGCTAGTGGAATTCTTTTCCATGCCCTTCCATAAATTCTCTACAGAGTATCTCTAACTGCTGGAGTATTACAGTGATTTCACTGATTCTTTTAGTCTTTCATGGATAAGTGTAACACTCAGGTTCTCCCTCTGTCATCTTTTGTTCTTGACAGGTAGGTAAATGTTGCAACATTTAATGGATAGAAAATGGAACCTGGAGTTAAGAAAACCTGAGTTCAAATCTGACCTCAGAGACTGATTGAGTGCATAATTCTGGGCAAATCATGTCAACCCTTTTTGCCTTAATTTCCTCATCTGTAAAATGGGAATAATAATAACTTGTACTTTCCAAGGCTGTTGTGAATATTGATAATGAGATAATGTTTGTAAAACGCTTTGCGAATCTTAAAAGCATGACATAAATGCTAGCTATTATTCACTAGCTAGCTATTGAATGTGACTGGCCCACCTCCATTAGATACTTAATGTTTTTTTCATCCTTGTATACAAGTTATCATTTGTTATATGTTTTAGTGTACTCACATCTACTGTCTCTTCCATAAAACTTGTATTCTGATGTCATTTATGGAAAGGATAGCTTTTTCACAAAACCTAACTTTTCTCTGGAAGAGAAATGTTAAAATGGTGTGTGTTAATCTGCTGTTGTCCAAAGGGAGAGGAAGACTTTCAAACATATTTTACCTTCTCCTTGAAAGAATGGAAGTAGGGTCTGGTGGGAAGAGAATATTATAGATGACCTCTGCCCTTCTCCCAGTTACCCTAGAAGAGCTTCAGGGTACTTGCCCAAACCAAAGTCAACAGTTAGAAGTCAAAGGGTTTCTCCCCAAAATTTGTGGGCCTCCCCCCTATCAAATGAAATAGGGGCAATAATCCCTACCCTGCCTCTACTCCACAGTGTTGTAAGAAATAGAGTCAGATAAATTGAGGACATTTGCCTAGAGTCCCTCCTTCTTCCCTTTTTATCTAACATGCCTTTGTCATCTTTCTACTTAATATCCTCCTTCACTCCAGTCACTTCACTCTACCTTCTCCTTGCCAAGTTCAATTCATCTACCTCTACCCTTGGTCCCATCCTTTCCTGTTTTACCTAACAGATTGGTCAACAATTTTGAATCTCTCTGTCTTTTGCCCTATTTTTGACTGCCTACTAATATTCCCATATCTCTTTCATCCTTAAAAAAATCCTCACTGGATTCTATTATTTTGTTGTTCAGTCATATCTGACTCTTTGTGACTCCAGGACCAAAATGTCCACGGGGTTTTATTGGTAAAGTTACTGGAGTGGTCTTCCATTTCCTTCTTCAGTGGATTAAGGCAAACAGAGGTTAAGTGACTTGCTTGGAGTCACACAGCTAGTAAGAATCTGAGGCCAGATTTAAATTCAGATCTTCCAACACTCTATCTACTGAACCACCTAACCACCTCAGATTCTCTCATCCATATTAGCTATTATCTTATATCTCGCTTCCCCCTTGGAGCTAAACTTGAAAAATCTGACTACTTTTGGTACCTCTGCTTCTGAGTCTCTTTTTTTATGCCCTCTGAAATCAAACTTGTGATCTCATCATTCAATTTAATCTGTCATTTCCAAAGTTTTTAGTGATTCCATAATAGCCAAATCTGATGACTTTTTCTGAATCTGCATCTTTTTAAACATCTCTGCTGCAGTTGACACTGTTTTTTTGGTTTTTCTTCTGTCTGACTACTCTTCACACTTCTTTGCTGAGTCTTTCTACATGTCATGCTCCCTAACTGTAAGTATATGTCAAAGTTTTATGGGCTTTCTCTCTCTCTCTCTCTCTCTTTCTCTGTCTCTCTTTCTTTCTCTCTCTCTCTCCCTTTCCCTCCCTCCCCCCAACCCCCTCTCTCTCACTCTGTATTTCTCTTTCTCTCTCATACTATGGCACTTAATTACCTCATCAGCTCCAATGAATTCATCTCTATGCAGATAATTCCCAGTTCTACATGTCCATACCTAGCTTCTCTCTTGAGCTCACTCCTACACCAGCAAATGCCTATTGGACATTTCAACCTGGATTGCCTGTGAGCATCTCAAGCTTTTTATGTACAAAACTGAATTCATTATCTTTCCCCCTAAACTCATCTCTCTTCTAAATTTCTTTACCTACATTCTTTGCCTGTATTTTCCCTGTCACTCAAGTTCAAGACCTCAGAGTCATCCTTAATTCTTCACTTTCATTCATTCTACAAATTCACTCAGTTCCCAAATATTGTTGTGTCTACCTCTCCAACATCTCTTGAAATCTTCCCCATCTCTCCAATCACACAAATACCACCTTTATTCAGGCCCTCATAACCTTTCATCTATGTTATTACCTTATAAATGGTTTTCCACAACTGCAAAAATGATTTTCCTAAAACACTGGTCTGATCATATTACCCTTCTGTTCAGTAAACTCTAGGAGCTCCCTATTTAGACCTCTTAATAACCTCATCCCATCCTGTATTTCTTGTCTTCTTGCACAAAAGTCCCCTCAGTACAGTCTATGGCCCAGCCATCCTGGTCTCCTTGTTTCTCATTCAGGATACTCTCTCTCACCTCTGCCATTGTACTGATAAATTCTTTCCTTCTCTCTGCTTCTGAGAATCCCTGGCTTCCTTCAAGACTCAGCTCACATGCCACCTTCAGCAGCAGGCCTGGTCCCATCCGCTACTAGTACCTGCTTTCTTTTCTGTATTTTCCTTTTATATGCCTGTTTATAACCATTGTTTCACTCATTAGAATGTAAGCTCCTTGGAGTCAGGGGATTGTTTTTGCTTTTTTATTGGTATCTTTAGAACCTACCATGATAAAGGCTAAATAAATGCTTGTTTTTTGATTTAGATTGATTTAGTTAGTGATAACCCTTTGGAAAGTACAAAACTCGAATCAGGACGTGTCCTGATTACAAGGGCAATGTGTATTCCATCTTTATCGCTAATCAAATGATGAAAGATTTACTTCAGTGTGTCTGGGATCTCACCTGTGTCAGTTTTCTCCCTCCATTAGTACAACATTTCTTTGCTTTCCCATCCCTTGGGATTCTTTTTCCTTTTCCCTCAAAGACCCATCATAGAACATCTTCCCAAATGTGTGGTTTTTTTGGATGTTGTATGGTCAGGATATCTCAGTTGCTGAAGAATTGAAGTTGTTGTTAACCAAAGGGAAATGGAGAAATACCCTAGGAGTGTGAGTGTGTGTATACGAGAATGTGTGTGCATATGCGTGTGTGTGTGTGTGTTTTATGTGCACAGTATGGGCTGTGATTTCCCAAAGCACATGCTAATGTCTCAAAAATTATTTATTTCTGTACTGTGTGTCTCATTTTTTAAGTGTGTATTTTAAGTATAGTTAATTTTTAAAATTAAGTTTTGGTTTTTTTAATTTGATGAATAAAAATATCCTTTATGATCAGATATTCAATAAATGTTTTGCTTAAAAAATAATTTCTAGAGGCATATGTTAATGAAACATGCTATGCATGTATGGTGGGCACAGATAGACTGGAACACATTTCCAAGGATGACCTATGCATACTCAAGAGGTGCTGAAAGGAATACCAGTGGACTGCTTATGCAAGAGAATGAGGGATCATAGATGGTGAACATTTAACATGTATATTACACAGGTGTCTATTAAATCTAAAAAACCAAACCAAACCTGGAAGTCTAAATTTTTGTAAGAAAGACTATGTCTCTTCTCATGTATATCTGGCTGAATTCTCCAGTCACCCTTTAGGGAGCACTTAGTCAGGATCAAAATCATATTTTTTATGTTTCTCCCTATGTTGCTGGAAAGTGGCCACTCAGCAGGTATTTGTGACCAACTTTTAAAAATGCTATTTTTAAGCATGATATAGCCACTCTTGCTGTATAGAGTACTTTCCTTTCTTTCCCTTCTTCTGTATTTCTCTCCTATGCAAATTTTTTCCCTTCTCTCTCCCCAGTTAAAGCTCCAGGATGGAAGAACAGTCCAGGAAAGTGTTTGTCATACTGAAACTAATAATAAACTAATAATAATTGGGCAGGATTAGCTTTCTCAGAGATTATGTAGATTAAAAAAGTCCTGATAATCATTTTATTTTACACATTAATAAATTTTGTTTTGATAAATCACTTCCCAGTAAATTACTCCTCTCCAAACTTTCCCTTAAACAAATACTTAAGCTCAACTCTAAAGTAAGACACTTGGCAAAAACAGCTTTCCCCAGGCTTGCCAGGGTGGGGCAGGTAAATTCATATAAATGGGGCAACTCCCATCACTGGTGCAGATGAGCCATTCCTCTGTAATTTGTAGTTTTGAACAGTTGGCTAGCATACTGAGAGATTATGTGATTTGCCAATAGTTACATAGCTTTTAAGTGTCACAGGCAGGACTTTAAGCCTCTTAAAGTTCATCACTCCTTAAGAGAAAAGAAAACAATATGTTTTAACTTTAGTCAATAGATGCCCACATTGAAGATTGTATTTGACTTGAGTTCTGAACTCTTTTTGTGTTTTTATTCCTGTTATTATAGTCATTATGCATCTTGTTGATCTGTACCAGTTCATATGGTCTTCTCATATTTCTCTGAATTCTTTATATCCATCCTTTATGCTGTGATATGCGTATTCATTCATATGCTGCACTCTGTTCATCCATTCTCCAAATACTGGACATATGCTCTTGTTTCCTGCTTTTTGCTATTACAAACAGTCCTTTTATGACTATTTCAGTACATGATGGGATGGGTTCTTTCTGTTATTGACCTTTCTGTTCTTGAGTATAAATGAATTGTTAATGAAACAAGTCTCCCTTTCTAGTATACCAATCCAAGATATTAACCAGTTTAAAATAAGCAGTGATTTAGTCATCTGTATTGTGTCTTTGCCAAGAGAAAGGTGCCATAACTGAATCAGATTGGAAGCATTATTCTTTGCTACTAGTATACCCTTTCCCAATGGATTAGACACTACTGTTCAGGGTGACCTCTAAACTCCATGCTTACCACTACCTTTCATCAGTGTGATCCCTGGTTGAAGGATTGTAGGGAAGGTTTGTGTAATAATGATATTAGCTACCATTAAGATCCCCCTTTGCTGTTTTGAAGCAATTTTAAAACCATTATCCCATTTTTGTGATAAATGACTCTTTATACTCAATAGGATTCTGCCATTTTCCTGTGTGTATCACCAGTTTCTTTACTGTGCGTCAATCCTGAGAGAAGGAAAATGAATTAATGGTCTCATTGGCAGAAGTTTAGAAGATGAGCCATTATTTTCTCAGCAAACTCTCTACACAATACAATTTGAGAGCTTTTTAATTCTCAACATTTCAGACTTTGTACTTCTCCATTGGCTTAGTTTAAAAAAATAGATGAAAAGGTCCATCAAGTTAAAGAGTCTCTTAGCACTTGAGGTGGTAGTTGATTAGCCTATCTCCCTTTGTGCAAAGTGTTACTTATTATCTTCAGTAAAGGAATATTTCTGAAAGTCTAAAGTATTCCATACACACTTTAATAAGAACTTTAAAATTTTTATTCTCAACTGGATTTGAAGAGGAAGCATGGCATTTTAGGGAAGAGCTGGCATAATTTTGAGAGAGCAAAAGAACTTGGATTTAGATTCAGCCCACCATATATAGGCTTTTTGACTTCAGGTTAATCACTTTCTTGCCTCAGTTTCCTACAAAATGAGTTGGAGAAGAAAATGACAAACTACTCCAATATCTTTGCCAAGAAAGACACAAATGGGATCATGAAGAGTCTGACACAACTAAAATGATCACTAAAAAGTGCTCTAGGCAACTGTCTCAGACTTGGAATTCTAGAGAAATTGGTAGAGGGTATTTCCTCATCTAAAATCCCTGCACCAGTGAAATCCCAAGTCTAGTACCTGTTCTTGTCCTGGGATCTAATATTACATATTAAAATTTAACAGAAATTAGTTTGAGCATTCAGTAGGCAAACTCCTTAACCCTTTTGAGCTTCAGTTTTCTCTCTGAAATGTGTTTGATAATTACATTACTTATGTCTTCTCATAGGGTAATTATAATGAAAGTTATGGGAATCATAAACTTTACACATCAGGTGATACAGTGGATAGAGCCCTGGGTCTGGAGTTAAGAAGACTTGAGTTCAAATCTGATCTTACACACTAACTATGTGACCCTGGGCAAGTCACTTAACTCTGCTTGCCTCAGTTCCCTTATGTGTAAAATGAGTTGGAGAGGGAAATGGCAAACCACTCCAGTATCTTTGTCAAGAAAACCCCAAATGGAGTCATGTAGAGTCAGACGTGACTGAAACTACTGAATAAGCTTTACACATGAGTTTGTTGCTGTGGTTTTGTATGGTTAGCAGTTTCATACTGAATTAAAAATGAAAAACATGTAATAAAGAACCTTATAAATTATGAGTAGTGACTACTCATAATTGATTCTAATCTAGACAGTGACAGTGTGGCTAATTGAGAAGGGAAAGAAAGAAACAACATTGTGGAAGAAAAGAAAAGAATGAGGAAAAAATGTCAAATTCTTTCCTATTCATAAAAAGAAGTTGAGGGTAGAGAGAATTATTGATCTAGAAGAAACTTCCATGGTTATATAGTTTAAACCCCTGCTTTTACAGATGAAGAAGGAGAGCAAGGAGAATAAAGGAGAATAAAGGTCATAAACAAATCAGCAAAGTGGGATTCAAATCTAAGCCTTCTGACTGCAGAGTCAGTACTTTTCCCAATGTACTAGTCTGCTTCTTGATAAAAGAAAAAATGAAACAAAAGGAAATAAATGAAGTGGGGGAAAAGAAAAGTAACTAAGCAGATGAGAGGAAGAAATCAAAAGGTGTACAGTTAGAAACTCAGCGTGATCTAGGAAGGAAAGAAGAAGCATTTATTAACAACTATTATATGCCAGGAACTCTGCAAGCACTTTACAAATAATATTTTAATTGGTCGTCACAGCCCTGGATGGTATGTGCTCTTATTACCTGCAGCAAAACTCTATATCCTAAGGAACTGGGAGCTACGTATTCAAGCGTCTCTCTTTTTATTGAGCTTTGCAGATATTGTATTTTTTATGAATTGAAGGTTTGTGGCCGCCCTGCTTCAAGCAAGCCTACTGGTGCCATTTTTCCAACAGCATGTGCTCATTTCACATCTCCGTGCCACATTTTGATAATTCTCACAGTATTTCAAACTTTTTTATTATTGTTATAATATCTGTTATGATCTTTGAGGTTACTATTTAATTGTTTTGGGACACCACTCATATAAGACAATGAATTTCATCAATAAATGAGTGCATTCTAACCGCTCCACTCCATTAACTGGCAGTTCTGTTCCCCATCACTTTCCCTCTTCTTGGATCTCCCTATTCCCTGAGATACAACATTATTGAAATTAGGCCAATTAATAACCCTACAATGGTCTGTAAGTGTTGAAATGAAAGAAAGAGTCCACCTATTCAGCAAACTTCATTTTTATCTTATTTTTAAAAATGTTGTTAATTTTAAACTTAAAAAAAACAAGAAAAAAGAACATTTCCATGTACACAGCAGAATAAAAAGAAAGAATTCAATATAAAACCATAAATTTCCATTTCACAGTCTATTATAAAAAAAAACCTAGTTAATAAATACTACACATTGTTTTCCAAGCTACCTAGCTTTTCTCTACATCCTTCTAAGTTTTCTTTTGTTCTCTGCTGTTGTACTTTTTTTCTCCCTCCCTCCCCATCCCACTCCAGAAGAGGCTACAATTAAATATGAATACACATACATATAAATATGTATACATATATAAAACCATATACATACTTCTATTCATGAGTTCTTTCTCTCTGGAGGTGGATAGCATCTTCCTTCGTAGGTCCAAGTCTTTCCATGTTTTTTTAAAATCAACCTGTTCATCTTTTCTTATTATGCCATCATAATCATAGCTATTCCCCAGGTGAAGGTCATCTATCTTTTTAACCAATCTGAGGTGTATTGTATCTCAAAATTGTTTTAATTTTCATTTCTCTCATTAATAATGATTTAGAGCTGTCCCAAGGATTTATTGTTTGTTGACTCAATGAAGTCTGCCTGGAGGTGTTTGCCCTTCATCTTTCAGCCTCAGGAAGTTGGGTTTTTCCTGAGGTCCTCTAAAGTTGTCTTAGAAGGACAACTGCTTTACTCCGACTTTTATTTATTTCTGCTGCTTCATGTTCACTTTGAGACAATGTTCTTTTTTGTGGAGGAAATTTGGAGAGCCTGAAATTTTCTGATCTACTTTGCCAGTTTCCCAGAATCCTCTACTTTGCCACAACCACCCAAACCTTCGGTAACCACCACCAGCATAATCATCAAGAAACATAAACATCAAAGTAAGACCTTCCATCGGCAAAAAGATTACAACTTTCTGAAGTCTCAGATGATGGTTATCATTTTTTATCAATAAAATATTTTAAAATTAAGGTATGTACATTTTTTTAGTCACAATACCATTGCACATTTAATGGACTACTATTGTTGTTCAGTTGTTTTTTTCAGTTTTATCTGACTCTTCATGACACCATTTGAGGTTTTCTTGGTGAAGATACTAGAGTGGTTTTCTATTTCTTTCTCTAGTCCATTTTACAGATGAGGAAACTGAGGCAAACAGGGTTAAGTAGCTTGCCCAAGGTCACAAAGCTAGTAAGGGTCTGAGGCCAGATTTGAATTCAGGAGGAGGGGGTTCTTCTTGTTTCAGGTCTGGTACTTTATCCACTGCACCAGCTAGCTGTCCTTAATTGGCTATAATGTCATGTAAACATAGTTTTTATATGTACTGTGAAACCAAATAATTCATTTGACTCACCTTATTGCAATATTTGCTTTTTGTAGTGGTCTGGAACTGAACCTGCAATATCTCTGAGTTATGCCTGTAATTTCTACCTGCTGTCTTTGAGTTGAAAAATTAGACGGATGAAAGCCAGAGAGGAAAAGATGAAAATATGATCAAAGGAAAAATTCAGTGAATCAGGTGGAAGTGTATTTTTGTCTTGAAATCTTAATCTTAACAGGAAGAAATACTCATCCCAAAAGACAACAGTTGCCGACCCAATGTTGCATCAGTTTGAGTGTATTATTCTTTCCTTCATTATGTTTTCTTTGGCTGGCCTCTTGGTTTAAACCCATTATTTTCCCTGTTGAACTTAAAAATGCATGAAGGAAATAATAGCTTTCCATTGGATGCATCTTGAATTTAGTGGGAAACCGGAACTACACAGTCTTAATTTCCATCTGTACAAATGCCTGTGGTCTCGGGAAAGAGGATGCTTTTATTAACTTTGAGAGCTGGATGCAGAATCAAAGGGGGAAAAAGCCTTAGTTTAATTTGAGAATAAATTTTACATTTTTCCATTCATTTGAATAATTTTGCATCTTTCTATTAGTACTACTGAAACTCAGGAAAATTTGTCATTTCATTTCCTTCAGTCTTTCATAAAATCATAGAAGGGACTTTAGTGGTCATCTGGTCTAACTTGTATCTGCACAGGAATACCCTTTATAATTTCCTTGACCAGTGGACATCCAACTCTGCCGGAAGACCCTGATTGATGGGGAGTGGGTGTTCACTGTCTACAAAAGGAAACCCACTCTGTTTTTGAATTGCTCCTCTAGTTAGAAAGTTTTTCATTGTAGTGAACCAAAATCTGCACTTCTGTAATTTTTGACCATTCTTTCTCCCTCTACCCTTGGTGCCATGCCCCTAAAACTTGATCCCATTTCTATATGACAGTCTTTCAAAGACTTGAAGATAGCTATTATCCACCCCCATTCACCAAACCTTGGGAAAATAGTAAGGTATAGCAAAGGAATGAACACTGATTTTGGCAGTAACTGGAACCTGATTTCAAGTTAAAAGTTACTGAACATAAGGAAATTAGACTTAATGGCCTCTAAGATCCTTTCTAGTTCTGAATATATGATCCTGTAAATTTTCTATTCTCAAGACCTGAGTTCACATCCTACCTCAAACACTAGTTTCCTGACCCTGGTTTTCTCATCATAATAACAACTTCCTTGCAGGAATTTTTGGGAGGTTCAAGTGAGAAAATATACACAGTGCTTTGCAAACTTTGAAGCACTATATGAATACTTTCATCATCACCATCACCATCGTCACCCTAGGGTGAATACCCGGAATTTCTTAAACAAATAATTGCATGGTATGATTTCCAGTATCTTCCTTCTCTGGACAGACTACTGCTTTTCACTGCCCTAAAATGTGGCCAGAACTAGTATTTGAGATAGAGAATCTCAAGATCAAAATGTAGCAGGATCACCACCCTGTTCTTTCTAGAGGCTAGGATTGTGTAAATGTAGTCTGAGATTACGTTGATGTGATTGTTTAGTTGTGTCTGACTTTTCATGACCCCATTTGGGGTTTTCTTGGCAAAGATAGTGGAGTGGTTTGCCATTTCCTTCTCCAGCTCATTTTACACATGAGGCAAACAGAGTTAAGTGACTTGTTCAAGGTCACACAGCTAGTAAGTATCTGAGGGCAGATTTGAACTCAGGAAGAAGAGTCTTCCTTACTCCCAGCCTTGGCACTCTATTCACTGAGCCACCTGGCTTGCCCTAGTAGGATAAGATCAAGGAATAGCTAATAGCTTATATATGCAAAATATTTGGATGATGAAAATGAAGAAATCAAACTATGTCAATTGACCATAGCAACTGGTAAATTTTTGTGCCTTTTAGAACTTTGAGCCACAGATTGTTGTTTGGATATGCCTTAATGATGTATTTTATGTACCCAGTTCAAGGTCCAAAGTTTGCCTATTTGTTATGCATTCAAATAAACATTGACACTTTGGATTAATGATTTTATGTGAATAGCTCCTCCTGGATTTTTATCCTCTGTTTTTCTTTCATATACCTTTCCAAAAACTCTCCATGGAATATTTGCTAAGAAAAATAAAACATGCTGTAGGTTTTCCCAGATTTCTTTTAATATCTCATATATATTAATTTATCACTCAGATCATAGGAAACATTTCAATAAAATATAATCCTTTACCCCAAATGCTTCCTTTTTTAAAGAAATAATACCCCTAATATTATTAGATTCTTTAGGTATTAAAGAAAAGACAAGAAAGATACTGCTCATAAATTCACAGATTTAGAACTAGGAAGAAACCTTAGAGGTCATCTAATGCAGTCCTCTAACTCTACAGATGAGGAAACTGAGGCCCACAGAGTTTAAGTGAGTTGTTGAGGTTTGAACAGAGGTCTTCTGACTTCAAGTCCAGCATTTTTCATCCACATACTCTGCTACAACCCATCTTTTTCTTTCTAGCTATATTGTCTTGGTCCTTGACATGGTAAGCTTAGGACTGAATTTAACTGTATATGTTGTTAGGGAAACATCTTTTTCAGAAAGACCACCAACTGTTCAAGATAGGTATAGAGTTGCAATAATTTTCTGTGTTTTAGAGATGTTTTGAATCTATGGATATTCTCCATTTCTCTGTCTCTGTTTCTCTTTGTCTCAGTGTACACACACACACACACACACACACACACACACACACACACACATACACACACACACACACAACCAGTCAATGAAGGTCAGAATGGAACTGTCCAAATGTGTCCAAACAACCAATCATCCAGTTTTGTTTACATTATTTCAAACAAATGATTTGATTTATTTTTCTCTGAATTGGCAAATTGCATTTGTTCTGTGTAGATATAGCTTCAGTATCAACTAAGATGTGTAAGAGAGAAAATACTGGCTTTGGAGTCTGAGGACATTGCATCTAGTCTCAGTTCTGGCACGTATTCCTTGGATGACTTTGAACAAGTTATTTCTTCTCCTGTGGACTCACTCATCTGTGAAATGAAGGAGGTTGGACTAGTTTTCCCGGAGGTTAAAGAGCAAGCATATTACCAATTTCACTCATAAATCTGCTTCCTAAAGGAGCAAAACTTGGAAATGAAGAAGTTGAAGTTATAGTGGGCTATCATTTTGGGACATTTCTCAAAAGGTTCATGTGGTTTGTTTTTTTTTTAAAGGCTTAACCTAGCTTTAGATTGGCAACAGAAATGATAATAACAGCGTCTGACCCTGCTGAGACTGAACAAGTATCATTTCTTTCATTTCTATGTAGTTTTTATCCAGGAAACAGATTAGCTTGTGGAAAATGAGTTCAGGAAAGAAACATGAAAATAAGGGATATTGTACCTTTGACTTATATGTAGTACCTTTCAGAACTGTAACTAGAATGGGGTAATCAGAGTCTGCTTCAGGGTACTACCATTTAGAGGGAATGCAAATTTAAAATAATATTCTAAAAAAGTATACAATATAAATTTTTGTTAAATTTACATTTGAAAGAATGTTTCATTGATGCTCTTTTGAACTAGCAGTGCTGTCATTTCTCAGAAACTCATACAGTTCCCCTGCCCTTAATAGAAACTTCCTTCATAACAAAGAAATATAAGTTAGCTGTATTTGAAAATGTTTGCCTCCTTCTGTGCCTATAGCCTACTACTTTAGCCTTGGGCTGAGAGGCAGGAGGCATGCTGTATCATTGGTCCTTTGAAGTCATGATTGGTCGCTGTGATAAAAATGTGATAGTCTTTCAATTTTGAAAAATACAATAGAATTGTGGTCATCATGCAAGTTGTTCTCCTGGTTCTAATTATTTTGCTCTGTATCACTTGTTTATAATTTCAAATTAATTTTTAGAATTTTTGTGTCAGTTTACAGCTCCACTGATAGCATACCAACCTTCCCATCAACAACTGGCCATTGTCACCTTTTTTCATCTTTACCAGTCTAATGGATAGGAGGTTAATTTGATTTTCTTTTATTAGTGATTTGGAACACTGAATTATCTGGTTGTTGATAGTATGTTTCTTCTTTTTTTTTTTTTTTTGACAACTGCCCATTTTACATCCCTTGAAGACCATTTATCTATTGTGGAGTAGCTCTTGTTCTTGTATTGTGAATAGATGCCAATGTTTTTGATAAAGCTTTGATATCCAAGACATATATATATATATATATATATATATATATATATATATATGTATGTATGTATACACAAAATACGTAAATGTGTGTGTGTTTGATAAAAAGATTTTCTTTTCCTATTGAAGCTTTACCAGTTTTGCATAAAAACTTTTAAAAGCAACTTTGGGTAATATAAATTTAATAGTAACAAATATAATTTTATTATATTTATGTATTGACTGAACATGCGTTCTGGGGTCTCTCACCTTAGATGGAAATGTCCTGGATTCTCACCTACCACTGAACTGCATTTCAATGATTCTATTATTTTCACAGGATGAATTATAAAGTTGACATGATGGCATTTGTGTTGTTCTACTTGCCCTAGATGGCAGAACTGCCAACTATTGTTGTTATACCTTTAGCTCAAAGATATCAAACCATCATTATTCCTTTCTTATGATATAGATGAATTTGGCACAAATCCATTATGTTATCATCATCATCCTCATCATCCTCATCCTCATTATCACTACTGTATTGACTACAAAGGAAATAATTTATAATGCTGGTATATTTTTGGTTTTGTTATTTTTATAGGATTTAGAGCTTCAAAGGAACTTTGAGGTTGTCTGCTTCCTTATATGCTGGGCTTTTTTGTACTCACAAAATTGGAAACTTATAGCTATGTTAGTGGTGTAAATTTTTAGTCCCTTGAGCCAATGAAGACTTGAGGATGTTTTTTTTTCTAATTTATTTATTTATTTTTAGTTTTCAACATTCATTTCCACAAGATTTTGAGTTCCAAATTTTCTCCCCATCTCTCCCCTCCACCCACCCCAAGACAGCGTGCATTCTGATTACCCCTTCTCCCAATCTGCTCTCCTTTCTATCACACCTCTCCCTTCTCTTATCCCCATCCCCTTTATTTTCTATTTCCCATTGCTTGTATATCTTATTTCCCAGTTTCATGTAAAAACAATTTTTAACATTTGTTTTTAAAACTTTGAGTTCCAACTCTCTCCCTCCCTCCTTCCCCATCCATCCCACTGAGAAGGCAAGCAATTCAGTATAGGTTATACATGTATAGTTATACAAAAGACTTCCATAAAAGTCATGTTGTAGAAGACTAACTATATTTCCCTTCATCCTATCCTGCCTCCCATTTATTCTATTCTCTCTTTTGACCCTATCCCTCCTCAAAAGTGTTTACTTCTACCTACACCTTCCTCCCATTTGTCCTCCCTTCTATCATTCCCCAGCCCCTGTTTATCCCCTTCACCCCTATTTTCCTGTAGTGTAAGATAGGGTTTCATAGCAAATTGAGTATACATGTTATTCCTCCTTAAGTCAAATGTGTTGAGAGTAAGGTTCATTTTTTCCCTCGCATCTCCCCTCTCCCATTGAAAAAGTTTTTTCTTGCCTCTTTTATGTGAGAAATAATTTGCCCCATTCTATTTTTTCCTTTCTCCTCCCCATGTATTCTTCTCTCACCCCTTAATTTTATTTTATTTTTTAGAGATCATCCCTTTCTATTCAACTCACCTTGTACCCTCTGTCTATACGTATATAATCCCTTCAACTACCTAGTACTGAGAAAATTCTCAAGAGTTATAAATATTATCTTTCCATGTAGGAATGTAAATAGTTCAACTTTTGTAAGTCCTTGTGATTTCTCTTTCCTGTTTACCTTTTCATGCTTCTCTTGATTCTTGTGTTTGAAAGTCAAATTTTCTATTCAACTCTTCTCTTTTCATCAAGAATTCTTGAAAGTCCTCTATTTCATTGAATGACTATTTTTCCCTCTGAAATATTATACTCAGTTTTGCTGGGTAGGTGATTCATGGTTTTAATCCTAGTTTCTTCAACTTCTGGAATATCATATTCCAAGCCCTGTAATCCCTTAATGTAGAAGCTGCTAGATCTTGCGTTATCCTGATTGTATTTCCACAATACTCAAATTGTTTATTTCTGACTGCTTGCAGTATTTTCTCCTTGACCTGGGAGCTCTGGAATTTGGCTACAATATTTCTAGAAGTTTTCCTTTTGGGATCTCTTTCAGGAGATGATCAGTAGATTCTTTTAATATTTATTTTACCCTCTGGTTCTAGAATATCAAGGCAGTTTTCCTTGATAATTTCATGAAAGATGATGTCTAGGCCCTTTTTTTGATCATGATTTTCAGGCAGTCACATAATTTTAAAATTGTGTCTCCTGGATCTATTTTCCAGGTCATTTGTTTTTCCAGTGAGATATTTCACATTGTCTGCTATTTTTTCATTCTTTTGGTTTTGTTTTATAATTTCTTGATTTTTCATAAAGTCATTAGCTTCCATCTGCTCCATTCTAATCTTTAAGGAGTTATTTTCTTCAGTGAGCTTTTGGATCTCCTTTTCCATCTGGCCAATTCAGTTTTTTAGGGCATTCTTCTCTTCATTGGCTTTTTGGATCTCTTTTGTAATTTAGGTTAGTCTATTTTTAAAGTTGTTATTTTCTTCCGCATTTTTTGGGTCTCCTTTAGCAAGCAGTTGAGTCTCTTTTCATAATTTTCTTGCATCACTCTCATTTTTCTTCCCAATTTTTGCTCTACTTCTCTTATTTGATTTTCAAAATCCCTTATGAGCTCTTCCATAGTCTGAGACCCATTCATATTTTTCTTGGAGGCTTTGAATGGAAGAGTTTTGACTTTGTTGTCTTCTCTTTGCATGTTTTAGTCTTCCTTGTCACCAAAGTAAGATTCTATAGTCTGCTTCTTTTTCCAGTTTTTGCTCATTTCCCCAGCCATTTACTTGACTTTTGAGTTCTTTGTCAAGGTAGATCTCTGGTTTCAGTCGGGGTGGAAGGTATCCTGTCAGTTACTCGATTCCCCCACAATCTGTGGACCTAAAAGAGAAGAGCTCATAGAAAATTTGACTTTCAAACACAAGAATCAAACAGTCACTGTCTCTGCCCCTGCTGCTGCTGTGACTACTGTGTGTTCCTCTGCCCCTTTCCCTCTCTACCGCCCTGGGGTTGGGGCTGGACCACTCCACTCTCCCACACTGGTCCCACAGGCTTTTTCCACTGACCTTCCAATTTGTCCTTGGCATTTTGGGGTCCTGAAGTCTGGAAACTGCTACAAGTGCAAGAGATTCAGTCTCCCCAAGGCCTGCTCAGGTCCTGTCTGTGAGGATACCACCCATGCTGGACTGCATCCTATGCCTTGTATGGCTCAATAGACACTTCCCAGCAACCCTCCAGATTGTCTTGGGTTGGAGATTTGCTTCACTCTGTCATTTTTTGGGTTCTGCAGCTCCAGAATTTGTTTAGAGCCATTTTTTACAGGTATTTGGCTGGGCTTGGGAGCAGGGCTCTAGTGTGTGCTGTTATTCTGCCATCTTGGCTCTGCTCCCCTTGAGGATGATTTTTTAAAAAGATTTGTCAATTATAAAGCATTTATTCTCTTCCCCTCTATTTTCCTACTCCCCCTCAATTAAACAAATACAAAGAAAAATGATAAAAATTAGATAAAAATTCATAGTCAAGTGAAACAAATTCTGCCATTGGCTGTGTCCAAAAATACATATCTCATTTTGCCTTTTGAGTCTATCACCTTTCTGTCAGGAGGTAGCATATTTCATCTTCAAGAATGGTTTCAATGCCTTTTTAAAAAAAAAATTAGTATTTTATTTTCCCCCAATTACCTGTAAAAACAATTTTTAACATTCTTTTAAAACTTTGAATTTTAATTCTCTGTCTCCCTTCCCAACCCACCCTCCTCGAGATGGCAAGCAATTTGCTATGGATTACACATGTGTAGTCATGCAAAACATTGCCATATTAGTCATATTGTAAAAGAAACAAACCAAAAAAGAATAAAGAAAGTTAAAATAGTATGCTTTGACTGTATTCAGACTCCAGCAGTTCTTTCTCTGGGGATGGATTGCATATTTCATCATAAGTCCTTCAGAATCATCTTGCATCATTGTATTACTGAGAATAGATAAGTCATTCACTGTTGATCGTCTTACGCTATTTCTGGCATTGTGTACAACGTTCTCCTGGTTCTACTCATTTCACTTTACATCAGTTTGTGTAAGTGTTTCCTGGTTTTGAGAGTATTCTGATCATCATTTCTTATAGCACAGTAGTACTGTATTACATTCATATACCACAACTTGTTTAGCCATTCCTCAGTTGATGGGCATCCCTTCAATTCCTAATTCTTTGCCACCATAAAAAGAACTGTTATAGATATTTTTGAACATATAGATCCTTTTCCTTTTATTATCTCTTTGGCATATAGACCTAGTAGTGACGTTTCTAGGTCAAGGGATATGCACAGTTTTGTACCCCTTGGGTCATAGTTCCAAATTGTTCTCCACAGTGGTTGAATCAGTTCACAACTTCACTAATACTGTGTTAGAATTCCAATTTTTCCCATATCCTCTCTAATATTTGTATTTTTTTTCTGTCATATTAGTCAATTTGATAGGTGTGAGGTGGTACTTCAGTTGTTTTAATGTGCCTTTTTCTAATCAGTATGATTTAGAGCATTTTTTCATATGACTATAGATACCTATGATATCTTCATCTGAAAAGTGACTGTTCATATCTTTTGACCATTTATGAATTAGGAAATGATTCGTATTCTTATAAATTTGGCTTAGTTTTCTATATATTTGAGAGATAAGGTTTGATCAATCAGAGAAACTTGTTGTAAAATCTCCCCCCCCCCCACCTCCCCCCTTTTCCTTCTAATCTTGGCTGCATTGATTTTGTTTGTGCAAAACTCTTCTAATTTAATGTAATAAAAATGATCCATTTTGCATCCTATTATGCTATCTCTTGTTTGATCATAATTTCTTCCCTTATCCATTGATCTGACAGGTAAACTATTCTGTGTTCCCCTAATTTGCTTATGGTATCACCCTTTATGTCAAAATCATCTGCCCAGTTTGACCTTATCTTTGTGTATGGTGTGAAATGTTGATCTATTACTAGTTTTTGCTGATCTGCTTTCCAATTTTCCCAGCAATTTTTGTCAAATAGCAAGTTCTTATCCCAAAATCTTGGATCTTTGGGTTTTTCAAACACTAGATTACTATGGTCATTTGCTACTCTGTATTGTATACTTTCCACATTAACCATGTTGTTACAAAACCAACCAAACAAGAAAAGTAAAGAAAAATGTGCTTCAAGCTTTACTGCTTAGGACTTTTCAGTAAATACACATGATACAATCCATCCTTCAGTTCTATATGACTGCTAGGTAGCACGGTGGATGGAATGTTACACTTGGAGTGAGGAAGCATTGGGTTCAAATCCTTCTTCAGATATTTACCAGCTGGGTGATAATAGGCAAGTCACTTACCCTCTTTCAAATTCACCCTCCTTCTCTATAAAATGGAGATAATATTATTGCTATCATGGAATTGTTGTAAAGATCAAATATATGTAAAGTACTTTGTAAACCTTAAAATGCTATATGAATGGTAGCCATTGTTAAATTATTGTGATGTTGATGATGATGCCTGAGTAAGGAAGAGAGAGAAAGGCTGAAGGAAATAAAAGGGCAGGGAAAAGAGACTGAGAAACATGGAGAAATTTCCAGGGAGAGGAAGATGGTTAAAGAAGGAATTAGAGAGAAAAAGGAAAAGGGGACTCAAGGGGAGAGAAGAATTTAGAGAAGAGAAGGAATCCCATGAGAAAGAAAAAGGGAGCACTAGCAACCTAATAATGGGAGGCAGTGTAGTGCAGAGGAAAGAGCCCTAGGTCTAGAGTAAGAGAGCCTGGATTTAAAGTTGGGCTCTGCCCTTCACTACCTGTGTAACCTTAAGCAAATCATTTCACTTCTCTTGTCCTCAGTTTTCTCATCTGTAAAATGCAAAATCTTTAAGTTTTATTTCAGCCTTAAATCTATGATTCTATGAGCAGGTGAAAAAACTCTGAGTAGGAAGAGCCCTGTTGTATTGCCATATACATTAATACAAAGAATATTGATATCTCCCTCTAATGGAAGAGACATGTAACGGTGAGTTTTGTCTCCTTGTTAATTCTGGGTAAGCCTATCCTGATAGAGAAGATATCTTCTATTTCCTTTAATAATGAAAGAACAGCAGTGAGGGGTTCTCCCCTAACTGCCATAGATTGATTTGCCACCATTAGTGACTGACCTTCTCCATGGAATAAATTTGATTTCCAAACCAGAGGTATCAGTCTCTGATTTGGGAGACCTATGTTTCAGTGGGAAGTTATTAACCATCTTTTTCTCTCTTGCAGATTCCAGGCATTTATCTATTTTGCATCCGTCTTCCAAACTATCTCTTGTGGCATCCATTACTTGGCTTCTGTGTTCATGGCTGTTACTCCCAAGTTTTCCTGTGCTGTCCTGGGAAACATAAGTCAGGTCCTCTTTTATAATTCATCTAGCCTACATATAGAGGATGCCTGGGCACTGTTCACACCAGAAAAAGAGGATTACATGGTAGTGCAGATGCAGAATGGAGATGTTTGGGAACTTGCTCAGTGCAGCAGATCCAAAAGGGAGGACCCTTATTTTGAATACCAATATGATGGTAACAAATCTGACTTTTCTTGCACTGATGGCTACTTTTATGACCAGACCAAGTGGAAGAGTACTGTGGTGACTGAATGGGATCTGGTCTGTCACCGGGAGTGGTTTGCCAAATCCATCCAGCCTACTTTCATGCTTGGAGTCCTTCTGGGAGCAGTAATTTTTGGTGATCTTTCAGATAGGTAAGTATCTTTCAGATAGGTAAAGTATAGATGATATGCCTTTGCAAAACAATCCAACCTTCTATAGCCCCTTTAATTGTGTGCTCAAAGGTTTTTCTAACAATTCTTTCACCAAGTTTGTCACTCATATTTGCCTACTAGGAAGTGTGGTTTTTTAAACTTTTTATACTGATAAGATAGTCATTGGTGCATTTCCTAGTTCCATCTTCCTCGATGTCCTTATTACAGGAGACCTAAAAGGAATAGTGTTAAATATGAGATCCTACCTAATTTTAATAGTTTTTACTTTAACACTTGCATGGATTTGTTATCTTTTCAATATGGGTACTCTGTTCAAGGGTATATCCTTTCTTATCCAAAGTGGCACATTTTATACTCACAACCAACCTGGAGAGTTCAGTGCAGACAGAAGGTAAATAGCATTTCTCTAAGTCATGTAGTAAGTGTCTCAGACCTGACTTGAACTCAGGTCTTCCTGACTCCAGGTCCAGTGCTCCATACACTGTGCTACTTAGGATAAGAAAGTATCTGGGGGTAGGGAACCTGTGGCTTCAAGGCCACATATGGCCTTCTAGGTGCTCAAGTGTGGTCCTTTGACTGAATTTGGATTCAAGCTGTAGGTTCCCTACCCTTGGACTTAGTACTCACATTGAGGAGTGTTAAAGTAAAAACTATTAAAATTAGGTAGGATCTTATATTTATGTAAAAGGCTTCTGAAGAGGTTACATATCAATTCAAAAAGCTTAAGTTAAGTTAAGTTCCTACTACATGCTAAGCAGCATGCTAGGTGCTGGGAATGTCAAAACAGAATAGCCTCCTTCCTCAGGGAGTTCACATTCTAACAGAAAAAACAAATGTAAATAACAAGATATAGGTAGAGTAGATAGAAAGTAATCAGGGGAAGCTCTAGTAGCTTCAGGCATAGAGAAGATGGGATTTGAGCTGAATCTTGAAGATAGTCACAAAAGCTAAGATACAGAGGTGAAAAGGGAGAACATTTTAAGTATGGAGGACAGCCAATACAAAGGTATGGAGGTGGGAGATGGGAGAGGGGAGTGTTGTATGCAAGAAAGAGAAAGTTGGCCAGCATAGCTAGATCATGGAATATGTGGATGAGAGTAAAATGTGGGGAGACCAGAAAGATAGAAAGGTTAAGAAAAGCTTTAAATGTCAAACAGAGGACTTTATCCTGGAGGTAACTGGAGATTATTGGGTGGGGGCTGGGTCAGTGTAGAGAAGGTGACATGTTCATTCTTGCAATGGAGAAAAACCACTTTGGAAACTCTGTAGAGGATGGGTTGGAATTCATTCTTGAGACATGAGACAGGGAGACCAATTAGAAAGTTAATGCAATAACACAAGTGAGAGGTGATGTTGATGATCTGAACTTGAGTTGGAGCTGTATGAAAAGAGAGAAGGAGATGTACATGAGAAATGTCATGAAGAGAAAAATGACAAGATCTGGCAGTGGTGTAGACGTGTGAGGTGAGTAAGGATGAGGACTTGAGCATGACAGTAACAGTGGGGAGATCAGAAAAGGCTTTATAGAGACTCTTGAACTGAATTTTGATGAACTCAGATGTAAAGATTAGGAGAGAGTACATTCCATGCTTGGGGAGCAGCTTGCAAGCACAAAGATGTTGGCTAGAACATTCTGTGAAAGGAACAGGAAAAAGGCCAGTTTGGGTGGATTGTAGAGCGTGTGACAGGCAGGAATACAGAAGGCTGGAAGGGTGGGTTGGAGCCAGATTGTGAAGGGTTTTACAAACCAAACAGGCAAGTTTGTACTTGATTCTAGAAGCAACAGGGAATCACTGGAGTTTATTGAGCCAGGGAATGACATGATGATGATGATGATAACAATTATAGTAAATAATACCAATAATGATGATGATGATGATAATTAACATATTTATTGCTTTGAGGTTTGCAAAATGCTTCACCTGAGTCATCTCAATTGATCCTCATGACAACTCAGAAGTAGGGGCTATTATCCCATTTTTCAGATGAGGAAACTGTAGCTGAGAGAGGTTAAATGGCTTGCCCAGGTTCAAAGAACTAGGAGGTATCTGAACAGGATTTCAGTCCTGTTCTTCCTGACTTTGAATCTAGTCCTGTATCCACCATATACTTTTACCTTTGTGGTCTGTGTTTTGGCAAAATTTCTTTGTCAACTGTGTGATTAACGCATTGGTGAGGATGGAGATTTGAAGGTGCAATATCAATTAGAGGGTGGAGCAGTTGTGGCAATACCTAATGAAGACCTCAATGAGTGCGGTGGCCATGTGAGTATAGAAAAGGGAACTGAGGTAAGAGAGGTTGCGGAAATAGAACTGAGAATATTTGGCAACTGTTATAACAACTGTTGTTGCTGTTGTCTGTCCTTTGTTCTCAAAGAGGACTGTGATATCATGGTCTTGAAAGTGAATTGGATTTAAGTGAGGCAGGGTTGTGCAAAGTCACCAGCCATACTTTCTGTTCCAGAACTTTCTGGGTCCAGTGGCCAGATACATATTAGGACAACTGGAGGTGGCCCCAGATATGGTGGAAGACCTTGGCTTCTTAAGGTTAAGGACTTTAGTAGGTCTCAATTTGACTGAGGCAATATCCATTTAATGATTAAGGCTAGGAAGGAAAAATGAGGCAAGGAATGGTCTCTTTAATGGGGAGGGAGGGAGAGAAAGAGCGGTAAAGAAAGAGAAAGAAACAGACAGACAGAGAGACAGACAGACAGAAACACTCAGACAAATTATGAGAGAGTGAAATTGGGAGGGAGGGGAAGGAAAGAGATTGAGAGAGAGAAGAGGAAGGAGAGAGAGAGAAATTGAGAGAGTCGGAGATAATGTGTTTGTTGTACTCTCATGTGTATATTACCTAATTAGGCAATGCTTTCCTGGAAATTGGAAGGGAAGCCTGTTTTAAAAGCAAAGAAGCATCAGCTCTGTCCTGTCATGCGCTTGTCCCATTCTTCATTGATTAATATGTGGTCTGAATTTGTCCATGATAAAAGGAGTCCGTGTTTAATGTGGTTGTATGCTAATGTTTTGTTTCTTCCATTGTGTGATTCTCAGGTTAGGAAGGCGGTTTGTGATGTGGTTCACAAGCACTGCGCAGTTCTTCCTGGGAGTCGCAGTGGCTTTTACATTTGACTATTACAGTTTCATAGTTGTACGTGTTCTTCTTGCCATGGTGAGTGTCTGGAAAAAATACAACTCTTTCATTCTGGCATGTTTTTTAATTTAAGCTTAGTTGATAGAAAGTCAGAAAACCGAAACCTGTACGTTACAAGAAACCTGTTGCAGGGGTGCACACTTGAGGTCACAGGTTTCCTACCCTGTCCTATTTTTTATTTTGTTCTTTTCTCTCCAAAGCTGCCACTTTACATAAAATAATAAAAGCTATTATTGTTGTAACATTTTGAGGTTTGCAAAATGCTTTGCTTAAGTAAAGTATAATTTCATTGGGTCTTCCACAGTAAGTCTGTGAGGTAAGTGCTGCAACCCTTCACATGAAAAAAACTGAGGTTAAGAGCAAGTAAGTGACTTACTGTAGGGTCCCAGATGAACATAGTATGAAGCACATTTCATTTAGGTGTATATTAAAGGAATTTTATTGTTTTAAAGTGCTTATTTATTGAATATTTAGTCATAAAAGATATTGTTTTTATTTATCAAAGGAAAAAATGAAAACAACTAAATTATAAAAATTAACTATTAAATTTTACTAAAGCAATAAACAAAATGCTAATTTTTTTTGGAGACATTAAGGTATGCCCAGGCAACCGTCCATCCATGCTTATATCAGTAAGTGTTGGGGGCAACTTGGAAGCCAGATCTTCCTGATTCCTTGTCTAGCACTCTCCCTATGATGCCACTCTGCCTCTCAGCTGTTCTTTAGAGTTACATGGTAAGGGTTAGTGCCTTCTTACAGGTATCCTTTTAGTAGAATGTAAAATCCTGGAGCTCAGAGACTATTTTTTAGTTTTTTGTCTTCCTGTCCCTAGCACCAAACACAGTGCCTTACACATGGTGGCACTTTATAAATGTTGAGTTGAATTGAGTTGTATGTACTTTACCAAAAATGGATACTTGGGAATTATCTTCCTGCTTTGTTGTTAGTACATCAAGATAAAGTGGTTCCTCTAAAATTACAGGTTGACTTGGTGATAAAGATATTTGCAAATGGAGAATTGGGGGAATAATTAATGTTCCTCTGAAGCCCTGTTTGCCATCAACATTAACCAAAAGAGCCATGTGACTAGTGTGCCCTTAAGAACTTCCCTTAATAGTTTATATAAGAATTGGACTTTAAAAAAAAAACCAAACCAATAACTACCTCATCTTACATCTGCAAAAGTTACACATGGCTTAAGATCCAAGGTCTGAGTATCTTGTGGGACAGTGGAAAGAATGCTGGATTTACAATTAACAGATCTGGTTTCAGTTCCCATTTCTTCCACTTACCACCTGTGTGATATTAGGCAAGTTACTTAATCTCTCTGGGGCCCAGTTTGTTTGTGTTGGACGAGTTGATCTTCAAGTTCCTTCTAGAATTAAATCTTTCCTGTGATCTTTGTCACTGTAAAGCACACATGTATCCACCAAACTCTTTTGGTCTATGACAAATGACCTGGCAATAATCTTCTCATGCTTTGTAACAGCATATGGTTCTGTTTATCCATGTTTGAAGATGGAATTCATTAAAATGAAAAATTGTTACTCAATAGGCCAAGACTGTTTCTATCCGATGATTAAAGAGTTGGCAGATAGAGCCAGTGAAGAGGAATTAAGTATTAGACCTTAGAGAAAAGACTTGGGGATGACTTAATAATTTTCTTTTGGTTCATGAAATCTTTTTATTCAAAGGATAGTCTTTCATTATTCTTCTAACTCCCCTAAAGAGAGAAGAAAAGGAAAATGTTCTTAAGCTGCAGGATGAGAGCAAATGAAAAAAAAAATGCTCTGATGGCAGGGTTCATTAAAGCAGCAGGACAGGTTAATAAGAAATTTCATATCATTTCCTTTTCAGGCTAAATAACATGAATGACATCTTGGTATCACATGGCTGTATAGTCGTACAGGGTATCCTAGAGCTAGCTTGAATCTACTCATCAGAGCTGATTGTTAAATTTTCAGCATGAGCATTTACAGCTTGGAAACTAGTAAATGCCAAAAATCAGGGCTTGTTTTATTGTTTTGTTGATTATTCAGACTTCAGAAAGTGATAGGGAAAATGTGAAAAAATGTACATTAAACTTAAAAATGTGTTGTGAATGAATTTTTTTTCTCCTGGATAGCCAGTTGTTAAATATTTTATACTACCCTGGAAGTATTCTCTTTCCCAGAGGGACGTTGGATGGGTTACTTGCTTTTTCAGGTCCCTGCCATTCTTAGCATTCTAGAAATCTGTTTATTCACCTGTCCGCTTCCCAGTGAAAGATGAAATCCTCCCCCCCCCCCCCTGCCATTATCCCTCTTGTACTTCAGAAACTGTGAGGCTAAAGTGTAATCACCCTATCTTCAGGAAAAGAAAATAGTGACTTCTGTAAGAAGATTGAAAAGTGCTGTTCTTAACTTTGCACCTATTCTCGAAAAATGACTGGTCACCTATGACTTTGTTTTGCTATATATAAAATTGAAATCATTCTTTTAAACAAAAGATTTATTGATGCTTTTTAAAATAACACTATCACTTCCAAATGACTGTTCTTGTCTCTTCCTCAATTAAGCACAGCTAAGCAAATCAAATTAAAGTTGATTATTTCTTCCACCCCTCTGCTAAGAGCTAGGGGGAATGGGTCAATATCAGTCGTCTGAAGTCACTATTGGTTACTGCAGTGACTTCAATTATGAAGCACTTTTTTTATTGCTTTCCTTTACGTTACTGTGACCATTGACTTCTCACTTTTGGTCTAGATCATTTTGCTCTGAATCAGTTTATACTAGTATTACCAAATGTCTCTGAATTCTTCTTAGAATCATTCTTCTTGGTCTCTCAGCTTTGTTAAATTAGAATTAACTAGTCAATTGTGCTTGTAGAGTTCCTAAGAAATAATCAATTTGTGAGGGAGTGAGGTGTAATAATTAAAATTGGCACTGTAAGCTTTATGAAGAGTTTTCTCACAGCAACCTGGTATGAGTTTAATTTCTCCATTTTAAAGAAAAGGAAACTGAGGCACTGAGATCTTAGTTTACTTGACTGCTATCACTAAGGTAATCTTGAGGCAGAATTAAAACCTTGGTCTTCCGACTTGTTTTTTCATCTTTTTTAGGAATATCTAAATGGTACAGTGGCTAGAGTACTGGCTTAGGAGTCAGGGAGACTTGAATTCAAATCCAGCCTCAGATACTTACTAGCTGTGAAACCCTGGGCAAGTCCCTTAATTATCCTCTCTCTGTCTTAGTTTCCTCAATGGGGATCATAATAGCACCTACCTCCTAGACTGGTTGTAAGGATCAAATAAGATATTTGTAAAGCACTTAGCATAGTGTGTGGCACTTAGTAGATGTTTAATAAATGCTTCCTTTTCTTTTTCTCTTTCTTCTGTTTTCTTTAAATTTTTTGTTTATGAAGGACACACAGTTGGTTCAATTTTCTAAGCCTAGAGACGGAGACAAACAGTAGGAAGGAGGAAAATGTTGATGTAGTGAAGAGAATAACACTGGTAAATGTGAATGGTACTAATGCCTGCCTAATGGGCTAGTCTAGGGGATAATAAATTACTAATGGAAGGAAGATGAATGAAATTTGTCCATTAGTTCTCCCCTTTATTATCCCTATGGGCAGCTAAGTGGTGCAGCGGATAGACCACCAGGCTTCGACTTAGAAAGACCTGTTTAAATCCAACATTAGCCACTTACTAGCTGTTTAACTCTTGTTTGCCAGTTTCCTCATCTGTAAAATGAGAAGGAAAAGGCAAACCACTCCAGTATCTCTGCCAAGAAAACCCTGAATGGGATCACAAAGAGTCAGACATGACTGAAATGAATGAAAAAAATTATCATTCCTAGCAGCAAATATTGATTGGACGTCATTTGTGGAGATTCAGGAGGACACCAGATGAGACATTAATATAAATGGGCATTAATAAGAAGCTAGCTAAAATAAATTCTACAGCATTTTGTTTAAAAACAAAAGATAAATGTCTTCTAACATTTGTGTTCATCAAAAAAATGTATATTTTTTGCTATGCCCTCCATTGGAATTGAATGGCACTGCTGTTCCTTGCAGTAGACATTTCATCTCACTCCCCATCCTTACTGGATGTCTCCCGTGCTCAGAATGCTCTCCCTCCTCTTTTCTGCTTCCTGACTTTACTCCAGCTTTCTGCAAATTTCAGCTAAAACCCCACCTTCTTCAAACTTAGTGCCTTTCCTTGGGGCTTATTTCCAATTTATCCTGTATCTATCTTGCTTGTACATAGTTGTTAAAAACTGCCTCTTAGACTGTCAGTTCTTTAACAGCAGAAATTGTTGTTTGCCTCTCTTTGTGTCTAATGCTTAGCTTGCCTTATTAGGGGCTATGGACATTGCATGTTGCACAGCTAGTTGGTGTAGTGGGTAGAGTACTGGGCATGGAAGCAGGAAGATTCATCTTCCTAGGTTCAAATCTGGTCTCAGACACTAGCTGTATGATCCTGTCCAAGTTACTTAATCCTGTTTGCCTCAGTTTCCTCATCTGTAAAATAAGCTAGAGAAGGAAATGGCAAACCACTCCAGTGTCTTTGCTAAGGAAACCACAAATGAGGTCGTGAAGAGTTTGGGCATGACCAAAACAACTGAACAACAATGTGCTGCATGTCATACAAAGAGATAGTTCTAAGTAAACATAAGGGAGGGATTTAGAGAGGCAGGGAGAAGGTCACTATGTAAAGAAGGTTAATACAGGTAATTAAGGAGAAAGGAGAAATTTGAATGCTATTTCCAAGTAACTAAGGAGAAAGAGAATTGAATGCTATTTGAAAACATTAAAAATCTTTTCTTGTCATTTTTTCTTTTTTCCCTGCATAGCACATCAGGTAAATGTCATTTGCAAGTGGAAGTTCTCCATTACTAGAGTAAAGAAACATAATCTTGGCTGGCAACCCTTTTTTTTTTCTTTAGTAAGCTGCGCTGGCTGAACTAATCTCTCTTTCTTTTCCCCACCCAGGCTGCCAGCGGGTATCTGGTAGTGGTATTTGTTTATGTGACAGAATTCATCGGTACTAAAGCACGGACATGGGCTTCTATGCATGTCCATGCCTTTTTTGCGGTTGGCATTATGGTAGTGGCCCTGATGGGATATTTGGTCCGGACCTGGTGGCTCTATCAGATTTTTCTTTCCATGGCAACTCTTCCCTTTGTCTTATGCTGTTGGGCTTTGCCTGAAACACCGTTTTGGCTCCTCTCAGAAGGAAGATATGAAGAAGCACAGAACGTAATTGATACGATGGCAAAATGGAATGGAACAAGGTCTTGTAATGTGTCTGACTTGCTTTTGGTGGAACACAGTGGTGGCATTGACACCACCACTGGGGATGTCGAGTCTGAACCCAAGAGTCACAATATACTTCATCTGTTTTGTAACTGGAATATTGCAAGAAGGACCCTCACAGTCTGGTTCATTTGGTTTACCGGCAGTTTGGGATACTATGTATTCTCTTTGAGTTCTGTTAACCTAGGAGGCAATGAATATTTAAACCTCTTCCTCATAGGTAAATAGTGAACTTTTTCACAGCGACAGTCATGTGACTAGTTAATCATTTGGGAATTTCAACAGATCTGTGTAGTACAGTCTCATTATCCTTTTATTTCAGGAACATGACTGCTAACCACATTATCATGACCTCTGTCTGATCTCAAAAGTGCGATTTATTTTTACTTTAGCCATTTAGCCAGGAAAATTATATTTTGACCTTTCCTCACCAAAGTGCAGTAGATAAAATTGCATGTTATCATGCTACTGAATATGAGGCACATTTTATTCCATTGCAGTGGCATGATAGAATTGCTTCCAGTATTACTATTGTAGTACCCAGCACGCAAGTCCCAATGTAGATAAAAGTACAAATTTGTAAACTACTGAAAACTTAGCAGTCCTCATTTTCTGCATATGCTGCGATGCACTCCTGATTATTTGTGTGAAGATTTATTTGCATTGTGGATTTTCTGTGTAAAATCTTGAATTCCAGTTATTTTTAGCTTCTTGGTTTACTAGGTAGTTTATTGTCATAAATGTGATTCTGTTTACTGAATGGGGAACCAGAGAGATAGCCTTTTAAGGGAAAATAATTACTGAATTCCTTTGTCCAAGGAATGGGTGAACCAGCAAGTCGGTAAGAGATGACCCATCTCTGCTATAGACTCTCTTGTGAATCTGTTTGGGAAATACTAGAGAGATTTAGGCTCAGACACTTAGCTTTGTGACTGTCATCAATTTAATCCTCTCAGAACCTCGGTTCCATTTATAACCTGGTAATGTAGGTATCTCATGGGGTTATCATGAGGAAATCCTTATATAGGTTTCAAAGTCAAGGAATAGGAAGAAAAAGAGAAGATAAGGGAGATATTTGTTGTACTAGTTACTGGCATAAATTGCCAGATGATCGAATACTCCTTGTGTAATCACCAAATTTTTTTTGGAAGG
This sequence comes from Notamacropus eugenii, assembly GCF_028372415.1. NCBI lineage: Eukaryota > Metazoa > Chordata > Mammalia > Diprotodontia > Macropodidae > Notamacropus > Notamacropus eugenii. Next base: position 190,448,479 of record NC_092873.1, on the reverse strand, counting down.
TGGATGTAAATTATTTTGGCTTATTTACTGTCTTGCATCATTCAGTGTCTCTGCCATTCATGCAGATTATTGAGCAATAATTATAGTGGGGTTTTTTTTCCCTCAATCTAGGCATAGTATGTAAACCTTTGAAATTACAGATTAGGTATTCATTTTTCTGAAATTCCTTGAGTATGGTTATGATTCTTGGGCCTGGTCTTTTGACACATTGGGAGATCTCTGATGATCTCAGGATTTGTTGTGATACGTTCCCATTTCTCAGTGAAAAGGTTAATTCTCTTTTCACAAAGGTTGGAGGTCGCTACCAAAGAGATGGGCATTGTTGATGACATAGTCAGGGTTCAGACCCTAAGTGGAAAGACAAAACTACCAAATACATTCAGACAATGCTTCTGCACCCTAACCTACCTAGGACCAAGATTAGGACCACCTGGGCATATTGCTCATTTCTCTCAAGCTATTAAACATTCACCACTCTCACCTCCCTTGACCGCAGCTTCACATGACACTAGAATAATTATCAGTGCCTCAACACATTGTTTTGTAGCTTAGAGAGCCTCCAAGACTGACAACACATGTGTTACCCAAAGGATTCATGCACAACAGTTATACCTGTGAAAGAAGGAGGATCTTCTCAGAAGTTCGATTTATTTTTCACTTAAAAAAAGTTAAAGGGCACCTTCTGTTCTTCAAACATTTTCTTATTTTTATTGATGGATTTTATTTTTATGTCACATTTACTTCTGAGTATATTCTTCTCTTATCCCCCTCTTGAGGCACTTAGGGGGCAAATAGGTAGCACAATGAATACAGCACTAGACTTGGAATCAGGACAAAATGAGTTCAGACATGGCCTCAGACACTTACTAGCTGTGTGATCCTGGTCAAGTCCCTTAACCTCTGCCTGCCTCAGTTTCTTCAACTGAAAAATGGGAGTCATAATGGCACCTGCCTCACAGGCTTACATGAGGATAACATGAGATAACACTGTACCTGGCATGTAGTTCATACTTAGTAAATTATTTTCTCTGTCTCCTCCCTGCTTAATAATTCATCCCTTGTAACAAAAAGTAAAAGACAGGTCTTCAGTGTTTGTTTAGTACCTTCGGAATATTAATTTTTTGCCACTAAGGCATTTTTTGGGGTACTTATTCTTTAGAGTAACAAATGTAGTATTATTGATTTGTTCAACTAATATCATTCAGTAATTATTAATCACTATGGTTTTTGGCCTCTAATGTGAGGGCTAAGACCTGTACATACATAATTACAGTATAAGGCAGTCTAGTTTATGTCATTTATCACCCTCTCCTCTTCTCTACCCTCTGTCTCCTTTTCCCTCTCACATTTATTTAATTTGTTTAAATTATTTTTACTTAAAATTTTTTATATTATTTTTTATTTATATAAAAATTTATTTTAAAAACCCTTTATTTAAGCTCCCTCCCAAAAAGTTAGTGTTTTTACATTACCCCTATTTGAAAATATATCTCTTTCAGCTTGGTGGCACAGTGGAGAGAGCACTAGGCCTGGAGTTAAGAAGACCTAAGTTCAAATCCAGCCTCAAACACTTATTAGCTATGTGACCCTGGGCAAATACTGGGATCTTATCCTGTCTCAGCCTCAGTTTCCTCTTCTGTAAAATGAGGATAGTAATAGAACCTAGCTGCCAGCGTTATTGTGAAGATATAGTCAGATATTTGTAAAATGCTTTGCAAACCTCGCAGTGCTACATAAATGCTAGCTATTTTCATTAAACAATCCTTCCTCGGAAGACCATTGAAGAAGGAGTTCCACCAAACACCCTTAGTGAAGGATTCTGGTGTTTGGCTATCTTTGTTGTCCAGAAATTCTTCTTATATTTAGTAAACTCAATCCCTTTGGTGAAATTTTTTCTTTCTTTTGATATAGTATCAGGGAGACAAAGAGATCTGGATGAGGAGTCAGGCTGAATTTGAGTTGTCATTTCCTAAGTGTGTGACCTTGGATGAGTCACAATCTCTGAATTAGTTTTTTCCTCTGTAAAATGGGAGTTCCTAGCTTATGATTCCATGGTTGTTTATTTGTTTCAGTTGTGTTTGACAATTTGTGACCTCATTTGGGGTTTTCTTGGCAAAGATATTGGAGCAGTTTGCCATTTCATTCTCCAGCTCATTTTACAGATGAGGAAACTGAGGCAAACAAGGTTAAGTGATTTGCGTAGGGTCACATGGCTAGTAAGTGTCTGAGGCCGGATTCAAACTCAGAAAGATGAGTCTTCCGGACTCCAGACCTGGCACTCTATCTACTGTACAAACAAAATTGTTATAGAAACCGTTATAAACTAGCTCCCAGCCAAACTACATTGCTTGGAGGGCCCACTTCTTGTGGCAATGCCAGTGAAAATTTTTTTTGTGTGTGTGTGGTGTTGGGCTGGAGGGATGAGGGTCAGGGGAGGAGTCCCTTTGGAAAGATTCACTTGGGATCCCAGGATTGAAGGGTTTGCTTTGTACCTAGAATTTATTTTCCCATGAAAATGCTATCCTTACTTATAATTTTTGTTAAATTATAGGCAGAACATCTGTAAATTGTCTTTTCTGAGGATATGATTATTATTCCTGAATCAATATTTGCAAAAGAGTCAGAAAAACCATGGGGCCTGTAGCCAGTGGCCTAAATAAAAGGGAATCCAGTTAAAAATAGGTTCAGAAGAGTTCATTATATGTCAGGCATAAGAATTAGAGCTGAGAAGAACCTTAGAGCTCATCTAGGTTCACCCACTCACTTTACAGATAGGGAAAATGAGGTCGAGAGAGATTGACTTGTCCAAGGTTAGGCAGAGAATGTAGTAAGATTAGAAAGACAGTGGCAGGTAGTAAGATTTGAATCCTGGTGCTTTGATGCCAAATCTAGAGTTCTTCCTATCATACCACCTTGCTCCTACAGAGGTGGGAACCTTCGCTTCTTTCCTCTTTTCGAGAAATAGAGATTCTTGTTTTGTTCAGTAGTTTCAGTAGTGTCTGACTTTTTGTGACCCCTTTTGGGGTTTTCCTTGCAAAGATACTGGAGTGGTCTGCCATTTTCTTCTCCAGCTCATTTGACAGATGAGGAAACTGAGGCATACTGGGTTGGGTGACTTGCCCAGGGTCACACAGCTAGTAAGTGTTTGAGGCTGGATTTGAACTCAGGTTTTCTTGACTCCAGACTTGGTTCTCTATTCACTGTGCCACCTAGCTGCCATTACCTTACCCTACAGTTTGCTAAATTTTCTGTTGACAGGTGCTGTGGAACTCCCTGCTTATGTTATTGCTTGCATTGGAATGGACAAACTTGGAAGAAGAAATACTCTGACACCATTTCTTATTGCTAGTGCCCTGATCTGTGCCATGATCATGCTGATCCCTGACGTGAGTAGTTTGTTATCTTAAATCAGTGGTTCTCCAACTTGTCTTGATTTAAGGCTCAGTATTCTTTGCTGGGATGAATCAAGACATGATGAATGTGTAAGTTGGCACTACAGGACACTTGGCTGATGATCACTGGCACAGTTCCCTTTGTGTGAGGGTGTAGTTCTTTGTCAGTTCAAGGTTTAGTGTATTTCCAGGTGATTGTGTACATAATATAGGTGTGTTTTGCTTATTTAAAAAAAAAAAAACCACAGTACTTAGATTATGCATGCTGGCTAAGTAAAATTCATATTAAATTAATTATATATTTTGTTTTACATGAAATAGCATAACACCCCAAATTTCACGGCTCACCTAGGGAAACTCATATCTCATACTTAGAGAACCACCTCTTCAATCTTATTTTCCAAGAAATGAGCCTGACATTTGGATCAAGTGCCAGGCCTGGAGCTAGGAAGACCTGAATCCAAATGTAGACTTAGATACTTATTACTGAGGTGACCCTGGGCAAGCTGTTTGACCTCTGTTTGCCTTGGTTTCTTCAGCTGTAAAATGGGGATGATAAGAACATCTGCCTCACAGGGCTGTTGTGAGGATCAAATGAATAATATTTGTAAAGCACTTCACACAGTGCCTAGCACACAGTAGGCACTATATAAATGCTTATTTTTCTATTGCATTTATTGAATTAGAGGTAAAGGAAAGTAAGTGGGTTTATATGTCTGATCTTTCTTTCCTTATTCAACGATAGATGTCATGGGATTGGGAATATTTTAGTAACAGTTTCTTTGATCCTTAAGAATTAGACATTAGAAATATATGACATAGTATGATCTAATAGTTCTAAGTGGGTCTGCAATGTTTTAGAAGCCAAATTACTTGAGATTTAAGTATAACTTCTATTTAGAGCAGGACTAAAGTTAGTTCAATTAGAAATATTTCTGAAGCGCCAGATACTGTCTTAGGCACGAGGGATACAAAGATAAAATTGAAACAGTTCCTTGCCTCAGGGAGCTTCTACTCTGTTGGTTAGAACATGTACATAGATAAGTAAGTATAAGATAATCTGTTCAGCAAAAGGGAGAAATAATAATTCTGAACAAATGAGAAAGACTTCCCAAAAGTAGAAAGTGGCTCATGTACTGAGCCCAGAAGGAAAATAAGGTTTCAGAGAGGCAAATTTGTGGGATAGAATTTGTGGTAACTATTGACTTATGGCAGTGGTGAGAAATGAAATATCTCATATGAGAATAGGTACCAGTCCATTTTAGCTGGAATATAGAGCACATAAAAAGTAATCAGGTCAAATAAGGCTAAGAAGGGAGGTGGAGAGCCAGAATGAACGGCCTTAAATACCCTAGGGAGTGAATGTTTTATCCTGAAGGCAATAGAGAGCTGTAGAAGGCTTTGCCCTTCAAGTTGGAGAGAATATATGTTCTCTTTGACTGTGTATTCCCTTTAAATGACAATTATCCCATGTCTACAAGGAAATTTTCCAAATCTAGGATGTTTTACACAGCTGCCAAAGTGGTTTAACATTAGTCCAAGTCTAACCCTACTACTCCTCTACCCAATCAACTGCAGTGGCTCCCTATTGCCATAATAAACTATAAACTCTTCTGTTCAGCTTTTAAAGTCCATCACAACCCAAGTTTCCCACCTTACTGTGCATTCCTCAGCCTTCTTGACTCTACAATCCAGCCAAACCAACTATTGCTCCTCACACACAGCAATACATCTCCGGGCTGGATACCTTTGTACCTACCTTTCCTGATACCCTTAATTTGCTACTGCCCTCCCTCCCAAACTACCCTCTGTTTAACTACTTTATATTTTTTTAATATTTATTTGGTATCTACTTATATATGGCCTGTTAGAATGAAACTTCCTCTTAGGGATTGTCTCATCCTTTGTCTTTGTATCTGTAGCACCTCACACAGTCCCTAGCACATAGTAGTCACTTAATATGTGATTGTTGATTGACTGATACATATGAATATCAGGAACTTTTCTTTTGGGTACAGAACTATACAGATGGATGATCCAGGCATGGCTGTAAAGGTTTGAATGTGAGACTTTTTAGACTGTTCATTTCACTTGATCTCTAATAGGTAGAATTTTCCTCCAAGTTCTGCATACCTTCTGTATCCTTTTCAAGTTATGGAACAGGCTTCCCCTTTAGGATATTACCTATATGGGGTAATGCTTTTTAGGGCTGTGCTTTTTATCACTGGCTTTGGGACAGCTTGGTATCTCCAGTTGTCTCAAGCAGTGTTATGATGCTTTCGCATTTTCAAAATAAAATATATTCAAGTTTAATTTTATTTTGGGGGAAAGATGGGTGCCTTGTGACACTTGTGCATGCAATAATAATAATAGCAGTAATAATACATGTAGCTCTTTAAACTGTAATATGTACTTTGCAAAGCATTTTATGAATATTATCTCACTTTATCATCACAACAACCCTGGAATGCAGATGCTATTTATAGATGAGGAAACTGAAACAGACAGAAGTGAAATGATTTGCCCAGGGTCACACAGCTAGGAAGTGTCTCCAGCTGGACTTGAACTCAGGTCTTGTGTCTCAGACTGGATTTGAACTCAGGTCTTCCTGATTCAAAGGTCAGCACTCCATCCACTGTGCCACCTAAGTGTGTCATTGTAGCCATCCCACAAATGAGGAAACTGAGACCCCAAAATATTAAACGACTTGGCCCAAGTTTGTACTGTGGTGGACCTGGGATTCTGTGACTTTTTGAGAGTCCTTTTAGATCAGTAAGTATAAGATATACTACAGTGGTAACTTGCCCTCATGTTTGGGAGAGCAAATGCATCTCCCAAATTACCTAAATACATCCAAAGAGCACGTTATTTTTGCTTCCCAACTGACTCAGGAAACATTTGTAAGGTGTACGGGTGCTAGAAATACAAAGAGATATAGCAAAACAAACCCTACCTGCAATGAGTTTACATTCCGATAGAAGTTGTTGTTCAGTCTTTTCAATTGTGGCTTACACTTTGTGACCTCATTTGAAGTTTTCTTGGCAAAAGTACTGGAGTGGTTGACCATTTCCTTCTCCAGCTCATTTTACAGATGAGGAAATTGAGGCAAACAGGGTTAAATGATTTATTCAGAGCCACATAGTTAGTGTCTCAAACCAGATTTGAATTCAGAAAGATGAGTCTTCCTGACTCCAGGCCTGGTTCTCTATCCACTGCGCCACCTAGCTGATTGAGGAGGAATACACAGTATGAACAAGTATAATCCAGAGTGAGTGTATTAAGGGCAAAGGAGAGAACCAAAGTGTTCTAAGAAAGTTTGAGTGCTAAGAAAATGCATTCAGGTGGCAGGGAACAGAAACTCTATCATGGAAGAACTGGTACCTTTGATGTGCCTTAAACAAGGAAGACTGGTGAGTGAGGCAGCGGAATGAGGAAGGAGAATGTTCTGGGTCAGAGGGAATTTGCTGCATTAATGAAATGCTCTTCCACCAGGGGGGAGCCTGCAGAATGAGAGCAGGGTCTAGTTTAGTTGGAAAGTAGTTCCTGAAAAGGGGAATAAAGCTGTAAACTTATCCTGGAGCTATTTGGAGCCTTACATGTCCATCTGAGTTGAAATTTTATACTAAAGTCCATAGAGAGTCACTGAGGATTTCTGAGCAGGGGAGAGGTGTAGCCAGAGTTACGCATTAGGAAAAACATTTTGAAGTGGTGCAAAGGAGGCACCGGAGAGAGGAAAGACAGGGAAACTAGGTGCGTAGCTTATAAAATAGTCTAGAAGAGAATTGATGATGCAGGTTTGCCTTGGGGAGGGAAAGAATAAGCATTTATTAAGTCCCTACTATGTACCAGGCATTGTGCTAAGTGCTTTACAAATATTGTCTCATTTGATCTATACAATAACTTTGTGTGTAGGAGTTATTATTAGCCACATTTTACAGATGAGAAAATTGAGTCAAAGGTTAAGTGACTTGTCCAAGGTCACACAGCTAGTAAGTGTTTGAAGCAGGTTTTGAACTGAGGTCTTTCTGACTCCTGATATGGCGCTCTATCTATTTTTCCACCTAGCTGCCTCTAGAGTCTAGGGACCCCTGATGACTGTGTGAATGACAGAGGAACAGGAAAAGAAAGAGGCATCCTGAGGTGGAGACAAGCATGCTGGACTTGGAGTCAGGAGATCCTTGGGTTAGAATCCCAGCTCTAACACTTACTAACTATAATGTGAACTGGATCCTTTGTCAGTTTCTTCATCTGTAAAATGGGTGACCAATACCTGTAGTATTCATCTTTCAGGGTTATCATGAGCTTCAAAGAAGATAATGAGTCCAAAGGACATTGCAAACTCCTTAAAATGACACATTTGCATTGTTTCCACAGCACTGCAATGTTTTGATTGTTTTGGCAAATATGGCAGGAAAGTTTGCCATCGGTGTTGCATTTGGCCTCATTTACCTATATACGGCAGAGCTATATCCAACATTCATAAGGTGAGAGTTGGCGATTTACTTCCTGTTTTCCTGTTACTGTTGAATGTACAGTCTTTGATACTTCAAGGATATTTGACTTGTTTGTGAGTACTGCCTTCCCTGATGCAGACAGTGACTCTCCTCTGTGCCTCAGAAGGTGAGCTTTGTGATTTATTATGACTAAAAATTTGTTGTTCCCACATCCCAACCAACCTGGTGATGAGCCTCTCTGAATTTTACTTGGCTTGTCACCAAATGATGATAGATGACAGTCATCCAAGTTGCCTGGCTTAAACTCACAACCTTTTCAGTTAGTAAATCACTCAATTGGGCATATCAGGGTTGGCCCTCTGCTGGTATAGGGGATGACAATCCAAACTCACCTCTACAATGAAACTTTACAATGAAATATTGGAAGAAGACTTTAGTGGACATCACAGTGGACATCATTTGTTTAACTGGCTATTCAACAAACAGAGGTCCCAGGTATCTTCTATTTAGAAAGAGAGCCTGAGGTAAAAGAAATTCTGGTATATTGTAACTCTAAAGCTGTGGTTATCGATCAATCAAAAAGCATTTATTAAGCACTTATGGTGTGCCAGGTACTGTGCTAAGTGCTGATTATGGTTCATTGGCACTGAAAAACTAAAAAGAATGATTTTGAAATATTTATTTTAAAAAATCACTTTTTGAAGGTGTGCATAGTCCTAAAGAACTTTAAAGCACAGTTGTCTTGGACTTCTAGCTTTAAATCCCAATATCCTAAGACTGCCTATATTTCTTGCCATAGGAGGCCTATTTTCTCATGATATATCACTGCTGTTCTAATATTTGGCAAACTGTGACCCTAAATGTAGAAACCTTTCTTAGCTCATGGGCTGTTCAAAAACTACGGGCTTGTGGGGTGTAGTTGGCTATACCCTCCTTTAGATGAAAGCAAATGCCAATGGTGCTATAACCCCTTGTATTCGGAGATCCTTGGGCCTCATTTGTGAACCCAGATATGACTCTGAGCAGGAAAGGGGGTGGGAGAGATCTAAGTAAGGTGCCCAGTTACAGAGTATAAGGAAACCCTTTCACCTTTGATGAGACAAGACCCAATCCTGGGACCAGAAGTAGACACAAATTCCAAAAGTTCTTTGTGCAGAGCATTTTCTGTAATTCAGGGCAGAGAAGAATTTGAACAATCTCCATTGACTGAGGGAGAAAAGAAATTGCCTAAACCATTGCTGTGGATATGTGTTACTGGTAGTTGTACTGCGTAGCCATGGGAGATGGTATGCTAGAATTGGAGACAGGAAGGGAAAAGGTATGATTCCTGCCCTGACACTTAACTAGTTATGTGATGATGAGCAAGTTGCTTCATTTATCTCTTCAAGCCTCAGTTTTCTGAATACCTTCCTCATAGAGTTGTTATGAAGTCAGCTTGTGTATGTTTTGCAAACTTCGAAGCACCGTGTCCACCACTATCAATCAGCATTTATGAAGTGTTTATTAAAATGGCAGCTGGTATGAATTTTAGAAGAATAGGTGGTCTCTTTTCAACTAGAGGTGCATCCCACTTTAAGAAAAAGTCAACAGGTGAACATTTAAACTTGTGAAACAGCACTCTTTATTAGGGAGGGATAATTTACTTTAAAATTATTTTACAAAAAATTTTGCTAATGTTTTCCTTAGATAGTGGTCACACATTTAAAATACTTGACATGAAAGAAAAATTGGATTTATGTGCAACTTTTCAGCTACCTATCACTTGTGTAAATTGAGGCATAATGCTACCCATGACTGCTGGGGTTGCAAAACTTCATGCATTGGCTTTGTTTCATATCTATATTCGTGAAAAATCTTGTCTTAAAAATTTTTCCTGATTGAATTCATCTAATATTTCTCTTAGGTGTCCTTTCCTCTACCAAAGGCCATCTCCAGTGTCCTTCCAGACTGTGGAGGGCTCTCTGGGTTCAATGAGGCTATGCCAATGGGGTGTGAGTTTCTGGTGACCCCTACCAAACCAGAGACACTTCAAGCATAGACCCATTGTGGATCTACAGGCTATGGCCCAGGCTAGCTGAGTTCTGAATGGTTCATTGTCAGAAAGCTGGCCACCAGGTGATAAATATTTCTGACCACAGCAACTCCTAAACAACCTCTTTTGAAGGTGTCAAGAGGGCCATGAACTGTGTGGATTGAGGGAAGTCCATACATCAATGCAGTTTGGCCTGCGTATTCTTTCCACCTATGAAATTGCAGCAATGTTCAAATATTTTTCATAGAGCAAAAGTCATAAACATTCAGTTTTCTGTCTTGTGTCTCCTACTTATTTCCTGTGCTATTGCTATCTTAACATTTTTAGGTCCCTTGCAGTAGGAAGTGGAAGCATGATGTGCCGTGTAGGAAGCGTGATAGCACCTTTCTGTGTTTACCTCACAAGTGTGTGGATCTTCATGCCACAGGTATCAATTGACAGCATTTTTTTGATAATGCTAATTCAGAATTTAACAATTTAATTTTAGAATTGAACAGTGAGATGCCTAATTAGTGGTTTAAAAAAAACCACTTGTTTTTTATGATTCTCTTTTCTTACTCCTAGAAATGATCATGTCTTTTAAAAAATGTTTTATTGGTGTCTTGTTTTTATGTTATGATAATTTTCAGATGTAGGCAAATGATCTTGCCCTTTTAAAGAAGGCTTTACTGGTGCCTTGTTCTTATATCACAATCATTTTCAGACGTAGGCAGCCCCTGCCATCTTCTGGAATTAAATCTTCCCTCATAACAAAAATAGATGAGCCAAAATGTGACAAAGACTACCTCCAGAAGCATATGCAGCATGCTTCCCCCACAGTCCCTCACCAGTCTGTTAAGAGGAGGCATGAAGCTCTCGTTATTCTCTTGGGTCAAATTGGGTTATTATAACCATGTAAATTTGGATTCATTTTAGAGTTCTTAGTATTTACATGACTATTGTTGACATTAAACTCTGGGACACCAGCACTTGTGGTTTCATGATGTGCTGTGGGTAGAACTGTCTCAAAGAGTTCAGTCAGACCACCATTATTCCAAGTATAAGCGTTTATTGAGACTGATACCTCTCATGAAGCAGGCTAAGTTCCAAGAGGAACCAGCAACCTTAGGGAAAGCAAAATGGATTTTTATAGGGTAAAGATGCAATTACATAACAGAAATTATGGATATTAAAAAGAGAGGAGGAGTTTGTTAAGGGATTAGGTAATAGGGAAGGGGTCCCAGTCACAGTGGAACTGTGCATGCAGTTACCCACAATGCATACAGAAAAACCTATTTAGGGGTACGTATGTATGATAGTAGTATTATAATAAGCCTCTCTATGTCATAAGTTCACTCTAGGTCAGTTCTTTACTATTATTGTGCAGGTGCCTACTTAGGGAAAGTTCCTTCTCTTGTTTTGAGGTCCACACCCTGCTTGGGCATCCTGGTGGTCCTGCTCTTTGATTGACTGAGTATTGTGGCCCTGTCCAAGATTAGATGGATGTGGTTGTGGTTGAGTGTGTGGACATACCTGCTGCTTCTGTAGGAAATATGAGGAATGGGTCTGGAGACAGTACCTAGGCAGAGGCAATGGCTGGGATTCCATCACATGGACATACCTGCTGTTCTGTGAGAAATATAAATTCATGGACACATCTGTTGTTCTGATGAGCAGTGAGGCATATATGAGGAAGTTAGGATATTGAATGGGGGATGTGTGAGTGGCTAGGTAGGGACAGTGGGCCTTTTATTCAGTGGGGCCTTTAAGAAAATTAGAATATTGGGGCTGGAGGCAGCTTTATTAGGATTCTATCAATTATGATCATTGTGTGGGGCAGCAAGGTGGTGAAGTGGGTATGCCAAGCCCAGAATTAAGAATATCTGAGTTCAAATGTAAGCCTCAGATACTTACTAGCTATGTGACCCTGGGCAAGTCATTAACCTTTTTTGCCTCAATCCCACATCTGTCAAATGAGTTGGAGAAGGATATGGCAAGCCACTCCAGTATCTTTGCCAAGAAAACCCCAAATGGGGTCATGGAGGGTCAGACATGATTATAATGACTCAACAACAAATCATCATTTATATTATCTAAACGATCATCTCTTCGTCACTTCATTAGATCTGGAATCAGGGTCTATTTTAGGCAAACTGAGTGGATTTGTTTTTTCTCACCTCCCTCTATCCATTGGCTTCCTCATCTTTTGTCACATCATAGCCAGAACAATTCTTCTGTGGTCAGACATCCTCATGCTTGCCTTTGGCCACTCAAGGCTTTGTATACTTGACCTCTGTCATTGAAGCCAATCTATTCTGTGACTGAGTCCTTCAGGGTCCAAGTTCTCAACTCTTATTATCTCATAAACAAATCCTCTCATTGGCTAATATGCCAAGAAGAGAAGTGGTTTTTCTGAAATAATAGGTATTTATTTTAACTGTAGTTTTCTGGAGATAATTTTACTGCTATTATCTAACCCAGCAGAGTCAGAGTGGTAGGGATTTTAGACAGGTAAGGAAGGTATTTTGAAGCAGGCAAGTCTTTCAGTACCCCTCAAATTGGAAGTTTTGTAGGTAGCTATAGGGAGAAAGGAATTGAAATCAGAATTTGAGGATAATTTTAAAAGATTGGAGAACATGCCTGAAAGAGCTCAAAATCAATGAGGCAACTAATAACAGGTTTATCATTTTATAAAACGGAACTGTGAATGCCACAGAACAGCTGGAAAATAAGCTTATCAAATGATTGTTATTAAAAGAACTGTAAAATATTAAGATTCAAGTGATTAAAGTCAACAGGCTAAGACTAGAACTATTGTCATCTCCCCAAGTTTAGAAAAGTAAGAAAAAATTTAATGCTATGTTCCAGGAAATTATTCAATAAAACTTTTCAGAATGAATAGAGTAATGACTAAATGTAAATAGAAAGAATCCACATAATACTGACAAAGAAAATTGTTGTTATTCCTTCAAATCAGTTGTTTCCAACTTTTTGTGACCCTATTTGGATTTTTTTTTTTTAGCAAAGAGACTGTGGAGTGGTTGTTCAGAGTCACACAGCTAATAAGGGTCTGAGGCCAGATTTGAACTCAGGAAGATGAGTCTCCCTGACTTTCAGCCTGGCACTCTGTCCTAGCTGCCCTGACAAAGAAAGTGGCAAGATTCAATTCTCCCAATCAAAATAATAAGATCATATATTTGACTAGAAAAAAACTTCAAAAATCATTCCATTCAGTGCCCCCTCCCCCCACTTCCCCACCATTTTACAGATGAGGGTACTGTGTCGGAGAAATGAAATGAACTGACCCATGTCACATAAATGTAAAGTGGAGGAGCTAGGGTTTGCAGCCAGTTTGTAGTTAACTTTTAATACTCTAATGAAAAGAAAAAAATCATGTAAGTTGCCAAAAGAAATAACTATAACAAGGAACATCAGTTTTGGAGTTCTTAAGAAAGATGTGGATTGATTAGAAAAAATATAATGTATACAAAATTAAAATGTATTGGGGAATTTAATTTAGTTTATGTAGACTTATTTATAGGGATTATTCGAAGACTTCAGTGAAGTCTTCAAATAATCAAGCTTCCAAATGCAAAACATAAAAATTTTAAATAACTAATACTTCTCTAATTGAGAAGAAATAGATGTTAATGAAAATGTGACTGTTTTATGTAAACAAAGAAGAAAAGGAAAAATAAGATGAATATAAAGGCACATGAGAGAATAATTTCCAGGGAAAAAAGGAAGGCTTCTATCCTTGATAAAGGAGAAGTTTAAGTTAAAGAAATGTACTAGTATGTTACCAGTATAAAATAGGAATTTTGATTTCAGTGTTTTTAATTGGGTTTAGATTATTAATAACAACAAAAGTTTGTTGAATTGCTATTCAATTTATGACAAGGGAATAGAATGCTAGAAGAAAAGAAAAATCTAACAATTGTAATGCAAAATGCAAAGTGAATTCTTTAGTAAAAAGAATGAATTCTAGAATGACATAATAGAGAATCTGACAATATGTTGTTTTCCATTTAAGTTAGAGAACTTTGTATTTAATATGAAAAGTTTTATGAAGTTTGTCATGCCATTACAAAATCACAAAAAACAAGAATAGCATGGAAAATATTAAATTTTAACCAGAACATATTAGAAAAGATAATAAAAAATTCCATGTTATGCTAAACATTTTTATTCAATGGGAGAAATGAGAGAAAACCAATTTGAAATATAGATGTACCTAATAATTCTGCAGTAAAATTCATAAAAGAAAAGCTGAGGGTGTTACAAGAAGGAATAGCAAAAAAATAAAATAAATTATAGTGAGATTTCAACACCCCACTATCAGAATAGGACAAATCTAAAGAGGGGACAAATAAGAAAGAAAATAATAGAGCTGAACAGAGAACTAAACAAGTTAGATGAAGGTGGAATCAAGATGACAGAATACGGGCAGCCACCCAGCTGAACCCTCCCAACATTCCCTTCCAAACAACTGAAAAAAACTCCCCAAATCAAATTTTGGAGTGGCAGAACCAACAAAAGATCAAAATGAGACATTTTCTCAGTCTGAGACAATTTAGGAGGTAAGCAAGAGAGACCCAGAGTGCAGTATCACTGCCTTGGAGACCACTGTGAAAACAGCATCAGAAGCAACTGTGGGAGCTCTCAGCCCAGAGACAGTAAGGGGCTCAGACAACTGGTTAGAAGGAGATTATAGAGGACCCTTTCCTGGCACTGGGTATAATTGGTGATGATTGGTGACTGTATTGATTGTATACAATTCTGGGTTGCAGATTCAGGGCAGAGAAGAGTGCTTCTAGTTGGTCATAAGAGTGCTGGGACCTTGGTCTCAGTTCTAAGGCAGAAAGGAGTACTAGTGTTTGTGGCTACGGGACAACAGGAACCCTTCTTGGGTAAACACAAGAGCTGAGATTAGGAGAGAGCAGTGATTACACCTCTCCCCAGATCATACCACCTTGGAAGCATTGAAAATGTGCAAACACTTAGAGCTGGCTCTAAAAATGGCAGCATAAAAATTCACTAAATAAAAGTACTCCTTAAAAAGCAGACTTGACCAAATGGAAAAATAAGAAACAGGAAAACCATTTACATAATAATTATGTTAGTGTAAAGGAAAATAACATGAAAGACCTCAGAATTTTGATCAAAGCAGTGACCATGATTTCAGAGAAATTAATGGTTAAGCATACTTTCCACCAAATAGGTGTAGAAGGAGGCATACATTTTTAGACATGGGTAATGTATTGATTTGTTTTATTGACCATACTTATTTATTACAAGGAAGAGTTCTACTATGGAGTGCAGGGAGCAGTAAACCATTGGGAAATTAAAATGACATAAAAAAAAAAGAACATCAGAAAAATGAGGAGGGTGAGAAGGGATACACTAGAAAATGTAGAGAATATGGAAACAAAAGGTATCAATGAAATTGATTTTTTCAATACAGGAAGATTTTTGTAAATCCTCAAAAAACCCAAACAAACAAACTAGATGCAATTGCTATATGGAGAGAATTTATTGGGAAGAAAAAAAGTACAGATTTTTCTAAGAACAAATGGAATATCCAGAAATGTTGATGACATACTGACTCACAAAGAAGTAGAGGTAGATGTGGAAAAGAAAAGATTGTATATATTATGTTTATAGATTAAAATGCAAGTAAGTTAATGGGAAATAATTACATAATGCATAAAATAAGTGGGCCCATCTATAGCCAAGATAATTTTATTAAATATTAGTAATTTAAAATATGTAATATAAAATGTAAATTTCCTGAAGAAAGTATAATAATAATAGCATTATTACGTAAAAGATTATTACAATAGACATGACATTTCAAAATCTCATGGGATGAAGCCAAAGCAATACTCAGAGGAAAATTTAAAGTATGAATGCCAAGATCGAAAAGTTGAATCTATCCTTAAAAAAAACACCCTAGAAAATGAACAAAGCAATACACTAACAGAAAAAGAGAAATAAATAAAATAGAGCAGAATTTAGCCATTGAAATAAGCAAATGCAAATGATAAATCCAAAAACTTTTTAAAAAGAGAAGACTTTAGTCCAAAGGATTAAAATGAAAAGGAGAAAGAAGAGTTCTAAGAGCAAAGAAATCAAGACTCTGACCTATGAACTAAAAGAATCTCTAAGAAATTAATAATGACATATAAAACACAAGTATTAGTAAAACAAGAAATGGAGAATATAAATGGACATATCTGAGTAGAAATTGGTATAGTGCTGTTCTGCAAAAAAAGACATGGAGTTCAGATAGATTCACATGCAAATTTCACCAAACTCTTAAAGAACTGGTAACTTCTACAAAAACAAAAACAAAAGAACCAGTAACTTCTACACTCCAGTATAGGAACTGTTTCAGTATGGAGAGAAAGATGGTAGCCTAGCAGTTTCTTCTGGCAAGGCAAATATGGTTTTGATCACTAAGCCTGACAAGGCTAAGAGAGAGAATGATGAACCACTATGATTAATGAATATTAATGCAAATATATTAAAATGCACCAAAATAGAATACAGCAGTATATAAAAAATTAAGCAGCTTGACCAAGAAGTATTTATAACCAGAGTGCAAGGTTGGCTTACTAGCAAGGGAATGATTCATATAAGAAATCTTATCAGCAAGAGAAAAATAAGATTATATAATTTTGTCATTAGATATTGAGAAAACTTTTGATAAAATATAGTGGGGATGGGGGGTAGGTAAGAAAGGCTTCTTGAAGAAAGTAAGATTTTAGTTGGGACTTGAAGGAATCCTGAGAAGCCAGGAGATGGAGATGAGGATGGAGTGTTCCAGGTAATAAAAATGCTCTGAGAGGGATAATGTCCTGTGGAAGAAACAACAAAACTAGTGTCATTGTATGGAATATTTAGTGGAGGGGAGTAATGTGTTAGCAGACTGGAAAAGTAGGGGGAGATAAGGTTATGAAGGAGAACTTACTAAGCAAGGGATTTTAGACAGGGTGTCCCAAAATCCCAGTGCAGTTTTAAGCTTTATTGTTGTTCAGTTGTTTCCAACTCTTTGGCGTTTTCTTGGCAAAGATACTAAAGCGGTGTGCCATTTCCTCCTGTAGCTCATTTTACAGATCAGGAAACTGAGGCAAAGAGGTTTAAATGGTCTGCCCAAAGTCACATAGCTAGTGTCTGAGACTGGATTTGAACTCAGTTCTTTCTGACTCCAGGCCTGGCGCTTCGTTTGCTTGGCAATCTAGCTACTGAGGTTTTTTTTTTTTTTAAATTATTTTTTAATGTTTAACAATCACTGCCATACAATTGAGATTTTATCCCCACCACACCTACCCCCTACTACCCCCCTCCCTCCCCACAACTGCATACAATTCTATATAGGTTCTACATACACTTTCCTATTGAGTACATTTTCACTATAGTCATGCTATATAGTCAGACTAAAATAAATGGAAGAAATCATATAACAAATCAAAACATGATACTGAAGTTTTAATGAAACTTAAATATCTAATCCTTGAGGTAATAGGAAGCCACTGGAGTTTTTTGAATAGGGGGATTGGATCATATAGTAAGACCTGGACTTTCGGAAGATCACTTTGATAGCTGAATAGAAAATGGACTGGAATGGGCAGAGATTCAAGGCAGGGACATCAGCCACTAGATAATTGCAATAGTTTAGGTATGAGGTGAAGAGGGCCTGTACTAGGGTAGTGTCAGAATCAGAGGAGGTAAAGGGATGTATATAAGAGATGTAGAATCAGCAGGACTTGGCACCAAATTGGACATGGAGGGGGTATGACACTTAGCTTGTGAGCCTGGGTAACTGAGAGCCTAGTGGTACCCTTAAGACTAATAGGGAAGTTTGGGAACAGGGAGGACTTTTTGGAGGGGGGGAAGGAAGGAAGGTAATGAATTTAGTTCTCGATATGTTGAATTTAAAATGTCTGTGCAAATCCAGTTTAAGATGTCCAGTAAGAAATTGGAGCCACCAGACTGGAGGTCAAGGCCATATTAGAACTGAGTATCATTTGCATAAAGATGATCATTGAATCCATGGGAGGTTATGAGTTCACCAAATGAAACAGTATAGAGGGAGAAGAGAAAAGGGTCTAGGACAGAACTTTAGGGAACACCCATGGTTGTTGGTAAAATGACCTGGATAAAAATCAGCAAAGGAGATTTAGAAGGAACAGTTGTGTACATTGGAGGAAAACCAGGAGAAAGCAGTACCATGAAAACCTAGCAGAACTTGAGGCCTCGAGGTCAGATGTGGCCCTCTAGGTCCTCCAGTGCGGCCCTTTGACTAAATCCACACTTCAAAGGATTTGTTCTGTGATGTTTGGATTCTAAGGGCTACCATGGAGAACCTAGAGAGCTACATGTGACCTTGAGAATGCAGGCTCCCCATCCCTGAGAGGGAACAGGACCAAAGAGAAGATAGTCACTGATATTGTGCCTGTTTTCCCCCAGCCGCTCCAACATTTGCTGTTTTCTTTGTCATCTTTGCCAATCTGATGAGTATGAAGTAGAGTCTCAAAATTGCTTTAATTACCATTTCTCTAAATATTGGTGATTTATAGTGGTAGGTGAGATATAATGAGTTTGGTGAGTGGCAGAGGACCAGGTTGAAATTATGGTGGCTTGAGAGGGGCATTTTGAGGTCATCAGCCCTTTAGAAGACAGGAACTGGGCTGCCCCAGGAAGGAGGAGATGTTTGCTCAGGGTTAGGAGGTTTCTATCAGTGCAGCAGAATCTGCCCCAGACTAAAGAGTGCAGAGTAGGGCCACTTGAGATGAGGCAAGGCAAGGCAAGTCCACGAAGGTCCATTTCTTCTTGGATATGCATCTACTTCCCCCACCCATCTCCACCAGACTCTGGGACTTTTCTTACATTTGAAGCTTTGCCATCCTAAACTGCTGAGACTTTCCTACCAAGAAGAGAAAATAGGATAATCTTTGGTTCAGGGTGCGCCTGGAAGGATGGAAGGCCCCTATCTTGGCTTAGCTACTGGCCTTTTATCATTAGACTAATCACTGCTGTATTGGAAGAATTCCCTGTGCCCTCAAGGTGATTATAAATCAACAACGTGGCTAAAAGGGCAGGACAGGGAGTCAGGAGACCTGGGTACTAGTCCCTGCTCTGACATGAACTTTGGGACTATTTTCTTCTCTGCAAAATGAGGGAGTTGGCCCAGGCATTCTCTGCGCTCTCTTACAATTCTAATGGTCCTCAATTTCAATAAAGCTTTATTGAATCTTTCTGTCTCTGGCCAAGTCATGTCCCCTCTTGGTGGGGTGGGGGACTCAATTTCCTCTTCTGTAAAATCTAAGGGTTGAACTAGATAATCCCTCAGATTCCATCCTGCTCTAACATGCTACTTTATATTAATATTTTTAAACAATACCTTTTACTTTTGTGTAATTGAGCATGCTTTCTTTGGTCAGTTAAAGCATATATTAGATTGATTAGATTGCTTGCTATCTTGGGGAAGGGAGTGGGGAGAGAGGGAGAAAAATTTGGAACTCAAAATCTTATAGAATGAATGTTGAAAACTATCTTCACATGTAAATGGAAAAATACTATTTACAAATATATATACATGTGTGTATATAGACATATAGACATACACACATACACACACACATACATACATACATATACACGTGCTACTTTTGAGATTTCAAGGGTGAGAATTTGGATTGGAGTTCAAACCCTCTTTTAGCCCCTTCCCCAAGGGCTTCTCCCTGTTTTTGGTAAAGGATACCATTCCCCTCTCTCCCCCACATACAGACCCAACACACAGTGATAAGGCTTCTCTGATGCCAGGTGTGCCAAGTGTAAGGAAGCAACTGCCATTAGCACTGATTATCAAGACAAATTGGTTTAAATAGCAATCTACCAAATGGCTTGATTCTCTAGTACATGCCTGGTTGTGTCTAGTAGTTTCTACACTCCACACTCACCCCCATCTGGCAACTGAGGTAGCTAGATGGTTGGACCTGGAGTCAGGAAGATTCATCTTCCTGAGTTCAAATCCCTGGGTAAGTCACGTAACCATGTTTGCTGATTTTTTCCTCTGTAAAATGAACTGGAGAAGGAAAGGCAAACCATTTCGATATCTTTGCCAAGAAAACCCCAAATGGGGTCAGGAAGTGTTGTACACAACTGAAGAACAGCTAAATAGCAATGGTGGAACAGGTTTTTCTAAGAAGGAAGTGAGCTCTCAATAATTGGAATTAGACAAGTATAATATGAAATTTCAGACTTGATCCTGCTTATTTTCAAGCAAGAGAAGGTAGGTGGTGAAGTGGATAGAACGCCAGGCCTGAAGTCAAAAAGACTCATCTTCCTGAGTTCAAATCTGGCCTCAGACTAGCTGTGTGACCCTGGGCAAGTCATTTAACCATGTTCACCTTAGTTTCCTTACCTGTAAAATGAGCTGGAGAAGGAAATGGCAAACCACTCCAATATCTCTGCCAAGAAAACTCCACATTAGGATCATGAAGAGTCAGGACACGATTGGAACAACTGAACCACAAGAAGAAGCGTTCAAGCAGGAAGTTGGCTATTTCAGTTGGGCTTTGTTTGAGTCAGCCCTTCAGGAGGAATAACTGGGCATTTGTTCTCCCTCACTGTCAAGACTTGCCCCAAACTCCTGAAGGGTACTTCCTACTGAGGGTGCAGTCAATACAGTGAAATCTGCTTCCTTTTTCTGCTAGTATGGAAGGAAAAGAAAACAATGCCTCAAATCACAGTGGTTTTGACCTGTCTCTTTGTATAAACTCTCAAAGTAATCAATGATGTATTCATTGAACCATCTAGCTGCCTCAGTTGCTTCTTCAACAGAGCTAAAAACACTGATTTATTTTTCATGTGGGGTAAACACTGCAAAACCTCCCCATAGGAAAGCAGAAGACAAGGCATTCTCATGTGATCCTGAAGATGCCACCAGGTGGGAGTGGTGTGGGGTGCAGAAACTACCAGACACAAAGCGTGTGCTGGAGAATCAAGCCATTTGACGGATTCCTGTTTAAACCAATTTTTCTTGATAATCAGTGCTAATGGTAGCTGTTTCTTTACGCTTGGCACACCTGGCACTGGAGAAGCGTGATCACTGCATGTGCTGAGTCTGCATGTGGGGGAGATATTTCTCAAGTTTCTTAAATTCAAATGACTCCTTAATTAAAAGTAACATCCTATTAGTTGGAATATAGGCTTCATTCCCCCTCCACCTAAATTGGCTCACTTGTTTTACAAGCTGTGTGGTTTATAATCAATTATTTTTCAGTACCTACAAGACTAAAACTTGCAGAGAAAGTCCTGAACTTCATCGGTGGAGGTAGTTTCCTGATGTAAAAGTTCCCTATACCAATGAAATCACATTTCCAATCCCTATCCCTCTCTATACATATACACAACATGTACATGCACATTTTTCCCCCTTCCAATTGTCATTCTAAGGTTAGCATATATTTGGATAAAGTAGGGTATTTTTGGAAGCCTGGGGAGCGGTGGTAGTGGTGTTTGAATCTCAAATATCTATGTATCTGTCTGTCTCTATCTATCTATTCATAATATATATGTACATATTCACACACATATATATTTGTAAATGGTATTTATTTTTTCCAATTACATGTGAATATAGTCTTCAATATTCATTTTTATAAAATTTAGAGTTTTAAATTTTTCTTTCTCGCTCCTTCCCCACCCCCCTCCCCAAGATAGCAAGCAATTTATTCAACCTAATATAATTTTAAACAATACCTTTTACTTTCGTGTAATTGAGCATGCTTTCTTTGGTCAGTTCATGCAACTTAAGTAACTTAGGTTTTATGCTTTACTTTGATTTTTTTAAAAAGTGCATTTTGTACAATAATAATGCAAAATTTCTTGTGAAGTTTGTGTGTGGCTGTCATAATGCCAAGGAGGCAATAGTTTCTTTTTAAAGGCTGGGAGGATATGTACTTCCCTTCTATTGATAGGGAATAGGAAATCTCTGAATTGGGGTAAGGAGTGGGGGAAGTTTTATTAAATGATTTCTGGATTCCTTTGATCTTTTAAATCAATGATCTCATAACCATCTCTAAGTCTTATAAATGTCTGCTTATCTGTGAACTATCCCCACAACGAGGTTCTTATGAAAGAGCATTGATTTACAGACTCCAGCCCTGTATCTGATGCTACCTTAGATAAATCATTTAACTCCTCTGAGCCTCAGTCTCCCTAATTGTAGGAGTTGGTCTATATGGCTCCCAGGTCCCATCCATGGTAGGGACTGGGGGAAGAACATAAACACTGATCCAAAAGAGAGCAGGTTAAGGAGATAGGTTCCATATTTCCCATGAGAAAAGAGCTTCATGGCAGGGCTTGGCCTACTTCAAATAATAATGAATATAGACAGCAGCAGCTTATGGATTTAGAGCTGGTCTTGGAGCCAGGTTAGACCTAGGTTCAAGTTTTGCGTATGTGATACTGGGTAATTCACTTAACTTCTCAGTGCTATTAGCCAGAGATGTCAAATAGGCATTACTTTGCATGGTAAAGCATAATTGGGAAATATTTAATGAAATAAAATTACACTGCAACATAAATAATTTTCGTTTGTGGGTTGTCAACATGAGCCTTCAGGGATCTTTTCTATTTGAATTTGACATCACTACTCTAGACAACTTTCTACTTCAGTTGGCTGATCTGCATCGATAGAGGGAGCTTTCCTTAAGGAAATGCCTTGAACCAGTAGAATCCCTAATATTAAGAACAGCAAATCTTCACTTCCCAGCAAATAAAATGCTTCACACACCATGGAAGCTCAGTATAGACTGATTGACTATTTTTCCTCTTGCTTAGAGTTATGTCTCACAGTTTAGTTCTCTCTTTATCCTTCTAATTTAAATCATCCAGGTCACTGAAAAATGTTTCATTCTTAGGAATTAAGGACTCTTATCTTCCCCTTCTAATCAATATATAATGTTCCTTTCTTTTATTGAATGCATCAGTTTTTTTTCAAATTTGAAATTAGGAATATTGGAAGGATAAGAAATGTTAAAGTATTCTATAAATGTAAATTATTGATATAACAGGACAGAGTTCTATTTTAGTGTTCAACTTGAGTTGGAAAGTCAAAATCCACACAGAACCTTTGGAGGGAGATGGTTCCATACTGCCCCCTAGTGGCTTGCTCAGTGATAAAAAGCAGCGACCCCAATAGCTTCCAGATTCCTATCGTATCATCTAACCAGAAACCTGGTAGGTTTGAAGGAAATAAACTTTCTTACAGTTGTAAAAGTCATAGCAAAGTAGGACAGCATCTTCGTCTCCTTCTGAAATAAATTCCCAAGCTCTTTTTTGCTGTTTATCCTTTATTTAATCTTTATCTGTGGCCTTGAGGATAATGTGGCCTTCTAGGTTCTTAGGTGCAGCCTTTTGACTGAGTCCAGGTTTTATAGAACAAATCCTTTTATGAAGGGGATTTGTTCTGTGAAGTGTGGATTCAGTCAGAGGACCTCATTTGAAGGCCTAGAGGGCCACATGTGACCTCAAGTCCCCAGGTTCCCTACCCCTGGCTTAGCGCAAGGTCTGGCACATGATAGGTATTTATTAAATGCCTCTTGATTGATTTGTTGATGACCAGCTAATTTATTTCTTCTAGTTACTGGTTGGTATTATGGCCTTTCTGACTGGAATGTTAACGCTGATGCTCCCTGAAACTCTTGGGAAACCTTTGACCAACACTTGGGAGGAAGCTGAAGAACTAGGAATGAAGAAAGGAATTTCTCCTGCCAAATTGCTTCCTACAATAAATAATATGGATTCAGGGAAAATAGAGATGGTCCATCAAGGGGCAGCTGGTACCCATGGATAGGAATGTTTTGTATGTTGGCTACCATTTGAAAAATCATTAACCATTAATGCCATTTTATTAGAACCCCTCTCCTATGTATTTGTATTGTCCCTTCTTAATTTTGTAAGGAATTTTGGAAACTATTTTCTATAAATAAATAAATGTTATGAAAACAATGTCCTGCTTGCTAATAGATTAAACATATGCAAACATTTTCAGTTTGATTCTTTAATCGACTTATTGCTAATAAGAAGGGGATATATTTTCCCTTTGTAATTTCTGGCGCCACCCCCCCCCCCCCCATTTCTCCTTCTTCTTTACTTTTTGAACTTCAAGATTTTTTTTCTTAAATGTTTCCTCAGATAATAAATTCAATTTGAGGACAGATGTAAAACAGTAATAGTAATATAATTAATACTAACTAGCACTTATATGACATCTTTAGGTTTGCAAAGTACTTTACAAATACTATCTCATTTTTATTCTCACAACAATCCTGGGAGGTTATCACCCCCATTTTACAGATGAGGAAGCTCAGGCTAAGAGAGGCTTTATTTAACTTGCCTAGAGTCACACAGGCAGCTCAGTGTGGAAGTGATAGAGGGCCAGGCCTGGAGTCAGGAAGACTTAGCTTCTTAATTACACATCTGGCCTCAGACACTTACTTAGCTGTGTGACCCTGGGCAAGTCACTTAACTGTGTTTCCTCATCTTTCCCATCTAAAAGAATGAGCTAGAGAAGGAAATGGCAAACCATCTTTCTTTGCCAAGAAAACCCCAAACAGCATCATGGAGAATTAGAACACGACTGAAATAACAGTTCTTTCCTAAGGAAATATAAATGCAGATGGCAGAAAAACACCAATAGGGTTACATAGCTCAGGTAAGTATCTGATACTGGAACTGAACTCATCTTCCTGACTCTTGTGCACCCCCTATCTGCACAAGAATGGGGAGTGGAACAGGTTTGTTTGACTGCTTTGTTCCCAATCAACAGAGAATTAAATATGACTGGTCCCCTTGGTTTCAGCCCAGTCAGGGTGTGGTGATCCTCCCACTGTGCTCGTGGTTTTTCTAGTCCTCGGAGTGGTTTGATTTTTGAATTGGAAAGCCCTCTTCTGTGCTTATCATCTAATTAATGACTGAGTGAACTTGCCAGTTCTCCCTTTATCTTCCAGCTAGGTTTCCCCCATGAGTCTCCTTCACATGCCAAGTCCCTTTGAAGTTGGTGACAATTTAGTGCTTCAAAGATTTCTGCAAGTTTTCACTGCAAAATCAGAGTCTGGGGTCAGCATGCTGACTGAACTAATGCAAATCTGAATATTTCTAAGGGCTTTTGTTCTTAGCACTTTGCGTGAAGACGTCATTCCTTTTTCACATCTCCCTCCCCTCCCGCCCCAGCTCAATTCTGGCTGAGTTTTACAACTTACCTTACCATCCTCGCCCTTCACTTCTATCATTACTGTCATTTGCATTCTCATCCTTTTGCTAGGTCTGAGGTGCACATTTTCCCCCAGGTGTGTTTATTTGCAGCTGTTGGTTTTTTTGATAATCAGGAACTGATTCTTTTATCTTTAGCTAATTGAATAGAGAGACAAAGCTATTGGGTATATTCTAAGTGAAAAAGAGGGTTGAAAAATGCAGCTTGTTTGGTTGTCTGAGAAATTCAGGTGTTCAGGCTACTGAGGAAAAAATGGTGTCTTTTTAAAACCTTGTGTGGGATGGCTCAGGTCCCTACATAAATCAATTACTCAGAGGCCTCTCAAAGTGATGACAGAAAAGAGTTTTATTCGATTCTCGAGAATCTGGACAATCCCACAGCAGTTCACCTGGAGTAGGAAAGCCGAAGATAAAAATCAGGACAGTGATTTATAAACCCTAACGCAAGTCCCTCCTCCCCCCCACTGACCATTATCCTCATTAGCTGAGGATATGGTCTTACATTCTAGACACGAGATCTAACCAATCCCTTTGAAATGAAGACATCGAGGAATTACGCAAGTTTTGTCCAATCATTGAGACCCCAGTACACCACACAGTTTTATGCCTTATATGGAACTATTCTATTCCAAAAACACTGCAGCCCCGAGCCTCCAGGCCCCACCTCACCCTTGGGAGAAAACCACAATCTGAGGAGTCTTCACCAAGTCTATCCCACTCAATCCCTCCTCTTATTTTATCAGCCTGAAGACTTCTCACGGATGTTTTAACCAAAGTTCTGTAACATAATCTCACACTGTCTATTAATCTCCTCATCCCAATCAGGATCATTCATGTCTCTTGTCTCCACAGGTACCCAACCTTCCTTTTTTAATATCATCAGTCGAATGGCTCCTTCAGTCCTTTCTTCTACTCTAACAAGTTTTAGTAAAGAATTTCTAACTATTTTAGTAATTAGTGAAATCAAACAAGGTAGACAAATAGGAAGTAATACAATACCACTAATTGCTATAAGGCCAAACCACAGTAACCTCTTCCACCAGCTCCCCTCAAACCAGGACCACCAGGATGTATTGAAAGGGGAGCCCCAAGTTTGTATGGGAACATGAGCAACCTTCCTGATATTCTTGGTGATCTCTTTCACTATCCTTCCATTATCATCAATTTTTAAGCAACATGTAGATAAATTGAGCTTCCCACAAATTCCTCCTTCTTCTGCAAGTAAATAATCTAAGATTAATCTATGTTGCAGTACTGCTTCCCTAGTTTGTG
This sequence comes from Notamacropus eugenii, assembly GCF_028372415.1. Taxonomy (NCBI): domain Eukaryota; kingdom Metazoa; phylum Chordata; class Mammalia; order Diprotodontia; family Macropodidae; genus Notamacropus; species Notamacropus eugenii. The sequence continues at coordinate 190,422,065 of NC_092873.1, read as the reverse complement.
TGGCTTGATCAGCCAGTAAGTCCAAAGCCTTTGCTGTTTGATTGGTTATAATTTCAACTACTGCTTGAAGTCTGATTAGTCTGTTTAATAGATATATAGGGGTTCTATAACCCCAGCTCCCATCTTGAGCCCAAGTTGCAGGCCCATACTCTCTGATTATCCTCTCAGGAGGCCAAGTATCACCCCACCCATTTGCATTTTCAGTCTGAGTGAGGGAGGTGTCGATGTTCCTCTTTCTTTTTGCTAGATCATCATATAGAGGGACCCCTAGATGCTGTTTCCCTGATTCAGGCAAGAAAAAGAATTTAGGTCTCACCAATCCAATGTAACAAACACCTCTCCAGTTAAGCGGAAGGTGAGTATAGGCTGTCTGTCCACATATCCAATAATGCCCTCTCAAAGCAGGATTTTCCTCTAGAAACAGTCTTACTCTATAATCCACAGCCGGAAAGTATTTCACATCATCTTATGTGTTCCATTCTCCCACTTCCATACCCATTCTTTATACTATTCATATATATACAACTCCACAAATTGTCATGGTCGTGACCCCCCTTCACATGGTTTTCTGGGATCAGAGGGGTTGTAAAACTTATACCCACAACTTTCATGATATTCCCCTTTTGTTCTCTCTTCGTATGAAGAGGATGGGAAAAATGAATGGGTACAGGGAATCACACTACCATCTGAACAGGTAATACTGTTCTGATCCCATCTATCTGCATACTGACACAATCAATACGAGCTAGGGTTAAACTTGTGCACCACAAAACCTCACGGGGGAGTCTGAGCAATAAGTCCCTTAAGTCGTAATTCATGCAAATGTTTCATCAAAGCAAATACATATTCCCTTACAAATCTATCCTTGTTATCAACAATTGGATCCCAGTTTCCTTCCTGTATTCCCGGGGAAGGGATGCCCATATAGAAGCTCATAAGGAGATAGGCCTACATCTCTGCGAGGTTTTGTTCTAATCCTTAAGAGAGCTAATGGTCTAGTTAGTTGTTTCTTAATTTCCTGATTCATTCTTTCTACTTTGCCTGAGGAAGGAGGATGCCAGGGAGTGTGAAACTCCCAAGTAATCTCCAGTGCTTTTATTAATGACTGCAAAACCTTGGCAGTAAAGTGAGTGCCTTGGTCCGAATCTATCCTCTCCACCATGCCATACCGTGGAATTATCTGTTCCAATAATATCTTACTAACTGAGAAGGCAGTAGCTCGTGATAAGGGAAAGGCTTCTACCCATGAGGTCAGGTGATCTATTATGACTAGCAGGTATTTGAGACTGCCCACTGATGGTAGTTCGGTGAAGTCCACCTGAATGCTTTGGAAGGGTCTGTATCCCGGGGGCCTGCCCCCTTTGGGGGGGGTGGCGTTGAGCAGTCTTATTCGTCCTTCGACAAATCAGACAACCCTCCACCAATTGTCTGGCCAGTGTGTATAAGCCCGGTGACACAAACTTGGTCAATATAGCATCACACAGGTTTTGGACATCCCAATGACTACCTTGATGTAGGTATTGCAAGACTCGTCTCATCCCTGCCTTGGTCAGTACCTCACGGCCATCTGGGAGAAACCAGCGCCCTCCTTCTGTCTCCTTGGCTCCCATCTTGAGCCTTTTTCTTCTCTTCCTGAGTATAGGATGGGGAGGGGAGATTGGGAGGCAAAGTAGGAATTAATACCAACATTGCAGTCTGTCCAGGTTCCTTTTCCCCAGCCTTCCTCGCTTCCTCATCAGCAAGGCGATTACCTCTAGCCTCAAAGGTGTTCCCTATTTGATGTCCTTTCACATGCACAATAGCAATTGCTTTGGGCAACAGTAAACTACTCAATACTTTAGTCAGTAGGGTGGTATGAGCTAGTTCCTTTCCCTTACTATTTACCATTCCTCTTTCTTCCCAAATTTTTCCAAAAACATGTGCTACTCCCCAAACATACTTAGAGTCTGTATATATAGATCCTTCTTTCCCTTCTAATAATTTTAAAGCTTGATGCAAAGCATACAGTTCACAAGTTTGTGCTGACCAAGTCTTAGGTAAGCTACTAGCTTGTACTAGAGAACTTCTATCTCCATCTATTATGGCATACCCATTCTGTCTCTTTCCTTCTATCACCCGGGAGGACCCATCTATAAACCAATTCACTCCCTCAAACAAAGGGGATTCTTGTAAATCCTCCCGCACTTTTGTCTGATAATCAGTTATATCCAAACAGCAGTGTTCCAAATTTACAGGCTCCTCGGGTGAGGCTGACAGAAAACTAGCTGGATTAAGGTTATGGTCTTGGGACAGTATTAAATCATCCTTTTCTAATAATATGGCCTCATACTTTAAAATTCTTGAATCTGTCAGCCATCTCCCAGCTCTCTGATTTAAGATAGATCGCACCTGATGAGGTACACTCACAATCAAACAGCCTCCAAAAGTGATTTTTCTACTTTCTTCTACTAGGAGGGCAGTGGCTGCCACAGCCTGTATGCAAGTTGGCCATCCTTTTCCAAATTCTGTGTGTTCTCACACACGCTTCAAATGGAGCTTTAATACTGACAAAGTGTGTCTCCAAGCATGAAGCTTGAGAGTTATTAACTAATAGCAATAATTATAAATGAAAGTAAACAACTTTAAAATTTTAAATGCAATAACCTTCCATAACTTTGTCTACTGGCTTCCCAATCATGCTAAACATTTTCTGAATTGGTATGGGGGAATAGATAGTTCAAGGTTCAACTTACCCATATTCCTCCCCTCCTCTTATTTTTCCTTTTTCCATACCTAAATCCAATCAATAAATACCTCTTCACATTCTTTCCCTTATGAATCCTTCCCTTCATCTATCTTCCTTTTTATATGAATATGGGAAGAAAGCAAAGTTGACTGACGCATTAGCAAATTACAGGGGGGCAGTCCCCTTGTCATAAGTACAGATACAGAGATTTAAATTAATGAACTGTCCATTTAGAGGTTCCATCTCATACAGCAGTCTGGGGAGAAATATCATCTTATGCAATTTTCTGATCTGGATGCTCCTTCAAACAGTCGTCAGCACAGCATCTCAGCATCTTCTTTTCTTTATCTTCTTGTAGAAATCCAGATGTCCACTCTCCTACAGAATTGAACTTAATACCATCTTAGATTACCAATCCTATCATTCTTACAAAAATCGAAATTGAAACTTTGACAAATTATCATTTTTTTTTTTTAAAGAAAAATAAGAAATTCACGTTAAAATGCAGCTTCTACATTTCACAGCAAGTCATTATTCATTCCCTCATTAGGAAGATGAGATTTCACTAAGGAGTCAACACCAGGCTCCAGTACTTATATAAATACAATAAATAATCATTCTTAACACAGTGCATATCACATCATAAAACAATTCCAACTTCTGATCATGTGATGCTTCTTTTAAAGCATTTACAATATAGTCTACAAACCATTTTTCATTTAGCATTAACCAACTAGGACAAAATAATAACTATGCATGCTAGCCTCACAAGCCCTTAACCTAATCATCTCCACACCATTACTAAGAATTAGAGGACCCTAACTTATTGTTGTTGTTCTAAAGTCCTAAACCTGTTAGCTCAATGTTAGACTTAACCTCAGATGTTCCTCTACCAACAATCTATTATTCAACAGATCTGGTATTATTACTTACAAAACTTCTGATTTTAGGAATTTGCCACTAAGAGTAGGGACATTGCAGGGAAACATCTCCCTTACTTCACGTCAGTTCCAGGCAGGAGTAGGTTGTCAACTGGCATTCAGCCAGGCTTCAAGTCTGCCAGGTGTCAGTGGGGAAATTGAGTCAGGAAAATCCTACCTCAGCCCAGACTGAACAGTCGCTCCCCCGACCTTCCCATGAGATCACCTTTTTGCAGTTCATACCAGCATCTCACAGGCTTATTGGCATCATGGATCAGTGGCTCAGACCACCTCTCTTGCTATCCACACCTGGAGTTAGACTCAGAAGAACAGTCAGTTAATAGTCCCACAAAAATCTTAAAATAGCAAGCTCCAATAATCAGTTTCAGACATGACTAATTTCACATTGGCCAAGGAACATCTTTGAAGCAGGTCTAAGTAGCCTACATGCCTTCCTATACATGTTCTAGTTCCTGATTGAATAACAATCATAAGTCATTGCTCTAATAGATTTATATCTGTTTCCCAAACTACTTTATCTCTTTCTAACCCTGCTCAATCTAAAAGAATGAGCTACACATGTGATAAGTTCAAACACTAACTTGAATTTTTATGTTCATGTAATGAATTCAAATCAAAACAATCATTTAACTTTCAATGCCAAATATTACCAGAGGCTACCTACCTCTAAGAAAATTAGACTGAAATTCTTTCCCCAAACTGAAGATGCCTCTGATTTAGTCTCAGTAATTAATTCAGTTAATTGTTTTAATACTAATTGCTTTTACATCATTTTGTAACCTGTAAAGATCTCACTCCAAGTTGGGACCTTTGTCCATTACCCCAAAAAGTTTTAGTCCCATTTGTCTAAAGGCCTTGGAAAACCTCACCTTGAAAACTCCTTGGTTTTTCCACGTGAACCGGCTCTCCTAAGGTCCACTCTTATCACTATACCCAAGTCTATTCTACTTCCCACTCTTAATTCTATCAGTCCAAATCTCCAGTTTACTGGCCACTCCCATCAAGACCATTCCTGGAGCTCCCAGACCACCTGGCCCCCCGCCCTGCAAAGAAAAAGAAAAACCTAAACTTATTATCTTTTTACTTTAAATACATTGTCTGGCATCAAATATATTGATCTAATTAAACCTAAATCCAAAACTCTCAGCTCTAAGTTGCTTACTTGAGTTTTTTTTTACTTTCTAATCTTCTGCTTACTTCCACCAAACTTTAATAAATTCTAACCTATCTGAAGCATTAAATTAAGAATGACACATTTCACCTATTCACAATTCCAAATACGACCAGAATGAATTCACTTAACTTTCTGTTATTTCCCATTACACTAAAATTTCTTCTTTTGGGTGAGGCAGGAAATGGTTAATTGGTTGCTAGCATGCCTCTTAGGTCTGAGGGAAAAAGAATTTTTTTTTTTTTTCTCTCCCTCCTTGTCCCTCCACCCCTCTGAAACTAGTCTGGAGGGGTTGAAGAAAGGGAGTAACAGGAATTTCAAGGACAGTTCAGCTCAGCCTTTCTGCTCCTGCTGGCTGGCTGGCTAAATTTACAACCTTATCAGATAAAAACAGAGACACACAGACTTTCATTCACACAGAAATACCAACACAACATATACAGACAAACATTTAACAGAATAGAATAGGACATATAGGTTTAAATTTTTGTCACACCCAGTCCTCAAAGGAACCATATTTGGGCCAGATTGTGCCTCCTCCTCCTCCAATGTCTTTTCACCCCATATGAAACAACAGTACTTAATCATCTTCTTCTACATTCTTTTCTCTATAATTTTGGTAATTCATGCCAATTTTGTAATCAGTTTCCCAAGGGACTATTTACCGGTATCTCTTCCTGACTCCACTCCGAAGCTCTATTCCTGGACTGCTTTTGTCCCATTTTGGTCGAGGGTTGTCGCCAACACCTCCGAGTCTGAGACTCAACGAATTATGCTAGCTCCCTTGCTAGCTTCTCCTGCTGGCTCCTTTGGTCGAGGGTTGTCGCCAACACCTCCGAGTCTGAGACTCAACGAATTATGCTAGCTCCCTTGCTAGCTTCTCTTGCCAGCTCTCAGGTGAGGGTCGCCCGTCACCAACAGTCACCCAGCAAACGTTTTTGGGGGGGCCCTTCACCCTGGGGTCCCGCAGTCCACTAATTTGGTTGGGAGTCGTCACCTTCTCCCCGAGTCTATCTAAGACTCAACGAATTGACCCCCAGACCCCCCCCGCGCTTACCGCTGGGTTGTATACGCGTACAAGTTGCCTGACTGCAAACTTCAACACCAACCGGTTGGCATTTTTACACACTTCACAGCTTCGGAGTCTTTGGAGTCCTTATCTCTATTCTTTTCTGTCTTCACTGAGTTCCTCTGCTTCAGGTCGTTACCTTGCAGAGAGGGAGGCCCGGCAGCTCCTTTCAAGGACAATGGGGAAATCTCCCCACGGGCGCCCAAGTCCTTGGACTGAGCTGTCAGCCGTCTCTCAGAAAGGTCACAGATCCCGGTACGTGCCCCCAAACTGTGTGGGATGGCTCAGGTCCCTACATAAATCAATTACTCAGAGGCCTCTCAAAGTGATGACAGAAAAGAGTTTTATTCGATTCTCGAGAATCTGGACAATCCCACAGCAGTTCACCTGGAGTAGGAAAGCCGAAGATAAAAATCAGGACAGTGATTTATAAACCCTAACGCAAGTCCCTCCTCCCCCCCACTGACCATTATCCTCATTAGCTGAGGATATGGTCTTACATTCTAGACACGAGATCTAACCAATCCCTTTGAAATGAAGACATCGAGGAATTACGCAAGTTTTGTCCAATCATTGAGACCCCAGTACACCACACAGTTTTATGCCTTATATGGAACTATTCTATTCCAAAAACACTGCAGCCCCGAGCCTCCAGGCCCCACCTCACCCTTGGGAGAAAACCACAATCTGAGGAGTCTTCACCAAGTCTATCCCACTCAACCTCATCAGCATTCACTTGTTCTTGTATTAAATCATGAAGTGTGGTAGAACCTTCATGTTTAAGTACTGCTTTTCCTTAAGCATCCCTGTAAGGTAGGTAGTGCAAGTATATTATTATCTCCATTTTTATGGATGGACAAACTGAGGCTTAGGTAGATTAAGTGATTTATCCAGGTTTATACTTCAAGTATTGTTACTAGGGCTCAAGCCTATGTATTCTGGGACCAACACTAGTATTGCTTTTAAGTAATGATTGGCTTTTCTGGATAAATGCTGAATTCTCCATTTCATTTAAACTTTAAAGAAATTGGCTTTTCCTATGCAAATTAAGAAGGCAAGTTTTCCTTCCACTGTTCTCCTATTTCTACTTTTAAAAAAATCTCCTTCATTTTCCCTTCAATATCAGTCTGGTTTTGATTTTCATTATTCTATGTCTTTTGTCAGTTTCATTACCCTGACAAGAAACATCTCATTATTGGTCACCTTCCATCATTTCTTTGACTTCCATTTAACTTGAAGCAGCAGGCTGGGAAAAGGACAACTGACAAACCATCCATTCTGCAGTGGGGATCTGCCATTATTTTTTGATGACCTGGTTCAATTGAACACTCTTAAGGCCACAATCCTAAAGGCCCTGAGAATGTCCTGACGTGGTAGGGAGTTACTCAGGTGAGTTGAGACTGGTCTCAAAATCACAGCAAAGCTGTAATGACCAGGGCAGTTAGGGGTGAGGCAGGAGGAGGTATTGTTAGCTACAACATTTTGTTCACAGTGTGATCAGCGTTTTGTCGATCACCCATTCTTTATTTGACACTTTGATACTAAATTCATTGGGTAGAAAAAAGAAGAGATGGTATAGTGAATAGATTGCTGATGTACATGGAATCAGAAGGACCTGGGTGTAAGTCCCAGTTCTTGAAATTTTCAGGCTGGAGGACCCAGACAAAGTGATTTAATCTCAACAGACCTCAGGCAACTCTGCAAAACAGTAAGTTGTAGATGAGTGGAGAGCTTCCCAGGTAGGAGTTCACAAGCATATCACAAAAAAATTATGTGTAGCTATTCTTAACTGTTTCAAACTTTATATACACACATACACACATACACACACACACGTATAATATACATGCATCCACATATACACATACACCTATTTTTGTAAAAATAAAGATACGTCTATATATCACATGGACATATACACACATATTTTCATTTTTTGGTCCAGACCTGTTATTTCATCAATGTGGGAAATTCATTTGGAAACTTCATTTGGTAATAGAGATCATTTTATCTATAACTCAGTCTCACAAAGCTTCCTAAGCCACAAGAATTTAAGTAATTTTCTCATGGTTATAAAGTTGTTATGTGTCAGAGGTATGGTTTGAACCAAGATCTTTGTAACTTTAAGACTAGCCTACTATACACAATGCCATGCTGCTTCTCTTGATGTTATATTTCAAGTTCAGAAAATCCTTATGTTTACTTGAACCTTTCTAAAATAAAAGACTTGAGAAGTGGAAATGTTGAGCTATTTTAAAAAATGTATACATATACATAGACATATACATACATATATACACACACACACAATTTTAAAAAACCTTTCTAAAATAAAAGACTTGAGAAATGAAAATGAGCTATTTTTAAAAATGTGTATATATATATGTATATATACACACACATTTAGACATATGTATACACACACATACACATACATATACATATATATTATATACACAAGTGCAACTAGGTGTGCAATGGATAAAGTGCCAGGCCTGAAATCAGGAAGACTCATCTTCCTGAGTTCAAATCTGACCTCAGACACTAGCTGTGTGACCTTGGGTAAGTCACTTAGTCTTGTTTGCCTTGGTTTCCTCATCTCTAAAATGAACTGGAGAAGGAAATAGGAAACCTCAAATAGGATCATGAAGAGTCAGACGTGACTGAAACGACTGAACAAATACATGTACATGTATAAACTTCATCCTTAGTATTGTGATTTCCTTTGTATGGTTACTCCTTCAGTTGATGTAGACAGTGGTTCCTCTGTTCCTCTATGCCTTAATCTTAAACAGCAAACTGAAAACTTACAGCAAACTGAAAAAATGCACCATCCCTCTGATAACTTGCTGAGTTCCCTTGAATTTCGTAAGGTTGGTCAAACACTGGTATACAGTCCAGCACTGAGCCCACCTTCAGGAGAACAAGTTGGTAAGCACTGCCAGGACTTATCTGGCATCAGAGTGGGACCCTGGTGAAGGGAGTATATGTTGTATACCCACATACGTGTATATTTTATATGAAGCATATAAGTAAAAAACAACTTTTTCAATAGCAGGAGTTCTTAACTTGGGGTGTATGGTATGTGTGAACTTTGTTTTAAACCTGATAACTGTGTTTCAATAGAATTGACTTATAACCCTTTACATTTCATTTTATGCTTTTCAAAACATTATTCTGAGGAGTCTATAGGCTTCACCAGACTGCCAAAGGGTGTATGACACAAAAGAATTTAAGAACATAATCTTTAGAAATCCCAGAATCTTAGAGTTGAAAAAGGACCTTGGAAGTTATCTTGTCTTTTTTCTTTTTAAACAAAACTTAATTTTTTATAATTGCATGTAAAGACAATTTTTAATATTTATCTTTTACAATTTTTGAGTTCCAAATTTTCTCCCTCCCTAAGACAGTGAGCAATTTTATATGGATCATATATGTGTGATCATGTAAAACATATTTCCATATTAGTCATGTTGTGAAAGAAGAAGCAGAACAAAAGGAAAAAGAAATGAAGAAACTGAAAATAGTATGGCTTGATCTGCATTCAGACTCCATCAGTTTTTTCTCTGGATGTGAATAGCATTTTTCATCTTGAGTCTTTTGGAGTTGTCTTGGATTGTTGCGTTACTGAGAAGAGCTAAGTCTATCATAGTTGATCACCATAATGTTGCCATTACAGTGTATGATGTTCTCCTGGTTCTGCTCACTTCACTTTGTATCAGTTCATGTAAGTTTTTCCAGGTTTTTCTGAAATTCACCTACTCATCATTTCTTATGGCACAATAGTATTCCATCACATTCATACACCACAGCTTGCTCAGTCATTCCCCGGTTGAAGGACATTCCCTCAATTTCCAATTCTTTGCCACCACAAAAAGAACTGCTATAAATATTTTTGTACAAGTAGGTCCTTTTACTTATTAAAAAAATCTATTTGGGATGCAGATCTAATAGTGATGTCAGTGGATCAAAAGGTATGTAGAGTTTGATTGCCTTTTGACAATTTGATTGCTCTCCAGAATGGTTGGATCAGTTTACAACTCCATCAACAGTGCATTAGTGCCCCAATTTTCCCACATTCTCTCCTACATTGATCATTTTCCTTTTCTGTTATATTGGCCAATCTGATAGGTGTGAGGCAGTATTTCAGAAATGTTTTAATTTTTATTTCTCCAATGAATGGTGATTTAGAACATTTTTTCATATTCCTATAGATAGCTTTAATTTCTTCATCTGAAAATTGCCTCTTCATATCCTTTAACCATTTATCAATTGGGGAATGACTTGAATGCTTATAAATTTGACTCAGTTCTCTATGTATTTGAGAAGTGAAGGGAGGCCATCTTTTTCAGCTTGAAGGAGGACCATAATCCCCTCAACAACATACTTGGTGATCCAATCTCTGTTTTCAGAAATCTAGTGAGATGTATTCCACTAAGTCCTGAGGCAGCTCTTTCCATTTTGGTACACTTCTAGTTAATAGGGAGTTTTTCCTTGTATTAAGTCTTTATTTCTCTCTGCAGCTTAGACTGATTGCTCTTTGTCCTGCCCTCTATGGCCAAGCAGAAATCTAATCTATCATGCATCTCAACTACTTCAGAATAGCTAAGGTGTCACCTCTTGGCCAGAAATCCACCACCCCCATTTTCTTCACCCAGGCCTCCTGAGACATTCTCTAGTCCATTAACACTTTTTGACCTTGTTCTTTAGGATCTACTCCAGCTTGTCCTCATCCTTCCTATAATGTGACTTCCAGAACTTAAGGAGTGAAATAGAAAACATTCCTCTAACTTTAAGAATAAGGAACATAAACTATTCAATAACTACAGAAACTCACTCCAAAAGGACAATGGGTTAAGAGATATGGAATAGAAATAAGATGAGACACAAAGCTATAGAAAGAGAAACAGAGCAAGAGACAGGGGAACCTGAAAATGCTTACATATACATATAACAGAAGGATGTTAAAAGAGAAAGATTAAACAGATAAGGAGATCTTTTCATAACAAGCAATATTACCTTCTGGGATATTGCTCTTAAGAGATTTGTAGAGTTATTATGTATCTCTACAGATCTAAGATAAATAATATCAACTCAGGGTGCTTGTCCTATAGCAGGAGTTGAATTGAATTGAATGAATTGAAACAGAATCCAAAAGTTTCTACCCTTATGTATTTTGAAGGCAAAACCACAATATCTTGACCTTGGTCAACTTAGGACCATATATTTAGATCTAGAAAGGACCTTAAAGATTATCTGGGCCAACCTCCCTCATTTTAGAGCTCAGGAAACTGAGGTCCAGACATTATGACTTGCCCAATGTCATTCAGATTGTAAATACTAGAGGCAAAATTCTAACCAAGGTCCTCTGACTCCACAACCAACACTTTCTCCAAGGTACCATGTATATACTTCCTAAGAACAGTTGTTAACTCTTTCATAAATGTGTCCTTTTTAAAAATAACCTACCTTTTTAGAGGTTTCACTGGCAAACTCAAAATTAATGTTGCCATGTTGTTCCTATGGAATAATTTAATTTTTCTGATCAATTTGATAGCTCACAACTGTAAGATTTGGTCAATGGATGCTAATTTTAAGAGTCCATTATGAGCAGAGATTTAAAATTGGCTGACTTTTGGGATTTGAAAAGACCTTTAATCTAATTTGTTTTCTGATCCAAGTAATAGTAGATCTGTGCAGGGAAGGGGGAATTCAATCAATATGGATGGAGCTGGGTCTGGTAGAAAGAGTAGCAGGGTAGGGAATCAGGAGACCTGGTCTTTGTCAGACACTCTCCCTCCTCTGAGACTATGGGTTTGACCAACAGGCAATTGTTCAATATATTTTTAAATATATTCTGAAAAACGATCCATAGACTTCACCTAGATTCCCCATCAAATGGGAGCACAACAAAGGTTAACAATCCCTAATGTATTTAACAGTGTTGCACAAAATGCGTTTAAGATCTCAACCACAAATACTTGTTGAATATATTCTGAAAAGTATTGTTAGTTAAGGGGCAGGCAGGTGGCACAGTGGATAGTGTGCCCAGCCTGGGGTCAGGAAAATTCATCTTCATGAATTCAAATCTGTCCTCACATAGTTATTAGCTGTGTGACCTGGGGTAGGTCACTTAACCCTGTTTGCCTCAGTTTCCTCATAGCAAACTGCCTCAGTATCTCTGCCTAGGAAACTCCAAATGGGGTCACGAAGAGTAGGACAATACTGAACAACAACAAATTATGAATTAACTCTTTTCCCCAGCTGAACAATAATGGTGGAATTTCAGGTATCCTGTGACTGGCCACCGGTGAGATGCTCTCCCACACAAAGCTGGCAATAATTCAAGTCTCCCTTTGCTCACAATCATTTCGACTATTCTGAGATTTTCTTTGAAAAGGAGTTGCCCATAGAAACATGGGGTTTCTAGGGCTGCTGATAACCTCAAAAGCCTGGTCCTCTGTTTAAAATGATAAAAATAACCAAGCCTCCTGGCGTGTTCACAAGGTCCACAGGTACGGAAAGCTCCGTCCTCCAGGCTCTACCCTGGGAGTCCCTCTCTGCCAGCTGGACTTGGAGGCTAACAAGAAAGCGGTCTTGGGTGTTGGGCAGATGACTTCCAAGGAGGGGTCAAAGGAAAGTAATGGAATGTTGGCTTCCAGCCAGGGCTCCCTGGGTCACCGAAGAGTGCATGCACTTCCAGGACACAGCTAGACTGGATATAAAAATTAAACCTGGCAGGGGGTGGAGAGAAAGGAGGGAAGAGGGCAAAATTGTTTTTGTAAATCTCCTGGCAGCTTTGCCAACGCTGTTCTCTACAAGCTCCCTCCTGGGGACCCCGAGTCCTTAGGGCGGGGGAGGGACCAGGAGGTCCGATCGCTAGCCAATGGGGAGTGAAGGCAGCGGGGGCGTCGTCCAAACTCCTCCAATGGAGAGCAGCTTTATTTTGGGCCCTCGCTGGCTCTGTTCTTTCTCCGGTTCCTCGGTTCCTCGGGGGAAAACAAGTGTTTTGGTGACAAGTGTTCGGTGGGTTCTCAGGCTGACGCCCCAGAGACCTGTGCGGTCCAGGTATTCTCCTTCACTTTACTAACCAGGTGGAATTGTCTAAATGTGATGTGCTTCAAAGGTGACCTGGAAGCTGGTGAGCTGGGATTTAAAAAAAACCTTCTGCTTTTAAGTAGTATTATGTAATATGCCACCAGCATTCACCAGCTTCTTAAGGCAGGAGCCAAAAGGGAAAGTTCCTTAGAGATCATCTCTAGGGTTCTTAACCTGTTGTCCGCGAATTTATTTCTTTAAAATATTTTGATAACTGTATTTCAATATATTTGGGTTTTTTTCTAATCCTGTACATTTTATTTTCTGCATTTTAAAAACATTATTCTTAAGAGGGCTTAATCTCACTAATCTGTCAGAGGGGTCCATGATTCCCAAAAAGATTACAAACTCCTGATCTTGTCCAACCTCTTTGTTTTACATATGCAGAAATTGAAGTCCAGAGAGGTTAAGTGAATTGACCAAGGAGGAATAGCTGGAATCTGAATTCAGGACCTTAGACTCTGAATCCAAATGGCTCTCTCCATGACACAGTGATGCTGCTCTGTTTCTCTATCCCATCATCAGAAGATCCATACAGGCTAGACTAGCCTTCTCTCAAGGGGATTTGTTCTGTGATGTTTAGATTCAGTTAAAGAGTCACACTTGAGGACCTAGAGGGCCACATGTAGCCTAGAGGCTGCAGGTTTCCTACCTCTGGCTAGATATTCTATAGCCAAGAGTGTTGAGGGTGGTCAAGCCTGACCCCCCCAACAGAAAAGCTGTGAAGAGTAAAACTTGTCTTTGTTACTTTCCTACCTCTTGTCTGGGGACCTTCCCTTCTTCCCAGCACCTATCAGTGCTTCATTAGGGCCATAGATCTACAGCTAGAAGGGACCTTAGAAGCCATTGAATTCAGACCTTTCTTTCGGCAGATGAGAAAACTGACAGTCAGAGAGGTTCTGTGATTTTCCCAAGGTCCCATAAGTGTCTGCAAGTAGTAAATGTTTTAGGCAAGATTTAAACCCAGCTTCCCTGACTGTTCTTCTCACTAGACCATGCTGTCCCTGGTTCGAGGCAGAACCTCCCCACTTCAAACTCTATCCAGCCTGCTTCCCTCCTCTTGTCCTCATTGAAACTTCCGTGCCCCCATTTCCTTTCGGTTAATTGTCCCATTCACCCCCAAACAATCTGCAGATGAAATCCTCTTCAAAGGGTTAAATGGAAATGCTCTTGGAAGACTAAGATATTATCAGAGAACTTTTGACCCTCTTGTCTTATCCCAAAGGAATGAGCTGTAATAGTGAAATTTCAACTAATAGTGATAATAGCCCACTATTAGGTAGCTTTATTATTTACAAAGTGTTTTCCTTAAAATGACCTGGTGAAATAGCATTATTTTACATTTTAGAAATGAGAAGAAAAGTTGTTTTTCAGGCATATCCTAATTTTTGTTACCCCATTTGGGGTTTTCCTGGCAAGGATACTGGAGTGATTTGCCATTTTCTTCTCTAGGTCATTTTACAGATGAGGAAACTGAGGCAAACAGGGTTAAGTGACTTGGCCAGGGTCACACAGCTAGTAAGCGTCTGAGGTTGGATTTGCATTCAGGTTTTCCTGACTCTAGATGCTGCTCTCTATCCACTGAAACACCTAGTTGCCCCATAGTAATTTGCCCCATAGTAACTTACCCCATATCACACAGATAGAAGGAAGTCAAGCCAGAAATCAGACTACCTTGTATATATGTTCTAGTACTGTCTATTAACTTTATAAGTATATGTTGATAATCCTTTTAGAATACAAGCTTCTCAAAGTTAGGGACTGTTTCATTTTTGTCTTCATATCCCTAGAACTTAGCACAGTATCTGGGCTAGAATGTGTAATGATGCTTGTTGATTGATCGACTCAAATCCAATGCTCTTTTCACTTTACCACAGGGAAGAAATTGGGGGGGCATGTGAGTTTTTCTGGCTTCCCTCAGTACTCATATTACAGACTCATGGGCTGGTCTATTTGCTGAGGGAAACAAGGAAGAGCGGGAACAACCAATGGTAAAATGGGAATCAGACAGTAATTATGAGAACACTGTAACCATAAAGTTTACAAGTTTGCAGTATTGGTCTTAAATAGTACGTTGCTGCAAAGATCAAATAAGATAATATTTGTAAGGTGCCTGGCACAAAGTAGGTACTTAATAAATTCTCATTTCCTTCCTTCCTAATGTCCAGTTCAGCTATGAATTCCATCCTAGCTCCATTACAGCTTTCTACCTGTAACTATCCCATCAGAAATGGGTCCACAATTAATAGAAGTTATCCTGCAGCTAGGTGACACAGTTAATAGAATGACAGCATGAGATCAAGTCTGGCCTCAGACACTTACTAATTGTGTGACCCTGGGCAAGGCACTTAACTTCAGTTTCCTCGTCTGTAAAGTGAGCTGGAGAAGGAAATGGCAAAACACTCCAGTGTCTTTGCCAAGAAAACCTCAAATGGGGACACAGAGTTGGGCACAACTGAAAAAATGACTAGTCAAAATCCTACAATTAGCATGCTGTTGTTTTAAAATTTCAATCTTAAATGGAATGTGATCCAAATGGAAGTCCATCAGTCAGAGGTAACTGTGTAGGTACTTAATATGTATCCATTATATCATGTTGTATTGTACTGTATTATTGTGCTTAATCCAATGCTTAATGAAAGTTTTTCAGAACCACAGTTTCTAATAGAAGAATGGAGTCTCCAAACGGTATTCTAGAATCCTCTTTCCCCCACCTTCACAGAGTCAACAGATATGACCAGGGTTGCAGTCATCGGTGCAGGTGTCATTGGCCTCTCCACAGCTGTCTGCCTTTCTGAGTCCATCCCACAATGCTCCATTGATGTTATTTCTGACAAATTTACACCCAATACCACTAGCGATGTAGCAGCTGGAATGCTTATTCCGCATGCTTATCCAGGTGAGTGAGACTGCATTTGGCATTGCTAGACCGGAATTCTGCTATTAATGATGGGAGGGCCTTTCTTGACTTTTTGCCCAAGGCATGGTGATGCTGACTGTGGCATTGGTAATGAGGGCATGTGGTGCCAGAGATTAGAAGCCCTTAACAAACACACCATCTGAGAACAGTTTGAGAGGAAGTAAACTGCTCCTCTTGGCTCTCATCTTCACCCAGGACATCTCCCACCTACCCTCTCCTGTACACAGCTCCCTCCCCCACTTTTGCCTCTTAGCACATAGTAGATACTTAATCAATATTTTTTTCCCTTTCTGTTCATTCATTTTGTCTGGATTGAGGAAGAAAAAAGAAGGGCCTGTTCAGAGATCTGAGATGAAAATTTGTAGAAGCAATTAATCCAGAGGGAGAGATTGTGAACAGAACCCAGGAACAAGTCCAAAGCCAAGTAGGGAATGAATAGTTTACAAGAACAAAGCTCCACAAAATAACAAGGCAGTAGAGAATATGAAGCAGCTACAACTGACAGTTTGGCTCAGGAAAGGAGTCAGCCTGAGCCAGTGTCCTTTCATGGCCTCTCAGTTAGGACACTACAGTTTTAGGCCTGGGCCGGGGGTGGGAAACATACGACCTCGAGGCCATATGTGGCCCTCTAGGTCTTCAAGTGCGGCCCTTTGAACCCAAACTTCACAGAACAAATCCTTTTATTAAGGGCCACACTTGAGGACCTCGAAGGGCACACATGGCCCTGAGGCCAAAGGTTCACTATCCCTAACCTGGATAGTTGTGGCTCTTGCAAGTGATGGGAGGAAAGATAGTGGTCCAGGGGCCAATTTCTGTGAAGTGTGAGAGAAGGCCTTGCTTCTCTGAAATGGGGGATGGGAATCCTATGTCCTGTCAATATACAATCTTTTCTTTCCCTACTGACTTTAGCACTTTAACCATAGTCTGTTCTAGAGTAATCCAGGCTTCTCTGGCCATACCCAGTTCACTTAACATGTAAACAAGATGATGTCATATTTTGAGGGGCTTTAAATGCTAAACAGAATTTATATTTTATCCTAGAAGTAACAGTGAGCCATTGAAGCATCTTAAATAGGGGAGTGATGTGATCAAAGAAAATGTTTCTTAATTCATTTTCTGATCCTCAGGGAGGAGGTGGTTGAAGTCTTTTGAAAAAACCTGTATTTTCCCCATGTTTCCCTTTTTTCTTATGCCATAATGATAGATACACCAATTCACCTGCTGAAGCAATGGTTCCAAGAGACCTTTGATAAATTGTTTGCGATTGCCAATTCATCAGAAGCTACAGATGCTGGTATTCACCTGGTATCTGGGTAAGTGAGCAAATTTCAGAAGGGCCTTTAGAAAAATGTCAACACCTGTGAACAAACATGCTCTTCATCAGAAGATATGCTCCCAGTGTGCCAAATGCCAGGGGAATTAGAAAGAGAATTTGAAAAGGGGCTTCTTTCATAAAATGTAAGTGGTAGAAAGATAATACTTGGCTGCTTTTGAGACAATAAATAATCACTACATTTCCTGACCACACAAAAAAAATAATTTTGTGTTTCTTTGGGAGAATGGTTAGTTAGGAATAACATGGTGGAAAAAAATGACTATAGTGAGGGAAGAGTTGAACATGGTTTTCCGTGTATCAAGACTAATTGTTTTCATAGCTTGATATTGAAATGTATAAGTAGAATTGTAATATACATATGTATAGTAACACTGCATTCATCTGGTACCAATGGGGAGAGAGGTATTTCACAAAATGAATCTTCTAGATAACTATTTTCTCTATTTAAACATGAGAATGTTTTAATTTTATCCATTTAGATGGACATTTACAAAGGTTTTACTGAACCTTTTGAAATACCACTGTCATTTCCTAGTGACTCCCCAGAGAATATTTCTTATTCCAAGTAAGTAAGGTTAAGCATTTTTTGGTAAAACCCAAAAGTGAAATGCTAGCATATGTTTTTGAAGTTTTACTAATTATTTTTCTTTTTCATTTCTCAATAACAAACCCTCCCTAAAAAAATAGCCCTCCTTTAAAACATATAGCTAACAATTATATGGTGCTTTTAACATTTATAAGGTACTTTATAAATATTATCCTCACAATAACCTTGGGACATAGGTGCTATTATTATTCCCATTTTACAGATGATGAAACCTAGGCAGACTGAGGTTAAGTGACTTGCCCAGGGTCACATAACTAGCAAGTGACTGAGGCTGGATTTGACCTCAGGTTTTCCTACCTTCACATTCAATGCACTATTCACTTTGCAGCCTCATGTAGTTAGCCTAGGAATATTGAGAAAAACATATCAACATATTACCTATCTCTGAAAATTGTGCCTCATTTCATACCTATAGTGTGCCACCTGTCTACTGAGAAATTGGAATCATGCTTGTCTATCACCTAAAGGCTCAATAGGTCAATGCATTGATTAGAGTTAAGAAGTCTTACAGTGTTTTCCTTTACATAATTGTGGTTATGGTGATGAGGACTGGAAAGGGGGATGGGATGGATGAAATTCTGAAATCCCCCAAAGACCTGAGCACAGGGGCTGGTCACCTGGAATGAATTTGCAGACTCAAGCATTCTTGAGGTCAAGGTGGTAAAGATTTATCATGCTTTTTAGCAGATGAGAGTTTTTAGGAAACCTACGACCTTAGGTGGTTTATATAGGATATTCATAATAAGACATGTGCCAAACATGCTACCTAGGTGACTGAGGGTGGGTTAGGAAGTGGTTAGTTCTTAAAGGATCATGTACTTTTAGTATCTACTGCACAGGTATTATACCCAGAGCTCATCAGGAAATAGTCCAAGGAGGGGCTACATGGAGGTGTGGTTTTAGGCCTGAACCATCACTAAGTCAACTAACAGTCAGGGCTAAGTCATACCCAAGCTGCTTCCATCAATGTCTTGTTAGACAAGATAAATGTAAGGGAGTATACACATGTGTGAATATAGGATACATATGATTGGTTGGTGAGTAGTAAATGTCATTACGATCCAGTATATAGCCAGCTCAGGCAGTACACAGCTGGTTCTGTAGATGCAGCTAGCTACTGCATCAGGGAGATGATGGTGGTTGCTGGAGCAAGCTGTTCTTGGACTGGGAAGAAACTGCCTGAGATAGTGTTTTGAGGCTAGGGAGAAATGTGGTTTTTAGAGAGAAATGTGATTTAAGGATTGGGGTCCAAGCACAGGCACCCAAGCACCCCATCAATGGGAATGGACGTCTTTAAAAAAACCTATCATACACTTTCCTGACTCCCTGAGCAGACAATACTGAACATAGTTGAACATTTTCTTCACCAAATCAACAAACATTTATTACTGCCTACCATGTGCCAGGCACTGAGATGCTGAGAACCTAAGCCAAATAGTCCTTGGCCTCAAGCTTACATTCTGGAGGGGGTTGCCACATAGACCTATATAAATACATGTGAAATATATACAAAATAAAAGCAAAGTACTTTTTCAGGGGAGAAGGGAGAAGCATTAGCAGCTAAGAGGATGAGGAGAAGCCTCACATAGGGTGCGGCACTGGAACTAAACTTGAAAGAAAACCAGAGACACAATAAAGAGAGTGCCTTTCAGGTAAGGGGCCAGCCTGGAGATGGAATTTTCATGCTATTTCATGAGGAATACCAAGAAGGGCAGTTTAATCTGTTTTTTAAAAAAATGACTCAGGGTTCCCATTGACCCTACCATTTTTTAATTCTAGGACCTTGGACAAGTCCCAATTTCCTAGTGCCTGTTTTTAAATCTGTAAAATGGGGATAATAGTAATGTAGTACCTACCTCACAGGTTTGTTATGAGCATAAAATGAGATAATGTATGATAAGTAATCTGTAAACATAAAAAGCTGTACAAATTTTGGTTATTTTCATTATTGTGATTTATATAGAAACTGGTGACCAGCTTCATGAATTTGGACAAATCATTTTATCTCTCTGGGACTCAGTTCCCCCATTTGTAAAATGACAGGGTTGGGCTAGTTGGCTCTAGATGCATGATACTGTAGAAAAAATGCTGACCTCAGAGTCACAGGACTTGCATTTGAATTTTGATTTTGCCATGTATGACCAGTGTGATCTTGAATAAGTTGTTTAAATGCTAACAGCCTCAGTTTCCCCATCTTTAAATTGGGGGAAATTGGATTAGGTAGCCTTCATGATCTCATGATCTACATCTAGATCTACAATTGGGCTCTGATCCTGTGTTTTCAGTTTCTACATAGTCTCAAACAAGTAGAAAGGTGAACAAACTATAGCTTGAGGGGAAAATTTACTGACATTGAAGGCTGTTAAATCCTGGAATGAGTTATAAAGGGAGGGGGTACAATCATTTTCCTTGAAAAGTCTTAAGAAATGAAGTCATTCTCATCCCTTTGGGATATATTGCCTATGCTGAGCACATAGTAGGTAAGGTACACAGTAAAAATGTTTATTTCATTTACTTGTGGCCATTCTTGAAGACCCTGAAATGGACAAAGTGATTGAGGGGCGGAGTCCCTCAATAATTAGGATGAACCATATGCGTCAAAGTTGGAGCATACTGACAGCATTAGGAGGGATTCTCTGCAAGTCCAAACAACAGAACTTAACATCTGATGCACAGGAATAATTACTTAAAAGAAACTACCCTGTGGGCCGGTGCTCACTCCTCCCCAGGCCCACCTCCATCCTCCACCATGCCTTCCATGGTGTCCCAGAGTCTGTCTCCCCTCCATGGGACTTGGTCCTGTACTGCCCTTACCTTCACCAAAATGGCAGCTTGTTTCTTTCAGCTTGCCCTGGTATGATTTGTGGGGTTATCCCAGGGTGTTTTGTTAAAGCATGCAAATATAAAGCCAGGAGACCCTTTCTGAGAAACCAGAATTTACACTCTTCTTCAAAGTAAGGTCCCTAACATCATTTTTGCCTGTGTATCCCCAACACCAAGCCACGGTGCCTGGCCTATGACTTAATACTTACTCATTGATTATAACTGACTGTTAATAGTGTCTTTGAAAGTCTATACTCAGATTCTGACCTGCTGCACTGATCAAAACATTTTTTTGGGACTCTGCTTTTACAATGACAGTTTACAAATTCCTCTTGAAAAATCCTCTCTCATGGCTTTATAATCACACCTCATTTGTTTACTCTCTCAACAAATATTTGTTGTATGTTTATACAAGGCGTGTGTGTGCTCAGTAGTGAGAGGTGCCAAAATGAACAGCAAAGAGCTTATCAAATTGGGAGCAAGTGAGATAATATAGGTAAAACACCTTGTTAACCTTAAATAGCCATGGAAATGTAAGCCACTGTTATTGATGGTGTTGTTGGGTGTATGTGTTCCATGAAAACTGAAGAGCTCTCTTCATCCCATGACTTTTAGCTGGCACATATATAGAAGTGATCCCCCCCAAGAGAGGCCCTTCTGGGCTGACACTGTGCTGGGATTTCGAAAGATGACAGAATCGGAACTGAAGAAATTTCCACAGCATGTATTTGGCCAAGCCTTTACCACAATGAAATGTGAAGGCCTCTCCTATCTGCCATGGCTGGAGAAAAGGTGAGTTCCCCCAAAAGGTTCTTTCCCACTTTCTTTTCTGCAAAAGAATTTGCAGTGATTCCCATGAATTGAGGATTTTCATGAGCACCTTCAGAGATCTTAGAATCCTAAGATTACAGTTAGAAGGGACATAAGAGGCCATCTAATCCTACTCCCCTACTTTTATAGGTAAGAAAACCGAGGCTCAGGGAACTTAAATGATTTGCCCTAAGTCACACAAGTATTAAGTGTCAGGGATTGAATCCGAACTCATGCTCTGACTCCAGAGCTAGGGCTCTTTCTACTATGTGTCAGGGTTACAACTGTCCAACCTATGATAAAAGAGACGGAGGTAGAACTCTGAGCCAATGGCACTTTATTAAAGGATCCATGATCGTCTTCCTCACGATCTGGGATGCCCCCTTCTTCCAATACCTTGTTTCTATAGGGTTTGATAGCCAAGTATGCAAAAGAAGCATGGCAAAATACAGAATCTCATTGGTTGATAGGCCTTGCTCTTGAGGGTCAAAAAATGATTGTGTGTGTGTGTGTGTGTGTGTGTGACGAGTTGGGGGAAGCATAGGTCATTTCCACTGACTAAGTGGTCATAAGATGGTCACCTGCTCATGTCGAATAAGAGAGAGATCTGGAGGTATAAAAATAAATTGGGGGACTTTCCAGAGCATCAAGGCATCCCACCCATGCTGGGTTTGGACATAGAATTTGAGTAAAATAGGATGGAGATATCTTTGTCAGCATTTTTGTAGATGTACAAGTGAGCCTTATAACTTGGTAAACAAGTAGTGAACCTTACATTAAAGTTTGAGGTCCACTGTAAGAACCTGTCTATCCCTGATTGGAATACAGTAGGGGTCAAAATGAATTATTTTTCACATTCATCTTTTTTCTTTAGCATTGTTATGACTGAAACTGATTCGTATTTTCATAGGCCTGCACTTAACTCTGCAACTACTGAATAGGCTACTGGATTTGGAATCAGAAAGTCCTGATTTCAAATCTTGTCCAGGCGTTAACTAGTTGTGTGCTCTTATGCAAGTCATTTAAGTTCTCTAAGCCTCAGTTTCCTCTTCTGTACAAGAGGCACTTTTTGCAAGTAGCGTTGTTGTGCGGATCAAATGACACAATACATGTACAAGTACTTTGCAAATTTTAAAGCACCATATATGTATTAGTTATTATTATTATTTATAACTTCAGGTGTTAAGGGCACTCATTTTTCTTTACCCAGGACCTCCCTCCAACTATGGAGCCCTTTAGGGGGTTACCATTCCTGAGTAGAGCTCCCCTCTCTACTTCATTCAGAATTTTCTCAACTCCCCCCCCCCCAAAGAAAACAACTCACCTGTCTTATGTTCCATGCCTTTTGGACTCTTAAGACATCTTTCAAAGGACAGCCAGTTACCTGAGAAACTGTGCTCCTACATTAATGGAAGAGGGTTTTCTTCCCCCTTCTCTCCTAGGGTGTAACAGAGGTGGCTTTCTGGAGGTGAATGCCCTTACCCTTTTAGCTAACTGAAAGGAGTAGGAGTCTCATGCTAGCAAAGAGGGAGGGATGTACCATGACAGGCTGGTGAGATATATGTAGGCAGAAGGGGACTTGAAGCTCCCGTCAAGATGTAGGCAGCCACCCACTCTGCCTGTGCACAGAAGTGGTCCAGATGATAGGCCACACAATCAGGGGTTGTTCCACAGCTTCAGTAAGTAGCTGGTTCCCTCTTACCCTGTTTTCACACAATGTTACAATGGTCGCTTTCAGTCTGTAATACTCAAAGTCAAAAATGTTAACCTCACCCAATAGGCTATCAGACAATAATTACAACGTAAGTAATGTCAGCTTCGAGAAAATTTATTTTCTACCACAAATGAACGTTTTAGAGTTCAACAAAGAACTAAAGACATTTGTTTTTTTCCTAAGGAGATGTCACGTTATAATAATTTATGTAAGAGCCTGAGGATCATGACCAGCTAGCATTTCCTCATGCCCTCTCCTTGCCCTTTATAGGAAGTTCCCTGCAGAATCATGGTGGGAAGGCAACTTTGGAGATAATCTGGACCCTTCCCTTTCCTCTGTCAGAATACCTAAATTATCCTGGATAGATGGTCATTCCTTCTCTCTTTGAAAACCTTGTGGAGTTGCCCATAGGATCAGAGGTTAGCCCAACCCTCCCATTTTAATGGTGAGGAGACTGAGGATCACAGAGGTTTGGTAATTTACCCAGAGTCACACATAATAAATGGCAGACCCCAGCCTTCAGCTCAGTTCTTCTTTGCTCTATAAATTAACACTGTACATACCACAGCCTTGCTTGCTAATCAAGCAACAAACTGCACCATCTAGCTGTCCTTCCTGGTACGTAGTAGTAACTTAAATGTTTGTTGCTTGGTTCAGAGATTGAGCAAAGAATGCCAATCTGTGTACTTCCATGGGCTAGTTTCCTTCTGCATCAAGTGTCACACTTCCGGGTTGTTTCCTACAAATAAAGAATGATCTTTAGTTTCCCCATCTGTAAAATGGGGATAATAATGATATTTGTACAACCAACCTCCTGGGATTGTTGTGAATAAAGGGCTTTATAAACCATATAGCACTATAAAAACATGTTATTATCATTGTACTGTATCATATCTTGATCTTATGCAACATCAGTTCTCTTGGGAAAGAAACTTGTGACTTTTCCTGGAAGATGTTATTTAGCTTACACAGGACTGTATGGAAATGTACTTTGCAGAAAAATCTCATTTGCATATTAAGACTGCAGGGTTATTAGTAAGAAGTGGTGTTCCATCTTAAGACACTTGGTGTTTTCGTATTGGACATCTAACCTCAGGGTCACAGACCCCATCCAAAACAGTCAACAACAGTATCTTGCTTTGTGTTAAGCATGTGAGATAATTGTAGTAGCTAACATTTATATAACATATATTGCAAAGCATTTTATATATGCTGTTGCGTTGAATCTTCACACAACTCTGAGTGGCAGTTATAAATTGAAGACAAGAGAAGTTAAGTGACTTGCTGTAACAGCCAGCAAAGTAGGATCTTTTGCTGTTTCTCTGGATTGAGTTTTAGCCAGTCAGATATGTGCTTGTGGGCTCTAGCCAACCAGATATGTACATGTGGGTTCTAGCCAATCAGATGCTGAGACGAACTGTATATAAAGAGAACTGATGTTGAGAAAGCAGAGGTGAAGAGAGTCAGCACTGAAGGGGTGAGCCAGCACTGAGAAGGGAACTGGGAGGAGACCTGAGATCCTGGAAAAGACCTCTGGGAGCTGAGAGAGGAGACCTCAGAGAACAGAGACCCACCCATGAGAAGGAGGCTAAGCCTCTTTTGAGAGCTGTTAAAGTGAACTGAGTGGTTAACACAGAGCCTCTGGACTTTGGAGGTGAATTGAGATGACAGTGCTGGTGGCAGGTTAGTGTGGTTGGCCTGTTGAGCTTTGTTTGCCCAGAGACAGAATCTGAGGAGTGGAGCAGTCCCCACGAGTTGAGACATGGAGCAGGAGCAGAGAGCTGCCATGAATCAGATGAGAGTCAGGAGTGGTCAGCCCACAGAAAGAGCCACAGCAGTTGGAAGTCGACCACAAGTTAAGATAAAAGAGGACTTTACTTGGACACTTGGTATCGATTAAGGAGATTGTTTATTACTGTGACCTAGGGGTGGATAGTGTGGTATTTTGAAAAAGGACTTTACTTGGATACTTGATATTGATTAGGGATGTTGCTATTGTTATGACGTTACATATATATATGTAATGATATGTTTTACTTAAGGATGTTGCTATGAATGTTATGCTTTACTTTATTGAACAGTGTTTAGTTTATTGCTGAATAGAGAGTTCATTATACTATGTGATTAGACCTTTGAAATTATTCAAAGCAGCAGCCTTCAAGTGTGCTGCCATGATGGGTGTTACACTTGCCCAAGGTCCTGCAGCTAGTAAGCCTCTGAGGTAGGATTTGAACTCAGTTCTTGCTGGCTCCAAGTTCAGTGGTTTATCCACTGGACCACCTTGTTGCTGATTTTTGCTTAGATGTCAAGAAATAATTGCTTAGCTCAAGAATGGGGAACTTGTGACCTCAAGGCCACATGTGGTCCTCTGGGTCCTCAAGTGTGGTCCTTTGACTGAATCTAAACTTCACAAAACAAATCCCCTTAATAAAAGGATTTGTTCTGTGAAACTTGGACTCAGTCAAAGGGCAACATCAAAGATCCTAGAAGGTCACATGAGACCTTGAGGCTACAGGTTCCCCACCCCTGCTAGCCTACTATTTCCTGACCATTTCCTGAATGGGAGCCACTTTTTAACTTCTTTGTTGTTTTAGAATTAGTAACAAGGCTGAGAATGCTAGTTGCTGATGAGGAAAGGTATGGAGGGCCAGGCCTTAAGTGGTAAGGTGTGTGTCATTGCTTCCTATGGCCTGCAATAGAATTTTTAAAAATTAATTTATTTAAGTTTTCAACATTCATTTCCACAAAATTTTGAGTTCCAAATTTTCTCCCCATCTCTCCCCTCCCCCCACCGCAAAATACCGAGCATTCTAATTACCCCTACCACCAATCTGCCCTCCCTTCTAACATCCCTCCCTTCCCTTATCCTCATCTTCTCTTTTGTCCTGTAGGGCAAGATAAATTTCTATGCCCTTAGTTGTATGCAAGAACAATACTCAACAGTTGTTCCTAAAACTTTGAGTTTCAACTTCTCTTCCTCCCTCCTTCCCCACCCATCCCCTTTGGGAAGGCAAGCAATTCAATATAGGCCATATCTGTACAGTTTTGCAAATGACTTCCATAATAGTCATGTTGTATAAGAATAACTATATTTCCCTCCATCCTATTCTGTCCCCCATTGCTTCTGTTCTCTCTTTTGACCTTGTCCTTCCCCAAGAGTGTTGACTTCTAGTTGCTCCCTCCTCCCATTGCCCTCCCTTCCATCATCCCCCACCTGCTTATCTCCTTCTCCCCCACATTCCTGTATTGTAAGATATGTTTTCATACCAAAATGAGTGTACATTTTATTCCTTCCTTTAGTCGAACGTGATGAGAGTAAGCTTCATGTTTTTTTCTCACCTCCCCCCTTTTTCCCTCCACTGAAAAGTCTTTTACTTGCCTCTTTTATGAAAAATAATTTGCCCCATTCCATTTCTCCCTTTCTCCTCCCAATATATTCCTCTCTCACCCCTTAATTTCATTTTTTAAAGATATGATCCCATCCTATTCAACTCACCCTGTGTTCTCTCTCTCTGTAGCTCTCTCTCTCTCTTTCTGTGTGTGTGCGTGTGTAATCCCACCAACTACCCAGATACTAAAAAAAGTTTCAAGAGTTACAAATATTGTTTTTTCATGTAGGAATGTAAACAGTTCAATTTTTAGTAAGTCCCTTATGACTTCTCTTTGCTGTTTACCTTTTCATGCTTCTCTTGATGCTTGTGTTTGAAAGTAAAATTTTCTTTTCAGCTCTGGTCTTCATCAAGAATATTTGAAAGTCCTCTATTTCATTGAAAGACCATTTTTCCTCTGAAGTATTATACTCAGTTTTTCTGGGTAGGTGATTCTTGGTTTTAGTCCTACTTCCTTTGATTTCTGGAATATCATATTCCACTCCCTTTGATCTCTTAATGTAGAAGCTGCTAGATCTTGTGTTATCCTGATTGTATTTCCACAATACTCAAATTGTTTCTTTCTGGCTGCTTGCAATATTTTCTTCTTGAGCTGGGAATTCTGGAATTTGACTACAGTGTTCCTAGGAGTTTCTTTTTTTGGTTCTCTTTCAGGAGGTGATTGGTGGAGTCTTTCAATATTTATTTTGCCTCCTGGTTCTAGAATATCAGGGCAGTTTTCCTTGATGATTTCTTGGAAGATGATGTCTAGGCTCTCTTTTTGATTATGGCTTTCAGGTAGTCCCGTAATTTTTAAATTGTCTCTCCTGGATCTATTTTCCAGGTCAGTTGTTTTTCCAATGGGGTATTTCACATTATCTTCCATTTTTCCCTTCTTTTGGTTTTGTTCTGTGATTTCTTGGTTTCACATTAAGTTGTTAGCCTCCATCTGCTCCATTCTAATTTTGAAAGAACTATTTTCTTCAGTGAGCTTTTGAACCTCCTCCTCCATTTGGCTAATTCTGCTTTTTAAAGCATTCTTCTCCTCATTGGCTTTTCGAACCTCTTTTGCCAATTGAGTTAGCCTATTTTTCAAAGTGTTATTTTCTTCAGCACTTTTTTGGGTCTCCTTTAGCAAGATGTTGACCTGCTTTTCAGGATTTTCTTGCATCTCATTTCTCTTCCCAATTTTTCCTCCTCCTCTCTTACTTGATTTTCAAAATCCTTTCTGAGCTCTTCCATGGCCTGAGAACATTGAATATTTATTTTGGATGTTTGGGATACAGAAGCCTTGACTTTTATGTCTTTCCGTGATGGTAAGCATTGTTCTTCCTTATCAGAAAGGATGGGAGAAGATATCTGTTCACCAAGAAAGTAACCTTCCATAGTCTTATTTTTTCCCCCTTTTTGGGCATTTTCCCAAGCAGTTACTTGTCTTTGTCAAGAGTAGGGTATACTCTGGGGATCTGTAAGATCTCAGTTCCTCCAAGTGTGTACACTGATCTGGGAGCAAGCAGAAATTTTTGTGCCCAGAATCTGAGTTTTGTCTTCATAACCACCTGGCCTCCAGTTCAGCCAGCACTGTGGGCTGTGATTCAGATAAGCTGCAGGGGTAGGGCTCCCATTCAGTGTGAGATAAAGATCAGCTGCTCAAATCCCCCAGGAGTATTAGGTGGGGGCAAGGCCTCTGCACAGGGTTGAGGTAAGAATCAGCTGCTCAGTGCCCCCAGGGGTTTTATGATCCAATAATGGATGTGGGCTGCTGTAGGGGCTGCTGTGGAAACTGCTGCAGCCTGTCCATGGACTTCTGAGGGCTGCTGCCTGAGGCTGCTCCTGCCCTTCTCTGTTCTGAGCCAACTGAAA
Source organism: Notamacropus eugenii (assembly GCF_028372415.1). Taxonomy (NCBI): domain Eukaryota; kingdom Metazoa; phylum Chordata; class Mammalia; order Diprotodontia; family Macropodidae; genus Notamacropus; species Notamacropus eugenii. The sequence goes on along the minus strand of NC_092873.1, from coordinate 190,393,620 downwards.
AAACCCTCTCACTGACCTTTGGTGCCCGTGGGTTGAGGGATCTGCTAACCACTGCTACTACAACTGGGGATTCCGCCCCCAAGGCCTGCTTGAGTCCTCTTCCCAGAGCCACACTGCGCAGCCAAGGCTGGACTGGGCTCTGCTCTGTGTCTGGCGCAACAGAAGTTTCCCGTTGGCCTTTCAGGTCTCCCTAGGCTGGAAATCTCCTCCACTCTGTTGTTCTGCGGCTTCTGCTGCTCTAGAATTTGTTGAGAGTCTTTCTTTATAGGTATTTTATGGGCTATGGGGGAAGAGCTAGCATATGTATGTCTTTCTACTCCACCTTCTTGGCTCTGCCCCCCCTGCAATAGAATTTTCCAAAAAGGAGCTGAGCCCTGGGACTACAAATACAAAAGACAGCCAGTGTCTATCCTCACTTTACTTACATTATGATTGTTAGAGAAACAACAACTATAAGGGAGTGGGGGCCAGGGAAGAGGAATGGGTCAGTCTGGGAAGTGAAAGGGATGGTGATCAACTCACCCTTTCTAGAAGCAATGGTACTGCTGATTTGGTTATAGTTCCTTGAGCAGCTAAATAGTCAAGGATGACTCTGTGGTTTTGAACCCAGGTGACTGGAAAAATAGTGGTGTCCTCAACAGAAATAAGGAAGTCAAGAAGAAGGATTCATTTTAAGAGAAGGCTCTTACCTTCTATTTGGGACTTGTTGAGTTTGAGATGCCTATACAGTGTTCAGGGAGAACTATCCAACAAGCAGAAGAGGAAAGGGCCCAGGATGGTACCCTGGGACATGGAGGAGTCTGAGAAGGATCAATCAGACGGTTAGAAGGAGAAACAGGAGAGAACACTTAATCTATTCATCTCTGTAACTCTCAGGCTCCCACTGTTCAGACTGGTGATATCTCACATGGCCCACTACTATCTGGGCTGGCTCCAGCCAGGCTTTGTTTTATTCCCTTTTCTTGCCAGCCACAGTGCTGGGGCTTGTGCCTTCCCTCTGAAATTATCTTCCATTTACACTGAATAGACCTTATAGGTACATTTTTTTTAGGCAAGTTTTTTTCCAATAGAAGGTGAACTGCTTAAGAACAGTTATAGTCTTTTTTTGTATTCCCATAGCCCAGTGACTGACACATAGTAAGTACTTAATAAATCCTTGCTGATCATAGGTAGAGGAAGTTCCTTACCAAAGAGCCCTCCCCTCCCCTCCCCCCATACTAGTAAAATAATAGATCTCATCCAAAACAAACAAAACTGCAAATTCCATTCTGAAAGTCCTTTTCCAAAACTCAGTATGAGTGGTGTGTGTTGACATATGTATTATAAGTATTGATTTAAAAAATTTTTACTTAAAATAACCCCTTTATAAAAACTTGACTTATTTAACCTTTAATTTCTTTTAATGAATATGAAACCACAGCAACCTGTAAGCCAGCTCTGATTTTTTCTTTCTTTTGTGCCCATGTAAGAAAAAAATACTTTACAAAGCTCATTTAACTTTGCAAACACCCACTTCTTTTTTATCTTTTGGAATGAGTCATATTAAAAGGGTGTAGCAAAAGCCACAATTCTATTTCTCTCCGTTAAGGCCTCCAAATTTTAAACCATGCCTCATGGCATGGAGACATCCAGACTTGTGATAGTCTTTCCCTCTGAAAATATCATTGCTGTAATCCTTGTTGGTTGATACTTATATTTCAGTTTGAAAGAGCTCAGCACGTTCTTCATCCCATAAGGATGCAAAGCTTGCAGTGTCTGCCCAATTCTTTCCTTGATTTTCTGTAATCAGACATGTAGTATCATACTGGCTTTTTAATGCAGTTTCACATTGAAAGCTGATTGTGGAATGAATTTGTGTCACTGCTGTGAACAAAATGACTATTGATGATGCTATATGATGATAAAGCAATGGTTAGTATTTATTACCAAGTATAGTACAACATAGAATCATTGCATTTTAGAGCTGGGACAGGCATTAGAAATAATCTAGACATTTTACATATGAGGAAGTAGAATCTGTTAAAAAGCTTGGGAAAATGTCCAGAGCTCAGTTATTAGTATTGTGCAAATGATTGATTGACATAAGCAAGGGTTAGAAAAGGTTTATTTGACCTGTAAGGATACCGTTGTTGAGTACAGCATAAAGATACATGTTGAGAGATCTATTTTAGGTTAGTGTTGATTTCCCTTGTTTAGCTTTCCCCCAAGAGAAAGTTCTCACAGTGGTGTCTGGTAAGGACATACGTGGTATGGCACAATCTTCAGGTCTGAGGAATTGGGAAACTGCTATGGTGAGAGCTTTCTCCTAGAACTGGGGAAGGGTACAGACCGTGTCATCATAATAAAGTCTTCAAGTATTCATTTTCTGAGTAGAGTGCTAGCTCTAACCCATGGCTTTCATCATTATCATATTATTATTACATTGTATTTTATACATATGCATCATAGACACATTATTATATGTCACCTCGTATGTATTGGGCACTGTTGAGAGCTTTACAAATATTATCTCATTTGATTCATGCAACAGTCCTGGGAGGTAGATACTATTATCATCCCCATTTTACAGTTACGGAAACTGAAGCAAACAGAGGTTAAGTGACTTGCCCAAGGTCACACAACCAGTAAGTGTTGGAGGTCAAATTTGACCTCAGATCTTCCTGACTCCAGGTGCAGCCCTTTAGCCACTCTGCCACCTAGCTGCCAACATAGACATCCTAAGGAACACACTCTTAAGTGAAATCATATTATATACAAGACACTAAGTGCCAAGGTTGCAAAGAGGTACAAAGCATGATTCTTGTCTCCCACGACTTTGAGAGCACACTAACAAGGGGCTTATTGTCTGTGGGGTTTATTATCTATATGGGGACAGGATGTGAATATAAGAAAGAAGTAGCAATTAGAAAAATGGGTTTATACATACTGAACACACATTAAAAAATGTTGGCCTGCATTTAATAAACTGCTTGGGTTATATGCATTCTTTGAAACACAGGATTCCTCTTTTCATATTTAAGCTTATTCTTTCCTTAGTTCTTAAGACCAGACGGGTGGTGGTACATTAGGCTTGTGGTACAGTAAGTAGGTTTCTACCCTGAAGGATTTAGGATGTACATTTGAACAAACTAACATAATTTGGACACCATTTACTTGGGTCTGGTGGGCCTGAAAGGACTTTAATTATAGCATCTTTCTGGAAGAGCTAGGTTGTCCTAGCTCCAGGAAGACCAATTTGTTCTGCCAATTAACCTGAATACTGTAGATGGCCTAAGATTTGGAAAACTGGATTATTCAAATAAATCACCATTTGCCTTCTATCTTGATAATTTGTTCTCATCCCAAATCCTTACCAGTCTAGACTTCTTCATTCAGCAGATATTTTCTTTGTTCTGTACAGAACACTATGCCAGGCATTATGATGGGTTTAAAGAGAAATAAGGCATGATCATATTAGGCTTGTGATACTGGGAATAGTTTCTACTCTGAAGGATTTAGGACTTACATTTGACCAAACTAGCATAATTGTGAATGACTAAGTTATTTTGACTGTTATAAATACCCCAAATAACTCTAAGGGACCTACGAAGGAAGATGCTATCTGCATCCAGAGAAAGAATGGATAAATAGAAGTATGTATTGAATGATTTTTACATGCAAACAAATACACACACATATTTGTGTCTAATGGTAGCTATCTCTAGGGTGGGGGGGCAGGGAAGAAAAAAGGGAAAAAAAAGTTACATGATAACATTATATATTTAAGAGGAATAGCAAATTCTACATAATAGATTTGCAGTTTCATGTGCAGTCATCTATTGTTCCTATTCTACTATGTTATGCAAATGCTTGTTTTATTTCTTAAATTCAGAATAAAGTATATAAAATTAAAAAATAAAAAGAAATAAGACAAGGTCCCTTTGACTTTAAGAAGGTTACAATTGAATTGGGGGAATAAAGCATTCGCAAATGAAACATTAAAAAAAGTAAAGAGAACAAAACAGAAATTGCAAAGCAATATATAATTAAATGTTATTAATTAAATGATACATATTCAGTATATTAGATTAGTTTTGTATTTACTCATCATCTAGAATAGCCCAGAAACTGAATAAAACATAAAAAGACTCAAGGTGCATAGTCTTCTTATCTTTAAAAGATCTAAATGGATGGCCATTTCTTTTTTTTCTCAATTAATTAATTAATTTTTAGTTTTCAACATTCACTTCCATAAGTTTTAAATTTTCTCCCCTTTCCTCCCCTCTCTCTTCCCAAGATGGCACACAATCTGATATGGGCTCTGCACATACATTCCTATTAAACATATTTTCATGTTAGTTATGTTGCATAGAAGAATTAAAACGAATGGGAGAAACCATGAGAAAACAAAACAACACAAAAAAGAAAATAGTTTGCTTCACTCTGCATTCTGACATCTTTCTCTGGATGTGGATGGCATTTCCTATCCTGAGTCCTTTGGAATTGTTTTAGGTCTTTCTATTACTGGGAAGGGCTAAGTCTATCAAAATCAGTCATCACACACTGTGGCTGTTTCTGTGAGCAATGTTCTCCTGGTTCTGCTCACTTCATTCAGCATCAGTTCATTTAAGTCTTTCTAGGATTTTCTGAAGTCTACCCATTCATCATTTCTTATAGCACAATAGTATTCCATTACATTCATATACCACAACTTGTTCAGTCATTCCCCAGTTGATGGACATCTCTTCAATTTCCAGTTCTTGGCCACCACAAAGAGTTGCTATAAATATTTTTGTACATGTGGGCCCTTTTCCCATTTTTATTATCTCTTTGGGATACAGTTCTAGAAGTGATATTGCTGGATCAAAGGATGGATGGCCATTTCTGCTCAACTTTGGGATGTTTGTTAGAATTTGACATTTAAATATAATCTACTTGAGTCCCTGTTTTTGGGCCCAGAAGATAGAAAAAAAGGGTAGAAATTGCGAAGCTGCCAATTGAGTCTTGATATAAAAAAAAATGGTTCCTGTGAGTTAGCACTGTCTTAAAGTCAAATGTGCTGCTCCAAGAGGTGATAAGTTCCCACTCCTTAGAGGTCTTTGAACAGAAGTTGCACAACCCCTTTGTTGCATATCCTAGAGTGATGATTCTTTTTGGTTGGGTCTAGAATGGCTGCGGAGGAGGTCTCTTTGAACTATCAAACTCTTGGTGCTCTGATTCTATGAAACACCCCATAATATCTGCCCCCTTTAACTTAACTGCCTTATTGGTTTATTCATTAAGCAATCAGCACATTTATTAAGAGCCAAACGCTGTGCCAGGTGCTGGGGATCCAAAGACAAAGAATAAAGAACTCCCTGCTCTCAAGGACATTCATATTTTTTTCTCTGTGATATATGGGAGCACTAGCAACTACCATGCCTTATCTTGTCATCATTCTTCTTCCTAGGTTAAGGGGAAGTGGAGGCCAGGTCTACACCAGAAAGGTAGAAGATCTGTGGGAGCTTTATGGATCATATGATGTTGTTATCAATTGCTCAGGCCTTGGAAGCAGAGAGTTATTAGGCGACTTGCAGCTTTTCCCTGTGAGAGGTCAAGTACTTAGAGTTCAGGCACCCTGGCTGAAGCATTTTATCATAGATGGGGACAGACAGACATATATTTACCCAGGAGCCTTCAATGTCACACTAGGTGGAACAAGACAAAAAGATGACTGGAACCTGTCCCCTGATCCACAGAACAGCAGAGACATTCTTGCCAAGTGTCGGGCTCTTGAACCTTCTCTTCAAGGAGCCTGGGATATCAAAGAGAAGGTGGGCTTGCGTCCATCACGGCCAGGAGTGCGACTACAGAAGGAGATATTAGTACAGGATGGACATCGACTACCTGTGGTCCACAACTATGGCCATGGCTCTGGTGGCATCTCTGTGCACTGGGGCACTGCTCTTCAGGCTGTTCAACTGGTCAAGGAGTTAATCACCACCTCGAAAATCTCCACTTCCAAGGCCAAGCTGTAGATGATAATGAGACTATACGTAGCATCGTGTAATTGGTCACCAGCAATAGGCTTCAATCAAACCTTAAGATGGCATAGATTGTGAAAATTGAAATTCAAAAGACCTCTGTTTGAATTCTGTCTTGGATACTTACATGATTATGTGATGCTGGACAAGTCACTTAAACCCTTTGGGCTTCTGCTTCCTCATCTGTAAAATAAGGATAGTAATAGCACCCACCTCACAAGGGTATTGTGAGGATTCAATGAGATAACACATGTAAAGTGCTCTGCAAACTTTATGTATTAACTATTTTAATAATAGCAATAGAAATAGAAAACAGGAGGCATAAACTAGGTGTTTTCAGTACTATCATGATAGTAAGCAGGACACAAATTGTGTTCTTTTGTGAGTGTGAGGCAATCAGTTAAGTGACTTGCCCAGGGTCGCACAGCTAGGAAGTGTTAAGTGTCTGAGGCTAGATTTGAACTCAGGTCCTTCTGACTCCAGGACTGATGTTCTGTCTACTGTGCTACCCAGCCATCTTGGCAGGATACAAATTGAAGAGGGATTCCCTTTAGACAATAAAGTCTTTCAGATGCTCTTGCTTGTATGTGATGTCAGAGCAGGGTTTGTCAAGTATCAAAAGTATGACAGAATCTCCTCAGTGCAATCCATAGTCCATGAAAAGAGTTCAGATTAAATGTATATAATAGGAATGTATATATACATGCATATATATGTATTTATATGGGGGAGAGAGAGAGAGAGAAAGAGAGAGAGAGAGAGAGAGAGAGAGAGAGAGAGAGAGAGAGAGAGAGAGAGAGAGAGAGAAAGAGAGAGACAGACAGACAGACAGACAGACAGACAGAGACTATATCAGATTTCATGCCTTATTGGGGAGGGGGAGAAAATTTTAAACTTATGGAAGTGAATGTTGAAAACTAACAATAAATAAATTAACTAATAAAAAATTTTAAAAAAGAGTTTGGACTTCACAGTCTACGTAGGAAAAATCAAGTGGATGAATACCTAATGTCTTCATCATGAGAAACAGCCTATTAAGTTAATTAGTACATTCATTTAGGCCTGGCATTGCAAAATGAGCAGTGAGCCAGGCCCATAATAGAATGAGAGAGTGGTCTGGATTGTATTTAGGAAATGGCAATGATTTTTTTTTTAATTTTTAATTAATTTATTTAACTTTTAACATTCATTTTCACAAAATTTTGGGTTCCAAATATTCTCCCCATTTGTCCCCTCCCTCCACCCCAAAACACCGAGCATTCTGATTGCCCCTATCACCAATCTTCCCTCTCTTCTATCATCCCTCCCTTCCCTTGTCCCCATCTTCTCTTTTGTCCTGTAGGGTCAGATAACTTTCTGTACCCCATTACCTGTATTTCTTATTTCCTAGTATCAAGAACAGTACACGACAGTTCCTATAACTTTGAGTTCCAACTTCTCTTCATCCCTCCCTCCCCACCCATTCCCTTTGGGAAGGCAAACAATTCAATATAAGCCATATCTGTGTAGTTTTGCAAATGACTTCCATAATAGTCGTGTTGTGTAAGACTAACTATATTTCCCTCCATCCTATCCTGCCCCCCATTGCTTCTATTCTCTCTTTTGATCCTGTCCCTCCCCAAGAGTGTTGACCTCAAATTGCTCCCTCCTCCCAATGCCCTCCCTTCCATCATCCCCCCCACCTTGCTTATCCCCTTCTCCCCCACTTTCCTGTATTGTAAGATAGGTTTTCATACCAAAATGAGTGGTATTTTGTTCCTTCCTTGAGTCAAGTGTGATGAGAGTAAACTTCATGTTTTTCTCTCACCACCCCTCTTTTTCCCTCCACTAAAAAGTCTTTTGCCTGCCTCTTTTATGAGAGATCATTTGCCCCATTCCATTTCTCCCTTTCTCCTCCCAATATATTTCTCTCTCACCACTTAATTTCATTTTTTTAAGATATGATCCCATCCTATTCCATTCATTCTGTGCTCTCTGTCTCTGTGTGTGCATGCGTGCACATGTGTGTGTGTGTGTGTGTGTATGTAATTCCACCAACTACCCAAGATACTGAAAAGTTTCAAGAGTTACAAATATTGTCTTTCCATGTAGGAATGTAAACAGTTCAACTTTGTAAAGTCTGTTATGACTTCTTTTTGCTGTTTACCTTTTCATGCTTCTCTTCATTCTTGTGTTTGAAAGTCAAAATTTCTTTTCAGCTCTGGTCTTTTCATCAAGAATGCTTGAAAGTCCTTGATTTCATTGAAAGACCATTTTTTCCCCTGAAGTATTATACTCAGTTTTGCTGGGTAGGTGATTCTTGGTTTTAGTCCTAGTTCCTTTGACTTCTGGAATATCATATTCCATGCCCTTCGATCCCTTAATGTAGAAGCTGCTGGATCTTGTGTTATCCTGATTGTATTTCCACAATACTTGAATTGTTTCTTTCTAGCTGCTTGCAATATTTTCTCCTTGACCAGGGAACTCTGGAATTTGGCCACAATGTGCCTAGGAGTTTCTCTTTTTGGATCTCTTTCAGGCAGTGATCTGTGGATTCCTTGGATACTTATTTTGCCCTCTGGTTCTAGAATCTCAGGGCAGTTTTCCTTGATAATTTCATGAAAGATGATGTCTAGGCTCATTTTTTGATCATGGCTTTCAGGCAGTCCCATAATTTTTAAATTGTCTCTTCTGGATCTATTTTCCAGGTCAATTGTTTTTCCAATGAGATATTTCACATTATCTTCCATTTTTTTCTTCTTTTGGTTTTGTTTTGTTATTTCTTGGTTTCTCATACAGTCATTTAGCCTCCATCTGCTCCATTCTAATTTTGAAAGAACTATTTTCTTCAGTGAGCTTTTGAACCTCCTTTTCCATTTGGCTAATTCTGCTTTTGAAAGCATTTTTCTCCTCATTGGCTTTTCGAACCTCTTTTGCCAATTGAGTTAGCCTCTTTTTCAGGGTGTTATTTTCTTCAGCATTTTTTTGGGTCTCCTTTAGCAAGGTGTTGACTTGCCTTTTATGCTTTTCTTGCATCTCTCTCATTTCTCTTCCCAGTTTTTCCTCTACCTCTCTAACTTGATTTTCAAAATCCTTTTTGAGCTCTTCCATGGCCTGAGCCCATTGAATATTTATTCTGGATGTTTGGGATACAGAAGCCTTGACTTCTGTGTCTTTCCCTGATGGTAAGCATTGTTCTTCCTCATCAGAAAGGAAGGGAGGAGATACCTGTTCACCAAGAAAGTAGCCTTGTATGGTCTTATTTTTTTTCCCTTTTCTGGGCATTTTCCCCGCCAGTGACTTGACTTCTGAGTGTCCTCTCCACCTCCACCATGCCTCCAGATCTGCCCAGCTAGTGCTTGGGGTCTGAGATTCAAATGCTGCTTCCCAGCCTCAGGACTTTCGGTGGGGCAGGGCTGCTATTCAGTGTGACATTGGTGCTCAGGTTGGGGCAGGGCTGTCACGTGGGGCTCAGTTCCCTCAGGGGGTTTATGCAGAGACCTTCAACAATGGATCCAAGCTCCTGCCTGCTTTGGGAGCCCTTGTCCCCTGCTGCCTCTGCTGCTGCCTCCATTGCTGCCTCCCAAGGGGTCCTGAATTATGGGGATACCTCACTCCCCTCTCGACCAGCCAAAGAGACCCTCTCACCAACCTTCAGCACCTGTGGGTGGAGGGACCTGCGCAGCCGCTGGAGATTCTGTCCCTGAAGCCTGCTCGGATCTGCTCCTCTTGGTGCCACGTGGCCAAGGCAGGGCGGGTCTCTGCTCTGGGTCCGGTGCATGACAGACCTTTCGCGTCAGGTTTTCAGGTCTCTCTGGAACAGAAATCTCCTCCACTCTATTGTTCTGTGGCTTCTGCTGCCCCCGAATTTGTTGGGAGTTCTTCTTTACAGGTATTTTATGGGCTGTGGGATTCGGAGCTAGCATATGTGTGTCTTTCTACTCTGCCATCTTGGCTCCTCCCCAATGGCAATGATTTTCATGATTTCAGGTTGCTTGGTGATACACACAAAGATCATCTTTTTAGCAAGAATATTCTCTTTGTTGTGCTATATCATTATGGAATACTCCAATCCCTTGAAAAGTCAAATTTACCAGTGACATAAAAGGCAGTAGAGATGCATGAAGGGGGGATGGGTTGGTTGGTTGCAACATATTAACAACAGTGATTTGCATGGAAGAAGAAGTGTAAAAGATACCACCATGGAAATGGATGGTTGGAAGAGGAGGTGGCCTGGTTGTATAGTGAGGGGAAAGGATAGCAGATGGATGGTCCAAATACCTTATACCCACAGAACATTCAACAACCTAGAGAAAGGCATCTATCATGTGGATATATCCTCTCTGGAGGATTTATGGGGAGAAAGGAATAAGAACTGCCCAAATGAAAAGGAGCGAATGGATGGTGGCAGTTGAGGGCACATGCTCATCTATCCATTGCAATATTATAGCTCTAAAGTCAGAAGAGACATTAGAGGCCAACCCCTAATTTTACAGAGGGGGAAAATGAGGCTCAGAGAATGAAGTGATTTACCCAAGATCACATAAGTAAAAAATGGCAGAGTCAGGATTTGCTCTCAGTTTCAAGTCCTGTACAGGTTTCCTCAAGTTTATCAAATCCTGCCCCAGACACTTCTAGGCAGGTCACTGAAACATTAGAGCCTCAGTTTCCTCATCTGTAAAACAGGGATAATAATAGCCCCTACCTCACAGAGCTGTGATGATAAAATGAGATAACATATATAAAGTGCTTTGCAAACCTTAAAGGGCTATATAATTGCTAGCTGTTATTTTTGCTATTGTTATGTAGTTCTTTACAATTTGTTAACTGTTCTCTTCATAACAACACTGTGAATATAAGTGCTGTTTTATACATGAGAGTGAAGCTCAAAGAAATTAGATGCTATTGTGGCAGGAAACCTGTGTTCCCTTCCCCCCTCTTATTATCTCTCCTATTTCCTACCCGAATAACCTTGGGCAAATCATATCCTCCTGGGCCTCCCCCATCCTCACCTCCAGGTCCCTTCCAGTGCTATGCTTATGCTATGACCCTCTGGACCCTGTTCCCTCTGAAGTGCCTTGCCCATCATCCTCTAGCTAGTAAATTTAAGAGCTGGGAATAGACAACCTAAACCCTAGACTCTTGACTCCAAACCCAACACCCTTTCTTATGATATCTTGGATCAGTGGTGTGAACATTGCTTTTAGAGTCTTGGTCTAAGAATATTTGCCAGTGAAGAAGACTTTCAGTACTGCCTTTCCTACATTTTGAAAACTGTTATTAATATCAACAAACATTGGTAGATGTGTGAAGTAAAGATTTATGAAACTATGTAGAACGTAGCCTCCATTTTAAATTATTTTGTCAAAAGCAAAATTTATTTCAGTCTCTGTAGCTAAGGATAGGTGTTCATTTTCATGGATGTAAGGATTATTTTTTGTTTGTGACATCTTTTGTATCTCAATTCCAGTGTAGAAAGTAATGGATGAAAAGCTATGTGTGCCCATGTCCTACTTATATCTCGTTATTTTCAGTAGGCAGGTCATTTACCATGATAGTTTTCCTAGATGAAATCGCAGAGGAGACACTCAAATCATTGTTGAATTGAATAAAAGTATTGTTTATCTTAATAATAGGAGTAGCTTTATGTTTCCTAGCTTAGTACTGGTGATAGTGGCAGTAACAGGTAAAACTTCCCCTGTACTAAGGGCTGACATTAATAACTGTTTTGGAATATTTGTCCCAATGTTCTCCTCTGTTAGAATAGGTAACTGAAAATTACTTGTATTGTGATTATCTGATAGACAAGTTCTGATGCATTAGTTTAAATATTTTCCTAAGTTCTGCTGCAATTACATATTCAAAAGGTTAATTTTGTAATAAAATAATACAATTGTAATAAAATAAAATTTTGTAATAAAGATGGAATGACCTTTCTGAATGGAAAATGCAATTGTTTCTTTTGTATTGATGAAAATAACTTTTCCTTCTCCGTAGGGATTGTTTCATTCATTGTATTGTGTCCCTAGTGCCTGGTACATAGTAGGTGCTGAATACATATTTGTTAATTGAACACAAACTGTCAACTAACTAATATTTACTGGGGGTGCTAAAGATAAATGTAGTCTATATAAAAACTGGGTGGAGGATGTAAAGGTGGAGTGAGCTAACTGATTCACTCAGTCACCCCATCCTTACATTGTTCTCTCATTTTTATTTTTTTTGTGAAACGGCTAAATTCTTAACTTAAAAACCCTACATTTTATCTAAATGTATAACATTGTGCTACAGTCGTTTATATTATGCTAGTGGAAATGTATTTATAATGGAATAGGAAAGGAAGTGATACCAAGCCTCTCTCATTACTATTCATGATTGTGTAAATATAGTCTCAGGACCTGGAAAACAGGTAGGATGGGGTTTGCAAGACTGGTATTAGGTAGAAATCCAGACACCTAAATAGTCAGCATTGCCCAATAGTAGGAAATGAACCAAGCCAGAAGTAGGGTTCAGGGGGCAAGGATCTAGTTTCCAGAAGGAGAAGGAAAGAATGACAAATCCTTTTCTGTAGAATCTGGGATGCCAGACAAAGAATCAGATACAAAGGGACAAGGCTAGAAAGGGTTCAAGGCAAGAATGTCATCACTGGGAAGGAGTACAAGAACCTAGTTCTTGGATTCAGGACATGAGGTCAACCTGGGACCAGCTGCAATTCTGACCACACTTTGCACCGACCCTGCTATGGCAAGATAGTCTTCTAATTAAGCATAATGTCAGGCTTTACTGGAGTGCTTCTTTTCTGTAGGCCAAGGAGAAATGTTTCTGTTTTGGGTTTCTTGAACAGTTGAATTGCCATAGGTGAGTGCTCTCCTAGCCTAGGTGAAATGGTGGATGCCAGCTCTATTCCTGACAGGGAATAATATGGACTCACTGAAGAGGTTTGCAAGGACCTTGGCAAAGGAGGTTTTATATTGCCCCTGCAAGGGTGAGGTTGTGTGGGCCTAGACTGTTCAGAAGGGCAGCACCAACGGAAGGCTACTGGGTCTTCAATATCCCCTTCTCCACTGACTTCTTCTCCTTAACCTGCATGTTCAAATCTCCCTAGCCATCAATTTTTTTCAAAAGCATTATCATGACTTTTCACTTTCTTGCTCTCTTCTCATGGAAAAAGTTGCCTGTGCCCCATGCCTCCCTTTCCTCTCCACCTACTTTCCATCCACTTACCCTCTTCAGTCTGGCTGCCCCTTCCAGCACTCTGCTGAAACTGCTCTCTCCAAGGTCATCAGTGACTTCCTAATAAATAAATCCAAAGGTTTCCCCTCCAACTGTCTGCATGACATCGGTGCCCAGATGTCCCAAGGGTGCCTTATATTTAACGTGCCAGCATTATTTTCCCCCTAAGCCTAAGCCTCCTTCTGACATCTCTGTTTCTGTCAGTGGTGCCATTGAATCTCATCTTCTGAAAGAAAGTTTTCTCTGGCTCTGTGAATGCTATAATCTTCCACCTAAAGTTATTTCCAATATGTCCTCTATATATCTTATTTGTAGATGGTTGTTTGTATGTTGTCTCTTCCATTAGCCTGTGAACTTCTTAGAACAAGGGTTGCATTTGCCTTTATTTATATTGCCAGCATTTAGCACAGGACCCAGAGCAGAGTAGTGAGAGAAATGATTATCAATAACCAATGATTTGGGGAGATCCAAAGTCCTCCCCTTCTTCCAAAGTCCAGATTTTAAAAATTCAGTCTCTCGAAGGACATTGCTGATAATGAGATTGGACTAAGACCCCACCCTTGTAGGCTAGCTTATTGCATTCAGCTCAGGCTTGGGTGAGGTATAAATTCTTTGAACAGATTGCCTAAGACTGGGGTGGTCTGGGCATAGAGATTGTCCGAAGGTGACATGATGTCACTCTCAGCCCCACATTTTAACATGGCCCACCTCCCATTGTGTTAACCAGAGTTGATTGCCCCCCCCTCAGGAACACCTACTCTTGATAGGGTATATAAACTGTGAGCAGTCCACGCACCAAATGACCATCCTTTTATTAATAATATGCTGGCCTTATTGATAAAATGATTAAATTACCTAGAAACTGTTTCTCTCAGAATTATTTTAATAACCTCAGTAGGTGTCAAATAAATGCTCGTTAACTTGGCTTGCTAAAGAGCCGACTTCTCAATGGGCCCCACCTTACTTCTTTGGTCAATGGTTCCCTCTTCCCTCTCCCATTGCTAGTGACTCTCTTTTGAGATTACCTCTAATTTACACTGTATATCTTGCATGTACTATTTTTTCCAAGTTGTTCTTCCATTAGGTCCTCAAGGACAGGGACTGTTTTTGTCTTTCTTTATACCCCTGGAACTTAGTACAGTACCCAGAATAGAGAAGGCATTTAATAAATGCTTGTTGACTGACTGTATTCAGTGTTAGGGACAAGCAAGTCCTAAGGATTCTCAGTGTAAAGTAGGGTTGCTCCTGCAGAACCCTAGAAGCCTCAATTAGCCAGGCTCTCAGACCTCTTCAAGGCTGCCTCTGCCTCTGTCTCTCCTCTGACTTCTCAGGAGTCTGTGAAGCCTATGTCTGTCTTCTCTCAAATGCTAGCATTGTTTACTATGGTCCCTGAGCTGTCAAGGTTTGGTGGTCCTTCCCAAATCTTCCGAAATTTTCAATACAGTTAAATAAACATTTACCAGTTACCTACTGAGTGCAAATCACTGCACCAGGAGAGATACTGAGTTTAGATAAGACAGGACCTTTTGTCCTCAAGGAACTAGCTGACAAATTAGTAGGGAGAAGAGACATAGATGCCAGTAACTAAATTATCCAATGATACATGATAAATACTATAGAGAAGTATGACAAAGAGTCATTCAAGGTTGTCCCCAATCAAGAAATGCTTCACAGAGGAGTAATTAACCAAGTTGAGATTTAAAAGATGGACAGGAAATTCAACAAGTGGGAAAGGGAGAGGGAGGCCACACCAGGCACAGAAAACAGCATGAGTAAATGCTCAAGAGTAGGAAAGCACAGAGCACATTCTAGGGACAGAATATGCCAGATTGACTGGAGCATAGTGTATATCTAAGGATGGAAAAGTAGAATGTCCTTTGACTGTAGAATGGAAGCCAAACTAAGGTCTTTGAACTTTATTTGATAGACAATGGGAAGTTCCTGAAGATTTTTTGCGCAGAAAATGGACATGGCCAGATGTAGCTCTGAGGAAGATAATTCTGATATGGTAATATAAAGGATCAATAAGAGGAAGAAAAAGTAGAGCTAAGAAAATCTGTTAGGTGGCTATTGTAACATTCCAGGTGGATAGAAATAATCCATGTTAGGATGGCAAAAGTAGGAATAAAGAAGAAGTGATATATACAAGAAATATTGCAGAGAGAGGATTGGCAAGGTTTGGTAAATAATTTTGAGAGGTGATGGGGAGGAAAGTGTAAAAGAATGCACATAAATTTTGAATATGGGCAAGTAGGTTAATGAATCCAGATAATGACTAGGACTGGATTAGAGAAAAAAAACTATATAATAGCTCCATAAGCCTCTCTAATCCAAGTCAACAAGCGGTTATTAACTACCTACTACGAACCAGGCGCTATGTGAATCCCTCTGTGAAGCTGTTAACTGCCTACTATGTACTAGGCACTATGTTCATTCCTCTGTGAAAGTCTTGACATTTATCCCAGAGAGGAGAAGTTGACCTAGAGCCAATGGCAGTTAATTAGAAAATATGAGGACATTTCTGTAACGTGCCATCAAGAGATTTACAGCTGCAAAGGTTAATGGGAAATCGGGGTGGGAGCCAAGTAGATTATTGTCATTGTATTGCTTTACTAATTTGGCTAGCTTTGTAGAAATGCCTTTTGGAAATTATCTTCAAACCCTTAAATCTAGAGATGTAATACTATGTAGTAGTATAATCAAAAGCACACTACATTAAAAATGAGAGGTTTCTACTAATAACCTCTTGTGTGACCTTGGCCAAATGACTTAATTATTCTAGGCATCTCACCTGTAGAATGGAGGAGTTAGTACCTTCTTTCCTTTAATAAACATTTATAAGTGCCTACTATGTGTAAGGCATTGTCCTAGGCGTAGGGAATGAAATGAAAAAATGACTAGGAACTTAAAATCAAAAATTAGGATGCTCTGTGCAAATATATAGTTGCAATACAAATTAGGATGAAGTCAGTGCATAGGAGAGGTTGAACTAGGGAGCGTGAGATAATTTGGAAGGAGAGATCAGCTCGCACTGAGGTGGTGTGAGGGGAATTAGCCTTGGCTTCATGAAGGAGGTGATACCTGAACTGGGTCTTGGAGAGAGGGAAAATTTATGGTTTTTACATTTAATTTTCATTCTTTCCTCAATTACATGTAAACAAAATGTTTTTAACATTCTTTTAAAAATATTTGAGTTTCAAATTCTCACCCTTCCTCCATCCCCTTTGAGAAGGCTAAGAGTTTGATATAGATCCTACATGTCCAGTCATGCAAAACATTTCCATATTAGCCATGTTGCAAAAGAAAATAAAGACCCAAAAACACAAGAATAATAAAGAAAGTTAAAAAAAAGTATGCTTCCATCTGCATGCAGGCTCCAATAGTTCTTTCTCTGGAGGTGGATGCCATTTTTCATCATATGTGAAGGGAAATATTTCAATAGGTTCAGCTATTCATAAGCTATAGGATTCAGAGCTGGAAGGAACCTCCGAGACTATATCTAGCCTAACTTCCTCATTTTACAGGTGAGGGAAATTGAGGTTCAGAGAGGTAAAGTGACTTGCCCAAAGTCACATAGGCAGTGAGTGTCAGGCAAGTATGAATGGAAGAATCCTATGCTCTGTGACACAGAAATGGGGTCCAGAGGCTATTGTCAAGGATGGGACTGGAGGTGATCTTATGGTGTAGAGTTATCATCTCAAGCCTTTGATGTAGTCTCCACCTAAGACCTCATAGAACGTGTAGCAAAGGTCTAACAGAAGACATCCTCAGGGGTATGAATAACACTCAGGAAAACGGAGACTCCTGGGCAAAGCCATCTAGCAACAACTCCTCTTCCCTAAGAGAGAGCATTGTTGTTTTCCTATATAAAGGTCTTTTCTGCCCCATGTCCTCTTTCTACCCCTCAAGGATAATAACGTTTGTAATCACGGTATAATGGATCAGATTTAAAACACCAATCTAGGAGGTTGTGTTTTCTATGCTGGTTCCAGGCAGACTCTGAGTGGGAGAGGGAGAGAGGGAGTTGGGGATCAGGGAGCGGGGAATAGGAGAGGGGGAGGGAGAGAAAGATGAACAGAAGAAAGGAAGGGGAGGGGGAAAAGGAGAGAGGGAAAAGGAAGGGTGTGGGGGAGAGAGTGAAGGGGGAAAGGGAAGGGGAGGAGAGGGAAGTAGTGAGAGGGAGGGGGGGGGTGTGTGCCCTTGGTAAGGTTATTGACCACAGCTACTGTCCACTACACTACAGTTCAGCCCTTTCCTTGACTGTGGCAATGGCTGTGGAAGGAGCCTTTTCCAGAAGTTGGGGAATATCTTCTGAAAATGTCTGGTAGCAGGGAAAGGTAAGTAAAGGTTGGGGAATACTTAGCAGTCCCATGTGACCACTCATTTAGATTCTTAAATCTCTAACAGCCTATGACTAGTACCATGCAGTGAAAACAACAACATTATAGAGGCAGAAGTCTGGGGACTTGGGTGCATAGATTTCCAGAGAGAGCCTTATCCAGTCCTTGTCTGAACAGCATCCCCATCAAGGGGTCACTTGTGCTTTGCCTAAAGTCCTGTAAGGACGGATACATCGCAGGCAGTTCTGTGTTGGGGCTGCTCTGATTATTGGGGGCGCGGTTTCCTTATGTTGAGCTGGAATTCTTTCACGTAGCAGCTCTCAAGTACTTGAAGATAGTTGTCCTATTTTCCACATTGCCACTAATTGCTTGACCTCTCTGGACTTCAGTTTCCTCACTTGTAAAAATGAGAAAATGAATGACCAAATGAAGACATGCGCATTTAAATATATGCTGCTATTTTCTATGCATTTCCACAAGAGGGAGCTCTTGTATAAAATGTACTCGAATGAATTTTAAAGTTTAGAAACTGCTCATAGAAGATGAAAGGTATATAGCAGGTGTTTATTTCTGTGTATGTGAACAGAAATCAAAACTGTGTTTTGAGGTTTGGGAGTATATATGCTCTAAATACAAATGAATTTACTTTTACAGTGTTTGAGAAATGTATGCATTTGGGTTGTGCTGAGAAAAAAACCTCTCAACAGCCCCTGGCAATCTGTGTTCTCTGCTAGAATGGCATTTAAACAGGGAAAATAAATCTCAAAATGTTCAAAAATAAAAATCAGGATGCTTGCTTAAAACCCATATTCCTGGGGAATCTCCATGATTTTTGCAGTGTCTCACCCAAGCAGGCAGGCTGTCCCTGAGCCACCCACATCCTCACTGAAAATAGTAGACATTGGGCAATGTAGAAGGGTTTCTTCAGAAACATAAGGAGACATTTGACACTCCCCCAGCTCCGCAATTAGAGTGGAGATAGCTAGGCTGCAGATTCGCTGCTTCCAGCTCAGCCAAGGTGTCATGATAGTCTACAGCAAGTTCATTCCAAGGCCAGTAACCCTTCCCTTGATACCCAGGTCTATTGGGTCAAAGTCAATAAACATTTATTAAGTGCCTACTATATACCACACACTGTGCGAAATACTGTGAATATACACAAAAAACCAGTACTTGTCCTCAAGGAGTAGGAAAACTAATAGGGGTAGAAAACATGCAAATAGCTATGGGTAAACAAGATATAAACAAGACATAAACAAGATATATACAGACTACATTTGATATAATCTCAGAGGTAAGGCACTAGCATTAAGGAGGATTGGGAAAGGTTTCTTGCAGAAAGTGGGATTTTAGTTGGACCTGAAGGAAGCCAGGAGGCAGAAATGAGGAGAAAGAGGATTCCAGGCGTGAGGGACAATTGGGGAAAATGCACAGCCTGTGGAGATGGAGGGTCCAGCAAGGAGGTCAGAGTCACTGGATCACAGTTTACTTGTTAGGAGGTTATTGTCATTCACCAAACTGGACCTTGGGTTGGGTGGGAGTAGGGGTGGAGGCTACAGCCTAGTTTATATATGAAGAGGAGATGAATGGGAGAACGCCTCCCAGAGGACATAGCCCATATGACCCTGTTAGGATGTAACCACCCTGAGAACAAGGATTGTTTTGTTCTTTGTATCTGTGCCCCTAGCACCTAGTGTAGTGCTTGAAACATTGTAATTGCTTAATAAATGTTATTTGATTCATGATGTCATTAGGACTGTGCATCATCTCTACGGTTTTTTTTCAGGGTGTCGCAGCCTCAGTGTTTATGGACCTACTGGACTGAGGATGGTGTTTACTCCTTATGGTATTCTTATCTACTCCTTAGATCCTGCTAAGCATGCTAAATGAATCCAAGCCTTCATCTAACATTTATAGGAACATCTGCTATTTACAAAATTGGGGTAATGCCAAATTTGAGAAGGATTTGCATTCCTAGGTCATATAATCTGTCAGCAGGGAATATGAATCCACATGAGGATGAAGGGAAGTTCCTGAAGGAGCATGGGGGGAACAAATGATCCCTCCTTTGTATAAAACCTATGGGGGCATCCCTACCAACTTTACAGAGCTTT
Organism: Notamacropus eugenii; assembly: GCF_028372415.1. NCBI lineage: Eukaryota > Metazoa > Chordata > Mammalia > Diprotodontia > Macropodidae > Notamacropus > Notamacropus eugenii. Next base: position 190,373,952 of record NC_092873.1, on the reverse strand, counting down.
ATTTCTGGGTTCTCAGCCTATTGATCTGCTGGATCACCCTCTGGCCTCCTAGTGAGGCTGGAGGGAGAAGGCATAGTCAATGACCTGAAGTCAGTTCAGCTCAACCCCTATCTTGAACTATTGAGATCCACAAAAATAATCCATAAAGAAATTAACACATTCAACATTGCTGTCAGGGCTGACCTCTCCTAGGCCATACCGTACTTGTCCATGTCCTAAAGCTGGACATACTTTTCTTAAAAGCTAATTAATTCAGAAAAAAAATACTGTAGCTTGGGAAATGAAGCTGATTAGTCACAGTTGCACTGAGTCATGGAAATATCATTTTGAGGGGGTGTGGCTCAGTATCGTCCATTTGCATCATGACAAACTAGAGTGCCTGTGGATTGTCCAGCAGCTCAGTCAATGACAGATTTTCTGAATATTGTTTTTCCTGTTTTTCAGTAGGTTAAGCTTCATTATCATTTGCATTCTTGGATGCTGCAATTAGTGGGCAGGTGTATTGTTGCAAAAAAAAAAAATAATAATTTGGATGCCAAGTGGGTCAATCACCTTAACTGATTCTCTCATAAATTGTTTGCTTGGCTGCCACTAAAATCCAGAGCTATTAGAATTAGTCCACAAATAACAGACACGGGACAGTAATACTCAGATCCACTTGTCTGCCCATCAAGTTGGCATGATGTTCACACCTAAGGGAAGGCTGATTTCATATGGGCTTTTGTACCTCTCTACTTATATGCTCAGTAGAGGCCTGTTGAAGACCTTATACAAGGTCATCTGTGACTTTTGGTGGTTATGGCTGTGACATATTAGTGAGTATGTCCATTCAGGTATGTATATGGAATATGAGTTCAGGCTAATCAACAGGGGGCTGCCAGTTACTCTCTATCCATGGATGGAGTGGTATTATGAGCCCAGAGGGTATGTGCCAGGTATTGTGTTAGGTGCTTTACAAATATCACCTCACTTGATCTACACAGCATCTGTTTTGGTATCTTCATTTTACAGGTGAGGAAACCAAGACAAATAGAAGTTAAATGATTTGCCCAGAGTCACACAGCTAGTAAGTATCGGAGGCCAGATTGGAACTCAGATTTTCCTCATTCTAGGGCCAGTAATTTATTCACTGAACCACCTAGCTGCCTTATATCTCTTTTTTTTATCATAACAACCTTGGGATAGGTGCTATTATTATGCCCATTTTATACAAGAAACTGAGGCAGACAGAAGTGATTTACTCAAAGTCACACAGTTACTTAAGAATCTTAGGCTGGATTTGGACCCAGATCTTCCTAACTCTAGGGTCCACTGTCACCTTACTGCCTACTTTATAAATGAGGCAACTGAGACTTAAAGAGAATTCATGGCTTAATTGTGCTTCTGTTACTAGTAAAGGACAGAATCAGGAGTTGAACCCTGGTCTCTGGATTCCAAGGCTAGTTCTTGTTCTATAATAGCATACTAGCCAAGAAGAATAAAATTCTTCAGGAAGCCACATTTCTTAGGAATTTTTGTGTTCTAGATTAGCTACGGCCTCTGTCTCCCAAAATAGATGGATAAGTCATTGGTGTAGACTTTCTGGATGACAGGTGCTCCAAAGGGTGGATGCCCATCTTCTGCAGAGATATTTTCCCTTTAGGAGATTCTACAAACATTTCCATTTTGAAACATGTCCTTTCTGAGTCTCAGATTATTCATCCATAAAGTGAATAGTTTGGAATGGAATACCTCTAAGGTCCTTTCTAGTTCTGAATCCTACAATTCAGCCAGACTCTGAGAATGGAGAACAATCATTTTCATCCCTCTGAAAAATTAAGACTTTGCCACATCCAGAGAAAGAACTATGGAACTGGATCGCAGAATGAAGTAGACCATTTTCTTCTGTATTATGTCTCATTTTGTTTTGTTTTATGATTTCTCCCATTCATTTTAATTCTTGTATGTGACATGACTAAGGTGAAAATGTATTTAATAGGAATATATGTGTAGAACCTATATAAAATTGTACACTATCTCAGGGAGGGTGTGGGGAGGGAAGGGAGAAGAAAGGGTAAGGAGGGAAAAAGATCTAAGATATGTGGAAGTGATTGTAGAACACTGAAAACAAATAAAATAATTAAAAAAAAGACTTGGACTTTTGCTGCAAAGATTATGCCTGATGCGACCTAGTCTTTTAACTTTTTGAGAGCTGTCTCGTGATGAAAAAGAATTGGAAACTGAGAGAATTCCCATCAAAAGGGAAATAACTGAACTAGTATGTGAATGTGATGAAACACTATTATGCTGTAAGAACTGATGATTAGGGTGGTTTCAGGAAAACCTGAGAAGATTTTTATGAACTAATGCAAAATGAAATGAGCAGGAGGAAACTTACATAATCATAGCAATATTGTAAAGGTGAGAGACATAGTAACTCTGACCATTTTAATGATCCACCACAATTTGAAAGAACTTAAAGTGGAAGAAAAATACTATCCACCTCCAGATGAAGAACTGATGGACTCAGAGTGCAGATTGAAGTATCTTTTTTTTTCTTTTTATTTATCTTGCCTTTTCCCCCACTTTGGACCATGGCTGATGCAGAATTGCAAAATGGGTTGGAGAAGGAAATGGCAAACAACTCCAGTATCTTTGCCAAGAAAACTCCAAATGGGATCACAAAGAATTGGACATAACTGAAAATGACTGAACAGTTATAAAGAAATAAATTTGACATTCTTTCATATATATAATGGGCATTGCATTTTTGCCTTCTCAATGAGTAGAAAAAGTGTTGAAAAGAGGAAGACAATTTGGATCTGAAAAGGAAAACAAAATAAAAAGCAAAGTTCTGTAAACACAATTGGCAGGTCTTTAATTTAGGATGCACAGTTGTTTCTAGTACAGTCATTGATCCAAAAGACTCCAACTTCATTCTGGTCAGCATAGAGGGCCAAGAGATACCTTGAAGATGACCAAAAGTAGTTGTTTTGAAGATATTAATGATGGTAGTGCCACTGAAAATCTTATTCATTTTCTCTATGGAGCATTTATTTAGAAATTTCAGTTCATTCAACGAACATTTATTAGGCACCTACTGTGTGCATAGTACTATTGCTAAGAACTGAGTATTGGGGGAAGCTATGAAGTTTAGAGAGCATAGGGTCCCTGTCCTCATGGAACTTGGACTCTTGATAAGAAATAGTTGTGAAGTCAAATTAGACTTATAGAGTCCCAAGAGCAGGGAAGAGACACAGAGATAAACTCTTACTTGAGCCCTTGTAACTCTAGGCACCTTCTTAGTTCTTGACTTGCTGCCTAATCCTACTGCCTTGGTCATTTCTTGGATATCACATTTGCTTGTTTTTTGCTATCACTCCTGTCTCAGACTCATGATTTAACCAGACCTTGCTACTTATGCACATTTGAGTTGAACTTAACTATTCAGCACTGACTCCAGAGAAATGTGACCCCCTGATATTTACGTAGCCTTTGCCACAGCTTGCTCAGGTCTAGCTATCCAGGTTACCTATTCTAGCATTTATAAGCACATGGTAGGTGCTTAATAAATGCTTGGTGACTTGACTTTGTCTGGCACATACCACTTGCTTGCTTCTCATGACCCCTTTGACAGTAAGTTTCTGAGACTTCAGCATGAAGATGATGCCCATTTTCCATTCCACTGATCTTCTCCATGATGAAACCCACATTAAGACTTGTACTGCTATCTTCCTTTTTACAAATGAGGAAATAGAGATACAATGATCTTAAAGGATTTGCCCAGGACCCTCCAGGATCTGGTGTCATGGCCAAGACTGAAACTCACTTTCCAGCTGTCTAAGCCAAATACTTTTCCCCCCAAGTGCCACAGAGACTAGGAAACTCTTATAGTGATTTTAAAATCATTTTCTCAGAGGAATAAATAGTTTTCACTTGCTTTTAATGCATTTCTTGAGTGAACAGCAGTAAAATTTTGAGAGCAGATGTTTTCACCATTTTCCCTCCCATTTTCTGGAGGCTTAATTTCCCTACTGTTTAGCAGAAATGCTCTTAGTTTTTCTCCTTCCCCCAGTCCCTCCCTGCTACATTCTGTATTTCAAAAAGTAAAACACTGGCAGAATAAACTAGCTTAAAGTGAACAAATTTCCCAGGGGAAGAAAGCAATGTTACCTTTTAGCACTTGTACATTTTTCATTTCCTACCCACATGAAAGGAGACAGCATGATGGGAAAACATGTTCTCTTTCAGCACAGTGTAATTCATCTTCACTGTATGGGCATGTACCATTAGCCAAAAATCACCAGTTACAGCGGTGGTAATTGTATTCTCTGAAAAGTCAAGGAAAGATTAAATTTCATATCCTCATTACCTCTGTGAATTAGTTCATGATGCATTCAGAAGGAAACCAAGTTTGAGTTCCTTGGATGAAATGATTATGTGAAGCATGAGAATGTGATAATGAAATGTTAAAAGTGTCTGTTTGAAAAAACTCAATCTTTAACTCAAAAATAAGTTTTAGGGGAGACTTGGCTTAACAGCAAATAGTTCATGTGAAAGAGCCCTGTTGTAACCTCAGTCCTGAAGTAGAAGCTTCATGACCATGGAGGTGGAAAGACCTGGGTTTCAGTCCTTCCTTTGGAATAATGACTGTGTGACCCTGGGCAAGTCCTTTATTCTCTTGGTATCCCAGGCCATTTTCTTTCTTTTTTTAAAAAAAATTTTATTTTCAATTTATGGAATAAAGCATTTTCATAACACTTTACAGTAAAAAAGATGATTACACATGAAGCAGCAAACTACCACGTATGACTTGCTGTTCTCTCCAAATATCCAAAAAGTTATCAGGTAAATTTTTTCCCCCTTTTCCCTCTTCTGTTCTCCCTACCACTAGACACAAATTGTGTGTATATATCTATATATGTTTAGATATAGATATGCACACATATATGCATATATATTCACACACATATATGTAAAATTATTTAATACATCCATCAGTTCTTTCTCTGGATTCAGACAGCATCTCTCTTCATATGTCCTTTATTTTTAATTTGTGTATTTATAATAGTCAAATTTTCTAAGATTTATATTGTAGAATAGTTGTCAATCAATGGAGGAAATTTCCTTACTAGGTGTTCCCCATATCAAGTCCAAAAATGTAAGCTCAGTATGAGCTAATCGCATACAAAAAAATAAAAAAATTTTAAAAACTTAGATTGTATCTATAATAGCATTCATAGGAGGAAAGGTGGTCATCTGTCCTGGTGGGAACATATTATTTCCAGTTCTGAGCATTATATATTAAGAAAAATATCAACAAGCTGGACACCATCCTTAGAAAGGTAAATAGGATGGTGAAAGAGATGGAAATGAGGTATTTGTAGAGGAGTTGAGGAAACTGGGCATATTTCACCCAGAAAATAAAGACTTAGAAGGAAAATGATAGCTGTCTTCAGATATTTCAGTGGTTGCTATGTGGAAGAAGCCTGGCTTTGTGTTAGTTCTAGAAGGTAGATATACTCAGCACTCACGGGAGAAAGGTCAGGAAAACCACTGGGGGCTCAGTATAAGCAAGGACTTTCTCACAGTTACAACTGTCTAATGGGTTTTTTTTCTGAGGAGGGATGAGTGCCCAATAACTGGAAATGGACATGGAATCGCAGAGCTGATCCTACTTATTTTCAAGCAAGGGCAGCTAGATGGTACAGTGGGTAGAGTGCCAATCCTGTAGTCAGGAAGACTGATTTTCCTGAGTTCAAATCTGGCCTCACTAGCTGTGTGGCTCTGGGCAAGTCACTTAACACTGTTTACTCATTTTTTCATCTGTTAAATGAGCTGCAGGAGGAAATAGCAAATCATTCTAGTATCTTTGTGAAGAAAACCCCAAAGGGCGTCATGAACAGCAAAATAAAACAGGTGATTAGAAGGTGATATCTTTGGAGTAGTATCAATACAAGAGCAGCTATTTTCCATCAGCCAACACAATATCAACCTTAAGAACTGAAAACTAGATATTAGCAGTCTTCCACAACAATATAGTGAAGTAACCTATTTTGATAAAAGCACTGGGCCTGACTCAGCAAAATTGTTGAATAGGAGAAACTTTTTGTCTTTGGTTTCCTTCTGTTTCAATGCTAGTTCCCCAGTGGATACCTGCTGCTGTGTTCTATGTAGCACCTTTCAGCAAGCTGTCAGAGTTTAAAGCAGGGGTGCAGAATCTGCAGCCTTGACACCACATGTGGCTTTCTAGATTCCTGAGGGTGGCCTTTTGATGAATTTAAAGGCCATCCTTAAGGATCTAGAAGGCTACATGTGGCCTCAAGGCTGCAGGTTTCCCACTCATGGCTTAAAAGGAAGCAGAATGATAAATTGGTATTAGTTAGAAGACCTATATTTGAGAACCTGGAATTGATGCTACCTATGTGTGTGACCTTGATCTCTGCATCGTAGCTTGTTCTGTTTTATACCAAAGATAATGAAATTAATATCCTCTTTTAAAGACTGAAGATAACAAGATTTGAAGTCAGAGAACTTGAGTTCAAATCTCTACTATCTGCACTTTGCTATATGGGCTGGAGTTTCTTCACCTGTAAAACGAAGGGGGTCAACTAGATGGTATCTAGGGTCCCTTCCATCTCACAATCCATGATTTTATAATCCTAATATTTGCAATATTTACTTCACATAGTTTTTAGAGAAGCTACATAATTATGAACTATTATTCTTATTTCCTAAAGAAGCCACCCGTTTCTCCAAAGTGTTAGCTGATTTAAATGATTAATCCCTTCCAGAACTGTTTTCATTTTAATTAAGAACTTTTAAAAGCCAAAAACAAATTAATCTGCAAGACCCAAAAGAATTAGTAGACAATGGGAGACTTTTTGGTATTATAAACATAGGTGACCACTCATTCTGTTTACTCAGAAAACTGGCTCTACAGGGCTGGATGTTTGTTGACCTTTTTTGTTTTAGGAACTTAAACAAATTTATATAACAAAAATGAACTTTTAATCCACTTAAACTGTATTAATATCACTGTTGCTGTTCAATCATGTCTGACTTTGTGACCCCATTTGATGTTTTCTTGACAAAGATAATGGAGTGGTTTGCCACTTCCTTTTCCAGCTCATTTTACAGATGAGGAAACTGAGGCAAACAGAATTGAGTCACTTGTTCAGGGGTCACATAGCTAGTAAATGTCTGAGGCTGTATTTGAACATAAGAAGATGAGTCTTTCTGACTCCAAGCCTGGTAATCTATCCACTGTGCCAACTAACTGCCCTCTTAATATCATTAGAGATTATCTAACTTTTAAAATGTACATGCCTGCATTCTTATATACCTCTAAGTAGCTATGTAGCTAATGTATGTTAATATTAGCTGTGTATGTTATCTTACATTCTGCTTTTTTGTTAAATTTTTATATAAAATTATATCATTAAAATTTTATCATATATAGGTTATTGGCTTAGTCTACACATTTGTTATTGGCATATTTCATTGCTCTACTATACCAGAATTGCATAGGCATTCCTCTTTTATGGAGCATTTAGGCTCCTTCTAATTTTTCAATGTTACAAATAGTCCTATTAGAAACATTGTGTACAATTTAATTATTTCTTTTCATTTATTTCCTTCAGGGTTATTTCCTAAAGTAGAATTAAAAGGTTAAAGGACATGAATATCTTTATAATTCTTTTTACTCACTGTGGGAGAATTGAGCTTAATTCTTATTCTGGGGAGAAAATATATTATTGGAGAAGATAATCTGCAGAGAATTCTTGGGGGACTTTGAATTACTATTCCGAGAGAAGTGCTTCTTCAGTTGCAGAGTCAGTATTAACGTTGGTAACAATATTCTATTCCACAGCTCTTTCTCTTGCTTTTGAAGAGCTCAGTGGTGACTCTGCTCTGAACCTTGCTCATCGTAGTGAATATTTATGGTTTTGTTTTATTTTTTATTAGTGAAATAAGCTATATTAGCAAAACTATGATATTTTAGCTTAAGAGGCCAGGGAATTGTGTGTGTGTGTGTGTGTGTGTGTGTGTGTGTGTGTGAGAGAGAGAGAGAGAGAGAGAGAAAGAGAGAGAGAGTTTTTCTCTTGATTATGTTATCACCTTATTTATTCTTAGAATATGAACTAATAAGGAAACACGTCAGTAGCAGATAGAAAAGAGTGAGGGCTGATGTGGCTGTCAACTAGGGTAATGCACTGCATAGACCACCTAACTTCATTGAGGGCACATGCGAAATGTTGATCTAAGCCTGTTACATATAGGAAGGGTTATCAACTCTAAACTCTGTATATGTGTTTAATTTTTCATTTAATTTCTCTGCAAATATCTATTGACAGAATAGTAGAAGTGGTGAGAGGGGAGATAGATTTCTTAAAAAGGAAAGTAGAAAGCACTTTGGATTTCAACTCAGAAAATTTGAGTACAAATCTTACCTCTGATAATTACTAGTTGTATGACCTAGTCATGTTACCTCTCCAAGTCTGTTTGCTCATTTGTGAATCTAGAGGAAGCTGGGCTAGATGACTTCCAGGGTTCTTTTCCATTCTGACACTCTATGATTCTATAACAGTTAAACTTTGGCTTCAACACAGTGGCTTTTAAATATATGCTTTTAACATGTGTATAATAATACTTCTGTATTAAATGTTAGCCAAAAATAGATATTGGCATAGACAAAGGTATGGAGATAGTTAAGTGAAGGATGTTTGGAGTACTGTCCAATTTGATTAGAACTTAGAATAATTAGGCATGGAGTAGAACAGCAGTTCTCAAACTGTGGTCTGAGGATGCATGGGGGTTCCTGAATGGTCCAAACTATGTTCATAAAAATACTAAGATGATGTTTTTTCTAACTCCATATCTGTGTGACACCAGCTTTTCTTCATATGCTTCAATCAAAATAACGTTGTTTACGGATTGGACACATTATCAGACATGATAATCCATCTGTCTTCTATTAAGCTAGATATTAAAGAAATTTACAAAAATTTTTTTGTTTGGAAAATATAGTTATTTTTCATAAAATATGTTGTTTATGTTAACATGTAATAGGTTTGTTGTTATGTTATAATGAATGAATATTTTAAAACTTCTCAGTTTTAATTCCTAATATAGCAAATATTGATGGCTATAACTCACATCATCAAAAGTTCTACGGAGCCTCAGTAATTTTCAAAAAGGTAAAGAGACCCGAAACCAAAAAGGGTTAGAGTTGGAGTAATGTGAAATGAACTTGGAAAGACGTTGGTTTGGGCCCGTTTGTGGTTAGCTTTGCCTATCTGGCTGAGAAATTAGGATCTAACTTGTAAGTTACAGGGAGTTTTTGAGCAACGGAGTACCGTGATCATTGTTTCTGTGTTAGAAAGCCAAACTGGGCAGTGGTATACAGCGCAGATTTGATAAAGGAAACATTAAGACTTTGAGACCAAGTTGCTGCAGTACTAAAGAAGCAGATAATACGAATCTGAGCTAGAGTGGTTAATAGCAGCATTGGAAAGGGGAGGGCATATCTGAGGTATTTTTGGAAGATAGAATTGAGAAGATTGGTATCTGGTTATGGGGGCAGGGTAGCTGGAGGAGACAATGAAGTGTGAAAAAATGGTTATGGACTTGAGCCTGGGGTGATTGTGCCATTAACAGTAATAGAAAAGTAAGAAAGAAAAACTTTTTTGCAGGAAAGATGGTGAATTGAATTAAAAATTAAATGTCTATATTTAAAATAAAAAATGCAACATCAAATGATATAGCCAACTAAACTTACTTAGTGACTATTTACATTTTAATCAATTAATTTAAACCTAGAAAGAATCCTGATTAAGCTTTCATCAGTTTTCTTAGATAGTCATTCCTTCTCCCCTCTTTTCTTTTTTTTAATTGTTCTGGTTATTTTCTCTTTGTATCACTTCATGCAGATATTTCCAGTGCCTGATACAGTACTAGGTATATAATCAGTGCTTAATAAATCTTTTTTGATTGATTGATCCATAAAGTTCTATCCAGATTTCTTTGTATTCCTTAATGAGTTAGTCAGGGTGTGTTTGTTTGAGAGGCTAGGACATCGAGGTTGAAATGTCTGACAGGTGGTTGGAAGCGTGGGGATCTGAGTTCAGAAGGGTGTGAAAGCCAACTCTAATGTCCAGATTGTGAAGGTGGACTAGTCGCATTAATATTTATCAGACCACAAGTGAGTATTGTGTTCCACTCTAGATACTACATTTTAGTAGGATCATTGAAAAACTGAAGAACCTTTGGAGAAAGGGAAGCAGGATGGGCCCTTTTCTTCATGAAAATCAGCTTTGAAGGGGGAAAGAGGATGAAGATAGGCTGTTGAGAGGCAAGAAACTCTGAGCAATTTGGGGTGAGAAAGGAGAAAAGGAAGAAATGTCACTGAGCAGTAAAAAGGGTATCATTTGTTGGCATGAGTTCTTGTACTGTTATTCGTCATTTCAGTCATGTCTGACTCCTTGTGACCCCATCTGGGGTTTCCTTGGCAAAGACAATGAAATGGTTTGCCACTTCCTTCTCCAGATCATTTTGCAGTTGAGGAACTGAGGCAAGCAGGGTTAAGTGACTTGCCCAGGGTCACATAACCAGTATGTGTATAGGGCAGTATTTGAACTTAGGTCTTCCTGACTCCAGGCCTGACACTTTATCCACCGCATCACCTAGTTTTTCCATACTTTTTAGAGTACTCTCAATGTAACTTGACTATGCTCTTGCAGCAGGGGATTCCGTATATGAAGGGATTCTGGCCCATTTTAGGTCAGCTTTTATTCAAAACCATAGCTCATAAGCTCCCATTGATGTTTCTTTTACTAAATTAACCAGAAAGTTCAATTCAAAGCAAGACATTTAATTAATTTCATAAAAAGTAACTGACAAGGTATATTCCCCCTCATTCACACAAGGGTACATTCTCTCACAAATTTCTATACTGCTGATGGAAGAGGGAACACACATAGCCAGGACCACTTAGAGTCCTGGGGCTGAGTTGCAGCTAGAACTTCTTTCTCCCTTTGTTTGAACTCCCTTCCTCTCCTCCAGGCTTATTGAAATCACCTGCTGGGGGCTGCCAGGCTGCATTCCTGGGTTACCATCTGTTTCTCACTGCCTTCTGCTGGTTTTCTGTTGCTCTCTGATATTCTTTAGTTTCTGGTATTCACAAACTTCCAGGGTAAGAGGTCTATTAGCTCCTGTTCATGGTCCAGGGAACCATGATGAGTCAGTCCCAGCCAGAGAATCCTGTGGTAGACTTTAATCTCTATGGGATGTTTCTTGAGTTGCTACTTCATGATCTTTGACTTCAGTGGCAAACATTCCACTTCAATCCTTTTCTACTCCCATCATGCCCACTATGGTCCATGCAAAACATTCCCTTGGAACATCACTCACTGAAAGGAGTGGGCAAGTAATCTTTATCTTACCTCCCTGCCAGGAACAATGTCATTGCCTTCCTTCCATGTTTAGAAGTACTGGAGAGCTGCCATATATTTCTCATACCCAAAGCTTTTGAACTTCAAGATCTATCTTTTGTTCAGCTATTGAAAGCTTGTTCTGGAGAAAGCTGTATTAGTCTAAGGCAGAAAATAAAAGCCACAGCTCATCATTAACTTTTCTGAGCTGAGCATCAGGTCTAATGATCTGCATGGCAAGGTTTGGCCACAATCAGTAATAAAGACTTAATTCTAATAGTGGTGTGTGAATTATTCTGATACAGGTAATTTATCTTGTGTGGTTTAAGTCTGAAAGATAATTGAAACTATTATCTCTTTATGCTTAAAATAAGGTTTGCAATACTGTAACAAAAATACTTGGAGCTAATTAAATTCCGGTGGATACTGAGTGGAAACAGGCATTGTATTTTGGAGAATTTCTCCATTTTAAAGATGGCAGATTATTTGTAGAGATTGTAGGTTATATTCTTCTTTTCTTTTCTCTTCTCTTCTTCCTCTCCTCTTCCCCTTCCCTTCTTCTTCTCCTCTCTCCTCTCCCTTTCTCTTTCCCTCTTCTGCCTTTTAGGTAAACTCCCTATAAAAGGACAAAGTAAAGAATTGTAGGAGACGTACAGACATGGCCAGATGGATCCCAGACACTGGAGGGAGCACCCAAAATGATGAGATCACAGAACCATTTGTATTTAGCTATTTGTATTTTAGCTCCCCCATAGAATGTAAATTCCTTTATTTTGTTAAAAAAATTATTTATTTTTAGTTTTCAACATTCATTTCCACAAGATTTTGAGTTCCATATTTTCTCCCCATCTCTCCCCCCTGCCCACTCTAAGACACTGTGCATTCTGATTACCCCTTCCCCCAATCTGCCCTCCCTTCTATCACACACCTCCCTTCCCTTATGCCCATCTCCTCTATTTTCTCACTGGGCAAGGTAGAATTCTATACCCCATTACTTGTATTTCTTATTTCCTAGTTGCATGTACAAACAATTTTTAACATTTGTTTTTAAAACTTTGAGTTCCAACTTCTCTCCCTTCCTCCCTCCCCACCCATCCCCACTGAGAAGGCAAGCAATTCAATATAGGTTATACATGTGTAGTTATGCAAAAGACTTCCACAAAAGTCATGTGAAAGACTAACTATATTTCCCTCCATCCTATTCTGTCTCCCATTTATTCTGTTCTCTCTTTTGACCTTGTCCCTCCCCAAAAGTGTTTACTTCTAATTATCCCCTCCTCCCATTTGCCCTCCCTTCCATCATCCCCCCACACCCCACTTATCCCCTTCACGGCTACTTTCCTGTAGTGTAAGATAGATTTTCATATCAAATTGAGTGCTCATGTCATTCCCTCTTTAAGCCAAATGTGATGAGACTAAGCTTCACTTTTTCCCTCTTACCTCTCCCTTTTTTCCCTCCATTGAAAAAGTTTTTTCTTGTCTCTTTCATGAGAGATAATTTGCTCCATTCCATTTCTCTCTTTCTCCTCCCAATATATTCCTCTCTCATCCTTTAATTTTATTTTTTTCGTTATCATCCCTTCCTATTCAACTCACCCTCTGCCTTCTGTCTACATGTATATAATCTCTCCAACTACCCAAATACTGAGAAAAGTCTCAAGAGTTATAAGTATTATCTTTTATTGTAGGAATGTAAACAGTTCAACTTTAGTAAGTCCTTTATGATTTATTTTTGCTGTTTACCTTTTCATGCTTCTCTTGATTCTTGTGTTCGAAAGTCAAATTTTCTATTCAGTTCTGGTCTTTTCATCAAGAATGTTTGAAAGTCCTCTGTTTCATTGATTGACCATTTTTCCATGAAGTATTATACTCAGTTTTGCTGGGTAGGTGATTCTTAATTTTAGTCCTAGCTTCTTTGACTTCTGGAATATCATATTCTAAGCCCTTCAGTCCCTTAATGTAGAAGCTGCTAGATCTTGCGTTATCCTGATTGTATTTCCACAATACTTGAATTGTTTATTTCTGACTGTTTGCAATATTTTCTCCTTGACCTGGTAGCTCTGGAATTTGGCTATAATATTCCTAGGAGTTTGCCTTTTGGGATCTCTTTCAGGAGGTGATTGGTAGATTCATTCAATATTTATTTTGCCCTCTGGTCCTAGAATCTCAGGGCAGTTTTCCTTGATAATTTCATGAAAGATGATGTCTAGGCTTTTTTTTGATCACGGCTTTCAGGTAGTCCCATAATTTTTAAATTGTCTCTCCTGTATCTATTTTCCAGGTCAGTTGTTTTTCCAATGAAGTATTTCACATTGTCTGCTATTTTTTCATTCCTTTGGTTTTGTTTTATAATTTCTTGATTTTTCATGAAGTCATTAGCTTTTATCTGCTCCATTCTAATCTTTAAGGAATAATTTTCCTCGGTGAACTTTTGGATCTCCTTTTCCATCTATCCAATTCTGCTTTTTAGGGCGTTCTTCTCCTCATTGGCTTTTTGGATCTTCTTTGCCATTTGGGTTAGTCTATTTTTTAAAGTGTTATTTTCTTCAGCATTTTTTGTGTCTCCTTTAGCAAGCAGTTGACTCATTTTTCATGATTTTCTTGCATCTCTCTCATTTCTCTTCCCAGGTTTTGCTCTACTTCTCTTACTTGATTTTCAAAATCCTTTTTGAGCTCTTCCATGGCCTGAGATCAATTCATATTTTTCTTGGAGGTTTTGGATGGAGGAGCTTTGAATTTGTTTTCTTCTGTTTGCATGCTTTGGTCTTCCTTATCACCAAAGTAAGATTCTATAGTCTGATTCTTTTTTTGGATTTTGCTCATTTCCCCAGCCATTTACTTTACTTTTGAGCTCTTTGTCAAGGTAGTTCTCTGCTTCCCTTTGGGGGTGGGGTGGGGAGTGTACTGTCAGCAGCTCAATCCCCCCACAATCTGTGGGCCTAGAGCTCCAGAAACAGTTGCTGTCTCTGCCTCTACTCCTGCTGTGGCTGCCTGGGATTCCTCTGCTCCCTCCTCCTTCTGCTGCCCTGGGGCTGGGGGTGGACCACTCCACTCTCCTGCATTGCTCCCACAGGCTTTTCCCACGGATCTTCCAATTTATCCTCAGTGTTTTGGGGGCATGAAGTCTGGAAACCACCACAGGTACAAGAGATTCAGTCCCTCCAGGGCCTACTCAGGTCCCCTCTCTGCACTCATGGCCCACACTGCACTGCACTCTGCTCCCAGTGTGGTGTGACAGACACTTCCCAGGGACCTTCCAGGATGTCTTGGGCTGGAGATTTGCTTCACTCTGTCATTCTATGATTTATACAGCTCCAGAATTTGTTTAGAGCCATTTTTTACAGCTATTTGGCTGGGCTTGACAGGAGGGCTCTAGCAAGTCCAAGCTATTACTCCACCATCTTGGCTCCTGTAAACTCCTTTAGAGGGCTGATGTTTTTTTTTTTTTTCCCATTGTATCCCTTATATTTAGCACATTACCTGATACACAGTAGATATCTAATACATATTTGTTGAATTAAATTAAATTGAGAAGTTAAATGATTGGCACATAGGAAGACCTTAGTAAATGCACTCTATTTAGAATATGACACTGTTGACCATGCTCTCCTCCTGGAAACTCTCTCCATTCTAGGTTTTTGTGACACTGCTCTCCCTGGCTCTCCTACTCTCTGTCTGACCTTGCCTTCTCAGTTTCCTTTGCTATCTCATCATCTATATCAAAGCTTCTTAAACTTTTTCCACTCATGACCCCTTTTCTCCTGTCAGCATCATTCATTGGCATTATGTGACCTGAGGGCATGCACAGTGCAAAGTGTGCATGCTTTATGTTCAGAACCAATGTTGCAGTGAAATTGCCTCATGCATCATGGACAAGTGCTGCCAGAAACTCCTTGAATTCATTACCATTTGATTTTTAATTAAGTTTTGGTCACTGTGCATTCAGAAACCTTTTACTGTTGCCTAATTTTTGCAATCTCATGTAGGGTCATGTTTAAGAAGCAATTTAAGAAGCACTGACCTATATCATGTCCCCTAACTGTGGGCATTCTGAAATGCTCTGTGCTGTGCTTTTTCTTTCTATAGTCTCTTTTGGTGATCTCATCATCTCCCATGAAGTTTATTTATCATGTCTTTTCAAATGACTTACAGTTCTATACATCCATCCCATTTTCTCCCCTGAACTTCAGTTCTTCATCATCAACTATTAAGCATTCAAACTAGATATACTGGATCCCATTCTCTTTCCCCTCCCCTCAAACCCTTCCTCTCTCCAACTTTCCTCTTTGAGTTGAAAGTATCACCAGTTCTCCTGTTTTTATAGGTTTGTAAGTTTGGTTATTCTCACTCTCCCTCACCCCACAAGTCCACCAGTTGTAAAATTTTGCCATTTTTACTTCCACAACGTCTCACGTCTGACCCTTTATTTCTACTCCCAAAGCCACCACCTTAGTTTAGGCCCTCATTAACATTCACCTAAATAATTTTAGTAGTCTCCTAATTGTCTACTAGTCTCAATTCTCTTGAATCCATTCTCCATCTAGCTGTCAAAGTGATTTTCCTTAAGTAAAGATCTGATTATATCAGCCCTCCCCCCTACTCAATAAGCTCCTTTGCTTCCCTGTTGCCTCTAGGATTAAATAAAAACTCTTCTGTTAAGTTTTCAGGGCTCTTCATAACCTATCCTGAAGCTATCTTTTGAGCTCCATTGTATATTATCCCTGCTACTGCACTCTGTGATCCAGACAAATCAGCCTTCTCTCTGTTGCTCACATATGATCTTTCACCTCCCATCTCCATGACTTTGCACTGGCCATCAGTCATGCCTAGAATGGTCTCCCTCTTTATTTTTATTTCATAAAATCCCTTTTTTTTTTCTTTCAGTCCATAGCTCAGACTCTACCTTTGATGTGAAGCCTTTCCTGATCACCTTAAAGCTAGTATAATTCTTCCCTAATTATCTTGTATTGAACTCTTTTGTGTTTGGTTGTATTTATACTCATTATTCTCTCTCTGTCTCTGTCTCTGTCTCTGTCTCTCTCTCTTTCCCTCTCTCCCTTTTCCTTTTCTTCCTCCCCTATCCTTGTCCCTCTCCCACTTTTCCTCCCCCCTCCCTCCTCCATAGAAATATATAGATATAGTTATATTTAATTTGTTTTATCTATCTGCTGTCCTCAATACTTTAGAATGTAATATTCTCCTTGAGAATTGAGATTATTCCATTTTAAAAAATTTACACCCTTCATGTATAGTACCTGGAACATAGAAGGTGCTTAATAAATGCGTGTAGATTGATTGAAGGGGAAAAAGACAAAATCTATCCCAGAAAATTGTAGAGACTTGGAAAATATTAAAAATCACTGGGGTGGGAGAAACTTTAGGAAAGAGATACAATTCAGTTAGTGAAGCCACTCACAAGAGAGTGGAGTCATAGCAATACTGATAAGTAAAGCTTTTACTTGTGTAGTATTTTATAGGTATAAAGAAATTTATTTACATTATTTCATTTGATCTCCCCAATATCCTTGTGAGCTAGCATTGCCCCATATTACAGAAGATGAAACTGAAGTTCATAAATATCCAGTGACTTATCGAAGGTTCTATACAGAGAAAACAGCTGATCTGAATCTGAGTCTTCTGATTTCAAATTCATTTTTTCTCCCATCATACCTACCTTACAGAGTTGTTTGTACCATAGACTATCAAAAAGCTTCTGAAAATAGAACAAATTCTGATTTAATTACCAGTTTGGGGGTGCCCAGGTTTAACAATATTTATCATAGTGGTATCTTATGCAACAGATACTGGTTTTGTTACAGGAACATGAAATTGCAAAACATCCCAAAAAAGATTGGCGTAGAGCTGCAAGGGACCTTAGGGGTCATCCATTCCAACTTTCTCATTTTTATAAAACTTGTAACATATCTCAGTAGAAAATTGTTGCCAAGGGAGAGCGATTTGTCTTCTATCCAGAAAGAATGTTTGGTATTTATTTGTGTTTTGGATAAATGCAGGTCATACAGTTTTGGCTTGGATTTTACCTTGTGAAACTCAGCAAGCATTTGGAGTCAGGTTGGAATCTTGGCTCTCTGCTGCTTAGTGACTGTTACTCATTAATGGGGGCAAGTAACACTGCCTTTCCAGAAAATGTTTATCATCTATAAAATTAAAGGCTTAGACAGATCATATCTAGGTTCCCCTTGAGGGGTCCTGAGTCCCAATCTGAATACACAGAATGCCATCAGGGAATTTGAGATGGTCCTACAAACTTCAGAAGTTTTAAATGATCAATCCTGATTGGGAAGATGTCTTTCCTCAGGAAAAACCTAGGAAAAGTGTAAAACTCCATGCATTTAATAAACAGCCTAATTAAATAGATATTATTCCTAAGCTTGCACTAAGAGGGCTACTATACTTGGGAGGGCACAGAAAGACATAGGGAAATTTTCATTTTTAACATGTTCTATGACTAGTTGATTATTTAAGTTCCTTCATCTTTTTAAAAAATGAATGGTTGCAATGTTTGTAATAGAAAAGCAGAACCTCCTTGACCATAGAGATGCCACATTTCGTAAAATGTCAAAAAACTGATGGGCATGTCAACTCCAAGAGACTAAATCTTTATAATTGTTCTTTTTTAATAATAATTTTTTTAAGAACTTAAGAAATAACAACAAACATGAATATATCAACAAATAATAGAAAAGAGAATTGTGAACTTTGCATATCATTTGGAGTGTAAATTAAACTTAATGTGATGGTGACAAAAGCTGCCCTATTTTTCCATATCCCCTTCTGCACTCCTTTCTGTTCTTTTTTGTGAGCTCAATGTTTTATTCTTCTTTCTCTTTCCCCTTCTCTTTCTCCTCCTCTTTTCCTCTCTTCCTCCTTCTTCTTCTCCTCTCTCCCCTCCCCCTCCTCCTCCTTATCACTCTCACTCCTCCTCCTTCTCAATAGAAGCTCTTTCTTGGCTTTAGTAGAGTACACATACAATAAAATAACACATTGGTCATGTCTATAATGTATGTCTTTTTCTGCACCCATAGTTCATCACCTGTTTGCTAAGATGAAGAAATCATGTTTCAATATCAGTCTTCTGAAATTAGGATTAGCCAATTATATGTGGAAGGAACCATGGAAATCCTGTCTAGTCTAATCTTCTGACAATGTGAGGAAACTGTTTATGGTGAAAGAGGAAAAGTGGAAAGAGTGCTGAGCTTGGGGTCAAGAAAAATCTGGGTTCAATTCCTGATGGACAACGACTGTGTGACTTTGGAGAAATCATTCCATCTCTCTGATATATAATTTTTAACATGTAAGACAGGGATAATAATCCATGTATTACTTAGCTCACAGGATTATTGTGAGGAGAGTGTTCTGTGATTCTTCAAACTCTCTATAAACGGGAGTTATTATTTTATCCAAGGTCAAACAACTAGTTAATGTCAGTGTTCCATTGTCTTGATTCTGAGTCCACTTCTTTTCATTATCCTATGATTGCCTCCTTAATGAAACCATTTGTGAGAAAGAAACAGGCAGAGTCTAGTGAAACTGTAGAAAAAGCAAAGAATAAAACTGTCTAAGATTATAATTAAGTCACCCTCTTTGATACTTCAATGGATCTATGTTTTCATGGAGTTGGGAACCCTATCCACTGAGGTAGATTGCAGTCAACCCACACCTTCATACCCTGAGCAACCTATGTGCATATTCTCTCATTAATTCTCCATGGAGGCAGTAGGGATGGTATTCCACCCTAAATTGTGTGTGTGCTGATGGAATATGAAGGCTAATCCATTAGTTATATTTTACACAACTTGACTTTCTAACCCTTTTGCCCAGTTATACTCCTCTTCCTACCTTCTCCCACTCCTTCTCTCTTACTTAATTGTTCCAATTTTGTATTTTTATTCTCATCACCTAGTCCAGTGCCTGGCACATAACAGATACTTTATAAATGTTTGTGAATTGATAGTTGCCTCATTGAAGATTTATAAGATTGCTGAGAGAAAACTGATTTTAAAAAGATAGGTCTTTAGAAAATAATTGTTAATTGTTTTTTTAAAACAGGTCTTTGTGCGTTAAGGAGGAACTATTTGGCTAAAGTCATGGAGTTTCAATTTGAAATTAGTAGGGAAATAAAGTTGACATGATAAGTTGATTGAAATATTACGATTTCCTTAGATGATGCCTTGGTTAGACTGCTTTATTGTCAACTTCCATTCTATACTTAATAGTATTATAATGAATCTGGCCAGAAAATACCTCTCTATTATTGGGGGCCTCTAGTTCTTAGACATGTGTCTCCTTGTTCAGTTTCTCCATGTCCATCAACGAAAGAAAAAAGTGTTGGAGCTGAGATTCTATGAGAGTTCACTCAATTTATTCTCAACATTGTGGGATTAATGCAACATCATAAGATATAATTTTTAATCTGTAAAACAGGGATAATATTACAGTTCACAGGATTATTGTGATGATTGTGATTACAAGAATGTTTGGGTACCCTGGTTCTGGAAACAAAGACATAAGTCTGTTAGCTGTTCTACAGTGTTACAGTAAAGGCAAGGCAGTATGGAGTGCCAAATACTTTGCATCAGTCAGAATACCAATGATCCTAATGCCTGATAAAAACAAAGCAGTGATGAGGATGGAACTCTCATTGGAAAACTCATCAGTTTTTCTCTACTTTGAAAGCAAAATTAGAAGTACTGAAAGATAATATCACAAGAATAAATGATTGAAATCAGTTTGCATATACACTATTCCAAGCACAGCTATGCATGAGCTAGATGAGCAGGAAGGTTTAATCAATCAATTAATCAATCAACAAGCATTTATTTATTACTCACTATGTGCCAGACTACCTCCTGCTATTCTCAGCCAACTATCCTGAAGCTTCTCTACCCCCTGGCCTCTTTTTGTAGGCGAGAATTATTTCTCCTTCTCTCTCCATAGCAACAGCAATTCTCTTTCAGAAAGTATTTGTCTCCCTCCTCAAGCAATAGTATTAGTCATTTGGGACTGGGGGTGGGGTGGGGTTCAGGGTGGAAGAGGGGTCAGCTGGAATGATTTAGAGTGGCAAAATCTCATGCAACCATGGCACATCAGACTAAATTATCCAAATTGTTAACTGATATGAAGCATACTAGCTAAGAAAAATGTACTCCAACCTGAAATTTGACTAGAACCATCAGAACTGAGAAAATTATGAGAATTTTTTTTTATTAGGCAAAAGGAGAAAATAGTGTGGAGTTATATGTGTCTTTGTGTTCACTATGATTATGTAGATTCATTGGAACAATTGCCTGTGAACAATCACAAAATCATAGAATCTGAGAGCTGGAAGGGACTGAGTCCTGCAAACAAGGGAGTGACTTGTCTATCAGTGATGCCACAACCAGAGGTAAACTGAGAGGCTGAGAGGGAAGGAATGTTTGTAGCAGCCACTTCAAATTTGAGCTCACTCTCCCCTTGGGGGTAGCATGAAAAGTATACCCCTAATCCAAGAGGGATGTATTTGTATTTCCATTCTTGTAATATCACCTTAGTAAATGTTCTTTTAAAAAAAGGCTAATTAATGTTGTTGCTCAGCCATGTCTGATTCTTCATGACCCCACTGGGGTTTTCTTGGCAAAGATACTGGAGTGGTTTGCCATTTCCTCCTCCAGCTCATTTTACAGATGAGGAAACTGAGGCAAAAAGGGTCAAATGACTTGCCTAGGGTCACACAGCTAGTAAGTGTCTAATTTGAACTCAGAGAGATGAGTCTTCCTGATTCCCAGCCCAGGGTGCTATCCACTGTACCAACTGGTTACCTTTTGTGTGACGATATCCACACATACATATACATATATGTGTGCATATGTATGTACATATAAATATGTATGAACATGTATATGCATCTCTCTCTCTATATATATATACACACATTGTGTGTGTGTGCATACACACATATGTGTATATATGTTGTTTTTCCCTTCCACTGGGGTACATTTAAGTTCTTTAAGAATACTTTTCCTTTTTATCTTTGTAATTCCAGTGCGTTAACACAGTGCTTAGCTCAAAATAGGGTGCTTGATAAGAGCTTGTTAAATTGAAGCAACCCCCTGTTTTATAGACCAAGTAACTGAATTGGGATGTTCTTATTGACTTTACTTGTGGAAATATCAGTGGAAAGTCTGTAGCTTCCCCTGTTGCTATTAGGCAGTTTCTCTCCTTCTAGCTCAGTTTTGGTTCTGCTTTAGTTATCTATATATTCTGCATGGATCAGTCATTTGATCTGCTTTTACTCTGTTTTTGTGATGGGGGTTTTCAGGTTGAATGAGAAAAAGAACAGTGATGGGTAGGAAAGAGAGAAAAAGGAAGTGATTAGAAATTCACAGAATGAGTTGAAGAAATTTATTTAGCACACCTGACTGATAAAGAACAATGAGAAAGAGTGTAGAATTTCCATTAGGAATCTGGGGGTGGGGAAATAGGATAGTGATCAGGCAGGTTGCTAAGGTCTTTTTTGGTCTCAAAGACTGTATCTGTAATAAAATAAGAAAAAAATGGCATTTTACTCTAGAATTTGTAATATTTTTACAAATGCATTTGAAATGTAGATAACCTAGTTCCAAAAATAAATTTTAATGAAAAAGTTTTTGTAGAAAGTTGATTGAATGACCTTGTCTGACAACAGAGAGACTACATCCTGCCCTCCTATTCCCTGACCTCTCAGGCAAGAAGAGGGAAGGATATTGCATCATGTTTTCTCCAGATTATTATTGATCTTTTTTTGGAGGAAAAAATCTGTTTTATTGATGTCTTTTTTTCTTTACATGGTAGTCATTCCCCACCCCCAACTCCCTCCATTGAACTATCCCTTGGGACAAAAGAAAACCATTAAGGAACGACTTTGAATACAAAAACCTAGTCTGATAATAAATAAGTGTTCTGTCCTAGCAATCAGTTCCATCTTTCTTCTATGAAGAAGGAGGTAAATTTCATTTTTTCTTTTCTTGGTCATTGGTTCGTAAGCAGGAATAACTTCATTCCTAGTGTTTGTATCCTCAGTTCCTGGCACAAAGTTGTTGCTTAATAAAAACTTGTTGATCAATTAGTTGGTTGATTGCATTAAACTTTCTTTTAACGATCTTTTCATTAATGTTATTATCATTGTTGTGAATATTATTGTCTTGGATCTGCTTATTTTGCTCTGTATCAGGTCCTAAGAATCTTATCATTATTATCTTTTCAGTTACTCAAGAGTTTTACTTCCTTTCAGTAATCCTTGATAAGTCACTTAAACATGCCTGCCCCTTCTGTAAAAGGGGATAAAAATAGCACCCAGCACTTAAGATTGTCGGGAGGATAAAATGAGACAGTGTCTACAAAGTCCTTTGCAAAACTTTAAAACACTATATAAGTGTTAGTTATTATTGTTATTATTTTTTTCATTCAAATTGTTGTAGCCATTGAGTATAACATTCTTTTCAACCTAATTTTTTATTTTCTGCTTTGGAGAGATTGCATTTCACTTTCTCCAGACAGGTTGACAATGGCATTTTCTGCCCTTAAGTGGAATTGCAGGCACTGGATTTTAGGAAGTTTTCAGCCAGGAAAGTAATCTACTTCAAAGTTATCAGTAGCAGCAGGCAAATCTCTTCTGGAACATATCATGTTGATTGGAGATTTGAGAACAGGGGCAGCACTCAGTAGTAGGTGCTTTGAGACGGATTATTTTAACCGTTTGATTGTGTGACCCTTGATTTTCATAAAATCTAGGCAACAGCACCTGCAAATCTTTCTGCCAGCTCCTCTGATTTCACTGATTTCCAGACTTAAGAAAGCTTTGCATTTGAGTCACTTTCTCCAAGGAAGCCCTTTGGAGAACACCTGGTCTATAGGAATGATGGTCGACGGGGAGCTTTTGTGTTCTTTATGTAAAAGTGGCACTATCTCATATTTTCCTCCAGCTTTCACCTCCATCACACTTTCTTCTCCTCTCCTTGCTTCAACATACTTGAATCTTTGGTACATTTCTTCCTGTGGCAATTCCCCACAATTCCCACAATTGCTGAAAAAAGATCCCAGACTTGAAATCTTGTCTGCCAGGCAATAGAGGTAGTGAAATACTCTTTCCTTGGCAATAATAATTTGTTAAATGTTCAGTTGTTTCAGTTGTGTCTGGCTCTCCATGACCCATTTAAGATTTTCTTGGCAGAGAAATTGCCATTTCCTTCTTCAGCTCATTTTACAAATGAGGAAACTGAGGCAAAGAGGGTTCAGTGACTTGCCCAGAATCACATAGCTAGAAAGTGTCAGACCAGATTTGAACTCATGAAGATTAGTCTTTCTAACTCTAGACTTGGCACTCTAGCCACTGTACCATATAAACTAGCACTTATATAGGGCTCTGTGGTTTGCAGATTTCTTATCTGATCCTCATGATACCCTTGTGAGATAGGTGCAATTATTATCCCCATTTTAAAGATGAGGAAACTGAGAAAGACAGAAGTTAAGTCATGCAGTTAGTATAAGTGTCTGAATTCATCTTATCTTTTGGATTCTAAGTCCAAACTCTGGAACTGAGTGTGCTCTAGCACCTGTAGGGGAGCATTTGCCCAATGAGATTGTTTGTTCTGTGATGTGCAGCTCAGACTCTATGCTTCTCTGTGTAGCAATGGGAGAGACCACCTGTTAAGGCAAACAGACCATTCAGGGCCTAATCTAGGTAGGGCATGATATCAGCAGGAAACAAGGTAGGTGAAAACTTACCTAGCTTGTTCACACTTACCCTTCCTTCCAGAAAAAGACAAGGGGTAAGTTATGTAGCAAACTGACATGATGAAAGATTCTCTTTTCTTTTCCCCTAAGTTAACTAGGCCTGGATTAACAAGTATGAAGAAAAGGGACCTACTTATGTGACACCAGACAGGACCCTACCCCCTAAATACCCCAGATGAACTTTTTCTACTTTAATCAGCTAATCAATCATCAGATATTTATTAAGGAACTGCTATGTGACAGCCACTATACTAGGTACTAGGGACATAAAGACAAAAATGAAGACCCATGTTACCCTTGAGGAGCTTATATGAAGGGAAATACTATTTACACATATAAGTATATGGTAGGGGAGCAAGCATTTATTAACCACCTTTTGTTGTTGTTCAGGTGTTTTTCAGCCATGTCTGACTCTTGGTGACCCCACTGGGAGTTTTCTTAGCAAAGATAATACAGTGGTTTGCCATTTCCTTCTCTGGGTCATTTTACAGATGAGAAAACGGAGGCAAACAAAATAAAGTGACTTACCCAGGGTCATACAGCTGGTAAGTGCCTGAGGCTAGATCTGATCTTATAAAGATGAGTCTTCCTGATTCCAAGCCCAGTCTCTATCTTCTGTACTGTCTAGCTATCCATGAATCACTTACAACAAAAAACATAGAAAAATGATGCTGGGAAGAAAAGAATGACTCATCCTTTAAATGGGGCATCACTGATTTTGCTCCCGTTGGTGGCTTGCTAGGTGCTGGACATATGTAAAGAAAGAATACTGCTTCATGAAAGTTAAAGAGATGTGGTCTGTTGGAAAATTTCTGAGTCAAAGTTGCTACGTTCAGTCAACCTAAACTACTTGCTGTTTCCAGAACTCCACCCTCCATCTCCAATTTCTGTGCCTTTGAATAGGTCTTACGTCCGGAATGTACTACCTCTTCACATCTTTCTCCAAAGCTCTTCTGGTGACTTTGCACAGCTCTTTCTCATTAAAATCCAAATCACTTGCATGTCATGGCATCACCTTCCTGATGGCATGGTCCTCTTTGAGAACGAAGGACGAACAGAAGCAACCTCTCTCATGCTATATATGGGAAACTATAGAAAACTTTTCCTGATCCACAGATTCATTAATTACTCTTTCCATCTCATGTCCTCAAATTACCATCTCTTCACTCATCAAGGTACTTGTTGTAAAGTCTTGAGGGCAGAGAATATTTTTGAATTTTCTTTGTCTCAAACCCACATCCCCACCTCCCTACCTCCCCCAACTCCCCCATCTTCCTGCCACGCCTCAGCAATGTCTAGCACACTGCATACACGAGGCACTTCATAAATGCTTATTGACTTGGATTGGAGATCAGGAGAGTTGTAATGATGCAATGGCCACAACAATTTGTCTCCAGCATGCTTGCAAAGTATCTTAGCATTTGGAGGGTTAGCAGCAAAAGTGTTCCATTTCATCAGCCTGCCTAATACAGCCTCAACAAAGAGGTCTGTAATTCATAATCCGATGAAAGCTGCCTCTGTAGGCCACTGACCCACAGTTTTAATTACCCAACCCAGGCCTCAGTGGTTAATGATTTGCCACATTTTTGAAACATATCCAGAAACTACTCAGACAAGTTCAATTCTGTGAGAAAAGCAAAGGTCAAGAATGAATGATCGCTTGTCAGTTACAATAGTAATCTGTTGGATTTACTTCCCCTAGCCTTCCAACTGACCCATATTAAATTCATTATCATACTAGACATAAAGAAACACTGTGTGGAGGCTACAGTATGAAATGTTCTCCTGAAGATAAAGGAAAGGTGTTCTATACTCACTACAATGCATGAGAACAGTAAAAGTAAGTGAAATAAGGAGATGGACAGTGAAATAAAGAGAAGAAATGTTAAGAGAATATTCACATATCATTTTGTGTTCCCTCCTGTATAGTGGACATAATTGATCAGAGAGCCATAGAAATTCATCGTTGTTTGTTGTTCATTTGTCTCAGTCATGTCTGACTCTTCATAATCTTATGTGGGTTTTTCTTGGCAAATATACTAGAATGATTTGCCATTTCCTTCTCCAGCTCCTTTTACAGATGAGGAAACTGAGGCAAATATGGTTAAGTGACTTTTCCAGGGTCACACAGCTAGTAAGTGTCTGAGGCCAAATTTGAACTCATGAAGATGAGCCTTCCTGATTCTAAGCCCAGGGCTCTGTCCACTGCTAGAAATAGACAAAACATTAGGTTATCAAGTAAATCTCTTCAAGAATGACATTGTTCTGTGTATATTTCCTTTTAGGGTACAGAATAATCTTAAAGCTCCAGATTTTAATAATGTGAACCACACTTTTTTAATAATGTGGATCAAAGAAAACTTAAGATCATCCAAAGCATATCCCCATGATAAGATCTTGGCAGACATGCTCTCTTCCTGACATCACTTACGAAGACTGACACATAAATAATTTCAACAAGGAACAAATGCTGGGTTAAATAACTTTCTGCATTTGCACACTGTAAATCTGTTAATCCATTGAATGGGGGTTTTCGGTTACCATAGTTCTTCTTGACATTGATGGACCTTCCTCATTCCAGAGGACTCTGTGTCTTGGTGAACTCTACAATCCCTTCCAGGCACTAACATTGATCAGGCAGCTGTGAAATGATAATCTTTCTTCTACTTACCTCATCCTTTTGAGGTCAGTCTCCTTTTTATTACTCATGCTACCATCTAGAATATTCTTCACTGGGAAATAACACAAAAAAAGTGGTGGGAGAGAAAAATAGGAGCCACACCAGCAAAAAAAAATACAACGTTATCATCATAAATTTAAATATATTTGGCATCACAGATTTACATCAAAGCTGACAGCGGCATCTCAGAATATCTAGTCTAAATCTTTTCATTTTATAGATCAGGGAAGATATCATAGAGGAGTAGCTTGCCTAAGTGAACGGGATTTATCGGGGCCGTTCACCCCAAGCCGACAGGTTTACCTGACCAGCAGGGCCTGTCGACCCTGAAGGAGCTCGCTGTGAGTACCGGATGAGGCAGGAGGCAAAGATGTAAGGCAACTCCGTTTATTCAAACTAGCTCAGGCACTTATATAGTATCATGTACGCCTTAGTTACGTAAGCAGCACAAGCAAGATTAAACTAGTTTAAGCAAGTTTTGCTACTGCTTTCCAGCCACGTTTCAGGAAGTATCTGGTGGTGAACAGGGGCGGAACCCTTCCTCCCAGCGCCATCTTGTTCATGCCTTACCAATCTTCCCTCAGATTACCTGAGCCGTGATTGGTGTACGCCGTCCAAGAGAGCTGAGGGTTGGCAATTCCCTTACACCTAAGGTCACAAAAGAATTAAATGGAAGATCTGGAATTCAAACACAGCCTCTTACTCCTGTCTATGCTGCTGTTTATTTGTTTTCTGGGTGTCCAGTTTTCTGTGACCCCATTTGGGATTTTCTTAGCAGAGATACTGGAGTGTGCCATTTCCTTTTCCATCTCATTTTACAGATGAGGAAACTGAGGCAAAAGGGATTCAGTGACTTACCCAAGGTCACACAGCTAGTAAATACCTAAGGTCAGGATTTGAAATCAGGAAGCTGTCTTCCTGACTCTCGACCCAGTACTCCATACACTGTGTTTACCTACCTGCCCCCTCTATAAAAAGGGGATAATACTAACATCTACCTCTCAAGATTGGTTTGAGGAGCAAATCAAATGATCTTTATAACATGCTCTGCAAAACTTAAAGCATTAGATAAAAATGATTCTTATTATTGTTGGTGTTTTTGTGCAACCAATAGACTGGTTTTCTCAAGTCAGCTGGAATGAAGATTTTGGAACAGATGGCTCTCCATATAAAATAACTCAAATTAAACAAAGCACTGTTATTAGTAGGGGGTGCATACTTGGTCTCTCTCTGCTGTCTAGGCTGTAAAATTACATAGGAATTAAAAGTGATAGTTCAAGCTAAGACCTCTTACAAATAAACATAGCATGTACAGGCTCAAAGATGGAACGACATTAAGTCAGAAGTTCTAAAATAAACAAACAGACTGTGGGAAAGTAAGGATTTTAAAAGGAAAATACCCCTCTCCCCAATAAACTCTGAACTTCTAGCCAGGAGAGCTTACTGTGGTCGGACATACTGTGGTCACTGGGGTGACTGAGAAAGGGTGGGGAAGAAGGATCTGGAAATATTTAGCAATAAAATAGATTCTCTGTAACTCTGCAGAACAACAAGGATGTATATATTTAAGGGATTCTTAAAAAGTTAAACAGATTTGATTTTTATCATAACGTAATCTTACAGAAGCCTAAATTTTTTAAATTTCCTCGGGACAGAGATATCTTGCTATGTCTAATGACATTGATTTTTTAAAAGCATTTGAATCTAAAACATAACGTAGCCTAGAAGGCTTTCTTCCAAAAAAAAAAAAAGTTGTCTCTCACAAATGTTATTTTTTTGAGACTGGGTTTCCCTCTTTTACCCAGGCTGGAAATACAGCAGTCACTCATGAGCTGGGTTACAGACCCACTTGTAAGAAAAAATAGTTACATTTTCAGTGTGAGCACTTACACTTGGGATATCAGCAAACTATAAGTCAGGCCTTAGTTTTTTATTTTGTTGACTTCTATAGCTAATGAAATGATAGAGACAAAGCTAGTAATGTAGATTAGCATTAAAAAGGGGGGGAGGGAATAAAAAAAGAAATTTACATGATAACTTTAATATATATTTAAAAGAAATAACCAATTATACACAGATTTGTAGTTTCATGGGCAATCATCTTTTTAAAAAATTATATCATATAAAGGAAATGCTTATTTTGTTCCATAAATTAAAAATAATTTTTTAAAAAAAGGATGTTGTATATACATTTTTTTGGACATTTGTTAAATATTTACCAGCATACCCCTGGCTTATCTGATTGGCATGGATGATACAGCCTGCTCTATTTTTTTCCAACCTAGGCTGCTTTGCCTTTCCATAGGTAGCCTGGGGGCCTTCTGCTCCCCCTAAGGGCTCACCATTTTAGTACCAGACTTGGTATGGATATCAGATCAACTTTTACCTTCCTGCATCTTAGACCTCCAGGAGCATAAGCAATTGAATAATCTGTCTCCCAGAAAGAAGATTACAAGTATGGATCACCACACCCATTCATTTTATTGGACTCTCTTATATATAGATCCAACTATGGAGATAGCATAGTATCATGGTAAAAATGTTCTGTGCTTAGAGACAGGAGAGATCTGCATTTATGTGTTGTTATTCTACACACTAATTAGATATGTGACCATCAATTTTTCAGAGCATCAATTTCCGTGTAGATTAGTATTATCTATAGTACTTATCTCACAAAGAGCAAATGAGATCATGTATGTAGAGAAAGTCTGACAAATGGGAGCTGCACCTTCAGAGACTACGTCATGTCCTGCTTGCCACCAACCCTCAAGCGAGAGGCTGTGGAGCCTGCTTGTGCTAAGATATAATGACATGTAATATCAGGGAACTGCTTCCTAATTCAGAGCAGATGCAGGTACTCTGTTTCCAGGCTCCTTACCAGGTGAAAAAGAACATTTTCTTTCATGGCTGAGCTGGAACTGAAAATGCATTCAAAAGCAGTCACCAGCTGCATATTTCCTTTTCTCTTCCTGGCCATGTTTCAGGGAGGAGGTAAGGATTTCTGTAAGACCTCAGCAAGGAAAGAGGCATCGGGTCTTTATCTCCCCCACACCTTGTAGCCCATGAATACATAACCCTGCTGTTGCTTCTGTCAGCTGTCTCCTTATTTTTTCTCCTCTTAGGTACAGAAATATTGGAGATGTAGAAGGCCTGACTGTGGGGCATCCAACTTGTCAGTGTGAGTGGAGATGAGGATATCCAGGAGCTTATAAAGTGTGTATATATAGCTGTATCAATATACAAATATATAGCATTTTGCAAGACGTAAATTGCTACATCGTCAGTTATTATTCTTATTTGTTCTATTTTGGTGAGGTTATAGGTGGCCCAGTGATAGAGTGCTGGGCCTGGAGTCAGGAAGACCTGAGTTCAAATCCAGCCTCAGATACATACTAACTGTGTGGCTACTTGGACATCTACTTGTAGCAACTTAGGCAAGTTGCTTAATCTATGTCTGCCTTAGTTTTCTCATCTATAAAATGGAGATAATAATAACACCTATCTCCCAAAGTGGCTGTGAGAATCCAAAAAGATAATAATTATGAAGCAATTAGTGTAGTGTCTGGTACATATTTGTTGTCGTTTGCTGTTCAGTTGTGTCTGACTCTTCATGACGCCATTTGGGGTT
Source organism: Notamacropus eugenii (assembly GCF_028372415.1). Classification (NCBI taxonomy): domain Eukaryota; kingdom Metazoa; phylum Chordata; class Mammalia; order Diprotodontia; family Macropodidae; genus Notamacropus; species Notamacropus eugenii. The sequence goes on along the minus strand of NC_092873.1, from coordinate 190,343,462 downwards.
TTCTTGGCAAAGATACTGGAGTAGTTTGACATTTCCTTATCTGGTGTGTTCCCATTTTGCAGATGAGGCTCAGGCAAATAGGGGTTAAGTGACATGCCCAGGGTCACGCAGCTAGTAAGTGTCTGAGGGTGCATTTGAATTCAGGTCTTCCTGAGACCAGTCCTGGAACTCTATTCAATGCACCATTATGTGCATTAAAAATGTTAACTATTACTATTTTTATAATTGAATTTTTAACTATTGGCTTCATTTGCCCACTCAATTTCCTCCACTGTACAACACAAAGTGGGATGGAGGCACCTTGGTTTGATGAGGATCAAATTAGAGAATAAGTAAAATTCTTTACAGTCATGAAGTACTTCATATGTATAAGTTTATTGTCATAAATCTCCCCCTTCCTGACATACTCTATATACTAGCTTCATGATGGAGTAAAAGAATGCTGGGGTTAGTAAAGATCTGGGCTTGAATCTTGGCTCTATACAAGACCTTTGGAAAGTAATTTCATTTCTTGGAGCTTTAGTTTATCCATCTTCCATAAAGGGGAAAATAAGCCTTGTAAGACCAACTTCACAGGGTGTACCAAGGGCAGCACTTTGCATTGGAGGATGAGAGAGCACCATATAATTCTTATTCCCTCCTATTTCCTCAGTGCCTAGAACAATTGCTGGTAGATAATAGGTGCTTAATAAATATTTGTTATTGTTGTTGAATTCCAATGAGAAATGACATCAAATGACAATGTCAAACAGGGAAACATATGTTACCTAAAGTAACCATGGAAGTGTAAGGAGAGATGAGATTAGGAAGAGCCTCTGTGGTTAGTAAGATAGTGAGTTAATTCAGGAGGTGTAAAAAGATTTTCTTGCAGCAATGAGGACCCAGTTGAGATTATGTAATATAAATGTATAGTAGGCCCAATCATCATGGTTCATTCAATTAATATTTTAAAAATTTATTTATTCATTTTAAGTTTTCAACATTCATTTCCACAAAATTTTGAGTTCCAGATTTTCTCCTCATCTCTCCCCTCTCCCCATCCCAAAATGCCTTGCATTCTGATTGCCCCTTTCACCAATGTGCCCTCCCTTCTAACACCCCTCCCTTCCCTTATCCCCATCTTCTCTCTTGTCCTGTAGGGCAAGACAAATTTCTATACCCCATTACCTGTATTTCTTATTTCCCAGTTGTATGCAAAAACAATTCTCAACATTTGTTCCTAAAACTTTGAGTTACAACTTTTCTTCCTTCCTCCCTCCCCATCCATCCCCAATTAATTTTTTAAAAATGCTTAGTATGTGGGGCAGCAGTCAGAGTGCCAGGTTTGAAATTAGGAAGACTCATCTTCATGAGTTCAAATATGGCCTCAGACATTTACTAGCTGTGTGACCCTGGGCAAGTCACTTAACCTTGTTTGCCTCAGTTTCCTTATCTGTAAAATGAGCTGGAGAAGGAAATGGCAAACCCCTCCAGTATCTTTGCCAAGAAAACCCCAAATGGGGCCATGAAGAGTCAGACATGACTGAAAATAACTCAAAAATAAGCACCTTGTGGAGCAGAAGTTCAAAGAAGCAGCCCTCCAAATGCAAACACCAACAAGGTAACCTGCTATTCTGGATCTGGCTGTGACCAACAAAGAAGTGATTGACATAGAAACAACAGGAGCCTTGGGGGCAAGTGGCCTACTCTGCCATGGAGTTTGGAATAGAGAAGAGGAAAATGGGCATAGTGGTTTCCTATAGGAGGACACCTTCCACCTGTCCATTTTTGCCTTTGTATATACATTTCTGGAAGTCTAAAATGTGCTTTCTTCATTTCAGCCTGGTAGACTCCTTGGCTTCCTTCAAAACATGGTGCCACTTTCTACACGAGATCTTTCCTGAATCCCCCCCCGCCCCAGTTATAGTAATCTCTTCCTCTTAAAATTATTTTCTACATTTTTTTGGTATTTTCTTATTTGTTGTATACTCCTAGGTGGAGTATAAGGTCACTGAAGGTAGAAAATGATGAAAATTTTTTCTTAGTACCTCTACAGGCTACTCTAGTATCTTGAACACAGGAGCAATAAATACTTCTTGAATGGAATTAGATGAACTTGCTCTTACTCCCCTTCCCCAACCCCCCATAGATCATGACCAAAACAACAAGTTAGTACAGGTTGGCTTCAGGAAGAGTTTAGAGATAGGGCCCTCTTATTTGATTATTATGCATGTAGAGAGTACAGTTATCTCTCCCACATCAAGGGGATTAGGGGTGTGGTGCCCCCACAATCTGGAAAATCTGCATAAAATTTTTTGACCTTTCTCTTGTACTAGAAAGAAATTTGAATTATTGTGGTATTAAAAGGTAAAATATGTTGCTATTATACAATACTCTACATATTTTGTGCCTTTCTGAGTTTCTACACTTTTTCTGTGCCATCTTCTGGCCTTTGGTATTGTCTGCAGCTTCTGCAAAACTCCCCCCAAATTCCCATTTAATTTCTAGTGCCCACCGGTAATATATTGAAACAGCCATGGGGAAAGTTGTGATGTGCAAGGGATAACTGTACTATGATTTTTTTAAACGGACAGAAATTGTAAACATGAGCATAAGTTTAATCTATTTTTTATGTTTTTTATATATATAATGGCATGAGTTGAAAAGAGATTCTTGGGTTGCCATCTGCACTGCTGGAAGGAGGACCCACATGGTTGAGATCACAGATCCATTGAAGTTTATGGCATAAACTGCTTGACAATCAGAATTTGTTCCCAGTAGCAAACCTGGCAGTTTGCCTGTCATTTTGTGCTTTCCTCATAGTTTGGAGAGGTTGGGGAGAGGGCATGAGAGGATGTTTAAAGGGGGTCTGGACCTATGATCTCATCCATGTGCCAAACTCCTGGTGTGGAAACCAATAGCACAGGAGCACAGATATATAGCTTAGAAGGGATCTCAGACCATCCAGCCCAACCCCTCATTTTAGATAGAGGAAACTGAGGCTCGGGGAGGTAAAGTAATTTAACCAAAATCTTATTTACCTGTAGTTAAGCCTCAGAGTCAGGAGCTTAATCCACCCATCTCCAGAGCCTAGGATCTTTTCCACTCATCAGATGCAGCCTGACACCTGATCCGTAATTTGTAGTCTGAGAGAACAGAGGGAGGAATTAAGAAGTTACGTGATTAATCCAAGATTACACATTCAGGACACATGTCGAAGGTGGGACCTGAATAGAGATCTTTGGATCCCTAAGCCTGAAGTTTGGATCCTTAGCCATTACCGCCTTCAGCTTCTCACTTTCCCAACAATGCAGACAATTACATGGCAGGACGAAATTACGAGTGTGCCTTTGAGTTGGCAGAAATGTGTCTATATGTCCAGCCTGCTGGAGAAAAATCCAGCCTCGCGCTCTCTCCGCCCCTCTCCTGCCCCCCCACCCCCACCCCAGTGTGGGGTTTAGGTAGCACTGGGGTAAGGGGTGATCAGGACGCTGGGCAGCCAGGCAGTGTCCCACAGCTCCAGGGGCGGTCCATCTATTTCTGAGTGTGAGGACCCCAACTTGATTTGCATCCTGAGCTTTCACCCCCTGCCCCCCGTTCCATTCTGCCTGCCCACCACGCTCTGTCCATGCAGCCCCAAGGTCCGAGCTGACCGCCCGGGCCTCCGGATAAAGTTACGCAAAGGTTCCCATTGACTGACTGCAAGGGAGGAAGGCGGGTCTGAGCAGTGTCCTGTGCCGGCTGAGGGGAGTTTCCAAACTTTGCAGCCAGAGAGCTCGGGTTCCCTTTCTAGATCCCTGGTTTCCTCCCTCACCCGTCCCAGAGCTCCAGCCGGCTGCCTGCCGGCCCTGTGGGCTCTCCTCGCCTGCCAAGGGAGAGAAGAAAGGGAAAGGAAAGGGAGGGAACGCGCTCGTGCGGCCCAGGGATGGGGGTAATCCCTGCTGCAGCGCGAGGTCCCATGAGGGCGAGTTTCCCCACTCCTCCACACATGGGGCTCTGAGCATCCTCCATAGGACGGGCCCAGCCCGGCCCGGCAAGGCAGGATGGCTAAGGAGAAACCGCTGTGGAGGTGCTGTGCCTTCCGACTGTGCCTGCTCTCTGCCGCGCTCCTTTTCTGCCTGCAGCTCACCCTGGAGCTGAGGCGCTCCTGGTCCTCGAGGGACAGCGAGGGGCAGGCCGGATTGCCCTCCAGTAGCTCCCTGCCGGGCGGGCCCGATGCCCCTGCGCTGCGGCAGCTGCTGCCAGGGGTGCACCCGCCTCCCGGGGTGCACCTGCCACCGGGACACTCCTGGCCCCCAGCAGCCAGCAGGAGGCAGGTCACCTACTTGAGGAGCAGCCGTCGAGGGGAGGCGGAGCTGGGCTCCCCAGAAGGGAGCCATCACAAAAAGGTCAGTGACTGGCGAAGGGAGGGCAACTCGAGCCTTTTGGCTGGGGTTGGGGTTGGGGTGAGTAAACTACCGTGTCTAAGACCGTTAGAAACAGTGACAACCTCAGCCTGTCCAGTGACCTCTTCTGTTCCCATAGCAGCGCTCCAGATGTGACTTGATGTTGAGAGAGGAGAGAGAGAGAGGCAGGAGAGAAAGGCCTAACACCAACTTTTCCTCCTTAATTTGTTTGCTTTACAGCGGTGGTTCTCAGAGTGTGGTCCTGAGACCTTTCAAGGAGTCCAGGAAGTCAAAATTATTTTCATATTACTGAGAAGTTATTTGCCCAGTAGAATAAAGTAACTGCCTGTCCCAAGTTTATTCCAACTGCCTGGGCTTGCCAACTCCACATATCTGTGTGAAAAATCTGTGGCTGAATTTTCTTCATATACTTCAACCAAAATAACTTATCATAATAGATGGAATGCGGAAACAAAGTAAAGAATTCATCTGTCCTCTATTAAGGCAGGCACTAAAGAGATTTGCAAAAATATGTAAAACAATGCCAAGTTTTTGTTTTTGAAAATAGTTATTTTTTATAAAATGTTATTTATAACATATAATAGATTTATTATTATTTTAAAATAAATTAATATAGTAAAATTTAGCAGTTTTAATTTTCAAATATGCTAAATATGGAGAGCTATAACTCATATAAACAAAAACTCTTTGGGGTCCTCAATAATTTTTAAGAGTTTAAAGGGGTCCTCTAATTTTTTAAAAGTACAAAGGACTCCTGAGATCAAAAAGTTTGAGAACTGTTACTCCACAAGTTTTCAAATTTCAGTTGCAAACCTGACCTGTTAAGGATATCAGGCAGGTTGAAGAGAATTTTGTTACATGTAGTGAAAGAGTTGATTTTTCTCTTTTGGCCTTCTCTCTCTTGCCTCTCCCTATCTCCCCTTGGAGCCCCAGACAAAGCTCCTGACTGTTTGAAAGTGGTGGTTGGGGGTGTGTGTGGTGATTGTGGTTTATTTCTCATATGATCAGTGTTTCAGAAGATCCCTCTGGAATGCACATTTTTTTTTGGAGACTGTACTAGGTGTTCCAATACTTCATCTCCACCTCAAGCCTTTCCTGCCTGCACAACAACTATCTTTATACCAAACATTTGGGGGGAGTATATAAATACAAAGTGTTTTAGGAGTATGTAAGTATGGAGAAAAGATCTTTAGAGATTACCTTTTGTCCAAGGAGTAGGAATACACATAGACTTAATTAAGTAGATATGGGGTTTTTCTAGGCATAAATTCTGGTAGTACATCCTTCTTTTCTAGTAAGTGGTCTTTATTTTTAGAGTTTATTCAATACATCCTGCTGAATCTCAAGGGAAAACATTATTCTTTATGAACTTCAATGGACCTATGATCTCATGGTACTACTTATACTTGTACAGTTTGTAAGTTTGCAATGCAATGATTATATGACTCTTGTCCCCATAAATAAATCGTCCAAAGAAATCCTTGTGGGAGCCTTTTGTGTGTGCGTGTGTAATATGATTTGAGAACCAATGTGCTATAGCATAATGGAAAGAGCCCTGGGTTTGGAATCATAAGATCTAGCTTCAAATTCAAGCTCTGTCACTCTCTTATCTGTGGAATCTTGGCCAAGTTACCTAACCTTTAAAAGAAAGAGGTAGAACTAAATGAGCTCTAAGGTGACCTCTAGCTCTAAATCTATGATCCCAGTATTTTCTTTCTTTTTTTAATCATATATTTCCAGGATGATGCCTTTTTATACTGATTCTTGCTTGTGTAATATGGACATGAATTTCTCAGATCTTAATATGAACTGCCACAGATAGTACAGGCCCACAAAAACAAGCTAATTACTATTCATTGGAGAAAGGTACAGGTCATCGCGTTTGGGTATTGCCAGGTTGTGCGAACTTGAAAAAGATAGAGAAAAGAGAAGAGCTGTTGGGAACAAAGAAAAGGAAATAAGATAGGAGGAACAGCATGGAGAGGTGAGTGGACTCACCATGTGGGAAATATTAGGATTTTCCTGAGTTTGGAGAAGAACCTGAGGGCTACAGTGGGAGTAAGAGGTTGTGTGGTCATGCCTTCCTTCAGTTCCAGAAGAGTCCTGTGGCCTAGAGAGCCAAGATGAGAACCTTAAGGAAATTTAAGAGTTTTCCATGTTATCTGTTGAGAACATGTTAAAGGAGAGAAGGGGAATGGTCAAAATTTCTCTTCCATTCACAGGGTAGAAGGTTATATCTAATGGTATATAGGGAACAGGGAATGATTGTATTCCTTCTTTATATTGTTTTAGTGTCAAGTACTTTTGCTATTGGATTGTTTACTCTTCCATGGTCTGGTATTAGAGAGTACTTTTTCCTGGAGGCAGACTTGGGCCATGAATTGTACAGTTACCAAAAATAGCTGCACTAAACTAGTATAAAGTAGTTCAGAAACAGAGAAGACAGGGGCCTACCTATTATGGTTATGGTTTTGGAAATATGCTATAACCTCCTCCTGTGTAGGATGACTATCTCCATTGACTTTTGTCTCACTAGCAATTTTCTTTGGAGAGCATATTTATCAAACATAAGTTGTACTGTGATCCAGGGACTCCATTCCCACAGGTTCTAATCATCCAGCAAGAGTGCTACTGTACTTGAGGTTTCATGAATGAAAGTTGATGGAGAGAGCAATCCTGCATTGTGAAAATGGCTACTCACAATTCTTGATGGCCTACTCCAAGGAACTGCAAGAAAATATGAATGCAATTTCTTGAGGGAAAGAATAGTACTTTATTAATCTCTGTAACATCTAGTGACTACCTAGCATAGTGTCTAGAATTGAACAGGTATTTGGGGACATTATATAAGTACCCAAGCAGGAGTGTTTTGCTTTTAATCTGACTCTCTTTAAAAAAAAAGTTGGTAACCTCTGGCCTATAATCAGCAGTTATGATTAAATTAAATGACCCATTAAAGAACTATCCACCATTTGGCTTTCAAGGCTCTGCTCACATACTACATTCTATAAGAGGCCTTTCCTGGTTCCCCTTAATGCCAGTACCTTCCTTCTGAGAGTACCTCCAGTTTATTAGATATACATCTTGTACATATAGAGCTACTTTTATGGTACTTCTCCATCACATTGTGAGTTCCTTGAAGGCAGAAATGGTTTTGGGGGCCATTTTTTGGGTATCCCCAACACTTAGCAGAGTTCCTGGCACAAAATAAGTCCTTAATAAATGCTTCTTAACTTGACTTCTGATCATGTACCTGTACCATAACGATTCTGGTTTATTATTTTATGTTTACACCCTCAATTTGTGTCCTTGATAACTGAAGCAGTCGTTTTAAAGATGGCTGACATGAAGCATACATATTCTTATTAACTGAAAATTTAATTGGATCTCTGAGGAGTAATCTAGTTACCTTGACCTTCATTGATTCAGTTCAGTTCTGCCTGGTAAAGTGGAAGGAGTGCCAGTTTGTAGTCAGAGGACCTGGGTTCAATTCCAAGTTCTCCTATTTACTACTTATGTCACGTTGGGCAATTCATTTATTGCCTCTGGGTCTCAGTTTCCTAATTTGTAAAATGAGGGGGCTGAATGTGGTGACCTTAAGATCCCTTCCAATTCTAAGACTGTGATACTATAAAAAACTTATAGGGTACCTATTATGAGCAAGACAACTATGGTCCATACAAAAGATATGCCTGTTTTCATGGGCATGATGTCAAGCAAGGAGATCAAGTTATATCCATGAGCACATTTAAGTGTATTGAGAGAAATATGAAGTATGAAACTGGTTCAGTACCTGGCATGCAGTAGGTGCTTAATAAATGTTTATTGACTGATTGATTTCAGGTAAGGGACCAGTCTTTCTAGCACATTTCAGATACCATCATCCTCTACAAAGTTATATTTCATTCCTCCCACCTGCCCCCCCCCATTAAAATGATCTTTTTCTCTTCATACTCTCAGATCATGTTATCTGGTTCTTCCTTTCGTCCTTGCCATAATCTAACTTTTAGACTTATACTTAGCTGTGTAAATGTTGTAGCTCCCCATGAAACTTTAATGCGGGGACTGCAACCATTTTCCCATCCCCTTTGCTTAGCATAGGGCTATGCACCTTTTGAGTTGAATGGAATTGAATGGATAAGGTAGCATTTGAACTGGGTCTTGATGGGTAGGAATTGACTACCATAGGTGGAGCTGGTTCTGGGGGATGTGAAATGCTTTCCAGATAGAGGGAACAACTTAAACAAAAGCCTCTGGCCTTGAACTCTCTTAGTAATGTTGTCATTCTTTCTTCATTAACTTCTTGGCTTACTACCGACACCAACTCTTTCTACCTTCCCTTATTCATAGAGGTTGCTGTTGTTCAGTTGTTTCAGTCACCTCCAGCCCTTTGTGACCCCAACTGGGGTTTTCTTGGCAAAGATAATAGAGTGGTTTACTCTTTCCTCCTTTAGGCCATTTTACAATTGGGGAAACTGAGGCAAACAGGGTTAGGTGACCTCCTCAGGATTACACATTTAGTAAGTGTCTGAAGTTGGATCTGAACTCAGCAAGATGAGTTTTCCTGACTCCAGGCCTGGCACACTGTCTGCTACCCCACTTAGCTGCCCTAATAATAGATGAGCAGCTTGCAATTTATTTTGATAAGGAAGGCAGCACTGTACCACGGAAAGAACTCTGGAACTGGAGTCAGAGGATCTAGGTTCAAATCCCACCTCTCATTTTTACTACTTGGGCATGTCTGGACCTCAGTTTCCTCCTCTTTAAAATGGACTTAGATTGGGTAGCTTCTGAAATTACTTGTCTAGTTCTAGGACTGTGATCCTATGACCTTATGAGTTTGTTTTTGTATTGTTAATAGCTACCTTTTACTCTTGCATTCTAGGTTTGAACTTTTCTTGGTTGCATGCAGCTTCTCCTCTGAGGTTACACCAACTAATTCTTACTAACATGTTGGATCCCTAGAGTGCATTAGAGTACACATATAGTCCAGGAAACTTATGTTTCTGGTAGTAGAGGGCCCCAATTTTCTTTATCTTCTCATGGCATTCTCACATTATCCCCACCCCACTTCCAGTCTCAATGTCTCTGCTTGGCTCCATGGGTCTGTTCCTCACAGAAGCTCAACTCCTGATGGCCAAGGTTAGCTCTTTTCTCTGTCATAAGAGGACACATTTCACAGAGTTGCCTTCTGCCTCCATTCTGACTGGATCTACTTTCTGCTCTGTGTGGTATCCCTTACTGGGCAACTAGTTGCTGTAAGAAATGTTATAGCCAATGGGGAGGGGAAGAGAGACCAATTCTCTCTTCCCACCCATTAAAGGAAAGGAATTATTTTCTTTCAAGGGCTGTCTTTCTTTCATAGCTGGCAATCTTCTCCACTGCTGGAGGACATAAAATAGATTTTTCTGACTCCAGGCCCAGTGCTCTAACCACTGTACAACCTAGTTGTTAATCAAAATAAATCCGATCTTTCTGCATGACGAGCTTTTAACTACTTGAAGACAGCTGTCAAATCTTCTCTAAATCTTTTCTCTTAATTAGATTAAACAACTTCTAATTTTTTTAACTGATCCTTAGATAACATGTTTTCTAGTCAGTTCACAATCTTAGCTTCTGTCTTTCAGGTGGGCTCTCTCTTGTCCAGGTCTTTCTTAAAATGTGGGACTTAAAACTGAACACCATACTCTAAATATGACTGAAACAGGGCACAGTACAGGGGAAATGGTATCCTTTGTTCCACAGTCTACTCATGATGCCTAGGATTGCTTTACCTTTTTTAACTCCCATGTCACATTGTTGATTCATATTTGGCTCAAAGTATACCCAACTCTCCAGGTTGTCTTTGATAGAACTAGCTATGTCTCTTCCACTTTGTACTTATAAAAATGAACTTTATATTTGTCCTTATTAAATTTCTTTTTTTTCTTTCCTAGATTTGACCTGTTATGTTTTAGCTTGTCATGATATTTTCGATGTGGAGTCTGTCCTCTTATATGCTTTAAATCTTTATATCAGCTGCAGATTTGACAAGTATAATATCTGTGCATGTATCTAAGGCATTCCTCATCCCTTGGAGGCCTCTTCCTGCATTTCCAGTCTAATGACACCTGTCAGCCCCGGGTACTCTGCCATCCAGTGATGCAGGCCTCCTTCCTCTTCCATCTTTTGTCAGTGGACATTTTCACTGACTGTCCCACATGCATGAATCTCTCCCTCCTCATCTCAGCCTCCAGGCTTCCCTGGTTTCCTTCAAGTCTTAAATAAAGTTGCATCTGCTACAAGAAACCATTCCCAATTTTCCTTAATGTTAATGCCTCCCCTCTGTTGATTAGCTCCAATTTATCTTGCACATAGCTTGTTTGTAAATAGTTGTTTTTGTGCTGTTTAACTCTTCAGACTGTGAGCTTTTTGAGAGTAGGGGCTGTATTTTGCCTTTCTTCATATCCCCAGCATTTAGCACAGTGACTAAGAAGTACTTAATAAATACTTCATGACTGATCACAATGTTGACTGTACAGGACCAAGGACAGATCCCAGGGAGGCTCCACTAGTGACCTCTCCAAGATAACAGAGACCCATTAATAACTAATCTTTGGGTATGATTACTGAATCAATTCCAAACTCACATAACTTTACTAGACTTTAGCCTACGTATCTTCACTGTGTCCACAAAAATAGTATGAGATACTTTGATGAATGCTTGACTGAAATATAGCTTCAATATTTCTCTGATCTAGTAGTCTAATTATCCTGTCTGTCTGTCAATAAACATTTATTAAGTACTACTATGTGCCAAGCACTCTGCTAAGTCCTGGAGATAAAAATAAGAAAAAAGAAAGACAGTCTTCATAAAATGGGGTGATAGTAACACTACCTCCCAAGGTTATTGAGAGAATAAAATAAGATATTTATAAAGTGCTTTGCAAACCTTAAAGTGATGTATAAATGCATTTTATTATCCTCATCTTTGTAGATAATTATCATCTATCTAGATTAAATCCAGATCACTATATCCAGTCTGTCACTTTCTTGACCTCTAGTCCCTCATCACCTACTACCTATTGGACAGTTCAAATTGTACGTCCTGTAGGCATCTCAAACTTGACATATCCTCACTTCTGTCCTGAAATTCTTCTGGTCTTCAAGGGCTTTGGGACATCCAGCAAGTCTATTGGGATCTGACTTCATGAGGACAAGTCTTTTTTTTTTTTTTTTGTCCTTATATGACTAGAAAGTCATGTCAGCATTGTCAGAAGTCATCAGGAAGCTGCTGCAATAGAGGTGAACTAGGCTAAAGTCTTTATCTCCTTGGCCAATCAAGTCTTGGGGACAGCTTTCTTGTATTTTAGAAAAAGGATTGACCTAACCTACTTAGGGTTAAGTAATGGTCTTGTCTCATTCTGCTTTAAAATTCTCCCTTCCAGCCTCCTACTACTTGCATACAAATATTCAAGGGAATGGGTGTGTTAACTATTGGGATACAACTAAAATAAATACGTCCATACATACATACAAAAGACACTATGTCCTAGCTATAAGGGATTTTAAATTCTACTAGGCAGAGGGGTAGACATATCCTGTTCACAAATAATTATAATATAAGAGGATATGATCGGGGCAATGAGGGCTATAAGAAAATCTGAGGAGGGAAAAAATGCTGTGTGTATAAGGAAAGTTTTGATTCATAACAGTGTAGAAAGAATCTATTGTGAAGTTAATTTAAAATGATAAAAGTAAGTTACATGTTGGACTGCTTGACATATTACACTATCCCATTTAAATTTTGTTTGTTGAGAAATAAATCATGTGGCTTTTTGATCATAGTGCTTTAGGCATTAACCCAATTTGGTGACTGAAGAAGGAAAAAAAATCATTTTGATTTTTGAGGCAGACCATGTATGTGAATGAGAATTCGAATGGAATAATTTGTCTGCTGAGTATTATTTCTTCACGGTGTATTTCCTTTCCAGGTGTTTCAGGCTCAGAATTTTCAGCAATTAAATGGGCCAATTTAATCAAAGCGTATGTCTCCTCCTATGGAAAGTAATCTGTAGTTAAGAAAAAAAGGAAAAGTGAAGACTGCTCTGCAAAAATTCTCCTCTTTCCTTATTCCTTCATTTCTCAAAGTTATTTAAAAGGACAACTACTTGTTGACCTCTCCTCCTTGATTACACTAAATGTTTAAAGTCTATTTCCTATTAATTTGACAAGGGCAATCCATACAATGCAAGTTATGAATTTATAACTTGTATAGTAGATAATCAGATTCCACATATTTTACACATCTGGTAGTTATCTTAAACGGGATTTCCTTTTTTGTTATTACTTCATGGATTTTGTTGTTATTATGTAGAAATGTCATTGATTTTTGAGGGCTTATTTTGTAGGCTGAAACTTTACTGAAGCTATTGTCCCAATTAGCTTCTTGACTGATTCTTTTGGATTTTCTAAGTGAAACTGATCATATCAACAGCAAATAAGGATAGTCTTGTCTCCTCTTTACCTGTCTTTTACCCCTTAATTTATTTTTCTTGTTTTATTACTATTGCTGACATTTATAGAACTACGTCAAACAATAGCAGAAAAATGGAAAAAAGATCCTGAATTTATGGCTGTATTTACTAGGAAGGCTGCTAGTGTTTTCCTGTTGCCTATAATGGGCACAGTAGATAATCAAGGAATCACTTGTTTATTTGTAAGATCTTAGAAAGAAATTTTAAGAATGTATAATTAGGGCTTTTAATCTTGTAGTTGGCAAAGGTCTAAGATCAAAGGACTTACAGCTAGATAGAACCTCAGAGATCATCTGCTCTAATTCCATCATTGTAGGTAGGAGGATCTACAATCTCTCTGAGACCCAGAGAGATTAAGTGACTTGTCTAAGGTCACACCATGGAAAGGGGCAGGATTTGAGATCCAGATCCTTTAAAATAACATCCAACACTTTTCAAGGCACTAACTCTAGAGTTAAAGGGTTGAGTTCAAATCCTGCTTCCAACACTACCTGTGGGTCTCAGTTTCCTCACCTGTAAAATGAAGAGGTTGGAATGTTGTCATTCAGTTGTGTTCAACTCCTCTTTGTGATCTCATTTTGGGGGAGTTTTGTGGCAAAGGTACTGGAGTGGTTTGCTATTTACTTCTCTAGCTAATTTTACAGATGAGGAAACTGAGGCAAACAGGATTAAGTAACTTACCCAGGATCACACAGCTAATAAGTGTCTGAAGTTGGATTTGAACTCAGGGAGATGAATCTAGACTCTAGAACCAGTGCTCTATCCACTGTACCACCTAGCTGCCTGTAGAGGGTAGAATAGATTATTTCTAAGATGCTTCCAGCTCTAAATCTGTACTCCTGTGATCCTATGAATTTCCTTCTTCTCGATTCCTCCTTTCTTTTGAAGGTCTTTTGCTTCCATGTTTTTTACATTGTCTTGTATGGGACTGATGTTACCGTGTGCAACTGTGGGCTAGATTCTAATGCACAGCAGTGTTTATTTAGATTAAGTTTCTGTCCCCAAAACAAGCTGCCAGGTACAGTTGCCATGCTGTGTTGATTTTTTTTTTTTTGTATATACGTAGGAATCGATCAACAGCAATAATAAAAAAAAAAACTTCCACTGCCTTATCTCAACCAGATTTCATATGCTTTTGTATACATCTTAACATTTAATGTACTAGAGAAGAGTTTGACTTCTGAGCCATATAGATACAGAATTAGTAACTTGGCCATGTGATGATTTGGTTTGCTTCACTGCCTTCATTGCAGTATGCCAAAAAGCCAGCTGTTGACTTTACTGCTGTAAAGATCATACACACACTTGGCTCCCCGAGGCCTTGGTAGTTATCCAGGAAGGAAAAGGAGGAATGGTACAGCATGCCACATCCCTCCCCCACCCCTGCCGTGGGATGAATCGTTACTTAAAAATTATATTAAAAAAAAAAGCATCCCTGAAAATACAGTCAAATTGCCAGCAAAATAGAGCATTAGCAATACATATCAAATGCTGGGGTTTTTTTTTTCCCTCTGTGACTATACCTGGGCCTGTTAGGGAGTTAAATGTCACTCTCCTAACATTGTCCTTAGGAACCAAATAATTTTAATTTCCAACTCAGTAGTTGAAGGTAATTGCATGAGGTACAGGATATGTGGGTGTGAAAGCTCAGTTGCTTGGTATTGTAGAGAATAGCAGGGTGTGCAGTTCTGAGCTGTAGGATTGGTATATTAAATTCCCTTTCCAACCTGCAGTTCTTGGAGGGAGATGGGTGGAAGTGGGGAATGAAGCCATTGTCTTCAGCACAGCGAGTGGTAGTTCTGAGGCTCTTGTGTGGAGTTTGTCCATTTTAATTCTCTCCAGAGAAACAATACAGTATCACTTTTCAGAAGTGCTGGTAGAATTCCCTTTGCAGTTCTATGGAGAGAATGGAAGCAAGCGTGTTTTGAAATGATACTGTTCAGGTTGGCAGACTTAAAAAGGCTTTTGCCTTGAAGCTTTTCCAGCTGGACAGTGTTCCTTTCAGAATCCTTCTGCTGAAAAGGGATTTATAATGAGACTCATGGTCAGTAAGTAAACTGGAGCTTGCTATACTTACCATGAGACAGACAAAAAGCGGTATCTACTAGGAAAGATAAGCCTGTTTTAAAAGCATTCCTCAGGGTAGCCCCAATTTGGTTCCACTTACAAGAGGAGTAGAGGCCTCTGCAAAAAGTGTGTGTGTGTGTGTGTGTGTGTGTGTGTGTGTGTGTGTGTGTGTGTATGAGAGAGAGTGAGAGAGAGATGGAGACAAGAAAATCTGGTTTTTAGCTTGTGTTTTGTGCTCCTTTGTCTATGGAAATACATGCATTTAATGAATAATAACTAACATTTAGCACTGTGCTAGGCTCTTTACAAAGATCATTTCATTTGATCCTCATGCAACCCTGAGAGTTCAGTAATATTATTATCCCCCTTTTACAGATGAGGAAACTGAGGCAAATAGAGTCAAGTGACTTGCCTAGAATCACTAATCTGAGGTTAAATTTGAACTCAGGCCTTCCTGACTCCAGGTCTGGTACTGTACCTATGGCGCCACTTAATTGGCCCTAAACTTGAGTTTGTGAAGACCAAAAGTCTCTCTTCTACAAAATGACAAGCTAATTTAGTGCAACTAAAACCAAAGGGCAAGTATGACATGGGAAGAGAAGTACTAGTGAAAGAGAGTCTATTTTTTAACTCATTCTCAGTCAGTATCACTGTAGAGAGAGAGACATGAGCAGACTTTGGGGTTATTTGTTTTATCCCCCCATGAATGTAGAAATATTAACTTCAACACCCCAAGTAGGTATGACTTCATTCATGGGTTACAGTCTCTGTCAAGTAGGGCCTCCTTTATCCCTCAGTTGAAAATGGTTTTATGAGTTTATGTGCCCAAAATAAATTCATGGTGGCCAACCTGCACGATCCTCTCTGAAGCTAAGGAAGTTTATTCTCAAGTGACAGTCACAGGACCTGACACCAAGATGGACCTTTAGGAGTTGACCTTTTACTGACCCTGTCTTTTAAGAATCAAACATTGTATATGGGCTATGATGTAGAAGTGGAGTAAGAATTTAGCAGATTGAGGCAGCTAGGTGGCATACTAGAAAGAGTGTTGGACATGGAGCCAGAAGACCTGAGTCCAAATCCTGTCCCATACGCTAGCTGTGTGACCCTGGGAAAGTTGTTCAATCTCTCTGTTCCTCAGTTTCTGTAAAATGGTGATAATGATAGTACCTAACTCAAAGAGCTGCTTTGAGGACCAAATGAGATAGCTTATGTAAAGCACTTTGCAAGCCTTAAAGTGCTATATAAATGCCAGCTATTACTATCAATTGTTATTTTAGAAAATAATCTCATAAAATTATTACCATCTGCCTTACTGTAAGGCGAAGCAAAGTAGAATCTTTTGCTGTTTTTGTTTTACTAAAAGTTCCTCTGATTGAAAAAGATTAAAAAAGATCTTCCCCACCCATTGATAGGCCTGCCCATTGAGGGAAGCTTGATTAGGAGAGTTGTTGTATAGGAGGGTCCCAAGGACCTTTTGTTTTTTCTATTGAGGCACTGGGTCTGAGGGTTATACCCTCTGGCTCTGAAAAGTATATACATACTATGAGCATGAGGTTTTACTTTGGGGCTTATTGACTGGAAGTATTTGTTTGGTCAGAAGAGGACTTTGGGAAGCTGCTAAGGAACACCCCCCTTCCTTGGAAAACCCAGATGCTGGTACTCCCTTCTCTGGTAACTATGGTCAGACAGTTGGACCTGTCTGTTGATGGTCAGGCAGAGGAAGCCATGTCTGTTGTTCTTTGATTTCTTTGTATTTTCTTTGAAGTTCAAGTTGCTGACTGCCCTGAACTATGTGAATGATATATGTGCTTGATTAAAGCAATTACACATGTGCTTGATTAAAGAGATTAAAAGCTGTCTTTCCTTTTAGAGAAGCAGATCAAAGAACCCGTGGTAGCAAGCCACCCTGTGTATGTTGGTGTGCTTACTGATACATCTACCATTATATCTTGAGTGCCCTTGGGCCTTGCCATCTACAGCAAGGTGTAAGTAGGTGGTGCAGTGGATAGAACCCTGGACTTAGAATCAGGAAGACCCAAGTACAAATCCAGTCTCAGACACCTACTAATTTGTGTGATCCTGGCCAAGTCTCTTAACTTTTGTCTCCTTCTGTTCCTTCACCTATAAAATTAGGACAATAATAGCACCTACCTCCCAGGGTTGTTGTAAGCACTTAGCACAGTACCTGGCACATAGCAAGCACTATACAAATGTTAGCTATCATCATCATCATCATCATCATCATCATCATCATCATCATCATCATCATCACCACCTACCTTGCTACCACACTCATCTGTATAACATGGGGGTTGAACTTGATGATTTATGACATTCCCCCCAGCTCTAAGTCTGTGTTGCTTTTAAATCTCTGCAGCCACCAACCCCCTTCTAACTTGTCTTAGAATTTTGTCTTGTTGGCAGCTCTGTGGTTGATTGAATATATATGCATCTCATGTGATATTCTATTTTAATAAAGTCTAATAGCATCTTTCCAGAAGAAAAAATTCTAAAGTAAACCAGAGACTTGAGTTTTGAACAACAGTGAAAAGACATAACTAGATCCATCTCTCCTAAACAATGTTATGGCATATCATGAAGTCTGTCCTTTGGACATTATTTATCTTAGTTTCTTTGTACCTAGTGCTGCTATGATACCATTCTACCTTTTTTAATGGAAAAACATTGTATTTGACTAATTGAAAGCATGTGCGTAAATGTGCCTTTGATAAAAAGCATAAATATTCTGATCAAAATCTATCCCCATGGCAGAAATTCAGACTTAATTATGTTGGAGATAGTTGCAAGACTTCCAAATGCAGTACCTTGCAAATAATCAGTTTATAAGCTGTATTCTTTCTACTTTCATATATACTATTAAAAAGTATTTTTAAAAATTTTTTCTTTCTTTATATTCCAGCTCTGCCACTTTCTGCCTTTGAGACCTTGGGCAAATCATTTAGACTCTCTGGGCTTTGATTTTATTTTATGTGTAAAATGAGGAGGTTGAATTTGATTTACTTTAAAGGTCCCTTCTAGCTTTAAGTCTATGTCTGTGAGTCTACCCTTTGAATGAACAACATAGGATTTTAAATCCTAGCTAACAAAATCTGAACCTATACAAGTCAAAGTGTTTAATTAGTATTAGCCCCTGCCTATGTCTTCTTTTTTTTAATTAGATCGTCTGGTTTTGTTATTTTTGGAAAGTCAGCAGAGCTAATGCACCTTGCTATAAAGTAGAATTTGATGTGAGGGGATTTCATTACTGAATTAACAAAAAGACCTCAGAAAGAACTTATGCCTAAGGGAGTCTCAAGGGCTTAGACAGAGGGAGGGTTCAGTGTATTTCTATGGCAGGCACTTATTATGTTGCCCATGAAGGATCACGGAGGGCAAAATTTACAGTATATGCAAATAGAGGTATATACAGGATCTTAAGGTCATAGCTCAAGGTGGAAGAGACCTCAGAATTCTGAGCCCATTCTTACCAGTTTTGTCATCTCTGGTGCCACTTACTGCGAGACTTGTGGTACAGCAAATGGCTCTGCCATTTCTATGTAGTACTGTCATATAGAGAAACTGCCCCATCACAGAATCAGGAAGAGCTGGGTTTAAATTCTGTCTCTATCACTAAAAAGCTTTGTGACCTTGGGCAAGGCGCTTAATGTCTTTGGGATTCAGATGAATCCGTAGCACTAATTTACAGTCATAAATGGATTGCTACATGAATTGTTGGAGAGAATTCCCATACCAAGAGTTCCTGAAGCCAACAAAATCAGAGATCCATCATGTATTTTCTGTACTTGGTGAGTGGCTCCACCATTGTTGGCTACTTGTAAGTCATTTGTCTGGGGGGAAAACAAAACTGTTATATCCCATCTGCAGCTGGATGGTAATGAGTCAGACAACCAGAGAGAGGAGAGAAAATGTATGTATGAAGTGAAGGTGAACAATTACAAAATGAGATCCCAGAAGAGACTGGTTTTAGTGTCTGTGGAATGTCAGATTCCAAAAGGACAGGCAGGAAAATCAATTGCCAGAGAAGACACTCAGATTCAGTCTTTAGAGTGAGCTCTGTAGGGAAAATTCTAGGAGCGCTATGAAGTCTGTCATTTACCGGGTCAATTTGTCTTCCCCAAATGTTAGTCCTTTTATATTGTACTGGGAGGTAAGGGGGTAAGGTCCATGTGCTCCACCTGACTCAGCCAAGCCTACCAGACTCATAAAGTGTCAGTGGGACTTGGCAAAATGCTTAGATGAGAGGGGAATGCTGGAGAGAAGGGAAAGAGAGAAGTACGAAGTGACTCTCATACATGTACTTTGGAAAGAAAGGGATGCCTGAAGCCTGCCACCATTGGACTCCATCTTCATTTTAAGTTTTATTGCGCATTGAGGGTAGAGACCAGCACAATACCTAGCATATTGGAAGCATTTCATAAATGCATGTTGATTGACTGCACTTTGTCCTTCTGCACTCTGTGTCTAGGCAAACACAATCCATATTCTGCCTGTGTGTGTCTCTCCATGGGCTATCTATTCTTCATGCCAAGTGCACTCCTTTTCACCTCCTCTTAGAATCTATGGTTTGCTTCCAGGCTTATCTCAAGTGCTGCTTCTTATATAAGGCCTTTTCTGACTCCAGGCTCTTGTTACCATTCTCTCCCATTGCTGAGATTACTTTGTATATATGTTGTATTTTTAAAAATCGGTGTATAGTGTAGCAAAATAAAACCTCCTTGAAGTCAAGGATTATTTTTGATTTTGTCTTTGTATTCTCAGTGCCTGACACATAGTAAACATTATTATTAATAAATACTTGTTGAATGGTTGTTGAATAGATGGTGAAAGGAGTAGGAAGAAAAGCTATTCAAAAAAGACAGAAAAATATTTGTCAGATAGGTAGAAGGAGATCCAAGGGGAGAGAAAGGTGGAAGCAATGGTCAACAGTATCAGATTTTGCAGACTTTAGGGAAAGTAAAACCTAAGAAAAACCCTTCCCCTCCTTTTTTTTTTGTTAGCACAGTCAGGGAGGTAAGGGGATTGAAGCATGGGATCAGCAAAGCATCAGCTGCTGCTCATAATCCTAATAAAGACATTAGCCTTTCTTCCACTCTGAGGTTGCTCCCACCTGAGGAGCTCAGGCTCTTGAGCAGGTGTATTGATGCTAGACCTCAGGTGTAGGTGTAGAAATGATTATTAGAAGACTGGAAGAGCAAGAGAACCAAGTGAGTATTCTTTATACTCTAAAGTTTATAGCATAGTAATATAGCTTTAGGGAATCTAATTACCCGGATTGGTTACCCTATGAATCTATGTGACTCTGTTTTGTGTGCCTTTCTGGGGAAACTTGAGCATTGGGCTATGGTGTCAGCTGCTTTAGGTCTTAGGCACAGAATTCACTATGTCTGTCAATGATAGGAACTCAGGTTCAAGTGAGGTAAGTACTTTCTGAGCTACTTTTCTGTATCATCTTTAGTATATGTTTAGGTCAGAGGTTGTGGGATCTAAGCAGTCAGTGGTTACAGGACCCTGATGTGTTGGGTCTAGTGACTGAGGTCTTTAGTGATTATTGGGTAAGTTAGTAAAATGGTGGGAACAAAAGACAGATTCCAAAGGGTTGAGGAGTGAGTATAAGTGAAGGCAGTGAGTATAAACTACTCCTTTAAGCTGTTTGATAGTAAAAAGTGAGGTGATAGATGGCAACAGTAGTTTAAAGGCATATCTAGTATATTTTGTTAAGTCTTGATGACACATTATTTAGAAAAGATATTAACAAAGTAGAATGTATCCAGGGGAGGGTGATAAGAATTACGAGTGGAAATTATGGCATGGAATAAGAATTATGGCATGGAAACTAGTTGTAAAACTAGTTCTGTCCGAAGATAGAACATTTAGCCTTGAGAAGAGGCCACAAGGTTGTCTTCTTTAAATATGTGAATCGTTGTTTTGTGAAAGAGTGACTATACTTCTGCTTGATCTCAGAGAGAAGAACTATGACCTACATTTGGAAGCTGGAAAGAGGCAGATTTCAACTAGATGTAAGGAACAATTTCCTAATGATTAGAGATTATAAGAATGGAATCAGCTGCTTCAGGAGGTATTAATAACTGACATTCACCTGGTACTTTAAAGTTGTAAGGCCCTTTCTATGCATTCTCTCATTTGATCTTCTCAATAACAGTGAAATTGGCGCTATTTTTAGGCTGACTTTACAGGTAAGGGAACGGAGACTGAGAGTGGTTAAATATCATGTCCAAGTCCACAAAACTAGTAAGTGTCTAAAATGGGATTTGAACTCAAGTTGTCTTGACTTCAGGTCCCCATCTTTCTGACCACTATATGCCACACTGCCTCATGCCTGGAGAGTTTCCAGTGTCAACTAGCTATTGGAGATCTTCTAGAAAGAATTCATGTCTTGGGTAAAGATTCTCTGAGGGTGTTGAAAGATAGAGAAAGTTTTATTTTAGAATGGGAATAACAATATGTTTGTGGATAGGGAGAGAAGAGTGAAGGAGAGGTTAGAGAAACAAGAGAGAATGGAGGGATATTGTGGAAAAGGAGGTAGGGGAAATAATTGAAGTCATATGGAGAAGTTAAGTCTTAGAAAGGAGGGCACTTCCTGGGATGAAAACAAAGCAAAAAGGAATGAGTGAAGATAAAAGGAAGTTTTGAGGCATGGAGAGAAGGGAATTGAGACAATTCACATTTGACAGTGTTTGTTTGGTCATTAAAGTAGAGGATTCACTCAGATATTGGACATAATATCTATTGGGCTTTGTCAAGGATCATATAGATTTAGAATGTCAAGAAGTTGAGTGATTCTAACATAATAGTGAAAGCATTTTTGAAATGACTGACCTTAAGGCCTAAACTAGGCATGGAGAGAAATGAAGCCAGAATTGCTTCAGAAATGAAGCAATAGGAAAATCAGAAAAGGATCAAAGAATTGGAGATCTTAATGAGGGAAAAGAACAGGTTCAGTAGAAGATAGGAAGTGGTACAGGTGGAAGGGTTGAAATTAGTGAAGAGAATTGCAGCAGTGAAACCTGGACAGGTGCATCCGTTCAGAGTGGTTATTGGCATACTCTGTACCTTGCCTCAGCCAGTTTAATTTCATTGGTAATGGACTATAATCAACTAAACCTCACACTAACATTGGTAATCCTTACTGTAATGTTTGTCCCTTAGATAACTGTAACCATTCTCTTGGTTGTTGAATATAAATAGTGTTTCTATTGTAAGGGATGTTGACTAGGGGAGTATTTTGATCAATTTGATGAGCTTCTAAAGATATTGAGCCTTTGGGAAATGAGACAGACATTGCTAAGATAATTATGGATTAGTATTATTAGTATCTTGTTGAAAGGATAGGGAATGGTTCCCAATTGAATTTCAGGGGCTGAAATGTTGATTATGGATTTTGGAGAGGATAAATGCTTGTCAGAGAAGCTGCCCTGATATGCTAGCCTTACGGAGCTTCTCCCACCACTCCCATTCTCTATTTCAGACAATAGAGGTCTAATGGGAAGGAGATCACCTGTCCAGTAGTCCCAAAGTGTGTTTGCCTTCTGAAGAGGAATGGAGGAGAAATCCTCTTATAGCTCTTTCTACAGTGAACTTAACCATTTTTGGGAGCAAATTTTGCTTTTATAATGGGTTGTTATAGTAATTAAGATCTTTCCCATTCATTAATAGGCCCATGTGACCTGTTTGAGTCACATGGAGCCTATGGTGGTTTGCTGAATGGGTGAAATAGGACAAGGCAGAGCTATAGCAGAGCTGAGAGGAAGTTGTGTCCAACTCTGTGACTCCTTTGGGCTGTTTTTGGCAAAGATATTTGAGTGGTTTGCCATTTCCTTCTTTAGTTCATTTTACAGATGAGGAAACTGAGGCATACAGTGTTAAGTGACTTGCCCAGGTTCACACAGCTAATAAGTGAATGAGTCTGGATTTGAACTCGGGAAGAGGTCCTAATTCCAGGGCTGGCACTCTATCTACTGTGCCACCTAGCTACCCTAGAATGACAGGTGCAAAACTGCAAATCTGGCTCTAGTTAACAAGAGATAAATTACCCAGACACTGATGGCTCTCACTGATGGACAAGTATCATAGAAACAGCAGACTAATGTGGCCTGGCTCTTTAAACATCACCTGTTAGGGTTTTCAGTTAGCTCATGGTGTTATCTGGGGAGCCAGCCAAGTTCACTGGCTTCTCTGCTCTGCCAACCATATCACAGGTGAAGCTTCCCCAGTAGTACTGCACCAAAACCCTAGAATCTTGCATTTTGCCAAATGGATGGAAATTTTGAAGTTGTCTTTGCTGCAAGCTAACCGACTTGCTAATACGTCAACTTTTGGCAGGGAACACTGGCATAGGGAAACAAAGGATACTCCCCAGAAGTGTGGCTGCAGCATCTGCTTACATGTTGAACCAGTAAGACTTAGAGAATCCCTGTTCTGCTTGGGGATAAAATGGCATCTCTGCCTCGTCCAATCTCTCCCACCTTATCATACCCCAGAGACCCATTAGGGTTTGGCAATAATTTCAGTAAGTGGAGAAGATTTCACTGAACAGTTAATCTGTTCCATTCTGCTGTGGTGAAGGGTAGCTCCCCAGACCATCTGCTAGGAAATTGGTATTAAAGATTTTGTTAAAATCTGCATAGTGAAGAGGGTATGTAGAGGATGAGTTATTTCAGACCACTGCTAAGGATTTATAGACATTTTCTCAGTCAGTTTATTATTTTGTCTAATTTCAGCTAATTAATCAACAACTATTTCTTAACTGCTTACCAAGGGCCAGTCACTGTGCTAAGTACTGAGGATATAAAGAACGACGAAAACAATCCCAGACCACAAGGAACTTACATTCCAATGGAGATAACAGCATGTAAATAAAGAGATTTGTCCAAGATAGATACAGAGTAGATGTAAGGTAACTTTAGAATGGAAGATACTATACCTGGGGGGACCAGCAAAGGTCTCCTGCAGGAGATGGCATTTGAGTTAATGAAGGAAACCAGGGGATCTAAGAGGATGAGGTGAGAATAGAGACCATTTTAAGCTCTGTAGACAGCTAGCGTGTCATGCACTATGCTAGATACTAAAGATGCAAAGATAAAAATACTTTAAAAATAATATTTTAAATATTGCTGTTACTGTAGATAACTCAATTCTAAATTTGAACCAATTATATAACAGTGATAGAGAATGTTCCTGGCTTTTGAAATATTCAGTCTTCATTTCTTCCCAAGGGAATGGTTTCTAAAAAATGTCTGATTTCTTAAGCAGCCTGTTTGAAGGACCTCAAGGAGAACCAGGCAGTTATTGGTGCTTTGAAACTGGAGTGTTTTGAGTGTGGTTTTGGTATCATGGATACAAAGACTGCTTTGGAAAATTCTTGTGCCTGGGCCCTGTTCCTGGGCACATAACATTCATATTCATGAAACCACGCTGCTAGCATCAACTATAACCTGTTTAATACAGAATACATAATAGAATTTCTGGTGATGTCTTTATGTAAGTGACAGAGTAGAGGCTTCCACCTGTACTCATCTTTTGCTGCTTGTAAGACATTCATTTATGCATTTCTTGGTGATTTATACAGAGGCGGCTTGGTATAATAGATGGAGAGCTGGCCTCAGAATGAAAGTCTGGGTTCAATCAAGTCCTAACTTTGATATAAACTGGCTGCATGACCCTGAGCTAGTGACTTAATCTCTGGGTTCATTTGTTGTTGTTTTTCATCTTTGTGATCCCATTTGGGATTTTCTTGGCAAAGGTACTGGAGTGATTTACCACTTCCTTCTCAAGCTCATTTTGCACATGAAGCAAATGAGGTAAAAAGGGTTAAGTGACTTGCCCAGAGTCCCATAGCCAGTAAGTGTCTAAGGCCAGATTTGAAGTCAGAAAGATGAGTCTTCCCGATTCCAAGCCCATTGCTCCATCTGCTGCACTCCTTTGCTGCCCTCTCAGTGCCCTAGCAGCTCTCTAAGACTAAGTGGCAGAGAAAATGTCAACATGCATTAGTAAGAGTTTGCTTATCTTGGAGTTTCTTATACAGATAAAAGCATAGGTCCAGTTTATATCACCACTCTAAGTTATTCATTTTTGTATTTCGTGGTGTTCTACATAATGAAAAGAAAATGCCTTATAGTTTGATCAAGTAGCTTGTAAGTTAATAGGTTAAGTAGGTACAAACATTTTAGAGGTAGCTGGTTTAAAAAAAAAACAACCACCATCACCAGAAAATGAAAGAGTTGGAGGACATGAATTTTTCTACCCCTGCTTAAAAATAAATAATACCTTTCACCCTAAGACTTCAAGGTATTTTACAAATGTTATTGCCATATAATCCTACGTTTTATTGTTCTTTCAATATTAACTCGTCAACCATTTTTACAAAGTATGTACTATGGTCAAGGTCCCAATCTAGGTGTTAGAGATACAATGATTAAAAAAAAAAGACAGCCCTTGAAGTCAAGGAGCTTGTATTCCATTAGCAAAATGATTGGGAAATTGTGAGAATTGATCCGAGGAAGGAGGGAAGAGAATTAGAAGAAATTATGTATATTTATGCATATTTATAATTACATATATTTATTGAGAAAGTTATATATAGAGAAATGTTCATGCACCAAACTCTTCTGTCTTTATGAAATGGTACAAATGACCTGAATTAGACTTTGGAGGTACTTATTACATGTATGTCATAGATAGCTTGATGCCTCTAGAGTTCTGATTGAAGTAGTTGAATTTTTTTTTTAATTTGGAGTACAGAACTGAAGAACTGCTGCCCATTTTTAGCAGAAAGCTGTTACGATACGATCAAAGTTCTTCAGATTGGTAACTTTTAGTCAGAGAGTATGAATTAGTCATTCAACACGCATTTATTAAGCACTTGTTATGTGCTAGGTGCTGGGATAAAAAGACAAAAAATAGAGGAGTTCAAGGAGCTCACATTGTAGTGGAGGAGCTACACATAAATAGCTAGGAACACAGAAGATAAATACAGAGTAGATAGAACTTAATCTCATAGGGGAGGGGATTAGCAGCTGAGAAGACCACAAAAGCCTTCCTGAAAAAAGGTAAGAACTAAGCTGAATCGTGATGGAAGCCAGGGAATCTAAGATGTGGAGATGAGGAGGAAGAAAATTTCAGGTATGAGGGACAGCAGTTCAAAGGCATGGAAATAGGAGAAGGATTTTGTACATGAGGATCCACAAATAGATCAGTGTAGCAAGACTGTAGAAAACATGGAGGACAATTAAATGTAAAAAGACTTAAAAGGTTGGAAGGAGCCAAGTTATGAGAGCTTTATGAATTGGTATCACTGCTGGCCTTGGGTGAGATCTCTGAATGCAAAGAATGGTGACCATATTCATTTTTTGAAGCTAAAAAGTCTGCCCAATATGGCATAGATTATGTGCCAGTTGATCCTCTTGCATCCCAGGAAGTTGTATTGTGTAGTCTTTGTTCTGTACTAAGTATTAGGGCAATTAGTGCAGTGAATAGAGCACAGGACCTAGAATCAAGAAGTCTTGAGTTCAAATCTGGCTTCTCTCACTAGCTGTATGACTAGGCAAGTCATTTAACCCTGTTTGCCTTGGTACCCTAATCAGTAAAATGAACCAGAGAAGGAAATGGCAAGTTAATCTAGTATCTTTGTCAAGAAAACCCCAAACAGGGTCACAAAGAGTTGGACGTGACTGAAATGACTGAACAGTAACAGCAATCAACTCTGTTTGTTGACCCTAATAAGGGTCATTTTCTGTCCTGATGGGTTCCTCTTGTCTATTACATTATGGGTAATTTCCAGTTGGCTAAATACAAAATGTTATCCATTTGTGAATTAGTAATCAGTGAGAGCTCAACATATTTTTTTAATAATGAGGAATTGATGGCCTTTTAAGAAAATAAATGCTGTTATGAGTCACCCCTTCCAGTCTCCATCTTGCTTTGCTCACACCCCTACTCCTTTATCTGCAGTAGATATGTCCAGCAATTTACTGTCACAACATTGTAATGTCTCTTATTGTAAAACTATTATTTCTAGTAAACATTATACTAATGAATTATATATAGCATGTATATGTATGGATACACACAGATTTTGACCTTCATCCACTTAGCAGCATGGCTGTCAAGCCTGGCTAGGGATGCTTCAATCTCTCTTTACATACTTCTAAAGTAATCAGGAATTACAACATATTCTCTTATTTCTGACATCTAGACCACTACAAAATACGTCTCTGGGAGTTATCTAGAGTGGCTTTCAACTCAACAAGTCTTTATCAAGTCCCTACTGTACGTATGACAGTGTGGCTTTTGGGGGAAATTGTATGATATGCTTTATAACAGCAAAGGTTTTTCAAGTAGCATCACAAGGGAGGTAAGACAAACACAAGACAGTATATGAATGAAATGCAAAATGCTTGGAATGTGATAGACAAAGAGGAACAAAGGAAAGACTATTTCACCTAGAATCAGAAGACCTGGATTCTAGTTCAGCTGTGTAGTGGTTGTATCATTTTAGATAAGTAAATTGAGTCTTCTGTAAAGTATTGGAGATCAGTCTCTGTGATATTCCCTTTGCTTAGTTAACTTTCCTTTCAACCCTGATACAGCAACAGTGTCAGGTACTGATGGGCTCCAGCTCTCATCACTATCAGAATGGTCTGTACAGGGCTACCTTTTTCTTTCTATATCTCTGTCCCACCTGTGCTTCTCAGCTATTGTAACCTCTGTCCTACCAAATTCCATGAGGCTCTCTTAGATTCTTTTAAATTGACGAAGCTCCTATGCTAAAGTACTTACACACAGACTTTTGGGAACTGTGGTATCACCAAATGAACAAACTTTTTCTTGGCCCCAAGAATTATGGGAACATGCATTCTGTCCAAAGGCACATCACTTTATACCCTCCCCCTGGTAAAGGGTTTGTGGTCCCTGCAAATGACATTGGATACATCTATCTAGTTATTCCAAATATTTAAAACAATAAACATTTAGATACATAATATTTAACATTCACATTAGAATTGCTTACAAAGTCTAGGCACACGGATTCCATGAAGAAACATAGTATACAGCACATGTCACAAAGTTGTATATGGCAGATCAGCCATCTTCAGAACACCTACGTTGACCTAGCATAGGCATCTTGCCAAATGAACTGTGAGTGCATCTTTCTCCTATCAGGAATAGTGATCCTTCTTTCTGATCAGTGTCTACAGAGATCATTCCCTCTCCCACCTTAGGGGTCCACTCAGCTTTGAGATTCTGCCTTGCTACTGAACTGTCCTCATTTATGAATTATAGTGAAAAACCATCTTATTCACTATATCTAGCTGGTAAACCTAGATCATGCTGAATATCCCACCCAGCCATTGACCAAGATATCAATATATGCATTTTGCTCTCTGCCCCATGATAGTATCTGTACCTCACTCCAACCCTCCTCTCCTGTTGCTCCATTTTCCACCTCTTTATCTTTCAACAGTATTCAGATCAATACTAGTATTGCTACTGAAAAATTCAGGACAGCCTACTGCCCTACATTTCTACACACAATCCCTATAATAATTTAGACCAAAACCCTCTTCCCTGGCTCTCATTTCTCCATATGTATTGCAACTCCTTATTAGAACTGAAGTCAGGAACTGTGTCACTTTTTCATTTGTAGCCCTAATAACTGCCATAGTACCTAGTAAATGATAAGTTCTTGATAAATGTTTGTTGATTGATTCATCAACTTCTTTAACTTGAATGAATTACTTTGCTATTTTACTTGGGATGACATCATTCACAAAAGAGTTAGAGGGAGCCTTTGTCTATCTAGTCTAAGCCCTTCCTCTGTACCATATTTCTGGCAAAGTAGAATATAGGTAGAATTTCCTCTGAGAACAGAGACTATTTTTTTTTTCATCTCCTAGAGCCTAGTACAGAGGAACATATTAGATGTTTTAACACATTCTTGTTGGGTAGAATTGAATGAGCCATGGAGATCACACTTAATATATAACAATTGTACAACAGAGTGACACTGCTTACTACAGATCAAATACAGAGGTCACATACAATATATAATATTACATAGCTTCATATATGACATAAGTAGACCAATTTTTGTCACCATAAGTTTAAACTGATCTGTCTCTCCTGTGTCAGGAAGTCAGAGATTTACTCTGAAATGTTTGTGACTTGATTTAGTTCCTTGTAATTTATCTTGCATATTGCTTTTTTTAATGCAGTACTTTTCATCAATATCTTCTGTGTTTATATCTTCTTATTGTCTGAATATATCCCTTGCTTTCCCTCTCATTCAGCAAGTCATCCTATTAATAAAGAATAACAAAAGATAGAGAAGGGGGAAAACAGTCCAGGAAAACTAACCAATGAATCAACCAAGTCTGACAGCATATTGCATTCTGTTTTAATTAAATGTCTTTTGCTCTGTTCATTTGTCATTTGAATTGACCTGGTGAAGTTTCAATGGGTAAACACTTGGAACTGTAGTTTGGAAAGAGACTGACCCAAATAGTAGCATGAACTTTAGAAGCAGAAGGGGTCCCAGAGTCATGTGAAGAATCTTTGCTTTAAAACCTTTTCATTACCTAAGTCTTAAATCTACCTCTCTACAACTTCCATCGACTGTGTTTAACTCTACCCTATTAGGACAAGCAGAACAGGCCTAATTTCTGTTTCACATGACAACCATCTTGGTTTCCCTGCCCTCTCCTCCCCCCCCCTCCCCCCCCCCCCCCCCCCCCCCCCCCCCCGCCCCAGCAATTGGGTTAAATGACTTGCCCAGGGCCACATAACTAGTAAGTGTCAAGTGTCTGAGGTTAGATATGAACTCAGGTCCTCCTGATTCCAGGTCTGGTGCTCTATCCACCTAGCTGCCCCACCATCTTGGTTTTTATTCATGAACACCTATGGTACTATGCCAGAACAGATAGGAATAACATGACATGCCACACATTCTGGTCCTAGAGAAATTAAGGAAAAGGAAAGTTTCAATTCAAATGCTAAAAGTGACCTAATAAGTCAGTGTCTGAGCTAAAAACAGAACATACATCTTCTGATGAGATTTTTTTAGGCTTTATTATTCAGTGCTTCCCAAAATAGCCTGCCTTATTCTGGACATTGAATGCACCATTTCTGGTATGGGAGAGCTCACAGTGCTATTTTTCCTGCATCATGTATTCTCTGTGTGGAATTTAACAAGCATTTCAACCCAGCAAATATTTATTAATAAGTGCCCACTATGCTATTAATAAATGACTGCTCTGTACAAAGTGCTGCTGGGTTAGTGTCTGGGAACATGAAGATTTAAAGATGATAGTCTTGGCCCTCAAGAATCTATTTTCATTAAGGTGGGAGGGATATGACATTTACACAAATGAAGATAATGCAAAATATACTATAATAAGGGCTAAGAAGAAAGTCAAAATGCTCTAGGAATTTTTGAAGAAGAAATTTTTTAAAATCAAGGAATATTATCCCTTCTTTCTAATATAATTATGAGGTCTATTTCTACTGATGCTTTTTGTGATTGATGATCCAATTTCACCAAAATCAATCTGCTATATTTATCTGGATGACATTTCTCCTGCTTTGAAACGGGTGCAGGGAGTTCTGCAGTCATCTCAGTATAGATGTGCCACAACCCCAGTAGCTTTCATTTTTAAAGATTTAAGATTTTCACCAGTGTTCACACACAGGAATTGCAACTCATCAAAATTATATAGGGAGCAGTAGCAAAGCTAACTGTAATCTGATGCAGCCCCTATCCTGAGGGGCTTTTTTTTTTTCTGGGCTAGCTTGGTCACTCCAACCTATCCTTAGACCACAAGGTTTCACAGAGAAGGGTTACCACCAGGTGGCTACCATTCAAATTCTCTCAGGGTTCTAGAAATAACCATATTTTTGGTAGGATATACTCCTGCTACTTACCACTTACCTGCTACTTATAGCTCATAAGCCCACACTAGTGTTACTTCCCATTTATGTAAAATCATTCAGCATGATACTATTAACTATTAAATATAAAATATTTAATAAATTATAAGGCATAAGTAACAATATCTTAGTTACTCAATATAAAGCAAATAATATAATAACAAAATACTAGAGTCCACACATAAACCTAGGTCACACTCTCCCCAATACACAGTGTCTATGGGGGGCAAGTGGATATGTACTTGCAGAAACCTAGGAGAGAGGCATATGAGTGAGGAAAACCCCATGTGCCTGGGCATCTCACAATTTCTTGACTTCAGGTCTTGATGTCTTTGGCCCCTTCATGAACAATATTCTCCCCCCCTGCCCCCTAACCCCTTCCAGCAACGAGAGCACTGTTCTGATAGCTGCTCTGCCACCAACCAGTCTTCTACCATTCCTCTTCTACTCTTGAACCAATGAAGCTGTGACAAGATCTTTTAACTCTCAATCATGTTTAAAAAGTCTTTGAGAAAGTGTCATACTATTGCTGCAAAGTTCATCCGATTGGCATCCTAGGCAAAGAAGACAAGCTCTTTACTCATCAGGATTTTTTTTCAATTATCTAACCAACTTTTAGCACCTTTATGCCAGTTTATTTTATACCGAAGTAGAACTCACAGCCAAACTCCTTAGCTCGACTCTCTGGGCAATACAAACAAGCCCAATCAGGTATGGGCTTAACAGAGTTCTCCTTGATCCAATCATCTTTAAACTTGTGCTTACGACAAAGCAGTTGCAGAGCCTAACAATTCCCCTTTCTTTTTGCCTCTCAAACAAGAGGAAGCATTAGAGAGCTACCAGGAACCTTGGAGAGATGTTGCCTATCTCGAATTGTAGATGGTGTCGAAGGGAAACAGCTCAAATTGCAGCAGAATTCAGCTCTTTTCCACTCAGCAGGCTTCCATCCCTTTCCTCACACAATCCACAAAGCAATGCTCCTCTTCAAATCAGCAGCCTTCAGGTAGCCTAAAGCCTCTGTCAGCTGACTGCTTCTGATGGCATCTTCTTAACTCATCTCCTGGTGGAGATAAGTTAATGGAATTCTTTGCTCCTTGAGGGAGTGGCTTGATCAAAGTCTCCTGGTGGTCAGTAATTTATCTTTCCTTTAGGAGGTAAAACTCATGAAATCTATTTTTTTGGTCAATTATGAAACCAACAGTCATTTAATCTTCCTGTAGTCTTCAAACAGTTATTTGACATACTACTTCGTGAGTTTTAAATTCACAGACTAAAACAAAACAAAACAAAACAAATCCAGTCATCTGGAGATGAGCTGAGATCATGTTGTGCTTCAGCCTGTCTTTTTTTCTACCCTCAAACAAGTCCAGGTCCTTCATTTAAGAGGCAGTTCTCTACCTGGTCCTCTTAAGTCTGTCACTTCTCACATTTCAACAGAAAAACTGTTTCCTTCACACATGAAATTTTATCAGTTTTTCATATGCAAAGATACTTTTCTTACCTTTCCAGCACCCAAACTCTCCACCTACAGGAGTCCTAATACCCTAATCTAGGTTTCCTAAAGTTTCTTCCTGACTTTAGTAATCCCTTTCCTCTCTGAAAAGGACTACTTAAAGGAGAGAATTCAGGCCCTGCGCTCTCTTTAGGTTTAGGATTTAAGTACTTTTAGTGCCAGAAGAATGGCCAGGCAGGTTCTGTAGCCCCCTCTCACATGACTGGGACCTCTCTGTAGGGGTGAAAATGCATTGGAGAATTCAATAGCTTTGCACCCCCACCTAGAGCTGGAGAGGTAAAAGGAAGCAAAAGAGAGAGGCAGCTCGAGTTGGGGGTAGGAGGGACAGACAAAAGGATAGAGAAACGCACATTGCCTAGCTCTCCCCTGTTCTTATCCCAGTCAGTGGCAAGTACCAGCTGCTTGTTCTATTGAACTTTGTCTGCCCAGGCAGGGACAAATCAAGCTCCATTTAGTGAAGCCTCAGCTGGCAGTAACACAGTTTCTGTTTAGAAATAAAAAGGTAACATAAGGTGGGCAAATGATACTTGGAAAGACGTTCTTTGGTTTTTCTTCTGAGTGTGGGGGAGCAGGTTGTACTGGGTTGTTAGGGTCTAATATACATATTTTAGTTATCCAAAAATATCTAATTGCTCTAAAAATTCTATATGCTAACCAGAGGGTGAGAAGGAACACCATTTAGCCTTTTGTGAAATATTAGGCTGGAGTAGTTTCTCTTAGTGGGCTTAGGAATCTATTATGAATAACCTTCAGTCTTGAGTGAGCCAGTGGGGAGGGGAGAAGGTTGAAAGTATGTACATCAATCCATAAAAACTTATTAAGTACTGACTATATGTCATGCACTGGCATTCTAGGTAAGAGGGATACAAAGATGAAAAAGAAAATAGAACATTCCCAGGTCTCAAACAGGTACAGCAAATGAGATTTAGGAAAAATGTTTTCTTCCTCTTGTACTTTCTCTTTCCTCTTTTGCTTTTCATCTTTTCCCTTTTCTTCCTTCCCTCTTCCTTCTAATTATCCTCTTTCATCTAATTGAAAGTGGTCTGTTGACTTATTTGAAAAATATTCTGATAATGTGATTTTGTTATAATTGGTTTTCTTTGTGATTCTGTGCATTTTATTTTCTGTATTTAAACATGCTATTTGGAAAAGGAGTCCATAGCCTTCCCTAGGCTACCAAAGGTATCCAGGACAAACACAGAAAAGGTTAATCTATGATCCAATCTGTAGAGGTTAGTGTGGTATGGTGACATACTATGACCAACAGTGTTGAATTTGGAGTTGGGATGAACCGGATTTGAATCCTGCCTCAGACATTATTAAATGTATGCCCCTCTCTTTGAGGCTCAGTTTACTCACTTGCAAAGAAGGGAGATTGGATTTGATGACCTCTAACGTCTCTGTAAGCTTTGAATTTATATTCCTCCATCTGCCTTTTGGCTCCCGTTGCCATTTAAGGATTTAGGCAGCCTCATACTTGGCTCTCTGGTGCTCCTGATTTTCAACCTGGCCATTTGGCATATAGGGAATTGGCAATCTGGAGAGATTTTTGCTGCATGGCAATTTACTACACGTCACTAACTGAAGCTGTGAATTTAAGTTGGAATGCTATTAAACCAGTAGGAAGGAGTTAATCCCAACACCAGTTACAGGGTGCTGAGTTTCTAAGAGAAGTCTGGTTACTTTGCATATGCTGGGTGGGATGAAGAGGGAGAGGAAGAGACAAACAAAAAGGAATAGGGAGAGAGATGATTGTGTGTGTGTGTGTGTGTGTGTGTGTGTGTGTGTGTGTGTGTGTGAGAGAGAGAGAGAGAGAGAGAGAGAGAGAGATGAATCAAGTCCATTAGCTTCTCTTCAAATTTACCAAATACACATCCTTCCATTAGAAATAAAAACAAATCAAACTCCTCTGTCTTTTCCTAGATGTTGGTCAGTGAGCATTCGTTAAGTATCTACTAGGTATCAAGCACTTTACTAAGCACTAGGGATACAAAAAAGAGGCAAAAGAGAATCTCTGCTCTCAAGGAATTAGAAATGTAATGGAGGAGACAATAAGCAAACTGTTACAAACAAGGTACGTAAAGGATAAATAGAGAATAATGAACAGAAAAAGCACTAGAATTAAGAGCGGTTGTGGGAGGCTTCCTAGAGAAGATGGGATTTTAGTTAGGACTAGAAGGAAGCCAGGGAAGCCATAACGTGGAGACGAGGAAAAGCATTCCAGGCATGGAGGACAACCAGAAAAAAATGCCTGGAGTGGAGAAATGGAATGTCTTGTTGACAGAAGAGCCAGGAGGTCATTGTCACTGGAACTGTGAATCCAGGGAGTAAGACCAGGGTTAGGTGTAAGAAGACTGGAAAGGTAGGGATGGGACTAGGCCATGTAATAAAACAAGTTCTGTCTTTTCCCTTCAAACATGACATATCATATCTTGAAAAATGTAGAAAGACCTTTGGATATTGTTATTTTAGATTATTTTTTTAAGGCTGAAAGTTTTTAATCAAGGGATATTAATTATATGGGGAGTTGTTTTTAAACCAATACTTTATATTTTCCACTGATGATAGCAAAAATGTCCATTTTTATTATACCATTTTTTTTTAGCCACAGTGGGAAGTGTTTTGTTTTTATTCTGCAAATGGAATTCTTCCACCTCACATAGAAAAGTTTTCATTTTAAGTTGTCAGTTAAGAAACAAAACTCACTCTCCATCCACATACCCTTTCTTTCCAACTTGTAGGGAGAATCAGGGACAAATGTAGGACTGAGCTTATGGTCCATCCTTTTGTTCATTTAAAAATTTCTTAGAAGTTTTTAGTGCCACTTTGAGTTATCCTTCATGGATTTTCCTTGTCATAATTGATTTAATTTCTAATAATTTTTAACTCCGGCTTGCAGATTGCATAATGATTTAGAGGCATCAACTTGATAGGGAAAAGCATAATGCGCTGTGGTTCAAATTGCATTTTAGTGGGAGACCTGTCAAATTTGATATATCTATACTTAACAGCTCTGTTTGGCTAGGCAGGCTGGAGGTAGGCAGTACAAGACTCTAAAACTATGTTTCATGTTCTCTGGACATCTTCCTCAGCCCGCTTCCATCTGAAGGGAGGGTTGGGGTTGTTATTTTTGGTATTTTTTGAGGGGTGGAGGGGTGGGAAGGAAAGGTAGAAGTAAAGTTTCCTTTAGGACCAGATAATGGGTTTTTATGGAGTGAAATAGAGTATTAAGCTAGAAGTCTGTGAGCTGTCCTAATGTAGACATCCCTGGGTCCATTTATAGGATCCCGAGCCTCTGATAGGTGACCTATGGCCTCATCTTCTCTGGAACAAGGCCTCCCTTCATATCATTGGCTGATTATTCCTAAGCCACACCATGACGGGCACATAACCTCTTTCCTTAGTCCTTCTCCATTCTTGGATCTCCTTTATCTGTTGTCTTCTTCCATTAGAATGGAAGTTCCTTGAAGGCAGAGGCTGTCTTGGTTGTTTGTATTCCCAGGATTTGGGATTATGACCAACAGAGTAAAAGTTAAATATTTTCACCAGTATTCACACAATGAACTCACCAGTTACATAGGAATCAGTAGTTAAGTTAATTGTAATCTAGGGTAGCCCATATGCTGAAGGGTATGGTCCCTTCTTTCTCTGGGCTGGCTCCAACCTACCCTTAGAACAGAAAGCCTGGGTTTCACAGAGAAGGGTCACCACCTTGTGGCTACCATTCAAATTCTCTCAGGGTCCCAGAAATAATCATATTGTTGGTAGGATATATTCCTGCTGCTCATTCATTCTTAGCAGCCATCATTCATTCTATATGAGAAAGTGTCTTCAGGGATTCAGGATATCCTGGAGATTGGGCTGACATTGTCTTTTCTCTCCCAGGGTCGCCAAAAGAGCTATCTCGAGATCAGAGAAGGAACGCACAGGGACTTGAGTTAGTGCTAAACATCCATAGCATAGAAACTAAGGAATTGATCCAAGGAGGCAATGACTTCTGTGCAAGAACCCTAACGTTACTGGCAGGACTTTGGAAAGTCAGGGAACCCCTCCTTTGATGGAGATTTGGTTGAAAATTGTAAAGTGTGTGTGTGTGTGTGTGTGTGTGTGTGTGTGTGTGTGTGTGTGTGTGTGTGTGTGTGTGTGTAGCCTTTTCTGAAATTTTAGCTTAGAGTTCCCACAATTAAATTTTAAAGCCTTGTCATTTAGGGGGAAAGAGGAGTCTGATTCCAAGGTGAGAAGGAAAGGTACAAGGCAAGTTCCTCTTTTGTTTGTTCAGTGAAAAAAGAGTCTTGAGCTGAAAGTCTGTGAGCTGTCCTATTGTAGACATCCCAGGGCCCTGTGGGGCTTTAAACTGGGATAGAAAATGAATAAAACATTATCAGGCAAAGCAAGGTAGATATACAGTGCCTGGGGATTGCACATTGACAGCTATTTAGGCAATTGTGTCCCCTTCAGATACCATTTTGTTCTCTCTCCTTTCGTTAAGGTGTATTGTATTTGCTGGAATTAAGTATTTTCCAGCTACTAGGTAGATATTCTAATTGGAGGCAAATTGCAGCTAAATAGCTAAATAAATTTTGTTTACTTGACTTAAACCTCACATATTCTAGTATGCTTAGTTCCCCCCAAGATCATTATAGGTGGAATGTTGTGGACCTGCCACAGCAGTAAAATTTTTAAGTCTGCTTCCCTCCTTAAATACAAAATCAAAATGTAGAGAAGTTTGTGGATTCTGCAGATCATCAGTGCTTATTTTCATTGTCCAAAGGGTATTGTTATCATCTGAGTCTAGTATAGTAGAAATGTAAAGAAGAATCTGGGAAGTTGTTGTTCAGTCATTTCCAATCATGTCTAACTCTTCATGACCCCATTTGAGGTTTTCTTGGCAAAGATTCTGGAGATACTGGCTTGCCATTTCCTTCTCTAGCTCATTTCAGGGATGAGGAAACTGAGGCAAATGCGGTTAGGTGACTTTCCCAGAATCACACAGCTATTAAGAGTGTGAGATTAGATTTGAACCCAGGAAGAGGAGTCTTCCTGACTACAAGCCTGGTACTCTATCCACTGTGTCACCTCACTATCCCAGTCTGGGAATGCTTCCTATAAAAGATCTTTGATTTCATTTCTGTGAATATTTATTCCCTGGACTTAAGAAGATCATCACCCCTCCAGGCTTTTGTCTTTATTTTTTCAATTTGTATCTGTAGGACTTAGCACAATGCCTGGCACATTGTAGGCACTTAAAATCGAAACTCCTCAGACTTGGCTAAATTGGTCTAATCAATAGCCATTACTTGAAGCCCTCATTACTTGAGAGAACCCATGTTTTAAGTCTACCACCATAGCCTGCAGGGATACAGGGCCATCTCCCTACATGGGAAGCCTGGGAAGAGGGTGTGATTAGAATTTATTTTTAATTAAAATAATTTTTTATTTATTTTATTTATTTTTAACATATGCAAAAAATGTTGCTAATTCCTCTTTATGGGGGAGAGGGCAGTCCTCAAGGTATATAAGTATCTTTTCAAAGCAATATATTCCCCAAAGTCCAGAATGTATTAAAAATACTCTTGAAAGGGAGATTTTTAGCTGTTCAGTCGTCTCCATCATGTTGGACTCTTTATGACCCCATTTAGGGTTTTTCTTGGCAAAGATACTGGAGATACCAGTTTACCATTTCCTTCTCCAGCTCATTTTACAGATGAGAAAACTGAGGTCAACAGGGTTAAGTGACTTGCCTAGGGTCACACAGCTTTGTAAGTGTCTGAGGCAGTCTTTTCTTGTTCTTTTTTTCTTATTGTAATATAGTGATTGAATAGAAATCATATGGAAAAGTGGACAGTGGTATATATAAAAAAATTCTCCTTGGTCCTGTAGTGGAATAATTTCCATATGTAATCTATGTGTTCATATGAAACAGCTACCTCTGAAGAAGGAAGCTACTAGTCCAAAGACCAGTACAAAGAAGGCAGTGAGAATGAAGCTAAATATCCAATTCCTTTTTCTAGGTCATGGGTGGGACTGTTGGGCTTTTTTTTTTTTTTTGATGCTGCCAATTTTGCTTTAGGGTTGTAGTATTGAATTGGTATGTTTCCATTGTATGAACAGTTATGTGCTAGCAGAAAGGAACTGATTCAATGAAGATGGATTTTTTTTTGTTGTATTTTCAGTACAAAGCCTAAGGAAATATTAAGTGAATCTATTGCTGCCAAGAGTTCCTGACTGGTTTCTGACCTAATAAAATTTGGTGATATTGAAAGCCTGCTCATCTGTTGCCTATTACTGATGTTGACAGAACCACATTCTGGCCATGCAGATGGGATATGGTTGTCCTGGTTCTAATTTCAAGAAGTCTTCCTACTCATAGCATTAGGAAGAGGTGGGGATTGGCTGGCTGTAGAACAAATAATCATCAAAAAACCCAGGCTTTAAATTTTTATGAAACATCCTATCATTAACCCTTTGTTGACTATTTTCACAGTGGAAAGATCATTGGGTCTGGAGTTAGGAAGCCCCGAGTTCAAATCCAGTCTCAGATACGTTTTAGTTGTGTAACCTTGAGTCATTGAACCCTCTGCCTCAGTTTCCTCAACTGTAAAATGAGGATAAGTCACCTACCTCCTAAGGTGAGTGCAAACATTAAATGAAATAATATTTGTAAAGCACTTAGTACAGTACCTGGCACATAGGAATTATATAAATGCTGCTGCTGCTTCCTCTTCTTCTTCTACCTCTTTCCCCACCTCATCCTAGAGTCTTAGCAGACATAAAAACATTGGATCATAAACTTAAAGCTTGTTTTCAATCTGTACCTTGGAATCCATCTAATCCATTTTACAAAAGAAGAAACTGAGGACCAGTCAGGTTAAAAACTTGCTCAAGGTTCACACATTCAGTAAAAGGAAGAACTTGGAATTGACTCCAGGTACTTCAAATGGGTGTTTGAGAAAGCACAAAGGAGTGTCATGTCAGTCCACTTCTGGAATTCTTGCCTAGAAATACGTAGACTAATTTTATCTTGAAACAAACAAACAAAATTGAAGGCCCTGAAGAGGCATGCTGTGCTTTGACTTTGTATAAAAAGCTTGCTTCCCTTAAGACTCTGAGCTTTGCAATGGGTTTGATCCTGGGGACCAAGTCCCAGTCCCACAAAGACCCATTATCTTTCTTTAATTCTTTTATTGGCATTGTCTACTTCTGGAGTTAATTTAGGAAATCTTCCAAAGTATAGCTTATTTTTGGTGTGACCAGGCTTCCCCAGATGTGAATAACAGGGCCCAGTTACTACACAGGCACTTGAGGTGGCAATGTGTATGGTTGAGGCAAACTTAACAAAAGAAATAGGGAGGATGCTAAGATTCCCAGAAGCTCATGCACATATAGAAAATACAAAAGCATTCTGATAGACTGCGAGCCCTCCTTTGAAGACAATTAAACCTATTGTTACCTTGAGGTAAACCCTTTAACATTCTGGTAGGTCTTGAGATCTCTCTTCCAGACCTGTAGTATCTGATTTGGACTTTTCCTAGAAGGCAAATACTGTGGGGAGGCTGAGAAAATTGTTCCTGTTGTTGTTCAGTCATGTCTGACTCTCTGTGATCATATTTGGGGTTTTCTTGGCAGAGATACTGGAGTGGTTTGCCATTTCATTCTCTGGTTCATTTTACAGATGAGGAAACTGAGGCAAAGAGGGTTAAGTGACTTGCCCTGGGTCACACAACTAGTAAGTGTCTGAAGTCAGAGTTGATCTCAGGTCCTTCTGACTATTGAGCAGTATAAAACCTAAGAAAATAGTAAGTGAATCTTTTGCTTCCAAGAGTTGCTGACTGGCTTCTGACCAGTGTTCTATAATCCCTTTCAAATCAGAAAATGCTGTCTGAATAATTCCCTGGTTTTATTCTTCAGCTAAAACATTGTTCAGGAACTATGTGAGTAGTCTTCTTTCTCTGGTCCCTCCCCCCCATAGGGCATTCCCCCTCCAAAATGTTGCACCAGGAAACTCCATTCCTTCCCTAGAAGATCCAGTATGCAAACTTTCAAATTTTCAAACTCTCAAATTTGGGGTGCTGCCTAGGAAATTTCCTATTTTTTGAATTTAAGACTAAATTTTAGACTCTTTCTGTCACATATTTAGAAATCTGTTGACAAATCTCTTCATTTTTACCTTCCCAACATCCCTTGTATACATCCCTTTCTCTCCACTTTCATACTCTAGTACAAGTCCTCATCACTTCTCAACAGCCTACTGCAATGCTTTTCTAATTGGTCTCCCTGCCTCAAAACCATCTTCCACCGAGCCACCAAAATAATTTTCCTGACCATGTCACCCCATCCCCTTATTCAAATTTTAGTGGGTCCCTATTACCCCAGGATCAAATATAAGATCCTATTTATCTTTTAAAGTCCTTCTCATGGTCCCATGGTATCTTTATAGTCCCCTTAGACTTTATTCCCTTCCATGCTCTCGATGATCCATGACACTGGCATTCTTACTTTATAGAGGACTTTCCATTACCCAGCTCCATGTATCTGCAACAGCTGTATCCCATGCCTAGAACCTATGCCTTCTAGAATCCCTGACTTCTGTCAAGATTCACTTCAAATACTGCCTTCTGATGGAGGCCTTTCCCAATTTCTGTTGCTGCTAATACAATGTCTCTTAGTTACCTGAGAGAGAGAGAGAGAGAGAGAGAGAGAGAGAGAGAGAGAGAGAGAGAGATATGTTATACATGAAGGCAAGGGCCCAATTTTTTCCTTTCTATTCCCAGTGATAGTGCCTGGCATGTGAAAAATTATTAATAAATACTTGTTGACTATCTGCCTGCCCATGCCATGTATTTCTGCAAGAAATTTATCAGCATACTTGTTATTGCCTTCTTTTTAGAGTAAAAAGTCCATTATTAAGATGTCTCCTATCAGGCTGCCTATAAGCCTATGCATCTCCCATGTGCATCTGCCCCAAGTAAGTCATTTTTAGTTTCTGTTGGGACAAACTTATAAAGCCCCAGAATCAGGCCAACTCTTGTACATGCTACTCTATCTTCTGACAGGGGAAGCCAAAAGGCAACTCCAAAAGAGAGGGATCTAGTCTGCTCATTTTTATAGACTACAAAGAAGGGTGGTTCCTTCATCAAGTACCTATCTCCCTGAATCCCAGCCAACCAATCTTCTTGGAGGTAGCTATAGTCATTGGTAAGTAATCAGAAATCATGGGTCCTCTCAGCAAAGGACCAGTGGGTATTCAACCCTCCAGTGGGGAGGTGCCCCATCGCTGCCTCCAAATAAGGGTATAT
Source organism: Notamacropus eugenii (assembly GCF_028372415.1). Taxonomy (NCBI): domain Eukaryota; kingdom Metazoa; phylum Chordata; class Mammalia; order Diprotodontia; family Macropodidae; genus Notamacropus; species Notamacropus eugenii. Next base: position 190,301,719 of record NC_092873.1, on the reverse strand, counting down.
ATACTATAATCTCAGCAAGTTGGCTGAGAAGCCCTTAAGTTGATCAGAACCTCTTGTGATTAATATTCCTTTATGTTCTCTCTTCATCGCTCTACTCTCCCTCAGTTAAATATTTTCTGTCCCAGAAAATCAAACTGGGGAGTTTTTGGGCTCATCCTATCTGTAGCCTCAATTCTGGTTATTTCCCTGAGGAAATAATAATATCTCTGAGGTAGGAGGCTCCAACAGTTGCCCTCTTTTTGATTGCTTCTCTTATTTGCATTAAGTGTACCAGTAAGGTTTGCGATGTACAATTCTTAGGCACTTCAAAAATTAATCTTCTGTAAAGACCCAGACCTATTACAGGTGGTAGGCCTGAAGGGCATACTCATCCTTCACCTCACCAAGCACATAATTGTACAAATTCAACTGTAATATTCTCCACAGTTCCTGTAGTCTCATGCCTGCTTTGATGCTTATAAAGTCCTAAACCAATCCCTAAAAAACAATTAGAAACAAACCAAGCCCTGGGCTTCTTGACTAGAAAGGGAAGTCTAGTACCAGATGAATTCCCAAGGCATATGGGATTCTCCAACTAGAGATTTGGATCTTGGGATTAGTTGAAGTTAACCCTTTATTATTAGTAAAAAAAGAAATGAACCAAATAAGTCTTTCCTTCAAAGAGAAGATAGATGCCAAAGAAGATGATACTCAGGATTTCTGTGCTATCAATGGACCCAGAGTCGATAAGGAACCAAAAACTCTCTGGATTCCTAACATGATAGGGCAAGAAGTCTAGAGCTAATTAAGAAACACTCATGAGAAACAATCTCAGAGGTGGGACTCTGAGAAAGGGACTGTACACTTGGATTTTATTGGAAATCAATCTGTCAAAACTAGGACAAACTTCCAAGACCTCTAACCATCTGTTTTATCAGATAAAACTACATTCTAGTTATAGAAAACGACATACCCAGTTATCAGCTGGATATATGTAAACCTGAAACTCCAACAACATCCAGTTTCCAAGACTGTATCATAGCAAAGCACAGAAAATAAACATGAAAAAACCCACATCTCAGTCATCTTCTGTATTAGAGGTCCCTTCCAAGTCTTTTCCTTGTCTATCAGTCTTTTATTTTTATTAATTTAATTACTAATTTATGGAATAAAACAAGCATTTCCTTAACATAATGTAATAAAAAAAAAGATGATTGCACACGAAACTGCAAATCTATTATGTTCAATTTGCTATTCTTTTAAAATAAATAATAAAAATTATCATGTAAAGTTTTTTCTTTCCTCTCCCCTCCCACCCTAGAGATGGCTGTGATTAGATACAAATGTGTGTGTATATATTATATATAATATATGTGTAAAATCATTCTATACATACTTCTGTTTATCAGTTCTTTCTCTTGATGTAGATAGCATCTCCCTTCACATGATCTTTGTGGTTAGTTTGGACATTTATAGTTCTCAAAATGACTTAGTCACTCAAAGTTGCTCCTAAAACAGTATTACTGTTACTGTGTATGATGTTCTCTTGGTCCTGCTCATCCCAGTCTTCATTATTTAGTGCAAGCCTTTCCATGTTTTTCTAAGATCAGAGAGCTCATAATTTCTTATAGCATAATAGTATTCCATCACAATCATTTACTACAACTTGTTTAGCCATTCCCCAATTGATAGGTATGCCAGAATTTCTAACTCTTTGCCACCACAGAGATGGTTGCTATAAATATTTTAGTCAAAATGTAATATAACATGATATGTGATTTGTCTTTGACTCAGTGTCTGCAGAATAGTGATACTAGTTTTAAAAGAGAAGATGACTTTGGTGGGTTGCAGTGAGTAGCCTGATATATTTTGCTTCTTTAGAGTTTTATTTTTTAATATCAAAAATATCAGTTTCAGACATAGTTTCCACCCAATGCTATCATGGAAATAGTGCCTAGATTATGTGTCCTATGAGTAATGTGGCATTGATGACATGATAAGCTGCCTTATGGAAAAACAACATGAATTGCCTATGACATCTTCTATGCCAATTCACATGGATGACTTTGAATGGCTTCAGTTTGTCTGTTGGCCAACTTCTCCATACCCAGTTCAGATTGCTGTGCAGTCTGGGATCCCATGAAGTTAATAATGCAATTTGATCTGCCAGAAGAGGTGTGTCAGGGAAGGTGGCACATGATAATTGGAAACCTGTAGCTACAGGACAGATTAGAGCATCAGCATTGAAATATTGCTCTTTCAAGTTGGAACATGAAGGTGTGGTTAGAAGCACCAAGCAAAAGACCACAATGTTGTATACATGATGAGTAACATAATGTGCAACTATCATATGGAAACAGTACCACATGAGATTTGAGATCAATATAACTTTTAAAGGCATGGCCACGGAACCTACTTATGAAACTTCTTGACAGTCGGGAAGATAGCAAGGACTTCTTAGTTTATCTGCATTTCCTTCCATATGTGAGACTTTCTGAGTAGCAGACAATAGCGACAGCCCAGAGTTTTACAATTAAACTCGGCTCTTGAACCTTAAAGTAAGATGTCAATAGTGTTAAACATTAGTTTGCATGTATTAGCACTGACTAAGAATTCAATAACTGTTTGATATTCTGGAAAGAGCTCCCTTGTTGGCAGCTAAATGGTACAATGGAAAGAGTGCTGGGCCTAAAGAAAGAAGTTGTTGTTCTGTCCTTTCACAGGTGTCCGACTCTTTGTCACCCTACTTTGGGTTTTCTTGGCCATTTCCTTCTCTAGTTATTTTATAGATGAGGAAACTAATACCAACAGGGCCAAGTAACTTGCCCAGGGTCACACAAGTATTAAGCGACTGAGACTAGATTTGAACTCAGAAGGATGAGTCTTTCTAATTCTCAGCCCAGCAGCATGCCATCTACCTCTTCTTCTAGCTAGTTTAACTTTAAAAACCAATTGATGTCCTTAAAGAACTTTTCTATATAGAGGCTAACTGGGGATCCTGATCAGGAAGATGAGGTTGAGAGATCAGTGCTCATGAACAACTTGGAGAGGATGGAGAATATCTTCAGGGTCCATGTACTTGGGGATCCATTCACATTACCTTTAGGTTTAGTGGTTAAATTTCAGCTTGTATGGGGGATGATTTGATAGGTGCTTGCCATTTTTGTACTGGCCCTATAAAAGCAGAGAAGTAGGGAGACCCATGATCAGAGAAGGAATTACTGCAAAGCTAAAAGTGGACCTGGACCTTGCTCTCACACAACGTTCTCATCTGTCCCCAAAGCTGCTAATGACAGCAGTGACCAGGGCATGTACAAGCTCTTCTTTGAATGTCCTGAGAAATGGCAACAAGGGGAAGTGACAATTCTCAAACAAGTGATTCCAGGTGAGAATGGAATCACATGCTTCATCCTCCCGGAGAGAGAAGGGGGAGATTTCTTTGACAATTCTCAGTTCTTGGAGAATTCAGGGGCCCAGCTTCCTAGGGAGGAGAAGGAGGAGGAGGCATAGGAGAAGGAGCTGGTCAGTGCCAGACTCTTGGAATTAAGAGAATCCCAGAACATAGCCTTCTAGAGAAAGAAGGGGAAGGTCTTGGGGAAAGCCAACCTCTTGGAGAGAAGATTGAGTATATGGCCCCGAGGTTGGAGTAGAAAGAAACTAAACCATGAGACAGAGGAGCAAAGATATGGAGTTTGTCCTTTATTGCCTTAATTCATATAGAAGAGTTTGGATGGAAAGGCAGTTGCTTCTTTAATCATCCCAAATTTATTTACCTTCCTTGGGGAATCCAAGCCCTTAGGGTAGAACTATAAAACTAGAAATATGTATAGGTGTCTGAGGTAGAGAGTGGGGATGGGGACTTCCTCGTTTAGTGCCCCAAATTCATTTCCTTCTAAGAGGACTTCAAGTCCTTAGGCTATTATAAGGAGATATATTTCTTTTTATTATTATTATTTGATTTGTTTTCAGTGTTCTACAATCACTTCTATATAACTTAGATATTTTCCCTCTCCCTCCCCCTCCTCCCCCCCTCCCTCCCTGAGATGGCGTATAATTTTATGTAGGTTCTACACATACATAAGGAGATATATTTCCCTGGGATGATACCTAGGACTCACTGGAAAGGGAAGGAAAATTGCATCATTTGTGATGCATTACTAGAACAAAAGCTGTCCTTTATTTGATATATGCTGTTACTTAAAGTGCTTGTTTGGGAAGTGGAGACCTTTTAATCCACTTCAGTACTGACTAAAACATGATCTATAGTTTGAGATTACCTGAGGAAACTCTGGATGGGGATAAAATGATCCATAGAGATTGATTTTGGAAATGTCTTCCAGATCAAACCCTGTCCATATAAACACAGAGCTTAGGGTGCTGAGCTGTGGTTCACACACAGCTAAGATAGATAAGCTAAGAAGATAAATACAACTAAATAATTATCATCTCAGACAGATGCCAACTTTTGTAAGCCAGTGGAGTTTCTCTGACTAGCTGCAGTATTGAATAGCTGGTTGAATGAAGAAAAATAGGAAGTAAAGAGAAAGCAAAAATTATATGGAGAAATATTTCTGGAATTTCTAGAGAAGAAGGGGAGACAAAACACATACATTATTATCTTTTTTCAAGGTCTTTGTGTCCAAAGCTTTTGCTCAACTCTTGGGGGGTGAGAAGAGAAATGAGGAAGAGATTAGGAACCTGGATTCTAAGGTTATTGAATACTAAAATGCCCTATAAGACTTAAGAAAGGTAAGAGCATAGTGACAGTGAGGAATCCTATTCTGACACCAGTGAGGGACCCTTTAAACTCCTAGAGTCCAGCCAAATAGAGGTTGCTGAGCAGGGAACCCTGAGCTTCCCTAGATTAAAAAGCAGCAGAAACCTTCTGCCAGGTATTGGAGCAGCTACTACCATGAATAATACTCTAGCTTCTGTGGATTCTAGAGAAACTCTGATGAACTAATCCTTTGATGCTCCTCCACTCCTAGACCCTTGGATTAATAAATGGAACTTTCCAACCATGGTCTGGCTTCATGGTGACAGACTCAGTCTGGCAGATTACACTCTTGCCTTGTCCTGAGTGCTTAAACCCTCATGACCCAGATCAGTTACCATGACAATAACCTTCAACTGTCAGCTGAAACCTAGAACTGGACAAATAATAATTTAAGAAAAAGTCATCTTTCATAGGATTTAGAGCTAGAAGACATCTTCAAGATCAAATACTCTGTCAACTCTTCCCTTTTCAGGGAAACGATAAAAATTGGAGAGAAGATGCAGAATTTTCAATGAAATGGAGAAGTTGAAACTTCTAATATTCTAAAAGAATACACAACCCTGTCCTGCCTCCATCAAGCAAACAGATGAGCTGCTGTAGTGACTAAGAGGTGAACCAGTACTTGTGTTTGTATCATTCTTTGTCTATGTATGTCTAGCACTTAGCACAATGCCTGGCACATAGTAGGTGCTTAGTAAATGCTTGTTAAGTAATTGATTAAAACAGTGAAAAGAAAACTCCCTTTCTGGGTAGGCAGGAAAAATCCTAAAATCTGAAGAACTGGAAGAGAATTTTATAGTCCACATAGTCCAATCTTTCCCTGAAAAAAATCCTTTCTTCCATTCACAATCCATTGTTTCAAGTCTTTTTGCTGAGGCCGTTCATTCCAGTTTTGCATAGCTCTAATTGTTAGGAAGGTTTTCCTTACAAGGAGCTGAAAATCTACTTGATTTCTAAGTATTGATTCTTACCTTTAACTTCTATCTTGCTCAGGAACTAATCCTTCATCCATAATATTTCAAGTATTTGAAAACCACTTTCCTGGGCTAGACCTGACTCATGTGAGTCCCTGACAGTTTAGGTTCAACACTGGAACAAAATGGGATCTTCATTAGGTCATTTGACAGTTAATAACAGGACATTTACTTAGCCGTAGCAGCAGAAAAATACTGAACAAGGATAGGCATTGAGGCATCTCGAGTTGATTTTTCTGAGGGAAGGGCCCATTTTGATCCACCTGCTAAGCATCTGAGAGCCCCTCAAGATCTTTGTGGTTGTTTTGTACTCAGCAGAAGAAGAGACAACTCTCTGAACCCTTAGTCACCTGAGCCAACCAAGCCTCAAAAAATGTCTCATAACCTTTACATTTAAAAAAAGTTTAATATATTCTTGTTATCTTTTAAGGAAAAATTAGCCTAACTTGTATGGAGAAAAGGGGTTGTTAGCATATTGCTCATACACATGTCCCTTCTAAGTCTTCACTTCATTAGGTTAAATATATCCTTAGTTTCTTCAACCAGTTATAAAATGGCATCATCTCAAGACCTTTCATCTTTCTTGTCTTCCTCTGGATGGATTTTGGATTATCAATGTACTTCCTAAAACGAGGAAAGAATCTCTACACCAGAAGTTTCCTTCATAGATCCATTTCATATTTGGTTGTACATTTTCCATACTAACTTTAAATTTCTGGAGCAGACTATGTAATCTGTAGTGCCTTGGACATAGTAGGAATTTAAGAAACATTTTTTAAGACAAATTTTCCCAAAACCTTGAGGTTAGCTGGGGCTGAATGGATACATATACCTACAGGGATCTTGCAAGTATATATCTGTTTATTCTGAGGACATAATGTCCCTGAGCTGGGCGTGGGGAGAGAGGAAGAGCCTGTCTCTGCTAGTTGTCTACTTTTGGGCCAAATTAGGAGAAGGTGAAGCCCTGAGGTCATGGAGCAAATGATGCTTCATCTAATAATGAAATGTTATTTATAATTTCAATTAGTAATGCAAAATGAAACTTTTGGATTCCTGTAAACCTGTGACCCTGAGACCTCTTTGGCTTTTACATTAAATCACCTCTACTCTAATCCTCCACTTGTTGAGTCATTTTTTCATTGTGTCTGACTCTTTATGACCTATTTTGGGGTTTTCTTGGCAAAGATACTGAAGTGGTCTGCCATTTCCTTCTCCGACTCATTTTACAGACAAAAAACCGAGACCAACAGGGTTAAATGACTTGCCCAGGGTCACGCAACTAGCAAGTACCTGAGGCCACATTTGAACTCAGGAAGATGAGTCTTCCTGACTCCAGGCTGGGCACTCTATCCACTGTACCACTTAGCTGCAGGAATTAGCAAATCACAGAGTGGGAAACTTTCAAGTCTGGGGTAGCAACAGTCTTGGAAATCTTCCAGGAAAAGATATGAGGTCTAGTGGGTGAGGATTCCTCATCTACATTCATAAGTAATGTTACTTTTTATTAGAAGCATTCCTGAGGGGTGGGCTGTTTCCAGTTCCTTCTTGTGCACCCAGAAAAGGAGCTCTTGTTGGTTTAAGCAATAGACAGGTATTTATTAAGCACCTCAGTGTTGTAGAGTACTGTGCTAGGCCTTGGAATTTCAAAGTCAAGCAATAATATAAAAACTGGTTCACCTTTTTTAATATGCTAATGCCAGTTTTCTTCCTTTGTATTTTATCTCTAAAATTTTTTTATTCCTATCCTTTATTTTTATCTTGCCTGTTTTCTCCTATATCTCCCCCACCCCAGAGAACCATCTCCTATTATAAACATTTTCAAAAGAGTAGAAAAGTCAGCAAAACCAATAAGTTTATCAAATAATCTGAAAACATGTTTGCAATTCATAACATTTGTAGATTCACCCCCACCCCATCTCTATAAGGGAGCTGAGGGAGGTATCTTCTCATATTTTTCCTTTCAGCATACTTACTCATTTTAATTTTGCGACATTCATTCACGACAATTCCTCATTTATTTACTTGATGGGAAGAGGACTGGGAGTGTATTGTTTTAGAAGAATAACAGCTTCAGCTTTTCCATTCCAATCGCTGTGTCTTCAATTTTTATCTTTTTCCTGAAAGAGGAAAGTCATGTGGAGAACTAACAGCCTTTCAGAAATTATGAACATCTGGTGGTAGGTAAAGCCTAAGCCAGATAGGGAGGGAAATGGAGCTGTCCACTGAGGTGCATCTTCTCTCTTATGAAGATAAAAATCCAGAGTATATAATGATGGATGGGAAATGTGCAACTGCCCCGTTGGATGCCCCTGATTTCTGAAGCTTAGCTTCAGATACCCATGGAGATAAAGGATTTCTTTCTGCCAGCATTGTGGAGTGCCTTTTTTGTAATACACAGTGAGAGATAAGAGAGATTTTGATGGGGTTGAGTAGAATTTGCCTTTGATTAGAAGTGCATTCCATTTCAGACTGCTCTGGGGCTTGGTGTTCACATGGACAGCATGGCAACTCAGCTCTCAGGTCCTGGTTCTCTGTGGCAGCCAAGGATTTAAGGAAAAGAAAGCCACAGAAACTTGTTGAGTTGGTTATATGCATGCATCTGCTTGTTTTCTAAGTGTTAGAAGCTGATTTGCATCATTCTACCTAATGTTTTTTGGGGGCAGCTAGTTGACACAGTGGATAGAGCTATAGGCTTGGAATCAGGAAGACTCAAATCGGGTTTCAGACACTAGTTGAGTGACCTTGGGCAAGTCCCTTAAGTCTGCCTCAGTTTACTCATCTGTAAAAGGAGCTGGAGGAGGAAATGGCAAACCATTCCAGTATCTTTGCCAAGAAAATCCCAAAAGGCGTCATGAAGATTTGGCCATAACAGAACAATATCAACACCAAACCTAATGCTTTTTATCGTCATCCTCCCAAACCATAGATACCCCAAATATCTTTTCTGTTTGCAATCTGCCTTATGTTCTCTCTAAAGCCATCAGTGATCTTTTAACTACATCTTAAACTCAATATGTCCAAAAGGGAACTCATTATGTTTCACCCTAAACCTCCTTGCTTCCCTGCTCCCTAACCTAAATTACCTGTTATTGTGAAGGATAACACCATCCTCCCAGTTTTTCAGGCTCACAATATAGTTGTTGCCTTTGACTCCTCACTATCTCTCACCCCCCCCCCCCCATAACCAACCTGTTGCAAAGGTCCATCAATTCCACCTTCGCAACATCTCTCAATTATTTCCCCTTCTGTCCTCTGATGCTGCCATCACTCTGGTGCATGCCCTCATCATCTCTCTATTCATTTAGTCACAACCCTACTTCAGGATTCAGATACCTCTTTCCTGGACTGCCAAAATATCCTTCTCGCTGGTTTCCATTCTCCAGTTTCTCCATCTCCCTGCTCCAATTCATCCTATGACCTTTCTTGGTGCTTTCCACTGAGAATTCCTTCCTCTTTGACTTTTGTATACTCTAGATATCTTCTGTGTACCTTGATATTTACTTATTACCTCCTCCATTACAGTGTATGCTTTCTCAAAGCAGGGACAAGTAGTTGCCTTTATTTCCTTTAGCCCAGCACCTGACCCATAAAAAGCTCTTCATCCATGCTTGCTAGCTGATTGACTGACTTTTCTCTCTTATAGTTCCGTTGGCATATTGATCTCCAGCCTTGGGCAAGTCCATCTCAGTCCCTGAATGAAGAAGCCATGAGATTCCTGAAATATATTGGCACTACCCAGGTTGGATTTTATGCTTTTATACACATCTAAGCTAATGTTAAATAGATATGAAAAATATGATTGTCATTTCTCTTCAGGGAGGATTTCTGGGGGAAAGGAGGGAAGAAGATGGAGTTGTAGGTGAGAATGTGAGACATAGAGACAATAATGGAACCCCATAAAGTAGCTGAGGTTATCAAGTATGAGAGTATACATAGGGAAGAGATTTTACAGATAAGGAAATTGAGACACATGAAGGTTGTGCCCAAAGTCACAGGTAGCAATCATCAGAGGTGAAATTTCAATCTGGGTATTTTGCCTCTACAGCTAGTGTTTTTTCCATTGTATTATGCACAAGTTAAGTCACTAAATAATGGATCTCCAAAGCCCAGGCCTGAGTTAGAAATATAATTATATTTTTTGTGATAATCAGTGACTCCTGAGAGCTAAGAACAAATCTGGTAGAGATTTGGATTTGATTTCTGGGGCTGGGCTGCTTACATCTAGCATTTCCAGGAGAGGTAGATAATAGGCCTTCTATTTAATAAAAGCTAACATTTATATAGCCTTTACTATGTGCCAGTCATTGCCCTAAGCAGTTTACAATCCTCTCATTTAACCCTCACAACAACCCTGCAAAGTAAGCACTTTTATTATCATCACCCCCATTCTACAGATGAGGAAACTGAAGCTAATGGATTAAGCCCAGGGTCACACAGATAGAAGTGTCGGGGGTCACACAGATAGAAGTGTCGGAGGTCACATTTGAACTCAGGTCTTCCCAACTCCAGTCCCGGTGCTTCATTCACTGTGCCAACTAGCTATCTGGAATATTTTCCTGAATTTGGAGTCAAAGGACTTGAATATGAATCCCAGGTTTTAACACTAATCTCTGTGACCTTGGGCAAGTAACTTCATCTCTTGCAGTCTGTTTTCTCATTTGTGAAGTAAGAGAGTTCAACTACATAACCCCTGAGGTCCCTTCTAGTCTTAAATCTATGATCCTTCAAGAAATGGCATCCTTTAGCATTTAATGAAAAACTTTGAAAAGTCGCATTGAAAAACATTTGATATTTAGAGATCTGAAGGCATGACTAATCAGGTGAAGGGACAAAGAAAAGAGACCTTGTAGATTTAAGTCTACATTTGGAGGAATCTCTCCACTCTTAACATCTCTTCCACAGGCTTTCTTGGCAGAATTAAGTGTGTTAGCTGGGACCTACAGTTATAATAATGAACAGAAAATGAAGCCACATACTTGCTCAAGCTCTCACATTTTAAATCATTTGAGAGAATGGGGCTTTATGCAATGACTTAACAAGCTCTGGCAGTTTTTGCACAACTCCTCTAGTAGGGTCGCTGACCTAATGGGGGAGTACGGAGTATCAATTTTAGATAGTTGATAATTCTTGACAGGTCAATCAGGAGTTTCCATTTTCAGAGCTGCTCGACCCCAAGAGATATAAGTGAAATAAAAACCCAGGAGAAATCTAACCAGTGAGTGGAGAGCTTCTGCTGGGTTAAAAACTGATGAGCTAACTACCAATAATCTAGGAATGGTTATCACAACAAATATAACTATATTTCTAATTCAGGCCTGGGCTTTGGAGATCCATTATTTAGTGACTTAACTTGTGCATGGTACAATGGAAAGAACACCAGTTCTAGAGTCAAAACACCCAGATTGAAATCTCACCTTTGTTGAGTGCTACCTGTGACTTTGGGCACAACCTTCCTGTATCTCAGTTTCCTTATCTATAAAATAGGAGTGGCCCTCTTCTCTCATACTTGATAACCTCAACTGCTTTACGGGGTTCAATTATCATCTCTATGTACATAATTTCCATATCTTCACATATGGCTCTTGTCTTTCTCCTGAGCTCCAGTCCACCACCACCAATTGCCTGTTGAACATTTGGAACTGGATATCTCATTGGCATCTCAAACTCAGTTTGTCTAGGTCACAAGGCATTCATTCACCCCTCTCTCCAAGCTTACATGGCTTTCGAATTTCCCTAATACAGGTAATGGTACCACCATCTTTACATTAACCTAGACTCAAAACCTCAATGTTACTCTCCAATTCTCAATCACTCCACATATTCAATCAACTGCCAGATCTCGTTGTTGATTTCTCTACAACAGTGGTATCAAACTCAAATAGAAATGGGGTCACTAAATTGATTGCAAGGATGCTTATGGGTCTCATAATGACTTAGAAAACCGCAATTGAAACTATCTATGTCTTTATTGAATGTTTACTTATTTTGTTAAATATTTCCCAATTACATTTAGCCTGATTCAGGCCACTCTCAGGAGGTCTGTGGGTCACATGTTGACTTCTGGTGTTGTTTGGCATCTCTGTTCTACCACATCACCTTCCTCTCCCTCTGTCCATAGCATATCATGTGGTATATAGCATAGCAGATCATTACTGTGGGTGCTCTGCCAAAGGAATGTAAATTTTGATGGCAAGCTATCCTCAAGTTTATGGGCTAGATTTCTTTCTTAAAGATGGCTCCTTAAACCCAATTCACTCTGACTCTCATTGATTGAACAATAGGTACCTGTGCAAGCCCCGCTTCATGGTCATGGTTTAATGGCTCAGAGTGAATATAGAAGGTAATGTTTCTATTTTGGCCAGACACCCTGAGGGTCTTCCTCTCCCAGATTAATTTTTTTCCTAGGTAAAAGGGGCCATTCCTTGGTTCATTTCTTACCTAGCCTTAATTACAGAATGAATGTTGCCTCAGTCAAAGTGAGAACTCAGAAAGATTTTAGCTTAAAAAGGCCAAGATCTGCCATGCATTCATGGCCATCTTCAGTCATTCTGATCTATATCTTGTTGCCAGACTCAGATGACTCCAGAGGAGAAAATGAGGCTGGTGACTTTGCACAACCCTCCCTCACTTAAATCTAACGCATATCCTGAAGTCATGGTCCTCTTCTAGAATGAAGAACAAGGAGCAACCACATCTATTCTATACATCTCCATTTCTTTATTCACATACCATCACCGTAATTGAGGCCCTTATCACCTTTCTCCCAGATTATTGCAATAGCTTCCTTAATTAATCTCTCTGCCATAAGCTCTCTCTGCTCTAATCCATTCTCCATGGTCTCCAAAGTGATTTTCCTAAAGTGATCATGAAAATTCCCTCCTCAATAAATTCCCATGGCTTTCTCTAAGCTCCAGGAGCAAATATAAACTCCTCTGATATTTAGAACTCATATTTCTCTCCTCCACACACTGTCAACAATCCAGCTATATACTGCCTTACATGCTGCTTCTCATGCACGATACTTCATCCCTCATGTCCCTGTCTTAGCACTAGCTGTCCAGAGCCTGAAATGCCATCCCTCCTCACCTGTGTTTTATAATCCCTGGATCCCTTCAAAACTGAGCTCAAAAATCACCTTTTATAGGAGGCCCTTCCTAGTCCCTGGAGTTTTCTCCTAGTGCTTTCTCCTCTTAAAGTTACTTTGTATTATATTTGCTTCATATGTTATGTTGTTTTCTTGACAAAGATACTAGAGTGGTTTGTCATTTCCATCTGCAGCTTATTTTATAGACGAGAAAACTGAGGCAAACAGAATTAAGTAACTTTCTCAGTTAGTAAGTGTCTGAGGCTGGATTTGAACTTGCGAAGATGAATCTTTCTGATTCCAAACCCAGTGCTCTGGCCACTGTGCCACCTAGCTGCCCCTTTCTTTATGTACATTTATATTTTTGTCCCCCATTAGAATGTAAGCTCCCTGGGGTCAGGAACTCCTTTTCCCCTTCCTTTTTTTTTTTTTGTTTCCATTGCCTAGCACAGTGCTTGGCACATAATTAGCTTAAATGTTTTTTGACTGATCGTTGAGTTGAGGGAGCTGGGATAGATGGGCTTTGTTGTCTTTTCTAGTTCTGTGGTCCAACTCACTCCTTGCACAGCAGTCTACACTTCCACAGCTCCAGCATTAGTGAAGCAAAGAAGTCCATTTACCACTGGGAGGGAGAATCTAAAATTTAAGAAGAGCATTTTTAAGCACACAGCCTGTGGGGCCCCATGAATTCACCAACCCTCTCGAGTGTGAGGAAGCAGATTAAAATGTAATTTGGGAAATATTTTTTAAAATAAATGAAAATACAATAAAACGTAAATAACGCTCCTTGATAAAGTGGTTTTCTAAGTCAAAATGTACAAGCAGGGATCTGTATGTATAGTTTAGTGGCCCTTGTTTCTGAGTTTGACAGCGCTGTTTTAGAAGACCCAGTGAACTAGCTTGGAGGAAAGTGGTATCTTTTTCTCTTCTCACAGGATAATCAGAAAATCATAAAAACTTTAATCTTTTTTTCATTCACAGAGGAAGTAAAAGCTTCTTGAATTAGGCATTTAATTATGAGTAATGGGATGATAAATTAATCCCTCTACAGATTTTCAACTTAGCTTGCCACAAATCAACTTGTTGGATACTTGGACTTGAAAGTTATTTCTGCATTTTAATTAGAATTGTTTAATCTCTCCATGGTGCTGTCATTTTATCTCTTGATTTTACATGAAGGATGAGAAAGCTTAAATTCTTCACTTCAGCTTAGTGAAGCCTTTGAAACACCCTAGGGGAAGATGGAAACTGTTATGAATTGGATCTGGAAACCATAGGCTCTGCTACAAAAATAAAATAAAATAAACGCGCCAAGTATATGTCTTCAAGTAGCTTAAAAAAAACCATAAGGAAGCTCTTGGAAGTATGAAATGATCCTTTCAAACTCCTGTCAGGTCTTTCTTATGGGTGATGTCCCAAGAGAAAAAAACATTTTAAAAATAAACAGCCTAAGGAATAAACCATAGATTCATAGAACTGTAGAATTCGAAGAAACCTTATATTTTATTTAGTCCAGTCTCCTCATTTTGCTGATGAAGGAACTAAAACTAGAGGAGCTAAGTGAGTTGCATGAGGTCCCACAGCTAATTTAGTCACAGAATGCAGTCTCCTGATTCCAAATCCAATGTAGTTTTTAAAAAACCTTTATTAATTTTTTTTTAAAAGAATAGTTCTTAAGAACTATAACTTAAAATCAGTTGTTGCCATTTCAGTCTTGTCTGACTCTTCACAACCCCATATGGGGTTTTCTTGGCAAAGATACTGGAATGGTTTGCCGTTTCCTTCTCCAGCTCATTTTACAGATGAGGAAACTGAGACAAATAGGCTTGCCCAGAGTCATACAGTCAGTAGACATCTGAGGTAGATTTTGAATTCATGAAGATGAGTCTTTCTGATTCTAAGCCTGGCACTCTATTCACTTCATCGCCTAACTGCCCTTTAAATCAATAGTTTTATAATAATTGTTGACTATATCCACAGTAATCTAGAGTTCATTTAATAGGAACCATCTCTGTTGTCTACACCTTATCAGAAGAAGCAGTGTGGACTAATGGATAGAGTTGAACTAATCCTACCTTACACAAGAATCCTTTGCAAATCATATAGCCAACCTTATTGCCTCAGTTTCCCTATCTGGAAAGTGAAGGTGGCAATACCACTTATCTTGCAGGGTGATTGTGAAGTGTTGTATGTCAGCTGTTTTTAATTTTGGAATTACCATTAGTGTGCCTGCATTCTGCCACCCAGAAAACTCTTAAAATCATCTCCTGAATGGCCCCCATAATACAAATATTTTATGCCTTGGGATCCAGCAGAAGCAAACATAAACATAACAGTCAAATGGTGCTGGAATTAGTGTAAGTTTCTAGAGGGCTGCTTTTTAGTGTCCTGCTTATAAAGAAACTAGGTTAGACTCCCAAGACTCAATGAGGCTTTTGCAAACAGCACTGATTTACAACAGCCAATGGTTACTCTTTCTTTAATTTTTAGGTGCCAGGGCAAAAGCAAGAGAAATTAATAAGGGAGATTGCCTGGGACAGATAATTAACTCAAATTCCCTGAGTCTCTGGTCAATTCAAATAAACAAATAAATGTGAAGTACTTACTACACAGTAGGCACGAGGCTAGGCCCAATGGGTACAAAATACCTTCAAAATGTGCACTTTCCAACAGAGGATATAACACTATGGATAAATAACACAAATAAGAACATTGGAAGAAAGAACAATTAGGTCATGAGAAAAGGGAACATAGGAGCTGAGCTCTGAAGGAAATTTAGGATTCTGAGAGGAAGAGGTGAGGGAAAGAGTACATTCCGGGCCTGTGGGACCATTTGTGGGAAGCCACAAGGCAAGAGACAGTCTAATGCGGAGTAGGGATCATGAAGGACAGTTGGTAAAGTTGGTAAAGTAGAAGGTAGAGTCCCTCCGCTGAGGGAATCTGAGGAAAGAAGACTAAAAACAATCAGTAATGGAGAAAGTGATAGATTCATCAGGGAAGGATATAAAGCATTATTGTGGAGCAATCAGCATTTAATTGAGATCTGTTGTTGTTGAATCATTTTAAGTCATGTCTGACTCTTGATGACCCCTTCTGAGGTTTTCTTGGAAAAGATACTGGAATGCTTTGTCATTTACTTTTCTAGCTCATTTTACAGATGAGGAAACTGAGGCAAATAGGATTGTGACTTGACCAGGGTCACACAGCTCATACATATCTGAGACTGCATTGAACTCAGAAAAATGAATCTTACTGACTTCAGAGCAGTGCTCTAACAACTTAGCCATCTGGCTGTACCCCCCTCCCTCAAATGAGAATAAATAAGATAAATTGTGGTCCCACATTCTATGGTTCTGAAATTCTAGAATATATTGCTAACTAGTACTTTCCTCTTACATGCTGGATGGCAAAGCTTTTTTTTTTTTTTAAACCATGCACACCTCATTTCTAACCTATTTTAACAATGACAGCATGCAAACCTGCAGTAACACGTGACTCCCTGTTATTTAAAATTATCTCAGTTAGCCGTGGAGAATCCTAATGGACAACACAATAATAAATTCTCTGATGCTGCTGAAATGAATCCTGCCCATGTCATTTTATGGTGATGTTTTTCTTAATTATTTTGCTATGGAGAGAGAGGGAGGATTGCTCTTATACGTTAAGACCTTATGTTTCATATGTTGTTACCTATACTTTAATGAAACACCAGCAGGTCCATCTGAGTTTTTGGGTAAAACCTGGCTTGTTAATCCAGCATAATATTGCACCAATGTTAATGAAAGCAGTATTTTCTTCAAGTGGGAAAGAGTCTTCTAGGTCCTGAGAAATGTCAGACATTGAAGGCTGGCAAACATGAAACCATGAAGCATGATAAGGACTGTGCTATTTTCAGATAAGCCTTCCTGTTCAACCTCTGATGGCAGCTTCCCAAGCCATATGCCTTTAGGAAACATGCCTTGGGGAGTGTCTGGCTATGATAACATTGCGATTCCAAGCAACAGAAATCATTTTAAAAGGGAAGGGGGAAAAGAAATAAAAAGTTGTTGAAGGCTTTGTAGTCTTAGCCTTCAGAAGTTAAATAAGAAAAATAACCAAAATCATATGGAAATCCAATATATAAAAATATAAACTTATAAAAGTATCAGTTAGGAAGTAGTGATTTATGTTATGAAAGCTAGTCTTCTATTATAGAGGATCAATTATAGAGTCTTTTAAAATTATCTTTATTTGGTTAAATATTTTCTAATTACATATGGAAAAAATAGCAATTTTTAAAAAAAGATTGAGTTCCAAATTTTCTCCCTCCCTCCAATTCATCTCCTCTCCATGAGAAGGCAAACAACTTGATTTTGATTATGCATGTGAGATAATGCAAAATGTACTTCCATGTAAATTGTTACAAAAGAAAAAAATAAAAAATGAATTTTTAAAAGTATATTATAATTTTGCATTCAGAGCTCATTAGTTCTCTTTCTGGAGATGGATGGCACTTTTCATCATGGATTCTTGGGATCTTGATCAGAGTATCTAAGTCTTTCACAGTTGAACATCCATACAATATTTCTGTTCTTGTGTGCAGTGTTCTCCTGGTTAGAATCATTTCACTTTGCATGAGTTCATTTAAGACTTCCCAGGTTTTTCTGAAAGGATCCTGCTCATCACTTCTTATAGCACAATAGTATTTTTTTAAAATAGTATCTTTTTTTTCCAGTTGCACATAAAGACAATTTTTATCATTCATTTTTCATAAGATTTTGTGTTCCAAATTTTTTTCTTCCCTTCGTTCCTACCCTCCTCCCAAAGACTAAACAATTTGCCATCACAGAGGTCCTTTAAATGAGAGTTTCTTAACCTTTTTTTGTCATAGATTTCTTTGACAGTCTAACAAAATGTATAGATCTTTTCTCAGAATAATATTTTTATACTTATAAAATAAAATATATACAATTATAAAGCAAGCCAATTATACTGAAATGTTATTAAATACTAAGAAAAACAAATTCATGGAACCTAAATTAGGAAATTTTGCTTTAAATGCTGAGCTGATTACCTTTCAAATTTGACTTGATTTCCCAAAATTTGACATATGTGGAACTTTTTATGATTATGTCTACTGAATAAAGTGAGATGTCTATGAAACTGACATAAAACATTCTTTAAACCATAAATTTCCCTTACACCTCTCTGGTGCTGCATAAGCAGAATGATGGTGTTTGTAATGAATTTTATACCTAATGGGTATAATTTTTTAAGTACTCATTCTACCTATTCTTCTTAGCTTCAGGACACAAAAATGAAGGGGGATACAATAGTCACTAAAATTATGCTTGTCCATATAAGTTTATTTTCTAGAGTATACCTTTTTTTTAACCTATCCATCCTTTTTTATGATTAAATTACAAGGAGGAAATTAAAGAAAACAGAAACTGATTATCTGAGTTGGATTATAAATACGTTATTCTAGTTTCACTTATTTATTTACAAGGAATTTTGTGGATCCTTGGCTATAAATCTTATCCAGAAAACTAAAGCAGCCAATATTGAACTTTATTTTTTAAGAAGAGAATTATAATTGGGGAACACTGTCCAGTGTTCCCATGTTGTCTTTGATATTAACGATTTTGAAAGATATGATAATAAAAAGCACAAGACCAAGAAATTTCTTCATTTTATTGTGATCCTTTGAGAGAAGGTAGGAACATAAAAAGATATTGGAATGGAAGAATTTTCTTTCCAATAATGACAACAACTGTAGTTGGTTAGATGAAATATGTGCATGGGAAAAAAAATGCATTTTCCAACCCCTTGTATATTATAATTTTCGTTTAAGTGAAAAGACAGCTTTGGTCATTCTCAGCCATGGTTAAAAGTTTGAGTTTCCCACCTAATAAAATTTTATAGACATGCATGAAATATTAGATACAGAAAGGATCTTAGCTATCCTGCTGTCCAACCCTCTCCATTTACAGAAAATAGGAAAATGAGGCCTAGAGAGGTAGCCCAATGTTTTGCCATCTAGTAGGTATTTAACAAATGTTTGTTAAATTGAATTAAGGGAGCTATTCAGGGTCACAAAGCTATAGAGTCAGGACTAGAATTTAAGCCTTCTGACTCCCTAGTCTATTGCTTTTTCTTTTATATCTTAAATACTTTGTGTACTACTTAAAAGTTCCTTTTTTGCAGGGAGGGCAATCACTTATTCAGGGTCACACAGCTAGTCAAATTTGGTCAAATTTGAACTCAACTCTCCCTGACTCCAAGGCTGGTGTTTTATCCACGGTGCCACCTTGCTGTCCTTACTGCTTAAAGTTCTTGAAAGGAGGTTCAACATAGTTTTCTAAGGTTATTTTTAAAATTTAATATTTATTCCAGGTTGTGTTTCCAGCAAAGCAGAAAAACATAGACAAAGACTTTGAAAAAACAGGGAACAAGAGGAGAGAATCAATAGATGATTCTGGAGTTATGATATTTCCACTAGATTCCTCCTTAACCTTTTCTCAGACCCCTTCTCCAAGCCCCAAGTTTAAAACTGTACTTAGAACTTCCTGACAAATAATGTGGCAAGAGTGGTTGGCCAGGTAACCACCAAGTATTAGGAAGAATAATGAAGCTGGCTATATTATCTGATGAGACCAACATAATTAACTGTGATTCTATTTAATTTTGGAAAAATCAATTCAGTGCAAGGATAGTTGAGCACAAGGTGCCTTTTCTATTTTTCAGGTCTCTCAAAGAAGCCTAGGGTTATCTATTACTATGTATTTTGAAAAGCACTTAGAAACAAGATAACAATAAAAATAAAATTTTCATTTTACATGTTCTGTTGTCTTGTGAAAAGTAGCTGAAGTTGCCTTAAGTTCATACATTTTCTTTAGAAAATGAAGCATTTTGCTGTGCTTCTTGCAGGGATGGGAAAACATACCACTGCTTGGTAAGATCACTATCTTGGCAACAGTAAATGTTGCTTTTAGCTCTCATAGCTGCAGCTGTATGAGCCATGTAAGCACTCAAAGTGTCCCCAAATGAATAGCATGTTTGCTTAGGGTACAACGGATATTAGAGAGGCCGACTTTTTTATATATATATATACATTTTCTTTGGTTTTTTCCTTTGTCTTTATTTTGAAGCCCTAATGATCTGAGGTTCCTTTTTATCTATTGAACTGGGGTATCTCTCACAGAACCGGGCATATGCTTTGATCCTTTTTTTAATGGAATATGTGCTTATGGGATGACTGAAAAAGAGAGGAGAGCTCCCTCTCTGTTTTCTGGAAATCCTAAGGGAGAAAAAGTTCTAGAAGGAAGGAGAGGAGGAGGAGGAGGAAGAGGGGAGAGTGAGAGAGACAGAGAGACAGAAACAGAGAGAGAGATTTCTCCTTAGTGCCTTTTGTAGCCCACCAAATAGGCAGCTTCTCCTGATTCTGTGGTTAGTCAATCTTTGACACAGCTGGTGACCAATTAGGAATTGCTTAAGGTGCATGTCTTTTAGCAAAGGAGTAGAACACATGTCCCATAGAATGATACCTGAGCATATGTTCATCTCCATGGGAGGTTTCCCTAGTCCAGCAAAACAGAAAGTTC
The DNA here is from genome assembly GCF_028372415.1 of Notamacropus eugenii. NCBI lineage: Eukaryota > Metazoa > Chordata > Mammalia > Diprotodontia > Macropodidae > Notamacropus > Notamacropus eugenii. The sequence goes on along the minus strand of NC_092873.1, from coordinate 190,281,322 downwards.
CATAAATCATCCCTCTTAATTTTTTTTTTTACAGAGGAGTTTAGTAATTTTATTTTTGAAGAAAATTTTCTCATTTGTACCATGCTACCCTCTTTGCGAATGGAGGCTAGAACCACACTGAAGGGCAGAATGCATGCATGGATTCTTTAGATCGCTGGTCCTGGAATCAGGAAGACATCTTTCTGAGTTCAAATCTGGCCTCAGACACTTACTAGCTATGTGACCCTGGGCAAGTCACTTGTCCCTGTTTGCCTCAGTTTCCTCATCTACAAAATGAGCTGGAGAAGAAAATGGAAAACCACTCCAGTATCTTTGCCAAGAAAACCCAAAACAGGGTCAGAGAGAGTCTGATGTGATTCAAAAATGACTGAACAGCCACAAACCATTTGCAAACTGTGTGACTTTGGAAAAGTCACTTAATTTCCCTGAACCTTAGTTATTTCACTTATGAGACAGGGATAATGGTATAGGGGCAAGTGCAATGGATTTGGCACCTGGGACCTGGGTCAAATTCTGAGGTTGGCACTTATTACCTACATGACACTGGCCATGTCTTTAACCTCTCTGGCTTTCTGCAGTCTCATATGTAAAGATAGGAATTTACATGCCAGTAGACTATAAACCCCTTGAGGGCAGGGACTGCTTTGTTTTGATCTCTGTGCCTGTAGCACCTAACACAGTGCCTGTTGCTTAATAAATGCTAATCATTTATCAATATTGTATATATTAACACCATCAATTCTGATCAATAAATGCTGTGATGAGTTGAACTGAATTGATGAACTGGCCTCTGCCAAGTTTAAAATCCTATTCTACTTAGCTTCCTCAAGATTACTGTGAAAATGTTCCCCTTAACAGTATTTTAAAAAAATGTTTTCCTTCTATCAACTCCTTACCAAAAACCTAAGCAACAAAACAAAACAAGTAGCTTCCCTTCATTTCCCAAACCCCACCTAAACTTCTAGGAACAAAGTCCTATGGGGTTCCCTCTATTCTTTGTAATTAATATTTTTTTTAAGCATTTAAAATATACTCCCTCTCTTTTACCTGTTTCCATTTCAGATCTTCCAAGAATGGTTATCTCCCTTAATAAGGAAGGACATAATTATACTCATAACTTTTAGGGGCTATGAGTAAAAACACATACAGTTTTGACTTATAACATCTTTTTAAAAATGTGACCTTCACAGATTTCATGCAACCATTTGGTCCCAAGTGGCCTGATGAGTGATTCTGGAAGCACAAAGAAGCCCTGGTCCATCTGTCTTGATGAGAGGTTCAGCTTGGCTCATCAAATCCAAAACAAGCGATGCCGTCTTTACTCTTTAGGGTAAGTATATCAGGAAAAGGAAAACCAAACCCATCCAAAGGCCCATGTAGTCAAGCTATAAAGAATATTGTTTCTTTACCTGTCTCATTGGAGACATATCTGTCTGTCATTTTCTTGTACCTGGAGGGCACATGAAGTTTGTTTTCAACTAATTTCTCTCTTTCCAAGACTTGCTTGCCTTTCCCTTCCTTTTATGGAAGTGAATTGACAGCTTCGGTATTCGACAGGGATATGGTTCCCTGTTGCAGGTTATGTTGCAGGTTACAGGATATGATTGCAACTCATGAATTTAGGATTAAAATTAAGCATCCACATGAAAAAGAGAAGTTATTCTGCCTAATGAGAAAAACACAGAGTGAGGAGACATCTCAGGCACAGTGATTACCATTTCTACAGAGGAGATGGCCAGGGTTGCATAAAAGCCTTCCAGGGCTCATAGTCAAGCAATAAGATATTTCTGTATATTTTAGGGGAAATGGTCTGTGCAATAAACCATATAGTCTCTGTTTGGTAGTAATGTCACATAGAGAAAACATTTTTTAAAAATTAAATTTCATGTCCTTTAATTTTTTAAAAAGATATATATCACTTAATCTTTGAGTGTCTAAGGCAACTGTAAGATTATAAATTTCATAGTAGATATAAGATGTAGATCCTAAGACAGATCTGTTTTGATCTGTATCAACAGAGGGAATATCTTCATTGGGAGGACTCTACACCAATGAAAACATAAATTTTATTCAAATAAAATGAATATGTTTATTTCTCTAAGATTTAGATTAGACTTATATTTAATAAGCATTTTAAAAAATTTGACAGTATTTTATTTTTTCTTATTATACATAAAGACAATTTTCAACATTACTTTGGGAAAGATTTTGAGTTCCAAATTTTTTTCCCTCCCTTCCTTCCCTACCCCTTTTCAAGGTGGCAAGAAATCTGTCATAGGTTATACTTGTGCAATCATGTAAAATGCATTTCCACATTAGTTGTGTTGTGAAAGAAGAAACAGAACAAAAGGGAAAAAAACATGAAAAAAAACAAAAAAAAGTGAAAATAGTATGCTTCAATCTGTCTTCAGACTATCACTTCTTCCTCTGGATGTGGATAGCATTTTTCATCATGAGTCTTTTGGAATTATCTTGGATCTTTGTTTTGCTAAGAATAGTTAAGTCAATCATAGTTGATCATAGTTGCTCTTCTGTGTACAATGTTCTCCTGGTTCTGCTCACTTCACTCAGTGTCAGTTCATGTAAATCTTCCCAGGTTTTTCTGAAATTTGAACAGGTATTTATTAAGTGCCCACTATGTGCTAGGCACTGTGCTAAGCACTTTGCAAATATTCTCATTTGATACTCAAAATAACCCTGAAAAGTAGATGATAATATCCCCACTTTATAGCTGAGGAAGCTGAGGCAGAAAAAGATTAAGTGACTTGCCCAGGGTCACAAAGCTAGCTGTGACTTGCCCCAAATCATATTCCCTCTTTGTCTATAAAATGGTAGGTTGAATTAGATGATTTCTAAAATCTCTTCCACCTTTGCATCTTATACAAGAGGCTCTCTCAATTCACACTTGTACCAGCAAATGTTTAATAGCCATCTCCCCAGGAGAAAAAGAAATGAACATAAAACACACTTTTTAAGTTTAATCTCCATTATTAACATTTTCTCCAGTACTTTCTTAAGTCTAGAAAATCAGTAAAACAAATCAAGCTGATTTATATCATTTGCCAGTTTCTAAGGTACAAATGCTCATATCAAATATTGAACAATCAGCTCTCCACAATTCACTGTGTGACCTGGGCTGTCACTTCATTTTTCTGTGCCTCAGACTTCTCATCTATATAATGAAAAGACTGGACTAGATGACCTCTGAGGCTCCTTTCAGCTCTAAATCCTTGACCTGCAACTGAGACGTAAGAAGTGTACTGATTGGTCCAAAGTCAAACAAGAAGTAAGTAGCAAAGTCAGGATTTGAACCCAGATTTGACTTCAGATTCAGTACCTTTTCTTCTATGCCATATTGCTAAACGAAGGCTTGGTGACTACATGTCAGGTATATGGTGGAGGAATTTTCCTTCCGGGTACAGATTAGATTAACCTCTGAAGTTCCTTATAACTGAGATTCTGTGATTCTGGAATGAAAAAACATTTTAAAAGCAAGAAACCAAGACGTATATAAACACACACAGGTATTTTTTTTAACTTAACAGGGGAACTGTAGCTCCAAGAGTTTCTTTTTTTAGGATACTTGTTTAGAATCCAGAATATATTCTCTCCCATATATAAATAGTGAGGCATAGCAATTTAGGTTCCCTGGCTAGCATACAAAAGTCTGCTTAATCATGCTTACTTCAGGGTTTTATGATTTCCTCAGCATATGTACTCCCTTCACTCACAGCAATTTGCGTCCCCTCTTTATATGTTAAAAAAATAAATCTATTTATTTATTTTAGAATTCATTTAAAAATTTTTGAGTTCCAAATTCTCTTCCTCTCTTCCTCCTACTCCACCCACTGAGAAGGAAAACAAATAGTATCAATTGTACATGTGAAATTATGCAAAATATATTTCAATATTAGCCATGTTGCAAAAAAAAAAGCAAGAAAATTATACTTTGATTTGTACTCAGAGTTCATCAGTTCTCTCTGGAGTTGGGTAGCATTTAAAAATACTTATTTATTTTTAGTTTTTAACATTCACTTTTAATAAGATTGAGTTCTAAATTCCCCCCACCCCCCAAGATGGAATATAATCTGATGCAGGCTGCACATGTACAATCATATTAAACATATTTCCACATTAGTCATGTTGTGAAAGAGGAATGAGAACAAAAGGGAAAAACCACTAGAAAGAAAAAACAAAAAACAACAAAAAAGAGGAAATAGTATGCTTTGATCTGCATTCAAACTCCATAATTCTTTCTCTAGATGTGGATAGTATTTTCCATCATGAGTTTTTTGGGATTGTCTTAGATCATTGCACTGCTGACAAAAGCTAAGTCTATCAACGTCAGTCATAGCACAATGTTGCTGTTACGGTATATAATATTTTCCTGGTTCTGCTCGGTTCACTCAGCATCAGTTCATGTAAGTCCAGATTTTTTTCTGAAATCTGCCTCCTCATCACATTGGATAGCACAATAGTATTCCCTTACATTTATATACCACAACTTGTTCAGCCATTCACCAATTGATGGGCATCACCTCTATTTCCAGTTCTTTGCCACCACAAAAAGAGCTGCTATAAATATTTTTGTAAATGTGGGTCCTTTCTCCATTTTTACGATCTCTTTAGGATACAGACCTAGTAGTGGTTTTGCTGGATCAAAGGATATGCACATTTTTATAACCCTTTGGACATAATTCCAAATTGCTCTCCAGAATGGTTGGATAAGTTCACAACTCCACCAACAATGCATTGGTGTTCCAATTTCCCCACATCTTCTCCAACATTTATCATTTTCCTGTTTTGTCATGATAGCTAGTCTGATAGATGTGATGCTATAGATGGCTTTAGTTTCTTCCTCTTTTCTGAAAACTACCTGTTCATATCCTTTGACCATTTATCAACTGTAGAATGACTTGTATTCTTATAAATTTGACTCAATTCTCTATGTATCTTAGAAACACTGGTTGTAAAAGTTGTTTCTTAGCTTTCTGCTTCCCTTCTAATCTTGGGCACATTGGCTTTTACAAAAGCTGTTTAATTTAATGTAAGCAAAATGATCCATTTTGCATTTCATAATGTTCTCTATCTTTTGTTTGATCATAAATTCTTCTGTTCTCCACATATCTGACAGGTAAACTATTCCATGCTCTCCTAATTTGCTTATAATATCACACTTAATGTATAAATTGTGTTAGGTAGCATTTTTTTTATCATGAGTCTTTTGGATTTGTCTTGGATAATTGTGTTGATCAGATGAGCCAAGTCTTTGGTAGTTGATCAGTATTGGAACATTGTTGTTATCTTGCACAACTATATCCCAGTTCTCACTTCACTTTGCATCAGTTCATAGAGGTCTTGCTATGTTTTTTCCCCTGAAAATACCCCTTCCCCATCATTTCTTATAGCACAGTAGTACTCCATTAAAATCACATGCCAAAACTTGTTCAGCCATTTCCTCAAACAATTGGTATTTCTTCAGTTTTCCAATTCTTTGCCACCACAAAAAAAGCTACTGTAAATATTTTTGTATACCTAAGTCCTTTTCCTTTTTCTTTGATCCCTTTGGGGGTACAGACCAAGTAGTGGTATTACTGAGTCAAAGGGTACCCACCATTTTATAACCCTTTTAGCATAACTACAAATTATTCTTCAGAATGTTTGGACTGGTTCACAACTCTACCAATAGTTTATTACTGTACCTGTTTTTTCTCATCCCCTCCAGCACTTGTCGTTTCTGATAGGTGTACGGTGGTACCTCAGAGTTGTTATAATTTGCATTTCTCTAATCAATAGTGACTTAGAACATTTTTTCATACAGCTACATATAACTTTGATTTCTTTTTCTGAAAATTGCCTGTTCATATCTTTTGACCATTTATCATTTGGGGAATTGCTGTCTTTTTTTTATATATAGATTTGACTCAGTTCTCTACATATTTGAGAAATGAAGCCTTTATAAGAGAGTTGCTATAAATTTTTTATATTACTTCATTATCTATGGTACCATTTAGCAAAATGGGGTTTCCATGATTATCTCTTTAATTAGATATATTGTTTTTTGCTTTTGCTTTGTCTGAAATTATGATCGCTATCCCTACATTTTTTTTTCCCACTGCAGCGAAAGCATATTTTTTCCCACTTTATTTTAACTCAGTGTGTGTCTTTCAGTATCTCTTGTAAACAACATATAGCTGGATTCTGGTTTCTAATCCATTCTGCTATCTACTTTTGTTTTATGGGTGAGCTCATCCCATTCATAGCCACAGTTATGATTACTGTGTATTTCCCTCCATTCTATTTTCTTCTGTCTGTCCTCTTTCTTTTCTATCTCATCCCTACCCAAAAACATGTTTTGCTTCTAACTACTGCTTTCTTTAATCTGTCCTCCCTTGTATCACCTCCCCCAATATCTCCTCCTCTTCCCCTTCTATTTTGCTATTGGGTAAAATAGATTTCTATACCCAGCTGAGAGTGTGTACGCATATTCTTCCCTCATTGAACTGATTCCAATGAGAGTGAGATTCAAGCATTGCCCCTCCACTATAAAAGTTGTTCCTTGTGTGCCTCTTTTGTGTGAGAAAATTTTCCACATTCTACTTCTACCTTCTCTCCTCCCAGTGTATCCCTCTTTCACACCCATTTTTTAAGATCATTCCAACATAATTGACTCAAATTTATGCCCTCTATGTAGACTCCTTCTAACCACTCTAATAATGATAAAATTCTTAGGAGTTACATGTATCTCTTCCCAGTTAGGAATATAATTTTCTATTAAGCTCTGGTCTTTTCATCAGAAATGTTTGAAAAGTCCTCTATGTCATTAAATACCTCTCCCTCTGAACATTTCTCCCTCTGATAGACACTCAGTTTTGCTGGCTCCTTTTTCTTCCAGAATATCATATTCTAAGCTCTCCTCTTCTTGAACATGGAAACTGCTAAATCTTGTGTGATCCTGACTGTGGCTTCACAGTATTTGAGTTATTTCTTTGCTTTAAATATTATCTCCTTGACCTGAGAGCTCTGGAATTTGGCTACAATATTTCTGGGAGTTCTCATTTGGGGATCTCTTTCAGGAGTTAGTAGGTGGATTCTTTATATTTCTACTTACTCTCTAGATCTAAGATATTAGGGGTTATTTTTCTTTAATTTCTTGAATTATGATATCCAGTCTCTTTTTTTTTAATCATAGCTTTCAGATAGTACAATAATTCTTAAATTATTTCTCCTTGATCCATTTTCCAGGTCAGTTGTGTTTTTGATGAGATATTTTACATTTTCCTCTATTGTTTCATTCTTTTGATTTTGTTTTATTGTTTCTTGATTTTTCACAGAGACTTTAGCTTCCACTTGCCCAATTCTAATTTTTAAGGAATTATTTTCTTCAATGAGGTTTTCTACCTCTTTACCCAATTGATTAATCCTGCTTTCTAAAGAGTTCTTTTCTTCTGTGAATTTTTGTGTCTCTTATATTAGGCCAATTCTGTTTTGTAAGGTGTTTGCTTCAGTATTTTTGGGGTGCCTCTCATACTAAGCCATTAATTCTCATTTCATAATTTTCTTGTATCACTTTCATTTCTTTTGCCTATTTTTACTCTACCACACTTATCTTCCTTCAGTTTGTCCAGAAAATCTTGTTGGCCTTACTTTGAAGCCTTTCTTGAGACTTTGCTTGTAGTTATTTTCATGTTATCTTCTTCTGAATTTATTTTTGGTTTTCCCTGACACCATAGTAGCTTCTTATAGCCAAGTTATTTTATTTTGCTTATTTTTCTAGATTATTTCTTGACTTTGAATTTTATGTTAAAGTTGGCCTCTGCTCATTTAGGGGTGGGGAGGCACTGTTCCAAACTTTAGGCTTTTGTCATGATGCTGTTCTCAGAGCTAGTTCTGGGGGTCTGCAAATTTTTGGAGCTTCCAAGGTTGTGTGATCCAAGTAGAAGTGTTGTCACTGCTCTCTTGGTCCGTGCTCTGGTCTTTATCTAGGAAGAGCCCCTGGTCTCCTAAATCCACAAGTGGTAGGGCTCTTCTTTGCCTTGGAACTGTGTTCAGAGTTCCTGTTCCCTTGTGACCTACCAGAAACTCCTCTCTCTACTGGTATTGAAACCCAGAACTGTTTATGGGCAATAGAGTTGCTAATTAGTGCCAGCTGTACTCAATGCCAACAGAAGGTCCTCTATAATCTCTTTCTAACCAGTAGTCTGATCGCCACCCCCCCCCCCCCCCAAGCTTATGGTCTTTGGGCTGAGAGCTTCCCAGACTGCTGCTACTGCTGTTCCAGTCACCTCCAAAGCCCATACCTGGTGCTGCAGGCTGTGCTCCAGACTGGCACCCACCCTGCCAACTTCCTAAGTTGTCTTAGGCTAGAAAAAATATTGTACTCTGACCTCTTGTTGACTCTGCTCTCATAAATTTTATTTGAGAAGTTATTTTAAAGTTATTTGGAGAGTAATTTTGGGGGAATTCAGGTGGGTTGCTGCCTATTCTCCACCATGTTGGCTTCACTGATCAACCCCTCTGTATAAGATAGTTTTTATTAATTTTTGTGGGCCATGCAAAATTTTCACCTGATAGCCAAACTTCTGGTTATGAACCTTATCACTGGAAGGTAAGCTATGCTGGCTCATATGATAGGCACATAGTTCATTCCTAATCCTATCCTGGCAGACTTTCCAGTTTTATTGGACTAACCATTAGCTGAACTACTTTTGAGAATTCAGACTCACCTCCCGTGAGATTGGAGAAACCTTTTTTTGTATCTCTAGTGTTTAACATAGTGTCTAGGACATAGTAAGTATTACTCTTCCTATGATTAGGTTGGATCAGTTCTGCCACTAATTACTGGAGAGACTTTAAACAAATCATTTATCCCTTCAGGGCTTCCTCTATAAAATGAGATTTGGTTGTAAAAACTCAAAAGTTTTAGCCTAGAAAAGAGGTCTTGGAAGATGAATGATGCTGTTTTCAAGTATTCAGTCAGTTAGTCAGTAAGCACTGCCAGGCACTGTACTAAGCTCTGGGCATACAAATAAAACCAAAAGACAGTCCTTGCCCCAGGAAGCTCACAGTCTAAAGGGGGAGGGAACAATACATAAAAAAGAAGATGAAAAGGAAGGAAAGAGGAGATGAGAAAGGAGGAAGAGTATCCTGTGGAAGGGATTATTGCAGGTGGGAAATGATGTGGTGTCTGCCCTGAACCACCTTAAATGGGGGGAATATAGTAGGAACTCTTCACAGTATACCCTCTACCCTCCCAAACAGAGAAAGGAGTCTGGGGGTAGGGGTTTTATTTAAAGGGCTGTAGTGAGGAAGAAGGGGTAAACTTTTTACTTTTCCTCACAGGATCAAAGATTTAGAGCTGAAAAGGCCCTGGGGGGTGATCCAAAGAAGAAACTGAGACAAAGTTAAGTGCCTTGCCCAAGTTCACAATTAGTGGATCCTCTAACCTCACATGGAACTCTTTTTTATGGCACCATGCTGCTTCTCTAGGTCGAAATTGCAGATGATGATTTCTATTCAGGATAAGGGAAAACTGCCTGACTTTGAGCTGTTCAAATATAGTCTTATGCTGTAGGTAGTTGTCACTTAACCCTTTTGCATCAGTTTCCTCATCTATAAAATGAGCTGGAGAAGGAAATAGCAAACCACTCCAGTATCTTTGCCAAGAAAATCCCAGATGGAGTCATGAAGAGTCAGACACAATTAAAACAAGTGGAAATTGTTTCCCATTCTTGAACGTCTTCAAACAATGCCTGACAGTAAATGCTTAATAAATGTTTGTTGGAATGTGTATAGGGAATTTCTGCTCAGGTGCAAGTTGTACTAGTGGACCTTTTTGACTTTTTGTTTCTTGACTCATTGAAAATTTATAATCAGCAAATAGCAAGCTCGTCAGATAGATGCTTCTAGTCTAAACAACTAGCCATGAGTTCAAGAATATCTGGATTCCTTGATCTGGCATCTGCAGCAAGAGCCTACAACTAAAAGGACTAAGAAAACCCAAGGCATGCCTTGACTGGATGGGAAATCCTGATCTTGTGATTTGCTCAGGCAGGCAGGTCTGAGGTAAAAGGGAAATATCTTTTTAATTAATGAATTTATTTTTCAACATTCACTTTTATAAGATTTTGAGTTCCAATTTTTTTCTCTCTCCTTCCCCAATAGTTTTGACTTCCTGGACCCCCATGAAAGCAAGTCTTGGGGACCCTGTTTTGTACCATACCTGAATGAAGGATAATTCTGTAATAACATAAATGGAAAATGGATAAAACCACTTCTTGTTATGCAGCAGGCTCTATGAGAAAGAAAATAGCCCAGTAAAATAATTATATAATGATTTGTATAATCAATCAGTGAACATTTATGAAGCGCCTACTATGTACCAAGCGGTGTGCTGGGAATACAAAAGGATGGTAAAAGGCTGTTCCTGCTCACAAGGAGTTTACAATCTAATTACTATTAGTTACAGTCTAATCCAAATTCTCAGAATATAGCAGATAACGGGTACAAATTATTCCAGGAATGGGGAAAGACTAGGTCTCAGACTTGTGGGTGAGTTAGGGGAATGTCTACCCCAGGCATATGAAATCATCCCCCTTTGGAATGGGTGGATGAGAACAATTTTTTTCCAGTGGCCATGACGGATACTGAAGCAGGAGTTTGGAGCACTTAGTGCTAGGTCAGGCTGCATCAAAGACACCAAGGTCATCAACAACATCCTGGACTGTCCCCAGGTGACTTGACTTGTGCTTGCCACTGGACTTTGGAAGAGGGAGTGAGGCTGATGACTTTGTACAACTCAGCCTCATTTAAATCCAATTCATGGGCAAGTCAAGACATCCCCTGTGATGTCACTGCTCTTTTTTGAAAATAAAGGCCCAACAACAATAGCACTTAAAATCATACTTCCTCAGCACAGTCAAGGAAGTGATCACAGAGTATAGAGTAGAAGACAGAGCATTGTACTAAGAGTTAGAAGACTTGACTTTTAGAGTTAGGAAGGCAATCTACTTCTCAGCCTCAGTTTTCTTACCTGTATAAAGAAGTGTTTAGACTAGATGTCCCTTCCAGCTTTAACACCTGTGTTCTAAATGAAGTATTTAAAAAGAATGAGTGAGAGGCAAAGATTCATCAGTATCAATGGGTATGGAACTAGCTACATCCAGTTTTTAACATGGAGGCTATGGATTCAGAAACAAGTGGTTGAGTCAGGTTTTTCTTTTTGTGTGAACTGGCTGTGTTTGGAGGTTGAATCAAGTAATGAAGATAGAATTTATTTCATGATACATAGAAATGAACTGAAGTCATTTAAAAAATAATTACACAGTCCAGTAGGCCCTTGGGAAATATTCATTTAAAAAAATTTTAGACTGTCTTGAAGTATTATTTTTATTAAAAATCAGTGGTTTTATATAGCACTAGAAATGTTAGCTTTAGCAATAAGAGAAGAAAAAGAAACTGAAGGAATTAGAATAGACAAAGAAGAAACTAAGTTATTACTCTTTGCAGATGATATACTTAGAGAATCCCAGAGAATCAAGTAAAAAACTGCTTGAAATAATAAACAACCTTGGCAAAGTTGCAGGTTACAAAATAAACCCACATAAATCATCTGTGTTTCTATATATTACTAACAAAGTGCAACAGCAAGAGAAAGAAAGAGAACTCCCATTTAAAGCTACGGTAGACACTATAAAATATCTGGGAATTAGCCTGCCAAAACAAACCCGAGGACTATATGAACACAATTACAAAACACTTTTTGCACAAATGAAATCAGATCTAATTAAGTGGAAAAACAATAGTTGCTCATGGATAGGCCAAACTAATATAATAAAAATGACAATTCTACCTAAATTAATTTACTTATTCAGTGCCATCCCAATCAAACTACCAGATAATTATTTCCTAGAGCTAGAAAAAATATCAAAATTGATCTAGAAGAATAAAAGATCCAGAATATCAAGGGAACTAATGAAAAGAAACACTAGGGAAGGTAGCCTAACCCTACCAGATCTCAAATTGTACTATAAAGCAGCAATCATTGATACCACTTGGTACTGGCTAAGAAACAGAGGGGCAGACCAGTGGAATAGGTTAGGTACTCAAGACACAGTAGTCAATGACTATAGTAATCTACTGTTTGATAAAACCAATTTTCCCAGCTTCTGGGATAAGAAGTCACTGTTTGACAAAAACTGGTGGGAAAACTGGATAACAGTGTGGCAGAAATTGGGCATAGACCAATGCCTGAATACTGTACACAAGAATAAAGTCCAAATGGATACATGACCTAGGTATGAAGATTGATGCTATAAACAAATTAGGGGAGCAAGGAATGATGTATTTGTCAGATTTTTGGAGAATGGAGAAATTTTTGACCAAACAAAAGATAGAGAACATTATGAAATGCAAAATGGTTAATTTTGTTTACATGAAATTGAAAAGTTTTTGCACAAGCCCAATGCAACCAAGATTAGAAGGGAAGCAGAAAACTGGGAAAGAATTTTTGCAACTAGTATCTGTGATAAAGGCCTCATTTCTAAAATATATAGAGAATTGAGTCAAATGTACAAGAATACAAATCATTCTCCAATTGATAAATGGTCAAAGGACATGAACAGGCTATTTTCAGAGGAAGAAATTAAAGCTATCTATAGTCTTATGAAAAAATGCTTTAAATCAATGTTGATTAGAGAGATGAAAATCAAAGCAACTCTGAGGTACCATATTGTACCTATCAGATTGGCTAACAGGACAAAACAGGAAGACAATAAATGTTGGAGAAGATGTGGGAGAATTGGAACACTAATGTGGAGTTGTGAACTGATCCAACCATTCTGGAGAGCAATTTGGAACTATGCCCAAAGGGCTACAAAAATGTGCATACCCTTTGACCCAGAAATATCACTTCTAGGACTATATCCCCAAGAGGTCATAAAAATGGGAAAGGGTCCCACATGTACAAAAATATTTATAGCAGCTCTCTTTGTGGTGGCCAAGAACTGGAAATCAAAGGAATGCCCATCCATTGGGGAATGACTGAACAAGTTGTGGTATATGAATGTAATGGAATACTATTGTGCTATGAGAAATGATGAAAAGGAAGACTTTAGAGAGACCTGGAAGGACTTACATAAACTGATGCTGAGTGAAAGAAGCAGAACCAGGAGAACTTTGTACCCAGTAACAACCAGAGTGTGTGAGGAATTTTTCTGGTAGACTTAGCCCTTCACAGCAATGCAAGGACCTAAAAAGTTCTCAATGGACTCTTGAGGCAAAATGCCTTCCACATCCAGAGAAAGAAGTATGGAATTGGATCACAGAATGAAGCAGACTATTTTCTCCTGTGTTTTGTGGGGTTTTTTTTCATGGTTTCTCTCATTCATTTTAATTCTTCTGTGCACATGACTAAAGTGAAAATATATTTAATAAGAATAAAATGCCTTTGTAGAACCCATATAAGATTGCATGCTGTCTCAGGGGGAAGGAGAGAGGATGGAAGAGGGAGGGAGGGGGAGAAAAATCTAAGATTTATGGAAGTGATTATAGAAAACTAAAAACAAATTAATGTTTAAAAAATCAGTGGCTTTTGAGCTGGAAGGCATTATAGAGATCATTTATCTGATCTCTTCATTTTGCAGATAAGAAACTGAGGCCCAGAAGGATTAATTAATTTACCTAACATCACAAAGGTAAAAAATAACAGAGCCAGAATGCAAACCCAAGTTTCCTGACATCAAATCCAGGGTTCTTTCTATTCCATAATGCTGACTCATCCCCTTCTTCCACAAACTAACTTTTATATTTCTACATAATATTTTATCCCCTAGAATAACCTCATTGAAATTATGTAGTACCCCTTTTGGCTACTTCTCCAGCTCAGCAGTCACAAGTTTATAGTTTGGATCCTTAGGGGGACAACTAGTGAGGTTCCAGGTTACTCTAGGGGGTCTGTACTTTTAAAACTAGGTGCTCAGTAGATAGAGTGCCAAGCCTGGAGTCAGGAAGACTCAGCTTCCTGAGTTCACCTCTGGCCTCAGACATTTACTAGCTCTGTGATTCTGGGCATGTCACTTAGTCTCATTGATTCTGGGCATGTCACTTAGTCTCATTGGCCTTAGTTTCCTCATCTTTCAAATGAGCTGGAGAAGGAAATGGAGAACCATTCCAATATCTTTGCCAAGAAAACCCCAAATGGGGTCACAAAGACTCAGACACAACTGAACAACAAAAACCACCACTGTGGGAAGAGTTGACACAGAGCTGAAATCTATGGGTAGTAACATAGATGGCCAACCCATCTCACTCCTCCAGTGCTATAGAGCCCTATTGTCCTTTCTCTTTTCCTGTTGTCTTCACATTGTTTCCCTCCTGGATGCAGCATTTCTGCTGGGCAGGTCGCTTGGTAGAGATCCCTGGTTCCTTATCTGTCTTCACCTTGACTCTTGGCTGTCAGGGCTAATTATTTCTAGAACTAGAGTCATCTGTCTGCTCTGTTGCCATGTTCCGAGAAGCTGCTTCACATCACCTAACTATTTCTGCTCCAGTTGAAGGTGGTATCTCTTACTGGGTAAATAATTCTGCTACAAGTGGTTGACCCTCCCTGATAAAGGGGAGGAGTTGAAGAGTGAAATCTTCTCCCTAATCCTCCCTCATACAAGTATAGGGGCCATACTTCACAAAGCACCCCACCCCCACCCCCACAATACTTTGACTGTTACAGGACTGGCAATCTTAACTTTTTAAAGGTCATTTAAGAGTGTCTTTGGGGCAGCTGGGTGGTGCATTGGCCTTCTGATTCTATAACATCAAGGCAGTTTTCCTTGATAATTTCATGGAAGATAATGTCTAGGCTCTTTTTTTGATCGTGGCTTTCAGGTAGTCCAATAATTTTTAAATTATTTCTCCTAGATCTATTTTCCAGGTCAGTTGTTTTTCCAGTGAGTTGTTTCACATTATCTTTTATTTTTTCAAATTTTTGGTTTTGTTTACTAACTGCTTGGTTTAACTCATAGTCATTTGTTTCCCTGAACTTAATTCTCTCTTTCAACAAATTATTTTGTTCAGTGAGCTTTTGAACCTTCATTTGGCTAATTCTGCTTTTTTAAAACTGCCTTCTCCTCATTGGCTTTTTGGACCTCTTTTTCCAACTGAGTTAGCCTCTTTTTAAAAGCTGTTATTTTCCTCAGCATTTTTTTGGTTCTCCTTTAGTAAGCTGCTAACTTGTTTTTTAAGGTCTTCTATTGCCTGAGCCCATTTTAAGTTCCATTTGGAGGCAGAGGCCTTGACTTCCTCTGACAGGATGCCTTGTTCTTCCTCATCCTAAAGGATGGGGGGAGACACCTGTTCCCCAAGAAAGTAACCTTCTATGGTCTTATTTTTTTTTCCCCTTTTTTGGGCATTTTCCCAACCAGTTACTTGACTTCTGAATTTCCTCTCCACACCCACCTCGTCTCCAGTTCTACCAAGCCAGGGCTTGGGGGCTGAGATTCAAATGAGCTGCTCCCTAGCCTCAGGGGCTTTTGGTGGGGGCAGGGATGCTATTCAGTGTGAGATTAAGATCAGCTGCTCAGGTGGGGGCAGGGCCACCACTCGGGGCTCAGTTACCTCAGGGGCTTTCTGATGAGATGGGTGGTGCATTGGGTAGAATGCTGACCCTGGCATCAGGAAGACTCAACTTCCTGAGTTCAAATTTGACCTCAGATACTTACCAACTGAGAGATCCTGGGCTAGTCATTTCACCCTGTTTGCAATATAATTGAGATATTGAATTTTTTTTAATTACTTCATTTTTCTAATACTATACTTATGCTTTATTTATGTTATAAAATAAAGGAATAAAAGCATATTTCTTTTTTATTAAGTTATTTTTAGTTTTCAACATTCACTTCCATAAGATTTTGAGTTTTAAATTTTCTCCTTCTTCCTTCCCTCCTACCTCCTCAAGACAACATGCAATCTGATATATACTCAACATTTTACATTCATATTAAATGTTTTCACATTAGTCATGTTGTAAAGAAGACTTAGAACCAATAGGAGGAAAGAGTAGAAAGAAGAAACAAAATAAAACAAAAAAAGGAGAGCAAATCATATGCTTTGATCTGCATTCAGACTCCATAGTTCTTTCTCTGGAGGTGGACAACATTTTCCGTAATGAATCTTTTGGAGTTGACTTAGATCCTTGCATTGCTGAGAAGAGCTAAGTCTATCAAAGTTAGCTATTACATGATGTTGCTGTTACTGTGCTCAGTGTTCTCCTGGTTCTGCTCACTTCACTAAGCATCAGTTCTTGCAAGTCTTCCCAGGTTTTTCTGATATCTACCTGCTCATCATTTCTTATAGCACAATAGTGTTCCATTACATTCATATATCACAACTTGTTCAGCCATTCCCTGATTGATGGGCATCCCCTCAATTTCCAGTTCATGGCCACCACAAAAAGAGTTGCTATAAATATTTTTATAAATGTGGGTCCTTTTCCCATTTTTATGATCTTTGGGAAACAGTCCTAGTAGTGATATTGCTGGATCAAAGGATATGCACATTTTTGTAGCCCTTTGGGCACAGTTCCAAATTGCTCTCCAGAATGGTTGGATCAGTTCACAACTCCACTTTAGTGTTCCAATTCTCCCACATCTTCTCCAACATTTATCATTTTCCTGTTTTGTCATGTTAGCCAATCTGATAGATATGATGGCATACCTCAGAGTTGTTTTGATGTGCATTTCTCTAATCAATAGTGATTTAAAACTTTTTTTGTATGGCTATAGATAGCTTTACTTTCTTCCTTTGAAAACTGCCTGTTTTTATCCTTTGACCTTTTATCAACTGAGGAATTGCTTGTATTCTTATAAATTTGTCTCAGTTCTCTCTGTATTTTAGAAATGAGGCCTTTATCTGAGACACTGGTGGTACAAATTATTTCTTAGCCTTCTGCTTCCCTTCTAATCTTGGTTACATTGGCTTGGTGTGGGCAAAAACTGTTTAATGTAATCAAAACAATTCATTTTGCATTTCATGATGTTCTCTATCTCTTGTTTGGTCATAAATCCTTCCCTTTCTCCATTCTGTGGGGAAAAAAGAAAGAAAGAAAATCTCAAATGGGATCATGAAGAGTCAGACACAACTGAAAACAACTCAACCACAAAAAAGAGTGCAGCATCCCAGTGCAAAATCTTCTAATTCAATTAAGGAAACCTTTTTCACACCTTGCAAAGGGATGAAAGATCACAGATGTTTTTATACTTTTTAACATATCAATACTTCTTTAACTCTGTTTTCTGTTTCTTACTTTCTTGTGATAAAATTAATTGCAAAAGACACCTGGACTGACTGATCAAAAAGGAAAAACTATCTCTTTGTTGGGAACTGTTTTTCAAAAATTCCTTGTGCTTTTCTGTGAAAATCATTATAAGGTAGTTCATAGGAAAGACATTGCTTTATTGTAGGTAAAAGGGTAGTTTTATTCTCTTTTAAATGTTCATTTTTTGAAATGTACATCATGAGGATTAGATAAAGAACAATTGGACTCCGCTGTGAAAGTGAATGAGTGGCATAGAGAAACTGACATTTGATTTGACACAGAAAGATATTTAATTCAAAGCTGGAAAGTAAAGAAAATATTTCTGATGGCTGCTTAAAATGGTAGATCTGATTATAGCTGTAGCTAAACCAAGCAAACCCCATTCTGGGAATTCTTGTCTTATTCACAGAGTTAAATCACATTGTCTTTTAATTTTTAAACTATAGCAGTTTCTCTTTTTATTATTTAACTTATTAGATTTATTATTTAACTTTATTAGATTGAGTGAGTAAAACTGGAGGAGGAATTATTTGTGTAATATGTTTTAGGATTTCTGAACCTTGGTGAAAATTGCCACTGTGTCTAGAGTGATTTTCTTAAAGCATAGGTGTAACTCTTTTCGGCTCCCTTTTATCCCTAGGATCAAATATAAGCTCCTCTAGTATCAAAAGCTCTTCAATGGCAGCTAGGTGACTCGGTGGATAGAGCATTGGGCCTACAGTCAGAAGGACCTGAGTTCAAATCCAGCCCCAGACACTTGCTAGCTCTGTGGCTCTGGGCCAGTTACTTAACCTTGTTTACCTCAATTTCCTCATCTGTAAAATGAGCTGGAGGAGGAAATGGCAGACCATGCCAGTATCTTTGCCATGAAAACTCCAAATGGGGTCACAAAGAGTCAGACATGACTAATTGAATAAACAATAATCTAGCCTATTAAAATCAGTTTTCAAAAAAAAGCTCTTCACAACCTGCCCCTTTCTTATTTTTTTCAGTCTGAATATACCTTATTCCCCTCCATATACTCTGAAATCCAACCCTACAGTCTTACTTGCTGTTCTGCACAAACAACTGTCCATCTCCTATCTCCATGCCTGGAACACACTTTCCTAGCTCTGATCATCCAAATCTCTGGTTATTTTCGAGACTCATTTCAACCTTGTACTTGAAACCTTTGCTAATTCCTCTCAGCTGCTACTTCATTTCTTTCCAAAACTAATTTGGAATAGTTTTGTATATGCTCTATATTCCCATTAGAATATGAATTTCTCCAAAGCAGAGAGCATCACATTTGTCTTTGTATCCAAAGTGGATACAGTGTTTGGAATGTAATAGGTTTCTTAATAAGTGTTTGTTGAATGGTTGCATAAGATCATACAGTTGATCGAAGACAGAGGTCCTAAACCTGATTCTCTTAAGAGCGAAAGGCTTTTGTCTCTTGAATCCTCTCTACCGTGGCTCAGAGCTATGATTCTTTGGGCTCTACCCAGGAGCTCTCTTTTATTCAATTTCCTACCATTTTATGGAGGCACAACGAGAGTGGGTTTTTCAGGTAGTACAGGGAAGGAGAGTGAAGGGGGTAGAAATACACATCTTCAAAAACCCTCTGGGTTTAGAAGTTTTCTGGAAATTGAGCTCTGTCACTGCAGCTGCTCCTCAGGGGCACATCTGGAGGCAAGAGAGAGATTAAACGGCGTCCTTCCTGTCTCTGGTGCCATCCTCCGCACTCTTAATAATTAAATCTAAGATAGCTTTAGTAGGATTTTAGGAGCATGAATTAGGTATTCTTGCTTAAAATTTTTATCTCCCTCACCTGCTCACTATTGTTGGAAATCCCACTAATGAAAGCCAAAGCCATTTAGAGAGAGACAGACAGACACACACATACACACACACACACACGCACACACACACATACACATGGGTTGGGGGGGAAAGAAAACAGAGGGGAAGAGAGGAAGAAGGCTTAAAATGTAAATATGGCTGAGAGAATAATTCTTTCTCATTATTTCTGCAGCATAGTTCCCTGAATAGCTGGTATCACTCGTTTGTTTCTCCTGCTGTCTCTCTGAATATTTCCTATATAGAAGGGACATGTGTGTGTTGCATCTCTAAGCCCTTAGGTTAATATGTGCAGATAAACATTTACAAGCATAAATTACATAATTACATTTATCAGTAGATAATTAACCACAAAACTGAATTTTTGTTTATAGATGTGGCTATTTGCATCTCTGGTAAAGATAGGTACATTTAAAGGACATTTTTTTGCTGCATCCATATTTGAGAATCTGGTCCTTTTATAAGCACATCACAAAATGTGTGTATATGTGAAGTCTGAATGAATTTGCTTTTAAATACATTTTTCAAGGCACACATCCAGAGTCCAAACAGGTCAGTTTGTTTCATTCATGTTAAAAACTAGAAGCATCTCAACTCTGTTTCTGTCTCTGTCTCTGTCTCTGTCTCTGTCTGTCTCTGTCTCTGTCTCTCTGTCTCTCTGTGTCTCTGTCTCTGTCTCTCTCTCTGTCTCTCTCTGTCTGTCTGTCTGTCTGTCTGTCTCTCTCTCTCTCTCTCATATTGGCACACCTGGAGATCCCACAGATGTTTGGCTACCACATAGCTTTGATTCAAACTGTTGCAGAGTCCTAGGGGTACTTCTGTTGTGTCTGGGATGCATTCCCATTACTTGCCACTGTTGCTTATGACCCTCCATGGTTCCCATTTATATAAACTCAGTCATCATTACATCATTAACTCTTAAACACAAAAACATTTCATTAATAATAAGGCAAAAGCAAAAATAACTATAACATTAAAGTAACTCAATATAAACCAACAGAAAGAGTGACTATTATATCAGATTACCCCTAAAGCTGGGTCACACTCTCCCACCAACGTCTGTGTGGGCAGAATGGGCCTAGCAGAGAGGCCCATGAGCGAGGACATTGCATGTGTTCAGATAACTTACAAATTTGACTATAGTATTTGGAGTCCTTGTTTTCCTCAGGAACCATTTGAAGCCCCATTCAAAGCCACTTCACTACTCTCTGATCCCTTTTAGATACTAACTATTCCGCTGTTGGACAAATCCACTCCCTTTCCAACTTATGAAAAAGTGACAAACTCTTTTAACTCACAATCATTCTTACAAGGGCACTGAGAAACTGTCACGCTATTTTAATGGCAAGCAGTTACTTAAGCTAAACAAACAAACAAAAACGACAAGGGATTTCCTTAGGTTGGCTCTCTGGAAAATTCAGATCAGCCTGGTCATTTCTTCCTTCAAAGATTCTGCATCATCTAATCAGCTTTCAATATCTTGTTACCAGAAAACAGAACTCAAAACAAAACTCCTCAGCGTCACTCTGTGCAATGTAAACAAGCCCAATAAACTCTTCACTTAACACAGCAATTCTGCTTTGTCCAATCACATAACAAAGCAATTACAAAACTCTTCTCTCTCTCTTCTCTGCTGTTCCTTCTCAAATCTGAGAGGGGGAAGTTGAGAGCAAGCAGGTGACTCTGAGCTAGTGCTGAAGGGCAACAGCTTAAATTGCAAGAGTTCAGTTCTCTTCCAATCACAAGGCTCCCAACCTTTTCTTCAGTCAATCTACAAAGCAGTATCTCTCTTATAATCATCAGCTAAAGCTTTCCTGAGAGGTGACTGCTCCTATAGGCATCTTGTAAACTCTCCTACTGAATTTATTACTTCTAATAGCTCAAATCAGAGTCTCTTGATGGTCAGTGACTCATCTTTCCCTTCAGAGATAAAACTCATGGAACTCAGTCTTCTGTTGGTATGAAACTAAAGACCATCATGTAATTTTCCCATATTTTTCAAAAAGTTATTTGTTAAACCATTATGTGAGTTTTAACTTCTCAAATTCCAAAATCAGTCATATACCAAAGAGTGGGACCATCAATCCCTGTAACCTCAGTTTACTTCTCTGTCCTCAAACAGGTACCCTCATTTCATTAATCTGAAAGACAGTTTTCTACCTTGTCCTTTTTACTGTGTCTCTTCTCACATTTGGACAGAAAAACTGTTACTTCACACATGAATTAGCTTTTTTGTTCACAAAAGTTTTTTTCCCCTTTCAGCAATGAAATGTATACATTTCATTCATAAATCTTCCATAAGTTGCTTAAATCCCCTTTTTTTACACAAAGTTTTCTTTTCTGCCATTTCAGCAAACGGCTCTCTTACACATGAAAGTAACAGTACTTTATTGCTATAAATGCACTATTTAAAGATGGTTGTCTTTAAATATGCCACTTATGCTGAAGAATTTTGAGTCCATGAATATAGTTTTATTATCTGTCCCTTGCTTTATGAAAGAAATATAGTCTAACAAAGCTGTAAATTAAATTTCTCTAAAATGAACCAGATTTTTACATTAATTTACATTTTAAAATAGAGAAATATAGGGGAAAAAATTTCAATAGACTGTGATGAGAAGTTTTGGTCTAATAGAAGTTAGTGTCCCTGCATTACTGTCTTACTTGAAATAAAGCTCTTGTTAGATACTGATGCCCTCTAGTTGGGGCCAGCTAGGTGGGGCATCAGTCCTGGAGTCAGGGGTATCTGAGTTCAAATGTGACCTCAAGCACTTGCTAGCAGTGTGATCCCGGGCAAGTCACTTAAATCTGTTTGTCTCAGTTCCCCACCTGTAAAATGAGCTGGAGAAGGAAATGGCAAACCACTCTAGTATCTTTGCCGGGGAAACCCTAACTGAACAACAACAAATAGGTACTGATTGTTCCATTCTGCCTTTGCCTGTTGGGTATTAAAATTGAAGCCCTCTCTTAAGAGTTAATGTTTCCTTTGCACTCTCTTTCAGTATTGCTGAGTTTTCAAAACCACTGTACCTTTGGAATCTGATAAGCTGGCTGATCCTCTGTCTCTGTCCTTAGCTCTTGTAACTATGGTGCCCTCATTCTTTTGCCCAGGTGTTTCCTCCACTAAATAGAACTCTACTGTGAAAACATTCAAAGCTAACAGATGTATTTGCTAAGACCTGATGTAGCATAACCCTAAGGTATGTGTAACCTTTACATTTTAGACTTCACTTATGTCTAAATAATTAGGTCATCACTGTCTAAATGTTGCAAGCTTGAAATTCTTTTTTCTCCCTTAAGTCTCTACTTTGTTACTTGATTCAGAGTGAAAATTTAAGACATTTTTATCATTTTAAATAAGTTAGAAATAATTTGAAGGACCCTGATGAAGAATTGGATCTCTTTTGGGTTCACCAAATTTTCAGCTTTGAAAGTAAATGAAGGAGATTCTCTTTTGAATAGTGTTTGGTGTTTCCTGGCTCCTTCTAGATTGTCTGCTCTCTCTCCTTGAAGAGAATGTGAAATCTTGTACTCCTTCAAAGGTTTTCAGTGTTAGCCCCATTCCTCGTTTCCTCCTGTTATTATAAAACCTTTAATCTAGAGAAGATGTGTAGAAGTAGGGATGACTTTGAATTCAATTAGTCCCACTTATTTAACTAGAAGCGTTCCTTGTTTTGTTGTTCAGTCATGTCTGACCTCATTTGGAGTTTTCTTGGCAAAGATACTGGAGCGACTTGCCATTTCCCTCTCTAGTTATTTTATAGATGAGGAAACTGAGGCAAAGAAAGTGAAGTGACTTGCCGAGGGTCACACAGTTATTAATTGTTTGAGGCCAGATTTGGACTTACAAAGATGATTCTTCCTGACTTCAGGCTTAGCATTCTACCCACCACACCACCTAGCTGTCCCATACATTCTAAAATATACCAAATATAACTTGACTAAGCTCTTGTAATACCACCTAGTTGCCATATAGGGAGGGACCATTAGTGAAAACAATGATAATTTTCACTGATAACTGTCCACAGAAGTGTGTGTATGTGTGTGTGTGTGTGTGTGTGTGTGTGTATTTGTAGAGGAAGGAAAGATCAATTTGAATGAGTATAACTTCCATTATATAGGATCTACCAAAATTCTTAATGCTATTTTAAACTTTAATACCTCTAAACTGCACTAAGATTTTTGGGACACCTTGTATTTGTAAATAAATAGTGTTATTATTTTTAAGTATCTTTTAGGGGGGTTGGAGAGCAGAAAAAATTCACCTGTGATTTCTCTTGATGGAGGGAATTTCCAGTGATTACATTTCAATAACCAATGTAGACTAATGACTGTTTTTACTATTGGTAGTGTTAAAAGCTGTCTGGAAAACTTCAAGGTAAGCAGGGACTTTTCCAGTATGTGTCACAGAGCCAGTATGTGTCAGAGCAGATATTCGAACCCAGATCTTCCAAACTCCAAGGCTGACCAGTTATCCTTATGCCACAGTGCTTCCCAATCAATCAATAAACATTTATTAAGCACCTACTTTATATCAGGCATTGTGCTAAGCTCTGGGATACAAAATGTAGCAAATCTGTAGTAAGAGTGCATTCAGACTTGAAGTAGTCACTACAAAGCATTCCTCACACAAAGTTCATTTCTGGATATTGAATGGCTGGTAGGAAAACGGTCTCTTTGCTTGCAAGAAACAGTATTTTTGTAGCAGGACTGAGTCAAGTAGATAGCTTCTCAGAAGTATTCTATCTCATTGGACTCAGTTCACTCTAGATTCCTATTGATGGACCTCTGGGGGCTCACCTGACATTTCAAAGTTCATAAGGTTGTAGCTTGGTTTGTTCCATCTTTGATACACAGGAAAAAATAAATACAAAGACAGAAGAAACAGAACCGCCATGTGTTCTTAACAACATGGCCACCAGACTGGGGAAGAACTTAACAACATTTCTTCCTCCAACCTTAAATGTCCCTAAGCTATTGCAAGAGCTTTCATCTGTTCATGCCTTTTGTATGCACACTCAGTTCTGATTCAGTAGCCAACTAGAATGTTTTTCATCACATACTGGAAGCCAAACAAGAAACAGCCTCAGAACACTTGTTCATGCTTTGAAGTGGACAGCAGGACCCTTCAACTCTGCCTAGCTAGATATAGATAGGCTCACCATCCTGCATATGCAGCATATAGAAAACACTGTGCATACTCCAAGGACTGGGCCCTCAATGACCAGTCTTCCTGTTAGAAATATATTAAAATGATGGAGCACAAATCCCTTTTCGCAGAATCTCAGAGCTGGATGTAGCCTCAGAGGCCATCTGGTTCAATTCATATCTGAAGCATGAATCCCAAGCAAGTGACTGTCCAGCCTTTGTTCCAGTGAGGGGAAAACTACTCTCTCTTGAAGAAGGCCATTTCACTTCTGAAAAGCTCTAATTATAATGAAGGTTCTGTTTTTTTGTTTTTAGTTTCCTGAGAGTAAACCTAAATCCACTTCTTTGCAACTTTTACCAACCTATTTCTGCCTTCAGGGGCAGAACAAGCAAAATCCCTCTTCTAGGTGACAACTCTGCAAATATTTGAATGCAGTTATTATATTCCCCCTAAGTCTTCTCTAGTCACTTCAGCTGATCCTCATGTGGTAGATCTGGATGCCCTTATTTATCCTGGTTACTCTCCTTTCTGGGAAACTCTCTGATTATTCATGTCTTTCCCTCCTCTGGAATTCCAGAGTCAGTGTGACTTAGTGTATTCAGTCCTGGACTTAGAAGGAGAAAGATCCACTTGGGCTCCTGGATTTCTGCATATATTTTCATAATATACAATGCCCTTCTACTACCCCTGTCCTTTCACTATTTGCATGTCCTGTTCCCACTGCCAGTACTTATAAGTTATGTGACACATAAACTACCTGAGCCTCAGTTTCCCTCCTTTGTTAATAATTGGAATAAGAAAACCTGTAGTACCTGTCACATAGAGTTTTTGTGAGGATCAGACAAAATAATATTATCTGAAACTAGACTTTATGCTAACGCATGTAGCAATTCATTCCTATAGTAATTCCTCCCTCCCCTCCCCTGGACCCCCTCAGCATGCTACTGATTTGTTACCTCATTTTTTAAGTTTGCTACCTTATTAATTCTTTTTCTTATAGATCTCAAAGTTAATCAAGGTCTCTATTACATCATAAATTACTAAAATGCAAAGTCTTTCTCACTAATAAGTTAGTTCAGTCTCCTACTCCTCTCTTAAATTATCTGTTTTCTTTTACTTTCAATCCTGAATTTATAGGTTTAGTTACCATTACTATTACGGGCTATATAATTTATTAACAATGACAAATAATACAGCCACATAAATATTTAAACAATGAATTGGCAGTGACCAAGGTCACAGCCATAAAATGAACAACTTTTCAAACCAAGGACTCAAGAAATAAAAGATTCCTTAAATGTGTTATCAACAGAGTTATCTCTGTGATCTGGGAAGGCCTGGAAAAGCAGTTACTTAGTGGACTTCTTATCTGTCACTAACTACCAGCTCTTCTAAAACACTGGAATCACAGTTTAGGAAATTGGTTCTCTTCAGAATGTAGGTTACTCAACTCCTTTCAGAGTGAACGTTACTGTCAGTTCCCCTCAGAAATGTCAGTTCACTGCTTTTCTTCACAGAATAAGATTTAACTCGGTTTGGTTCTCACTAGGAATGAAAGATAGTTTAACTTACTCTCCTTCAGGAATTCTCCTCAATGTCTTTGTGGAATGGCAATTAAAGTCTCTAAAAGACAACACTCAACTGTCTGAGTCTCTCAAAGATCCTCTCTCCAGTGGCACTTAAGTCAATGTCAAAATAACAGTCCTGCTAATCTTCTCTCAGTGCCTCATCACAGACTAAACAAGTAATCATAGTTAACTTTCAATCTCCAAGATTCCCTTCCCTCTCCAAGGTAAAGTATCTGGGGGAGGGAGGGGCTATGGAAATGGGTTACATTTGTAAAATGCCATGCAAATTTTAGAGCATCCCATAAATATCAGTTATAATTTATATGCCATAATTCTGAGACTTTTCAGCACCATAATTACCTTGGATTTCCTCCAGTTTTTTGATATCCTTCCTCAAATGTGACAATCAGAACTGAACAGAATATTCCAGATGTGTTCTTACCAAGATGTAGTACAACAGGACTATTACCTCCATATTTTTGTACACAATTCTTTCATTCATTGCTAAGGTTACATTAGCTTTCTGGGCAACCCCATTATGCTGTTAGTTTATATCATTTGAATTCCACTAAAATCCCCATATCTTTTTCAGATGAGCTACTACTGGCTGGGACATGTTTATTACATTTTATACTTTTGAAACTGATTTTTAAAATTCAAAGGCAGGACCTTACATTTATCACTATCGAATGTCATCTTAATAGATTTAGCCCAGGATTCTAGCTGTCAAAAGTTCTTTGTGTCCTGACTCTCTAATTTAGTATATTGGTTATCTCTCCTAGCTTTATGTCATCTGCA
The DNA here is from genome assembly GCF_028372415.1 of Notamacropus eugenii. Classification (NCBI taxonomy): domain Eukaryota; kingdom Metazoa; phylum Chordata; class Mammalia; order Diprotodontia; family Macropodidae; genus Notamacropus; species Notamacropus eugenii. Next base: position 190,254,660 of record NC_092873.1, on the reverse strand, counting down.
AATTGATAAGCTTGCCTTATATGCTTTTATCTCAGAAAGTGATAAAAATATTAAACATTACAGGGCCAAGCAGAAATTCCTGGATCATTCCATTTGGGAGCTTCTCCAAATTGACAGGGAACCATTAATAACCACCCTGTAGGTCTGGTCATTCAAGCAATCCTGAGTCCTTCAGACTATAATACTTTCTAGTCCCTATCTCTCCATGTTTGGTAAAAGAGGAAAAGCCTTGGTCAAATGACTTATAAAAATTTAAGTAACTATATTGCTAATATTTTCCTAAACTTCTAGTTTAGTAAGATAGTGAGAGAAAAGAAAGAAAATAAGATTAGTGTGGCATGACATTTTCTTAATAATGATGACAGCTAGCATTTGTATAGCACTTCAACACTTGCCAAGCACTTTACAAATATTATCTCACACTCCCCCCACCCATAATAACCAAGTAACATAGGTGCTATTATTATCTCTGTTTTAAGATAAGGAGATTAAGGCAGACAAGAGGTTAAGTGACTTGGCCAAGGTCACACAAAGTATCTGAGGCTAAATTTGAAGATCTGTCAGGTCTTTCTGACACTAGGTCCAGTGTTCTATCGACTGCACCACCTAGCTGCTACAAATCATGGCAATTCTTTATGATCTCAGCTTCCTTTTCTAAATATTCACTAACCATCCTTTTAATAACACATTCTAAGATTTTCCTAGGAAACAAAGTCTAGCTTACTGGCTTATGATTTATAGCCTCTTTTCTTCCTCTCCCCTTTTTTTAAAATTTAGACATTTATCTTAATTTAATCCTACTGTCATTTTCCTATCTTCATAGTCTTTCAGATATCACTTAAGTGGCTTAGCAATTATTTCTGCCAGTTATCTCAGCACCCTAAAACGTAACTCATATAGTTCTGTTGAGCTGAATGAATAAAACTAGCAAGGAACTCTCTTACTATAGTTGTCTTGGTTAAATGACTCTAGCAGATATTTTTTTGTTCATTCTTTCCAATCTAAAGATCATTCTCTTTGGCAGAGAAAACAGAAATGTTAGGAGCTGTCCAAATCTGTCACATGTCATCATCATCCTCCATTATCATTGCCTTTCCCATTCCCAAGCAGTGATTCGATATGTTCTTTGATCTTTCCTCCAAGTAGTTTATTTTAAGCCAGATTTTTATTGTTCTGAGCTTTCCTCATTAACTCCAGTTCCTTTAGAATTTTGCTACTCCTGACACTACTCTTAGAGAACTATGCTATGAATTTTTATTAATCCTCCCTTAATCACTTACCCTTGCTTTTATCTTTTAAAAATCTAAGCTTGTTGATATGTATGCAGTGTATCCACATTGTTTGATTTAGTAAAATTCAACTTTCATTCTTCTCTGTGACTGTTTCTTTTTTTTCTTCAATCTTTGATTTTGTTCTAATATTGTGAAATTATTGAGTTCTGTTTGGTTTAGTCTCATTTTCAGAGTTGATTACTTGAATAATGTTTTATACCTTCCATTTAAACTATTTAATCTGGTATTTTTTACTTGCTAGTGTTCTTATTTAATGTTTTCTCTTGCTTCCCTTCTTTGAGGGATTCTTATAGTCTTGTGGCTAAGCCATTTCCCCCCTATTATAAGACTCTGTTTATAATTGTTGCAATTATTTTTATCTTCTGAGTTTTCTTCTCGGGCAACTCCGGACCCGTATGTTCCTGCAGTGTTAGTGTCTTTTTCTTTCTACTCACATTTCTGGCTTCAGTCCTTGATTTAGGATTTATTTCAAAGCAGTATAATCTTAAATGTAGTATTCATCCCTATTTGACTTTATTTTCTGAGTCTTGTCATTGGTTTCCATTTCTCATCTCGTGCCTAGGTTCAGATTTCTGATAAGCCTCAGAATCCCTATAGGAGCTCTCTCATTGGCTGTTTCTAATCAAGGCACTGAAGGGGCAGCTAGGTGGTGCAGTTGATAGAGTGCCAGGCCTGGAGTCAAGAAGATCTGAGTTCAAATGTGACTTCAGACTCTTAGTGCTGTGTGACTCTAGGCTAGTCACTTAACTCAATTTGCCTCAGTTTCCTCATCTGAAAAATGAGCTGGAAAAAAATGGTAAACTACTCTAGTACTTTGCTAAGAAAATCCCAAATGCATGAAGAGTTGGACATGACTGAAAAATGACTGAACAGTTAATGTTTGGTAAGCTGTAGTCGTCTTTGGCTAAAAGCCTGTCATAATTTATACCATAATCAAAAATCAGTACTTAATAATTTATCATATAAGAACAAATGAGATAATATTTGTAAAGCACTTAACAATGCCTGGTACATAGTAGACACTTAATAAACGCTTGTTCCACCCCTCCCCCTGGCCCCATTATATACATAATATTCATTCATACAGTAAGAATTTGTGGACCTAGAAGTTGATGAAATATTAAAGGAATCCTTCGTTTCTTGAGATCTTAATTTAAAAAGTTACTAATTATGTAGCGGTTTCTACTTTTGGTAAAGATTTTGACAATCCACAGAAGAAATTATATCAAACATTTTACCCCATAAGGAACACATACAAATCCCTTCCTAAGAATCATTTTAAAGTGATATTTCAAATGAAGCTACAACAGTTCTGTGCCTGAGAGAATGCCTTGCAACAGGAATGTTTTGTTTATCTGGATTCAGCATATTTTAACACACACACACACGTACACATGTACACACAGCACACATGCAAGATGCATTCCAAAAATTCTCATGAGTGGAGCAGTCTATTACTGACAATTCACTCTTTGGTTTATCATTTCTGGCTTCTGCTATAACTTCGTAGCACCTGGGTACCTTGCACCTGAGGTCCTCAGCAAAATTATCTGAGATTCAAGGTACTCAGTAGGCCTATATACACTAAAAAAAATAAAATAAAATAAAATATACTTTTATGCTACAGTCCCCCATAATGGGTTTACCAGTAAACCAGATGAGACCAATTCATTCAAAACAAAAGCATTCATTTAATGAAATGATATAGTGAAAAAAAGAGTAGTAAAATATTTCCCTCATAAACATGGGGCATTACCCATCCACAAATATGCAAATCATTATAGGGAAGAATGGATATGCCTAAGAAACTTGTGCTGAAGGGTACATATGATCAGTGTAACTCATTCTCTCTAAATCTAATACTATAGAACTGTCATTATCTTCTGGTAATGTTATAGGGCTATTTATACTAGGCTTATTCCCCACTGGCTTCTTGTGCAAGTTTCTGTCAAACATTTCATCTCTGTAGGGTACATAGATATTGCTTCCTGCTAGTCCCATGTAACCTCTATTAGATTGTGAGCTCTGTTGGTCTTGTGATTGCAGATATTTTCTCTACTACCAATTTTGGACTTCACATCTTTAGGGCACATGCCAGTCATCTTTGTTCTTTTCTGTTAAAGTGTGGCACATAGAAATCCTCTCCATGTTCCTAGTAGACTAAAAGCTTTTTAGTTATAGCGATGGTGCTGAGCCATAGGCAGAGTTCCCCCGGGGACAAAACTAAGTCTGATTTTTGATCTTTCTCATTCAACATTCTTGCCCCATGCCTCTATTTGACTTAGGGTTAGAAAGTCCTCAATTCCTATTTAATTCACTTATAGAGAACCTATGTTTCCCAAACCATTTCAGGGGATTCTGTCAAAAGAAATCCCACAGAGCTATGTGTGTTTAAGTCACCATGTTTTTTTCCAGGATCTCAAAATCCTTTTGAGTCTTGCCATGCAAATGTCTCTGAGCAAACACCAAAGTTAGGTGGAAGGGGCAAAGTCATAGCTTTCTCATTGCTAGGTCACATTTTTTACTTTATCTTGTATATGTGGCCTGTAGCAAGCCATCTTGTAGTAGCAGGTACCTGTATTTATATGCCAGTTTCACTGGAGGATAGAATGAAAGGGATGTATGGTGAGTATTAGGGCTTTACATCACCAGAGCCCTGGAAAAGAGTAAGTGGTAGTAATGGCAGTGCTGGATGTCATAGAAGTAAGGTGTAGGAAAGGTATAGGAATCAACCAACAATTAAAAAGCATTTATTAAGCACCTACTATATGCTGGGCTCAGACTATTAGGAGAATGCTAGAACCTGGCAGGATTAGGAAAAGGTAAAGATGAGGTGGAGATATAACAGAGGTTGAAGTTCTGGTCAGGTATAATTGGAAAAGATAGGTGGGAAGTGGAAGGCAGATAAACAACAGGTGGAGATAACAGAATTGGGGTGCTAAAAATGAGAGGGAGGAAAGAATGCTGAGGACTCGCTTTATTTAAACAAAGCTGCTTAAATAGTTTTGAGGTCTTATGTAATTGATTTAAAACAATACTTTATTTGTGTGAATTTGAACTGTTGTAAGTTCTGAATTAGTGGATTCAGAGTAACATATATTTGTTAAACTGGCTTCTATTTTGATCCATGTCCCTGTCTACATAAATTTTAGGATTTTCCTGAATCATATCTAGTTATAGTGCTTTGAGTGGAGAGGTCATAAATTATGATGATAAGATTTTGTTGCACTTTTCTGGCTAATTGCATATTTCTGTACTTCACTCAAAATGTTATTTGAATTAATTAATTATGATGACAATAAAAATAACAGCTAGCATTTACAGTCCCCTAAGGTTTTTTAAAGCACTTTACATTAATTATTTTATTAACTCTCATAACAACACAGTGAAGTGGGTGATTTTGCTACAATACTCATTTTACAGATGAGAAAATGTAGGCTCACAGTTGTTAAGCCACTTGGCCAGGGTCACAGATCTAGTAAGTATCTGAGACAAGGATTAAAACTGTCATCTTCCTGACTCCATGGCCAGCACTCTATCCATTATGCCAAATTTTGTAGTGAATAGAATGCTGAATTTTTGTCCCAATAAGAATGCAAGATTCTTGTGGGAATTGTGAATTCATAGGAATTTATATTTGTTTACAATATACAAATGTGCTGCCTTACACTGCAGTGTACCTAGTAGGTACTAAATAAATGTTCATTGATGATGCTTTCCTACCCCCACCCCTGGATTTATATGAGTATCTCTTTTGCTGCTTGAATTCAAGGAGATACACAACACACACACACAAACATATTTTCCATGAACATTCCCACTTTCTGTATATACATACTTTACTGTCACATATTGACTTTCCAAGAAAACACCCACCATCCCAAGCAGCCTGGTAGAGCCAGATGCTATGGTCTCATAGACTATTAGGGCTCAAAGAGCCTTCAAGGTCATTTAGGTCTATTCCATTTTATAGAAGTGACCTTGCGAGATTGAGTGACTTACACGGGGTCATCCAGTTAGTGACAGAGTCTGGACAAGAGGACAAACCTATTATGCTTTTCCCCTTACACCAAGCTATAGTTTAACATTCTACATGCAGGTTTTGGGACTTACCAGCTCATCTATAGAACACAGCCAGATCTCTGTTTAACGCAGTTAATGAATCCCATGAAATGGTTGCGTGTATTTGAAATGCTACTATTTAAAGTTATCATTGTGTTATATGTGGTAGCTTGTTCCAGCCCAGTGGAAGTATACAGTATGAATTCAAATAGCACAACCATTTCTGGAGATTCTTTATTCACACTAATTGGAACCTGACTGTTTTTCCGTTAGATGGAGTTATTGCTGCTTAGAATATGCTCAGCATCTGTTGAGCAAATCTTTTAAAGACTTCTTTTAAGAACAATCTTAGCAATGTATTAAAAAAAACTTTGAAAGTCTTTAGAACTCTGATTCATGTTATGATAAATCATGAGTCCAAAGGAATGAAGACGAAACATGCCACCCACCTCCTAACAGAACTGATGAATTTAAATTGCAGAAAGAGACATGAGTTTTTGTCCATGGCTAATGTGGGGATTTGTTTTGCGAGACTATGTAGATATGTATTGAGGGTTTTTAAAAAATTGCTCAATTAGGAGAATAGTAGGAGAGAGATTAATTTAAAGATGCAGTAAAAATTAAATTCAGCAAATATTTATCATGAAAAAAATAATTGTCTTATTTACACATATTTAAAATTTTAAAAACATTTTTCCTTCTTTTTAAAAAAATAGACTGGGAAATGAAGATACACACTTTGAATTGAGCATGGCCAGTGATGGATGCGAAGTGCATCGTTTTGATCCTAGTATTAAATCAGCTCATGTGCAGGAGAGTCAACATCTTTGGTTTCACCGCCTATCCATTGATTGGAGGGATCCCCATCCAGCCATTGCTGTTCACAAACTGCATAGCAACACGAAAAAACTGGGAACCATCTTGAATGAATTTGGACACAACAAGGTCAGAACTCCACATTTAATTTTATGGTGACATCCTTTGTGTCAGAATCAGTCATGACATGCAGTTCCCAGGTGTATTTTGGGAGAAGTGGCTCACTCTTTTAGCTTCTCCCAGGAAACCTGAGAATTTGTGTGTATGGTATCTACTAGTATATAAGATTTTTTTAAAAGGAAAATAAACCATAAATCTATGAAAGAATTATCCAGTTATTCAGCATCACTTACAGTCCTAAATATGTGACTGCATAGCACCTTAGAGTGTTGGACTAGAAGTCAAGAAGGCTGAGATTTGCATCTTATTTCTGACAATAAGTAGTTATATGACCTTAGGCAAATCCTTTTGCCTCTCTGAGGAAGGAAGTTGCAAACATTTATTAAGAGCCTACTATGTAACTGGCAGTATTCTAAGTACTTAACAAATATTGCCTCATTTAATCCTCACAACAAGCCTGTGAGGAATATACTATTATTATTCCCCTTTTATACTTGAGAAAACTGAAGCAGACAAGTAAATGATTTGCCCAGGATCACACAGCTAGTGTCTGAGGCTGGATTTGAACTCAGGTCTTCCTAATTCCAACCGCAGTGCTCTACCCACCTGCACTCCCCATGGAGCCTGTTCTGATCAAAGTTGGAAGGAACCTCAAGTGGTCCTCTGGTCCAGCCTATACCCATTTACTTTTCCTCACTTACCCATACCCTTTCCTTATGAAAAAGATTCCAGTGACAACGTTTCAGGTCATGAAGGTGTAGCAAATATGAAGAGGGCCTTTGCCATAGAATGGGTTGTTTCTGACATAAGTGGTATTTTGTGGTGCCTAGGGTATTGGGAGAAGACTCCAGAGCAATAGTTTTGGCACAGGTGAAAAAACAAGCAAACATTTCAGTTAAGCTGTTAACTTAAATTTTACAGTTAGATATGATACATATATCAGTTTCTGTATTTGTTTTTTTCTGCCATCATACTTAATTTCACATCTTGTCATAGTTGGTTCTGTGTTGGGATATAGTCAATTTGAGGTTTCCATGTTTTTGAAGTAAAGGAACTATGTCAGGATTTGATTGACACAATGCATATACCATGTGAGGCAAAGTTTACATAATGGTACACAGAACCTCTAATCCTTGTAAATGTTTTCTTTTGGATGGATGATGGAAAAATAAATCCGTCTAGCCCTTGTACTTTATTTCTTGAAAATAATTGGTGTAGGCTATTGTCTTCTATAGGCAGAGACCATGGAAATTCATTCCCCTGACAACAGTAGCTTTGTGATTAATTTCCAGTCTTTTCTTGGCACAGTCCAGTCACTCCAGGGCAGAGATTTCACGGAAGTTAGAACATGGCATGATATGTGCTTCCTTTGTTAAATGAGCATTTATCCAACAGGGAGGTGGTATATGTGAGAGCAAGTGTTAAAACTGTTTTGGTTTCGTGGTCTCTGCTTTTATTAATGCTTTTCTATTTTTTCATCCTTTTGCTTTCTTGAATACTTCTCTTTTAAGACAGCTGAAACTATTTACAGACCAGTTTTCAAAGATCTGCTCTGCTTTTTTCAGTGTGATTAAATACTGGTTTTTTTCATGTTCCCCACTCAAATGCTATGATGGTGCCTCATTAGGACTTGGAGGTGACCCTGAGCTCCTTAAAGACTATGTGTGGGGAGGAAAGCCTCCAGGAGGTTATACCAAGCTGGGAAGGCTTTGAATATGGGCCTGGTGACACATATCTGCTGAGGACCAGCCTAGCTAGCAAGTTAATTTATTGGTCACAAAAACTGTCAAATACAATCAACCAAAAGTAAAGTAGAGTTTAGATCTGCATGTGTGGAAAGAGTAGCCTCATTGATGACATTACAGATTCTTGGAAAGTTGAATCTTGTCAGCAACAAAATGCAATTGAAAAGGATCTTTAAAGTTATTAGTCTGCCTGAAAGCTATATATATTATATACATATATATATATGTGTGTGTGTGTGTGTGTGTGTATGTATATGTATATATATATGTGTATATATATATATGTATATATATGCATAAGCTTTTTAACAAAGGCATTGAATCCTTTTCAGCATCATGTATACTGTAAGATTTAGGCAGAGAAGTTAGGTAAATCATTTGCCTCTCATTTTTGCTATTTGTTACCTTATTTTATGTCATTGATATTTAAATTGTACACTACATTCAACCCTAGTTGAATCAGGGATTGATTATTGGTTCTGTATGACACAGTATCTTTGCCCTTCTCGCTCTAATACTATCTTCATTTTGACTTTATTCTTTGTTCATTATCCCTTTTTTGAAAAGTTAAATAGAAAATGTGGAAGGCAAACCTATTTTCCCCACTTAATAGTATTTTATTTTTTCCAATTACATGTAAAGATAGGTTTCAACATTCACTTTTACAAGATTTTGAATTCCAATTTTTTTCTCCCTCCCTCCCCTCTTCTGTCTCCAAGATGTAAGCAATTTGATATAGGCTATACATGTACAATCATATTAAACATATTTCCACATTAGTCATGTTGTGAAAGAAGAATCAGAACAAAAGGGAAAAACCACAAGAAAGGAAAAACAAAAAAGAGAAAATAGTATGCTTCAGTCTGCGTTCAGACTTCATAGTTCTTTCTCTGGATATGGATAGCATTTTTCATCATGAGTCTTTTAGAATTGTCTTAGATCTTTGTATTACTGAGAAGAGCTAAGTCTGTCAAAGTTCTGCTCACTTCATTTTGTATCAGTTCAGGTAAGTCTTTCCAGGATTTTCTGAAATCTACCTGCCCATCATTTCTTATAACACAACAGTATTCCATTACATTCATATAGTACAACTTGTTCAGCCATTCCCCAATTGACAGGCATCCCACAATTTCCAATTCTTTGCCACTACAAAAAGAGCTGCTAGAAATCTTTTTGTACATGTGGGTCCTTTTTGCTTTTTAACACTCTCTGTAAGATAAAGACCTAGTAGTGGTATTGTTGGGTCAAAGGATGTGCACAGCTTTATAGCCCTTTGGGCATACTTGCAAATCAGTTTGATTAGCTCTCTTTATGGTTTTGATAAATGGTTTGCAGGTTGAGGTATTTAAAATGATGTTTGATGTTTTCTTTTGATCTGAATTAAATTTCTTTCAACAGACATTTGTTAGGTGTCTACTTTGTCCAAAGCACTGTATTAGGTGCTGAGATACAAAGATAAAAATGAAACCACCTTTATCCTCAAAGAGTTTACATTCTACTGGGTGGCAATAACAACTACACAGGTAAATAACCAGAAAGTATATGCAAAGTAATACAAAGTAATTTCAAGAGGGAGAGAATGCTAATAACTGGGGAGAAAGATAGGATAGAGATGAAGAAATTCCCTGTATAGGAGGAGGTAGGGGATCTATGTGATCTATGCTTTGAAGGATTTTACAAGATAGAAGGGACCAGAGACTATATGTCAGACATATGGGAGTTGACATGACCAAAAGTTTGAAGGTAAGAGATGGAATATTGGTTATTCACGTTATAGAGAAGCAGCCCCAAGACAGCAGAGTGCTTTAAATGCCAGGCTGAGGATGTTTCATCCTAAAGATAATAGGGAACCATTGAAAATTTTTGAGTAGGTGAGCGACATGGTCAAATTTGTGTTTTAAGAAAATAAATTTGGCAGCTGTGTAGAGGATGGATTGGAAATTGGATACAGGGTGACAAATTAGGAAGCTATTACAACAGCCTAGGCAGGAGGTGCTGAAGGCTGGAGGGTAGAGACTGACTGAAAATAAAATAGGGTTCCGATGGATTGTAGAAGTAGGATTGATGAGGAGGCAATTGACTGGATATGGGTACTGAGGAAGAGAGAAGAATCAAGTATGATACCAAAGTTATGCATCTGAGTAACTGAGTACCCTTAACGAAACTGCATAGTTTAGAAGAAGGAGGGGTTTTAGTAGAAATATAATGAGCTCCATTTTGGACATGTTGAGTTTGGTATGCCTCCCAGACATCCACATGAAGATGTCCAGTAGGCAGTTGGTAATAGGGAATTGCAGTTTAGGAGACTGTTGAATATATAGATATTATGGGAGGCATCTATGTAGCAATAATAATTGAGCTCATGGGATCTAATGTGATTACCAAGGGAAAGAATATTGTAGATATGAAAAAGAGAGTCTAAAATGGATTCTTGGATGATACCCACACTTTATCCCACTTTATCACTGAATAACCTAATCCTGACTCAATGGATAGAGTGCTGGCTCTGGAATCAGGAAGACCAGAGTTCAACTCTGACCTTGGACACTAACTGTGTAACCCTGGGCAAGTCACTTAATAGCTATTTGTTTTCATCACTGGGGAAGGAAATGGTAAACCATTCTACTATCTTTTCTGAGAAAACCCCATGGATGGAATGGCCTATGAGGTCACAAAGAGTCTGACATGACTGAACAGCTTAGCAACAACAGAGGACTCATAGAATGCCAGACCTGAAAAGGACCTTAGAGATCTAATAGTCCAAGGGTTGTTAACCTTTTTTGTGTCATAGAACCCTTTGGCAATCTGTGGAAGCCAACAGAACTCCTTCTCAGGATAATGTTTTTAAATGCACAAAATAAAGTTCTTAGGATTACAAAAGGAAATAAATTATATTGGAATAGAGATATCAGAATATCTTTAAAAAAAGATCACAGATCATCCATCAAATCAACCAAATAACAAAGCATTCATTTGGCAATTGCTATATGCTAGACACTACTATAACTATAAAAGTGAAACAGATCCTGCCCTCAAGGAGCTTGCTTCATCAGGGGGAACAGCCTATACACAGATAAAGAAATAAATTTAACAGATGAGAAGACTCAGGTCCAGAGAAGTGAAATGCCTTACCCAGGGTTATGCAGCTAGTAGTGATATATCTAGGACTCAAAAGGAGTATTCTTTATACTACACTGTGGTTTTCCTCTACAACCTCAGTCAGCCAGGAGGAATGGCGGATAGAGCACTGGACTTGGACTCACGGAAGCCGTAGTTCAAACATAGCCTCAGACATATTTTACTAGTTATGTGACTCTAGTTAAGTCAGTTCACCACGATGAGACTCAGTTTCCTCTTCTGTAAAATGGGGTTGATAATAGCATCTACTTAGCAAGGTTATTATGAGGATCAAATGAGATAACATGTAAAACTTTTGCAAACCTTAAAGTGCTATATAATGTTATCTATTATTATTACTATTTTTATAGTATCTATTCTCTCACAGGTAAGGTGAAAGAGGGATAGCTCTGTGCTATGTGTTGCGTATTCATAGGGAAATATGACTTTTGGTTGGTTGAGAGATTGCTGAATGTGATACTCTGTACCTGCTGTGAGGGATTTATCTCAGTTGGCTGTAGAGAAACCTCAAGAGAACATCGTGAGGGAGGCACTTGAGAGACAGAGGTGAAGTGTAAATTTTTGGAAAGGCCATTGGAAGCCCCAGAATGGCAGACATTTATAGGATACTGGTCCCATTTCATCTCTTGACCTTTAGCATTTGGAGCTAATAATGCTCCTCTCTTGGGTGAGATTGTTTTTTTTTTTCCTGAGACCTTATCTTACTCCCAGTTTGAGTCCATTTAATCTTATATATGTTTTGTTTTATTCTAATCTGAAGAACTCCAATTTCTGTTTTCTGTTTGATTTGGATAAACAGGTTTAACCTGTTACTTGCTCTTCGTGGTAGCCTTTTGGGTAACTAGCATTTGATGGGATAAAAGCTAAGCTGCTAAGTAAACTAAGGATTACACTCCCCTTTGAGTGGGATTAGGAAAGTGTCTTTCCTTATGGACCCAGATTCATATCCCTAGACCAGAGGTATTTGAGGGATGGCAGAGAGATACAGTTCTAGCCCGATAATCCTCTTGGAGATCAGTAGGGACATTGCCCATCATCTCTGGTCCTAGATCCCACTTGCCTCTTCTCCAGTGAGGCTCCTGCCCTGCCAGTCCAACCCTTATTCTACTCACTAGAGAGACAGATCAGTCCTCAGATCTTATGTAATAATGCCACCAATGAACAGCATCTCTATATATTTAGACACCACACTATACATACACCCGTCGATATGGCTAGCTAAATCACATTGTGACTAATCCCCACTCATAATCTGGCTGTATGTTTAACTTGTGGGGAACTATAATGTAGTCAAATCCTTATTCTCAAAAAGAGAAGTGAATCCTTAAGAAAATTCTGTCTGTGAAACTTCAGAAAAACCTATGATCATACTTGGAATGAAGAACACTGTGTTAAAGGGATTGTCTACATTCCAGAGGTCAGTTGCTTCTCCTAAAGCGTTATTAACAACAGTACCTTAGTGAGATTTGGCAGGTCTGTGTTGGCTCCTCACTGCTAATTTCCTCTTAAGGACATTTAAAGATACTGAGAGTCTTTAGAAATATGTCAGTACCACTTTAAAAAAAGTCTTGGCTATAGAAAGAATCCCTTGGTAAGAGAATTTCACTAGGAATTGTGTTGGGGCTAGATAAAAGGGGAAATTTGTTTTGTGGCCTGCAGCGAGCAGTGTTTGTTTCCATTTTTCTAACATGTGTATAAACACTAATGAACAGGAAATGGATTCTTTCAGGGAAAGCAAGTATAAAGTAAGCTTTCTTTTCTCTCAGGAATTTTTCCTTGTTGGCCTGACTAACCTATGCTCACAGTGAAACAAATCTAGTTCTTTTTGCATAGATTCCCCTCTCCCCCCCCCACTTTTCCCTTTAGATCCAGCTAGGTGTTTAGTGATGAGTAATTTATGCAAAAATATGGGTAGTACTTAAAGGAACAAAGGCATTTCTAGGACTATTACAATATACCTCGTCTCCACCTCCTTCTTCCACCATTTCTACTGCTACTATCCTAGTCCAGGCTTTTAATAACTTTTTGCCTAGATTATTACAATAACCTACTAACCTTTCCTCTAGTTTCTGGCCCCTCCACTCTATGCTTCTTACCACATCCTGGATATCTTCTTAAGTATCTTCTTAAACTATAAATCTTAAACAGAAAAACATGAAATATAATTAGAGATTTTTTTTTTAAATCTTCAATGGTACCCTATTGTCTACTGAATAAAATACAGTCTCTATCTTGGCTTTCAAGGGTAGAAGGGATTACAAAACTTTCTCTGGGAAGAGGCATACGTGATTCTTTCCCTGTCATTTTTTCTAGATATTTCAGGAATCAGTTCCAGATAATTTGAATTGCTGCCTCACTCCCTCAGACACTTACTACCTGTGTGACCATGGGCAAGTCACTTAACCCTGTTTGCCTCAGTTTCTTCTCCTGTAAAATGAGCTGGAGAAGGAAATGGCAAACTACTCCAGTATCTTTGCCAAGAAAGCTCCAAATGGAGTCATGAAGAGTATGACAAAATTGAATAACAATATCTGTCAGATATTGTGTTAAAAACTTTACAAGTATTATCTTATCTGATCCTTACAACAATATCAAGAGGTAGTTGCTATTATTATCCCCATTTTGCAGTGGTGGAAACTGAGGCAGACAGAGGTTTAATGATTTGCCTACAGTCACACAACTAGTAAGGGAAAGGGGAGATTTTACCTCAGATCTTCCTGACTCCCGCTCCGGAGCTCTATGCCACTCTACAACTAGAAAGAAGTAGGAAGAGAGCTCAGTCATATACATGGAAACAGGCTGAAGGCAAGGAGTTGGCTGGAAAATTATGAAGAATAGCCTGAGGACTGGAGCCAGGTTAGATATAACAATGAAAACAGCAAAGACAACTAGCATTTATATAGAATTTAGGATCTGCAAAATGCTGTCTCATTTGATCCTCACAATGACCTTGGGAGATAGGCTATTATTATCCCCATTTTTCTGATTAGGAAATCGTATTAAAGAGAGGTTAAATGATTTACCTAGGGTTATGCAGCTAGTAAATGTCTGAGGCAAGATTTGAACTTGGATCTTTTTCCGTCCAATCTATCTCCTGTGCTACCTATCACTAGTTGATACCCCTCAATCAGGACAACACAGCTTAGAACTTTGCTGAGTGGGAACAGACATTTCATCTCCCTGTGAATGAACCTCTCTGAATTCAAGTGGGCTGATTCTCAGATGACATCTATACAGTCTATCACCTATCTTCCCAGAATGGAAGATTTTCCCACTTATGAGGACCAGAAAGAATCTGCCTCCTGGTATGAAATTATGCTCAACGGTATAGCCTTTGAACAATCAGGGTCATTGTCACACCACAAGAAGACATCAAAATAGGACTTTCATGAGGACTTCACATAGAGTGAGGCTTGAATAATTATTTGGTTACCTATTGAGAGGGTGACGCATTTGACTTTCTTCCCTTTGGTAAGCTATTTCATAACACTTTGCCATTGCTTCTTTAACATTTTAGACTTCATACTATAGATCAAAATCTTTCCAAGGCACAGAGCTTTTGTTGCTGCATTAACAGAAACATATGAACTAGAAACCCAACCTGTCAGGGAATAATAAATACCTGAACTCAGCGTTATTTGGGATGATTAAATATGTGCCTGTTGCTGTAGTAACTGAGCTGAGAGAGTTTTCCCAGAATATGATTAGAAATGTGGAACCTGAAGCTTTGTGTTGGACGGATGCTACGACCATCAATCATTTTTGTTTTTCTTCATTCTATATTTACTGACTGTCATCACACTAAACAATCCGGTTTGGTCAATGTGGAATCATTACTTTCAATGTTAGCTATGATCTGTCTAAACTGCGCATAGTGCATTCAGATTTGTTAACTGATCCCATCATGCCACATGCCATACTTAACTCAGAGTGTTCAGATTTTTGGATGAACTAGAATGAAGTGTCTGGTGGACCTTTGAAACTAACTTTCTTTTCTTTCATTTTTAAGGCACATATGCTCAAAAACAAAGCCAATCCCAAAAAACTTTTGTAGATTTCTTCTCTAGAAGTGACTATCTACCTCCAAATTCCAGCCAAGAAATTTAATGCATAGTTTTGTCTGAAGCTGAAGGTCAAGAGAAGTCTCTAGATGGAATGGTACAGGACTGTTGTTCTCTGCCTTATAGGTGAAGAACAATTTCACTGAGATTTTGATAGGGAATGAATAATTGGGTTGGAGGGGCTATTCCCTAGACTGTTGTGAATTTACCACAATGTACTTTGTATGATAGAGGCTTATGTATAATAAGGCTTATGTATAATAAGGCTTATGGGAATTTATACTTAGGGAGATTGGCGACATCTTAACTGGATTTCTTTCCTGTTTGTCAAATTAGGACAAGAGAGAACTACCTAATTTGCCATTCCTCCTGTCGTTTCAAGTTCAGACTCTTGTGTACACTTTCAACTGTAGCTGCCCCTCGGGCCATATACAATGCAGTTTTGGACAGGGGGCCCGTAAATAGTTATGGATCATATAAATGTGAAAAAGAGAGACCTTTTTCTCTTCATCAATATAACTACACTGTTTGTGTCAGATTAGCCAAACATGGGTTTGAATGGGTTATTATGTTGGCTGGCCTGATGATGATTATTAGGGTGCACAGGAATGCTGGAGGATGCTAAACCTGGCCTCCATTCTCTCCCTACTTTAACAAAAGGAAGGTTCCTAAGCAGCAAATGCCTGCTGTTATAATGGTAGATATTACCAAATCCTGAGAGCAGTGATTGGTGATGATTAGTGCTTCCTAACTCCCTTGTTTATGCTATCACTCTTTACATCTAAATCATGTTACCCATTTTGACCTTATCTTGGTAAATGGTGTGAAATGTTGGTGTATACCTAGTTTCTGCCATACTATTTTCCAGTTTTCTCAGCAATTTTTGTCAAACAGTGAGTTCTAATCCAAGAAACTATAGTCTTTGGGTTTATTAAACAGTAGATTACTATAGTCATTGAGTACTATGTCTTGTGTACCTAATCTCCACTGATCTACCACTCTATTTTTTAGTCAGTACAAAATAGTTTTAGGTATAGTTTCAGGCCACATTATAACATAGTTTGAGATTTGGTATTGCTAGGCCACCTTTCTTTGCACTTTTTCTCACTGATTCCTGTAATATTCTTGACCTTTTTTTCTTCTAGATGAATTTTATTATTTTTTTCTAGCTTTATGAAATAATTTTTGGTAGTTTGGTATGGCATTGAATAAATAAATTAACTTAGGTAGAATTTTCATTTTTATTATATTGGCTTGGCCTTCCCATGAGCAATTAATATTTTCCAGTTGTTTAGATCTGACTTTATTTGTGTGAAAAGTTTTTTGTAATTGTGTTCATATAATTCTTGGGTTTGTCTTGGCAGATAGACTGTTTTTATTTTGTCTACAGTTATTTTAAACGGAATTTCTCTTTCTATTTCTTGCTGCTGGGTCCTTGTTCCCTTGAAGTAAAAGTAGTCATGGTCTTCACCCATGAGCTGGTTGTCCCCCTCCGTGGGGTTATCTCCATGGACTTCCCTAAGCTGTTACTCCTCCACTGACCATAAGTATTTGGCTTATAGGTGAACTCCAAGTTAAAGCCAAAAAAAAAGTTAAAACTAACAGGGCATGGTCTTTATGATATTGCCCATATACTCAGCTGAAAGCTTCTTTAGTAGTTGGAGGTTGAATACAAACTCCCGTTTTGGGGAGGATTGTGGGAAGAATCCTAATTCATCCATTTAAGTCCCAGAGGCTGTGAGAATCACTGAGAATCCTCTTCTGCACTAAGTCACATCAGGGACCTTGAAATCTTATAGCCCCAATCCTGGAGTTTGGTGAGAAGCCAGAGATTGTGGGCCGGAGTAAAGATGTCACTCCTACTCCAGGGAAACTGAGTATAAACCAACTAGATTTGTTAAAAGCCTAATATTTATTGACACATTCCATTCAAGCCAGTGTTTAGGAAGGAAGTTTTGTGATAAACACATGTACATTCACATCATATTGAGAAACACTGTAGGAAATAAAGCTGCCTGAGTAATTTTTCTAGACCCATTCAGGCAATTTTTGGATGTATCTAGATTCCTTGTTTTAGGTCTTCCTTTTGTATGTAACCACTAGGTGGTGCTGGGGGAGTATGTAACTAACTGTTTTGTCCACTAAAGCTGTCAATGAGTCTAGGATGGCTGTCAGTCATTCATTGGCTCCACCCCCAATGTTACATTTTATCTCTCATTGAGTGTAGCGTCAATCAATCTCTCCCCTTTCATTTTTACCTACTGGTCCCTCTGCTTCTAACTTTCCATCTGACTATCACTCCAAGGCTTTGAACCAAGCCTTAATGATTTAGCAAGTAGTTTAATTAGATTAGGCAAAAGCATAATAAAGATGAAGTTACAGATACTATGTCAGAAATAACAATCATCTCAGTTTTCCCTGCTCCCTACAGGAAAGAATCTCCTTATCACTGACTTCAGAGTGAAAGAAACAACATTCACATGCTTGAGGTAAAAATCTGTAGGACCATTATAGAGTCTGAGATTCCTAATTCCTAACTCCTACTTGTACTAGTGATTTGGATACCTGGAGGATGACTGAACCTTCCTCTCAGAATTCTAGGGGGTAATCCTGAGGACTTGGCAGTATATTTTTTGTGCTATCAGCTCAAGCTTTCATTCCAGCATGCTCCTCTCAATATCAATCACTGGTTACTGACACAATGTCATTTGTCAGTGTCAATTAACATCTATGAATATTTATCAATATCTAGTATCATTTAATGAGTTGGTTGGTTGTTGTCCTTCATTCTCGAAGAGAACAAAAATGACATCACCATGATAAAGAGAAGTTTCAGTGTGTCCGACTGTGGCTGATCAAACCAATATGAGCTCAGAATGCTCTACTACAGATTGGTCACAGATAGTCCATGTAAATATTTGAGGTGATTACTCCAAATTTGCTCATCCTACATTTCCTTTGCTCTGTTTTGCTCATAGAGCACAGCACCTTTTCTGATGTGGGCACACCATGCTGAGCAGTCCTGTGCCAGGGTCTCCCATGTCCCACAATCAAATCCAAAGTTCTTGAGAGAGACCTTGAGAGTGTCCTTGTATCATCTCTTCTGATCACCATGTGATCACCTGTCCCATGCGAGTTCTCCATAAAATAGTCTTTTTGGCAAGCGTACATTTTGCATTCGAATGTGACCAGTCCATCGGAGTTGCACTCTCTGAAGAAGCATAGTTTGAATTCTTGGCAGTTTAGTTCTAGCAAGGACCTCAGTGTCTGGTACCTTATCCTGCTAAGTGATCTTCAGAATCTTCCTAAGACAGTTCAAATGGAAGCAATTCAGTTTCCTGGCATGCCACTGATAGATTGTCCATGTTTCACAAGCATATAACAATGAGGTCAGCACAACGGCTCTGTAGACTTTCAGTTTGGTAATCAGTCTATTACCTCTTCTCTCCCAAACTTTTCTTCAGAGCCTCCCAAACACTGAGCTAGCTCTGGCAAATGCATGTGTCAACCTCATTGTCAATGTGTACGTCCCTGGAAAGTACACTACCAAGATAAGTATCCACAGCATTCAAAACTTCTCCATTTGTTGTAACTGATGCTTCCACCTATGGATGGTGTGGTAATGGCTGATGGAGCACCTGTGTTTTCTTGGTGTTGATTATTAGGCCAAAATTAGCATAGGCAGCAGAGAATTGATCCATACTTTGTTATATCTCAGCGTCAGAGGCTCCATTGAGTGCACAATCATCTGCAAACAGAAAATCATGCACCAGTGCTCCTTTCACTTTGATCCTGGCTTGTAGCCTTTTCAAATTGAAGAACTTACCATCAGTATGGTAGTTAACCTTGATGCTGTGTTCATCCTTATTAAAAGCATTTGACAGCGTGGCTGAAAACATTATGCTAAAAAACATGGGAGCAAGCACACAGCCCTGTTTCACTCCATTGGTGACTGGGAAAGCATGAGAGCATTGTCCATTATCCAGAACCTGGGCAAACATGCCATCATGAAATTGACGTACAATACTGATAAATTTCTCTGGGCAAACAAATTTTGACATAATTTTCCATAAGCCCTCACAACTAACAGTGTCAGAGGCCTTTGTCAGATCTACAAATGTTGTACACAGACCTCTGTTCTGCTCCTGGCATTTATTCTGGAGTTATTGGACAGCAAACAACATATTGACTGTTCCTCAACCCTTTCTAAAGCCACACTGGCTCTCAGATATATGACCATCTTCCAGGTGAAGGATCAGCCTGTTAAGGAAGAGTCTAGCAAGAATCTTGCCAGCAATGACTAAGAGAGAGACCCCTTGATATCATCAAAAAGCAGTTCACCTCCATTAGCTTTTACAAAGAGACATTTATTTAGAGGGTAGAGCAAGTATCCATCTGTAAAAGCAAGAACTGATGAAGTCTGAATGCAATTTGAAGCATACCTTTTCTCTGCATTCTTTTTCTTTTTTTTTGTCTGTTTTCTTTCATAACATGACTAATGTGGAAATACGTTTTGATGACTGCACATGTATAACCTATATCAAATTGCATTGCCTTCTCAATAAGGGGAGGAGGGAAAAGACAGAGGGAATTTCAAGCTCTAAATCTAAAAAAAACTGAATGTTAAAGATTGTTTTTACATGTAATTGGGGGGAAAATAAAAATATTAAATTATAACAAAATAAAAAAATAAAATTAGAAAAGATTAGCAAGAACAGAAGCACAAACACATTCCCTGTTACCAAACTAGGATATGCTCTCCCTGCTGCCTCTTTGGTCCCTGGGGAGAGTGGGCTCCATGTGAATACTACAAATGTTCCTGCCACCAAGTTTATTTCTGAATGAGTCATAGTTGGAAGAGAAGTTGATCCTGGGTTTTTGTAACTCAGTGTCTCAGTTACTGGATTCACTGCTGGACTGGGTCACTGGACTGCATTGGCTCCTCACCTGGTTGGGCTGTGATGGGTGCAGCGATTTCTGCCATGGACTCCCATCACAAGACCCTTGATGACTCTTCCAACTTTTCAAAGCTCACAAGGTTATTCTATCTCTAATGCTTCTTTACCTAAGATCAGGAAGACATGAACCCAGGAGGGACAGAAGAAACAGCAGGGCCATCATGGTCACAGGCCACATGGCAACTTTAATTAGGAGACAGTGGCAACTGGCATGGCCACCCTTCAGTCCATCTGGGTACTTATATCAGTTCTTCTTCCTTACTTCAAACCATTCAAGAGACAGAGAGATGTAATTTCTCCAGTAGAGCCTTTTGTATGCATGCTCATTTCTGGTTCATCAGTCAGTTAACATGCTTTTTTATTATCACACAGTAAGCAGACTGGAAAAAGGAAAATATATCTGCACATGCCCTGAAGTAGAGGGCAAGTTCCTCCATCATCTGCCATCACATATTTCTAGAAGCAGGAACCGTAAGCTTTCCTGTAGATTCATATCAGGTTAAACAGATTTGTAGGCTCAAAGGTCCCTATTAGACAGTCCCCTGTTATACTTTCTCTGCTATTTAAAAATGTGCCACCCTTGGCAAATTGGCTGGGGTGTATTTTGAGCACCTTGTTTATATCCCCAATCAAGAACCATACAGAAAAGAATATCAAAATACTTATCATAGCACAAGTCTCATATAATTCCACATGTATAGGTAAAAATTACAACTGCCCTCAAACAAAGAGAGGTACAGATTCAACAAAGAACATTTTCAAAAGTTTGTAAAAAATTATTGGTTGCTTAGCACTTTAAGTTCTTTTTGGTGCTTAAAATGGCCTTTCCCAATTCAAAGGCAATAGAGGGGAAAAAAGGAAAAGAAAATCAAACTTTTATATTAGAAAAGAAACCCAGTTCCCACAGAGTTTTCCAGAGCATGTGGAGCCCTCCCTAAACAGATTTAGGATGTAAGATTGAACCTTTTTACAAACTATCCTGGATGAAAACTCATTACTGATTTCTCTCGATTCATAGGGCTATCCTAACTTGTATCTGGACAAAATTTCTGGATATTCTTTCCTACGACAAGGCATACTGAAATTTCTCCAGGAGTTCTGTACTCTAGGTGATTCCCCCTAGAGGTCCAGGCAAATTTTCTCTGGGTTCCTATGCCACAATTAACTTAAAATTTCCTCCTGTGGATCCTTGCCATTGCATTGGCAATGCTGATGGAATTTCAAACTGAATCAGCAGTAGGATAAGCTAGCTTAGTATGAACAGAAATAGAACAGGTCCAGGTGATCCCTCAATAAGTTGCAAGGCTCCTATAAAAAGAAGTTGAGCACTTACAGTTGATTATTTCATTATAACCTTATCCTATGGACCTGAAGACCACAAGGACCTCATAGTAAAGCAAGCAATATAAGTCTGTTTAAAAACTAAAGATGGGGGTGGAGCCAAGATGGTGGAGTAGAAAGACGCACATACACACAGCTCCGAACCCACAACCCACAGAACATCTGTAAAAAGGAACTTACGGCGAATTCTGGAGCAGTAGAGGCCACACAACAGTGGAGCGAAGGATATTTCTGTTCCAGAGGGACCTGCAAACCTCTCACAAAAGGTCCTACGCACCGCGGACTGGGTGCTGGGACTGGGAGCCGAGTACAGCCCTGCCACGCCCACGGCACCAAGAGAAGCAGATCCGAGCAGGCTTCAGGGATGGGATCTCCAGCGGTCGCGCAGGTCCCTCCACCCACAGGTGATGGGGGTCGGTGAGAGGGTCTCTTTGGCGGGTCGAGAAGGGAGTGGGGTGCCCCCATAACTCAGGCCCCCTCGGGAGGCAGCAGCTGAGGCAGTGGCAGACCAGGGCTCCCCAAGCAGGCAGGAGCCTGGATCCATTGTTGAAGGTCTCTGCATAAAGCCCCTGAGGGAACTGAGCTCGTGAGGCGGCCCTGCCCCCACCTGAGCACCTGAACTTAATCTCACACTGAACAGCAGCCCTGCCCCCACCCAAAGCCCTGAGGCTGGGAAGCAGCATTTGAATCTCAGACCCCAAGTGCTGGCTGGGAGGATCAGGAGGCAAGGTGGGTGTGAGGAGAATATTCAGAGGTCAAGTCGCTGGCTGGGAAAATGCCCAGAAAAGGGAAAAGAAATAAGACTATAGAAGGTTACTTTCTTGGGGAACAGGCATTTCCTCCCTTCCTTTCTGATGAGGAAGAACAATGCTTACCATCAGGCAAAGACACAGAAGTCAAGGCTTCTGTATCCCAGCCCACTCAATGGGCTCAGGCCATGGAAGAGCTCAAAAAGAATTTTGAAAATCAAGTTAGAGAGGTGGAGGAAAAGCTGGGAAGAGAAATGAGAGACATGCAGTCAAAGCATGAACAGCAGGTCAGCACCCTGCTAAAGGAGACCCAAAAAAATACTGAAGAAAATAACACCTTGAAAACTAGCCTAACTCAATTGGCAAAAGAGGTTCAAAAAGCCAATGAGGGGAAGAATGCTTTCAAAAGCAGAATTAGACAAATGGAAAAGGAGATTCAAAAGCTCACTGAAGAAAATAGTTCTTTCAAAATGAGAATGGAACAGATGGAGGCTAATGACTTTACGAGAAACCAAGAAATCACAAAACAAAACCAAAAGAATGAAAAAATGGAAGATCATGTGAAATATCTCATTGGAAAAACAACTGACCTGGAGAATAGATCCAGGAGAGACAATTTAAAAATTATGGGATTCCTTGAAAGCCATGATGAGAAAAAGAGCCTAGACATCATCTTTCATGAAATTATCAAGGAAAACTGCCCTGAGATTCTAGAACCAGAAGGCAAAATAAATATTCAAGGAATCCACAGAACACCGCCTGAAAGAGATCCAAAAAGAGAAACTCCTAGGAACACTGTGGCCAAATTCCAGAGTTCCCAGGTCAAGGAGAAAATATTGCAAGCAGCTAGAAAGAAACAATTCAAGTATTGTGGAAATACAATCAGGATAACACAAGATCTAGCAGCTTCTACATTAAGGGATCGAAGGGCATGGAATAGGATATTCCAGAAGTCAAAGGAACTAGGACTAAAACCAAGAATCACCTACCCAGCAAAACTGAGTATAATACTTCAGGGGAAAAACTGGTCTTTCAATGAATAGAGGACTTTCAAGCATTCTTGATGAAAAGACCAGAGCTGAAAAGAAAATTTGACTTTCAAACACAAGAATGAAGAGAAGCATGAAAAGGTGAACAGCAAAGAGAAGTCATGAGGGACTTACTAAAGTTGAACTGTTTACATTCCTACATGGAAAGACAATATTTGTAACTCTTGAAACATTTCAGTATCTGGGTACTGGGTGGGATTACACACACACATGCACACACGCACACACACATAGAGACAGAGTGCACAGAGTGAATTGAAGAGGATGGGATCATATCTTAAAAAAATGAAATCAAACAGTGAGAGAGAAATATATTGGGAGGAGAAAGGGAGAAGTTATATGGGGCAAATTATTTCTCATAAAAGAGGCAAGCAAAAGACTTATTAATGGAGGGATAAAGAGGGGAGGCAAGAGAAAAACATGAAGTTTACTCTCATCACATTCCACTAAAGGAAAGAATAAAATGCACACTCATTTTGGTATGAAAATCTATCTTACAATACAGGAAAGTGGGGGATAAGGGGATAAGCAGGGTCGGGGGGAGGATGGAAGGGAGGGCATGGGGAGGAGGGAGCAATTTGAGGTCGACGCTCATGGGGAGGGACAGGATCAAAAGAGAATAGAAGTAATGGGGGACAGGATAGGATGGAGGGAAATATAGTTAGTCTTATACAACACAACTATTATGGAAGTCATTTGCAAAACTACACAGATTTGGCCTATATTGAATTGCTTGCCTTCCAAAGGGAGGGGTTGGGGAGGGAGGGATGAAGAGAAGTTGGAACTCAAAGTTTTAGGAACAACTGTTGAGTACTGTTCTTGCCACTAGGAAATATGAAATACAGGTAAAGGGGTATAGAAAGTTATCGGGCCCTACAGGACAGAGGAGAGGATGGAGACAAGGGCAGAGAGGGATGATAGAGGAGAGAGCAGATTGGTCATAGGGGCAATTAGAATGCTTGGTGTTTGGGGGGGGGATAGAAGGGGAGAAAATTTGGAACCCAAAATTTTGTTAAAATGAATGTCAAATAAATAAAAAAAAAAAAACAGAAAAACTAAAGATAAAAAATCATTTCTGAGCTAAACACTGTATTTAGGGAGACAAAATCCATACTTCTCATATCAGTCTTAATACCAATACTTGTAAAGGATTCCATATAGCAGATATCAGTACAAAAGTTTTCTCAAAAATAATTGGTCTGATCTACATAAGAAACACAATGGAAGAACACACAGTACAATTATAACCTTAAACAAAAAGAGGCAAAGAATCCAGTTTTCTCTAGTGGATTCCCCTAAATCAGAGAATTCAATAGAGAGTCCTGGATACAGAATCTCTACAATGGATTCCTACAAATTAGAAAGATCCAACGTTTATCCCAGTTTAGTCCCCATATGTAGCATTCATAGACTTTACTAGTACACAGATAGAAAGGTGCTGGACGTTCACACAGTTGCACTGGGTGACAGAATTCTCATTCCTCTGTAATTCTTATCCCTATTGCCTCTGTATACTGCTACCTCAGCTCATTACCTTGGATGGGCAGGACCAGCATTCTATCTCATTCCCTCTGACTTCTTCTCTGTTACAGAAACCAGTAACTTCTTTGCTGGGCATAGAGGTGGGCCAGGGCAATGGAGAGAGACTACCTACTGCCATCCCTCTTTACATTTCCTCTTGACAGTCTGGCATCCAGTAATACCCATGCATCTGACACAGGCCCCTGAGAAAATTATTTCAGAACTCATGTATATTCTGCTGCCAAAGTCTTCTTTCTGGGACATGTAGTTGGGACAGGGAGTTAGAGTAGAGGGGAGAAGTACCCAAATTTCTCAGACAAAAGTCTGTTACATCTGTGCTTTTGTCTTCCATGCACTGGGACTCCATCCTATGGAATTGTTGCTTAAGCAAAATGGTATTGCATTTCTGAAAAATAACCCAATGGCAATTTAGTGTAATGAGTCTTTCATGCTACTGAATTGCCATTTGTAATGCTGAGACATCTCTCAGTTTTCATAAATCTACTGTGGACCCTAAGGACAAGCTATCTTGGGAAGGAGAGTTAGATTACCATCATAATTAACAGATACATTTAGTCTGAAACTCATCAGAAAGCTGATTTAGAAGATGTGTTTTGATTTTTACCCTTTCAACCCATGGAAAATTGTGATGTATACAAAGTAGAGAAGAAGGTATTTTGTTCTTTGAGATTAAAAGATTATTATAAAAAGACAATATTTAGTAAGTCTATACAGAAAACAGATTATAATGACTCTGATCTTTTCCAGGATTGAGTAAATATTTAGACTTTTTGATACATGGACTCTTCTCTCAATATTTCCTTCTGTAACTATTGATGTATGGTGTTTTGGGCAGTTTGTGTCCAGAATCATGCTTTCTGCTCCCAGTCATGCACCATTCTTGGCTTTTAGAGAGCTGGGAGGATTCTGTGCTTCAAGTTCCCTCTTTGTTAAGGCTCAGTCCTGGGCTCTCCCCTCTCTCTCTCCTCTTTTCCTTTATGATCTCATCTGCTGTCATGGCTTTCATTATCATCTCTATGCAAATGTCTCTCAAATCTATGTACTGGGCCCTAATTATTCTCTCGAACCCCAGTCCCTTATTACTAGCTTGACATTTAGACATGTCCACTTGACTGCCCTGTCAGGTTCAACATGTTCATGAATGAAATCATCTTGCCCCTCTCTAAACCTTTTTTCCTCTACATTTCCTCATTTCTATTGAGGACACCTCCCAGCTACCTAAATCTGCAACTTTGAATTTGTTCTAGATAAAGGGTTCTTAATGCTCCGTTACTCTGGTCATGAACCCCTTTGGCAGTCTGAGGAAATCTATGGACTGCTTCTCAGAATACTGTTTTGAAATAGTTGAAGGAAATGCTAAATTTTAGTTACAGATTAGTAAATATAAAGATGTAATTTTTTCCCATTATAGCTCACAGACTGCCCCTGAAATCTGTCTATAGACTGTTAAGGAGTCCATGAATCACATATTAAGGATGGATATTTTAAACTCTTCCCATTCTCCACCCTCCTCACCTCCCTTTTGTATAATCACTTATCAAAATCCAATCACTTTCATATATTTAACACCCCTCACATCAATCCCTTTTCTGCACTTATTCTGCCACCACCTGATTCAGGACTCGTTGCCTTTTGCCCAAAGTATAGAATTAGCTTCCTAGGAGATCTGCTGTCTTTCATTCTCTTCCTTGTCTGATCTAACCCACATAGATGCCAAAATAATATTCCAAAGACACAGCTTTTATCATATTTCTCTTTTGCCTTGAGGATAAAACAGAAACTGTTCATTTTGATATTTAAGACCCTCCACAATCAGCCACCATCTTACTTTTCCAGCTTTATTTCACATAGTTCCCCTTCAACTCTCAATTTTAAAGCCAAGCTGGGTTACCAATGAGCTATTCTTCAAAGTCAACATATTACTTTGTCTCTACAAATTTTTATAAGCCATCCATCCCCTAAGCCTGGAATGGACTCGTTTCTTTCCCTCTCCCTCTCCATCTTTATGTTTCTTGATCTGTCTTTAAGGTTCTGTTCAGATACCATCTCCTTTCCAAAGTCTTTTGTGATTTCTCCATTTTTTAACAATTTAAATGCTGCATGTGTACAGTAGATGTAAGTTTCTTTTGCATTTTTGTCTTTATATTACTAGCAGGTAGCACAGTATCCCTCACAAAGAATGAATTAAATAAATGCTTGTTGAATTGGTTAAATGAACATTTTGAATACTGACCTTCTTCATGTGCTACCTCTCCACCCGGACACACTAATCTAGGAGCTTGACTTCCAGGCTCAAGAGGAGGACTGATTCTCTGTCACCTTGTCACCCTTCTGCCGGTTACCCTGTCTGTGACATCTATGAAATATGTATGAATATTGAGGTTCTTATTATGAGAACAGACAAGCTAACGTCATTGAAAGAGCTCACAGCTTTTCAGAGTTTTTCTTCAACTAGAGAGCTGCCGTATGTTGTGAGAAGTGTTAAAGGCTGTTCCTTTGAGATCTTAAGAAGAATATACTATCATAGAAGAAAGATGGAAGTCATTTCCTGAGGATTTTGAGGATTTTTTGATAGGTAGTTTTGATTGAGCTTATGAGCTCCAGAAATACATCATTCGAAATATTGATTTTTAAAATAGATTTTTATTGCTGTCTTTTGTTTTTATATTGCCTGGATTTTCCCACATCCTTCCTTCTTTCCCCTCCCAGAGAGCTGTCCTTAATAACAAATATTTTTTTAAAAAAGAAAAAAAAAGGAAGAAGTAAAAAAATAGTTAAATTAATCAATATATTGAAAGAAACCACATAATATACAGTGTTCACCTATAGACCTCTTAACTGTGCAAGTAGGTGAGGAAAGGCATCCTTTCATATCTCTTCTTTGGAGCCAAACTTTTGTTCCTTATAATTTTGTAGCATTCATTTTCAATTATTTTGTAGTTCTTCTTTCCATTTACGCAGTTGTCATTGTTCATATTGTTTTCTTGGCTTTACTTATTTCATTTTGAATCAGCTCATGTAACTCTTTTCATGTTTCTCTGTATTTATCATAGTCATTATTTCTTATAGCACAGCAATATTCTGTTACACGTGTGTACCACAATTTGTTTAGCGTTTCCCCGGTCTCTGCGCACATACTTTATTTCCAATTCTTTGCTACCACAAAATTTTTTCTGCAGATATTTAGGTATGTTTGGACTTTTTTGTTGTTGTTGACAACTTTTGGGGGTTTCTTTCTAGCAGTGAAAATGCTGGGTCAAAGGGTACAGCCATTCTAGCCGCTTTATTCTTGTAATTCCAATTTGCTTCCTGGACTGCTTGTACTGATTGACAGCTCCACCAACAATGCATTAACATACCTATCTTTCCATAGCTCCTCCCTATCTTTTGCCATTTATTTGCCATTAATCTTCAAACTCCTTGAGGGCAGGGTCTGTGTTTTGCTTTTTTTTTTTTTTTTTTTATCCCTAGCACGGTACTTGGCACACAGTAAGTGCTTAGTAAATGGTTATTGAATGCTTATTTTAATTTTTAACATAATCTTCAGTTTCCCTCTTTGTATTGAGAATGAGATCCTACAGAAGACAGTGTGATTTGGCAGCCTGGAGTAATGGAAAGAAAACTAGATTGAAAGTCAGGAAATCCATATTCTGGTCCCAGCTCTGTCCATGACTATCTGCATGATCTTGGGCCTCCGTTTTCTCATCTGTAAAATGAGGGAGATAGATTAGATAAGGGGTTCTTAATTTTTTGTGTAATGGACCAGTCTACCTCTTTGATAATCTAGTGGTCTATGGGGACCCTTCAGAATAATGTTTTAAATCACAAAAGAAAATAGACTTATAATTACAATGAAATATAGTTATCTACCTATTTATATATTTCTATCTATTAGCTTATCTACCTATCTGTATTGGAAAAGCAAGTTCATTAACCCCAAACTAAGAACCCAAGCACTAGATGACCTCTAGGGTTCATTCTAGTTCTAATAACCCATGATTTGGGGTTTTTCTGTGTGAAATCATACAGTTTTCTCCTTTGAGATTTTTTTTTCCTATTAAGGTAACCATGGACTGGTTGATGGCAAGTTCATGAAGCATACCTTAGATTTGCTGGGTCGTGCAGGTCCACAAACAGACTTAGTTTCTTTACTTATGTTAGCTACAGCAAGTCCAGTGAACCCCTTTTTGACAGTAATGCCCCTTCAGCAGTCTGGTGAGAATAACTGGTGACATCCAGAAAATGTCTGCCTGAGTATATTATGTATGTTCCCACCTGAAGTCTTTCTGCCCCTGGAGCATAGCAGTGAAGGTTCTTTGTGCCTTCCAAGTTTAATCAACAAACAAAACCAAATAAGAGACTTTGGATGTTTGGAACAAAGAGATCACAGTATCACTGGGAGCATTGGAGAAAAAAGCATATTTCTTCACTGGAAAAGAAACTTTGATTTGCCTTTTTTGGTTAAGAATATAGCACAAGGGGATTAAGAAAATAAATGTCCTCTTATGGAGTGGCATTCAACTGCTTTGCAATTAAAATGATAATGAAACATTTTAAAAAAGAAATTCTTTCTTACCAGCAGTGCAGGAGGCTCAGGGCACACCATTAAAAGGAATTATGTAAAGCAGCCTTTGAGTAGCAAGTTTTATTTTGAGGTTTAATATATTCTGGATTCTGCTGGAAAAATCGTCTGTGACAAGCCTCCTAACAGATGTCAATTTGGTTTTACAGCACATGCTTGCATTTAAGAGTCAGAAAATGAAGACTATCCTCTTTAACCGTCTGTTTAGTATATGGTATAGCTTGGTAGCATCACACTCCAGAGGACTGTTGATTAATAACCTTCTATACCCTGTGGGCCAGTAATTTTTCACCTGCCTCCATCCATGATTCTTTCAGTTTAAAGGAAGTGTTAGAAAAAGGGAATAACTGAAAATTGCTTCCTCCTATTGTTTTAAAACCAATAAAAGACAAAAGTGCATTATATTGTTGGAAGGATAAATGAGACATGATGAAAAAAAAGAATTGCACTTTTATTTAGACACTGAAGCTACATTAAAAACCTATATGGTCAAGAAGGGTAAAGCCCAAATGACTACATTTAGGAGAAAGGAGACTGTATCGCAAAGTATTATGTCATATGACTAATTATGTTACCCAGATTAGAAGACTATTCATCTTTCACAGATATCATGGGAATCATAGCTTTTAAGCTGGATGAGATTACAAAAGTCCAACCTTTTCATTTTACAGATGAGGAAACAGAGGTCCGCGGAGACTAAATGACTTGCCCAAGGTCATACAGGTAGTAAGAGGCAGAATTTGAGCCCACATCCTCTGACTCTGAAGCTTTTTTTCTCTTATTTAAGAGCCCTTTCTTCTGTTGAGGGCAAGCAGGGAGTAAGAGAACAACTTAAGTGTTTGTTAATGGGACCTGCCTCCTTCTTCTGCTTTCTTTGAATATCATCAGCAGGTTTATGGAAAACGTGTTATCTCTGCATTCCATGTCATGATTCACTGGTACACTGTTGAGATGTTCCCACTAGATTTTTTTTTCTTTTCAGGAGACAAGGGAACCATCTGTGCATATAAGATGAAGGCTCAGTGGGGTTAGGTACTGGTGAGAAAGAAACTTTTTGCTGTATTTAAGAAGAAAAAAACAGTTTTTGTTATTGTCAGAATGGCCCCTCTCTTCCCTAAGGAGTTTCATACTGCAGAGATAGGAAATGAACTCCCTGCTTGCTTTCTTGGTTCTTATGCCAGTAATATGACTCTCCACTGCATTCTAAACATAGCTGCTTTATTTTTTTTAAAAGAAACTCCATTCTTGAGATTTTTAAGGATGATTTTCAGATACCCCAAAGTTGATAAGTATTGTATTAGGACTCTCAAAATGCTTGTTCCCAGGCTCCACAAAAGATCCTACTAATCTTACCCACAACTAGGCCAAGAAATATTTATAATTTTGGCTAATTTGCATGTTGTTAGAAGTTGCAATTAAGAGTTTTTCTACAAAGAGTTTGGGATGGTTTCTTTCTTTTTTTTTTTTTTTCATATATAGAGCTAATTTTTGCTGTGGTGCTATGAACTCTAATTGGACAGCAGTACTAATTCCTGTTGGGTATTAGATGTAGAGTGTCCTTGCAATGACTTTGACCATGGTATCAGTGTTGGAACAAAATGTTTATGTTAACTTTAGATGGCATATTTTAAAAGTAGGTATCCTAAGACGCCCAGAATTGTGAAGTTGGTAGAGATGTCAGAGATTATCTAAGCCCATCCCTCCATATCATAGATTAGGAAACAGAGGTCCAGAGAAGTGACATATTAGGTATTCAAATATCTTTTGGGTTGAATTGATTTAATTGCATGTTATTGTTTAGACGGTGAATATTTAAAGGCTGTGTTGCCATTGGATTTTGATTTTCCCTTTTAGTTTCACATACTGAGTTGCCCACAGTAATTGGGAGCTCTGATCAGCCAGTCAGTTATTCTTCATAATGGTTATGATCCTCAAAATCTTGGGGTTTGTCTGGAAGTTAACAGAATAGTAAGTTGTTGTTCAGTCATGTCTGATTCTTTGTGACCCCTTTTCGGGGATTTTCTTGGCAAAGATGCTGGAACAGTTTGCTATTTCCTGCTCCAACTCATTTTACAGATGAAGAAACTGAAGACCACAGGGTTAAGTGACTTGTCCAGGATCACACAGCTAGTAAGTGACTGAGGTTGGATTTGAACTCATGGAGGTAAGTCTCCCTGATGACAAGCTCAGCACCCTATCCCAGTGCACCACCTAGCTGTCACAGAATAATAAAAACCTAAATCAGTCTGGAATTGAAAAAGATCAAAGCTTCCCTTCAGGGTCTTTGAGATCAGTCTCTTTGCTGAGATGACTAGGAGGGCAAGGTAATTATATACACCTGCTTCATGTGATGATGTATTCGTATTTAGTCATCTTTCCCAACCACTTCCCTGGAATGTGATTCAAGAATCCCATTAATGCCAGTGATATGGACCTTTATTGTCTTTCATTGAAATGGCTATGTAAATTGGCCTTAAGAGCTGTGTGAATGGCCACTATAAATAATTCTCAATGTAATTTCATGGAGTTCTGGAGTACTTCTGTTGGTTGGTTCTTACACGATGGGATTTCCTCTCTGTATATTTGGAACCCTTTGATGTATCTTTTCAGTACTTTATTGGAACAAGTTTAACTTGCGATCTTTTCACTTACATAAAGTGGTCACCACAAAAGAGTTCTAAATAGCCCAGGAGATGCCTTAGACAGTACATCAACAAGCATTTATTAAATGCTTAACATGCACCCAGCACTGTGCTTAATTTAGCTCTGTGAATGAAAAGAAAAGATCCCTTTCTAAAGGGTGAAACCACATGCAAACAACCATGTAAATGCAAGATATATACTAGGTGGTGAAATGGATAGGGAGTTGGGACTGGAGTAAGGAAGACCTGAGTTCAAATCCTGCCTCAGACACTTACTGGCTGTAAGAACCTGAGCAAGTCACTGAACCCCCTGTTTGCCTCAGTTTCCTCATCTGTAAAGTGTGGGTTATAATAGTACCTACAGCCCAGGGTTGTTGTGAGAATCAAGTGGGATTAAAAATTGTAAAGTGCTTAGCACAGCACCAGGCACATACTAAGTGCTATATTAATGTTAGCTTTATAATGTAAATAGGAAATACCCTTTGAAGGAAAGTGCTGTGCTGTGTGTGTGTGTATATGTGTGTGTGTGTGTGTGTGTGTGTGTGTGTGTGTGTGTGTGTAGGACACCTGCAGAAAGTGGTATTTGAGCTGAGTCTTGAAGCTAGGGAAGCCAAGAGGTGAAGGTGAGGTGATAATATTTTAGGCATGGCAGATGGCCAGTGAAAGGCACAGAGTCAAGAGATGGAGTACAGTGTGCAAGAAACAGTAAGAAAACTGCTGTTTGCTGGATCATAGAATATGTACAGGAGAATAAAGCCTAAGAAGATTAGAAAAAGAGGAAGGTATAAGGTTGTAAAGGGCTTTAAATGTCAAACAGAGATTCTGCAGGTAACAAGGAACCATTAGAGTTTATTAAGTAGAGTGCTTTAGGAAAAATCACTTTTCAAAAAAAAGTTTAAATGATATTTTATTTTTTCTGATTACATGTAAGGATTTTTAAAAAAATTTTTAAATAAAATTTTGAGCTCCAAATTTTCTCCTTCCCTCCCCTCTCTTCTCCCTAAGATGGTAAGCAATTTGATATAGGTTGCCATTTGATAAGGATATACAATCATGTAAAACATATTTCCATGTTAGTCATGTTGTAAAAAAAAGAAACAGATCCAAAAGACTCACCAGTCATTGAGTTAACATCAAGAAGGAGTCATGACTTACATGGAAATGTGTTTTGCATGACTACACATGTATAACCTATGTCAAATTGCTTGCCTTCTCAGTAGATGAGGAGGGGAAGGAAGGAGACTATTTGAGATTCAAAATTTGAAGAAAAAAAAATGTCAAAATTTCTTTTACATATAATTAGGCAGAAAATAAAATATTAAATGTCTTTTAAAAAGAAAAAAAGGGCATCATGAACCAGGTCTCCTTTTGGCAATGGACATAAGAGGAAAATCCCAGATTTGGTCATTTTCATTATTCAGTTGCTGTTGCATGTTGTCATATCAGCATAAATTCTAGGACTGACCCATTCTATAGCTTGATTGGACTGGATCTCGCTGCTGCTGAGGGTTGGCATAAGAAGCAACAATGGCTTGACCGTAATCAATGCTTTGGAACTAAATTACTTATTGTTGGAGGTTGGTATGAGAATGGAAATCCCAAGACTGAGCATCGCTTCTGTTCACTGGAAGAGTAGGATTCTGTCTCCTGTAGTCCTGTAACTGACTGAATAAGGACTGAGATGTATCTTTAGTACTATCAAGGCTCCTCACAAGTTTTAGGAAAGTATTCTCTGTCACCTGCAATTCCTAGGGTGAAGTCTTCATCCTTTCATTTGGAAACCTTTTTTTTTAACTTGTATGTTAGTCATTACCAATTTTCTGTTAATGAGTACTTTCAGTCATATCTGACTCTTCATGCCCCCATGTGGGATTTTCTTGGCAGAAATACTGGAGTGGTTTGCCATTTCCTTCTCTAGCTATTTTACAGATAAGAAAACTGAGGCAAACAGGATGAAGTGACTTGTACAGGGTCACACAGCTAGTAAGTGTCTGAGGTAAGATTTGAACTCATGAAGATGAGTCTTTCTGATTCTGAAGCCAGTGATCCACTGCACTGCCCAGTGCCCAAGGAAACTGAGACTCAGTGGTATTAAGTCACTTACCCAAAGTCATATTAGTAGTAAAAAGCAGAGCAGAGATGTGAACCTGTGTCCTTTGAATCCAAATCCAGCACTATTCTCCCTGCATCATATATGAGCTTGTTTATTTGCAATTTCTTCTAAAAAAAGATATAGAATAAGTTATCATTAATAAAATGTTGTTGTGTCCTGCATATAGTGATTTATAAGCAGTAACTCTTGAATATATATTCATTGCGTAGTTGATTGTTTTGGTTTTTTTTTTCTGTTGAGTTCTGGCTAATTCAAATTTTGCTACCTAACTTGTGGCTATAATGTTCATTGGTGATTCCACAAAAGAAAACTGTAATATTTTTCTGGGATATCTTATTTTATAGTTGCAAACCATCAAATACAGGAAAATATAACCATCCTCCTAAGAGTTATCCATTTGTATGGAGAGTTTTAAAGGGAGGAATGAAAACTACATAGATAATTGAAATCCACAAATAACCCAAGACCTCCATTTTTATCTGCTAGAGTTCATAGCTCTCCCTTCCTGATTTGTAATCAGAACTGTTTGATAGAGTTCAATCGTCCATCTTCATCCTTCCCCTTTCATACTCTATCAAAGTATTAAAAAGTAGTGAAATACAAAAAAAAGAAACCTCAGAGCTGGAGAAAGAAGCAAGAAGACTAGATAAGCCACTGTAAATTGGATAATCATTCGCTGTATGAATCTCAAACAGTAAAGACTCTTGGATTTTTTTTTTTTATTTAACTTTTAACATTTATTTTCACACAATTTTGGGTTACAAATTTTCTCCCCTTTTATCCCCTCCCCCCCCCAGACCCAAGCTTTCTAATTGCCCCTGTGACCTATCTGCTCTCTCCTCTATCCTCCCTCCCTGCCCTTGTCTCCGTCTTCTCTTTTGTCCTGTAGGGCCAGATAGCTTTCTTGACCCCTTAACCTATATTTCTTGTTGCCCAGTGGTAAGAACATTACATTTGGTCCTAACACTTTGAGTTCCAACTTCTTTAGCTCCCTCCCTCTCCACCCCTTCCCCTTGGAAGACAGGCAATTCAATATAGGCCATATCTGTTTAGTTTTGCAAATGATTTCCATACTAGTTGTGTTGTATAGGACTAACTATATTTCCCTCCATCCTATCCTGTCCCCCATTACTTCTATTTTCTTATGGTCCTTTCCCTCCCCATGAGTGTCGACCTCGTATTACATTCTCCTCCCCTACCCTACCCTCTATCCTCCCCCCCACCCTGCTTGTGCCCCTGTCCCCCACTCTCCTGTATTATGAGATAGGTTTTCCTATCAAAATGAGTGTGCATTATATTCTTTCCTTTAGTGGAATGTGATGAGAGTAGACCTCATGTTTTTCTCTTGCCTCCCCTCTTTATCCAACCACTAATAAGTCTTTTGCTTGCCTCTTTTATGAGAGATAATTTGCCCCATATAACTTCTCCCTTTCTCCTCCCAATATTTCTCTCTCACTGCTTGATTTCATTTTTTTTTTAAGATATGATCCCATCCTCTTCAATTCACTCTGTGCACTCTGTCTCTATGTGTGTGTGCATGTGTGCATGTGTGTGTGTGTGTGTACTCCCACCCAGTACCCAGATACTGAAATGTTTCAAGAGTTACAAATATTGTCTTTCCATGTAGGAATGTAAACAGTTCAACTTTAGTAAGTCCCTTATGACTTCTCTTTGCTGTTCACCTTTTCATGGTTCTCTTCATTCTTGTGTTAGAAAGTCAAATTTTCTTTCCAGCTCTGGTCTTTTCATCAGGAAAATTTGAAAGTCCTCTATTTCATTGAAAGACCATTTTTTCTCCTGAAGTATTATACTCAGTTTTGCTGGGTAGGTGATTCTTGGCTTCAGTCCTAGTTCCTTTGACTTCTGGAATATCCTATTCCATTCCCTTCTATCCCTCAATGTAGAGGGTGCCAGATCTTGTGCTATCCTGATTGTATTTCCACAATACTTGAATTGTTTCTTTCTAGCTGCTTGCAATATTTTCTCTTTCACCTGGGAATTCTGGAATTTGGCCACAATGCTCCTAGGAGTTTCTCTTTTTGGATCTCTTTCATGCGGTGTTCTGCGGATTCCTTGAATATTTATTTTGCCTTCTGGTTCTAGAATCTCAGGGCAGTTTTCCTTGATAATTTCTTGGAAGATGATGTCTAGGCTCTTCTTTTGATCATGGTTTTCAGGTAGTCCCAGAATTTTTACATTGTCTCTCCTGATTCTATTTTCCAGGTCAGTTGTTTTTCCAATAAGATATTTCACATTATCTTCCATTTTTCGAATCTGCACGGTATGTTCTGAGATATCTGTCTTTCTCATAAAGTCCTTAGCGTCCATCTGTACCATTCCAGTTTTGAAAGATCTATTTTCTTCAGTGAGCTTTTGAATCTCCTTTTCCATTTGGTTAATTCTGCTTTTGAAAGCATTCTTCTCCTCATTGGCCCCTTGCACCTCCCTTGCCAACTGAGTTAGGCTAGTTCTCAAGGTGCCAATTTCTTCAAGATTTTTTTGGTTCTCCTTTAGCAGGGAGCTGATCTGCTTTTCATGCTTCTCTTTCATCCCTCTCATTTCTCTTCCCAGTCTTTCCTCCACCTCTCTAACTTGATTTTCAAAATTCCTCTTGAGCTCTTCCATGGCCCGAGCCCATTGGGTGGGCTGGGACACAGAATCCTCGATTTCTGTGTCTTTGCCTGATGACAAGCATTGTTCCTCCCCATCAGAAAGGAAGGGAGGAAGTGTCTTTTCTCCGAGAAAATACCCTTCAATAGTTTTATTTCTTTTGCCTTTTCTGGGCATTCTCCCCAATCAGTGACCTGACCTCTGAATGTTCTCCTCACACCCACCTTGCCTCCTGGTCCTCCCAGCCAGCATTTGGGGACTGAGATTCAAATGCTGCTTCCCCGCCTTAGGGTTATTGGCGGGGGCAGGGCTGCTAATCAGTGTGAGAATTAAGTTCAGGTGGTCAGGGGCAGGGCCGCCTCTCTGGCTCATTTCCCTCAGGGGGATTATGCACAGACCTTCCACAATGGATCCAGGCTCCCGCCCGTTTGGGGAGCCCCTGTCTGTAGCCGCCTCTCAGCTTCTATCTCCTGGGGGGGGGCCTGAGCCATGGGGGCACCCCACTCCCCTCTCAACCCGCCAAAGAGACTCTCTCACCAACCCCCGTCACCTGTGGGCGGAGGGACTTGTGGGGCCGCTGGAGATCCCGTCCCTGAAGCCTGCTCGGGTCTGTTTCTCTTGGTGCTGTGGCTGCAGCAGGTCTGGGCTGGGCTGGGCTCCGCGTCTGCAGCGCGACGGACCTTTTGCGAGAGGTTTGCAGGTCCCTCTGTGGGTGGGGGGATCCGCGTGGCCGCTGAAGATCCCGTCCCCGTAGCCCTCTCGGATCTTTTCCTCACGGTGTCGTGGCCGCGGCAGGGCTGCCCTCTGCTCCCTGTCCCGGCACCCAGTCCACGGCGCGAAGGACCCCCTGCGAGAGGTTTGCAGGTCTCTCCGGAACAGAAATCTCCCTCGCTCCAATATTCCGTGGTCTCTGGGTGCAGAATTCGCCCTGGGTTGGTCCCCTCTAGCCGTTCTGTGGTTTGTGGGTTTGGAGCTATGTGTATGTGAGTCTTTCTACTTCGCCATCTTGGCTCTGCCCCGACTCTTGGATTTTTTTAAACAAAGGAATATTAACTTCAAAGGTATAATAAAAACAAGTATACAAACATTTTCCCCCAACATTTTGGAGGGGACAATCCTTCCTATTTTCTTTTAATCTCTAGGGAGGGAGATTAGGTTCATAGTTTCCTTCACTTCTTACATAGCCTTAGCTCCATCAAGTTCCCAGTCCAAAGCTTTCTGGGCTACCCTTCTGGGACCCTCAGCTGCAATCTCTGGCCTGGAATCCTAGACGCCAAGGTAGGTCTCCATGGCTCAAACTCCCTTGCCTAGACTTCCCTTCTTGCACATAGAACAAACAAAATAACACCAAGACTCCAAGTCCATTTCTCAGGAAGAGACATCAGAAGGGGAAGGAGAAGGTGCGTCCTTCCCTACTCAACTTGCTGCTTGAACTAACTGGACTTTCAATGTATCGCTGGAAAGAGAAGAACAAGAATTCTAAACCTGGGGCTTGCAAACATATTTTAAAAATTGTTTTGATAACTATATTCCAGCATAATTGGTTTCCTTTGTAGTCCTGTGTACTTTATTCTTCACATTTAAAAACAATTTGGAAAAGGAGTCCTCAGACTTCCCATGATTGCCAAAAGAGTCCTTCACATATAAAAGGTTAAAAACCTCTCTTCTAGGGCCTAGATGCTCACAGATTCATATCTGGTTTTGTGTTCTTAAGAACATGGTTTTAAAGTTGGAAATAATAATAATAAAATAATAACTCTTATTTACATGGCAGCTAGGTGATACAATGAATAGAGGGTTGGGCCTGGAATCAAGAAGGCTCAGCTTCCTGAGTTCAAATCTGGCCTCAGACACCTATTAGCTGTGTGACCCTGGGCAAGTCCCTGTTTGCCTCAGTTTCCACATCTATAAAATAAAATGGAAAAGTAAATGGCAAACCACTCAAGTATCTTTGCCAAGAAAACCTCAGATGGGGTCATAAAAGTTAGACAGGACTGAAATGACTAAACAACAAATCATTTACACAACACTTTAAGGTTTGAAAAGTCCTTTACAAATATTATCTCATTGTATTCTCACAACAACCCTGGGAGATGGGTGCTATCAATTAATCCCAATTTACAGATAAGAAACTCAAGCAAAGGTTAAGTGACTTGCCTGGGGTCACACAGCTAATATGTCTGAGGCTAGATTCAAACACAGCTCTTCCTGACTGTAGCACTCTATTGACTTTGTTGTCTAAGCCCCTATCTTAGAAACCACGCAGGCCAACACTTTCCTTTTTCAAATGAGGAAAGTGAGTCACAAAAAGGTTAAATGACTTACCCAGCGTCTAATGGCTTACTCAGAATCCAACTCCTACATTAGGTCTTTATTAATCTCTCTATCCCTACCTCCTACTTCCAATCAATCAATGTCCTTCCTACCTATATTATTTTGCATTTATTATGTTGTATTTCGTATTGACTTATCAGTGTACATGTTGTTTGCCCTTAGTAGAATGGAAGATCCTTAAGGTCAAGGGCTCTTGTTTTCTGTTTTTATATACACAATGGGTAGTAATTACAATACCTGGCATACAACAGGCACTTAATAGATACTTAGTTAATGCATTTATGCATGAATGAATGCCCCATGGCAGATAAGGTGTACTGAGCAAACCACCAAGTCCTTGTTGATAAGGCAGACCACTGTTCTAGACACGTCATGGGGACACTGCTGAAATATCTCACCAGGATTCCTAGGTGATAGGTTCTAGGGGAGGTCCTAAAAGTGGGGGAAAGAGAGCACTTATAATAAAGATTGTGAAATGTACTACTAATGAGAAAGGAATTGGAGGGGGTAGAAGGGAGCACTCCTGGCCCTCACTTTCCTTTTTTCTGTATCCTATCAAATCAAAATTTGAGGTCACTCATTTTGAATTTAGTTGGTTTCCTTATGAATTGACACTAAGATGTGAATGAAGGATACATTTGCCCCTTGCAGCTGCTAGTATGCATGTCTCAAAGGAAGAGCTTATTAATTTAAATATATCTCTAGTTGGTGGAATCTCTAGGTCAGATTTTTTTTTAAATTTTGAGATGCTTCTGGCATTTTGCTGTTTTCAAAGCCACCTGCCTCCCGACTGGTCAATCAAGGAAGTAAAATACACTTATCTGCTCTGTTCAGTAGCATCCAACTTCACACTACTGACCTGATGTTCTTCACCTTGGGCAGCCCCACACCCCAGACTCAGTAACAAAATGATTCTCTGTTGGAGGGAGTGTGGGCTGCCACAGGTGAATGCAGACTGTGCAAATACAGAGAGACATCTTGTGTGGTAGGTTATTTTTTTTCTTCTGTTTTGGTGAGGCAGTTGGGGTTAAGTGACTTGTCCAGAGTCACACAGCTGGTTAAGTGTTAAGTCTGAGGTAGAATTTGAACTCAGGTCTTCCTGACTCCAGTGCTGGTGCTCTATCCACTGTGCCACCTAGCTGTCCCTATGTTGGGCTATTTCTTGAATATCAGCCTTCTTAAGGAAATCTGCACACTAGTCAGATAAATAAAATGCCCCAATGTAGCTTTCAAATAAGAATTGGTTGAGAGCAGTTTCTATGCACTGAGAAAGTGTTCATTTTGTTCATCCCTTGGCACCATCTGTGTATACAACAATTTCTGGTCTGCAATTGGCCTTCATTTTGGCAGCAAAAGAGGGGGAGAAATTGGGGCTGACATCTTTTGTCTGTAGCATAACAGGTGCTGACTCATTCCAGCCATCAATCTTTGTGTGCAAAATAATTGCCCATCTCTTCCCTAGAAGAGTTACAGAGACAGGAATTTAGCCTGCAGTGTTAGTTTTCAAATACAAAACAAGTATGTGATGGATATGGGTAATAATTTTGAAAACCATCCCTGCATGATACACACGCTGCCTTCTTTTCCTTTCCAGTTCAGCTCTTCTCTTGGGCAAAAAGATTTCGAGAACATGTATCTTGTGAAAGGTCAACCAGTATTCCTTTACACAGGTGGGGGAAAAATACAACTCAAACTGTCAACAGGGATATTCTTTGTTGGACTCTTGTAAAAAGTCAGAATAATATTACATGATTTTCAGTTCTGAATAGAATATCTATAAATCTTTCATGCTAAGATTTCAGTGACTTATTGAGCCAAATTAGATATCAAGCCAAGTAGAATGTAATTCCAGGAAGGTCTCATTCTCAGCGAAAGAAATGAAAAACAATTTTTGGAGTATTATAGGAATGCTTCCTACTCAAGTAGAGAAATATGAATTCATTGGAACACAGTGAGAGGCATTGATGTCATCTTACCTCCCCCATAAAATTTCGCTGACAGATTACTTAAGTATATCCTCAGATTGTTCTTTTGGAAAGACTTTTCCATTAAGACTGAATTTAAGAGTTAGATATAAAGAATAAAGGGGGTGATTCTTGGTGAATTATTGGACAGTAAAGGATAAATAAGGCTAGTTCCCTAGGCAACCATGTGGGTAGGATGCTATATCTCAAGCCCCTAACAGGACATTCAAAGCCTCTGCTATTTTGAGTTTCAACTCCCTCTCCAAATGATTCTATCCAATGAAATTATTCTTTTTTAAAACAAAGTTTTGGTCCTTTTGATGTATTCCCTGGGTAGCACCAAGAGTGGGCATTAAGATGCTCAGCAGCCTTTGATCTCAGTCTATTCAATATTTCAATTCAATTCAACAAACGTTTATTAAGGGCATGCTGTACAAAGAGTTCAGTGATAAGTTCTGTGGAAGAGAGATGAGGTAAGAAATTCCCTGCCTACATGGAGCTCGTTGTCTATTAGGAGAGTAAGATACAAACACAAACACTGCAAAGTCATGAATGCTAAGTGTATGAGAGGTACAAAATGCTATTTCCATGAAAACTACCTTTTCTAAGGTCACTTTTGACCCTATTGTTCTATCCAGTGGTCTTTTTTTCCTTTCTAGTTCTCATCTTTCTTTTTTTCCCTCTCTCAAATTACATATTATTGAATACCCCTCTTTAGATCTTAGATTTAGAGCTGGCAGAAACTGGAGAGGGCATCGAGTCCAGTCTTTTCAAATTACAAATGAAGAAACTGAAGTCTTGGACAGATGAAATGATTTGCCTAAGGTCACATAGACATGAGATAGCCTGAATTTAAACCCAGGCTCTCTGACTCCAGATCAAGTACTTTTTCCAAACTGTTTTTTGTATTATATTATTGATACTCTCTTTGGCTTCTGTGACAATGATCTCATGGTTCTCCTACCTTTTTGATTATTCTCTGCTATTTTTGTTGGTTCTTCATTTTCCTGCATCTTAAATATGGGAGCTTCTCAAGTTTTTAGTCTAGGTTCTTCTCCCCTAGTTCTTTCCTCCCCTTCATCTTTCTTTTCCTCTGCCCCTACCCTTCTCTCTTTTCTCTACTCTTTCCTCCTCTTTTTCTTTTCTCTCTTCTTCCCCTCTTCCTTCTTTTTCTCCTCTTTCTCCTTTTTCCTTTCCTCTTCTCTTTCTTCTTTCTTTCCTTTCCCCTTCCTTCTCTCTTTTTTCTCCCCTCCCCTCTCTCCCTCCCGTCTCTCTTCTCCTTTCTCTTTCCTCTCCTCCTTCTCCTCACCATTCTCTCTTTCTTCTCCTCTCTCCACTCTTTCTTTTATTTTCTCCCCTCTCTTTTTCTCCTTCCTTTTCTTTTCCCTATCCTTTCTCTTTCCTTTCCTTTTACCTTCCATTTTCTCCCTCTCTCCTCTCCCCTTCTCTTTCTTCTCTTTTAGAAACCTAAACCACTCCCATGGCTTCAAATATTCCTTCCACATAAGCAACTTCCACATCTGCAGAGAAGCAGATTTTGGTTATAAGGAAAAACTAACAATATCTAAAAATAGAATGAGCTTCCTAGGGAGGTAGTGCATCTCCCCATACT
The DNA here is from genome assembly GCF_028372415.1 of Notamacropus eugenii. Lineage (NCBI taxonomy): Eukaryota > Metazoa > Chordata > Mammalia > Diprotodontia > Macropodidae > Notamacropus > Notamacropus eugenii. The sequence goes on along the minus strand of NC_092873.1, from coordinate 190,211,930 downwards.
GGAAGTCTTTAAACAAAGCCTGGGTGACTGTTCCCTGGGTATGCTGCAAAGGGGATACCTCTTCAAGTAGGAATTGGACTGGGAAACCTCTGAGGCCCCTTCCCACTTCTGAGATTTTGTGAAATTTCTATATTTATCCCTATTGTCTTCCCAGAGTTTCAGTTTGATGTTCTCAACTTCCTGCTGGGTATTGGCACCTAGATATTTTGCTGGCACCTTATGTCTAAAATATTGAAAAATTATGTTAATTAAATTCCACTCAACAAACATTTATTAAGAACCTAAATCTTTCTACTTAAAGCTGTCCCTTTCCCTGTGTTTGTGTCTGCTACTACCATTTCTTCCACTTTCCCAGACTTATCTGCTCTGAATTTCCCTTCTATTGTGAATACCCCTATAATTGTTCTCTGATTGTCCTGTTCTCTTCAGCTATGCAGCAACCACCCTAGGTTGACCCTCATATTTTAGGTTCGGCACCATAGATTTATAATTGTAAACAAATTTAGAGGTCATCTAGTACACTCTCACCTCCCGTCTCTGCCCCCCCCCCCCCCAATCTTAACCTGCATTTTGCAGGTGAAACCAAAACCTAGAGAGATTAAGTGATCTGTCCAAGATCATATAGGTAGAAGTAGGAGAGGAAGGATTCACATTCAGATCCTCTAACTCCAAATCTAGCACTCTTTCCACTTTTCCTCAAGATTTTTTCATTTAGATTATTATAATGCCCTTCTAAATGCTCTCCTTGCCTCTGTCTATCCTTTTTTCAAGCCCTCTTCCACAATCTTGTCCAGATAATCATCCTAATGCACCTAATAACACCCTCATGCTATTACCATGCCTATCCTTTACACAAGAACTGTTAATACTTCCCCAGTTCCCTCCATAGGAAGTATAAAAATTTCTGATCTTCACATTTAAGATCCTCTACAGTCTGGCCCTAACTTACCTGTCCTGTCTTATTCTATACTTCTCTTTATATAGTCTTCATACTAGCTAAGCTAAATGACTTTTCACCTCCCATTTTCATTCTGCCTTCTCCCTTCTGAATGTTGGAATGACCTCTGTCCACCTACATCTATATCTATGGATGTTCTTACCTTCCATAATTCATTTGGAACCTTTTCCAACCACCTAAAATTCCCCTTCTTTCATAGCCAGGTAGGAGTGAACTCTCCCATCTCAAGTAAAATGCAAGACTTTCCTATATATGAAATAGCATGGTATAGTAGAAAGAGAGCTGGCCTCAGGAAGCTGGGGGATCAAGTCCTATCTCTGATACATATTGGTTAACGCCTTCCTTGTGTTCAATTTATCTTATAAACAATATCTTCTTTGTAGGATATTGTTTGATAAACAGTATCTCGTTCATATATATGTATATATCCTATATATTTATGTATATTCTACATGCTTTCATGTAGTTTTCCCATTAGATTACAAGCACCTTGAAGGCAGGGACTGTCTTTTGCCTTTCATTGTGTCCCTAGCGCTTAGCTCAGGGTCTGGTACATCATTGCTGTTGTCATCCTTGTTGTCATTCAGTTCTTCAGTAGAGTCTGACTTTTCATGACCTGGTGGACCAAACAGTCCTTGGAGATTTCTTGACAAAGATACCAGAATGGTCTTCCATTTTCTTCTCCACTGATTAAGGGAAACAGAAGTAAAATGACTTGCACAAAGTCACTCAGCTAGTAAGTTTCTGAGGCTGGATTTGAACTCATGTCTTCCTGACTCCAGGCTCTGCACTCTATCCACAAAACCATTTAGCTGCTCCTAGCACTTGATAGATACTTAATAAATACTGATTGACTGACTAATTGTGTGATCCTAATTGACTTGACCTCTCAGTGTCCCCAAGCATTGGAAGAGTTTCTTCAGCATGACTTCCCTACACCAATTAAGTCGTAAGTCAGTCCGACAACAGCAACAAAAAGTCTGTACATAAATAATTATAATGTAAAAGTAGGGGAGAGCAGCAGACTTGGTTATCAGGGAGTTTGAAAGAGGGCTGAAATAGAAATATGTTGCTGGAAATAGGGAGAATTAAAAAAAAAGAAACCTATGTAATTAAGTCCTTTCGATGTTGATTAGATCTTCATTAGCTAGAAGTGGGGAAGCTATGAAGTAAAGAATTACTGAGCCAGAGACAAAAGAATCTTCCTCTGGGAACCAGATCCTGACAGGAGCATTGGGTTACTGGGGAAACAGACTGTAAGCATCAAGGATTTGGTTTTGGGGGGGGGGGAGTGGCTAAGGGAAGTATAGTAGGGGTTCTTTTCTGTTCTGACTTGGAAGATGAAAAAATATCCACCCCCCAAAACTCAATCGGAGCATAGGAAAGGAGGCAAGAGGAAGCCTAGCTGGAAACTAGTCACTTTGTGAGAGGAGTGGGGGCTGATGGGGAGAATGAAGCCTAGAGGACCCTCAATTAGATTAGGTGTAGGGGATAAAAGTGACACCTACCTCTGATAAGGACTACAGCTCCAAAGTCCTCAGCCTTCTCCTGCTCCTACAGAGCTATCTTTGTAAGGGGATTGTTTTCTTTGCGCTTTATCTGGTGAGCTGGCAGCAAGGACTCTGACAAGGCAAGAGATGTGCTCAGTGCTACCTTGGGAAATCTCAGTCCACATCCCATAGGGATTAAAAGTTCCTCAGAAGTGTCAGACCAAGCAGCCAACCTCAGTTCATCTAGTTTGTGTGAAGAGGGTATGTAACAGCCAGGAGAAGAGAGAGGGAAAGGCAAAGAAGGTCTCCCCCCATAAAAGCTCTCTCCCATATCTTCTAATAATTACATAGGAATGTGCTTTTAAGAAGCTTATCTTTAAAAATTCAAAGTATCTCTTGAGTGGCTTAAGATTATTGGGCATTTACTTGGTATCAGTTACTTTAATGAAGCAATCATATTCAAGCTTAAAGGGACTCAGAAGAAAAAGAACTGACTTTGGAATCAGGAAACCCTGGGTTCACATCTTACCTTCAACAAATCCTAACAGTGTGACAATGGGCAGCCCACTTAACTTCACAGTGACTCCAGACATTTGTCTAAGTCAGGGATTTGTAATCTGGGGCCTGTTAACTTGAATTTGTTGGGTTTTAAAAATATATATATATATTGATAACTGCATTTCAATGTAATTAGTTTCTTCTTCATATTTTGTTTTATGCATTTAAAAACATTTTTTCTGAAAAGGGGTACTTAGACTTCATCAGATTGCCAAAGGAGTCCAATTTGTTTGAGATATCTAAAAAACATTTATTGCGCAACTTACATAGCATTATGCTATGTCACTGGGGATAATGATGATAATAGCAAAAATTACAAATAATGTTTTTAGGTTTCAAAGCACTATATATATGTATATATAAAGATAGACATACATATATACATATGTATGTATGTATGTATGCATATATGCATATATATATATAAAATCTAACTTGATCCTTATAACAACCCAGTGAGATAGGTACTATCATTATTCCAGTTTTTCTGATGAGAAAATTGCCTAGAGTCATATAAGGAATATTGCAAACCACAACACTCAAACCCTCCCAACGTTTGCACTTGCTCTCTGCACATTTGCTCTTTAAAAAAGAAGCCCTTTTCCTTGTTAAGGCTAACCTTTCCTATGATATGGATATGATCATATTACACCCCTGGCTCAAAAATATCCAATGCCTTCCTATTGCCTCTAAAAATATAGACTTCTCAGCCTGGCATTTAAAACCCTTCTGTGATCTGAGTGCCAACCTCCCTTGTCATTCTCATTCCCCATTTCTCCCTTTCACATACTACATCACAGCTAAACTAAACTACCATCTCCCTGAACCTGAAAGTCATTCCCTCTCTTCTTGTATTCATCAGCTATCAATCAATAGGTATTTATTAAGTATCTCTTACATACTAGACACTGAAGATGCAAATAGAATATGTAAAACAATCTCTAAGGAGATGGGTATTTTGAGACAAAGGAGTTGGGAATTTTTGAAAGAAGGAGCATGGTGGGAAGGGCAGGATTGAGTAGGTATATTCAAGAACTTTATATTGTTAGAGGGCAACATGAAAACACAGGTCATTAGAAGAAAGAGAATATAGAAGGACAGGTGGGAGGAATGTAGAATAAGACAAACTTTATCTATTCTGCTCTTTTACTTGATGTTGTGGGGATGGCAGGATGTCATTGAAAGTCAGCACTTATTCCTACCATTCATTTCTTATTGTTTGATGATGGAGAGAGGGACAGTCATAGAGAAAGAGACAAAGGAAAGAGAGAAGGAAGGGGAAAGGAAGGAGGGAGAGAGAGAGAGAGAGAGAGAATGATTCATTGTAAACCATCACCATTAAACAACAATTCAAGACCAAGGGCTCTTGAAAATTAAAAAAATTTTTTTGAAATTTCAGATCATATCCTATTGCAACAAAATAAACATACTAAAATGAAAAGATTTCCAAGTCTCTGACAATATAATTTTTTTAAAAAGCAACAAACATAACCAAGTTGGTATGGTAAGTATCATGATGTTTATTGCATGTGGTGGGATTTGAATCGACTCAATTCAATTTAAAAAATATTTATTAAATGCTTATTGAGTAGGTTATGTGATATCATATTTAAGGTCCTTTTCAGCCCTAAGTTTTATGATCCTATTTCCTGGGCCCTGGGGATCCAAGTAGAGATACTACAAATGTTCTACTCTCAAGGAGATTTTAGTCTAATGGGGGAAAGAAAGAACATAAATAACTAGGACAGGAGCATTTGATAGATGAAGAAGAGATATTTAGTTAAAATATCATGAGAATTAGAGGAGAGCAAGATCTGTTACATGGGAGGTCAGAAGGCTTCATGGAGGAGTTAGCATCTAAACTTCAAGAGATGGGGATGGTGGGGAGAGAAGTCTATTCAAGCCACAAGGGATAGTATGAACAAGGGCAAAGATGGAGGATAATATGAGCAAAGAGAGAAGATGATAAAACTGAAAGGGAAGGTGAAAGACTTGTTCAAATTGGCTAAAACTTAGACTAGATGAAGGGGAATGGTATGAGAAAAGTTTAGACAGGTGGGTTGGAGCTGGACTGTATGGAAGGCTTTGAATGCCAAGGTCAAAAGCTTTTCCTTTTTATCTGTAGATAGTGATGCACCAATGAAGACTTTAATGGTAGAGGGATGACATGATTATAGTAAAACAGTGGGAAAATTACGTGGATAGTGATGTTGAATCTAAATGGGAAGCAGGATTTACTGAAGGTAAGGAGTCCAGTTAGGAAGCTATTAAACTAGTCTAGGTGAGACTGAACAAGAGAAGTTGTAGTGCAAGTGGTGGGCAGCTAAGTGGTGAAATGGACAAAAAACCAGCCCTAGAGTCAGGAGGACTGGAATTCAAATCCAGCCTCTGATACTTACTAGCTGTGTGACCCTGGGCAAGTCACTTAACCCTATTTGCATCAGTTTCCTCATCTATAAAATGAGCTGAAAATGACAAAGAACTCTAGTATCATTGCCAGCAAAAGCCCAATGAGGTCACATAGAATCAGACGTGACTAAATTAACAACGACAAAAGTGCAAGTCGTAAGGACCAGATGCAAGCAAAAGATATTGATTATGAATGTGAAAAAAGTCTAAATGTTCCATCCCCAAAGAAAACAAAAACAAAAACATTTCAGCAATATAAGCTGTTTGTTCTCCTTATTTTAAGGAAGCAGAAGTAGAGATGATCCAAAACTCATTTGTGATTGATTGAGTACTTGCATTTGAATGTGGACATGGACAGTCAGCCAAAGGATGATCAAGAATTGTTCACTTTTACAGACAAAGCCAGTGGAAGTATTTTTTACATTGAATCATTTCCCCACTTTGGTCACTCCTTCTTTATGAGCTATTTTCTCAAGTTCAAACGTGTATCCAGATGGAAAGTCAAGCCTGTAAGATAGACCAAGAAACTAAAAATTCTTTTGTGTTAGGAACAGTCTAATTTATCTCATTTGTTCAGTAGAAACAAGTTGCAAATGTGTGCTCTTAATTGAAAATACCAAGAAGCAGCATTTAGCATGAATTCATTAGTTAAAGCATCCACTTACTGAGGAGCTCAGCAGCGTTTGGCAGCTCAGCTCAGAAGAACTGACAGGATAGCAGGGTTTTTCTCTTCCTTTTATAGAAAACAGGACAATTAGAACATTGTCTTTCCCTAAAAAATTCATTACTAGCTTTGGCTTCTGGAGAGCTTTTCAAGTAAGAAAACCGTCCTTCCAAAGTTTAAATGGTGATTCCATTCTCCAGCCAGACTTCCATTAAAGTGGGAGGTGGTGATGAAAGACCTGCTGTTTAATATGAGTTAGAACTCAGTTCCAAAAGCTGGCCAGTGACCTATCCCGTAGAAACCAGACCATCCTTTTGAACACCAGCATTCACCATGACAGGTTAATGAAAGTCTGGCTGCCAAGCTAAACGAACTATTCACTAAATCCTGGATAAGAGAGTTTCCTAAGAGAATCCAAGCCTTCCAACCACACCTCTACTGTGGAAATGCTATTTCAATGAAAAGTTTTCTTCTACTTGGGCAAAGTTGATGTGGTAGCTGAAATCCTTCAGGTATCAGATCTTTTTTAAAGAGAAAAAAGGAAAGAAAGTAGCATGACAAGGATTTTAAATAAGAAATGTAAGAGACAGAGAATGTCATCTTAACCAGAAATTCTGTGGGTATTCCCTACCAGAGACAACTAGCAAGAGGCTCTTAGAGGTGGTTGTCCAATATCTATAGTGTGCCTAGAAGGGATTCTAAATGATGGTCTGAATATAATGTAAAAGGCAAGAGCATGGTTGATAAGTATTAGATGAAAGGCTCTACATAAGGACTAGAGAAGTGGGGAATATGTGATGGAAATAATTGCAAGTAATGGGAATATAAATACAAACAACCTCAGATGAGAAAAATGAGACCTAGGGAGACCAAGTGACTTTCCAAATCACACAGATAATAAGTGCCTGTGGTTGGATTTGAACTCAGGTTCCCTGGTTTGAAATTCTGTTCTCTCTCCACTATACCACAGTATCTCATTAGCAATAACCCATGGACCCATAGCAATGACCAAACAGGATAAAGAATAGTAGTAGATGTATCTGGAAATTCACATTAAAACCAATGGCTTTGAATATGGGTAATAAACAAGGTAGCTAGAGATCCCAATTCAAGGAAACAAATTTGACCTTTGTTGGAAAGGAATCATGACTAAAATATAACCATGGAACATTCTGTGCTTTATTCATATGGAATAGAATAAGTAAAATGTGGAAGGAGACTAACATCCTGAGAAAAATAATTATCAATAATTATTTTTAAATAAGTAAAAATGATTATAATTTATCATATTATTAAAATAATTAAATTTTAAATAAAATTTTAAAATAATTATCAATACCCAATTATGGCAGAGATCCAGGCTTTCTTCTTGTCCTTTTTCCTTGTTTGAAGCATAGTCTTTGAAGAACATTATTGATCTCTGCGAAAAATTTATTCCACCCTAGATCATCTTCCTTTGGTGAATTCCTGCCCACTGTGTTCTACTCAGGTTTGGGTATGGGTAAATTCTTTGATAAAATTGCTCAAGGCTGAGGGTGATTTGGAAGTAAATGACATGATCAAAGTCACATCCACAGACCCTTATTAGAATAGAGTTCTCATTATAATATTCATTCTTTCTCATTACTTATTAATCAGTCAGTCAATTGCCACTCTCAGGAACACCCACTCTTCCAAGGGCATATGAGTGTTGAGTGGGTTCTGTTAAGGACTGGTAAGAGGTCCTTGAACTTGTGTTCTTAAGTTGCCATATTTTCCAGAAGCACTGGACCCAGGGCATTCAAGAGACCCTGAATGTGACAAGGGTGAAGCTCCCCCTGAGCTGACATAATTTGTTGTTGCACCCCAACCTGGACTCCTGATGTGTTCTTGGGACGCAAGACAGGCTCCCGCCAGTATGTGCCAGGCTTGGATAATACCACTGCAGCCAGTATCCTTTGCAGATAAGCAAATCCTCCAGTCTTCATAGTCTAGCAGATGCCAAAGGGAAAAAATGAGGCTTTTGTCATTATCTTGCTCCTCCGTATGGGGAATGGTCTTGTCTCTTTTCCCACCCTTGCTGCATGATTCTCCCCTCCCATGTCATGCCCCTTCCTGGTATCCCTTCTTCCCTTTGTCCTGTTATTAGAAAAATATAACTAACCTTCTGTAAAGACTGGGAACCCTGTGGGTTCCACATGTATATTTATTTCTCTTGTAGCAAACCTGGTTTTCACATAAGTCTCAGGACACTGAGATTACCTGTTGACAGTTCCATGAGAGGTCTTTGGCATTTAAAAGTGTCCCTGATCCCTTTTTATTAATAATATGTTAGCATTATTAATGAAATGGTTAATTAGCCAGAAATTATGTCTCCCAAACTTATTAAATGTCACAATCCTAAGTTAAGAGCAATTGTAGGAACTTAAATGGGAAGGTACAGTGGAGGAAAATACTGCAGCAAAATTGTTGAAACACACCAAAAAAATGAAACGCCATAGATGTTCCTTAAGGCTCTGTCCTGGGCCTTCTCTATATATACTATTTCATCTTGTGATTTCATTAGTCCTGATGGATTCAATTATTATCTCAATGCAGATGACTCTCAGAGTTATTTGTCCAGGCCTAACCTCTCTTCTGACCTCCAGTCTTGCATTTCCAATGGCCTGTTAGACATCTAAAAGTAGATGTCTCATAAGCATCGTAAATTCAGCATGTCCAAAAGTGAGCTCAATAGCTTTCCTCCCAAACCCCTCCTTATGCCAAACTTTCCTATTGATGTAGTCTTCACTTCACTTCAACTCCCCTACTCTCACCCCCTATGTACAATGAGTGGCTGAGTTTTGTCATTTCTACCTCTCGTTTGATATTTCCACCATCTTGGTGCAGGTTTCCATCCCTCGAACCACTTCAATAGCCTGCTTGTTGGTCTCCCTGCCTTAGGTCTCTTCCCATTTCAATTCATCCTTACTCCACTGTCAAAGTGATCTTCTAAAGTGCAGGTCTGAGTCCTACTCAATAAATAGAATTGAATATAAAACATTTAGTTGGCTTTTAAAGCCCTTGATATACTATCTCTTGCCTATTTTTTCAGCCTCATTATACCTTATTGTCCTTTCATGGGACAGCTAGATGGCGTAGCAGATAGAGTACCATCTTCCTGAGTTGAGCTCAAATGTGGCTTCAAACACTTATTAGCTACGTGACCCTAGACAAGTCACTTAACCCTATTTGCTTCAGTTTCCCCATCTATAAAGTGAGCTGGAGAAGGAAATGGCAAAGCACTCTAGTATCTTTGCCAAGAAAACCCCAAATGAGGTCACATAGAATTGGAAACAACTGAAACAACTGAACGAGAAATCCTTATACTCTATGATCCAGTGACACTGACTTCCTTGTTCTTCCTCACACAAGGCACATCATCTCTTGACTCCATGTATTTTTATTAGATGTCCCTCATGCCTAGAATTCTCTCCCTCCTCTTTGCAGCCTCTCAACTTCCCTGGCTTATTTTAAATTTCAGCTAAATTTCAGGTTTCTGAAAGAAACCTTTTCATGTCTTTAATCCTAGTGCCTTCCCTCTGTTGGTTATCTCTAATTTATCCTGTATATATCTTGTTTATTATAAATATTATTTGCACATTATCTCCCTCATTACACTGTGAACTCTTGTAGTACCAATATGATATTCACAGTGTATACAGTGGTCATGAATATGCTGATACAGTTCTGAACCACAAAATATAACAGACTCTCCATATAGAAGACAGAACCAAAATATTTATTCAAACACCAGAAAGCCAAATCCCAACAACAGAAAACCAAATCCATCCTAGCAACAAAGAAATCTATACACAATAACAATATAGGAGGCACTACCATCCCCAAGCCTTCCCTCTGTTACACTTCCCACAAACCAGCTCCCTTAAACAAGTCACAAACAGGCTTCCTTAAACAAAATCACAGACAAGCTTTCCCACGCACACTAGTTGCTACCCCAGCTGCCTGCTTTCTCTGTCCTTCCCAGCTCTGACTAGTCTGACCAACTTCCTCCCAGCTGTGATCCAGCTCTGCCTCTTCATGTTCCACCCATTCAGCAAACTACTCCCACCACAGGCTTCATGTGACTCAGTCTTCCACATGACTCAAGCAGGTGACATGGGCTTATTAATGGATGGGAAAGATCTTCCCATTTAAATTACCATTACAGCTTCGTAAGAGCAGGGTTGGTTTCTTGCCTTTCTGTGTCTCCCTAGCCCATATCATAGTGCATGGAGCATGGTAGGTGCTTGATAAAACTTTGTTGACTTGAAATGACAAGAATTACCTAGCTAGATGAGTTCAGGTTGTTAGACTAGATGAAATATATCCTAGGTAATATAAGAGCCGCTGAATATGATTGCAGAGCAAACAGTGCTTTGTGAAGCAAACATGGCTTTGTGAAGAACAGGTCTTGTTAAACTAATCACATTTCCTTTTTTTTTGGTAGGGTTATTAAACTTGTAAATCAGGAGAATGCTGTAATCATAATTGACCTAGATTTCAACAAAGTCCTTGACAAAGTATGTTGTAACATCCTTTTAGACAAAATGATGAGATACTGGTTAGACATTAGTAGAATGAGCTGGATTCAGGATTAGCTGAATGCCTGTGTTCAAAGAGTCTTGGTTTGATGTCAACTTAAAGGAAGGTGAAAAGTGAAGTGCCCTGGGATCTTGTCATGATCCTCTACTGTTCAGTGAATGGATACCTTAGATAAAGGCATAGATGACCTATTTTATTTGCAGATGACACATAGCTGGGAAGCTAGGTGGCACAGGGGATAGAATACTAGCCCTGGAGTCAGGAAGATTCATTTTTGTGAATTCATATCCAGCCTCAGACACTTAATAGCTGTGTGGCCCTGGGCAAATCATTTTACCCTGTTTGCTTCACTTTTCTTATCAGTAAAATGAAGTGGAGAAGGAAATGGCAAACCACTCCATTATCTTTGCCAAGAAAGCCTCATAATAGGGTCACAAAGAGTTGAACACAATTGAACTGAACAACAATATAGCCTGGGAGGATATCTAACACACTTTATGACAGAAATGGGATTTCAACCAGGCTAGGATAATGAACCACATCTATTAAGATAAAATTGAGGTGGAATAACTATAGAATCTTACACTAGAGTCCAAAACTCAAGTTTATCATTTCAAGATAGGGGGAGATATGGCTAAACAGCTCTTCTGAAAAAATATCTTAGCCTTTTGGTGGACTACAAATTACACATGAAAGAACAATGTGACATGGCAGCCAAAGAGGCTACAGATATCTTCTGCTTCATTGAAAGAATGTTATGCAGAACACAAGAAATGGTAATCTCATTGTACTCAGCCCTGGTCAGACTACACCAGGAGTACTGTGCTTAGCACTGGGCACCATATTTTAGGGAGGATGTTAGCAAGCTGCAGAACATCCAGAGGAGGGATGGTGACCTGGATGAAGCCCATATCATAGGAGGATTTGTTGAAGGAAATGAGAATTTAGTCTGGTAAAGAGAAGACTTCGAGGGCAACAATAGTTGTCTCCAAGTATTTGAAGGATTGTCTTGTAGAAGAGGGATTGAATTTATTTTACTTCACCTCAGAGGGCAGAACAAAGAAGTAGATTTCAGCTCTTTGTAAAGATGAACTTACTTACAATTAGATTTATGCAAAAGTAGAAAAGTCTGTCTTGGGAGGAAGTAGATTCTCTCTCTCTAGAGGTCTTCAATCCCAAAGCTGATGATTATGTTTTACTCCCAATTCTTGCCATCTCTTCCATATTCTTATCAACTACCTTCTCTCCCTGAAGAAACTTCCACCCTGAGCTCCCAATATCCTGATTGATGACTGTCTGTCCTGGACTACTACTTCAGGAAAAGCCATAACCCTATTTCACTATACTCCTGATGTCCTAGCAATCTATTCCACTTTGTCCCCTCATAGGTATCATTTTCCTTCCTTCACTCCCCATCTCAATTTTGATCAAATAAGCTATGATCAAATCAATTTTACCATTGTTCCCAGACAGTCTTTCTTTTATATGTTGTCTCTTCCATTAGAATGTAAGCACTGTGAGTTCAGGGACTGTCTTTGCTTTTTGTATTAGTATCCCCAGCCCTTAGCATAGTGCCTGGTACTAAGTGAGCTCTCAATACTTTTTTAAAATTCATTTTTGGGGGTTTTTTTGTTTATTCATTCACATTGTTGAGGAAATTCCTATATACATATTCCACTGGATGTCCTCTGAGGTGTCTTCCAACTCTGAGATTCTGTGTAGAAATATATATATATTCACACAAATTTATAAAGAATAAAAGAAAATGTCCCAGATTGCTAAGAATCAGGATCTTACACTGATACTCTAGCAGAAGACAAAGAACAAAGTTAATGTAAATAAAGATGATATACTTTCAGAAAAGGTGAATGATAGAAATAGGAAATATGTAAGAGGAGAGGAATAGTAATAGCTATCATCTAAATGTTACATAAAAGTTTATAAAGCACTTTATAAATATTAACTCATTTTATTCTCACAACAAACCTGGGGGAGGGGAATAGGTGATATTATCCCCATTTTACAGATGAGAAAACTGAGCCAGATAAATGTTAAATAACTAGCTTAGCATCACATAGTTAGTAAATGTCTGAGGCTGGATTTGAAATATCAGGTCTTTCTGACTCTAGGTCAAGAATTCAATCCACTGTGCCAGAGGCCTCAATACTTATATAGAAGAAATACAGTTTTCTCTTTTTTACTCTCAGGGGCTGACCTGAGTTACAGTTGCAAAGCAGGTAGTGGTGCTTATTTATGTATCCTGAAGACATATTTACACCCAAGTTTGATGTCCTCACTAGTTACTCAAATACTTGATTAAATGAATGTTCATCATTTGCTTTTCTCCCAAGTTATTGGTTCTGAGTGAGGGACTGTGATTTCAGAAATCCTTAATAACCTAATTATAGGGCTGCACTTCTGTGCAATGTTTAGACCTTTTCTTTTTCAATTTACATATGATATAAAGAGATGTTGTTTTTTGAGGGCACATATGTCTCCAATGGACTTTTCTTTATCTGGAATAGCATCTCATAAAGGGCAGAGGAAAATCATTTTAGGTCATTGACTTTAAAGTCTTCCTACTAAGAGGAAATGTTTGGAGGCAATCTACGCTTTATATGTGGATGCTTTTTCTTACTGATTTGTAAGGTTTTATTGTAATGTTTTGTATCTCTGGTAACCAGTCAAGGTTCTCCTTTTTCCTCTAAGTTTCTCTTCCATTTATTCTAATTACTGCATAAATTCAACAAAAAGATTGCAAATATGGTACTGATTATTTTTTTCTTTGCAGTTAATTTTTCACTTTTTCCATTAAAAAGATTCCTGGCTTTTGATAATGCATCTGTTTATAATTTGCTTTAATTTAATTATTTTTATTTTTAGGTTTTTTGTTGTGTATACTTTTTTACATTTGTTTAGGGATAAAAGACTTGGCTAATTCAACTTAAAATGTTTGGGAATGAATACTAAACCATAATGAATCCTAACAGGACCAATTATTTCCTTTTCTTTTTTGTGTTTGGTATTCTGGACACCTGCCACTTTTTTTTTATTATGAATAAATTATATATTTTATCTGTATATCTATATATGCTTAGTAATATATGGCAATATATTACTTAGTAATATATGGTAATGTAGTAATATATGCTTAGTAATATATGTAGATATACGTATCCAAATATAGAATTGTTTATCCAGTTTATTATTCTGTCTCAATGGTGCCAAATATCCAGCAAACCTTCATAAAGTGTGTATAGAGCATTTTTCTTGACACTGGGGAAGATATAAAGTTTAGATAAGATGATCTTCCTGCTTTCACGTTGAACACAGACTATGATAGAAATAAATCACAAATACAGAGAAATGTAATATTCAGCATTATAGAATAAGTACATCAGAGAGTTGTAAAATTAAGTACTTTCAAGATATGAGGGGTCAGTTTGTTGCTGCCCTGCTGGGGAAGAAGGAATTGGAGAAGGCTTCATGGAAGAGATGGCATTTGAGTTGAGTTTTGGAGAATGGTTAGGAATTCAGCATGCAGAGAAAGATGGATATTCCAGGCAGACAAACAAAATGGGGAAAGGCACAGAGATAGAAATAATAATAATTATAAGAGCCATAATAATAATTATTATAGTTAATATTTTTATAGTACCAACTATGTGCCAGGCACTTAGCTAGGCATTTTACAATTATTTCATTTTATCCTTACAATGACCCTGAAAGGTATGTGCTGTTATTAACCCCATTTCATAGTTGAAGAAACTGAAGCAGACACAGATTGGTTGATTTGCCCAGGGTCATATGGGCGGTAAAATGTCTGAGGCTGAGTTTGAACTTGTGTCTTCCTGATTCCAGCCTATGCCACCTAGTACAGCACTGCACACATCCAGAATGCCAAGAGTAAACAGTATAGTTTGACCGGATCATGAAATATGTGGAAATGAGTAATGTGAGATAAAATACAGTGGTTCCATGTTGCAGAGGGCTTTGATTGTTGGGCAAGGAATTTGGATTTGACTTAGTAAGGCAACAGGGAGCCAGAGTGAAGGTTTTGTTTAAAGGAGGAACGTAACCAAATTTATGCATAAGAAAGATAATTCTGGCTGTTATAGGAGGGATGGAGTTGAGAAAGTAGAGGCAAAAGATGTTTGAAGAAGGTATTTTTTTAAAACAAAAACATCCCAAACCATAAGCTTTGCTTTAATAGATGCAGAAGAAAAAAAATTAATTAAGCACAACATTTTTTATGCTAAAATAAAATAAAAAGCTCTACAAAATACAGGCACAGAGGGACCATTTAAAATATAAAATATATCTATCTAAAACGAAGCATCATATGAAAACAGTATGCAATAGAAACTTTCCTAATAAATAGAGTAAATAATAATAATTATAACAGCCAGCATTCATATAAGATCCACTTTGTGCCAGGCATCTTGCCAAACACTCTACAAATGTTCCCACTCCATCCCCATCCTACAGTTGAGGAAATGGAGGCACAGAAAAATCAAGTGACTTGCCCAGGGTCAGATTGCTACCAAGTGTCTGAAGTAGGATTTGAACTCAAGACCTTCAGGCCCAAGGTCCAATACTCCATGCATTGTGCTACCTACTTGGAGGAAACTATTTTAAGGAATTTCGACTGCAAAAACTAGACGAGAACTTCCAGATCGCACAGTTTAAATAGGTATCTATCTTTCTAAGTAAGTTCTAAAAACAAAATTCTAAACTTAATCCATTTTCTCCAATTGCAGTGCCTTGAGGTTGAGGAGTTTTTAGGCTAATGCATAACAGATGGTGCCACCAACTGGCAATGTATGGTATTGAAATCTAGCTCTATGATACATGACAAGGATTCAGGCTAAAAGAGGAAAAGGAGAACAAAATTCTAGGAACAGAGATCACCAACAGGAGAAAAATTCCTCTGGTCCTTGCACAAGGAGTAGATAGTAGCAATGGGCCATTAAAAATGGTGGAATAGGGAAAATGCCCCAGAATACTGATAGTGAGGCAAAAGGATAGTGAACTATCAACTGAGGGTAATAACTCCCAAATCCAGACATAAGCTCCTGATCTGTCACAGCATTCAGCACCATTCCACAAGATTGATCACCATCTTCTTGTTAATAGTTTTTAACTTAGTGTTTTGCTTTGTTTTTTCCCTTGGGGAAATGCCTCTATCATGAAAGTCAATGAGTAAAATAGATTTTTCTTATAGCTAACCTAGCTCTAATTACATATGAGAGTGGGATCAACCATCTAGAGCTATAAAGGTCTTTAGAAGCCCAGACTGACCTTTTTACAGATTAAGAAAATCAGAACCAGATAGCTTAAGTGATTTTACCCTTGTTCAGAAGGTACTGTCAGAGAAGATCACTTAAAGCTTAAATCAGGTCCTCTGATTCCAGGGCCAGAGCTCTTTCCACTGTAATACTTTATGTTCTTCATCACCAGTAATAAATTATCAAAGCTCTTTGAAAGACATGATATTTATAGATAAATTTAATGATAAAATAATTTCCCGGAGAGCAAGTTTAGTACCAAAATGTAGTCTGTCTTTGTGGTTTGGGGATAGATAAATACTTGGAGTGTAAAGAGAGAAGAAATAAAGGAGACTAGACTGTGTTATTTCTCTATCTTCCTCAACTTATGCTGTCTCTAAGATTGGTACCACACTTAGTCTTCTAAGATCCTAGGAGAATGAAATTTAAAGTTGGGGAAGCAGTCCCAAAGCTATGTGTACTGTCAATGTGTAATAACATGCACATTCCTGAACCTTAGAATCAGGGTAGAGAAAATGATGTATTGAGAGTTGGACCCTGAGAGGGTGCGTAGAGGACATGTCGCTTTTGGCTACAGTAAATGGAATCCATAGCAACATTTGTTTCCAGATTCAAAGGACAATATCTTATATATAGCTGCCTCATGATTATACGCTTTGGATTATCCTTGTGAATTTTCAGCAGAGACATTCTAATCCTCGGCCAACTTTCCCTGCTGACAAGCATACCCTTGAACTATCATCTACCCTCACTGCTAGCCTGAATAAAACGTGGTTAAGAAGCAAATATGCTGCAAGAAACCCCCCTAATGCTTTCCAAAGCCAAACATAAATAACATATGGGCCACGCATGTCACTGCTTTCCACTACTAATGTCTGCCTGTTACTGAGAGTCATTGGTATATGAATCTAGCCTGAGCTGAGACTCTGTTTTCCGTGGGCATGCAGCCCAGAAGGCTTCATTACCACTTTCACAATCCCCAAAGAATATAGGAGATGGGTGTTTAAAATGTGCTATGCCCTGCACCCAGAAAAGAGATTCATCACTCTGCCTCGGGTACTAATTCATTGCAATATATTGGGAGCGCCATGCAATAACGCACAGCCGTCTTAGGGTAGGGTTATTAGAACATATATCTATAGTGCCTTGTGTTTTACAAGGAGTGCAAATATTAGAGAGAAGGACAAATACTGGTGATTTCACTCAGATAGGGAATTTTGTGATGAAGGAATTTCTTCTACCAATGCAGGTCAGTCCATTCTCTGCAACTTCACTATCCTAGAGAACTACTTAGAGGTTAAATAATTTGCCTAGAGTCACATTGGGCAGTATGGGATAGAGGTGGGGCTGAACCCAGACCTTGACACTGAGGACAGCTCTATATCCACCATACCACACTGCAAATATTGGCATCCCATTTTGTAGATGAAGAAATAAGGATTCAAGAGTTTGTTAAGTGGTTTGCCCACAGTCATAGAGATAAGAGATGTTAGAGCCAGGGCCAGAGATCCAGATCTTCTGCTTACAAGTTGAGGAGCCTCACATGGCCCCTCTTGGGGGAGAGAGGGAGGAAGGGAGGCAGGAAGAGGGGGAGACAAGAAAGGGAAAGAGTGGGGAGGGGGAGAAAGAGATGGGGAGAGAGAAGAGAGGAAAGAGAGGGAGGGAAAGAAAGAGGAAGAAGAGGAGAATGAGGAGAGAGAGAGAGAATGAGTGAATGAATGAACGAATGAATATAATGTGAAAATGAATGTAATTCTCTCAAGAATGCACACTAGAGATGGGATTTGAAGATCCCAGTTCAAATACTTCCCCTACTCCTTACTAGATTCAGTAACCTGAGATTAACTTAAGCATGATTAATCTCTCTGAGCCTCTGTTTTCTCATTGCATGCTTTATAGGTTTTTCAGAATCACATGAGATTGCAAAATCACTCATTAACCCTTAAAGATAATGCACATAAAATCACTCTGCAAACCTTCAAGAATAATGTAAATGTAAAGTATTATTATGATCATAAGTCCCAGGTAATATTGTTACCTTGAAATCAGTGGGTGTTATTGAATACTTCCTTAGAGTTTTTCTCTGATTATTTAGCTAAGATTGGTTAAAAAAAGGAGAGAGAACACTTTGTGAAATTTCTGTGTCTTTCTCTGAGGTCATGTGGGAATCATGTGTGCCCTTGATAGAGTGCTACCATTGTTAGAAGAATGTGTTTGAACCGTTATCTGAGGGATGCCTGGATCATTGGTGGAAGAAGGGTAGTCACAGCTGAACAGAAAATAAACAACTCTATGAAAATAGAAATTTCAGTGCTGTTCAGAGAATGGTTAAATAATGATAATTTTGCTCCCCAAAGGCATAGCTGAAAATGATTTGGAAAATAAAATGCTTGTGCTTTAAACCATACTGTAATAATCCAGGTAAGAGGCATTGTGGGGGCAGCTAGATGGCACAATGGATAAAGCACTAGCTCTGGAGTCAGGAAGATCTAAGTTCAAATCTGACCTCAGATACTTGACACTTACTAGCTATGTCACTCTGGGCGAGTTATTTAAACTAGATTACTTCTTTAAAAAGAAAGAAAGACAGTGTGGGTTATTGGAAAGAGCACATCCTCTGGAGCTGGAGAACCTGGGTTTGAATCCTGCCTACTATGTGACTTAGAGAAACCATTTATTCTCCTGGAGTCTCCATTCCTTCATCTATGAAATGAAGGATGATATGACCTCTGCTCTAGATCTGTGATCTTATGATTCTAAAAGATGAAAATAATTTGTGAATATTTCCATATTCATTCTCAAAATTGTAATGTATTTTGTCGATGGCATTTTTCATTGGTTACATCTGGAAAATAACTAACAAGGGCAAGATAGGTAATGTTGTTATTCAGTCTTGTCTGACTCTATGTGACCCCATTTGGGGTTTGTTTGGCAAAGATCCTGGAGTGGTTTGCCATTTTCTTCTCCAGCTCATTTTACAGATAAGGAAACCGAGGCAAACAGGGTTAAGTGACCTGCCCAGGGTTACACAGCTAATAAGTAACTGAGATTGGATTAGGACTCAGGCCTTCCTAACTCCAGGCCATTACTCTGTCCACTATACTACTTAACTGTGCTGCATTAGATCATGGGATGCTGCTTATTTGAAGAATTATTCTGGAAAGGTAGTATGGCATAGCAGATAGCTGACCTCAGAGTCAGGAAGACCCAGGTTCAAGTCCTGCTTGTGACACAGATTGGCTGTGTGACCCTGTGCAAATCCCTTAACCTCTCAGTGCATCAGGCAACTCTATTAAGAACATGAATTGCATAGAAGAAACCCATCTACATTGATAGAGGAAAAAATCCTCACCAGGAGTACCCTCCACTGGTAAAATCACAGGTATGGGGCAGGGGGGCAAGAAAAGAATAAATTGGGTTGTTAGATTTCTCTTACTAAAAAAGAAACGTATTTAAAGCTGATAAGTCTTTTTAGTTTTTAGCTTCCTGTACTAAATCATGATGATGATGTGTGTAGGGGCAAGAAGACAGGGACTGTCTGTGTGTGTGTGTGTGTGAGTGTGTGTGTGTGTGCGTGCGTGACCTTGAAATTGTTTTAAATTAGTTCTGACTTTTCCTAATACATTGTTCTTATGGAGTAATTACATAATTATGCAACTGACGAGGGAGGCCGTCAACCACTTCACTACTGCTATTGCTGCACTATAAATTATTTCTTTCATTTTAATTTTGCAGTTTGGCTCTACGAAAAACTAGGCAGAAAATGGAGTATTGGGGAAGGCTGAAGGTCAGCAATTTAATACTTTGTTAACTGCATCTGTTTTTTTGATTTGAGTTCTCTCTTTGAAATGTCCAATCGTGACCCATTTTCTATTTTCCTGCAATGAATAGAATCAATTATGAAAGGACTACCTCAGACAGTGCTCTTTGCTAGGTGCTTTGGTGTCTATAAAGATAGGGACTCAGTCTTTGCGCTCCAAAATTTTATCATCTGGTCAGAAGGATAAAACAAACAGATTAAATGCAGTAATACAATCAAGATGAGAAGTATATGAGGGCTAGAAACAGTGTGTTCTAGAGGTTGAGAAGAGAGATCTTGTGCAGAGTGGGAGGTCAGTGGTGGTATCAGGAAAGACTTCATGAACAAGAGGACTGAACTTTGAAGCCTGAATGGTATTCAAAGGATTAATGGGAGGGGAGATCAGTTTATTTGGAGGAGGGGATGTGTGTGGGACTATGAGCTCTTTTAGAAAGCTTGCTCTTTGAGGGCAGGTATTGTTTTTACTCTGTGTGTGTGTGTGTGTGTGTGTGTGTGTGTGTATCCCTGGTCCTTTCTTAGCACAATACTTGGAACGTAGTAATAATAGCAAGGATTTATATAACACCTTATAGTTTGCAAAGATCTTTACAAATATCTCACTTGACATATTGGTAGCTTTTAGTAAGCACTTAAATGCTTTTGGATTGGGAGGAACAGAATGGGAAAGAGGGGCAGCGTGAACAGTTGGTAGTTTCAATGAATAGTCTAAGGTACAGTTTGGCTAACTAGAGAGTAAAATAGTATGTAGGAAAATTGTGGGAGATGGGATTGGAGAAGTTGCATATGGAATGAAGGACATAGGGTGCCAAGCTAAGGAATTAGACAATTTGTTAGGTAAATAATAGGGAGCCATTGAATATTTTTGAGTAAGATAGTTGCAAGAAGAGAAACTTGCTTTAGAAATATTTCTTTTGAAGTGTTTGACCAGAAATACTAGAAGCGAGGGAGACCAACTAAAAAGCTATTGCAACAGAATAGGAAACAAATAATAAACTCAAAACTAATTTTAGAAAGACAGGTAGATATGACAGAAATTCTGTAGTACTTCAAGAGACATTCCCCAATGAATAAGTGGTTAAAAGATACAAACAATTCTAAAAGAAGAATTGCAAGTTATTAATAGCCTAATGAAAAATTGCTTTTTAGACAAGTCCAGGCTTACTTTCCATGCAGAAAATAGGTAAAGATGACAAAAAATAGAAATAATTAATGTTAGAGGGATTGAGTGAAGCTAGACATCAGAACTTATACTTTGTTGGGGGAACTGTGAATTAGTCCAACTATTTGAGATAGGAACTTGGAATTATGCTTAAAAAGTGACTAAAATGCCCATATCCTTTGACTCAAAGATTCTACATGATTCCACCATGTTACACATATAGCACAAGTAGGTAAAATATAGAAAGGTCTCATAGATTCCACTTTTTTGGTAGCAGAGAACGAGAAACAAAGAAGATGCCCACCAATTAGAAAATGATTAAGCAAAATTTGATGCATGAATATTAATAGGTTATTCTAACACCATGAGAAATGATGGCTATGAATAATTTAGAGAAACAAGTGAAGACATATGAACTGTTGTGGGGTGAAATAAACAAAACCAGGACACCAGTATCCACAGTAAATATAAACCTGCAAATAGAAACAACAGTGTATGTACTTATATGTAATTATAATGACCAAGATTGACTTGAGCTGAGAAAATGTATCTGCTTTCCTTCTTTGAAGATATGGGGGAGTATGAGTGTGAAAAATTGCATTTACCAAATGTGGTCAATGTATCTTGTTGGTTTCTCTGTAATAGTTTTTTTCTCCCCACCCCTTTTTTTCCCTCCCCTTTCCTCTCCCCTTTCCTTTCCTTTCCTCTCCTCTCCTCTTTGTTACAAAGGAAGGTTTTCTGGATAGTGGAGAAGGAAGTAGAGATTGGGAAATTATTTGATATTACAAGAGGTATATGGTTTCTTGGGAACCCCTGCTCTGCAAAGTATTCCATGGGTCACAAAAATATGTTTTAATGTGTGCAGTGTCATGCTTTTGTGATATGTCTGTATTCTACTCCTTCCTCTTAACACTTTGTTTATCTCTATTTGCCTCAGTCATCTTTCCTCCATTGTCTCTTAACCACCCCCCCCCAGTCATTCTCTTACTTTTTCAACTCAGATTCAATAAACTCAGTTATGACCAAAAAAACCCAAACAAATCCCAACCCCAACTTCAGATCAGAAAAATTCTTGAACTTTTATGGATAAGTATTTTTAATCATAAGATTTTTGGCAGGGATATGATGTCAACTGTCTTAGTTTCAGGAATTCCTTTATCCTAGACTAGGCAGTGTGGTATAGTTGAAAGAATGCTGTTCCGAGTCAAATGACCTGATTAGATCTCCAGTCTACCACTTAATATCTGGGTGACCTTAGGCTAGTCAGTCAACCTCTCTGTGCCTCAGTTTTCTCATCTACAAATTGAGATCTGAACTGGATGACTTCTAAGAATTCTTTTCACTCTAGATGATCTAATAATCTTATATATTAAGGATCTTTGAATAAAAGTATGCTTATTTAACATTCCAATTAAATTGCTACTATCTTTTAGGTATGAAAAATGTCAATGATGACAACAGTAAAGGAAAACAATACTGAAAGACTTTTGAACATTGGTGAACAAAGTTATCAGCCTTCAGAGGAGTGTGTCTTCTGACTCTTGAGAAAGGTCATATCACCTAGAATGAGGCATACACTATCAGACAAGGCCAATGTGTTTATTGGTTTTGATTAAATGTACTTCTTTGTTTAAAAAAAAGGTTTTATTTGAGGTCAGAGGAAAGTCAGGAAGTGACAGTTAATACACACACATATACATACGTATACATGGTGTATTTTTCTATATAGATAGATATACTGTGTATATATTGATATAGATATGTGTTTAAGTATGTGTATATGTATACACACATATATTCATATACATATACACATGTAAGTGTATGTGTGCACACATATACTTAAAAGGCTATCAATATAACACTAAGAAAAATGAGTTCAAGCAAATCAGAAGCAACTCTCAAGTCGTCATTACTCTGATTGCACCTAATTTGCAAAACAGAAATATGGCATTAGAAAGTACCAAAAACAGACTTGTAGAATTTATCACATTTTTTTCACATCACTTATCTACTCTTTTTATCTTCACAGAAGTGTTTCTCTGATTATTTGGGGACTGGGAAATGTAGATAACTTCTTTGCTGCTATTAGTTGGTGGACTAGCCTTCCTAATTCCTGTTCTCAGTGCTTCCCTCACCCCAACTCCTATCCCCTCCTACTGCATGATGGTGGTGCAATGAACAGAGTGTCTAACCTACAGTCAGGAAAACCTGAGTTCAAATCTGGCCTCGGTATACCTAGCTGTATGACCCTGGGTAAGTCACTTAATCACTGTTTGCCTCAGTTTCCTCATTTGCAGAATGGAGATAATAATGGCACCTACTTCTCAGGGTTGTTGCAAGGATCAATTAAGATAATATCTGTAAAGTACTTAGCATGCTACCAGGCACACAGTAGGCATTATATAAATGTTAGCTATTATTACTACTACTACTACTACTACTACTACTACTACTGCTACTACTGCTAATGATGATGATGATGATGATGATTTACTCATTCAAACAGTGAGGCTAAAACTAACCCTAAAATGGGGAGGAATGTGAGCCTTCAGGGTCATCTTTGACTTTTCCCTCTCCCTCATCCCACCCCATATTCAATCTTCAGTACCAAATATTGTCAGTTCTACCTGCCCAGCCCCTCTTGTCTTCATTCCCTTCTTTCAATTCATATGACCACTACCTTGGTTCAGGTCTTATCCCCTGGACCATTTACCAGCCTTCTAAGAAGCTTCTACTTCCAATTTCTCCCCTCTCCAAACTGTTCCATAAAGAGCTGCCAAAATAATCCAAGGTCTGAGTCAGCTGCTATCACTTGCCTGCTTAAAAAACAAAAACCACCTTCAGTGTCTTCTTATTTCTTTTAGGATAAAATATAGCTATCTAAGCCTGGCATTTAAAGGCTTTCTACAATCTAACCTTACCTAAATTTCCAGCTCTATCTCAAATTACTGCCCTTCATCCTTTCTTCCTTCCAAACAAAATGGACTTAGCTATTCCCTGAACTTGAAATGTCATCTCCCACCTCATTGCATTTCTAGAAGCTAATCCCCTTGCTTGAAATGCTCTGCCTCCTCATCTCTGCCTCTCAGAATCCTTATTCTTCAAGGCTCCTCTATGAAACCTTCCCTAATCCCTTTCAGTTATTGGTTCTCACTTCCTCCTCACATCAACCTTGAATTTAATTATGTACCTGTTATATTTCCCCACCAAAAGAATGAAGCTTCTTGAGGATACAATAATTTAATTTTTCTTTGTATCTGTAACACCTGAGAGGCAATGTCACATAATAAAAGGTATCAAAAACAAGGTCTGAATAAGATTAAAATGTAGTTGGGAGATATTGAACAAAAATATAATAGATAATATTAATGTCAGTTGTCGAGTTGTTTCAGTACTGTCCAACTCTTCATAATCCCATTCTGGGAGTTTCTTAATGAAGATTCTGGAGTGGTCAGCCCTTTCCTTCTTCTAGTTCTTTTTACAGATGAGAAATTGAGGCAAGCAGGGTTAAGTGACTAGTCATACAGCTAGTAAGTGTCTGAGGTTGGATTTGAACTCAGAAGAGGAGTCTTCCTGATTCCAAGCCCAGTGCAATATCTGCTGTGCCATCTAGATGGCCTACTATAAATTAATTATTAGCAATTATTATTTATAATTAATACCATTGGTTATTATTCAATATTATGTATTATTAATAATATTCATTAGATGTGGAAATATGTTTAATATGATTGTACATGCATAGCCTATATTAGATTGCATGCCATGGGGGGCAGGAAGGGGAAGGAGGAGGAAAGATTTAGAACTCAATCTTATAAAAGTGAATTTTGAAAACCAAAAATAGATACAAAATAAATTTAAAAAATAATATTTGTTAGAAAATATAGATAATATATGTGGTTTTTAAAGTCAATATATGGCCCATAGCAATCTTTATACATGATACAGTGGCCCATGCTTCAATTTGATTTGACCATATTGGCATAGAACACCAAGCTCAGATCCAGGAAGACCTGGTTTCAAATCTTGCCTCCCACCTGTACTACTTGTCTGATCCTGGGAAAGTTACTATATTTTAGGCAGCTCTTCCAGACTATAAGTGGCAGAGAAGTTGCCAACTCATGGTGGTAGAGGGAGTTTCATTATCTGGGAGTTCTCTATTATCAATGGAAATCAGAGATCTAGTCTATACTTAGCATTGTACACACAGTAGATGATTAATAAATATCTGTTTAAATAAACTGAAGAGTCCTGGTATAGAGGAAGATTCAACAAGGTGTCTTAGGCAGCGTAAGAATAAGTGACCTTACAGAGCATAAGACCTTTGTTGAAGCAATCATTATTATGGAGCTATACTTGGTATTGTCCCATACTTCACTTGACCACGTGCTAACTTCAAACTGACTATTTCCTTTTCCAATTCCTTGCCTTTTACTATCCTTGGGACCTTGGGACTGTCTGACCTTGCTCTGCAAGATCTCTTTCTGTTGCTTTATTTTTTCATTTAAATTTAAATTTTCAATTAATAAACGTTTATTTTGTCTTCTACCTGCATTGAGATAAAAAAGAAAAAACCTTATGACAAAAATGCATAGTCAAGAAAACAAATTCCCTCATTTTCCATGTCCAAAGATGTATGTTCCATTCTGTATTTTTAATCCCTCAACTCTGTCAGGAGCCGAGTAGCAAACTTCATCATTGGTCCTTTGGAATTGTAATTGGTCATTATATTGATCAGAATTCCAAGTTGTTTTCCTCTTTCCAATTACGAGTATTTTAAGTACCCTATGAGTATTTCTGTGTTTTCATTATCCCAAAGCTAAGTTACTTCATATTATTTGGTGTGCATTCAGTTAAGGTTTCCAGGTCTCCTGCTATTCTTTGCAGTGTAGTAAATTCAAATAGCTACGCGGTGTGGGGCAGCTAGGTGGTACAGTGGAGAGAATTCCTGGCCTGGAGTCAGGAAGACTCATCTTCCTGAGTTCAAATCCAGTCTCCGACAATTACTAGCTTTGGATCCCGAGGTAAGTCACTTCATCCTGTTGGCCTCAATTTCCTCATCTGTTAAATGAGCTGGAGAAGGAATGGCAAACCACTCCATTACCTTTGCTAAGAAAACCCCAAATAGGGTCATGAAGAGTCAGATATGACTAACACGACTGAACAACAAAACATTCAAATAATCATCTGGTCCCTTGGCTATTTTATTAATAGCCAAAAAGCAGAATCTTTTTTGGTCATAGTTTTCCTCTCCTCTTTTCAAATCTATTTGCATATGTTAATCCACTGTAGTTCAGTTCTGAAGGTGCCTGCTGCATCAGGAAGTTTTATTTTCCTTAATTTGTACAGTGTTGCCCTAACATTAACTTAGAGAGACTTTTCATATTTCTCAAATTATCCAGGGCTAACCTAATTTTTATCTCCTTAATGGAAGCTGATATGTGAAATGCTAAATTGCTACTATTGACAATAATAATTGACCCTACACTTAGTAAAAGTGAAATCAGAGGCCTTCGAAGAGCTTTCTTTACCTCCTATTCATTTAAATTAGATAATCTGTTTTATTTTTGCGTTCCTGCTTCATCATGTGCTTAGTTATTACCTCCATGTTTGCTACCCTGCTTTTTAAATCGTTTTTCAGTTGGTCCAATTCTTTGTACCCCATTTGGGGTTTTCTTGGCAAAGATTCCGGAGTAGTTTGTCATTTCCTTTTCCAGCTCATTTTACAGATGAGGAAACTGAGGCAAACAGGGTTAAGTAACTTGCTCAGGGTCACAGAGCTAGTAAGTATCTGATTACAAATTTTTAACTCAGAAAGGTGAGTCTTCCTGACTCCAGGATGCCTTATTTTCTCATTCCAAAAACTTAAAAGAAAAGAAAAAGAAAGATAATTTCACTTCCACCAAAAAAGGAATTGCAAAAAAGTTTATCCCTCCTCCAAGTCACCATGCCTACATTCCTTCAAACAACAACAAATGTTGGCATTTGTTGGGCAGATAAATAAACTGTATTGATGTACAACATGTGAGGAGGGGCCAGCAATTCTCTACTTAGATGGTTAACATCAACTAACATCAGCAGCTTAGCTAAGGTTAACATTTGGCCAATGCTCTTGATAGAGAGTGATAGAATTCTAGAGATGGAATGGATGGAACACATGGCCCAGCCCAGACCTCCTCATTTTACAGATGAGAAAATTGTTCCCTGATGTTGCTTTGAATCTTGGTAATTTTGATTAACACAGAGATTAGTTCATGAACTTTGATGTTAGCTTGTTCTGAATTTTTTATTTGGAACCTTTACAGTAATAAATGAAGTTGTCAAGGTAACTAAAAATAAATGTTTTAAAATTCAAGGTTTTTTAAAAATCAGCTACAAATGTCAGTTTTTTCTTCTTACTTTGTTTTTGAAAGCCATATATAGTTTTAATTTATATTCAAGTTGAACATAGCAGGAAATAGTGATTATAGTCTTGAACTATTTGAGACAACATATCCATGTAATCTTTTTTTATTAGAAATTTTGCATAGGTAGAAATATTACTAATGAGTACATTATAGAGGAGGAATCTGAGACTTATAGCCTGAGGTCACACAACTGGGAAGTAACAGCTAGGATTTGAACTGAGACTCCTAATTCAGCATTATGCCTCTGAGGTAATTTCTTTACTGCTGACACATAAAAGAGATGGTTATGAAATGAAAGTACTTTAGTCATACTTCCATAATGCCAAAGAACATTTGAGGGATAAAGGTGAAACCATTTAATTAAAAAGTCTGTGTCATTTGTTTTAAAGAAAGGCACATTGCTAATGTGGTGGATGTCATTTAGGCAGCTGGATTTATTATAGATTATTTAAATGATAATCCAGATTTTAACAATAATAACTTCTTCCATAAATTTAGTTATAATGGAACAGGCATTTGGGAATTGAAAAAGAGAGAAGGGTTATCTTTCTTTTCTAGTTTGAATAAATAGCATTAAGAGACAGCTGAATGGCACAGTGGATAAAACCCTGGGTCTGGAGTCAGAAAGACTTGAGTTCAAATCCAGTTTCAGCCATTTACAAGCTGTGTGACCCTGGGCAAGTCATTGAACTTTGTTTGCCTCAGTTTCCTCATCTGCAAAATGAGCTGAAGAAGGAAATAGCTAATCACTCTGTTATCTTTGCCAAGAAAAGCCCAAATAGGGTCACAAGGAGTTGGACACAACTAAAACAACTGAAAAACAACAACAGAATAGAATTAGTAATAGCCCTACCTCCCAAGTTTGGTGTGAGCATCAAGTGAGATCACATTTGTAAAGCATTTAGCATAGTGTCTGGCACTTAGTAGGTACTTAATATACACTTATGATGCTCTTCCCCTTTCTTAATAAAAATTATGGCTAGCATTTACAGAGCACCTTAAGACTTAGCAAATTGTGTTTTATATATATATATATAATCTCATTTGATCTTCATGATAAACTTGTGAAGTAGGTACTATTATTAGCCTGATTTTACAGATGTAGAAACTGAGGGCAAGCGAGGTTGAGTGATTTTCCCAAAGTTGTAAATTTAGTGTTTGTGGCAGGATTTGAACTCAGGTCTTTCCAAATCCAAATCTATCACTTCTCCTGTAGTTAATAGCTGTAATAAACAGTAAGTACAGGGGATATCTAGATAATCTAGTGTTCATATTTCTCATAATTGACTGATTAAAATGCTCTATTTGATTTATATTAAAAGCAAAATAATTCTATCCCTCCTTCAACAAACATATCACATTTTTATAATTAGTGTATTACTTTGATATTCTATGAATTTGTAATCTCATTGATGGGGGTATTTCCTCTAGCTATGCAAATTGCAACTTCAAAGAAAGCCAGAAACACACTTTTAAAAATTGTTGAAACCATATTTCATATTTTTTGTTGAAGAGGAATTTCCAGAATGCATTCGCATAACCCTTGACCAAGAACCTCGGATTAGGTTTGGTCTTTAGGAAGTTTCTAATAAGTTATACATTCCTTGGATCATGTTCTTACCCAGTATTCCTCTGGAAATATAACAATCTGTCTTGTATCTCATTTCCTACAGAAAAGACAAAAGGATTCACAGCTACCATGCAAGCACTCAGGCTAACAATATATGTCATACAGGGTTTTGCACCCAATAGCATCTGAGCCTGTACCAATCAAACCAACTCGCCTTTCTTCTCCAGTGAATCCTACCTTTCCTAGGGACCTATACAGACTTATGAGTACTAATGTAAAGGTGAGACTCTCCACAAAGAGGAAAGAATCAGGTGAGTGCTGGCTTTCAGTATAAGCAGAAGCCAAAGCTTCAGGCCTGCTCCTCCACATTATGGTTTTGTCTCTTGTTACTTTTCAGCTCTACCTTTGTCTTAGTCCCAGCACTCTTCTGCCTGGTTGGAGAGCTTGAGTTGGTCCAGGAATGTAGAATTGTCCAGGAACTATTCCACAGGATGATTCCTCTTACAGGAATTCTTTGGTTAGTTTGAATCTCTAGTACTGCTACGGTATGGAACTGAGAAAATCCTGTGGAGGGAAGTTACTTGAATGGGCATTCTTTTCCCTAACTTTCCAGGGATCGAAACATGGTATTATGTGGCCTTTAATCTTTCTGTATCTCTCAGCACTGTTCTTTTTCTATCTCAGTGCCTTGATTTAGGTCTATTACGTTTTAAAGGTCAAATCTAAGGGTGTGCACCAGATCTATATCCAGCTGTAACTCATTCAATCAGCCTCAAATAGCATGGCTCAATCAGTCATTGTCAATGAATCAATGGACAGGCACCAAGGACAAAAGTACTTGTTCACTACCCATCAAATAGAAATCAGTAAAGGAAATTGAATCCATTGGGATTCTGCACATGACAAAGTCTGTGGCAGTGGCAAACACTTTAGGCCAGAAAACATCTCTTTATTTTATGCCTCACTTGGTTTTGATAATCTTATGATTGTTGAGCAAAATTATCTACATTGTTGCAGCTTTCAAGGAATCCTATATGATTTTAACAAATGCACAGTAGACGTTTTACTGGGGAAGAAGATTAAAGGCTCTATTTTGCCCTGCCAAGTCAAATTTTTTTTTATTATCATCAGTAATCAGCGAATGCCATGGGTTCTTGTTTCAGTCAGTCATGTGACTGTGAAGATGTGTTCTGTGGTAATAAATAATCAGTAGAGACCTTTCTGTGTTCCCTTTTTATTTCCATCAAATATATTCTCAATACATTTTTTACAGATCATTTTATAGAGATGAGAAATTAGGTAGTTGCCAATTTCTTTCCCACCATTTGTTGATATCAGAAAAGACAAATTTGTGGATCTCAGGTTAAAAACTCATGGTTTGGAAGATCTTGTCAAAATCGTTATAGAACATCAACTCTGTCGTGTAGCAAAGATCTCATTTTTGAAGACCAGTAGTTGAGTGTCTATCAGTCATCCCTTTTATTAAGTATCTCATGTAAGTCAGCCATTGTGGGTTAAGTGCTAGGGATGCATGGATAAAAGTGAAATAATCTGATGGGGACTTGATTATCATGTATAGAAAGGATTAGACTTGGTCTGCTTGGCCTAGGAGCAGCTAGATAGCCCAGTGGATAGAGTGAGGAGCCTGGATTCAGGACGAATTATCTTCCTGAGTTAAAAATCTGGACTCAGACACTTACTAGCTGTGTGACCCTGGCCCAGTCACTTAACTCTGATCTCAGTTTCCTCATCTATAAAATGAATTGAAGAGGGAAATGCAAACCACTCTATTACCTTTGTCAAGAAAATTCCAAATGGGATCACAAAGAGTCAGACACAACTGAAAAACAATAAAAAGTTAACTTAATATTTTAAAGTAGTTCAGGATTGTGTTTTTGCAGAAACTACCTTCAATAGGTTCCATGCCATATATGGTAGCAGCCATTTCCCTTTCTATCCAATCTACCACCATCTCTGTAGCAAGGGAAGAGTTCTTCCCATGACTGAAGGTCTGTCTGTATTTTTCTGTGTCTTCAGTATTATCATGGCCAAATAACTCCTCACATTCCAGGCGTACTATTGGTGACAAGTCTTTCCATAATTAGGTAGGCATAGCCTATCCCTAAAACCAAACTCCAAGCCTTTCCTACTCACTTGCTGGTATCTTAACCAGAAATTTCATTCTGCTTGGCATAGCCTTTGAGAACCCACAGTCAACAATAATGTAGAGAAAACAGCTTTCAAAGACTGTAGAATTCTGATCAACCTAGTGCCTGATCATGGCATCAGAAGATTGATGTGGAAGCATGCCTTCTGCTTGTTGGGGTGCATAGAAAGGTATAGAAAAGTAGTGAATTATAATCCTACTTGTTGGCTTATTCTCTGAGTGCGTATCACAGTGCCTGACACATAATACACACATATTGTTGATTGATTGTGACTAGTTCTGAATTTGTTTTGTTTGCATCTGATTCACTTCTCATTAACATTTGTTTCTCAGTCATTTTCCAGTCGTGTCTGACTCTTTGTGACCCTATTTGGAGTTTTCTAGGCAAAGATGCTGTAGTGGTTTATCATTTCCTTCTCCAGATGACGACCTGAGTCAAATTGTGATTATTATCTTCATTCTATAGAAGAGGGAACTGAGGCAAAGAGCTTATTTTTTGAAAATTCAATATAAAAAACAAGAAGAAGAAGAAAATCCAGGGTTATAAACCACAATCAGTCAACAAGATAGGCCTTTTGTGCATATAGCAACATTCTACTTATTGGGTATAATCAAGGAATGAAGTGGATTCTAAATGTTAGAACTTTTCAGATAAGTGAAATTTGATTCTTTACATGTCAAAGCCCTAAATTCTCATTGTTTTTGTTGGAAATCTTCCCTCCAAAAGTGCTCCTTACTTTTGCAAACAAAAGATACTGTCTGGTGTTTAAGGAAGATTAGCACCTCTGGTATGAGGGCTTGCTGAGACCTTTCCAGGGCTGCTCATCCACCTGCCACCCAACTCTCATCTGTGGCTCCAAGCAGCTGTAGCGCAGTGGCCACACCCTAGTAAAACCATCTGGGCAGATGAGCTAAACCAGGTTGAGGGTAACCAATGGGGTTCAAACTCACTGATAAGTAAGACGAATGTCTACCCCAAGCATTCCCCTGGTAGAATGGGTAGATAAGAACATTTTTTTTCCAACAGCCATGAAGGCAGCTGCTGCAGACACTGGGGAGGGCTTAGAGCTTGGTCAGACCTTGAAGACACCAAGGTCACCTATTGCAACCTGGACCATTGCCAATTGACTTGACTTTTGTCTTGCCACTGTATGGAGACAACTCTGGAGGAGAAAGTGAGGCTGATGACTTTGTACAACTCTGCTTCACTTAAATCCAACTCACACACAAGTCAAGGTACCATCCCATGATGTCATTGGCTCTCTTCCAGAACAAAGGCAAATATAACAAGGGTCAGCACTATGAACATTAATTATTGATAACTTAGGGTCCATTCAGGTTTTTAGGGGTCCCTTACTAAAAGGCTCTTGCCTGCTGTGTTGTTAGAGAACACTCTACTTACTCTACATATTCTATAATAAATATCATATGTATATAAGAAACTGATATTATCTTACTTTCGGTTTTTCCTTATGTTTTAATGATCAAAAATCCATTTTTTCCTCTCTTCCTTTCCTCCCCCTCCCTAATTCTCATTGAAAAGAGAAAAACAAAAACCTTGTAATGGCACATCAGTAATCTCTCCTATCAGGGTGGCTGAACCTGGTGGATCTTGCAAGCTTGAGAGTTCTGAGTTGCAGTATGGCAAAACTCTATGCTGTGGGGGGTACTAAAATGCCTAAGGAGGGCCAAACTGACCCAAGTTAGAAACAGAACAAGGCAGAGTTTCTGTGCTTATCAGTAGTGGGATAGCCCCATGAGTAGCCCCTGTACTTCTAGACTAAGCAGGATAGAGAGATCCAGTCTTAAATATGCATACATTCATACATATGTGTATGTTTGTATATAGATGTATAGATGTATATATGTATATATACATGTGTGTGTTTGTTTTCCAAATAAAACTAATTTCCATATTGGCCACATCCAAAAAATATAACTGTCTGTTCCCTGAGTCCATTATCTCTTTGTCAGGAGATGGGTTGCATATTTTATCATGGGATCAGTATTACCTTGTTTAAAATGGATTCTATTTTAATTAGAAGCCAGCTTTTAACGTAGGCCATTAGGGAAATGCTCTAAATATATGAATTAGGAGTGAGTTATGAATTGAGGGATGTTTCCTGACCTCCACTTTGAGAAGGCAGATCATTGTCATGTAATAGAGAAATAGTACCCAAGAGGGACTAAGAGTTGGTTAGGGTAGAGGGAAATTGAGAACACTTAGTGCTCCCAGGGAAGTCAGAAATCATGAAGGAAATGCTATGAAGAACAGCCAGGAACAGCCTGGAAGAAGGGATAGGCACTTATGAAAAGTCCCAGAGATGAAAGAAACACTATAAGTCCTCATTAGATACAGCTTATAAGAGTTAACATACTCTTAGAAGTTATGATAATGGCAAAAGTTACTAAATCTTTTTGTATGAGTATGCAATTTTTTTAACCTTTGCTTTAATGTTATAGGTGGAAAATAAAGATTAATCTCTGAGTAAATGTGATTTTTTTCTTTTTTTCTCCTCAATTACATATAAAACAATTTTAAACTTTTTTTTAAAAAAAGTTTTAAGTTCCAAATTCTATACTTGCCTCCTCTTGTCTCTCCACTCCCTGAGATGGCAAGCAATCTGATATAGGTTATACATGTGCAGTCATTTTGTGGAAGAAAGGAAGGAAGGAATAGTATGCTCTGGTCTATATTCAGACAGCATCAATTCTTTCTCTTGAGGCAGATAGCATTTTTCATCATGGTCCTTTTTATCGTGGGATTGTCTTAGATCATTGTGTTGCTGAGAATAGCTAAGTCATTCTCAGTTCTTCATTATACAATATTGCTGTTACTGTATATAATATTCTCCTGGTTCTGCTCACTTCACTTTGTAGCAGTTCGTATAAGTCTTTCCATGTTTCTTCTGAAATCAACCTGCTTGTCATTTCTTATGGCACAGTAATATTCCATTACTACTCGTGCCACAACTTATTTGGGCATACCCTTGATTTCCAATTGTTAGCCCCCATAAAAAGAGCTATTATAAATATTTTGGTACAAGTAGATCCTTTGATTCCTCCCTCCTCTCCTTTTTTTAATCTCTTTGGGATACAGACCTAGCACTGGTATTGCTGGATCAAGGGTATACACAGTTTTATAGCCCTTGGGTAGAGTTCCATATTGTTCTCCAGAATGGCAAGTCAGATAACTTAGTAGTGTGATTTTCTTAAGATATTCAATTTTTGTAGAAAAGGACAGAGGAGTGGATAGTGTGGTACAGCTTATGTCTCAATTATCTGCATCAGAAGAAAGTGTACCTATTGGTGTTGTGGACCAGGGAGGGATTTGGACCAGATCTCTGATATCATCATTATGCAGAGTTCCCACTTAGGAATGACCTTTGCCACCTCAGATCAGCATCTGTTTTACAATTTATATTCTTAGAGAGTACTCTGGGCCATTAAGAGTCTTAGTGATTTGCCAAGGGGCAGGCAGTTGGCATGGGTCAGAAGTAGGAATAGAGACTTTCCTTACTCTGACGCCAGCTTTCGATTCCTTATGCCACATTGTCTGCCTCTTTACTTGGCTTAAACCATACTAAACAGGCACCACCATTCATCCAGAAGCAGCTACCTAAAATATAATCATGAAACCAATATGTAACCTTTGACTCATTTGCATAAGCTCATTTGCATAAGACTCCCCTCCTTGGTGGAGACTGATGATTCAATGCTCCATGCCTGCATGAGAGGTAGAGTTGTGGGAGGGTTTAGGAGAAGAGAGATCTTAGTTTTGTGGCTACCATCTTTCAGAGAGAAGAGGGGTGGTCCTCTTTCTCCTAAGCTTCCACCAAGCGTGCCCCTCATGAACACTGAATAATCAATCTCCACCAATGAAGAGAGTTTTATGTAAATAGGCTTTAAGCCTTGAGTTACAAATGGGTCTAAATTCTCCTATTTTAACCTATTTCAGTGATAAAAACCTCACAGACTTCCCACACAAAGTAGAAAGACCTGTCTAGGCTGGAGATGTGAATATTATACCTCCTTCCTGCAGCTGCCTTTTGATAGGTCTCCTCCCAGCTCTAATGTGCTTTCAGAAGCCTCTGGGTTTACTTCCCAGATTGTATCCAAGGGCAGAAATAACAGTTGCCAGGGGAAACCAGCTAACCAAGTACTGCATGTAAAATGAAGTTGGCTCTGTTTTGAACAGAGCTGTTGTTGGAAGTAAGCAGTCATCTGCACGTCTGTGTGGTTTTACTGTTTTCGGGGAAGGCAACTGGGAGGGCAATCCTAAGTCATGGGATTTAGAGCTTGAAAGAGTCTTCTGAGAAGAGTCCAGTACTCCCATTATACAGATTGGGAAACTGAATCTCAGAGAAGTTAAGTGATTTTCCCAAGGCCACATAGGTGGTAAATAGTAGAACCGGGATTTCAGCCTGCATTTCCTGACTCTACATCAAATGCCCTTTTGACTTGTTTTGAATTACCCAACATACCTTTCAATGAAGATATTCCAGCACGATTAAGGGAATTTCATTCAACCATAATTTAGTGGAAATTCATTTAATCAAATTGTTTTCCTCCTATCTGGGATATGTACTGCCAAAAATTGAAAATTAGGTAGAGGCAGAGGAGGAGGGGTAATTGGAATTTTGGAATATGGTAGGCCTCCCAGGCAGGGAAGATGGATTTTTATGGTTCTATAAGGTTCTCTGCATGCCTAGATGGTGGCAATTTCAAGTACAGTCATCTTTTTTTTAAAAAAATATTATTCTACTATGCTATAGAAATGCTTGCGTTATTTCATAAAATAAAAATTTTAAAAAGAGAGAAAGGAGGTGTTGAGATGTAGCAGAAAGGGCAGAAAGATAGGTAGAGGGCACCTGATCCAAATTTCACCCACCTTTGCAGTTTGGTCCAAGGCCAGTTTTGACTGTATGTCTGAAAAAGTGCTAGAGGTGGAAGGGAACCTGGAGCTCATTCATTATATTATATCATTATATCATTTATTATTATAATATTACATATTATATGTAATATTATATATATTATTATATCATTCAATTATATTGAAATGTAATTGGTTTCCTCTGTAATTCTATGTATTCTGCCTTATATATGTAAAACTATTATTCTGATAAGGGTTCATGTTGATGTTGTACATTTATTTCTGACTCTTCATCACCCCATTTGGGGTTTTCTTGGCAAAGACTGGAACTGCTTGCCATTTCCTTTTCCAACTCATTTTACCCATGAGGAAACTGAGACAAACATGGTTAAGTGACTTACTCAGTTAGTAAGTGTCTGAGGATGGATTTGAACTCATGTTTTCCTGACTCCAGGCCCAGTATTCTATCCATTGTGTCACCTAACTGCCTAATCAAACTGCCAAAGGAGTACATGATATTAAAAATAAAAAAATATATTAAGAACCCTGATCTACGCCAATTGCCTTATTTTACAGAAGATGGATCCAAAGCCCAGAAAAAATGTGGTGGCTTATCCAAGGGTCACAGAGGTAACTTTACTAATAGCATAGCCAGGCTCTAAAATCAG
Source organism: Notamacropus eugenii (assembly GCF_028372415.1). NCBI lineage: Eukaryota > Metazoa > Chordata > Mammalia > Diprotodontia > Macropodidae > Notamacropus > Notamacropus eugenii. Next base: position 190,175,330 of record NC_092873.1, on the reverse strand, counting down.
ATTCTCTGAAACTAGACTCAGTGTTCTTTTGACCTCTATTTGCAACCTCTCTGATTGGGAATTCTGCTGGCTATTTATTTCAGAAAGGCCTGGAGAATTTTATCTTGCTTCTGGTTTTAAGATTGTTCTAGGATTGTTATTGTTTTTCTTGGTCCTTCATTCTTCAAGAGGATAAGTGATTTTATGGGGTGATGCCTTGACTTGTGTTTGATTGGGATTTATGTGAGGCAGAGTTGCACAAAGTCTCACTTTGTCTTCCAGAGTCACTGGAGTCCAGTGGCAAAACAAAAGTCAAGATGGCTGGTGATGGCCCAGGATGTAGTGGATGACTTTGGCCTTTCTAAATTAAGGTCTTTCCCATAGTTCTAGGAGAGCTGGGACTTTCAGAAGCTTGCACATAGGATTAAGGGGTCAGCAGAAAGTGGTAAAATATCTACCCAAACTGTGTTAGGCTCCACATGTTATTGATTTGTGTAGCAAACATTGCCATTCTCAGGACATTTCTACATCTGTCCCCTTTTCTCCACTGACTCAGCCACCATTGTAGTTGAGGCCCTTATCACCTCTTGCCTAGACTATTGTAATAGCCTCCTAATTGGTTTTCCAGCCCCGTGTCTCTTCTCATGCCAATTCACCATTCACACAGCTCTCAAAATTCTTCTCCTAAAGTAAAGGCCTGACCATGTCACTCCCTTACACAATAAAGTCCAGTGGCTCCATATTTCTGCTAGGATCAAATATAACATTTAAAGCTCTTTGGTTGACCCTTTTCTGTCTTATGCATTCCTTTCCTCCAAGCTCTCCTCAGTTCAGGCATGCTGATCTGGGCATTGCTCTGTGTCTTGTCTCTGTTAACTTTGGAGTTACCATTTCTCATGCTTGTAATGTTCTTCCTCTTTACCTCCACCTTTAGAATTCCTGGCTTCTTTTAAGAAATGCCTCCTCCTACAGCAAACTTTTTCTGGTTGCTCAAGCTACTGAATGGGTCAGACTGAGACTTCTTAAAGACCTTAGCTTAAAAAGGCCAAGGTCTCCCACTACATCTGGGACCATCTCCAGTTGTCTTGATCTATATCTTGCTACTGGACCCAGATGACTCTGGAGGAGAAAGTGAAGCTGGTGATCTTGCACAGCTCTCCCTCACTTGAATTCAATTCACTTGCATGTCACGGCATCACCTCCCTGATGTCATGATCCTCCTTGAGAATGAAGGACAAACAACAATCCTCTGAGGTTACTCTATATCTGCCTTGTGTGTATCTCTTTACATATGTGTTCTTTCCCTCCCCTCCTACCTCACTACTGGGATGAAAGCTTCTTGAGAGCAGGGACAGTTTCTGCTTTTAATCTGCATGCCTAGTGCTCAGCACAATAGTAAGCACTTAATAAATGTTCATTGACTGAATAAGAATCTACACTTGGAACACAAGAGATGTCCATGATCCTTCCACAACATCCATCTTGAGGGTCAAGATAGCCTATCTTCTGCTGTCTCATTCTCTCAGCAATTTTGTTAGAGGAACATTTTTCTAAATGTGATGACTGGAAAAATTTACAAAGTACTGAAAAAGCCTCTCTTTATGAAGTCTTCCAGCTGCCAGAATATTGATAGTGGTAGTGGCCAAGGTGGTTTGGGGTATCTTTTTAGAATCACTCAGGTTGTATTATAGAGACTATGGTTCACTTATGTACTCCACTTATGACATAGGTTACAGCCTTGTTTTTAAATTCCCTTGCAGCAAAGAAAATCTCTTCATTTTCTCCAGAGGTCAATAGGCATTATCTGAAATTGAACTTATCTAATAATCTGATTTACCTTCTGACCTATATCCCAGTGAGAAATGGCTTTTCTGTTGAATTGGAGGTGAAGGTTGAAATAACCAAACTCTTTCAATTAGGAAAGGGCTCATTGTTTTCCAAAATTTGAAAAATGCCAACAGACTTCAAAGGAGTCAGAGTCTCTGGTGCCCAGGTTTCAGAGTTCTGATTGCTAATCAGCTGCACATTAAGGCCTTTTCAGAAACATGAAGCGTTGTTATTCAGAGGTGTTTAATGCTTCATAATAATGCAGTAATGTTGGATGTATCAAGTGGTAATAATGAGAATCTTGGCTATGAAATGGTTATGGTAATATGAATTTCTGAGGCTTGAGCCTCCAGCTAATAGGAAATACAGAGAGAAAGAGAAAATTTCATATTTTATTCATACCATTTTGCTCCCACTACTCCCAAACCAGAAATTCAAAGTGGCTCAATACGGTGCAATCCTGAGGTTGGTGGTCTGAATTAATCTAGCTCAACTTACATAGAGTTTTTGTGACAGGTGGGATGAGAAGGGACAATTTGCATTTTTAAAAATAATTTTATACTGATATTTGTCATCACATCATCTGCCACTTCCCATTGTATGATTCCTTCTCCCACCTCCACAATTTTTTATGTCTAAAAAACATACTGATCATCATTGTTTATAATTTATTAACATTTGGAAAAATACAATCTGATTCCCTTAGAAAGCATATGTTTTGTGCAATTCAGTCTGAGGATAATTATTTTCTAGTTGCTAATAAGTCATGCTTTGTTGCATTTTATTATAAAAGCCCTAAAATAAATTTTGAAATCAAAAAAGGCAAGAATTCCCATAAATTATGCAAACAAAATAACCTTGAATTTGGTCATAGATTTTTTTAGCTTAACCTTGATGCTATCCCTTTGTGTGTTCGTTCTTCATTGCTGAAGAAGACCATGCCATCAGAGAAATGATGACATGACTTGCACTTGACTTTGTTTGGAGGTAGGGGGGGCTGTGCACGTCACCAGCCTCACTTCTCCTCCAGAGCCATCTGAATCCAGTGACCAGATATTCATCAGCATGACTGGAGATGACCCAGGATGAGGCAATTGGGGTTAAGTGACTTGCCCAAGGTCACACAGCTAGTGAGTGTCAAGTGTCTGAAGTGAGATTTGAACTCAGGTCCTCCTGACTCATGCACTAGTGCTCTATCCCCTGCACCACCTAGCTGCCCTATTTAATTTTCTAATTAATCAATCATATTCAACATAAATACATGCAAAAACAGATTTTATACTTTGCTTTATACCCAGATAGAAGGGTGGTTGTTGACTGTAGAGTTTCTAGCTCGATGTTTTCCAGTCACTGTTGTAGATAGAAAACTGTGTGTCTTCTCCTTCCTGATGGATTTTTTTGGGAAGACAAAGTAGGCTATCTTTTGCCTCAATTCTTTCCTAGTCTTTAACTACTGAATAGGTATTGCTTTAGACAAACTGAGATCTGGGAAAGACCTTAGCTTAAAAAGGCCAAGGTCTCACACTGCATTCAGGGCCAGTCGTCCTGACTTGTGTCTTGCCACAGGACTCCAATGCCTTAGGAGGAGAGGGTGGGGCTGATGACTTTGTACTCCTCTGTCTCACTTAAATCCAATTCACTTGCAAGTCAAGACTTCACCCTCCTGATGTCACTGATCTTCTTTGAGAACAAAGGATGACCAACAATCTGTGGACGAACCCTTCATCCCATGCTGCCAAATTTTCACCCCAAAGGTCATTTTTTAAGGTACATTGAAGTCATACTTAAAGTCTTAAAACTTCACACCCTAATAAATGGTTCCTCCCTTTTCCCCTGGCTTCTTGTACCTCTCCCAGCTTCCCTTTCCTTTTTCTCCCCTCTTCTTCCTCTTCCTCCTTTTCTTCCACGGGAATTACCAAAAGCCAAGGAATAACCCTAAAACTGATGAGAGCTAAGCTGTAGGAGATAGGCAGCTAGGGACAGGGGCCAACGGAGGAACACCATTCTGGATTATCATGTGGGCAATACAAGAGACTTCAGTGATCCTGAGCTCTTATTCAAGCAGAAGAAAAAATTATTGTGAAATTTTAGCTAATGTGATTCTCTGGACAACCTAATTAACCTAGACCTAGAAGTATTCTGCATAAGAGTTAATAATAGATTAAACAGTCCATAAAAATTCCAGTGCCACTGAGCTGCCGAATGGAATGGATAATCATTACCATATGCACATTCACAAGGATGTCTATTTTGCCCAGTCCTCCAGTGGAGAAAGGAAGCCTTTTTCTCCTCTTTTCTTTCGAAAACACCCTAAGTGACAGCCAGATGGTTTAGGGACATTTAGCCTCTGATAATTTGGTTTCTCTTGTGTTTCTGTTTTTTTCTTCTATTTTTAAAAAAAATCCTGAACTTAACATCAGATCAAATGAATGCTTCTGTATCCATGGGATAATAGAAAAGGATTATAGAGATGGTTCTCATTTTATGTAAATTAGTATTGCAAATTCAACTTTACAAGAAATCTGTATTCAAAAAAAACACTTCAATTGACTTTACTGTACATTACAGTGCCCTCTCTCACTACTCCTGAACCCCTTCAGTGTTCCCTGGAATCCCACCTCCTCACCAAAAATTAAAAAAAAAAAATCCTCCAAGTGAAGGCAAAGAAGGGAATGCTGGATTGGATACTTGGCATGAGACCTCCAAGGTGCAGAAGAGACCTTTGCCTCACTTGCCTCAGCCCCTTTCTCTGGTCAGGCCCTGGTGTGTCTGCCTTCCCTCTCGGTACAGTGTGTGTATCCTGGCTCCCCTGTCTGGGTTCATGTCCAGCCCCCATGTGTCCGTTCCTGTGTTCCTCTTTCTGCCCTCAATTCTCTGTCCCCCTCCCCAATATATCCTTGAACTGCATGCCTGACCCCTCCCTCCACTACTGCCCAGCCCTGCCTGGCAAATTCTGATTAAGCAAAAATTGCTTTAGGTAGAGTTGGCTGGGGGAGAGGAGGGGAAGTCCACTTTCGTTAAGGGAGAACTGTCTGTGTATGAAACTGTGGATCTCAATTTTATACAGCCTGATTTTCTTCTTCAATATACAGAATGTTCAAAATCTAACTTTCAAGCTCTCCTGTTTTTTGTGATTTTTTTCTGATAATTTTTAAAATTATCTCTAAAGTAGAAAAAAATTTCCCTTTGTTAGGCCATCAAGCAGAGATCTCTCCCAGAGCCAGCTGCTATTTCATGAACAGTCTGTTCTATCTTTCCAGTCTTCTTAAATCTTACTGCCTTCTGAGCACTCTCAGAGTGTTTTCAGTTCTTCAAATGTGACATCTTCTGTCTGCATTAGCTTTCCCCCCATGTTCAGTGCCTTTACTTCTCTGACTGCCTTTAAGACTCAGCTCAAACCTTACCCAGTGCAGATCCACTCCCAAACCCCCATTAGTTAATGCCTTCCCTCCAGGTGCCTTCTATCTACTTTGTCTCTAGCTTTATACGCTCAGTTGTTTACCCTTAGGGTTTTTGCCTTTTTTCCTATCTCCAACACTTAGCACAGTTCCTGGAATATAGTAAGTGCTTAATAAATGTCTGCTTAGAGGCAGCTAGGTGACGTGGTAGATAGAACACTGGGTCTGGAATCAGGAGATCCTGAGTCCAAATCTGGTTTCTGACAGATATTACCTGTGTGACTCAACATAAGTCACTTATGTTCTGTTTAACTCATTTCCTGAACTGTAAAATGTGGATAACACTAGCACCTACCTCACACAGTTGTGACCATCAAATAAGATAGGTGCTTAGCACACATAGCACCTTGCACATAGTAGGCACTAAATGTTTGTTTCCTTCCCTTTCCTGACTTGATGGATTTCACTTTCTCAAATCTGTGATTTCTTTGTTGTGATAGGTCCTTCTCCAATGCACATTGCAACCATACACACATTTGTAGATATTTTTTGGTGATTTTCTGTGACCAAGAAAATGTCATTCCTTGGTGTCTGGCATTTTGGTCATGAACCTCTGTGCACTTGGCAAGATTAAAGCCTGTAAGCCTTTTCAGTTTGGTACGAACTCGCAAAGCTGGTGCTCCATTTGCCATGGCCTTTGGGAGCTCAAAATCCCATGCCACGAAGAGGCATCAGAGCAGGCTTTCCGTAGAAGATGGAAATATTCCTCTCTTGATTTATAGTACCACAAAGCCAGACGGTGGGTTTGCTTTATACATGTACCCCAGACTTTGCCCAAGATTGTGAGGCTTTGCTGCGAGCTTCTTTTTTCCCATGCTCCAAATATTACCTGTCAGGAGAGGAAGGAAATGGTGATGACAGCATTAAACAGAGGTAGCAGAACCTGCATCATTTGAAAGAGGAGCCTCTCAAACATCTGTTTCTTTCCTTAGCAGCTTGCTGGGTTTGCTTCTGCTCTGCTTCACTGCACCCCCCCCCCCCCTTCCCCTTAGTTTTCTCATAATTTCCATTTGAATGCTCCCAGTTGTAGCCTCCGCAGCAATGATTACTCACTGTTCCCATTTCTTTACCTGTTACAGCTATATAATTTTTATTATTTCACATTATATTCTGTTTTATATTTGGTTGTTATGGTAACTTCTACCAAAAAATAGCCCCCTTGAGGGCAGGCATCCTAGTTTGTCTGCTTTTTCATTCCCTTCCGAGACTAGCACTGTGCTTTTGAGTGGAAGGGTTTCATCATCTGCTTCCTTACTCACTCCTTTGAAAGGTTATCTCTTTTTGAAGTATAAAGCTAACTGCCTGATTCTCGTTGAGGAGGTAGGACGTTCATCCTTTTCTCATTTTACTCTCTATTGGTATTTGTATCAAGATGTTTTTACAGTGAGGTGGTACAGTGGATAGAATGCTGGGCCTGGAGTCAGGAAGATCTGGGTTTAAATCTGGCCTCAAACACTTACTGATCGTGACCCTGGCAAGTAACTTAGTTAGCCTCTTTCCTCCTTAGTCTCCTTATCTATCTTCAGCAACAAAGGACAAGCACAACCTTATCTATAAAATGGAGGTGGTAATATTATCTGATTTTATCTTCATGACAATCTTGGGAGGTAGTTACCCCCCCCCCCCAAGGTTGTCATGAAGATAAAATCAGATAACATTTGTAAAATAACTGTTCTTATTATTTGTCTATTTTCTATCACTGTCACATATAATATAATAATCAGAAATAATTTGAGTGCTCAGAAATACCAGACAAATCTACCCCTTGGAAAGTGAAAGAAGTTAAAATATTTTTGGTGATACATTAATCAGTTTATCTGTTTAGATTACTCTCTAATTATGAGCATTGCTTTCCCCAAGCCTGTTTCTAGTCCATTAATTCCTCTAAGTATTTATAGCATATTAAAGGTAACAGAGAGTGAATATCTGGAAAGAGAGAAACTGAGGCACAGAGTTTAAAATCAGCCAAGTTATGAGTGGGAGCAGAAATATTTATCTAACTTAAGGTATCCTGCTGACCTGTGCATTTATTCGACATGCATTTATTCTGTACCTACACTGTGCCAGGCACAGTGCTAGGTGATAAGGATAGAAACTGAAATTGTAGTCAGTCCTCAACTTTCAGGAGGGTAATGTCCCTAGAAAATGGCACAAAAGCCAAAAACGCAAACATTGACCCATTGAGCCTCTGGGAAATAGAGGTTAGGTTCCTGCGACCACCAAAAACTGTAATCTTGCTCTAGAGACTGCTGAAAATACACTTTTCTGCATACAACTCTTTATAACAAAACAGTAATTCTAGTATATGTACTTTGACTAACACAATAACCATGAAATAACCCATAAAATGTAGTACATAAAATAAAATTGAGAACATGCCAAACATTTTTCTTGCTAGTAATTCCCTAGAATTCTGTGACCTTTTGTGCTAACCTCTCAATAAAAAAAAAATTGATTTCAGACAATGTTGACTTTTCATAACACATTAAATCTATAGTGTCATAAATTTTGTTGTTGTTCAGTCATCAGTCGCATCTAACTCTTTGTGACTCCCTTTGGGGTTTTCTTGGCAAAGATACTGGTGTAGTTGCCATTTCCTTCTCTAGCTCATTTTATAGATGAGGAAACTGAGGCAAACAGGATGAAGTGATTTGTCCAGGGTCACACAGCTAGTAAGGGTCTGAGACCAGATTTGAACTCAAGAAGATGATGACTTTTCTTGACTTCAGGCCTAGCACTCTATCTATTGTGTCACCTAACTGCCTGTGTACTATAAATACTCTACATCCAATAAAATTCTTAAAGTGAAAACAGTTTTTTAAACTTGAATCTTATCTTCCACTGCATCAGATGAAGGTGTGATGGTGCTGTACTGTCTAATGAATTGTGGATTTGTTAATACCATACTCCCCGAAGACATTCAGGCAGGAAGTTTACCTAACACCTTTATTTTCTCACCAAACTACATCACTGACTTTGCAGCTTGGGAGCTTGGGCTTAGAGACTAAAGGACTTGCATCATGCTTTGGGAGCATAATTTCAACACAATACTTGGGTTTTAAAAATAAATGATGAAAACATGCAACAAATGCCCAGGGGAGCTCTTTACTTCATTAGGGTTCACCTGGTAGGATACCAGCCACTTCACAAACTTGGGCGAATCCCATCTCCTTTTTTTTCCTCTTCTCTGCAAGGCTGTGAATGTTCCTGGCTGGCAATGTGAAAATGAAAATGAGGTTACTAATAAAATCACTCAAATCCTTGATGTTGCAAAAGTTGAACATGTGAATGTTGAGAATTGACTATCTCTACTCAAGAAGCTTATATTCTCATAGAGGAGATAAGTAAATTTAGTGTAGGTTCTGGAACTACTATACCAGCCCCCCAAATACTACCCCATCACATTAGCAGAGGATGGCTGCTTCTTTTTCCTTACAGCTTGTAGGGGGTAGCCTTGAAGAACTGGAGATTCTAATACTCTTGCTGACAAGTCCTTATCTGACATATTCCCCATAATACCACCCAAACCGGCCATATCTCTTCAATAAGCAATTAACATCATTTAGCTTATCAAAAAGTTATGGCAAGTATGGAAGGACAATATCCCTCGCAAACCAGAGCACTCTCTACCTGCTACAAAAACTTGGGACATACAGGTGTCCCAAAAGTCTTAGTGTAGTTTTAAGTTATTAAAGTTTAAAATTGTACTGTCTATATGTATTTATATATAATGTGTGTATTAAAATGCTCTACTTTGAACTGAAGTGCAAGCATTCCAGCGAACAAGAGGAACCCTCTCAATGAGGCAGATTGCAACTCATATGTGCCTATCCATCTTGTATGACTCTTGTGCATGATCTACTGGAAATAAAAATTACTTTATTCTTTTTTATTTATTGTCTACTTTTCTTTATCACTGAAGAAACACAAGGGGGTTGCTCAGGGCCAATGATCATTTTGTATTTTTCTTTGTTCCATGAGTTGCCATGGTCAAAGACTCAATCTCCAAGTGACCAGTCTTCTGGTGATGAGCCTACACTAGGCTGGTTCTCAGAAAAAAGATGTATCAGTCTTTTGTGGAAACTGTATTTGATGTCTCCATGCCTTTCCAGTATGGTAGCATCTGCCAGAACTTTCATTTCAGTGGTGTGGACTTCAAATACCCAGAGTCACCTTCACACCACAAAGGGGAATCCAAAGAGCATTTGGTAAAGTATAGGTAGAAGTAAAAAAATAAAAAGGACAGATTTAAAAATGTGTGTTGTCTCTTTTTGTGGTGACAAAGAATTGGAAATTAAGGGAATACCCATCCATTGGGGAATGACTGAACAAGTTATGTTATATGAATGTAATAGGATACTATTGTGCTATAAGAAATGATGAACAGGAGGAGTTCAGAAAAACCTGGAAAGACTCCTATGAACTGATGCTGAGTGAAATGAGCAGAACCAGGAGAACATTGTACACAGCGACAGCAACATTGTGTGATGATCAGTAATAATAGATTTAGTTCTTCTCTGCAATACAATGATCCAAGACAATTCCTAAAATCTCACGATGGGAAAAGCTATCCACATCCAGACAAAGAACTATGGTGTCTGAATGGAGATGAAAGCATGCTATTTTCACTTTTTTCTTTTTTCTTTCTTTCTCATTTTCCCTTTTGTTCTGTTTCTTCTTTCACAATATGATTAATGTGGAAATACGTCTAACATGATTACACATGTATAACCTAAGTGCTTCCTGTCTTGGGGAAGTGGGAGGGGAGTGAAAAACATTTGGAACTCAAAATCTTATAAAAAATGAATGTTGAAAACTATCTTTACATGTAATTGGAAAAAAATACTATTTACCAAAAAAAATGTGCTGTCTGCTCTTACTAAATAGAAATTAAACCTCTGACATCAAGGGATATTATTTTTTAACAGTTACGGAGACTGCTAATGGGGCTACATTTCTCTTTATTCTCTCTTTTTCCTTTGTTACAGATTGATGTCCTCAAGGCTGACCTGGAAAGTGCTGAATGGAAAATTTTGGAAAACCTGATCCTGGAAGGTGTCCTTGAACAGATTGGACAGCTAGTGTTTGAGATCCACCTCCACTGGCCTGGGTTTGAGATTGGTGGCAATGACAGCTCTGTGGTCCGCTTCTGGTACAGTCTCCTCAAAGAGTTAGAACTGAAGGATTTCAGGCTTTTTCACACTTACAAAGACTTATCCAAACCACAGCTATTCTTAAAGAAGGAACTTTTCAACGCAAGTAGCTGCTATATTCTCAGCTGGGTGAACATGAGATGGAAGTGAGATGCGAAGGGGGTTCATAAGCATAAATGACTTGTTTATGGCAAGATTGGAAGCAAACATTTAGATAATTACTGAAATGCCTAGGACCTGGGAGAGGCAGACACATGGTGTAGAGCAGAGGTGTCAAATGCGGCCCACAACACTCACTAGTGCAGCCTGAACCAGATTAAAATGTGCGAAATACTTCACAAAGCAAATAAAAACAAGATAAAACATTGATAGTATGACATTTTAAAAACTAAGTCAATATGTGGTCTACAGAGATCCTTATGTATGGATTAGTGGCCCTCATTTGTATTTGAGTGGGACACCTCTGGTGTAGTACATACAAAGCTGAACTTGGAGATGTGGATTTATATCATGCCTCTGACCTGTGACCTTAGGTGTAAATTACTCTCTCTGAGACAGTGTTTTGTTGGTTTTTTTTTTTAATCTTTGTAATGGGACTAAGAATGCCTACCTCATGGGCTTCACATGTAAAGCACTTTTATTATCTGAAAGTGCCAAATAAATGTCATATTATAATAATGGATAGAGAGTTGGTACTGGAGGCAGGAACACCTAGTTCAAATCCTGCTTCTACCACATACTGGTCATGTAACGCAAGGCAACTTATTTAGCCTCTTAGTACCTAGGACCTGTATTAGTAGAGGGAATTTTCTCATTTAGGACTTCCCTATGTCATTGAAATCACAGATCTAGTCACTATCCCTATTATTATTATCATGAGAATAGCCATGCCAAGTTGAACCCATGGTTGACAAGCCTTTTGTGTTTGAACAAGAGGCACCATAGGATGTGTTACAGGGGGCTTGGTTTGACTTCACACTAACTCCCCCAACACTAACATCCTATTTTCTTGGAGTAACTCATTATCTAGATCTATCACTCCAATGTACCTAAATTCTTTTGGATTTTATTCTATTTCCAGCCTGTACTTTCACAAGTTTGCGAAGTTGAAATTCCTTTTCTGGGTTCAGATTTTGCTTGTCTCCTGCCGATATCTTTCATGATATTATGGATTATGTCAGTCTCTTCTCAACCTCTGTTTTGGCTGGTTTTGTGATTTTTTTATCTTCACTCCTAGGATGGAATTGTTTCAGCAAACAATCTGGGGATTAAATGATCCCTCAATACTGCACAAGCATTTTATTCTATACCTTAAGATGGCAAGATTAACATGCTTAGGTTATTAAGAATGCTTAGCTCTGATACGGATTCCTTCTTATACCCTCATCATCATCCTAATCACTGGCAATAATACAGCTCTAATATGGGTATTGCCCAAAATACTTGACATATATAATCTCCTTTAAGTCTCACAGCAACCTGTAACCTCTGGTGTGGTTATCTCTCATTTTACGGCTAAGGACAGTCTCAGAGAAGTTAAATGACTTCCTGTGGGGCACACAGCAGTAAGAATCTGAGGTCAAACTCAAAGCCAGGTATTCTTGACCAATTCCAGTGCTCTATCAAGTATTCCCAACTTCCTGTCAGGGAACCCCGTCCACTCCCATAAAACCAAACACAAAGCCCAAATCAGTGGTCAGTCAGTCAATCAACAGGCATTTCCTAAGTGCCTATTTTGTGTTAGGAACGGTGCTAGGCACTATACACAAAGGAAAGCAAAATAGTCTCTGCCCTCAAGAAGCTTATATTCTCCCAGGAGAGAAAATATGAATAGATTAAGTAGATATAAAATAAGAATATATAAACAATAATTACTGCCTCTTCCCTTAAAACTAAGTGGGATTTTCCTGTTCAGAGAGCTGCTAACTTCAAAATGCTTCTGAAAACTCTACTTGGTATTTTTTCCTCTACCTTTATTACCAATTCACATCATTTTAATGAGGTCCTTTTCTCAGTGTCACACCCTGCCTTCCTTTGTGGGGTGTTAACATAGATTTCGTTAACATTAACAGTGCAGTTTCTTTTTTTTTTTAGAGAAATCAGTTCCATTAGATGTCAAGGGAAGGCTTTTGTGGTACAGTAGAAAGGATAGTGTCCCTAAAGGAAAAGGCACTGGGTTCAGTTTCTACCTCTGATGCTTATTACCTTTGTGATCTTGGGGAATTGATTTAACATCTCTGGGCCTCAGTTTCTTGATTGATAAAATGAAGGAGTTGATCTAGACAACCTTCAATGCCTGGCATAGAATGGGGTGTTTAATAAATGCTAGCTGACTGACTATATGAAGTTCTTTCCTCTTGAGATCTATGATTCCATCTCTTTTTAATTTGCTTGCCTTGCTAATCTTCAAATAACCTATTTTAAATAAACCTATTAAGGGGTGTGTCTGTGTGTGTGTCTGTGTGTGTCTGTGTGTGTCTGTGTGTGTGTGTATGTATGAACACATGTGCTATGTTCCACATTATGACTTCTTTAAAAATTCCCTTGAAAAGTACTTTTTCTGTAAGGATTTTATTTGTGATGAGGATCCCACAAACTGATTTTTTTTTTTTGCAAATAATCATCTTTTGTGAATTTCTACTTTTTTTGTTTATTTATATTGCATACTATAGCTAAATAGTGAGACAGAGTGTCAGGCCTGGAGTCAGGAAGACTCATTTTCCTGAGTTCCAATCAAGCCTCAGACACTTACTGGTTGTATGACCCTGGGCAAGTCACTTTACCCCGTTTGCCTCAGTTTCCTCACCTGTAAAATGAGCAGGAGAAGAAATGGCAAATCACTACAGTATCTTTGCAAAAAAAACCAGAACAAAATCCAAATGAGGTCACAAGGAGTCAGACATGACTGAAAAAAACTGAACACCAAAATTACAGTGAAAAAAATCATGTTTTTTTTTAAAGTTAAATTTTTATGACTTTCAAATTATATGTACATATACAAACTCCCTGGAGAAGGCAGAACCTATGTTCAAGGGTTGGTGTGGGAAGGATGATAGCTGCCTCAGTGAAAGAGACAGAATATATAGTCAAAAAAAGGTAGAAAGAGAACCCTAAGTGCTTTGGGACCTCCACAACCTGCTTTAATGAATAAATCAGAATGGTTTCCATTAGCATATCAATTGCTTTCATGTAAATGGATGTTTCTAAAAATGCTCAGGAGTCTTGGGAAACAGTTTCTTCTCAAAAGCAGCTTACCCTGTTATTTGAACTTTCTATGAAGAGAGTTAAGGTTAAACTTTAAGTCATTTCCCCCTCTTAAAGCTATATTGCTCATTCTGAATGATTAGAACCAGTGGGAGACTTCAGAATATTGCTGTTACAACAAATAGAGCACAATGCAATAAATATGTATTAAATACCTACTATGTGCCCATGATCTTTAAGGCCATTTGAAGGCTCGAAATTCTGTGGTTAAGGGATACAATGGGTTCTTGATTTATTGTTTTATTAATTGTCTAGACTTAAGAAAAGTAATGGAGAAAATGTTAATAATGCAGATTAAACCTAAAAGTGTTGTACATATAGCACCCTCAACACTGCCCCCCCTCCAAGAGCTGGTTGTTAAATATATCAGCACATCCTGCAAGTTATTTCTAAGAGTGTCCTCCAGCACCTCAGCTGATGGTTTTCTATTTGTGTAACTTCTGTTACTATTCCAACAAACACCGTGCAATACAATAAACATTTATTGCTCACTTGCTGTATGCCTATGTACATTAGGGTCTCTTCTGGCTCTAAATCCTATGATCCTATGGTAAAGACATTGTCAGGACTGTATTTTCATGATGACATTCAAGACTAAACCACCAAAAAAGGACAGAAATTCACAAAACATCAGATGATAGTACCATGCCAAGCTCTGGGTGGGAAGTGGGTGATACCACCCCCTGGGGAGTGCTGGAAGAATCCAGGGGGGTGGTAGTCACTTTAAGTGCAATTGAGGGGCATTGAATAAAAATAAGGGGTGACAGAAGCATAAGGAAAGAAGAGAACATAAGAAAATTTTGAAAAACCGTTCTTACATGTTTCACCTGTTGTAAAACAGAGTTAAAGTCATAGTGTTATATTATTTTCCAAATAAACACACAAAATGTAAGTTACAAGCCATCAGGGGTCAAGTCTGCTTACAGGCATTAACAAGCAAGTATTGGCAGGTGAGTATGTCATGCATTATCAGGAAATCCAACATGGAATGGCAAGAACATTTCTGTGTAATGACTTTGTTTACAAAATGATACCATAAGGTTATATGATGCAATATTGCAGGAAATGCAGGAAAATGTAGGAAAACTCCACAAATTTACAACAAATTATTAAATTTAAGATGTCATTTAAAAAAATTTCTATTTTTTGAAATGATGCAAATTTTTAAAAAATATTAAAGGGTTAAAGAAAGTAGATTTCCAAGGGGTCACTGAGTATTTTTTTTAAAAGGGGGCAGAAGGCTAAATAAGTTTGGGAACCTCTGGTTTAAATAGAATATATAGGTCCTAACCTTAAGGAGCTTACAGTCTAGAGTAGGGGAATAAGACACAAATGCTGATAACTGCCATGTACAATATGACATCAAAATAGCATTAATAAAGTACAAACTATGAAAGATGCAAATGGAAAGTTTCTTACTAATAGAAAGGTTTTATGGAGAGGGCACTGTAGTTATGCTGTAAAGAATGGATAGGAATTCAGTGGGTAAAGAAAGGGAAGACCTTAGAGGCATAGGAAAAAGCAAAGACATGGAGGCCTGAGGATAGAGCATACCAGGGTGAGAGGCAGTAGCTTACTTTTGTCAGAGTGTAGAATTTGAAGAGGGAAGTAATATGAACTGAGTCTGAAAAGGTATGTGTTCCTTCTTCCATGGCCCTAGAGCTGCTATGCTCACTGTTTGGGCCTCTTTGGTGACCAAGAGTAAGAGAATAGTTTCCAAGGATATTAATATGCAGTGGTGGTAAAGGGATAGATACCTGCCCTCTTAGAGCCAGCACTGCATTAGTTATGTATCTTACAGAACTGAAAAGCACTGAAAACAACATTCCACAGCTTATTCACAATTCAGAGTTTAAGGAAAGACTTTGGTTCAGCTTTTATTAAGCATCTACTTTATGCAAGGTACTGTGCTAGGCACTGTTTTTTCTTTTTCTTAACTAGATAAACCTTGGATTTCATCAGTGAAGGGAGCTCCTGGTGAAAAACTTCCTCTTCTGATGCAGATCAACAACACCTACTTTGTAACTTGCAGTCTGCCTTAAAGAAATTAAGTGATTTGCCCAGGGTCACACAGCCATGTGAGTTAGAAACAGGACTTTAACCCAGGACTTTTCTGACTCTAAACACAGACTTCTAACTGTGCTGTTCCAAGGCAATGGACACCTAGAAAAAAACATAAGACCCATCCTGCCACCAATGAACTTACATGTACAGAGATAAAAAAAAAAAAAGAAATACAGAGTAATTTGAAGAGGAAGCATAAACAACTTCAGCAAAGTTTTCATGGAACAGTTAAGTCTGAAAGGAAAATAAAGATTTTAAGAGGTAGCAATGAAGAAGTAGTTTTCAGGCCTGGGGGATGATTTGTGCCAATACTCAGAGATGGGAGATAGAATGCCATTTTTAGGGAAATAGGCCAGTTTGGCTAAAATATAGAATGCATAAAATTGAATAATGTAAGATAAGTCTGGAAAGGTAGATTAGAGCCAGATTGTGAAGGGCTTTAAAAGCCGGACAGAGAAGATAAATCTTGCCTTTAAAATCTTTTAAATTTTTTATTGGCAATTTATGGAGGTGGCCATTGTATTACTGGCACATGAGCATAGAATAACTTGTCTGAAGCACTTCTCAGTCACTTTCAGTCTTATTTCAGGGGTCAATGAGTAATGGTGACATGGAAATATAAAAGAGTTGAATGAAATTTTCTCATTCAAATAACAGATTGAACTTGAGCAGAAGTTAAGGTACTACATGCATGTCCAAAAGCTTCCATCTAATTTGCTATGAATTGGGGGTTTAAATCATAAAACTGAGATAGCCCCTGAGGCTATGTTAAAACCGTTCCATCATGGATCTGAATTGGAAGGGACCTCAGAGGTCATCTAGTCCAGCCTACTTATTTTACAAATGAAGAAAAAAAGACCCTGAAATGTAAAATGACTTACCTAAAAGTGCACAGGTAGTAAGTAGAACACCAAAAGCCACAGAGTAGGGGCAATACCAGAGAATGCCATAGATGAAAGCAGAGGATATCTCAACCGTGAAGATGGCAGTGTTGGAAAGAATATGCTAATAGCACAGGACAGTTCTTGGCCTCATAGCATTCATTACCTAACCTCAATGAAGCAGCAAGTGATTGACAGAGGTAGGGTTTAGTTGGTATATAACTCTGGAAGTATGAGTTGTTGTGGCTTTGTATGTCCCCAACATGTTCCCTATCCCAAGTATCTCCCCTCTCCACGGGTGGTATGGGTATGCATGGGAGTGTACCCTGGTGTATCTAGAAGGAATTTTTTCTTGTCATTTATTTTACTACATGTTAAATTAAATATTTCTTGCTTTTACCCGTTGTCTTCTTGTTGGTCCGATAAAAGAAGCAAACGCTGGAATTTTTTGACAAGTGGAATTTGACTCCAAATATCTTGAACCCAGGGTAGATTGTTAGGGGAAGGGATTTGTGTGTGAGGGGAGCTATAGTAGGTACATTGGATAAGGTATTCAAGAATAATTTGACTTTTTTCACATAAAGAAAATTATTGAAAAGGAAACAGTTATGTCTTAGTTTTGTATTGTCATTGCTAATGATTGCATGTCAATTAATATCTTCAACCAGGAAAAAATATCATATAAACAAAAGTTTCTGATCTAATTATTAGTTCCGAGTAAGTGAAAACCATGAACTTTATGCAAGTACTGTGATTTTAATGTCTCATATATTGTTTTATACCATAAATCCAGGGTCATCAAATATTTTCATATGGCAATACCTCTAATCCAGGTAGAATCCCATCATTAAAATGTCACAATCATTGCTAATGCTCGTCCACACTGTGATTGCTAGCTGGCTTTTGTACTGAGCTCCATACCATGCTTATGGTGCTCACTTCTGTCCAAACAAGTGAAACTGGGTCATCAGAGTTTTTGGTGGACCAGCAAGCTACTTGTGGTCCTTTATGATCCATTAAAGCAAATCCAAGATAAATTTTTTATTCTTGCTGTCATTTTGTTCTGTATCTCTTCTGACCTTCCATGGAGGTTTTCATTTGATAGATGTGATCCACACAGAGATTTTGCTCAATCCTCCTCTCTGCCCCCCTCCCCTGCACTAATATTCTTCAAAAATAGCAGCACTGTAGAGCTAAATGGTTGTTCTTATAAACCATACCCCTGGGTATGTTCTGACACTTTCCCTCTTTCCTGCTCACCTGAGAAGTGGAGTGCTCTGGAAAAAAAAATCACAGAATCATAGATTTAGAGTTGGATGGGGCCTTAAAAGCCATCTAGTCCACATCTCTCATTTGACAAGGACCCTACGGCTCAGAGGTTAAATGACATACTTAGGGTCTCATTTTAAATCAGCAGAGCCCTAGAAAGACTTAAGTGACTTACCCAGGGTCATAAATAAGTAGAAGAGCCTGGATTCTAAGCTTCAAAATCTTCTACATCAAGCTGCCTCAACTGGACTTTCCCTGCTACAGAGCAAACCATTTCTTTCCCCCGCCAACCCCCCCCCCCCCAACCCCCCCCCCCCCACTGTAACCCATCTATACTCATTATGGCAATTCTGTCTCCTTTTTACAAGCTCCCAACTCTACCCACCCTCTGTCTTTCTCTGAACAGATGACCTAGCCTTGGATTTCCTGAGAATATCTTCAAGTCAATCTGTCAACTTCCTCAAGGTCCTTACTTCTATTCTTTCCAAACTTCTTTCCTCCAGTGAGAGACGGACGGGGGGAGGAAGAGGGAGAGGGAGGGAGACAGACAGAGACAGGGAACACCTTCATTAAGAATCTATCCTCTATCTGTGCTCTTGATTTCATCCCTTCTGTCATTTATCCTTTTCCACCCTCCCCTCATATATTCTCAATCTGTCTTTTCACTACTGCTTCCTCCCTGTTGTCCTTAAGGACACTTGTGAAGGGAAAAAAACAAACAAAATGAAAAAGTTTTTTTAAATGATCATTTCTTTTTCAATGACCTATTGTCCTATCTCTTACCCTTTAGAAAGGGTATAAACTTGTTCTTTCACTTCTTTTTCACCTCAGTCTCTTGCAATTTGATTTTCCCCCACATCATTTGTGTCCAAACTATGCAAGGTTAGTTATTACTTAGTGGCTAGTACGAAATAATGGAAAGAGCACTAGGGACCCAGGGGTCGTGGATTCAAGTCACTTCTGACTATCTATGTGATCATGGACAACTCTTAGCCTCCCTGGGCCTGTCTCTTCCCTTATAAAATGAGGGAGGAAAGGGATGGGTAGACTAGATGACCTGAGGTCCTTTGCAGTTCTACATCTATGATCCTGTAACCTCTTTGTGGTCAAATCAAATATTCTTCTTTTAGTTGCCTTTTTTCTTAAACTAGTATTTGACACTTAAGTAGCTCCCCTTCTTAATACTCTTGCTTCCCTCATGTTTCCCATCTTCTTTCTCATCACTAGTGGTTTCTTATCCCTCTTCAGTTCCTTAAATACAGATGGTCTCCCAGGGATATGTACTTAACTCTCTTCTTTCTCTATACTCCCTTTGTGATATTACCAACAGTTACAGTTATCACCTCTGCAAGTGTCTCTCACACTTGTAGCCCTCATTCTCTAGACTTAGCTTCAGTCCATTTCTAAATGCCTGCTGCAGATTTTTATTTGGATATCCTGATAATATTTCATACTTGATACGTCCAAATTTCAATAATCTTAACAAATCCTGCTGCTTCCATGAATTATTTCTCATGATGACACCATCCTACCAATTGCCCAAGGTGATAAGACCCTAGTCTTTCGAGCCTTTCTTCCTGCTTCTGTTCCATAACCAGACAAATCCTGTTGAAGCTTATTCCAACATATATCTTGCACTTGTTCCCTCCTTTATAATCACATTGCAACCACCCTAGTCCAGGTCCTTATTATCTCTTGCTTGGACTATTATAATAATCTACTTGGTCTTCTTATGTCAGGTTGCTGTCTTCCATGGTCAGAACCCTAAATAACAGATTCTAACAATCTATGTCACTGCCTCCACAATTTGTTTATGTTGTCTGACTCTACTTGTGATTTCATTTTTATAGAGAACTCCAGGGCTGGAACTCCAGTTCAACTTTTAAAGTTACCTTAGGCACCGAGAGAGTAAATAATTTGCAGAGGGTCAGTCACTATGAGTCAGAGGGCCTGAGATGAGATCTTCCTTACTCTGAGGGCAGCTCTCTATCCACTATACCACCCTGCTTATATATTGTCTTTTAAATATTATCAAATCACTTCTGAAAAAACAAACAACCCTTAAGTGTCTTCCCAAAGCCCATCTAGATTTCAAGGCCTTTCACAATCTGGCCCCAACCTACCTTTCCAGCTTCATCTGTTGTTTTCCTTCATATACCCAATATTGGAATCTAATTGCACCTTGCCTTGTATTAATTATTTGGGCACATGGGCCAGCCAAACGGGTCTGCCTGCCATTCTTCACACACAACGCCCCACCTCCCATTTCCAGGCCTTTGTACTGGTTATCCTCCAAACTTAGAATACATACCTTCATCTCTACTTCTTAGAATCCCTATTTCCTTCAAGATTTGGTCCAAATCCCATCTTCTCCTTGAAGCCTTTTTGGCTCTCCCCTCCCTCTCCACTCCTCTTCCCTTATAAGAGTCCTCCCCAAGTTACTTTGTATTGATTTGGTGTGTATTCTGTATATACTCAATTATGTATTCTATTGCAAAAGAATTAAGGATCCTTGGTGGCAGGTTTTGTTTTTTTCCATCTCTATATCCTCAATACTCAGCACAGTGCCTAGCACACAACAGGTGCTTAATACTTCTTTTTTTTAAATTGATCTTTAAATGTCCTCCCCACCTCATTAAATTGGAAGTACCATTTATATTTGTCAACTTGAATTGCCCTCATCTTCGTGGCCATGGTCTTTAGTGATTATATAACCCTTTTTGGACTACATCTTGGGCACAGTGAACCGGAACTCATTGTTAAAACTTTTCTTCTGACTTTGAAACGGGTCCTCAAATTTTTTAGCCCATTGGAATTGGTAACTCATAAGCACTAGACTGACACTGAAACCACTTTTTCCTGTATATCAAGGCTTTGCAACCTGGGGCCCATGAACTTTTAATAGTTTGATAAATATATTTCAAAATAATTGATTTCCTTTGTAATCCTATGTATTTTATAAATTTAAAAACAGTTCTGAGAAGGCATTACTAAACTGCCCAAACTATTATCAGTGAGAATATCAAACAAGACTAACCTTTTAACTATCCTAATAATTGTTTTATAACACCAATATTTCATAAGTAAAGTTGAGCATATTTCTAAAAAATCATATAGTTTTCCAATCAACAAAAATCCACTTTTTCTACCTCCTCTCTCTCCCCCCACCCTAAGAAGGAAAGAAAAATAAAACCCCTGTTACAAACATGCATAGGCAAGGAAATCAAATTTCTCCATTGGCTATGTCCAAAAAATTATGTTTCCATTCTCCATTCTGAGTCATTCACCTTTCAACTGGGAGTTGGGTACCATGTTTCATTATTAGTCATCTGGAATCATGGCTGATCATGACACTGATCATAGTTCCTAATTTTTTCTTTACCATATTTGTTGTCATGATATAAATTATTCTTCTGTTTCCATTCACTTGCCTTTGTATCAGTTTGTATGTCTCCCTAGGTTTCCCTGGTACTATTTCTTGCATCATTTCTTATAGCACAATAGTGTTCCATCACATTGACATGGCATAACTTGCTCAGCTATTCCTCAATTTATGGCACCTCCTCAGATTCCCATTCTTTGTCACTTCAAAAAGAGCTTAATTGTTGTATACCTTAGAGTTTTTGCTTAAGACTAACAATCTTTCCCTAAATCTACCCTCCAATTTCCCCTTCTCTCCTATTTCCCTGTTGAACGAAATGTATTTCTGTACCCAACTCTTTGTATATGAATTATTTCTTTCTCTGATCAGTTCGTATGAAAATAAGGTTCAAGTGCTCGCCATTTCCTCCAATCCTTTCTTCTTCTTTGCATACATACCTACTTGCATATCGTGATTTTGTAAGATCATCTCCCCTAACACCCATCTCTGCAATGTATTTTTCTTGCCCTCTCTTTTTAACTCTTCTCTTGAGATCAACAAGATATAACAGAACCACTCCCAGGCTTTGTCTGTTAGACCCCCCCTCTATGATCAAGAATGACAAGGTTCAGAAGAGACACATATATCATTTCTCCATGTTTGAATATATGTAGTTTATTCCTGAATCCTTATGATTGTTCTTTCATGTTTACCTTTTTATGTTTCTCTTAACTCCTGTGTTTAAATTTCTTTGAATTTCAAATCCTTACATAGCTCTGACCTTTTCATCAGGAATGCTGGAAGTCCTCTACTTCATTAAAGATCCATTTGCCCCCATATGATTATGCTGGGTAAATTATTCTTGGCTTTAAGTCTATATCCTTCTAGAATACAATATTTTAAGTTCTTTACTCCTTTACAATGGTAGCTGCTAAGTCAAGTCCTCTATTTCAGTGTTGTCAAACTTATATAGAGATGGGGGCCCACTAAACCATATGTAAGTACCATACTTCACTGCATAATCATCATCACTGTGTAATTGTTGCACTTTGTTTTCAGTCAAAAAATTGGTTTTTAATCTTTCATTGTATAATTGTCGCATAGTAGAATACTGTTCATCATGCCATTTGAAAGATAAACAGAGCAGCAATATATTCACCAGTGGCATGTGGATATGCATTTATCTCACTCATTGTGAGCCCCAAGCCTAGAATTCTCAGTGCATGTGCAGTTAATTTCCAAAAGCTGACTTGCATGGTTCGTTTTTGAGTGCTGCAGTACTAATAGTATTGTCACTCAACCCAATGAAGAGCCATGGGTGCAAAGGGAGTGGGTGGACAGGTGAAGCTGCCAAGAGTAAGTCATGTGACATGGTAAGACTTGCATCTTCCCAATTTTAATGTATATTCATGAATATTCTGTGCACCAAAGACAGTTTAGTAAAAAACTATTTTTAAGTAATCCTGGCACAAATCTTCACATAATGTTCATACCTCTTTTTTTGCAAAAAAAAATTTTTTAGCATAAAATCTGTGACAATTATGCAGTGAAATACAGTATTTGGTGGGTGGCTTTTTGTCTTAGAAAGTTATATATTAACATCTTCTATCTTCTATTGCATTTTTGAGATGGAGATGTCTTCTTTTTGTCAACATTTAATTTTAGTTTTCTTAATTACATGTAAAGGGAAAAAATTATCGTTTATTTAAAAAAATTGAATTTCAAATTCTCTCCCTCCTTCCCCATTCCCCTCCTTGAGAAGGCAGTTTGATATAGATTATACATATGCAGTCATGCAAAATGTTTTTATCTTTGTAATGCGGCAAAGAAAATGCAGCCAAAAAACCCCAACAAAGTAAAAAAAAAAAGTATGCTTCAATCTGGTTTTCTGTGGAGTTGGATACCATTTTTCATCATAAATCCTTTGGAATTGTCTTGGATATTGATCAGAATAGCTGTCAGTCACAGTTGAGTATTGTAAAATACTGTTGTCACTGTGTACAATGTTCTCCTAATTCTATTCACTTCACATCAATTCATATAAATCTTACCAGGTTTTTCCTGAAAACTATCCTGCTCATCATTTCTTATAGCACGCTAGTATTCAGTCACAATCAGATACTACAACTTATTCAGTAATTCTCCAATTGATGGGTATCCACTCAATTTCCAATTCTTGGTCACCACAAAAAGAGCTGCTATAAATATTTTTGTACACATAGGTCCTTTTTCTTTCAACTTTTTGGGGGTACAGATCTAGTAGTATTGCTGAGTCAAAAGGCACAGTTGTGTAGCCCTTTGGACATAGTTCAAAATTGCTTTGCCAGTGGTTGGATCAATTCATAACTCCACCAACAATGCCGTTAGTGTCTCTATTTTATTTTTCTGCCATATTAGCCAATCTGATGGGTACAAGGTGGTACCTCAGAGTTGTTTTATTGGTATATCTTTAATCACCAGTGATTCAGGGAATTTTTTTATGATTATAGGTAGCTATGATTTCTTCATCTGAAAACTTTATATCCTTTGACCATTTATCAATTGGAGAATGACTTGTATTCTTATAAATTTGACTCAGTTCTCTACATATCTGAGAAATAAGGCCTTTATCAGAGAAATTTGCTGTAAAATTTTTTTTTCCACTTCCTGCTTTCCTTTGAATCTTGGCTGCATTGTTTTTTTAATGGGCAAACTCCTTCTAATTTAATATAATTAAAATTATCCATTTAATATCTTGTAATGCTCTTTCTCTTTTTTGGTCATGAATTCTTTCCTTCTTTACCTTTCCATAAACCTGAGAGGTAAAATATTTCATGCTCTCCTAACCTGTTTATATCACTCTTTAGGTCTAAATCATGTACCCATTTTGATCACATTTCAGGACAGTATGAGATGTTGGTTCTATTGTATTTTTATTATTTTGTTAAACATTTCCTAATTATATTTGCTTGCATTTTTATTAGTAAGTAGCATTTTAATTTTTTTTCCAATTACACGTAAAGACAGTTTTAAACATTCATTTTAAATAAGAATTTGAGTTCTAAATTTTTCTCTTTCCCTCCTATCCCCCCTCCCCAACACAGCAAGCAATCTGAGATTGGTTATACATGTGCAATCATGTTAAACACATTTCCACATTAGTCATATTGTGAAAGAAGAAACAGAATAAAAGGGAACATGAAAAACAAAAGTGAAAATAGTCTGCTTTGATCTGCACTCAGATGCCATAGTTCTTTCTCTGGACGTGGATAGCTTTTTCCATCTTGATCTTTCGGAATTGTCTTGGATCATGGCATTGCAGAGAAGAGCTAAGTCTGTCATAGCAGATCACTGCACAATGTTGTTGTTACTGTGTACAGTATTATCCTGATTCTGTTCACTTTGCTCATCATTAGTTCATCTAAGTCTTTCCAGGTTTTTCTGAAATCCTCCTGCTTATCATTTCTTATAACACAATAGTATTGCATTACATTCATATACCCCAACTTTTTTAGCCATTCCCCAAAGGATGGGCATTCCCTCAATTTCCAATTCTTTGCCACCACAGGAATAAATATTTTTGTACATGTAGGTCCCTTCCCCATTTTTAAAAAATCTCTTTGGGATACAGACTTAGTAGTGGTATTGCTAGATCAAAAGGTACATAGAATTTTATAGCCCTTTGAATATAGTTCCAGATTGTTCACCAGAATGGTTGGATCTGTTCACAACTCCACCAACAATGCATTAGTGTTCCAATTTTCCCACATCTCCAACATTTATCATTTTCCTTTTTAATCATATTAGTCAATCAGGTAAGTGTTAGGTGGTACCTCAAGAGTTGTTTTAATTTGCATTTCTTTACTCAACAATGATTTAGAGCATTTTTTCATATGACAATAGATAACTTTAATTTTTTCATCTGAAAACTGTTCATATCCTTTGATCATTTATCAATTGGGGAATGACTTGTTTTCTTATAATTTTGTCTCAGTTGTCTACAAATGTGAGAAATGAGGCCTCTATCAGAAACAATGGAAGTAAAAATTGTTTCCCAGCTTTCTGCTTTCCTTCTAGTCTTAGTTTCATTGCTTTTCTTTGTGCAAAACCCTTTAAATATAATTTAAATTATCCATTTTATATCTTATAATGCTCTTATTTGGTCATAAATTCTTCCCTTCTCCAAAGATCTGACAGGTAAATTATTCCTTGCTCTCCCAATTTGTTTATGGTATCATCCTTTATGTCTAAAACATGTACACATTTTTTACCTTATCTTGGGATACAGCATAGGATGTTCATCTACATCTAGTTTCTGCCATACTGTTTTCCTGGCAGTTTTTGTCAAATAGTGAGTTCTTATCCCAAAAGCTGGGGTCTTCGGGTTTATCAAATACTAGATTACTGTGCACATTTACTAGTGTATTGTGTATCTAATGTATTCCACTAATTCACAGCTCTATTTCTTAGCCAGTATCAATTTGTTTTAATGATTGCCACTTTATAATGCAGTCTGAGATCTGGTATTGCTTGACCACTTTCCTTCATTTTTTTCTTCCATTAATTTCCTTGATATTTTTGGCTTTTGTTACATGAGATGAACTGCCATTTTTTCTAGCTCCATAAAATAATTTTTTGGCAGTTTGATTGGTATGGCACTGAATAAGCAAATTAATTTTGGTGGAATTGTGGTTTTTATTATATTGGCTCAGCCTGCCTGCAATTAATATTTGTCCAGTTTTTTAGATCTTTTATTTGTGTGAAGTGTTTTGTTACTTGTGTTCATATAGTTCCTGGTTTTGTCTTGTCAGGTAATCTTTCAAGCATTTTATATTTTCTACAGTTATTTTAAATAGAATCTCTCTACCTCTTGTTGCTGGACTTTGTTGGCAATATATAGACATGCTGATCGTTTATGTGGTTTTATTTTATATCCTGCAACTTTGCTAAAGTGGTTAATTATTTCAACTAATTTTTCAGTCGATTTTCTAAATATCATCATGATATCTGCAAAGAATAAGTTCTGTTTCCTTGTTACCTATTCTATTTCCCTCAATTTCTTTTTCTTGTTAGAGTTAGCCTTTCTAGTAAAATATTGAATAATAGTGGTGATAAGGGGCATCCTTGCTTCATCCTGATCTTATTGTGAAAGCTCATTCCCATTACAGAAAATGCATGCTGATGGTTTTACATGGATATTACCTCTCATTTTAAAGACAGCTCCATTTATTTTTATAATCCCTAGTGTTTTAATAGGAATGGGTGCTGTATTTTATCAAAATCTTTCTGTATCTATTGAGATACTCATGATTTCTGTTGCTTTTGTTATTTATGTGGTCAGTTATGCTGATAGTTTTCCTAATTTTCAACTAGTTCTGAATTGCTGGTATAAATCCCACCTGGTTATAGTGTCCTAATTATATTTTAACCTGATTCAGGCTGCAAGTTTGACATCTCTGCTCTATTTCTCATTGAAAGGTTCATTTTTTCCCTTGTACAATTATATTGCTTTGTTGGGCAAATTACATTCAACGATAAACCCATATCCTTTGCTTTCTGGAATACTGTATTCTAATCTCTCTCCTCCTTCAGAGTGGTGAATGTTAAATTGCATGTTACCTTGAGTATATCTTGTTGGTACTTGAATTCTTGCAGGTTGTTTGAAAACATCTGGAAGCCTTGGTTTTTGGTCATAATATTCCTGGAAGTTTTCATTTTGGGAAGTTTCTTTCAGGTGACCAGTGTATCCTCTCTAAGTTCAATTTATCACCCAGTTTTAAGAGATTTGGGCTGCTTTAAGATTTCTTGAAATGTTCTTAAATTTCTTCTTTTCTAGGTCACTTGTTTTTGCTATGAGATTACAAATTTTCTCCTATTTTTTTTTCAGTCTTTTGACTTTGTTTTCATATCCTTTATTGTCTCACTGAGTTACTGGTTTCTATTCTACTCTGATTTTCAGGAAGTTTGTTCCTTGGGTAAGGTTTTGTACATATTGCGCCAACAGAATTCCTTTCCATCCTTTTTTCCATAGCTCTCATTTATTTTCTATTTTTTCCCTTCTTGCACTCTCATTTCATTGATAAAAATCTCTTTTAAATCTCTTGCTTCATGTCTTCCAGAAACCGTAGCTGAATTTGTGCTTAAGCTTTGTTTTTCTTTGATGCTTTGTTTGTAGATGTTTTGGAATTATTTTCATCTTCTTTGTACCTTGAGAATTACTGATTAAATGAGGTGATATTTGTAAAGCACTTAGCATAGTACCTAGTGCATGTATTTTAATAATGCTTTTCCCCTTCTCCCATTGCCATCATCACAATAGCCTTTTATGGTAGTTTTTCCCTTCTCATTCTTCCAACCTTCCTGCCTTTAAATTGGATGTTAGAGTCAGGCTCTGCACACTTCTGGAGGGAAGGTCTGAACTGGTCCTGTTGTTAACTTTCTTGGGGTACTATATACGGTGTTATTCAAACATCTCAGGGACAGCTTGGGTTGTCCTGCAAGAGTCCAGAACTCCCAAAGTGGTGTGATCCAGAGGATAGTCTTATACTGTCCACACAGTCTTAGCTTTGCAAGTTCCTGACCTGGGTTTGGGCCTGAACAATAATAGATGCTTCTAGATTCACCCACTGTCAGCCAGCTGGAAAGATCTGGTTCTGAGGCACAGAAGAACTAGATTTCCTTTTGGTCTGGGTTTCCTGCCTTGGCTATTATTCTTCTGAAGGCTTCAGATTGAGGTAGAAATTGGAACTGGGAATCAACTGGGGTTGGAGTCACATGCCTGTTGTTTGCTTCTGAACTTGTTCCTTTCAGTCTAGGCCTAGTAGCAACTCCCTAGCCCTGAAAGCCCCCTCAGGGTGCACAGGTTCTCACCTGCAGTCTACCCTGGATCTATAACCCAGAAGGAGGTAGTAAACAGCAAAGCTGCCTGTTGGCACCTGTTCTTTCACCCTGTGGTGCTCTATTATGGGTTTGGGATCGCCTTTTGCCCTGGTACACAGCTTTTCCCAGGGCAGCAGAGTACTGTCCCTGGGGTCCCTCTTGGCTAGACCCTCTCCCCAGGACCTACACACTTCTATCTTCTTTTGCAGACCTGGGCTGGAAAAATGACTCACTGTGACTTTTTCTTGGATTTCCCATCAGGATTTAGTCTGGTGCATCTTCTAGATTTGTTTGGAGGAGAGCTCACTATATTGTTTCCTGCTACTCTGCAAACATGGCTTCATTTTGCAGTAAGATCAAACATTAAAAACCATGCTTTCATGGCACTCTTGTAAATATTTTGGCTATAATCAATTTTAGAGATTTTTGTAATTTTCACTTTTATCAGTAGTCAGTGAAATAATGAGTTTTGGAATAATAGGAAGACAGCAGGCTGACAAGACCATCCTTATCCCTTTTTTCCTCAACAGGAGATGGGGTTTTGTAATTTTTAGGTATGGGATATATTATACAAAGACAACACTGGCAAATCTTTTGACCTGTGTTTGAGAGTTGGCTTACCATATGTAACCTTATAGTCAAATATCTATGTAAGACATCCGAATTCTTTACATGTTAGTTAAAAGAATTATAATACTTGCATTATTTACCTCACAAGACTGCTGTGGGCAAGGCACTATATTAATATATTATATCGTGCTAAAATTTAAAATAATAATTTAAATTGTAATTTTTAAATTGTCAATCATAAAATGTTATTAATGATAAATATTAAGTCAATATACTAAAGAGGAATTAATTCCTGGGCCTAGAAATTGGAGTAATTATTTCCTAAGGCTTGGATTTAAAAAAGACCACTCATTACTTCTTTTTCAATTTTTTCCAGTGCTTAGTAGAACCTTTTAAATTTCAGGGTATATTTTAGACAATTCATATTCTTCCTTTGGGTTAATTTAAGTTTTGTCATTCACAAGCTGTTCCTTTTCTTGGTCTAGCAATCCTTAGATCAGCACCATTCTCTCCATCCCATATCCCCCATTTTGCATAAAAGATAATTTTGTACTGGATCTCTGATCCCCTTACAAACTAAAAACTTGGAGGGTGATGAACCTAACCAATGGGGCTCAAATTTCACCCTCTCATCTTCCATTTACAATAAAACAATACTTACTGTAGTAGCAGTACTGTAAGATCACAATTTAGAACAACTTAAATGTGTATGGCATAGTAAAGGAGCTTCCTTAGCTTATAAAGTGTGATGACTTGTCAATGGGTAAATTTCATTTTTCTAGCATATCCCTCTATGATTTTTGTTGTTGAGCTAGCCAATTAATAAAACCAAACACATTCCTCTTCAAGCATCAGTTTTTTGACAAAATAAAATATTTAAAATATTGCCCACAGTGTGGTTTCACGCCACAGCTGGGATTAAGGTTCAGTCTTGTGCAACTGAACGGAAAATAAAGATAAATACAACGCTATGGTAATTTTTCTGTAAAAAGATATATTTAAAAATAAGCTCTTTAAAAAGAGAACTTTTATGTACAGTTATGTAGTCTAGAAACAGTCAAAAAACACTATACAACAACTATCTAGGTTTTAGAAAATACAATTTGTAGCACACACAATCCTGGTACTGAACAAGATATAGTTTTAAGCCTATGATTAAGTCATTATCTCATCACAAATCGGTAATTCACATTTGTTAATAGCTAACATTCAGACTAAAGTTCGGGTTAAGAACTTGCCTGCATACTTCCCATTTGGGAAATTAGACAACCACCTCTGCCTGGCAGATGTAGTCTATCTGTAGTTCAGATAGTCTTTATTTCTTTGAATGAGCAATACCCAACAAAGAACCTTCTCCTCTTTTTATTTCTTCTTTTCTTCTAAGTTTTGCTTTTAGAACAGGGGAAACAAAAACATCTTTATATGTGACTGTTGGCCCAGAGGTGCCTTGTTCTTTGAAAATGAAATTTCTAAGAGGGCAAAGAACATAGATATGTGCTTAACAATAAATGTTCTAGGAAGGAGATTACGGAGCATTTAATGCATTCAGGGTGGGTCAACAAGTAGCTTTCCCTTGGTCTTCAGCTCAGCATCCGAGGTAGCTATCCACCTGGTAGTCTCCCTATTCCAATGTGGTGCCTTTCCTATTTATATCTGTTTACCACAAAATACTTTTGAAACATCAAAACATAGCTTCCTAGAAAATAATAAAAAGGAGATGGCTTGTCAAAATTAAAGTGCTATTAGCTAGTCCCTTCAAAAGACTGTCATAAGTTCTCAGATGATTTGTGTTAATCAGGAGTTATGCTCCTGAAAGAATACTTGCATATTTTGTGTGCTTCATGACACAATAATGCAGACCCACTTCATCTTCCACATGAGTTACTGTTCAGAAATAATTTAATTTTATGATTAAAGGGCACTGATCTGCCTGCACTGGGTAAGTCAAGGAGAAGGACTTTGGTCTATTCTTTATTTCATAACTATCCACATTAATTAAGCTACAGCTAAAGGAAAATGATGACTTGCAACTGTAGAGATACCAAAAAAGAAAAAAAAAAGAGGAACCCATGGAGAAATCCTAGAGTTCACAAAGTATGACTTATTGGAACTGGGTATGTAGAGGAAAAGAAAAGTCGTTCACCCAACAGCTTGTTCTTTCTCTAGATTTATGTACAATGCAATCATCACTGAGATCTTTATTTTCTGCCTTGCTGGAGACTTATGGGTTTGTTCCCTTAGAATTAAATGTTCATTTATTACTTCAACTATTAGGAATCACAAATCCAGTGGGGAAGATCAGGCAGATTCCACGAACAGTAAAGAGTTAACAATAAAACATATGGATGAAAAAGTTTTCACAATTTACAAGTGATAGTAAGCCTTGGAAACTGGAAAGAAGGGATGTCAACAGGCATTGCTTATTTTGGTGACACCTACAAAGACCAGAATGAAATTACATAAAGCAAAATTACAAAATGAATTGTATATTTGTACTAAGTCAAAGTCTGTGTAAACAGCACATATCTGTGAAAGAGAAGTTGTCACTCAACACATTTAATAACCAAATACAGATGAATATGTCATCAAATCCAAAAGACCCTAGTGAAGTTTGAGGATTAATCCCATAATTTAATAAGACCATCCCAGCCACAAGTTATAACCTTGGATGTTTCATGCGGGTGCCACACAGCACCTATGCATACTTTATCATGAGCTTTAAATCGACTGTAGAGTTTTGTAGTCTTCCAGTCCCAAATGTTTAATTTTCCATTTCCATCTCCTGATATCACATAGCTGCATTGGGGAGGAAAACAAGATCACATTATTCAAATGTTTTAAATTTGAGATAAATGTGGAAATTGTTTCTTCCAACTTTCTCATTTTAACACTAAACTTCAACCCCTCAAATACTTCTATTACATAAAAATCTGCTGATAATGATAGACTATCAGTTTCTACAATGCAAACTGTTTCAAGCAAAGTGCATTCCAAAGGAAATCAGATTGTAACATGAACATTGCTCCCAAGCTGATGCTTTTTTCAGGCTAGAATGATTAATTTCAGTGATTCTAAGGCTATTTTTAACCTTGGTGAAGGGAGGGTGGAAAGTATAAATTAGCAGGATTGAGCTAAGACCAAGAAAGCAGAGGAGGGCCCCACAAGTGGGGCCACTGGCCACCCACTGAGAGGCTCAGTCCTCTTAGCTGTGAGAATTATGTGCGCCCTACTCTTTCACCTTTAGGCACAATACAACCTGATTCCATTTCCTTCATGACTAGTTTTGTTTCCAAAGACACTGAGCCAGATTCAGTTTGTCCAGACTCAAGTTAGCCACTGCACAGATTTTGGTACCTTCCATATACATATACTCAAATTTAAGCCAAGAATGAAGCTATAGAATTTCGTGGTCATTTTCAGGAGCCTATAGCCACCCCTGCTGAAAAGTTGAAATCTTTACTAGCCTTGTGACAGCTATTCATTAAAGCAAAGTAGGATGGGAGACTCCACATGGTATGCATGCATAGCTGTACTTTCTTTTCACTAGACTGAGGCAATGACATAGGAAAAAAAAAAGCTTTGGTTCTGGGAGAATTGGACCAGGATCTGTCTCATGTCCTTAGGAAAGATACTGCCATACTCTGGAATTCAAGCTTTCCCATCTAGAAAATGACAGGAGGTGTGGGGGGTATGGGGGGTGCTGTGTGAACTAGATGATTTCCAAGGTCCCTTTCAGCTCTAATTATGATATTCTATAATAACAGCATTTAGAATGAGACAGGTTCTATTTCCACTATCCTCTGCCCCAGTCAGATGTGTCCAAAGGAGGGAAAAATAAACAGTAAGGTGAACAGAAACCATGTTATACAAGAATTAGTTAAAAGTACTGGAGACAGGGCCCCACCCCTGGGGCTGACCAGCAACAAGGCCCCTCCTCCAGGGCCAGCCACCAGAAAGACTCTGTTGCCATAGCAGGCCAGTGGCTAAACCCCAGGGGTGGACAAAATGGAGGCAAAAGGGAGGGCCTACCTCCCCCCCCGCTTCTAGTATGAGCCAGAAGGGAAGCCTACCTTCCAGAGAAAAGCAAGAAGCTAAGCCCTGAAGCTGAGTGAAAGCCAGCAGTAATTCCCAGAGCCCTAGCAGGGAAACCTTGGGACAATGCAGGACCAGAACCCAACTCTCACATAAAAACACCAAGTCAAACACACACACACACACACACACACACACACACACACACACACACACACACACACACACACGAGTAAAAAATGGAGCTTGACTATAGAAAGTTACTATGATGATAGGGAGGATCAAGGCATAAACTTAAAAGAGAACAATAGTGTCAAAATGGCTACATGTGAAGCCTCAAAGTAAACTGTAATTTGGTCTTAGGCCTAAAAAGAATTTCTAGAAAAAGCTTAAAAAATTTTAAAAAGTAAATTAGACAAGTAGAAGAAAAATTAGGAAAAGAAATGAAGTAATACAAGAGAAACATGAAAAAAAGTCAATAGCACAGGAAAATAATATACAAAAATTTACTGAGGAAAATAACTCCCTAAAAAATAGAATTGACTAAATGGAAAAGGAAATACAAAAGCTCACTGAAGAAAACAATTCTCCAAAAATTAGAATTGAATAAGTGGAAACTAATGACTCTATGAGACATCAAATTACGATAAAAACAAATTTAAAAAAAAGAGAAGAAAATGTGAAATTTCTCATTGGAAAAACAAGTGACCTAGAAAATACATCCAGGAGAGATAACATAAGAATTACTGGACTACTCGAAAGCCATGGACCCAAAAAAATAAATAATAAATAAAAGACTGCACAACATCTTTCAAGAAACTACCAAAGAAAACTGCCTTCATATATTAAAACCAGATGGCAAACAGAAATGGAAAGAATCCAATGATTATGCCTGAAAGAGATTCCCAAATGAAAACTCCCAAAAACATCACAGTCAAATTCCAGAGGTCAAAGAGCAAGAAGAAAGTATGGCAAGCAGTCAAAAAGAAATAATTCAAATATTGTGGAGCTGCACTTAGGATTATATAGGATTTGGCAGCTTCCACATTAAAGAACCGAAGAGCTTGGAATATGATATGTCAGAAAGCAACAGAGTTAGGATCACAACCAAGAATCACTCATCCTGCAAAACTGGAAAAAATGGAAATTTAATGAAATGGAGAACTTTTAAGCATTTCTAATTAAAAGACCAGAGATGAATAAAAAATCTGACCTCTAAGTAAAAGACACAAGGATATCAGAAAAAGGTTAAAAAAAAAAAAAAAAGAAGCAGCAAGATAAAACATAAGAAATTCAGTGAGGTTTAAACTGTTTATATTTCTATGTGGCAAGGTATTATTTGTAACTCTGAACAACTTTATCACTATAAGAGCCATTAGAAGGAGTATATGCAGACAGAGGGTGTGGATATAAGGTGACTTTGATGAGATGATATCCCAAAAAAACAAAATAAAGGGGTGAGAAAGAAAACTGTACTGGAAGGATGGGAAAAATGAATGGAGTAAATTATTCCACATAAAAGAGACATGAAAAAGCTATTAAAATGGAAGGGAAGATAGGGGGAGGGGAGCAGCAGGCAAAACTTAAACCTTACTCTCATCAAAACTGGCTTAAAGAGAGAATAACATACACACTTAGTTGGATATAAAAATATACCTTACTCTATAAGGAAGTAAAAAGAAATAGGCATAACAGAACCGGGAGGGGAGACTGATAAAAGAGAGGGGACATACATACAAACACAAATTCACTTACATGCAAAAATTCATTTTAACTAGTGTAGGTAGAAGAGTAGAAAGGAAGATTTATACATACCTCATATCTGGGGAAAAGTCCACCTGACAAGCATATCCTGCCACCATGTGCCCTTTAAAAATTTTTTTCTTATTCAATCTGAATCGGTTTTGTGCACCGAAAATTAAAATCTGATTGTCCATGGACTGACATGCCAGCCACTTCCCTGAAAGGTAAACAATGATATGAGAAAAGTTTGGGAGAAAAAAAGGCCAAAAAATTATATTTCATTAAAAAAAATCATTTTCTCTTAATACTCCATCACTATCAACATGGAACTAATATACTTCTTGGAGAATCTTGCACCTATATTATATAGCAGCTCTCAAAATTCTGCTACAGAGCTTTTTTTCATGTCAGGTGGTTGCTTTTGCTCATCTAACATCTTATTCCATCTTATTCAATAAACATTTCTTAAACACCTATATACACAGTAAACTGTGCTATACATGTTGGGAAGATCCAAAGTTTAGCCAAGGCATAGCCTCTGCCCCCATGAACCAGTCTAACAGGGAGATAAGACAGGTACAAACAAAATATTACACGAGAATAACCTGGGGAGCTGCAAAATAAAGTGCTATGTAAAGTCTTCAGGAGAAGACTGCTGTTGCGTGGGGAGATCAGGGCTTCCTAAAGAGGTGACATTTACACATGAAGAGAAAGAAGGAAAGAATTCTCAGAATTTAAAATGGACAGGTACCTTCAAGGTCTCTAGTTGGGTGCCCATATTTTAAAGATGAGGGAACAGAGGCCCATAAAGGCAGCATTATGTAGTACAAAGAACATTATACTTGGAACCGTGAGAGACCTGACTGGAAAGTGTGTCTAACAGTTTGTTTTATTTAAACTAAGCATTCAGAATTGTGTCTATTCAATTTGAATAAACATTTATCAAACACCTAGGTATAAAGCACTGTACTAGGCATTGAGAAGTCAGAGATTAAAAAATTCTATAAGAAGATATGTCAAGTTCAGGGAAGAGTTAACTAAATTGGTTGGAAGTAGTGTATAGGACAGGGAATAAGGCTAGAAAAGTCTAGACCAGGGGTAGGGAAACTGCAGGCCCTCTAGGTCCTCAAGTGTGGCTCTTTGCAAAGTTCACAGAACAAATCCTTTCATAAAAGAATTTATTCTGTAAAACTTGGACTCAGTCAAAAGACAGAATCCAAGGATCTAGAAGGCCTTGAGGCAACAGGTTCCCCAACCCCAGGATATGATTATGTGATCATTAAAAAGGAATTGTTTCAAGGCTTCAGCAAACCACTTACAAAAGCCATAAGAGGAAAGCCATCATAGCACAGTAAATGGAGAAACTGCCTCAGATACAGGAAGACCTGGGATCAAGTCCCTCCTCCAATATACTGCAGGGAGAGGAGCTCAACCTCTAAGTTTCTCACAGTCCTGGTAAACTTTCTAGGACATAAAATACTTTCCACTCTGCATTGGTAGAGTAAGTCCTCTTTCTAGCAATTTTCTATAGTTGGAAGGGTGGGCAAAAGTATATTACAAAATGATTCACAAAAGAATGACTCATATTTTCTATTTTTGTCCCAGAAAGTCTTTTTCTGTTTAATCCCTAAAGTCTTCAACAGGGAAACTAGGTTAAGACAAAGCTGATTTATCAAATTTCTGAGTTGCCAAAAGGGATTCTATCAGTGGAAGAGCTAGGGAAAAAATATGTTCTAATTTTTAGTTGTGAATCCTTAGAGATTTAGCAGATACCAGCTGAAATCACTGTATTTATTTCTTTAAATACACAACATGGCATGATGGGTGACTCAAGTACTGAACCAGTTAAGTCATCTGTAGCATCACCAAAGTTTACAAATATATATAACACAAAGATAATGAAAAAGGAAATAAAAAATGTCTTTAACATTGGCAAAATACACTGTGTTCTATGTCTTCATTCCAAAACCTGAATTTTGCACTGACTCACCATTCGGAGACAAAGTCACTGCAGGCATTGAATGCATACTGGGTTCTGCTATGTATTTGAAATCTACAGGAATGTCCCTGCAAACCAAGAAACATATAAGGTGAGAAACTGAAGAAATGTCAAAACTCTGCTTCCTACTAAGATAACCATAAAACAAAAGGGGCTAACAGACTAAGAAATGGTATTATGGTATTGGAATTAAAAAATACTGACACTTCCTATTGAAGCTTCTTGGAAAAAGAAAATCAAATTGTTTGTAACAACAGTTTTACTGATAATTACAACAAAATTAACACTGTCAATAACATGTAAAGCAGTGAACAGAATGGAAAACACTTTTAATTTGAAAAATTATATAGAGGCGGTTTCCATTTCAATTGTCAATCAAGTGAGTATTTTGATTGTATTTAGAACTAAACTCAGCCTAAAAAAGTTGTCCATGTATTTAGCACATTTCTTTGTACTTGGCCAGGTTGTTTTTGTATAAGGCATCACAGTCCTTGGCTAAAGTTCACATGACTCTGGTTGGTAGGATGTAGCAGCACTTGTACTCTGTTGTACGAGGATCTAGGGTCACTGCTACATCATAAGGAAGCATGGGAAGAGAATCTGAGTGAAGATTGCCAGCTAGTGCATATGATATTCCATTTTCCAACCCAATACATAATAACATGACGACAACTAGTATCTTAGGCAGTTTCAGAAGTAAGAATTGTACAATTTGAAGATGTCTCTTGAAACAGAGACATATCAAAGGCTCGGTGAACACTTGTCAGATATGTTGGGGGAAGAGGGAGGATTCGTATTCAAGTAGGAGTTAGATTTGATGACCTCTAAGGCCCCCCAGTTCTGAGATCTTCTGAAAAGACTGTTGTATCCTCTCATGGATTTTAAACGAAGTGGTTAAAAAAAACAAAACAAAGTCCTTCTATTTGAAAGGAATGGACAGCTTTTAGGGAAAATAATTCACAACATTTCACAAAACTGCCCATAGGTTACATCAGTTTATAATGGTCATAATTTTACATCTATTTCTATGTTCTTAGCTTGTGAGAAAAACCATGTGTGTTAATTAAAGATACAAGGGAACCTGGCCAAAGATTACATTTGTACCTCTGGTCATAAATATGCAAGTTAAGATTCAATGAAAACCTATGCAAACTGCTAGGGAAAGCAAACAAACAAACTTGGAGTTGCATGTCACTCTAATGGGGTGTGGTTTGGTGGTGATGGAGCACTATCATTGTATGTGATATTATTTTTATTTCCCTTAATCATAGGCAGAAGTAATTAAAAACCTCACTGACAGGGCAGACTCTAATGGCAGTATTATTTTCAAAGGGTTATATTTTTTAAGATTAGCTGCCCATTTCCCTGTTGTTTGTTTAGTACAAACTATGTCAGACTTCACTAGGATGGAAACTCACCATTCCCAAACACGTAGGCTCTTGTCATCAGAAGTGCTCACAAACCGCCTATTCTCATCCACAAACACAATGGTGTTGACAGCTCCCAAATGCCTATCATATTCTTGCACAATCTCCCCGCTTCTGATGTCCCACTGAAAGTTGAAAAGGAAAGTACAAAGGAGTCAGAAATGGTGAACAATTATTAAAATACAGGACAAAAATTCACTAGGTCTGGGAAGCATAAGGGAAAAGATGACTAACATGAAGTTCTCAAGAGTTTGTTGATTCTTAAAACAATGTGGCTGACATAAATGCAAAACTTCTAATTATATATTGTATGCTGTGGGCAATTTCTCTGAAAAAATCTCATCTGGAAATGTAATATGTAGGTCTAAAATATTAAGATTATTTATTTCATAAACACTTACTTGTACAATCTTTTTATCTGACATTCCAGCCACAAAAAGATTCTGTTTATCTTCATCAGGATTGAACTTGACACAATAAGGTACTTTCCGGTTTGTAAATCTTGATATACACTGACCTAAAAT
Source organism: Notamacropus eugenii (assembly GCF_028372415.1). Lineage (NCBI taxonomy): Eukaryota > Metazoa > Chordata > Mammalia > Diprotodontia > Macropodidae > Notamacropus > Notamacropus eugenii. The sequence goes on along the minus strand of NC_092873.1, from coordinate 190,136,921 downwards.
CAAAACCCCAAATTACCTGTTAATATGACCATTTAAAAGCAAACTTGGAGTTAAGCCTATTGATATAGGACAGCTTGCTTGTTTCAAAACTTTAGCCTACATTATTTTTCTTCTCAAATTATAATCAGCTTTTTACTCAGAAGTGCTAAGGAAGAGAATGGAAAGTGCACACAATTCTCAGAAATAAGAAAAATTACAATTAAGTGGTACTCTTAGATATGTAAAGAAATGAAAGCTCAAGTTAATATGGCTATGAGGTAGTTATACATTATGTAAAGCTAACTTGTCTAAGAAAGAAGGGTAGAGAGGCATCACTAGGATAGTATACTAAACAGTTCAGGCTATTCTAATAGAAAGCATTTTGAGAAGATTTCATATTCACTAATCTCTCAAAATTATTCATTACATTAAACTCCACAGGCCTCCCCCTGCCCCAGAAATTAATGGTGCAATTTTCTTTGTGAAAGACCCATTTGCAAACTGACATTTTAACTCTTGAAGAGCTGTCAGAAGCAGCAAGGAAATTTTAAGAATAATAACATTTTATTGTAAGCTTAAATCATTAAGAGAATCCTTCAAGCCGAAAAATGTTTCACTTACAAATTCTAGCAAGATAAACAAATATGCATTAATTAGGCTACCTATATTACTTTGAAAATCTTACCTGTCTCAGTGTCCCAGAGCTTAAGATACCTGTCATATGCTGCACTGAGGAACTGAGTTCCTACACCATTAAAGCAGATATCCCTAACAGCCTTACTGTGACCTGAAGATAAATAAAAAATTGGTGATGATGAGGAGAGAAAAGTTAATTTTCTCTTAGAACATAAACTCCAACAGATAAATTCTAGTATACTGGGGGTGATAGTTCCAAAAAATTACTGTAGCATTTCCTAATGCCCCTGTATAAAACATTCAATAGTTAAAGATGTGCAAACGTACAATGAGCCAATTGTCAAAAAGAACAGCAAAAACTGATTTTTTCTGGTTGCTTCTGAAATGGCATGTTCTGAACTATGAGTCAAACTCAGTGTATTTTGATACCTATGAACCAAGTAATTTATCTCCTTTTAAAGGGAGAGAGGAAAAACACCCTAAACCAAAAAAAAAAAAAAAGTAAATATTAAGTGGCTAAATCAAAGCAGACACTTTATTTGGTTTGGTGAAGAGGAACCTGGATTAACAGTCCGATGATGGGAAATAACTAAGTGGCTTCCTGAGACTCTTCTTCTTCTTCTTCTTCCTGAGACTCCTAGTGAAAAAGTCTTTCCTCTCTGTCTTCAGAAAACATTCTGTCTCTCTCAATGTGGCTGAGGCCCATATCACTCCCTTTTTGTTCTGTTTCCAGGCCCAGACTCACAGTCTCACAGGTTCCCCTCATCACACTTCCTGTTGGGTACTTAGACACCAGCAAGCTTTCTGAGATGGGCTAGTAAAAAGAGGGTGACAGAGGAGTGGAGAAGCAGGCTAAATAAGACTGCCATTCAAAAATGGTATCTGACAGGTGCCTTTAAAAAACTCAAAAACCTATAAAGTTTATGTCATATCATTAGTGTATAAATGTTGTAACTGGATATTGAAAGACTTCAACATTTTTCAAAAAGGTAAAGGGTTTAATCAATTACTCTATTTATTTGTAGAGGTCTATATGTAAAGTTATACTAATACTAGCATGGCATTTTCAGAATAGATTCACCCAAAATAGGGCATTACATAGATACAAATTAGAGTCAATGTATCTATGGCTATTGCCAGATTCAAAGCTAAAAGTGCTTTGGTTACAATGTGATAGACTCTTTCTCTTCACAAATGTCCCCATTTGTGACTAATAGATTCAGTACCACCTCAGTATCAACTAAAAACAAGCAAAATGCCTAGCCAGTGCTTTCACTTGGTAAATTAGCTTGGTCACTTCTTCACTCTCCCTAAGGGTTTCTACACTTTATTTTCAGACATTCATTCAACTCCAGATTCCATGGACGTGAAACATCCTTACCCTGATTACCTCTTCCCCAAAGAGTTTTTCCCCACTGATACTTACTAGTCCAAATCAAGCATTTTTGCTAGGCTGCAAAGATCAATAGTTCCAGTACCCTTGAGTGGTTTACTTTCCATCTATGAACAAATGAATACAGCCATAAAAGCTTTCTCCTGCTGAGGGACATACATAAATCATCCAGAAGCAGTGACACAGAATCACAACCAGCTATCTAACTTCACCATGAACACTAGTGAATGCACAAATGGGGCAAACAGATTTCTCAGAACAAGTCTTGGTAACAGCAGAATGGTTAATAGTAAAATCACATTATTAGGAGTGCTATTTTTTGATACAAAATAGATTACTCCACACATAAATGTATGTGTATGTATGTGTATATATACATATACATGAATATATAACCTTATGTATTCATATATACTATAAACATATACATAATGTATATACATATATATGCATAGGGAGAAATATTACCAACAAATGTTCTCAAACAGCGCCGATCTCCATAAACTTCCCATAGCTGTGAAAAAAATGGAAATATTAGACTGCATTCATAAGTTCAGTAAAATGACAAGTTTTATTATTAACAGTCATATGATAGCAGAATTCAATGAAGGAGGTTGGTATGCTACTGGGTTTTGAAATTTAACTATTTTGGTTCATTCATTTAAAACCATCAACTTCTTTAATAATAGCCAAAAAAATGTCAAAAGAAATTCTATCCCCCATCTCCAAATCTGGTATCTAGCAGAATCTGATTGTATAACTAACTGAAATCTAATAAGCTTACAATTACTCTAATTACCTCACACTGAACTTTTTTCAGGGTTAAAGAGTATACAAAGCCACTCTGCATATATGATAATATAAATGTTAGAGAGAAACAAATGGAGTTTCTCACTTATATCATTTTAAGCTCCAGTAGGTAAGTGGTCAAATAGTTGCTCTAACCAGAGGAAGCTACTACTTCATAGACCCATCTGCTTCATAATTCAGTTTACAGACATGAAAAATTTATGAAGGATGAATTTTTAATCAACTTTTTGAACCCCACGACCACCACAGAGCAGACATTCATCAAACTACAATAACATTTCAGATATGGACAAAACACACATTAAAATACATATTTTGACTTTGAATGTCTTAGTATAATGTAAGTTGACCATTTTGGGCTAAAAAGAAAAAGACTCCAAAGCTACAGCAGACTTAAATGTTGAGTATGCTAGCAAGGAGCCTTCCCTATCCTGATTTTGTCACGGTTGCTGTAGTCGCAGCTTAATGGTCAGAGATCACTTGCCAGGACACACAATGCAGTAGGACTATTTCTGCTACCTTGTGAGAGCCATTGTCAAGAATAGTTGTGGTCCCAATTTCACATCCCCTCCAACATTTGTTACTTTCCCCTTCCATCATTTTAGCTAATCTGGCAAGTGTAAAATTATATCTATAGGTTGTTTTAATTTGCATTTCTCAAATCAATGATTTAGAGCATTTTTATATGACTTTAAATTATTTTGATTTCTTCACTTATTAAACTTCCTATGCCCTATTTGGTCTATTTCCGAAGATAATTGGAGAAAAAGGAAAAGAACCTCTATGTTCTAAAATGTTTATAGCAGCTTTCTTTGTGGTGGCAAAGAACTGGGAATTGCAGGGTACCCATCCACTGGGGAATGGATGAACAAATTGTGGTATATAATTATGATGGAATACTACAGTAGAAATGAGCTCAGTGATTAAAAAAAACATGGAAAAACTTGCACAAAATAATGAAGAGTGAAATGAGCAGAACCAACAGAACAATAATATTGTTTTAAGAACTTTGAGCAAATAAGGTTTTTTTGATTATTAAAAATAAAGGACATATGAAGAAAGATGCTATGTGCATCCAGAGAAAGAACTGCTGAATAGATTTATAGAATAATTTCACACACACATACACACACACACACACACACACACACGCACACACCAATTTGTTTCTAATGTTAGCCATCTTTAGAGCAGGAGAGGGAAAAAAATTTACATGATAATTTTGTTGTATATTTGAAGGAACAGCAAGTTGTGTGGTAGATTTGCAGTTTCATGTGCAATCACAGTTTTTAAAAAAATTGTACTGTTAATGGAAATGCTTGTTTATGCCCTAAATTAAAAATAAAATTGAAAAATGAAACTAAAAATAATTTTTTTAAAAAAAGAATAGTTGTGGCTCAAAAAGGCTACTCATGTTGAATATAATTAATGGATGGATTTTTATAAAGAGAAATTAGTATCAGCCTGTATTCCAGGTCCATTTATATCCTTTGAAATATAGTTTAAACTACTGAAAAGTTGTGAAAGGAATATTATCTTACTTTGCCTAAAGTGAAATAACAAATCCTTGCCATGGGACATTTTCTATATCACAAAAAGTCATGAATAGTAAATTAATTCCAGACAAGGTGGTTTGCTCAGAAAAAGTTAAGAATAGTTGTAGAGGAAAAACTTTGTTTAATGTCTTTGGTCAGAAAGAGATGACAGGCAAAGATAGTTTGGTAGGAAGTCTCTTAAACCATTTTTTATTATTATCAAGGCTGTAGTCTTTTAAAGCTAGCCATTTTTAAATGCTTTTAAAGAGCAGAATAGACATTTTTCTATTAGTGTTATTAATAATTTTTTTTGAGGAGCTGGACTAACTAATGTGTCAGAGAGGTAACAGAATTAACTTGCCAAATTAAGCTTTAAAAACTAATATGTCCTCCAAACAACAAGGAAAGTGCAACGAATTGATTACAATTTTAATGCAAAACCACCCAGAAAATCCCAACAACTAAATTGGGAACATGTTGTAGGTGAAAAAGAACCTAGGATAAGCTAATCCTTAAAACTCAGGTCTTGCCAGTTACTAGAGTTTAAAAAAACAGTATTTACATTTTAAAAAAGATCTGTACAATTTAAGAACAATTCTTTTCATCATCCAAATTATTTTATTCATTAAAACGAGCAAATTAATCTATCACGCATGCTGATCTCATGTAATAAAAGAACTTTAGAAAAATATCTACTAATGTTCAACTTTTATTTATTTGAGCCTGAAATTGTGATTTCATCAGTCTGGACAGTAGACAGTAATGGAATTCCCTTTATAAATGAAGACTGGCCAAATGTCCTGCAACCTACAGTTTTTAGAGAGTAGCCTGGAGCCCAGAGAAGCGATGTGGCTTGCATAGGGCCACAGAGTCAATATGTGTCAGAGCTGAGACTTGAACCCAAGTTATCTGGACTCAAGTCCTATGCCAAACTGCTTCTCATATACTATTATTAAATATGAATGCCTGTGAAAAAAAGATAACTGAAACATTATCATAAATGCTATATTTTTTTTGCCACAGTGGCTCAAACTGGTAATGTCACATATACTTGTTTCAGTATCACATTTTATATTTTTGTTACATGTGAAGTAATGTTTCCCTTACAAAAATGGGCAGAGAATGACTGGAGAAATAGCATATACTGGAGTAAGGTGTGAAATAGGAAAATTAATGGCCTTTTGGAATAAACTCCAAAAAGGTGGGAGTTGTGGGCACTAAATTACTTTAAAGAAGGTAGGAGTAGACTGAAGTGAAATAGGAAAAGCTGTATATGAGAAGAAAGCCCAGGGTTTTTTAGCACAAAGTACTGTGTAACAAAGTAAAGGTTCTAAATCACAATAAGGAAAAGGTATAATTAAGCAGTAATAGGTAACAATTTAATTTAAGGTAAGAAAAAAATCACAATATTACATCTAGCTTTTATTATTTCTTCAAATCCTGCTCTCTATTATTTTCAAAGGACAAGAGACTTAGAGCTAAAAAGGACCTCAGAAACTAGAGTAAAACACCCTCATCTTATGGCTGAGCAAACTGAGGCTCAGTGATTGTGGTGAGGAAATTTCCTCAGGGTCAATGAGTTGGTCAGCCTTGGAGGTTGAATACAAATCCAAGTCCTTTGACTCCAGAGTCATGATTCTTTCTACTCCATGGTGCTGCTTCCCACCTTCTTTTGGAGAGGGAGGTCCCTTGTGTGGTCCAGTAGCAGCTGTAGCGCTGCCATGTGTGTGAGAAGATAATCAAGAATGAGAAGACTTCTGGGTCAGTCTACGCTCTGTCATTTTACTCTCTGTAACCCTTAACCTCTTAGAACCTCAATTTCCTCATCTGCCAAGTGAAGATAATAAGAGCTGTCCTCCTAACCTCACAGGGCTGATGGAAGGATTTTGCTGTGTGTGTAAGATTAAAATGAATATTTTAATTCTGAATATGAGGGGGTAGTTAGGCAGTAGACAGAATGCTGGGCCTGGAGTGAGGAAGATCCAAGGCCAAATCTGACCTCAGAAACCTACTAGCTATAGGATCCTGGGCAAGTCATTCAACCCTGTTTGCCTCAGTTTAGTAATCTGTAAAATGAGCTGAAGAAGGAAATGGAAAACCACTTCAGTATCTTTGCCAAGAAAACGCCAAATAGGGTCACAAAGAGCCAGACAAGACTGAACGATTGAACAACAACTGAATGTCAAAGTTCTTTGAAAAGTATAAAGCACCCTAGATACATGAGGCAATATTAGTGATTGGTTCAAAATGTGTTTTTTTAAAATTTATTTTAGTTTTCAACATTCATTTCCACAAGATTTTGAGTTCCAAATTTTCTCCCCATCTCTCCCTTGCTCCCACCCCAAGACAAAGTGCATTCTGATTATCCCTTCCCCCAGTCTGCCCTCCCTTCTATCCCACCCCTCCCCCTTCACTTATTCCCATCTTCTCTCTTCTTGTAGGGCAAGATAAATTTCTATATCCCATTACCTGTATTTCTTATTTCCCAGATGCATGCAAAAACAATTCTCAACATTTGTTCCTAAAACTTTGAGCTCTAACTTCTCTCCCTTCCTCCCTCCCTATCCATTCCCATTGAGAAGGCAAGTAATTCAATATAGGCTGTATATGTGTAGTTTTGCAAAAAACTTCCATAATAGTCACGTTGTGTAAGACTAACTATATTTCCTTCCATCCTATCCTGCCCCCCACTTATTCTATTCTCTCTTTTGACCTTGTCCCACTCCAAAAGTGTTTACCTCTAATTACTCCCTCCTCTCATTTGCCCTCCCTTCTATCATCCCCCCACCCCACTTATCCCCTTCTCCCCATGATTTGCCCCTAAAATGTGTTTTAATAATTTATAAAACATGAAAAAATTAATCAATGCAATCTCACTTAATTAAGCTTTCAAAAAATTCAACCAGTTGATTCAAAAAACCTTATACAAAGTACACCTCATCTACATTACTTAATAAACAGCTGTCTAAATTTCAAATAGTGACCTATGAGAAAATAATCTGCCTCTTAGTATTCGAGTTAGTATGGCAAACCCAAATGTGAAATGATGGTAAAGGTCACAAAATTTCAAGCAAAAGTGCTAGTTATATATATAGTGTGTCCCAAAAATCTTGGCGCTGTTTAAAGCTAGTAAGGCCTAAGCCTTTAAATAGCTTTAAAGCAATTTAAAAGCTATTAAAGCTACTCCAAGACTTTTGGGACACCCATGTGATATTCCTATTTTATTTAGCTCAGTAACAGCATATTGGAAATATCTTACCTTAATTTTGCAGTCCATGGAACAAGACAGCAACAAATGGCCAGAAAGAGGAAACAGCCTAACGGCACTGACACCCTTTAAATGAGCATTATAATAATTAATCGGAAAAAGGAAAAGAAAATATTGAAATAAGAAATTAAAAAAAAAAAAGGGTCTAACAGAATTCATTAGTTTATCTTTCCCTGAAAAAGTTATGTCTTAAGCTAAACTTCATTATTAATTCAGGAAGAGATACCTTGCTACAAACAGCTTTTGAAGTCCCTTAAAAAAAAAAAACCCAAAACAACAAATAACCACAAAAAAACCACCACCAAAAAAACCTACTGATAGTCATGGGGGGCTGAGAGGGTGGAGGGACTGACTTATTCAAATAGCTGATCTGCCCTTTCTCCCTCCCAAATGCAGTATGACAGCTCTGTGTAAAAAGCTGCAAATTATGGGTCTTGGAATGAGTACAACCAACAAAGAATTTCAACATAAAATGCCTCCTACCTTCTTTCCATCTAAACCCTTCAGAATATAATTTGTTTATAAGCTTAAAACTTCAAGTATTTGCCTCTGCTGAATATGATTTTGTTTCTTCCTGAGTTAGTCTGAATATTGTTACCTTCTTCTCTGCTACTTTTTGCTCCTCCAATGTGAAAAGATCCCAATAGGGAACAGAAAGAGGAAGGGCAGACTTTTGGTTACTGAAACTGAAGGGAGGACTCAGTGATAGTATCCCTGCCATGTTATTCAATGATTTTACTGTCTGCAGGGAGATGACCGCATTAGTGGCTTCTAGGCACATCTCTATCCTCGACAAGAGATTCTAGTGAGCTATAGGAAGGAAAGAGGAATAGTGGTAGTTGTCACTGCTATATGCAAGCAAGTCAGTATTAAAGATCAACTGGTTGTTAAATGGTTGGAAAACTCAGTGTAAAACCATTATTTTCAAAATTAATAACTGAATTTTCAACCAGCCTGTCTATAATGACATTACAATAAAATGGAAATATTAATTTATACCTTTGTATGTCCAGACCAAACATGGATCTGTTTTTTGGGAAGATAACATTTCTCAGGTGGCACTGTAGAACGGAGATTAACGCCAACATCTTGAGGAACATGAAGATACGACCTGCCCTGATAGTCATACATTTCTTTGACTAAAAGAGAAGACAAGGAAAAAGGAATAAATAAACTATTCACAAAAAAGCTATAAATTAAAAAAGCTCTGCAGTCATTTTAAAATAAGATCATGCCATTTTAAGAGCTCATATTTACTTTTTAATAACATAAAATCACCAAGACTTCTTCAACTTTAATTGCTTGGAATTTTAGCTATTATTAACAATCAGATGTACTGTCAAATTTCTAAACTGCTAAGGAATGTTAGATATACACCTTTTAATCAGAAATATAATTCAGTCACACCTACAATTTAGTGATTTATAGAATAGTTTATAACATAGTTGTGGAAGGAAAAGTCATTTAATTATACCTATATTTCTAAAGCTCTACAATTTATTTCTTCCCTCCAAGGACACAGACAGCAACTTTGTAGTAGACAATTTCATGAGTTATTATGACCAAAAGAATTTGTAACCTATTGGTCAACTTTATGTGATAAGCCTCTCCAAACTTAGCTAGGCTGGTCCTTCGACAACAGCCTACCTCTAAATCTGTACTCAAGAGTCTCTACAACTTGGAGCACCTGCTAAAACTTAGAAGGACAATACAGTGATTTGGACCCAGGGGTGTCTGGGATTCAAATCCCATCTTCAACAATGACTAGCTAATTGTCTATAAGCAAGTCACATAAAATATCTGAAACTTAGTTTCCTCATTTCTAAAATGGAAACAGTAATAATAAAAATCCTATCTGTCATGCTTACGTCACAGCATTGTTATGAGGATCTAATCAGATAATGGCAAGGAGGAGAAGGGAATAAGCCGTAAAAAAATTTATCTCATTTGATCCTCACAACTCTTCAAGGTAGGTATTTTTTCCATTTTACAATGGAGAAAACTGAGGCAAACAGAGGTTAAGTGACTTGCCCAGAATCACACAGCTAGTAAATGTCTGAGACTGGATTGGAACTTAAGTTTTCCTGATCCTAGACCCAGCACTCTTATCTACTGCACCACCTAATATACATAATGTGCTCTGTAAATTTCAAATTTAAATTTGAAGTATAAATATGAAGTATCCTCATAAAACCATTCAACTGGCTGAGACATTCAGAACCCAAGGTCATTTCCATGCTATGATGAGGCACTGAATTAGGAAAGAATCTGATTATAAACAGAAACTTATCTATAATACCAAGAGGAAAAGAAGTAACATGCTTAAGCATGGATACAAGCCATTTGATGCAAGCCATCTTAAATCAGCAACAAAATGGAACATAGACAGAAAAGTGATTTTCCAAGTATGAGAAATGGTTTTTCCTTTCCCCATTTGTATCCTTTGTCTTAAATTTTCTACAGGAAACACAAGAGAATCCACAGTGCTATATAATAGTATGTGCTCTGAGGTGACGAATGCAATTTCAAAGCCACATCAAGTATATACATTTGTTATGAGATGTAGAATCCTTAAAATAACACTGAGGTTCAAAATATCTGAATTATTAAAACTTCAAGTGCTGTTGTGTCAAATGAAAATCAAATTAGAATTTTACCTCAGAAGTATGGCTTATGATGTTATAAGTTGAGGGTTATTTAGGGTTTGTCACCTTTCTTTACCATATTACTAACCCATTAGCACCTTCATCAGAAATACAGAGGGAAAAAAGTGAAAGAGAAACTAGTTACTTTTACCAACATTCTTTTTAAAATTTAGAGAATGAAATTAATGGTTCCATATTTTAATCAAAATTACCCAGATTTAATTACTTAAGTATTCACTAATTGGGATAAGAATAATTAAGCATTCACTGACTTCACTGTTATAATACTTTACACTATTCTATAAAATTCCCTTAGCATAAGAATCTAAATGTATATCTGGATGATTTTCAGTGTCATCTGTACTGTGTACCTAGACCTACTTAAAAACTAGGTACTCAAAGTTTTCAATGTATGATTTAAAAGAGAAATCAGTATAAAAAGTACATTACCATGTAAAATGGTCTTTTCTTCCCCAGGTTTGTCATCCTCATGTTTGCCTTTCTTTTGCCTCTTGGCTGTGATTTCATCTAATTCTTTCTGTTCTTCCTATAAAAATCAAGTACATTACTTTAAAATTAAGTTCTAGATCTCATCTTACATTAAAATCACTGTAAGTTGTTAAAAACAAGCCCACTGACTATAACAAAGGGTCTTCTTATGGCACAAAAGGTGGCATAAGTGGTGGCAAAGATACTGCCTAAGTTTAAAGTAGTCAAACTTCCTCTAAATTAGAAAAATTAGCATATTTTAAAGAGTGGCAAACTTTAAAACAGAAAATCGTAATATATCTGTCTGGATGATCAATAAGCATTAATAAGCCTTTACTATGCGTCAGGCTCTGGGGAGCAAAAACAAAAGCAAAGTTAAGTTATTGCCCTCAAGCTTACATTCAAATGGCAGCATTCAAGAAAATGGATGAGGATTTTTGTTTTAGATACTCTTTCAACTTGACTATAAACTCTTTATGGCTAGGGATCATATAGTTTCTTTTGGAACTCACTGCATAGTATAGTACTAGAAACATGTAAGAGCTCAAATACTTTTCCCTGGTTGACACATACTCATATATATTCAGTGATACTAATACTATCAGAATTATAAGACTGGTTTGGAATTTAACATGACAGACATGATCTTAAAATAATCCTAAAAATATAATGTAAACAAGCTTGATCAATGCTTAGTAGAAATATTCTTATATCCCTTATGGAGTATATGTGTAATGCCAATAAGAAATATTAATGCTTACTTCTGAAGGTTTAGCCACTTCTTTTTCATCTACATATTTTGCCCAAGGTCCTAAGAAACCATCAATATTTGATGCATCATTTTCTTTGAACTTTTTTCTCTTTTCTGTTTTCCTCTGTCCAGTTTCAAACACAGTCAAACCTGTAAGACATCACAAACGTATTTAGTAAAGAAAAGATGAATATTATATACACAGGGAGTGATAATGAATAGACACAGAATTTCAAAGCACATATAACACAAGGCAAAGAAACAAAAGCTTAACCACAATTTGTAACCCATTATTCTTTCGGTAAGGAAGCCCTCTGGCCATTAAGGTGCTTTATACATACTATTATAATATTTAAGTATTCTTCAAAATTTAATGAATCAGGAAATCAAATAACTTCAGTAATACAGAATCCTCTCTGGATGAACTTTACTTTGACCACAGCACCTCCATTTTCAAAGAAAGTAATTTAATATTGAAAATTAAATAATAAAACTTGTTATTAAGTTATAAACTTAATTTTTTTTTTTTTTACAAAGTGGTAGACTGTCATTTAAAGAACCTATTTGGTGGGGGAAGAGCCAAGATGGCGGAGGAGAAAGACACACATATGCTAGCTCTGAACCCACAGCCCATAAAATATCTGTAAAGAAGAACTCCCAACAAATTCTGGAGCAGCAGAAGCCACAGAACAACGGAGCAGAGGAGATTTCTGTTCCAGAGAGACCTGAAAACAGACACTAAAGGTCCATCATGCACCGACCAGGAGCAGGGCCCAGCCATGCCTTGGCCACATGACACCGAGAGGAGCAGATCCGAGCAGGCTTCAGGGACAGAATCTCCAGTGGCCACACAGGTCCCTCCCACAAGTGACAAGGGTCAGTGAGAGGGTCTCTTTGGCTGGTCGAGAGGGGAGCAGGGTGTCCCCATAACTCAGGCCCCCTCAGGAGGCAGCAGCGGACAGGGGCTCCCAGAGCCGGCAGGAGCCCGGATCCAATGTTGAAGGTCTCCACATAAACCCCCTGAGCGAACTGAGCCCCATGAGATGGCCCTGCCCCAACCTGAGCACCTGAACTTAATCTCACACTGAATAGCAGCCCTGTCCCCACCCAAAGCCCTGAGGCTGGGAAGCAGCATTTGAATCTCAGACCCCAAGCTCTGGCTGGGTGGATCTGGAGGCGTGGTGGGGGTGGAAAGAAAACTCAGAAGTCATGTCACTAGCTGGGAAAATGCCCAGAAAAGGGAAAAAAAAAAAAGACTATAGAAGGTTACTTTCTTGGTGAAGAGATAATTCCTCCCTTCCTTTCAGAGGAGGAAGAACAATGCTTACCATCAGGGAAAGACATAGAAGTCAAGGCTTCTGTATCCCACACATCCAAAATAAATATACCACGGGCTCAGGCCATGGAAGAGCTCAAAAAGGATTTTGAAAATCAAGTAAGAGAGGTGGAGGAAAAACTGGGAAGAGAAATGAAAGAGATGAAAGAAAAGCATGAAAAGCAGGTCAACACCTTGCTAAAGGAGACCCAAAAAAGTGCTGAAGAAAATAACACCTTGAAAAATAGGCTAACTCAATTGGAAAAAGAGATTCAAAAAGCCAATGAGGAGAAGAATGCTTTCAAAAGCAGAATTAACCAAATGGAAAAGGAGGTTCAAAAGCTCATTGAAGAAAACAGTTCTTTCAAAATTAGAATGGAACAGATGGAGGCTAATGACTTTATGAGAAACCAAGAAATCACAAAACAAAACCAAAAGAATGAAAAAATGGAAGATAATGTGAAATATCTCATTGGAAAAACAACTGACCTGGAAAATAGATCCAGGAGAGACAATTTAAAAATTATGGGACTACCTGAAAGCCATGATCAAAAAAAGAGTCTAGACATCATCTTTCATGAAATTATCCAGGAAAACTGCCCTGAGATTGTAGAACCAGAGGGCAAAATAAGTATTCAAGGAATCCACCGATCACCACCTGAAAGAGATCCAAAAAGAGAAACTCCTAGGAACATTGTAGCCAAATTCCAGAGTTCTCTGGTCAAGGAGAAAAAATTGCAAGCAGCTAGAAAGAAACAATTCAAGTATTGTGGAGATACAATCAGGATAACGCAAGATCTAGCAGCTTCTACATTAAAGGATCAAAGGGCATGGAATATGATATTCCAGAAGTCAAAGGAACTAGGACTAAAACCAAGAATCACCTACCCAGCAAAACTGAGTATAATACTTCAGGGGAAAAAATGGTCTTTCAATGAAATTGGGGACTTTCAAGCATTCTTGATGAAAAGACCAGAGCTGAAAAGAAAATTTGACTTTCAAACACAGGAATCAAGAGAAGCATGAAAAGGTAAACAGCAAAGAGAAGTCATAAGGGACTTACTAAAGTTGAACTGTTTACATTCCTACATGGAAAGACAATATTTGTAACTCTTGAAACTTTTCAGTATCTAGGTAGTGAGTGGGATTATGCATGCGCACACACACACACACACACACACACACACACACACACACACACATACAAACGCGCGCACAGAGACAGAGAGCACAGAGTGAATTGAATAGGATGGGATCATATCTTAAAAAAATGAAATTAAGCAGTGAGAGAGAAATATATTGGGAGGAGAAAGGGAGAAATGGAATGGGGCAAATTATCTCTCATAAAAGAGGCAAGCAAAAGACTTTAGTGGAGGGAAAAAGAGGGGAGGTGAGAGAAAAACATGAAGCTTACTCTCATCACATTCAACTAAAGGAAGGAATAAAATGCACACTCATTTTGGTATGAAAACCTATCTTACAACACAGGAAAGTGGGGGATAAGGGGATAAGCAGGGTGGGGGGGATGATGGAAGGGAGGGCATTGGGAGGAGCAAGCAATTTGAGGTCAACACTCATGGGGAGGGACAGGATCAAAAGAGAGAATAGAAGCAATGGGGGACATGATAGGATGGAGGGAAATATAGTTAGTCTTATACAACACAACTATTATGGAAGTCATTTGCAAAACTACACAGATATGGCCTATATTGAATTGCTTGCCTTCCAAAGGGAATGGGTGGGGAGGGAGGGATGAAGAGAAGTTGGAACTCAAAGTTTTAGGAACAACTGTCAAGTACTGTTCTTGCTACTAGGAAATAAGAAATACAGGTAAAGGGGTATAGAAAGTTATCTGGCCCTACAGGACAAAAGAGAAGATGGGGACAAGGGAAGGGAGGGATGATAGAAGAGAGGGCAGATTGGTGACAGGGGCAATTAGAATGCTCGGCGTTTTGGGGTGGGGGGAGGGGACAAATGGGGAGAAAATTTGGAACCCAAAATTTTGTGAAAATGAATGTTAAAAGTTAAATAAATTAATTAAAAGAAAAGAAAAAGAACCTATTTCGTTCAAAGACTACTTCCCAAATAATGTGTAAGCTTATTTATCATTTAATATAAGGTTACAAAATAAATGTGGTTACATTAGTATCAGTTTGTGATGTTTTCAAGTGATCTTAATATTAAGCTGACATCTAATTACAGAATTTTAGAGCTAGGTGGAAGTTTCAGAGGGCATTTAGTTCAAATAGTCAACCACTATAGAAATTTCTTCAGCAGCAAGGGGAAGGGAATAAACATCCATATAATGTCTTCTGTGTGCCAGGCACCCAGTGCTTAGTGCTTTATAAATATTATTTCATTTGATTCTCATAACAACCCTACTATATTTCCATTTTAAAGTTAAGGAAACTGAGGCAAAGAGAGGTTAAGTGACTTACCCAGTGTCTGAGGCCAGATTTGAACCCAGGTCTTCCTGACTCCAGGTCTAGCACCCTATCCACTGTCATATTTAGTTGCCAAAGCTAGCAGCAGCACTTACAAATTGTGCTTGCAATGATGGAAGTGGAAGGGAGAGTTCATTATCTCACATGATAATTTATTCTACTATTCTCCATCAGACTATGAGCTTCTAGAGAGTAGAGACTTTTACCTTTCCTTGAACCCCCCTATTTAGCACAAAGTCTGTCATAAAGAGCTGCTTAATAAATGTTTATTATGGGGCTATTGAATAGACCTAGTTGTGAGAAACTTGTTTTTCTTATATTAAGCTAAAATTAGCTTACCTGTAAACTTCCATTATTGGTCCTAGTTCTGTCCTCTCCTCTACTAGGACAGTATTTCTGGTGCTCCCCCAGCCTTCGTTTTTCCAGGGTAAACAGTTTTTTCATCTCTTCCTTAATATTTCCATACCATCTTAGATCATATCCCTCTGGCAACACTTTGATTATTTCCTTAAAATGTGGCACATAAGTAAAGTACTCCAGATGTGGTCTGACTAGCAAAGACCACAATAAGATTAATATCTTCTATAATCTGGATTTGATCACATGAACTTTATTCCTCCCTAGGTATACCTCACTGGTAGTTTGTAATAAGCTTATCACAAGAACTATTGTTAATTCAAGTTTCTACTATCCTGTACTTATGCAATTTGTTTATTTAAACCCAGATACAGGATTTATTTTCTGTCAGAGATTCTATATCACTATAGGCTTTTTTCCATTGCCAAGAAAATATAAATACCTTTTATCACAATTTTTAAAATGTTCACATATGTCCAGTTGGTTAAATTTTGAACAGCAGTCTATTATATAATTAGCCTTGAATGATTTACAGTAAATGATGACAGAAACAACCCAGATAATGAAATCCAGAGTCAAATCAATCCAATAAACATTAGATTATTTCACTTTTCCTGATGACCAAGACTTTAAAAGAATTACTGAGAAGTCGAGGTGGATGAAGGTATTGTTGTCCCCAGCAGGTGGGGGACAGAGGAATCTTCCTCTCATGGACAGAGTCTTCTCATCTTCTAATAGTAACTCCTAGGTCAGGTGCCAGGGATGTACTACATTTGCCATGGCTGAACTGGAACCATACCAGACCTGAAACTATCTCTGTCCATGTGGAAAAGGAGAAACAGGAAAGGCCAAAATAGAAAAGCCAATATCTACAAGCAGGGAAATGTGCTACAGATTATAAAATAAGGGGGAAAGAAAAATTCTATCTTTGATTGAGAGTCTAAAGAGAACAGCAAAAGGTTAGAAAAGCAGCAGAATTGAGCAGAGAAATTTAAAAGGCTTGCTGGTGACATAGTGCAACATATTTCAAGGAATAAAATGGCTATACTGTTACATTTTAGTAAAAACTTCAAGCAAGTTGATGCTTAAAAAAACTATATGAAAAATTATACTAATTATTTACTACACAGACACACATATCTTGTTAGCACTGAACAACTTTCCAATTATTCAGGCTACACAATAGGCTATTTTCCCCCCAACTTCTGCCTTCCCCTTGCCAGCACCTGGAAAAACTATATATATTACTACAAGAAGGGAGTTGGTCCTTTGTATGGCACAAAAAGTAAATTGCTTAAATGTAACTACACCTTCCAAAATCAGAAAAAAAAATCAAACATAGAGTGTACCTGGTTTTATTATTACTATATAATGGGAGTGACCAATTTACAATAGAATCAAGTGCATATAACTAATATCAAACATCATGGGATTGAGGATGGAATCAGTATTTATTATCCAAATTCTAGCCTAGCCAAATTAGGAGAGGTGCATCATAAAGCTGATGAATTTTTCTACTATAGCAACTCTTAAAGACCATCCATTAAGCTAGAAAAAGACAGTATTCTCACTGACAAAATAATAGATCTTTGATCTAATGAAGCATTGCAAGTATCAAATATTAAAAATAATTTACCTTGATTTTTCTCAGCTTCTTCTACTGACCCAATATATTTGGTAGAAACTTGGTGATTATCTAACGACGGGTCCAATGCATAGCCTAAATTAAAAAAAGGCAGGGAGGCAAATTGTCATTTACATTTTTTGCCAGTCACAATTTTATAAATGCATAAGTAACTTCATATCCCATTTCCTTGACTAAAATGCATCAAAAATTCTCTTCACTTAATAGCAATCATCTTTCCCTGTCATATATTTTTAATTAAATCCATAAACAGAATTTTTAGTCTGTACTACAAAAAGACTATAACAGAAAAGGAAAGAGACTATTCTTTCAGGAAATTAATTACCCTGAAATTACTAAGATCTTTGCTAGTTGTTTAAATCTTTGTCTAGTTTTTAATAACATAGTAATATATGTATATACAAATACACTAAAAAGGTCCATCATAGAATAGTAATCACTTTTAATTATTCACTGAAACCCAACATTTCAAGGTTTAGTTAAGAGAAAACTTTTTAAAACAATACATGAAATAGGAGAGATGTTTAAAGAGAAAGAGAAGAGATGTTTAAAAAATTAACACCTTGTGAGACATTTTGGGAAAAGCTCATTTCTATTTTTGGTAAGAATATTCTTCATTTCCTACCCTAAAATAACAGTGTATTTGCCATCACCCAAGATTTGAGATATGTCAGTGGTAGATGATTAATTTAAAAATACATCACCTATAGGTCTCTAGAGGGTTTTGGGAACAGGGGAAAAAGGGTCAAATACTAATCAAAAACAAGTAACACATTTTATAATATTCTGTTTTAAGCATATGCCACCTGAACAGTATCATAAACCACCAAGGCCACAATTTGTTTCCACAGAGAACTGACATGGAATATTTTAATATAGATACTTTAAGACAGGAAGGGAGTGGGAAGTAGAAATAGTAAAAGTGTGCATCTTTGTGGACATATGCAAGTTGACAGTTTTTATTCCTCAGCTAAAGTTTATTCAGTAAAAACTGCTTTCTCAGAAAGTCAAGACTTAAGTCAAATACACTTGATAATAAGTTCTTAATAAGCTAAATGGTACAGGTGCTCAACTCACCCTCTTGACATGCTAGAATAGAACCAACCACCTGGCTATTAGTTCATTTGCATTTACTTTTCAGCATTAAAATATTTTCTTAGCCAGAAGAGATAGCTTGATGGTAGGAAAGCAGCTTTGGAGTAGAATCCCTGAAATCACAGGTTCAAATCCCATGAGTCAATTTAGTCTTTCATTCCTTTAATGTACAGAAAATTTCACTGTACATGAACTTTTTGAATGAGACTTTAAAGAAGCTAAAAAAAAATTAAGTTGATTCCCGCCCCCCCACTAAAAAAGCAACACAACTGTAATGACCTGTATGGGCAGTAAACTAGCCTTTAAAATGGATCTTTCTCTATATACATACCTGTGCACTAAGATTCTGGTGATAAATGAGAGGGTTTTCTGGTTCTTACTGCCTCCATGTATTCCCCAAATTCTGCTATAGTTCCTGTCTAGAAGAGGGAATATATACTCCCTCTTCTCTGTTCACCACTATCAATAAAACCCCTCCTTTTTTTGTACCCCCTTTCTACCCTTTCTGCATGGGAGAAAAAAAGTAGAGTTCATAAAATCATAGGAGTTAAAAGAAACTTTAGAGATCACCCTCTAATCTTACAGATGAGGAAACTGGCCCAGACTGGTTAAGTGACACACAGGTGGTAAATAGGAAGTAGATCCAGAAGCAATCAAATCAATGAACTAGCAAGAATTTATTAAATACTTGCTTTTTGCAAGGCACTGTACTAAGCACTGTCAGTAAAAAGAAACAAAAGCCCCTGCCCTCAAAAAGCTTATAATCTAACAATAGGTATATAAGTACATATACAAAATAAATACAAGTTAGTTTTGAACCCAAGCCTTCTGACTCCAAATTCAGGGCCATCTCTGCCTTATACAAAGTTCCCTCTATTCCCTAACTCCCCTGGCTGCTTTCTTCAATGACTATTCAGTTCTAATCAACCCTATATTTTATATATGTATATAGTAAATGGGACAAAAATGCATGTGAGTGGACCTAGAGGAAAAAATATTTTTAATTTTCAAAGTAACAAAATATTTCTTAATTCCCCTTTGCCAATTTTATGAAAATTAACTAACTACTCTTAAACAGAAAAGTATCCAGCCTAATCTGGCACACATACATAGATCTTGTGTAGTAACACAACCACAATACCAATTTGGATAACAATGTATCATTCTTTAGAGAAGTGTAAAATTCATTATATGTTCTTGTCTTGTCATTATTTTTATTTTCCTTTTTCAAAAATTTAATTTTTCCCTAAGGTAGGTAGAAAATAATAATTCGTTCACTATCAAAACAAAATAAAACAAAGAGAAGTTCTTATCTCAGTTAGGAGTAAGAGACTAAATCTGGCTGAGATCTATCTTAGAAAATTCTGACCTTTTTTCCTGCATCATGCTTTTAGTCAATGAATATCTTTATTTTATTTAGTTATCAATATGCATAGCTATTGTCTCTTTTTGAAGCTGGTCTTATTTATTTAAAAAAACCAAAATACTCCTATTAGCTTCCTTTTAGTAAATTTGTCTGAAACAGGTCCAGTGTTAGGCAAATTTAAGATATTCTTACAAATTGGAGAAATTATAATTTTTGCCTAAAATTTCCAAACATCTAATCATGGTATAATTGCTAGTACTTGGGGGAATAAAAAAGAGTGTTCATTAAATTACTGAGCAAATCCACCTCATACTGTTACAAGTTTCAGTTCTTGCCACAACAAAGACAATCCTTATGAGTTTGTAATTTGCCAAAAAGAACTTATACTTTATACCATTCATTTGACATTGCGCCATCTAGTGATGAGAGATGAATCAAAGGCTATTTTTAAAAGAATGAGGACATTTCTGATCTCCTCTCAAAAGTTAAGGGAGTGATTCTCTCTGCTTCCTAAGAGAATATTTATTGAAGGAAAAAAGTAAGGCAATTATTATTGCCATTTGACAGATGAGAAAAGTGTGGGTCAGAATGATTAAGTGATTTACCTAAAGCCAAACATTTAGTTACTAGAGTAGCTAGGGCTCAAATTCAGGGTTTTTTAATAAGCCTTTTGCTACACTCATTTTGAAAACATGACCCTCTATTATGACACGGCTTCTGAGAATGCTCTGCAGCAAGAAAAAAACCTACTTTAAGTTGAGTGTAAAAAATAATAGACTAAATCATATTTCAGATGAGAATTCAGACATGGGCTGACCTGCTTATTTCATTAATTCATTTTTCTTTGCATTTTTTAACAAAGGGAATTAATGGTGGATAAGCTGAATACTTTTTTTCAGAATGTATTTATCGAAGCTTATGAAGTAAGAACTGACTACAGTTTTTGTATTTGCATGAGGACAAGAATCATTCTTTAAGGCCTAACCCAACCGTCTTTTCATTCACAAAGACTACTGATTCTTCCCCTTTCAGTAATGTGCCCCTTCTTACTGCAGATTGTGAAGAGTCATGCCTGTACTTCTCATATGCACATATTATTTCGTATTACAACTATTTGTGTATGCATCATATCCTCACAATGTGAAATCTATGATGAATTTAATATTTGCCTTTTTTCTAGATCTTAGTAAAATGTACTACACATTGTACAGGTGCATGTGGATTAAAGTGATTACTACTGAAACCTAAAAATTATATGTGCAAAGATTCCAAAATTTCATCTTCCAATTCTTTTTTTCAAAAGGAGGAATAGAATAAATTATTCAATTTATGAATGACAATACATCACCTAAGTACTAAAAAGAAATTTGAATTTGGAGTCAGAAAACTTGGCTTTGAATCCCAATTTTGTGACTTACCACTTCTGGATGAAGAAACTCCTTCTATCTCTTAGAGGTTAAAGAACTTTCCCAGAATCACAGAGCCAGTTCATGTCAGAGGCAGGACTTAAACCAGGTCTTCTGGTCCCATTCCACCCTGCCGCTAAGTAATCCTTAACTGTTTATTAACCCACAATGGGAATTAATATATTAGTAAACTCCAGAGAGTTTAGCAACAATTGTTTCCAAATGCTAATCTGTCTTTCTTATCTCCCAGATTAAAAAAAGTAACAAAATAGATATGCATATGAAACAAATATGATATTCAAGAACTGCATGCTAAAAAAATGTAGCAGATACTGTCCTCCTATTATTAAGAAATACCCACACTTCTAATTAGGTTGAACTATAAGTCTTACCATAGGTTGCAAAAGTTCGCCTCTGTTGCTCAAACATGAAATCATTGATATGAGTTGGTTCCGCATATCCAGAAAGCATATTCCTAGGGGCAGCCATCTGTTGAGTCCTAAAGGGATTTTCTGGTCCAAACTGCAGTATTACATGGAATTAAAACATAATTTAAAGAATTAGCTACATGCATGATAGCAGAAAATCTTTTTTGCTATATTCTGATGGTATTCTGATGACCAAACTATTAAATTTCAATTCTCCCAAGTGTATCTTTTCTCTAGATATTTCAGAATTCCTTGGAGAAAATGTAAGTTTAAAGATCCCAACATTAAGATGAAGAAGCTATTTGATTTGAACAGCAAGAAAGAACAATGTTCATATTCAAGAATTAAGATTCTGTTTGCATTTCAGAGAAAAGACTCATATGTCATTTTACCTTCTGCTTAAATTGTTTTTAAAAAAATGTCTGGTAAGCTTGGCTCACTGCAAGTAATGCAATCACATTTTCATTTACTGATAGGCCTAATCAAAGTATAACATTTTAAGCATTTGGCTTTAGCATTAAGATCTAGCTCACTTTGAGCAAACCTAATAGAAGTTCAATTAACTATAACACAACTGGTTCGAACAAATTTAGCCACAAAAGCTAAATGTGTGAGAAAACACTGGGAAGGACTGCATAAATGTGAATAAAAGCAAAAAGCCTTGCAATGTCATAACAAGAAAGTCTGCTTAATAAAGAATGAAAGTAATCTTGATAAGTGGCTAAGAAAGTCAGAGTTTTAGTCTGTCAATAAACATTACAACATGAACTCTTGTCACATTAAATGTGAAATGACTGTCCAGTGACCAACAGGATTTACAACTGGGGAAACTGAATCAGACACATTATCACTATAAAGGAAACCAGAAGACAAAAGGAGTTTGTTGCTAAGTGCAAGATCTGCCTTGAAAGGAGTTAGCAGAATTGGTTTTATCATGTCGAAAAACATCATTTGAAGGGACATTTAATCATCTCACATTGCAGTATACATACTGAGCACCAGCAAAAAGAGCTACATATAGTTTCAGCTCATATGCCAACATCTCTTATAAAGCATAATGATAGAGAAATTCTAAGACCTTCCAAATTAAATCAACATATACATTTTACTATTTTGTAATTTCAATGCAAAAGATTTATATACTGGAACACATACAAAGAGATAAAAGATGAAGAAGGTCAAAGGGTTGTAGACAACATATAAGCCTCATGCCTATATATCATGAATATTTTTTTCATAAAAACAGCTGGAAGGTGTTAGATTTGGCAACTATCAATACTACAAAAAAGATGAAATGGAATATATCTTGACAGGAAATAACTTGTTATTGATGGAGGAAGTATAATTTCTCAATCTGTTGTTGAATATTATCTAAACAAATTACTGAAAAAAAGTGAAATAGTGAGTCAAAGAAAACACTGAGAGTATCACAATTTTCTAAGGAAGACTTAACAAAACAAAATGCCTTAGCAAACATGGGACCTCTCTTTGCCAAGTAGAGAGAGGTGGCAGCTAAGGGCAATATCAGTTTATATTAAAAATTAATTTGTAAAATCTTACAGATGAGGATGGTGGTGAGTTATGAGCATTACTGCTTTATAAAATACTGAGAAGTGGTAGAGGGAAAAATAAGTCTACAGAAAGTTAAGCAAGAGACCCAATTAGGCCAGATCTTTCCAAAATTACTTATGGATAAAACTGGAAGCAGGACAGCAAAAAGATGAAATGAAAAAAATGTCAGGTTTTCTTAAAACAAACTATTTTCTCTATCAGTCACAATTGTACTTTGACACCACAGCTCCTGATGTCCCATGTTAAGAAGAAGAAAGAACGGTAAAGACAACAAAAATGGTAAGAGCAGCTAGGCTTGACTAGGAATAGACAAAGGAGGTCTGCTGCTGGAGGTGCCAATTTTCAAGATTTATCAAACAGCTAGAAAAAACTAAGGCCATTAGTCCTACCCATAAAAGATGATTGATTAAATATAAATTATTGACTCACATGTCTACTTCTAAAGATTTTTATAAAATCTTTACAAGAATAGTGTATACACACACTGAGGACATCCTTGGTGAAAGTACGAGGATACAGTATGTGAAGCTTTTGCAGTATTCTATAGCATACCACATCTTAATTGACTAAAAACACAAGATTCCACTGTATTTGCTATTTGTGGGTAATGAAAAATGGATGAGTCTGTGGAGCAAAACACTTAAAAGCCCTCCTGCAATAACAAAATGTCTCCCAGCCATATGTCAAAATAATACTGGATTTTTTGAAAAAGCAATAACAAGGATAATTTTGCTTCTCAAGGAGTGGGGGAAGGGAGGAAGTGAAAGAATTTGGGATCAACATTTTAAAAAATAAATGTTAAAATTTTTTTACATGCAGCTGAGAAAAATAAATTTAAAAAAGATAATTTGGCATCATCCATCAGTATGTATAAAAGGTGTCTAATGTCAACATAACAGAGAAAAGTTATTGCCATTATGAAACTACATAGTGCTTTTGATGACTCCAAGCTTCTTCCTGAAACAAAAGCCTACCTTTTTTTTTTTTTTTTTTGGCCTCTAATACTATGTTCAAACTCCTCTGTTTGACATTTAAGGCTTTTCTCAGTGTGGCTCCAACCAGACTGATTTCCCATCACTTGCTCCCCCTCACAAATGCACTTTATGTTCCATTTAAATTGGCCTGCTTGTTATTCCTCACACACCAATGTTCCATTCCTCCTTATGGGCTATTCTACAAGTTATCCCCATTCCTGGAATGTCTCCTTTCTTTATCGCTGCCTCTTCAAACCCCAATGCCCTTCAAGATTTGGCTCAAGTGCTACTTCCAATACAAAACCTTTCCTGATATCCCCTGTTATTAGTGCTCCCCACCCATCGATATTACTCTACATTTACTTCTGTGTGTACAGATTGAAAACAATCTGTTATGTTGGTATTCCTAGCATCTAGCATACAGTGTCTGGTACAAACTAGATACTTAATAAATACTTAGAATAAATGAATTGACAACACCAATATTTTTCCAGTGATAATATACAGTTATGAATAGAATACTGATCAAAACTTAAAGTTACAGGTCATTCATTCAAAGGACAATAGAGATGGGTACAGTGGGCATGGATTAGCTAAAACCTACCACCAACAAATAACAGTACACAAGAAGCAGTGTTTAAAAGATACCAAAGAAATGTATGATGAGAAAAGAAACTGGGTTGTCATGAATCAAGAATAAGAGATAAACAACAGACAAGTGTATGCACTCCACTGATGTGGAAATATTGCCAAGAAAGCTAGCAAAAAGCCCCTAGCACATCAAGCGGATCTGCTGTGGAGGATTTATTGGAGGATATGTACAAGAGTAGCATAGGAGGCATGGACCTATGAGTAAAAAAAAATGCTACCCACCTCTAGAGAGGGAACCAATGAACTGAATGCAAAGTGAAGTGTAATTTTCTCTTTTTTGTGATATGGCTAAGATAGAAATATTTTGCATGATTTCACATGTATAACTGATATCATTTTGCTTGACTCCTCCGTGGAGGAGGAGGGGTGGGAGGAAGAAAATCTGGAACTCAAAATTTAGAAAGAAAAGAATGCCAAAAATGAGTAATAAATTTGAATTGAAAAAATTTTAAATAAAAGTTTTAAGGTTTACAAAGTGCTTTATACAGGGTATCTCAAAAGTCATAGTGTAATTAAAAGCTTATTACTGTATTAAGTCTTTTGGAATACCTTATATATAATCTGATTTGATCCTCCAATTATCTATTACCCTCATTTTACAGATGAGAAAACTGAAGCAGACAAAGGTGATCATACAGCTAATAAGTATCTGAAGAAAGATTTGCACCCAGGTTCTCCTGACTCTAAGTCCAGCACTGTATCTACTATTATTCCACCTGGTTGCCTCCGACTTTTCCAAAGACACAGACAGTATGAGCCAGAGCTGGGACTTGCACTCAAAGTCTTCTCTACTAGAAGGTCAGTTTGTTCTATCCCTATACCAAATGGCTAGCTTTCCTGAACTGCTTCCCCCATCCTCATCCGTTTCTTTTTTTTAAAAAATCTCTGTGACAAAGGTTGGATAGGGGAGGAATAAGGGATATATTAGTATGTAATTGTGTGTATGTGTTTGTCCTTCGTTACTGAAGAAGACCATGCCACCAGAGAAATGATGACATGACTTGCACTTGACTATATTTTGAGTGAGGGAGGGCTGTGCACGTCACCAGCCTCATTTTTCCTCCAGAGCCATCTGAATCCAGTGACCAGATATTCAACAGAATGACTGGAGATGACTCAGGATGAGGCAACGGGGGTTAAGTGACTTGCCCAAGCTCACACAGCTAGTGAGCGCCAAGTGTCTGAGCTGAGATTTGAACTCAGGTCCTCCTGATTCCTGCACTGGTGCTCTATCTACTGCACCACCTAGCTGCCCGGTAAATTATTGTAATATAACAACAAAAGACATCAATAAAGTTAAGAAAAAGAATACTGCATGGTTACAAATAATAGAAAACTATGATTTTGGGGAAAAAATAAAAATTGTAAGTAACCCAAAGGGCAATGGAAAGATGCATGGGGATGGATGACTTACACTATTTCTCATATGTAAAAGACATCAAAAGCAGGTAGGCCAGTCATCTAGTGAGCATGGCAGACAACAGATGGACAGCCTAATTGCTACACTAATAGATAACCTCCTGAGGTGAGCAGCCTGTCAAAAAGCCCAGATATTTGGAAATCATCTTATTCTGTTCTAATGCACAAGTGAAGAAGGCAACTGTCTTTCTTAGCCCTGAAGCTTGCAAAAGCAAGGCCAGAAATCTTTTTGAAATGAATGCTGCCCCAATTTTACACTTATCTGGCATGGAAGTGACAACAGACAAGACAGATTATGAAGGACAAGCCAAGAAGTTGCTAGAATTAATGGAAAGCTAAGATAATAAAAGAATCATGGGTGAGCCATGATTGGATTGGATCCAACATGTTGGATGGATTTTCTATGGAATATTGACTTAAAATCGTAGACAGGAATCACACAGGAGAAGGCATGGAAGAGAGAAACAACATTACAACATTACAAAGTCTAGTGGAAATACCACTAGACTAGGAGTCAGAAAACCTAGTTTCTGCTTTGCCACTCACTATCTGCGTGACCTTAAGCAAGTCATTTATCTCGGTTCCCTTTTGCTTACTCTGCAAAACAAGGGGGTTGGACCAAATGTCTGTAAGATCCACTTCTACTTCTAATATTCTGTAGTTACTCTGTAGTGGTGAATAGAATCATGTAAATGTGATCTAAATATTTAAATAAAAATTCAGATTAAGAATAACTGAATACTTATGTACTTTAATAAATGTCTTCTCTGTCTTTATGGTCTGGACCTGTGATTTCATTTGGACCTATGACTTCATTGTTGTTGGAATCCCTACTAAGAAAAGTTTTTCAAAGAAGACTGGCAACTGTTTTGCAACTTATAATCTTAGCCTTAAACTAAAATTAAGTATAACAAAAATTTACAGCAGAAAAGACATGGTAAATGGTACTAAAGCTAACCACTTCTCTTTATTTTCCTTTATAAAAAATCAGAGACATTTAGGTAATGATTCAGATCAGTGACTCACTGTTTCCTGGAGATGCTTCTGAAATGATACACGTGTATCTTTCTGTATCTCATCTAACTAAGTGAACTGACAGTTAATTTAGTGTGTTTCAACTAGCCTGAATTCAGAAGCATTTATCAAGGTTGATCATGAGGTGATGAAATTTCCAGGCTCCAGATACTCATGAAGATCATGTTCTAATTGATGAAGAGTTAGTAGTACTTTGTGTCAGTAGAGGGAGGGACCACATTGTTAACAACAACACATAGAGCCCTGTCGGTCAATCATCCAACAAGCATTTACTAATGTTTGTATGCCTACCTCACCTTCACTTCTTAGAAGCCCTGGTTTCCTTTAAAAATTAACTCAAACACAACTCTCTACAGGAGGCCATTCCAGCCTCCCTTCCTATCACATGCCCCCTTTCTTAGCCCATTACACTAACGGTGCTTAAATGTGTACATGTTGTCTCTATCAAAAGAATGAAATCTTGAGACAAACTTCCATGTCTGTATCCCCAGTATAGTAGGCACTTAATAAATGACTGCTGTTTAAGTACCAACTACAGGCTGGGCACTGTACTAGACTAGGGATACCCATACAGAAGTGAGACAATCCCCTGGCCTTAAGGAGTTTACATTTTACTGAGGAATAACATGTTTACAAATGAATGATTCAAAAACATATATAAAAATAAACAATGGTCTTGGAGATGGGGGACACTAACAACTGGGGAAGCAGGGATACAAAGGACTTCCCTCCTTACCACTTTGTTGTGTATTATTATTCCCATTTAACAGGCATTCAAAACCAGGCCTTTTGATTCCAAGGAGTACAATGTAGTAAAAAAGCATACTTTTCTTGAGGTCTTAGGAAAGAATACTTTCTAATTTCCAATGATTTGAATTTAAGGGAGCTAAACCAAAAGATCAGCAAAATACCCTGGAAACACTAATGGGTTAATCAGTATAGTGGGATTTCTGTTTGAACCCTGATACTTAAAAGCTGTTTAATTCCCAGAAAGTCACCTAATCTTTCTTGGCCTCCTTCTTCTTGAATCTGTAAAATGAGGTTTGGCTAAGATCCTTAACATCCCTTCCAGTTCTTAATTTTTGTGTCAATTACTTTTAAAATATAAATTAATATCAAAGTAATATGATCTTTTCTTGATCACAGTTGGTAGTTTAAGTATTTTCCTAATGAACAAAAATGTTAACTTTTTTGAACAGTGTTTATTCTACAAAAGCTGCTTGGGAAAACTCAAAAACAGTTTGGCAGGAATTAGTCTAACATCTCATTTTGCTCATATTGCTCCAAATATACATATGACCTAGATATAAAAGTACATATAATAAACAAATTAGAGGAGCAAAAAAGAAAATACCCTGTGAACCTACGGATAGGGGAAGAATTTATGACCAGATAAGGGATAGAGATGACAACAGAAAATGAAATGGGTAAATTTGAGTGTGTAAATTTGAAAAGGTTTTACACAAACAAAATCAATGCAGTTAAAATTAGAAACAGTAAAATGGAGAGAAAAATCTTTGCATCACATCTCTGTGCTAAAGATATATAAAGAAGTGATTCAAATATATATATGTATATATGCATATATATACATACATATAAACACACACATATATATGAATAATGACTGTTCTCCAACAGATCCATGATCAAATGATATGGACAAGCAGATCTCAAAAGAAATTCCTTGTCTTTTACCTCAGTTCTGACTTCATTTTGCTCACTTCAGTCTGGACTGTAGTTAAGCAACTGAACTATACACATTCCTCCATCACTGACTAGCACCCAGTGCTCTCCTCCCTCTATTAGTCGTCTTCAAACATTTTCTCCCTTCTCACTTCTGTGTCACTAAATGCCTTTGGAGGAAGTAAAGAAACTCTGCTGACTGGATCTATTACAAATTTATATAATCTAATCTAAGCTATGTCCTTATTTCTATACTATAATCCTTGTATTGCTCTTTGACACACCTCAGTAGCAATTTCAAACCTCCTTTCTCAAGTCTACAATCCCACCATCCCTTTTTTCTTTTCTGTGAGCAAATAAGCTTGTCTCCTGCTTTACTAAGAAAAACCCGTGCAATTGATCCTAAGTTCCCATATCTCTCTTGCTCCACATTTCTACATCCTCATTCACCCTCCTCTCCCTCGTTCCGGTGTCTGAGGAAAGAGAGGTCCCTTCTCCATGTCAAAGGAAATTCCTATTATCCTCTAAAAGCTTATTTACTGGCTTCCCCATTTCCTAGAAACATTTCTAGGTCTATTCCATCTTCAAAAAAATAAAAAAAAATTAAAATCTTTACTTGGTTTTGGCATTTCTTCAAACTACGGTCCCACCCTTCTTCCTTCCATTCATTGCCAAACCTGAATACTTTAAATTTTCTGCTTCCAATTTCTCAAGATCTACTCACTTCTTAAACCTTTACAATCAATGCAGTTTCACTAGACTGAAATTGCTCTTTCCAAGGTTACCAGTGGATCTCAATATCTTTCTCATTCATCTGCCTTGATGCTGATCATCACCTCCTCCTAAAAACCTCTTTTATGCATACTGCCCTCCTTTGGTTCTATTCTCTACCTGTTTGACTATTCCTCAACTTCATTAGATCAGCTCTTTACTATCCTTTTAGCATGTGTTTCTCCCGTGGTTTTCTTCATTCTGGGACTTTTCCAGAAAACTCTAGCGTACTTAACCTCACTGACTGTTATGTGTCCACCTGGATATCTCACAGGCAACTGAAACTTTTAACACATTCAAAACAGAACTGCTTATCTCACTTTGATCCCCTCCTCAGTCCCCACCAATCTGCCAGTCATTGAAGTTCTCTTGGTTTAGCATACCATCTTTCCTGTTACTCTGGTTCAAAATCAGAGTTCACTTTTCCCTATAGCTCACCATCCATGTCTAATCATTTGTCAAGTCTAGTTGATCCTACTTCCACAACATCTCTCGCACTGATTACCTTTTCTCTGTTCACATGGACATCACCCTATTTCAGTCTCTCATCACTTCTCAGTTGGAATTATTTTAATAGCTTCCTATTGGTCTCCCAGCTTTCATTTTAACACATCTCCAGTCTATTCTCCACACAGAAGCCAAAATATTCTTCCCTAAAGCAATGCTCAAAAACACTCAGTAGCTCCCTGCTGCTTCCAAGGTAAAATATAAAGCCCTCAGCATGTCACGTATCCTGTCGCTATCTGTTTTTTACATATTTTTCTGATCTTATTCCATACTGCTCCCTTCAAAAACAGAGTTTGAGACTTTCACTGCCCTTTAAAATACTTCCCTCCACTCCTTTTTAAAAAAATCACAAACATCAGATGAAAAAAATTTAAAAAGAAATAACTACTTTCTAAAATAACTAACTGAATGAAATAAAACAGTAATAGATAGATATTCATGTAACTATGTTTTGTTTTGGACTAATTCCCCTGTATTAGTAGACATAAAAAGTAATTCTTTTAAAAGAGAACTTTTCCTTTTATTATACCAAGGCAGGAACGGGAGTGGAGGGGATGGGGGGGGGGGGGGGAAGCTTTTGTAACAACTACGGCTACTAGAATTCAATGTTTTAGTTAACTGCAGCATTTAACACAGCTAAAACAAAACAGCATTCATAAATGAACTGTTTCAGTAATATGCTTTCTTTTTCGGAGTCCAACATCAATATAGCTTAAAATGAGCAATTCTGAAATACATCAAGAACTCTGGTCAACCAACTAACTGATCCACCACGATTCCAAAGAATCAGTAAAGAAGAATCCTGCCTACCTCACGAGAGATGATAAACTAATACGCAGAATTAAGAAATACTTTTTCTGACATAACTAATATGAGAAATTGTTTTACTTAATAAGCATCCTTTATCCATTTGGTTCCTGAGTGTACAGTTGGTCCAAACATTTGTGAGGGATCAAGAATATCACTCAGAAGAATCTTACAGGGGTCTAGAGCTTGATATTAATCCCCTAATGGCTCAGAGAGATTGTAAAAAGCAATTGTTTCTGTTTTGGGCAGAAACCGTAAGGATCCTTCCACTCCCAGACTGATTTTTCTTTTGACTGGGCAAAAGAGAACATTCTTTGTCTCATTTCTTACCTAACCTTAATCACTGAATGGGCACTGTCTCAATGCAGTTAAAACCTGGGAAAGACCTGAGCTTAAAAAGGCCAAGGTCTCTCACTACATCTCCAGTTGTCCTGATTTATATCTTCCTAAATGGCTCTGGGGGAGAAGGTGAAGCTAATGACTTTGTATAGACCTCCCTCATTTAAATCCAATTCACTTGCAAGTCATGGCATCATCTTCCTGGTACCATGGTCTTCTTGGAAAACGAAAGAAAAACAACAAGCACAATGTCATCCACAAACGAGAAAACCCACTGAGCCTCCACCACCTATGAGGAATCCCTTTTTCATTTGGACTTTGCTGGACATACTCCTTAACAACAAAATGCCTTTGATGAGTACGTCTCCTTATTTTGACTGTCTTAATGTTTATCATCAAAAGGATAAAGTAGTCATACCTGTGCTTTCTTGAGAAGGACATAGATGTATTACAACAGCATCAGGCACTTTTCATCAGGCTTAAGAAGTACTGATGGGAGTCAACTGTCATCAGGGGAAGTAATCCCTATGGGGATGTGACCTGGCAACTGCTTCTGTGGGTGTTTCAGCCACAACTACCAAAGACTCAGAAAATAAAGTTCTCATGATCAAAGTCCTTGGCACTGCCACACATGAGAAACTGAAATAAATTTATCATATTAAAGATTAATTACCATCCACTTTGCTACTGTATTCTAAAGATAAGACCTTTCCATTTGACTTGTCTCCCTATTAGACTGTGAAACTCCTTTAAAATAAGAACTGTCCTACTTATAATAGGAATGCCTGCCAGGCCTAGAGGCCTGTGGGCTACCCGAGTCTTACCTTACCTCTATCGGAGGTCTTTGGCTGGCCAAACCGGATACTCGTATGAGAGAAGAGACCTATCAGAGTCGAACAAGGGTTGAACTTTATTTCAGGGTCTCGGTTACAAGTGCAGGGTGAATTCTTCCTTAGGAGGGAGAGAGAAAGATCTCCCAAGGAGGCAAAGATCTTACAATAAGAGATTGGAAGTAGAAGTGTAAGTGGGGAGAGAGGGGGAGGGGAGAGAGGAGAGAGGAAAAGCGGAGCCTTCTGTCCTCACACGTGGCCCCTCCGCCCAAGAGAACTTTCAGGCTTTCCTGACTCCAATTAAGCTCTCCAGCCGCATAGTTTGCATCTGAATACCGTGCCTGTTAGGTAACAATGGGTGTGCCCAGATCCGGGACAGCCTCGAGAGCGGGGATGCTCCTCCCATCATGTATCTCACGGGAAGAGGCGGAAATACACGAGATTGCTCGGTCTCACTCCTCGATTCCCTGCTGTATTAGGGGGGGCCTCGTGAGAACTCTAAGATTTAGAAGTTCCCACCTTTACCCGCCCGAGACTGTCCACATGGAATTGAGCTTCCATTCCCAGCATCCTAAGCACAGTACTTTGCACATAACAAGTGCTTGATAAATGTTTTGTTCATTCACTCATTTCTTATGGAATAACAGTATTCCACTACATTCATAAGCTACAACTTGTTCAACCATTCCCCAACTGATGAGTATCCCCTCAATTTCTAATTCTTTGTCACCACAAAAAGAGCTGGTATAAATACTTTTATACATGTGGATCCTTCCCCATTTTTATGATCTCTTTGGGATACAGACCTAGAAATGGTATATTGCTAGATCAAAGGGTATACACAGTTTTATAGCCCTTTGGGCATAGTTCCAAATTGCTCTCCAGAATGGTTGGATTAGTTCACAACTCCACCAGTGCATTAGTGTTCCCATTTTCCCACATCTTCTCCAACATTTATCATTTTCCTAGTGAGTGATTCTTGATTACAGTCCTAGCTCCTTTGCCTTCTGGAGTATCATGTTCTATGACCTCTGATCTTTTAATGTTGCAGCATATAAGTCCTGTGTAATCTTGATTGTGGTTCCTCATTATTTGAATTATTTCTTTCTGGTCACTTGTAGTATTTTTTACCTTGACCTCATAGTTCTGAAATTTGGCTATGTTTCTTGGACTTTTTATTTGGGGAATCTCTTTCCTGAGGTGATCGGTGGATTCTTTCAATGCCTATTTTGTCCTGTGACTCCAGGACATCAGGGCAGTTTTCCTTAACACTTTCTTGACATATGCTGCCCAGGTCCTCCTTTATATTATGGCTTTCAGGTAGTCTAATGATTCTGACATTGTCTCTCCTGGATCTATTTGCCTGGTCAGTTGTTTTTTCCATGAGGTATTTTATGTTTTCTTCTATTTTTTCATTCTTTTGAATTTGTTTGATTGATTCCTGATGCCTCAGAGTCATTAACTTCCACTTGCCCAATTCTAACTTTGAAGGAGTCTTTTCCTCAATTAGCTTTTGTACTTTCCTATTTGCCCAAGTGTGTTTTTAAAGGAGTTGTTTTCTTCAGTGGATTTTTGTATTTCCTTCTCAATTTGGCCAATTTTAAGCAGCTGTTCTCTTTTTTTTCGAGCTGTTGACTCTTTTTTCATAATTCTCTTGTATTACTCTTATTTCTTTTCCCAATTTTTTTTCTCTCCCTCACAGGATTTTAAAACTCCTTTTTAAGTTCTTCCATGAGTTCTTCTTTCTGGGCTTGAAACCACTTCCTATTTTTCTTTTTTCCAAATTTATTGGGGCGGAGCCAAGATGGCGGAATGAAAGCAACAACTCACCTAAGCTCCTGGAAAAACTCCTCTGGATATCTCTGGGGGGAGAGTCTGACCAGACTTTGGAGGTGTAGAATCCAGTGGGTGACGGACTTTGATGGATTCGGAGCCCAGGTTGGACTGGAGGGTCCACGGGAGGGATCTGTTCCGTGGGGGTAAGACCCCGGCGCACAGCGCAGCGCGGTCGGCGCGGCAGGGCGGAGGGGACCTGAGGGGCCCGAGAGTGGCGGGTGAGACCAGCGGAGCAGGAGATAAGCCAGGCCGAGCCGATGAGAGCCGCTGAGCGCCAAATATCAGCGCAGCAGCCCTTGAAACCTTCAGCCTGAAGACTGGACTTCGGTGGGTCAACTACTTGAACTTCCAGGAGCTGGGATGGCGGAGTGATCAGTAAGTGCTCTCTCCTCCCCCCTGATGACCGTGAGGGAACCATAAAATTCTTTCCCAGATTAATCCTGGATCAGCGGGAACAGCAGAAGGGGGCGGGTGGTCTCATAACACCAGAGGCTGGAAAAGTGGCAAGGGGGGATTCTTCCTACTGTGGCGGAGGCGATCTGGAGGGACAGACGACCCAGGGCAGAGAAAATTCGCACTGAGACCCAGGCAAGCCTCAGAGCCGGGAGACAAGCCCCAGGAGGGGGGGGAACACTCATTAGCTTCTAGGTGTGCCCTAGCCCTCCAGGGGAAAAGGGAAGACAATAGGGAAGCTG
Source organism: Notamacropus eugenii (assembly GCF_028372415.1). Classification (NCBI taxonomy): domain Eukaryota; kingdom Metazoa; phylum Chordata; class Mammalia; order Diprotodontia; family Macropodidae; genus Notamacropus; species Notamacropus eugenii. The sequence continues at coordinate 190,102,237 of NC_092873.1, read as the reverse complement.
GGATCACCATCCCCTGACCTTGCCTTTGCCTCAGGTCAGCTGAGGAGATCTCCTGAGACCAGACCACCCCTCCCACACACCTAACAAGCTAACCCCAGGGTTGATCTGGGAAACAACAACAAAAAAAAAAGCCGGCTTTTAGCCTAGACACACATCAGCTCAACTTAAAAGATCTGTATCTTCTGACTGAAAGAACCAGAAGCTACAACACTCAGCCAACATCATGAATCGGAAAAAGCAGACGAAAAGTGAAAAAACCATAGAATCTTTCTATGGGGATAAGGACCAAAACACAAACACCAAAGAGGTCAGAGCTGAGACTGTACTTCCATCTGAAACCTTAGATGGGACTATGAATTTCTCGCAAGCACAACTAGATTACCTGGAACATCTGAAGAAGGATATAAAAGAAAAACTGGCCAATGATTTTAAAATTATAAAAAAAGAATTCACTGATGAGAACATCACTCTGAAAAGGAAAATTGAAGAAATGGAAAAGGAAGTTCAAAAATTAACTGGAGAGAATAATTCCCTAAAAGGAAGAGTTAATCAAACGGAAAAGGAAACCCAAAACCTAATTGGGAAAATTGATCAGATGGAAAAGGAAACCCAAAACCAAATTTATTAATTTGTTTTCAGTTTTCAACAATCACTTCCATAAGTTTCAAATTTTCTCCCCCTCCCTCCCCAAGATGGCAAGCAATTTTAAATGGGCTCTACACATTCCTACTAAACACATTTTTACATTAGTCATGCTGCACAGAAGAATTAAAATGAATGGGAGAAACCACAAGAAAAACAAAACAAAAGAGAAAATAGTCTGCTTCATTCTGCATTCCAACTCCGTTCTTATTTCTCTGGATGTGGATGGCATTTTACATCATGAGTCCTTTGGCAATGTTTTAGGCCCTTGCACTGCTGTGAAGGGCTAAGTCTACACTTCCCGTTTTTCTTTGGGCTTTTGCCCACCAGTGTTTTGACACTGTTGTCCTCTTCTGAGTTTGTGTTTTGCTCTTCCCTGTCACCATAATGACTTTTTATGGTCAGATTCTTTTTTGATGGTTTTTGCTCATCTTTTTAGCCTTCTTCCTTTCTTTTAGATTTGAGCTTTGCTCCAAGAGTGGAAGGGGCGCTATCTCAGGCTTCTTGGGCCGGGGCTATAGGCTCTGGCTATTCACCTGGTGCTGCACTGATGGTGACTTGAGGCCCATAGAGGACGCTCGTATCTGATGCTGTGCTGAGGGATTGGTTGGTGCTGCTGGAGGCTGCAGAGGTCTGGCAGCTTACCTGGTGCTGAGCCAGGGCCTAGTGCTTGTGTCTGCTGTGTGCTGAGGCCAGTGGGGTGTTTCTGCATTTCCTGGGATATACTGAAGCATGTGACTGTCTGGCACCTGGCATCTGTCTGTTTGCCTGAGGCAACACTAAAGTACATAGAGGTTCTCAGAGCTGGAGCTTGCTCTTCCTCTGGCTATGCTGTGGCACATGGGAGGTCCTGGTATTAGCATTTGTTCCACCACACTGGGGCTCAGGGTCTACCATTGGTTTGCTGAGGTAGGGCTTGCTAGAATGCTTCCTGTCCTGGACTTCACTCCCCTTTTACCAGAGTGAGACAGACCTTTCCTACCAATCTTCCAAGTTTCTTAGGGTCAAAGATTGTTTTAGGCTTTTTGCTAGTTTTGGTGTTCTGAGATTTCTTTTGGGGTGCTACTTTATGGTTGTTTGGAGGTGAATATAGGAGAGTTATGGTGATTTGCTGCTTACTCCACCATCTTGGCTCCCAGAAATGGAACAACGTACTTTAAATGAAATATAAATAAAATCATCTTTCTCATTTTCTCAATTCCTTAATTAATTTTAGAGGTTCACTTTAGTTTGAAAATAACCGTGTAAATCACATGGAACTCTTTCTCCAATATGTCTACTAAACTGCTCCAGGGCATATGAAGGAACCTGTGGCTTGGCAAGCTGAAGGGATTTAAGAAATGACAGAATAATGACACACTATGAAAGCAAGTTCTTTGTGCATCCGTATAACAACATTGCTGAAAACACTATTTTCATTCTTATATCAAAAATTTTAACTCTATTTAATCTTTCTAGTGCCCAGGAAAATTAAATGAAGTAGTTCTATGTCTATTTAATGATGAAAGATGGAAAATGAAATTTAATGTTAAGATGATATAACATTCCTCACCTGTAGCTTAAAGGTATTTTATTCTACTTAAGCAAAGCTACTCCAGTTCAACTCAATTAAGAAAAACCACACGCAATGCACTGGCTTAGGCACAACCAATAAAAATGAAATAAAGATAGATATGTTCTGTTGTCTAGGAATTGATGAATATATTTGGGAGGGAGAAAGATAGGATGTACACAAAACCATAATGTAAACTGTAACAAATGCATGGAAAAGGTACAAATAGAGTGGTAGAAGAGATCTTAAAAATGAAGAGATCATTTATAGATGCTGGTGGTGTGGAAAATAGTATAAAATTCATGGAAGAGTTAATGATTTAAGTTTGGCTTAGAAGAGAAGGATTTTAGAAAGCAGGAGTGGAAGCATTCCAGGCATGAGGGACAGCATGTATTAAATCTTGGAAAGCAGGAAAGAGCAGGATGAGACAGGAAACAGCAAATGATTTGGTTGGGATAGGCAGGGAATTAGCAAAAAGGGCTGTCACAGTGGCCAGCTAAGAATCTGTTTTGAGAGGGCCAAATTGAAGGCCATAGTTTGCTGAGCTCTAGAATGCATGAAGGAGAATAGTATAAGTTAAGGAAAGGTATGTTGGAGTCTGGTTGCAGCCCTCTAAATGTCAGGCTAAAGAATCTGGATTTTACTTTCTATATGCAATGGAGAAACCCCTGAGGAGAAGAGGGATAGAATCAGACTCCTACCATAGGAAGATTCTTCTGGCAGGGATATGAAGGATGAAATGCAGGAAAAGACCAGTGAAGAGACAATTACAATTGTCTAATTATAAATTCAGAGATAATAAAGACCTGAACGAGGATGTGAGCAGGAGAGGGAAAGAGATTCTAACAAATTATTTCTTTTTTCTTTCACAGTATTCTTCCTAGCTACAACATCTTCCTTGTTTCAGTCCAAACATTTTCCTTTCCTCAAATTAAAGATATTTTGAACTTGAAACTTAATTTTTCTATCTGTAAAAAGTGGGGCATACTCGGAAGATCTCTTCCAGCTTTCAAATTCTACTGTCGGGCTTTTTTTCGATAAAGACTCTTCTACATGGAATATTTCTTCTGCTTCGATGCATTTTCTTATGCTTACTCATGTTACATCACTTTTTTGGTTTCCCTAAGGACAGTAATCAAGTCAGTTTAATTTATTCTGCATTGTGTCTCTCATAAACAGTATGTACACCTAAATACTTAATAAAAAATTCAATCTAAAGATCATAGGAGTATATTAGAAGTATAAATTCTTTCTTCATCATTCAACATTATTACTGAGGGAATAACATTAATAAAGCCCATGTCTAAAAATCATGTATTTAATACACAGTATAGCTTGGGGATCCTTAAGATTTACTTACCATTAGTATCAGATAATTCCAAGAGAAAAGCTGGATAAATACTAAAAGACTAGAGAGTGATGTTTAAATACTTAGATTATTTTATGTATCCTCCCAGTAAATCAAGTTCCTCAAACTAGGTACCACCCTTAATTCTTCAGTCCCTCTTACCTCCATATCCTGACCCCCACCCCCTTCCTGATGCCATGACTTGCAAGTGAATTGGAGTTAAGTGAGGGAGGGCTGTATAAAGTCACTAGCCTCATTTTCTCCTCTGGAGCCATCTGGATCCAGTGGCAAGATATAAATCAGGAGGACTGATCAGGTAAAAAGAAAGTGATGATTAAAGCAACTACTTTAGACACTTAATTTTACAATAAATACAATGGGAACTTCCTTGAAGATGAAGATATTTTCTTCTTTTATGGAAAGAAAATTTGTCCTCCTTATTCTATTTTTTGTATTTAAATATGCTTCTTCAATAAGTCTATGTATCTGTGATCTAATGAATGTCAGCATTTCTTCAAACACTGAAGATTGCAACCCATCCACTTAAATGTAGGTATACACACTGGGAAAAAATATTCATCAGAATATCACTGGCAAATTTTCAAGCATTTTCAAACAGATAAATCACTTTAATATTAAGTCTTTTTAGACTTTTTCAAACACAGACTCTGAAAGCAACACCTTAAAATATACTTTATTCTTACCTCAGGAGCAAACATGGTCTCGTAGGAAGGATTGTATTGGACTTCCTTAATGGCAGGATCAAGGTGTACTCCAGTCTCCACATCTTCCTAAAATAAACCAAACACGTGAACTTTAAAATATCTGGCAACTGCTATATTACTTTCACTTGTATAAGCAGTGGTTTTAAATTCATATCTAGTGGGTGGGTATGGCAGCAATAAAAAGAGAGCATTAAAACAACATTTAACATTTGTAAGATATTACATATATAATATGTGTGTATGTGTGCACATATCACATATATGTATGTATATATTGAAGGAATTTCAGAAGAAGATTCAGAAAATTAAGGGCAATGTTGGTACCATTATGTTAAATGTTACATAAACACAAAAGTGTATATATATATATATATATGTGTATGGACATATGTATATACATACATGTATGCACACAACATATAGATATATATGTAATAAAGTTAATGATTTATATACAACCCTCCTTTTCTCTTCTTTTTATATGGAAATGTTCATATTTGCAATGTTTGTTAAATTCACAATTTAAAAAAATAAAAATAAATTCACACAATCTTTTCCTTCAGTCTTCTTATCACAGCTATTTTATAAAATGACTAAAATTTCCAGTACTTTATGCTTAATAAAAATAAGTGTAGCAGTTTTTGAAGATTACTGACAAAATCTGGCACTTTTTTTCAAACTCTTTCAAAATAAATTATTTTTCTCTTAGCAAGTATAGAACATCCATACAAGTTAACACTGCCTGTGGTTTTAAATTAATTCAACATGCTTTGATTCTTCTTTTTCAGGATTTCAAGTCAGTTCAGCCAAAAAAATTTCAACTTTCAAACCATCTAATTCTCCACTCCCCAAATGATGCAAGTAGACCCCCCCTTAAATGAACAAACCACTTTCTGCGTAGCTAGGGAGAAGCAAGCAGAGTTTATTGTCTTCTAGGAGTTACTAACTTGCCTAGGCAGACAAGGCATGCTGTAAACACAGGTATGAAACAAAACCAGAGTAAGGAAAAATATAAACAACGTTGAAAATATGTGATACAGATTGTAAATACCTGATGAATTAAGAGAAGGGACAAATATGCTTTTGGGAATTTTCTTATGACGTTCACAAGGAAGAGAATCACACGTCTCTTCACCCATTTATCAGATATGTTCTCATTATTAATAGGGTGTGTGGGTGGTTCTCAACTTTCCTCTTTGGCTGAAGCCAATGGAGAGAACCTGACACAGGGCACCACTAGATACTTACCCAAAGAAAGCAACAAAGCAAATGCCAAAACATTCTCAGCATAATAACTTCATCTCCAAAAGAAATTCTAGAAACAGCTACCTCCCTAGTGCCTCCAATTCCAAATGCATATATTATAGGTCATATTGCATTATAAAGTGTCCCTCCTTGGGGCACTCTGGCTTATGAGTCCTTCCTAAACCATGGCACCTAGAACTGAAGAGAATACTTCAGATGCTGACCAACTGCCTGCTGGACATTTTGAACTGGATGTCTCTTACATCTTCTGATTTGCTAGCCACGTAAAGGCTGAATATGGATAAGATATATGAATCCTTTTCTAATCTGCTAAAACTCTGCTAAAAAAGTAAAAGAAAACAGCTTTTAAGCAATCTTTGCTGACTGTATCCTGACTACCACCCTCATTTCCTCATGCCATTAGCCCTGGTGACTCTGAACCTGGAACTACTCAGGGTTCTGACAGGTTAACCCTTATCTTGCCAAAATGCATACTTCTAATAAGTTTATAAACCATGTTGCCTTTAGTCTGGCCATCAGTCTCATCCCTTCTCCCCCATGGAATCTAGGAATACCTACCTCCCTACCTAAACTTCCTTCTTTCCAGCTTCTCCCTACCACCCCACCCTAAAAATGTAAACCCCTTGAGGGCAAGGATTCTTTTTAAAATTTTTTTTAAGGTATTTTTGTCCCCAGTGCTTAGCACAGTACCTGGCACACTCTAGACACATTCTTCATTTCTCCAGGCAAAATATCCCCAGGTCCTTCAACCAATTCTTGTATGACTCAAGATCAATTGCCATTCTAGTTGTCCCTCCTTGGGACACTCTGGCTTATGAGTCTTTCCTAAACCATGGCACCTAGAACTGAAGAGAATACTTCAGATGCTGACCAACTGCCCGCTGGACATCTTGAACTGGATGTCTCTTAAACCTCTTAAACATCCAAAACAGAATCCATTATTTACTTATTTATTATCTTTCCCTTTGAACTCTCCCCTTTTCTCAACTTCCCTATTACTGTGGAGGATATTACCATGCATCCTTCCAGTCAACCAAGTTCCTCAAAGTAGATATAATCCTTAATTCCTCACTCCCTCTTACCTCCCCACCCCCACCCCCACCCAACTTGCTGCTAATTCTTGTAGTTTCTACTTTCACAAAGCTGTCACTTGTGTACCCTTTTCTCCACTCACAAAGCAGCTATATCATTTTAGGCCCGAACTACTGCAATAGCTTTCTATTTAGTGTCCCTCAATTCTCTCCCCAATCCAATCCACTCTCTACTCAGTTACCAAAGGGATTTTTCTGAAGTACAGGCCTGAAGATGTTCCTCACCTATTGAATAAACTCCAATACCTCCAAGATCAAAGATAACACCCTTCAGAATCTGGCCAGTTCCTATCTTACTAGTCTTCTCACACTTTTTATTCATCTCCCCATTTTTTTATGATCTGGCAGCACTGACTTCTTGCTACTCTCCACACATACCACCCTTATCTTGTAGCGCTGTCTTTTTACTGGCCTAGAATGCAGATTTATCAGAAGATGTGTCATAAAAATTACTTTTTTCATTCATTTTCATTTAATAAAAAAATCACTTTTACAATCATCACTATAAACATGCCTAACTAGAATGAATATTTACTTCCAAAAAGCTGTATACAAACCAACTCTGGGTAAAGTGAATACTTAAGAAATCCTTAGGGAAATAGTTTATTTAACAGAAGTCTGTGTTGAATGTCTTTAAATGCCTTTTTTGGGACTTTAATTTCCCCATCTGTAAAATGAGAGGGTTGGACTGGAAAGAGTTTGGAAAAGAAATGGATAAAATCTAGAGGCAGGGCTGAATGACAGAGTAAATATGCAGCTGCTATTCCTGTTATGAAAAACAGAGAAATCAATGGGGACAATGCTAAGTTCTCTCTAAATCCAGTAGTATTCTTTCAAGAAATTAGTCATTTTTTAAAAAGTGGTTATTTAGCAACCTGCAATTCTTTCAACTCTGGCAGAGGACACTGAAAGAGCTGGAATGCAAGGAAGGGAAGAATGATGAAATAACCTATAAATGAAATAATAAGTCCCTAGGTGTTGAGTTGACTGTGGTTAATTCTGAGAATAAGTGTCATGGGATCATTTAAACCAAATCTACATTAAGGGAAATGTTTTCTGATATTTCAGATCTTAGACTAATTAAAAAAAAAAAGCAGGGGAATGTTCTGCTGTGGGGAAACTAGCTGGGGTGTAAAAGACATTGCACCAATTTATTCTTTGCCAATATGTTCATTTGCAACAAAAATAAAACTTTTCAAACATTTGAGCATAACCTCAAATGTCCTATATGCTTCTGACAAACTCTTGCATATTTTCCTATTATAATGTACATAAAAGCTTAAGGCATGATTCTGACCAAATATGAAGGTCATTATACAAAACACATAATATACAAAAACATAAAATTAATGGTTAGCATCTTCTTTTCCAGAACCATATTATGAAGTTATTGTTTCTAGTAAGCATACATTCTAAATTCCAAAGTCTGCTTTTTGGAAGGTCTATTTTTGTCTGGTTTCTTGTCCAGTACCCTAAATCCCAGGCTTGGACCACCCCATATTGTATACTTTTTATTCCAACCATGTTTTTAGAACTATTGCTCAAAAATTTCCAGTGATTCCTGATTTGATACTAAAACAACTTTATCCACAATTTAACCCCAACACAACTTTCTAACTTTACTTCCTACTATTACCTACATAGATAACCTCTTCCCCAGCCAAACTGAATCCTGCTTTTGTGCCTTGGTTCACACGCTTCCCTTCACCAGAATGTTCCTGCCCTCTACACGTCACCTAATTCCTAGACATCCAGCTTAAATATTATCTCCTCTATGAAACATTCTCTGATCCTTCTGGTCAAAACAAATCTTTCCTTCTTTTGAAATATCATAGTGCTTTGTCCCTTTCTTATTGCACTTTCATGTGACATCTTGCATTACAGTCATTGATGTACATGTCTTAATTTCCTTACTAGACAACTACTTGGGTCTGGTGAGGGCAGAGAATATATCTTATCTTTGTATCTCCCCTACAGCACCTAGCACAAAGCTTCTTGTGTATATGGTAGTTGCTCAATAAACATGAATGCAAGTTAAGAAACAGAGCAGACCTACGTCTCTTTGTAAATTCATGCCATGTAATTCTAACCTGGCATAAAAAGAAATGACACCCTAACCTCCTCATCTGTCTCTTTTCATTCCCTTCGATATTGGGGGGTGGGAGGTGTTTCTGGATTCTCTTCTCTAAAACTAATCAATCCACTGTCCCTCTGGACTTCAGATGAACTTTGCTCCCACATATGTTCTTCCTTTAGCCTCTCCCCTTTGGCTTCCCCCACTCTTCAAATATGTGGAGCAAGTTTGTTGCCCCCCATGACTTTCCTAGTTTTCAACATTAAATTTTCTAAAAAGGTAGTTTCTACTTACTGTTTCAGTTTGCTCACTTTCTAGGGTCTCCTTAACTCCCTGCCATCTGCTTTCTATCACTACCACTCTACTGAAACATCTTAGTCAGTTGGGTTTTTTTGCCCTTCTCATACATCATATACATTTCCACTTTTATTATGTCCACTTGTGATCTATCTATTCATCTGGAATCCTTCTCCACTTCTTCAAATGTTACTCAGTTCTTCAAGGACTACTCTAGCCCACATTAATTTCTGGGATATCATAATCTGCTATACACATTAAGTATTTAATCATCTACTGAATTGTACTATTCTCTAATTCAGTAGTTCTCAAATTTTTTGATCTCAGCACTCCTCTCTACACTTAAAATTACTGAAGAGCCCAAAGAGCTTTCATGAGTTATATCTATTGATATTTATCATATTAGAAATGAAAACATCTTAGTATTATTATGAAAAGTTTTGACTTTGCAGAACACCTGAATTTTAGCAACCCCCAGGTCCCAGTCCAGGCTTTGGGAATCCCTGCTTTGACTGTTTCATGCCTCACACTACTGTTTCATAATTAGCTTGTAGCCCCTGTAAGTACATGGTTTGCTATTTTTAACCATGGTACATACAATAGTGATTTTGCTAGATAAAAACAAAACTCTGTCCAAAAAGGATCACTATTTTTTCCTCCTTTGACCAGATATATCTGGAGAAATGTCAAGTTGTAACTCCATAATTTAAATAAGCCTCAGAAACTTACTAGCTCTGTGACCCTGGGCAAGTCACTTAACCTTTATTTTCTCACCTGTAAAATGCAGATAATAATAGCACCTACCTCCCAGGGTTGTTGTGAGGATCAAATGAAGTGATAATTGTAAAACACTTAGTACCTCCTGAGTGCTATATAGATGTTAGTTATTACTACAAATATTAAATACTCTCTACCATTCAAGTAGGAACCATTAGCTCATAAACAACTCATCTTGTATATACTTAAAATTAACAATTTTTTTTTATTCATAGATTATCATGCTATCATCATAGACCACACCAGTATCTAGGATAGTAGCTGTGTCAAGCTGGTGTCCAGGGCAAACTGAATGAACTATGCTAACCACTCCTTTCTTTAAGTGGTTTCCTTAAGTGCAACACTTAAGTGTGATCTAGCATGGATTGCATCAAGTGTTTTGGTCACTTAAGTTGTTTCTGCTTTAATTGATGCAAGTCTTGTGTGAAGCTTTTATAAGTCGTTTTGGGTGGCTTAGAATGCATTGCAGAGTTTCCTCTTTACTGAACTTTCCCATAGCTTCCACTAGTTTCGGAAGCATTTGCTCTATTTTAATGACAGTATTGGTTAAAGTACTAATGGTGGCATCAAAAGTGGAGAGCCATGTTTGAATTGCTGTTAACAGGTTGTGAATGTTACATCCTACAGTGGCAGCAAGTTCACTGACTAAATATTTCTCCATCCTGGTTAGTACAGGAGCCCATACAAGTGGTGGCACATCATACCTTGGCCATCAGTGCATCCTTCACTCTCTGAGGCTCAGGTTCAGGAAGCACTACATCTGAGCTTTCTCCTATCATAAGCAAACTCCCCATTTCCTCTTCTCCTCTTTCTCCTGGATCCTTCTGGCCAGTCTTTGAGCTGCTTCAGTTGAAGGTCTCATCTTCTTTTCACTCTCCTGAGTGTTGCCATCTTTAATGGTTAAACAATGGCAAAACTCAATCAAGACAAGTATGGTGTTTACCCTTCTGTCCATCTATGGTTTTCTTAACAATTATGATTGGTTCCTAACCATACTTTTTGTTTTTGTTTTTAAACTATCTTATTTGTTTTCAGTGTTCTACAATCACTTCCATATATCTCAGATTTTTTTCCTCTCCTTCCTCCCTGAGATGGCATACAATTTCATATAGGTTCTACACAAACATTCCTACTAAGTACATTTTCACCTAAGTCATTTGCACAGAAGAATTAAAATGAATGGGAGGAATCATAAAACAAAACATAATACAAAACAAAAAATGGTCTGCCTCATCCTGTGATCGAATTCTGTAATTCTTTCTCTGGATGTGGAAGGCATTTGCCTCAAGAGACCACTGGGAATTTTTTAAGTCCTTGTATTGCAATGAAGAACCAGAAAAAAATCCTAGCACACTGCGGTTGTTGCTGTGTACAAAGTTCTCCTGGTTCTGCTTCTTTCACTCAGCATCAGTTCATATATGTCTTTCCAGGCCTCTCTGAAGTCTTCCTATTCATCATTTCTTATAGCACATTCATGTACCACAATTTTTTCAGCCATTCCCCAATTGGTGGGCATCCCCTTGATTTCCAGTTCTTGGCCACCACAAAGAGAGCTGCTATAAATATTTTTGCACATGTGGGACCCTTTCCCATTTTTATGATCTCTTGGGGATACAGTCCTAGAAGAGGTATTGCTGGGTCAAAGGGTATGCACATTTTTGTAGCCCTTTGGGCAAAGTTCCAAATTGCTCTCCAGAATGGTTGGATCAGCTCACAGCTCCACCAACAATAAATTAGTGTTCCACCTCTCCCACATCTTCTCCAACATTTATCATCTTCCTGTTCTGTCATGTTAGCCAATCTGATAGGTGTGATGTGGTACCTCAGAGTTGTTTTGATTTGCATCTCTCTAATCAATAGTGATTTAGAGCATTTTTTCATATGACTACAGATTATTTTAATTTCTTCCTCTGAAAACTGCCTGTTCATATCCTTTGTCCATTTATCAATTGGGGAATGACTTGCATTCTTGTACATTTGACTCAGTTCTCTATATATTTTAGAAATGAGGACTTTATCACAGATACTAGTTGCAAAAATTCTTTCCCACTTTTCTGCTTCCCTCCTAATCTTGGTTGCATTGGGTTTGATTGTGCAAAAACTTTTCAATTTAATGTAATCAAAATTATCTATTTTTGCATTTCATAATGTTTTCTATCTCATTTAGTCAAAAAATTTTCCATTCTCCATAAATCTGATAAATACACTATTCCCTGCTCCACTAATTTGTTTATAGTATCCATCTTTATACCTAGATCATGTACCCATTTGGACTTTACTCTTGTGTATGGTGTCAGGCATTGGTCTATGCCCAGTTTCCACCATATTGTTATCCAGTTTTCCTAGCAATTTTTGTCAAACAGTGAGTTCTTATCCCAGAAGCTGAAGTCCTTGGATTTATCAAACAGTAGATTGCTATATTCATTGGCTACTGTGTCTTGAGTACCTAACCTATTGCACTGGTCTACTCCTCTGTTTCTTAGCCAGTACCAAGTGGTTTTGATAATTGTTGCTTTATAATACAATTTGAGATCTGGTAGGACTAGGCCACCTTCTCTAGGATTTCTTTTCATTAGTTCCCTTGATATTCTGGATCTTTTGTTCTTCTAGATGAATTCTGATATTATTTTTTATAGCTCTAGAAAATAATTATCTGACAGTTTGATTGGTATGGCTCTGAATAAGTAAATTAATTTAGGTAGAATTGTCATTTTATGACATTGGCTCGGCCTACCCACGAGCAACTGATGTTTTTCCACTTATTTAGATCTGCCTTTATTTGTGCAAAAAGTGTTTTGTAATTGTATTCATATAGTCCCTGGGTTTGTTTTGGCAGGTAGACTCCCAAACATTTTATAGTGTCTACCCTAGCTTTAAATGAGATTTCTCTTTCTATCTCTTGCTGTTGGGCTTTGTTAGTAACATATAGAAATGCAGAAGATTTATGTGGGTTTATTTTGTAACCTGCAACTCTGCCAAAGTTGTTTATTATTTCAAGTAGTTTTTTACTTGATTCTCTGGGATTCTCTAAGTATATCATCATATCATCTGCAAAGAGAGTTTCTTCTTTGCCTATTCTAATTCCTTCAATTTCTTTTTCTTTTCTTATTGCTACAGCTAATATTTCTAGTACCATGTTGAATAATAGTGGTGATAATGGACATCCTTGCTTCACCCCTGATCTTATTCCTAACCATACTTTTTAAAAGTAGTTTCTGAACACTACTACTTGCCAACTCTATACAGACATGACAGGGATTCTTAACCTGAGATCCATAGACAGACTTCAGGGGGTCCATGAACTTGAATGGGGAAAAAAAAATACACCTTTACTTCAATATAATTCGTTTCTTTTGTAATGCTACATGTTTTATGCATTTAAAAACATCATTCTGAGATTAACATTTGCTAATAGTAGTTTATTTAAACAGCAGTTTAAGGTGCACAAAGTGCTTTGTAAATACCATCTCATTTTATTCTCCCAACTACCATTTACAGATGAGGAAACTGAGAAAGGCTAAATGATTTGCACAGAGTCATAAAGATAAAGCTAGAATGATATTTGAGGTTTAGTTTATCCACTCTACCACCTAACTTAAACACACACACACACACACACACACACACACACACACACACACACACTCTTAAACCCTTGCTTCATGATGGAGAAAGAGAAGCAGTGTTTTATATAGTAAAAGGGGTATTAACTAGAAGCTGAGACCTAAATTATATATAGTTCCAGCATTTTCACCTACAAGCTATATAAACTCCCTGGGCCTCACTTTTGTTATCAATAAAACAAAAAATCATTTTAAATTCTAGAATTCTACGTCTAAAATAGGAACGTCTAACCTTTAGGAAATCCACCAAAGCCTGTGGAATCCTGCTTAGGATAATGTGCCTGGCACACGGCAGGCGCTTGATCAATGTTTAGTGACTGATTTTTAAATACATAAAATGAAATACCTATGATTACAAAGGAAACAGATTATGTTGAAACAGCTATCAAAATATTTTTTAAAATTATGCTCCGGGTTAATAACCTTTTTCTAAAATGTTATAAAATACATATTAATATACAATTAAGCTATTCTCTTTCCCATTTCCTTGTAAATGAAACAGAGAATTCAGATGTGTTACACAAGGCAAAACAGCATAATGTGCCTCAAGTTATGAACACCTGACTTGTAAACATGATGTACATATATCTGGCTGAGCTATATACTCCCACGAAGTGAGGAAGCTTGGGCTGGGACCTATTGTCCCATATTGATATGTTAGAAAATCAATGAGAGCCAGAGTGATTTGGGTTTAAGGTATGATCCACAAAAAAGAATCGAGCCCGTAAATCCCAAGGTATCTTGCTAGGTTTCAGAGATTAAAGTTTATATTCTTTTGGGCAGAGGACTCACAGGTAAGGGTATGATTTCCTACGTGGACAAAGGGAGAAGAGGGAGGCAGAGAAGGGAGGGAGAAAGGGAGAGAGAAAGAGGGCAAAAGAGAGAAAGAGAGGAAGGGAGGAAAAAAAGGGAGCGGCAGCTGCCAAATGGAACTGGCCAACTGGGTCTTCAGTGGAGCAGTTCCTACTACACACAGGTTGTTGTTTGTCCTTTGTTCTCCAAGAGGACCATGACATCAGGAAGGAGATGTCATGACTTGCAAGTGAATCGGATTTAGGTGAGGCAGGTGCAAAGTCACCAGTCTCACTCTTTCCTCCAGAACCATCTGGGTCCAGTGGCCAGATATAGATCAACGCGACTGCAGAAGGCCCTGATGCAGTGGGAGACCTTGGCCTTTTTAAGCTAAGGTCTTTCCCAGGTCTCAGGTTTATCTGAGGCAAAGCCCATTCAGTGATTAAGGCTAGGTGAAAAACGAGGCAAAGAAGGACCTCTTTTACTTAGTCAAATAAAAAAGAAAAAAAAATTCAACCTGGGAGGGAAAGACCCTAAGGATTTCTGGACAAAACAGAAACAACTGCTATTTTTACACTCACTCACAGCCATCAGAATCCAAACAAGGACCCAGTGAGGTCCCATTGTTGGCCAACCAGTGAGAGGCAGAGGTTTAAGGCCTGCTCCATAAAGGAAATCTAGCCCGTCAACCCCAAGGTATCTTGCCAGGTTTCAAGGGAGGGCGGGAGGGGGGGGGAGTCGGGGAGGAAGAAGAGAGATAGGTGAAGGAGGGAAAGGGCGGGTAAGGAGGAAGAGAGGGGGAGGAAAAAGAGGTAGGAAGATGGAAAAGGAGAACAGACTTCACCAAAAAAACTACGTAAAAGGGGGCTGGGGCCAGGACACGAAGGGCTTTAAAGAGCGAAGTTCGCCTTTGCTCCTAGAGACAGGTGAGACCTGAGCTTTAGAAAAACGCCTTGGGGGGGCAGGGCTGGAGCAGATCGCCAGAGCCTCGCTGGAAGACTGCTACCAAGTCTCCGGGCATCCATGACCAGCAGCCCCGCTCTCGACAGTCGGAGCAGCAGGCAGACTGTCAATCAGCACACGCAGCTCAACCAACCAGCCCAGAAAAAGCGCTTCCTCCGACCTAGGCCCGGGGCTAAGTGCCGGGCGCAGCGGCCAAGGCGAAGAGCGCGATCCCTGCCCTCAGCGAGCTCCCACTCGAAAAGGAAGGCGGCCCTCGCCCTACCGAGTTCCCCGGAGCCGCCCCTCCCACCCTCCGCCCCAGCGGACCCCGGGCCGAGCCGACAATTTCCGCCCCCCTCCCCGACCCCTCACCCCAACTAGCCCCTCAGAGGCGAGAACTGCTCACCTTAACCGCCACCTCCGGCGCAGCGTCCACGGTCCCCACCAGAGAGAGATTGGCCGAAGGCGTCTTCGTCAGATGGATGAGGGAGTCGGCGGCGGGCAGGGAACAGCGGCCGGTCTCGTTGTCCGAGTCGGACTCGGACCCCGAGCCCGAGCCGTAGGAAGCTGCCAGGGCAGCGATAGCAGCCGACATGACTGCAGCGCCGACTCTCCCCGGGTAGCTCAGGCCTTGGCGGAAGAAAGAGCCGCGATCGGAAAGGTCCTAAAAACCTTTGGTCGCCCTGGAACCTCCTCAAATCCCGAATTTGAACTAGTTCCAGGAGTTTTATATCAGTGATTATTTAACCTTTGATCTATTTATAAAAGACGAGAGTCTTGAATTTAATCACTTAATGGGCAAAAGGGGAAGGGGTAAGGGAAACCTCAGTTTTTTTGATACCTTCCAGGACCTTACCGGTTTAATTAAAAGACTACGAGTTCCGACAAGCGAACTAAATACCGATTCCCCACGCGGCGTTTAATGAACAAAGCACCATGGGAGATGTAGTCTTTCTGGAGGAATTTTTGACACCGCCCCTCAGTGACTGGTTTCATTCAATTGGCTGTTGCCTTACCTTATTCCCTAGCCCATCCTCAGTTCTTTCTGGCCCCCTCCCCCAAACCGAGGATCGGGTTATACCACGCAGTCTCTGGAAAAGGGGGTGGGGAAGCACGGTTTTCATGCCATTTGGGGTGTGTTGGGGGCTGGGTTTCCAGCATCCTCAAAGCATACACCTGGGTACTGGAGCCCGAGGAGGAAATGGAGGGTCGTTTCACTCGAGCCCCCACCGGGGGATAACCGGTCTAGTGGGAGGTTAGGGAAAGAAACTTGGAGTGGGGAAGGAGAGGGAGCGCTGTTAGCCCCCCTATTTCACGCTCCCCTTTCTCTCTCCCATTTGTGGAGCTCCGCGCGCTCTAGTTAGGGGGCGGGGTGGGGGGAGGGTGGAGGCTCGCAGTGTTGTTCGCTCGTGCTTTTTGCACCGGGCTAGTCCTGAAAGAGCCGGAGCTAGGGCTGTTGCAGGTTAAGTGAAGGGAGGGGGTGGGCCGGGGCACTTGGAACAGGGGTCGCTTGGAACAGGAATCCAAGGGGCTACCCCCCACCCCCACCCCGAGCCCCTTCCCAGGGCCTGCGGAGGAATCGGCTGCAGAAGGAGTGGGAAGCAGCATCACCCGGCATGAAGGAGGTGTAAGACAAGAGCCTCCCCCTCCCCGTTTTACGGTGAGTGAGTGTGTGTTTTTGTGTTGCCTATCCTTCTACGCCCCCGGAAAAACGGGATGGCTCCGTGTTGTGGCGCCCTCCCCCCACCCGGCTGCCTATCCCTGGTAGCTCTCCCTCATTCGTTCGGGTTCCTCTCCCCCACGCCGCCCACCCCTGCGCAGCTGGCTGCTGGAACGAGCTGGCTTAGGCGCCTGTGCCTGTCTGGTGGCTGGTGGCTGGAAGCGCCCAGCGGTGGCGGCTGGAGGGAGGTGGGGAGGGCGCGGGTCCCACCTGAGGTGTCCGGGCCGCTGCTTCTGCTCGGACCGTGCTCTCCGGCTGTCACACCTAGCCTTTGGCGAAGGCTGCCGTTTAGGGGTCGTGCGTTAACCCTCGTTCCTCGTTTCACTGTGAGTCTCCTTAAAAAGCGAGCATATGTGTGCCTGTGTGTGCGTGTGCCTGTGTGTGTGTGTACGTACGTGTACGCGCCGGTTTGTGTCCAGCTGCTTCGCTCGTTGCTTTCATCCCCTTCCTTTGAGGAGGAGGAGGAGAAGCGGCGGCTGGGGCTGTAGTGTAGCCCTAGCTGTTGCTAACTGTAGTCTCCGTCACCTCGTATCGGTAAATGGGGTTCTGGCGAAGGCTTAAGAGGGGGAGAAGCTCCCTTTCTTGGGAAAACTCTCTTACTGCTCTACCTAGGCAAATCATTCAGCTACAAAGAATTAAGTGCTCCTGTCTATATCCTGTTCTGTATCCTTCTCCCTGCTCGGTACAGTATGCCCCCTCTCTCCAGGAATCTCACCACTCTTGCGCTTGCTGCTTTACTCACGGAGCAGGGCTGGAAAACGATGCCGATCCAAACCAATTCGACTTGTCCTTTAACCAACTCACGTATTCCTTCCTATTAACTCATTGTATTTGATGCGATCGAGCTTAATTCAGTGGTTTCCTAAGATCTGCGTTGTGAGTTGTGTTTTAATGCTCCCTTTGGTGAGATGGTATGAGTTTTCATTGGCGCTGATAATTGCTTCTTTAAAACATCAAATTGTCTTAAACGTACTTGTATATTACGTTTCTAATGGTTCATAGCATGGTGTTTAACAAGAGCGATTCTTTAACGAGAATGCAGTCTTTGAATTAAGACACGAATGTATTTTTGTGGGAGTGATTTCCAACGTAGTTTGATTAAAACACCTACAATGTACATTTCTCAAATTGCTATAAAGGACAATTTGGTATTTTCCATTGTCAGCACTTCTGCTTGATTTTTAGTAATTGAATGTTCATAGTACCTAATAATTTCAGCCTTCCTTGGAATTCTATCTTTTGAAAGAAAGGGGGGATTAAGAAAGGATTGTAATGCTGTATTGAATATTTCATACTAATTAAAATTTTATTTTGGTTCTAACCGTTCTCTTTCATTAGATAGAATTTTCTTATTTTTTTCTATCTGTTCACAGTTAAAGATGCCCTTAAAAATATGAACATTTAAAGAATATCCATCCTTAAAAGATGAAATACTTTTTCAAAGTCCAAGAAACATATTTCAGTCATTATCATTGATGATGTCCTAATCATTGTGATAATCAATTCTACTTCTGACTTTTAAAAAAAAGGCACCAAAACTAAGTACTTTGTCTTTGATTTGCAGCCTGTCTTGAGCTTTTTTGTGTGCCTAGAGATTAAGTTTATTATTAACACTTTTGATTAAACTGAGTTGAGTATAGATAGGCATGGTCAATTGATGCTGGAAATACATGCAGTAACTGTTTTATGATAGAGGGAGGATATGCAATAGCAAGATAAATAGTTGTATTATCTGAGGGAATGTGGTGTTAGGGAGCTTGCTTTAGGAGATGGTATTATGAGTTTTATGTCCGGGAGATTTATATGGACTTCTCTGTGCTTCAATTTCCTGTGCAAAATGGGGTTAATACCTGTTTCACAAGGATGTTATAGGGCATAAATATGGTATTGTTATTTTTAAAGCATTTTAAAGATTTTAGGTTGAATAAGAATGAAGAGTGCTTAAATAGCATAGAGAATGAAAGAATTCAATTAAACTTTAATTTTCAGAATGACTAATTATTCTGTACTTTGTGTTGGAAAGCTAAAACTCTAATGAGAAAAAATATTTTTCATGTAATTAATAAGTTGATTATTCTAGTGTTGAACATATATATTTTAAAATCCTTTAAATGTAAGAGGATGCTTAGAGACTGCTGGATAAAGTATGCATAGAAGCCTTATTTCAGTTCAATGAAGAACCTACAGAAAATATCAAGACCTTTCCCCTGCCTTTCAGAAACTAGCAGGTGAGGGAGAACCTATAAAGAGGACCTCTCAGTTAAAAGGTGGACTAGTTAACTTTGTTTATTATTGAAGCTTAGGAATTAGTCATTGTGTTCAGGGGCATATTGTATTTCTGTTGATCAAAACTGTATTTAACCTTGCAGTTTGTCTTAGAATGGGGGTAATTGAAATAGTCTTTTGTTTGACTTCTTTAATTATGACCTAGTATTGATAGTTTGTATCTCAGTATTTCCTGTTTTCAAAGTTTGACTTGTTTATATTAGAAAAAAAACCAATCCCACAAATGTGTTGCAATTTCACATTTAAAAAGACTAAGAAAACCACTGTCGTTCCCTTCCCCCCCCCCCCATTTTGATATTTAATGGTGTCAGTAGGAAGCATTATATTTTCTGGATTATGTGAATGACTTTGTTACATGGCTGTCCAAATTCTTAGACTATTAAAAGTTGTTTTGGAAACAGTTATGAATTTTTTAATTGTTTATTTCATTGTGAATTCATTTGACTATTGTTGAGATTATTCAGTGAAAGAATTACACATAAAAGTAACAGCCATTCTGTTAATTAAAGGACGGACAAATCAAATTAAACATTCACTGTATGATTTCTGTAACAAGCTGTATCTAGAGGAAATATATCCATTGCATCAAAAGAGAATTAATTGACATTTTAAATAAAGCAAATGAAATGGATTTACTTTTACATAAATCCACTTAAATCCTAAGGGTTAAATCATGACCTAGAAACTACATAGAGCTTTATCTAGAATCCATATTTTTAAAAACTGTGAATTAACCACTCAGATACAGTTCAGAACTTTTGCATTTCCTTTTCTCAATCTGTCAATAGGTAATGAATGTATTATAAATTAGCACCATTTTACCTTTGAAATTACATTTAAAATTTTTAATTTAAAATTTAAAATTTTTCTTGAGTTTTCTTAAGTCATCACTTTTTATGAAAAATACAGATTTTAAAAGATTATTTCCTAGTCTTTTTTTACTTAAAAAAAAACCCTGCTTATTTACTATAGAGCTAAGGTAAAACATAATATTTTATTTTAAGAGATAATTCAATTTTCCAGACTAACATATTTTTCCATTGATTTATATTATACAGATGCTAATGAAAAGTTATATATTAAGTGTACTAGGAAAGCCTTTTCTTTTAAAGGAACCCTAATGTCAATCTTTTATGAAGCCAAATATCCTCTCGTATAATGAATCATCACCTTCAGTTAACCTGATTTTTTTATCTTTCCTCCTTTCACAGCTAATTTCATAGAAAAAGCTGTCAGTATTCCCTGCCATTATTTTATGACTTTCTACTTGACTTTTTCTTTTCTTTATTGATGACTTTTGCTTTTGTATCACATTTGTTTCTCAGTGTATTCCTCCCCTTTCTTTTATAGAGCAAGCTTTTAATCGTAACAAATTTGATTAAAATAAAGTTCATCAAAGCCAAGCAACTCATAGACTGTGCCTTATAGCATGTACAACATTCCATACCTTCAGTCCCCCACCTCTTCAGTGAAAGGAGATGCATTGTCTGATTTTTTCAAAGGAGCCAGCTTGAACATTTTAACTATTTGATGTTCGGTTTCATCCCATTGTTGTTTCCATTTATGCTGGGTAGCCGTGCATATTGTTTTCCTTGTTCTGCTTACTCCCTTCTGCATCAGTCCATATAAGTTTCTCAATGTGGAATGTGAACAAAAGTTCTTAAAGGAGTGGTAGAATATTAGCAGCTATATGAAGGATTGATTCAAATCAATAATAAGGGAAATGCAAATTAAAATGGTTCTGAAATCTCACATGTAGCAAATTAGAAAAGATGAGCAAAAATGGAAATAATTTAGGAGGGGCTGTAAGAAGACAAACATATTAATAATAAGCATCATTCATATAGCATTGTAAAGTTTGCAGAACACTTCCAAATGTGATCTCATTTTGTTCTCACAACAATCCAGGAAAGTTGCTCTCTAGTCATTGGACCACCAACCTTCCAAATTAATAAGCTGTTGGTTAAGTAGTCCAAAAATTCTGGGAAATGATTTGAAATTTTGTGCAAAAGTGACTTGAGATGTCTGTATCTTTTGACCAAGAGGTTTTCACTGTTAGGCACAAAGTGAGCAAAATAAAAAAAGACATGCCTCGTATACTCAAATAGTTATAGCAGCATTTTGTGTTTTTGTGGTACTAAAGAACTGGAAACAAAATAAATATTCTGTGATATCTGGGATTAGAGTCTCACTAAACAAATTGTGGTACATGAATGTAATGGAATATTACTGCCCAGTAAGAAACATTGAACATCAGAAATTAAGATAAATATGGAAAGATTTGTATGAAACTATTCAATTCTCAGCCCCATACATACTAGCTTTGATTCCTACCACTAGACTGAAGCTCTTTCAGTCTCACTCTCTGTCTCTGTCTGTCTCTGTCTCTGTCTGTCTCTGTCTCTGTCTCTCTCTCTCTCTCTCTCTCTCTCTCTCTCTCTCTCTCTCTCTCTCTCTCTCTCTCTCTCTCTCTCTCTCTCTCTCGTACTTCTTTTTCTCTCTACAGTGTTTGACACTGCTGACCACTGCCTCTATCTGGATATATTCTCATCCCTGGGTTTTCATGTCTTCACTCTATTGTCATTCTCTTAACTGTCTTGATCTCCTTTGGAGGATCATTATCCATCTCTGAGAATCATTATCCATCTCTGAACACTAAGTATGAGGATCTCTTGAACTCTTATCAATTCTTATCTCTATGCAGACGACTCTGAAGTCTTATTTGCTGCTTCTTTCTTTCTTTTCCCCCTTGTTATCTCTGAGAAGGAGAATGACCTTTACATTGGAAATAGTAAAACAATAATGACCAACATGGAAAGTTGATATCCAAGATAAGTGCTAAAAGATTGGCAGATATAATTTCCAAGACACTGTCAGTGATTCTTTAAAAGATGGTGAGGGCAGCTAGGTGGTCCAGTGAGTAGAGTACCAGCCCTTGGAGTCAGGAGGACCTGAGTTCAAATCCAGTCTCAGACACTTGACACACTTACTTAACTGTGACCGTAGGCAAGTCACCTAACCCCAATTGCCTTGCCTCCAAAAAGAATAAAATAAAAGATGGTGAATAATGGCAGAGATACCACAGGACTTGTGTAGGGAAGATACCCAGATTTTCACAAAAAAGAAGGGGGGAGGAAGAAAACAAAATCTTTGATTATAAAACAATGAGTCTGACTTTGATTTCTAGGAAAACTTTAGAATGGACCATTAAGGAGACGATTGATGAACATCTAGAAAAGGAAATGGTGATTACAAAGAATCAGTATAGCTTCGTCAAGAGCAGGTCATAACAGACAAAACTTATTTCCTTGTTGACTGGGTTAATAAACTGATAGGTCAATGGAGTGCTACAAAGTCTCAGATTTTACAAAGCATTTGATAAAGTACTCCATGCTGTTCTGGTGGAAAAGATAAAGAGATGTAGAACTAAAGGATAACATAATTAAATGAGTTTGGGACTGGTTGAATTGATGGACTTGACTCAGACATTAATTTTTTGATGTCCACTTGGCTGGAGATGTTCAGTGGAGTGCCTCAGTGTTTTGTGCTTGGCCCTGTGCTATTTAAAATTTGAACATTGCCTTGGATAAAGGCATTTGACAGCATGCCTATCAAATGTATGGATGACACAAAGCTAGGAAGGATAGCAAACACACTGGGTAGATGACAGAGTAAAGTTCCAATAAGATACTGGGTAAATCATAACATTGGATTAAGTCAAAGAGATAACATTTAGTAAGGATAAATATAAAGTCTTATAGTTCAGTTAAAGAATTCAGTTTCACAAGTATTAGATGGGGGAAGCATGACTACGTAGCAGTTGTTCTAAAAAAAAAAAAAAGGATCTGGATGTTTTAATTGACTTCAAACTCAGTATAACAAAACAAAGTTTCTAGGCCTCTTATTTCTTTCATAATCAAATACAAGATTCAGAAAGCCCTTCCTAACCTCATTCCCCTCCTCCCTACAACTTTTCAGTATTCTTATACCTCATATCCCCCACTCGCTAACAACATACTCCTATCTACTTACATGGGTTTCCTTGTTATTCCTTGAACAAGACACTACATCTCTTGGGCTCTTGGCATTTGCTATGCCTGTCTTCCATGTCTGGAATGCTCTCCCTCCTTATCTCCATTTCCTGGCTTATTTTACGTTCCAACTAAAACCTCACCTTCTATAAGAAGCCATCCTCAACCCCTCATAATTCTAGTGTCTTTCCCCTATTGATTATTTCCTCTGTGTCTTGAATATAGCTTGTCTCTACATATTTGTTTTCATGTCATCTTCCCCATTAGATTGTGAGCTCCTCAACTATTATTTGCTTTTCTTTGTATCCCTAATCTTCAGCACAGTGCCTGGCATTTAATAAATGGTAATTGACTGAATAAGTGCTAATCCCTTTGTACTCTTGCATGTTTACCCTCGTAAGGAGTGTGGTCTTCACTTCTTAATGCTGCAGTGTAGAAAGGACATTAGTAAACTGATGAGTGCCCAGAGAAAGACACCAAGGATGGTAGGATGGTGAAGGGTTTTGAGTTCACATGAAGAATGTTTGGTTTGGAGTAGAGATGATTCAGCTGATATGATAATGGTCATTCAGTTTTTAAAGGATTGAGGGATCAGATTTGTACTGTTTTGGCCTCAGTGGGTACACAGAACTAGGAGGCATAGTTAGAAATCAATTAAGTCTGTGGGCTGCTTTGAGGTGTAATGAGTTTCTCCTAATTGGAGCCTTTCAAACAGAAGCTTGATGACCACTTAGCAGGAATGTGTTAGTGGAGATTCTTTTTCAATTATGGCTTGAACGGAGATCTCTTTCAACTCCCAGATTTGGTGGTCTACGTAAGTAGTCCCCATTTCTCTACTGAATTCTGTTCCTCTGTTAACAACTGCCTGCTGGATATCTCCACCTGCATATGTCTCTTAGACATCTCAAACTCAGCTTATACAAAACTCAACTAGTTCGTCTTAGCCCTAATCCCTTCCCTTCTCCCAACTTCTTATTTCTGTTGAGGGCATCAGCTATTCTTCCAGATCACTCAGGTTCACAAATGGAATCATCCTTTATTCTTCAATCTCATTTACCTTTCACAACCCAGAAGTACTTCAATCTTGTTATTTCTGCCTCTACAATCTCTCACATTCATCTGCTTCTGTTTATTTTTCTATAAAAAATCTGCCACTCTAGACTGCAGCATCTCCAGCATCTCTCATAGACTATAATGTTCTAAATGTTGTCCCTCTGCCCAGCTTTCCCCACTTTGAATCTGTCTTCTATGCAGCTGCCAAATTGATATCCCTAAACTACAGGTGTGACTGTGTTACTGCTTCTCATTGCTCAAGAAGTTTCTGTGTTCCCTGCTGCCTCCAGAATGAAATATAAAATCGATTTGATTGATAGTTTGTCTTGTTATCAGGAAGAACTGAGTTCAGATCCAGCCTCAAAATCCTTATCAACTGTGTGATCCTGGGCAAATCACTTAAACTTTGTTCACTCATTTGTAAAATGTAAAAAAAATAATAGGACCAACCTTCCAGGATTGTTGTGAGGATAAAGTAAGATGATATTTGCAAAGTGCTTTGCAACTTTAAAGTGCCTTATAAATGCTAGCCATTTAAAGCCAGCCCTTCATAATTGAACTCCAGCCCATATGTCTAGCTTGATTACTCATTTATCACCTTTATGCACTTTATGCTCTAGCCCAACTGGCCTACTTCAACAGACCAACTGTTCCTTGTACTTGATACCCCATCTTCTACATCCATCCCTGAGGCCTAGAATGTTCTTTCTACTTGCCTTGTTCTCTTTAGGTGTTATCTTAAGCACCACCCCTCTATGAGAAGCCTTTCCTGAATCCTCTCATTTGTTATTGGTCCTTCACAATTACTTTGAATTTTATTTGTATATGTCTTATATTTCCTCATCTGTGCATCTGTATGCCTCTCAGTAGTGTGTGTGTAAGCTTCTGGAGAGCAGAGACTATTTTAAGTTTTTGTTTCCTCAGTGTCTAGGCTAAAAAAAGTATTTAATAATGTTTGTTGAGTTTAATTTGATTGTACTGTGTTTTCTTAAAGAGAAGAACTTCTGTAAAATAATTTTGGATGTGACAGATACAATGAATCAGTCATTAACACTTGATGAGATAATATTTGTAAAGAGCCTAGCACAGAGCCCAACACATAGTAAGTGCTTAATAAATGCTTACTCCATTCTCTTCCCCCTGTAAACCACTTCTATCAAAGTAAATGTTCCATCAAATGCTTTATTTTAAGCTTAAGCTAATTACTACATTGACAAAATCTCAGAAAGTTTCTTTTGTAATATCCTTCCTTCTACAAAAAGGAAGAAAAAGAAGTAATTTATTTTCAACTTTGGCTGGATCTTAGAATTGCACCACTATGCTTCTTAGATCTGAGTCAATGAGATAGTACAGTGTTGTATTTGTAAGGCATGGATATAATCTCTTTAATTGTGTTTTTGTTTTTTGGTCCTAGTCTTAACTTTTGGTTCTGTAAACATAACACACCTGTTTTGCACTTTCCTGTCACATTTCACCCCAAACTATGCCTATTATATTGTTCTCATTATATCTATTACAGATATATTTAAGATCCACGGATTCTTGAGTGATCTTCAAAGAATATGATTGTCATAGAAGTGAACTTCAGAGAGACAAAACTATGTATTCATGGAGCCCCAGTAGCAAAGAACTCTTGGTTAAAAATAAAAAGTCACAAAACCTGTCCTTAATTGTGAATTCCTGGTGTATTTTGTTGTCTTGCTACCAATTTAAGTCTAGTAATAACTAAGATGACATTTGTTGAGAAGTTCTATGGAAGTTGTGAAAGAATGGAAGTAGGGTAGTGGCAGAAGACCATGGGACTTGTGAATGCCTTCCTTTCTTAAAGCTTTTTTTACACTTGTGCTTAGAAATAACTAGAATTTGAAAATATATTTTAGAACAGCACTGATTTTAAGTTGCTTAAACTTCTCTGCTTATTTCCTCATCTCAAAAGTGAGACTACCAACTGCCCTCCTTACATCATAAGGCTAATACGATACTCATTTGAAAATATTTTGAAAAGTACAAAAAGTTATAAAAATAAATTGATTATTAATTATGAGTCTTTTTCTTGACCAATATGTGATATGAAAGATTGAATGATGTGATGTAAATTCTAAGAAGCTTTATAATTAGAGATTTTGGCAAAATTAATTCTAAGATTAATAGTATGATGCAAGTCAGTACTTCTGTAAGATGACAAAGAAGCCAGACTTTTATGGTGTGCTCCATACATGAAGGTGAAAGGAACAGTTCGTAACAATTGTTAAGTTGTCCTCTGAAGTTTAGTTAATGTCATATCCTGATATATGGAGAGAAACTGATTAAAAGCCCTACTTAAAAATATGACAGGATTTCTATGGCAGTTTATTTTGAGAGCTTGGTAGAGATTGTGCTAAAAAAAAATGGGATGTGCTAATTTATTTTCAAAACCTTATATATTTCACAGGTGTGAGAGTACTATGTAACAAACTTAATGATGTGCAAACTGTGTTTTATAAATAACTATTTTCAGGAAAATGAATGTTAGGCTAATTTTAAGAACCGATGAAATACAGTAATGTGTTGTTAAGGAATAAACTCTTCCATGTAAGCAAATTTTCCAGATAACTGAAATACAAAACTATTCTATCATTAATATAAAGCTTTTCCCTGACCCTTTTTATTGATACTTTTTTGTTTTTACATCCTATTCATTTCCAAATATTCTCCTTCCCCCCCACACCATCCTACCTAGTAAGCCTTTTCTTATAATAGAGTTTTAGAAGAGGAAAAAAATCAGTTTAGTAAAACCAGTAGACACAATGACCATGTCTTAAAAAGTGTATTCAGTTTTTTATACCCATAGTAATTCCCTACCTATCCAATGAAGGAAAATGCATTTTGTCATCACTTTTTCATGTGAAAACCTCATAATTATTTTAATTTACTTCTCTAGCAATTTGAAGAAATCTTGCAATTGTTAATAATTTGCATTTCTTTTGAGAATTAATCAATAAGCTTTTATTAAATGCCTACTATGTGCTAGGGCCCAGGGGTGGGGAACCTGTGGCCTAGAGGACTGACTACATGTGTCCCTCTAGGTCCTTGGGCTCCACCTTTTGACTGAGTCCAAGTTTTACAGAATAAATCCTTTTATTAAGAAGACTTTTTCTGTGAAGTTTGGATTCAGTTGAAGGGCCATGCTTGAGGACCTAGGGGGCCACATGTGGCCTCAAGGCTGCAGGTTCCCCACCCCTGTTAGGTATGGAGGATACATCAACAAAACAGAATAGTCTCTGCACTCAGGAATTTATTGGTCATGCCCTTCAATCACTTATCTATCCAGTAGTGGTACCTGATTTTTGACAATTGTGTTAATCCCTTATATCTTTTGAATATCAGACCCTTACACATGTTTGACCCCCCAGTTAACAGTTTGCCGTATCCTACTTGAATTAATTTTGCTTTTGCATGTACAAAAGCTTTTCAAATTCATGTGATTGAATTTGTCTCATTCTTTTTTATCTCTTCTGTCACCTTATTGCTTAAGAATTTTTTTCTTAGCCATAGCGGTGAAGTATACCTTTGTTTGTTTTTCTTCTAGTTTTTTATCTGACCATTTAACATTTAAGTTGAACATACATTTGGCATCGTGGTGTAGTGGATAGAGAGATGACCCTGAAGACAGGAAGACTTAGACTCATGTCCCTCCTTTGACAT
Organism: Notamacropus eugenii; assembly: GCF_028372415.1. Lineage (NCBI taxonomy): Eukaryota > Metazoa > Chordata > Mammalia > Diprotodontia > Macropodidae > Notamacropus > Notamacropus eugenii. The sequence goes on along the minus strand of NC_092873.1, from coordinate 190,074,334 downwards.
ATACTGTCTTATTACCTTGGCAGTGTTATAAACAGCTCTCTGATTTTAAGTTGCAGTGTATCTGGCTATTACTTTAACGGAGGCAATTCACCTGTGGCTCTTTATGCCAATGAAATCCAATAATTACCCCAATCCCTATCCCATTTGTAACTTACACGTGGTGTAACTTACATGTCCTGTAGGATAATCATTTAAACCTACTTTTTGTCAAGCTTCTCTAGTTTTTCCAGCAATTCTTATTGAATGGAGTCCTTTCCTAAATAGTTTGTTTTGGAGATTATTGAATGCTAGAATTTGAAAAAATTATTTCTGAATCATATACATCTAATTTATTCTTCTGACATAATTAAAAAGTTTTGATCTCTACCAAATAGTTTTAATGATTACTGCTTTATGATGGTATAGGTTGTGGTTATTATCCATACGTTTCTACCTTTTCCCCCATTATTTTTCATATCAGACCTCTTGTTCCTTCAAATGAATTCTGTTATTACTTTGACAGACTTTATAGTAATGACTTGATTGTTTGGCATAGCATTAAAACTGTAAATTAATTTGGGTATTATTGTCTTTTTGCATGACTCAATTTTCCTTGCCTTTTTAGACATAATTTTACTTTTCCACAACTTCTTAGGATCATTGTCATTGAAAAGCCTGTTTTGTCAGTGCAGTGATTATCTTCAGGACTGTCTAGCTGTGTAGTAAGGCTGTTCATTACTGTGGTAAATGTTCCCAGACTGCTTTGTTTTATGGGTTCTTGTATCAGCAATTTCAATTTGTTAGACAGTTTTACAGAAGTCAGTCCAACAGGATAGAAAACTCTCAACAGTGAAATGCTGAAAATGCATATTGAAGCAATTCTGATGAGGATGCAAAGGAGACACTATCTAAATTTTACAGAGTTAGGGAAGAGATCAATGTGGATGCAGAGGAATTCATCTGCTAATTTGGATTTTATGAAGACATAAAAGATAGCATGGCCAAGAAGGATAGGTGTTAGAGTCTTGATACAAAAGTGTGGCATGATCCTATAAGACTATTTTAGAAGCACTAAAGCTCAGAATGAATGCTAAGGACAAAAAAGTTTTGTTTGTTTTTTTAAAGCTATTTTGGTGCCTGGCATGGTGGTAGCATCCCTGCTCTTCCCTGCTGTAGGGGAGGCAAAGGCTAATGGATAAACTTGAATTCTAAAGTTCTGAGCTGCTAAAGCTGATCTTGTGTTTGTACTGAGTCAGGAACTAATATGGTGAGCCTCTGGGACAGAAGGGCTACCAGTTTACGTAAGAAGGGGTGAAGTGACCAGCTCAGGTTAAAAAATGACATGCACAGAACTTCCTGACTGATCAGAATTGAGTTTGGGCCTTTGAGTGGCTTCTGTACTTCCATCATGGATGAGTTAGGGAGATCCAATCTTAAAGCAAAATCCAAAAAAGCTATTTTGGGGAAAAGAGGAGGGTAAAGTGTACCAGGACCATTGCATAAGGGTAGGATGGGATAATGGCAGTACTTTAAAGGGAAAAGGTAGAGTTATTTACCTCTTATTTTGTTTGTCACTAAAGAGAATGATCTTTGGATTGGAAAGGACAATACAAAATATGGAAATACAATACAAAATACAATACAAAAATATAAAGACAATACAAAAATTGGAAGTTGAAACCCCAAATGAGTAAAGAAATAGTGAGAGATATCTTAGCTGTCCTTGATGAATTCAGATCGCCAAGACCTAAGTGAAATTGGTCCTAGGAGACTAAAAGAACTGGTGGATGTGATTACTTAGTCACCATCAATGATCTTAGTAGGATTGTGACTGCAGTCAGTTAGTCAGTAAGCATATAGAGGCACCTACTACAGGCCAGGCACCATGCTAAATGCTTTATAATTCATATTTCATTTGATTCTCACAATAACTCTGAGAGGTAGGTACTATCATTATCCCCAGTTTACAGTTGGGGAAATTGAAACAGATTCAATAGCAAGCCCCAGGGTCACACCAACGTTTACTAGCCACTGTTTCCTCATCTGTAAAATGAAGATGATAATAGTAGCACCTACCTCCCAGGGTTGTGGTGAGAATCAAGTGAGATAATAATTATAAAGCACAGAGTCTGGCACACAGTAGGTGCTGTATAAATGTTAGTTATTTTATTATTTATTGTTAAATGACTGAGGCTGGTTTTGAACTCAGGTTTTCCTGACTCCAGGCCCAGTGCTACCTACTGCATAACTTAGCTGATAGGTTTACTAGAGAGGTGCCATGGTATAGTGGATAGAGTGACAACCTCAAATTCAGGGCAGTTTGAATTAAAGTCCCATCTCTGACACATACTGGCTTTGTGTGATACCAGGTAAATTGACTGACCAACTGAAAGCTGGTCGTGCAGGCAACTCTCTAGGACTAAAAGTTGCTCAGCTATATAGGTAGTGGGAGTTTCTTTACCTAAGAGCTCCTTGCATTTATGAAATCACAGATGTACCGGGCAACAACAAAAAATACTTTGCCTGGATTTTAACAAAGTCATTTGTGTTATTCTTGTGGACAGAATTGATGTAGGCTAGACAATAATACAGTTAGGTGGATCCCTCTAGTAGCTCCCTATTGTCTCTGTGATAAACAATGACACCCATATTTGGCTTCTAAAGTCCTTCATAATCTGGTTCCTACCTTCATTTCCAGATTTTTATACTTTACTCTCCTTTATGATCTAGCCAAACTGGTTCACAAGCAACATTAAATCTCCTACCTGTGTGTCTTTGTCTAAGCTGTCTCCCACACCTGCCATGTACTACTTTTTCACTGTCCCCTTTAAGAATTCCTAGCTGCTCTCAAAATTCAGTTCAAGCAGCATTATCTTCTACAGAATCCTTCTCTCTGCTCTTTGTATATACATTTTTATATGCTTATATATGCGCATGTTATTTTACCTGATAGAACGTAAGTGCCATGAAGGCAAGGACTGTTTACTTTTTTAAAAATTTGTATCCCTAGCATCTAGTATAATGCTTATTAACACATAATAAACACATAATATATTCATGCTGATTAATTCAGAACTATTTCAGTGGCTAGATTCAAAGAGTATTCATTAATGGCTCACAGTCAACATGAAGTGAAGTCTGTAGTGAAATGCCTTAGGGATCTATAATTGGTCCAGTGTTGTTTTAAGAGTGATTCAGATGACCCAGGGGCACCAGACTGGCCAGGGCTAGGGCCAGGGACTGTGGAAGGGCAAGAAAAGAAGCTTGGTGCCATGGACCTAGTTCCCTGTCTTAGCACCAGGGAGCAAACATGGCCCAGAACCTGAAGGCCTTCAATGGGCAGCTGCCTGCTGGGCCCCTAGGCATGGGCACAGTGCTGAAGCTGCTGCTTGGGGCTGTGGCTGTGGCCTATGGAGTCCGAGAGTCCATGTTCATTGGGGAAAGTGGACAGAGAGCCATTTTCTTTTTTTTTTTTTAATGTTTATTTATTTTTTGTTTTCAACATTCATTTCCACAAAATTTTGAGTTCCAAATTTTCTTCCAGTCTCTTTCCTCCCCCACCTCAAAACACCTTGCATTCTAATTACCCCTTCCCCCAATCTACTCTGCCTTCTATCACACCCCTCCCTTCCCTTATCCCCATCTTCTCTCTTATCCTGTAGGACAAGATAAATTTCTATATCCCATTACTTGTATTTCTTATTTCCCAGTTGTATGCAAAAACAATTCTCAACATTCATTCCTAAAACTGAGTGCCAACTTCTCTCCCTTCCTCTCTCCTCACCCATCTCCACCAAGAAGGCAAACAATATGTGTAGCTTTGCAAACAACTTCCATAATAGTCATGTTGTGTAAGACTAACTATATTTCCCTCCATCCTTCCTCCCATTTATTCTCTTCTCTCTTTTGACCTTGTCCCTCCCTGAAAGTGTTTACTTCTAATTGCTTCCTCCTCCATTTGCTCTTCCTTCCATCACCCCCACCCCACTTCTCCCCTTCTCCCCTACTTTCTTGTAGTGTAAGATAGATTTTCATACCAAATTGAATATGCATGTTATTCCTTCCTTAAGCCAAATGTGATGAGAGTGAGCTTTTTCCCTCTTATGTCCCCCCTTTTCCCCTCCATTGAAAAAGTGTTTTCTTGCCTCTTTTATGAGAGACAATTTGCCCTATTTCATTTCTCCCTTTCTCCTCCCAATATATTCCTGTCTCACCCCTTAATTATTTTTAGATATTTTCCCTTTCTATTCAGCTCACCCTGTGCTCTATGTCTATGCGTGTGTGTGTGTGTGTGTGTGTGTGTATGTGTGTGTAATCTCTCCAACTATCCTAATACTGAGAAAGTTTTAAGAGTTACAAATATTATCTTTCCATGTAGGACTTTAAACAGTTCAACTTTAGTAAGCCCCTTATGATTTCCCTTTCCTGTTTACCTTTTCATGCTTCTCTTGATTCTCTGTTTGAAAGTCAAATTTTCTGTTCAGTACTGGTCTTTTCATCAGGAATGCTTGAAAGTCCTCTATTTCATTGAATGACCATGTTTTTCCCCTGAAGTATTATACTCAGTTTTGCTGGGTAGGTGATTGTTAATGATTTTAATCTTAGTTCCTTTGACCTCTGGATTATCATATTCCAAGCTCTTTGATCCCTTAATGTAGAAGCTGCTAGATCTTGTGTTATTCTGATTGTATTTCCACAGTACTGGAATTGTTTCTTTCTAGCTGCTTTTGCAGTATTTTCTCCTTGACCTGGGAAATCTGGAATTTGGGTACAATATTCCTAGGAGTTTCTCTTTTTGTATCTCTTTCAGGAGGTGATCTGTGGATTCTTTCAATATTTATTTTGCTCTCTGGTTCTAGAATATCAGGGCAGTTTTCCTTGATGATTTCATGAAAGATGATGTCTGGGCTCTTTTTTTGATCATGGCCTTCAGGTAGTCCCATAATTTTAAATTGTCTCTCCTGAATCTGTTTTCCAGGTCAGTTGTTTTTTCCAATGAGATATTTCACATTATCTCCTAATTTTTTCATTCTTTTAGTTTTGTTTTATAATTTCTTGATTTCTCATAAAGTCATTAGCTTCCATCTATTCCATTCTATTTTTTTTTAAATTAATTAATTTATTTAACTTTTAACATTCATTTTAACAAAATTTTGGGTTCCAAATTTTCTCCCCTTTTGTCCCCTCCCCCCCCAAACACCAAGCATTCTAATTGCCCCTATGACCAATCTGCTCTGTCTTCTATCATCCCTCTCTGCCCTTGTTTCCAACTTCTCTTTTGTCCTGTAGGGCCAGATAACTTTCTATACCCCTTTACCTGTATTTCTTATTTCCTAGTGGCAAGGACATTACTCAACAGTTGTTCCTAAAACTTTGAGTTCCACCTTCTTTACCTCCCTCCCTCCCTCCCTCCCCCTTCCCTTTGGAAGGCCATCAATTCAATATAGGCCATATCTGTGTAATTTTGCAAATGACTTCCATAATAGTTGTTTTGTATAAGACTAACTATATTTCCCTCCATCCTATCCTGTCCCCCATTACTTCTATTCTCTTTTGATCCTGTCCCTCCCCATGAGTGTCGACCTCATATTGCTCCCTCCTTCCCATGCCCTCCCTTCCATCCTCCCCCCCACCCTGCTTATCCCCTTATCCCCCACTTTCCTGTATTGTAAGATAGGTTTTCATACCAAAATGAGTGTGCATTTTATTCCTTCCTTTAGTGGAATGTGATGAGAGTAAACTTCATGTTTTTCTCTCACCTCCCCTCTTTATCCCTCCACTAATAAGTCTTTTGCTTGCCTCTTTTATGAGAGATAATTTGCCCCATTCCATTTCTCCCTTTCTCCTCCCAATATATTTCTCTCTCACTGCTTGATTTCATTTTTTTTTTAAGATATGATCCCATCCTCTTCAATTCACTCTGTGCACTCTGTCTCTATGTATGTGTGCGTGTGTGCATGTGTGTGTGTGTAATCCCACCCAGTACCCAGATACTGAAAAGTTTCAAGAGTTACAAATATTGTCTTTCCATGTAGGAATGTAAACAGTTCAACTTTAGTAAGTCCCTTATGACTTCTCTTTGCTGTTCACCTTTTCATGCTTCTTTTCATTCTTGTGTTTGAAAGTCAGATTTTCTTTTCAGCTCTGGTCTTTTCATCAAGAATGCTTGAAAGTCCTCTATTTCATTGAAAGACCAATTTTTCCCCTGAAGTATTCTACTCAGTTTTGGTGGGTAGGTGATTCTTGGTTTTAGTCCTAGTTCCTTTGACTTCTGGAATATCCTGTTCCATGCCCTTCGATCCCTTAATGTAGAAGCTGCTAGATCTTGTGTTATCCTGATTGTATTTCCACAATACTTGAATTGTTTCTTTCTAGCTGCTTGCAATATTTTCTCCTTGACCTGGGAATTCTGGAATTTGGCCACAATGTTCCTAGGAGTTTCTCTTTTTGGATCTCTTTCAGGCAGTGTTCTGTGGATTCCTTGAATATTTATTTTGCCTTGGTTTTAGAATCTCAGGGCAGTTTTCCTTGATAATTTCGTGAAAGATGATGTCTAGGCTTCTTTTTTGATCATGGCTTTCAGGTAGTCCCATAATTTTTAAATTGTCTCTCCTGGATCTATTTTCCAGGTCAGTTGTTTTTCCAATGAGATATTTCACATTCTCTTCCATTTTTCATTCTTTTGGTTTTGTTTTGTGATTTCTTGGTTTCTCATAAAGTCATTAGCCTCCAACTGTTCCATTCTAATTTTGAAAGAACTATTTTCTTCAGTGAGCTTTTGAATCTCCTTTTCCATTTGGCTAATTCTGCTTTTGAAAGCATTCTTCTCCTCATTGGCTTCTTGAACCTCCTTTGCCAATTGAGTTAGCCTATTTTTCAGGGTGTTATTTTCTTCAGCATTTTTTTGGGTCTCCTTTAGCAGGGTGCTGATCTGCTGTTCATACTTTGCTTGCATGTCTTTGATTGCTCTTTCCAGTTTTTCCTCCAGTTCTCTAACATAATTTTCAAATTTTTCTGAGCCATTTTTGAACTTTTCCCAGGTCTGATCCCATTGAGTGGCCTGGGATACAGAAGCCCAAACTTCCGTGTCTTTCCCTGATGGTGAGCACTGCTCTTCCTCATTAGAAAGGAGGGGAAGAGAAACCTGTTCACCAAGAAAGTAACCCTCTGTAGTCTTGGTTTTTTTCCCTTTTCTGGGCATTTTCCCAGCCAGTGACTTGACCTCTGAATATTCTCCTCACACCCACCTCGCCTACGGATCCTCCCAGCCAGCACTTGGGGTCTGAGACTCAAATGCTGCTTCCCAGCCTCAGGGCTTTGGGCGAGGGCAGGGCTACTATTCAGTGTGAGATTAAGTTCAGGTGCTCAGGTGGGGGCAGGGCCACCTCACGGGCTCAGTTCCCTCAAGGGGTTTATGCAGAGACCTTCAACAATGGATCCAGGCTCCTGCCTGCTTGGGGAGCCTCAGCCTGCTCCCGCCTCCGCTGTTGCCTCCCGAGGGGGCCTGAGGTATGGGGGCACCCCACGCCCCTCTCGACCCACCAAAGAGACCTTCTCACCAACCCCCATCACCTGTGGGTGGAGGGACCCGCATGGCCGCTGGAGATCCCATCCCTGAAGCCCGCTCAGATCTGCTCCTCTCGGTGCCGGGGCCGCCGCAGGGCTGGGCTGGGCTCCACATCCGCAGCGCGATGGACCTTTTGCGAGAGGTTTGCAGGTCCCTCTGGAACAGAAATCTCCTTCGCTCCACTGTTCTGTGGCCTCTGCTGCTCCAGAATTCGCCGTGAGTTCCTTTTTACAGATGTTCTATGGGTTGTGGGTTCAGAGCTATGTGTATGTGCGTCTTTCTTCTCTGCCATCTTGGCTCCGCCACGCATTCTAATTTTTAAAGAACTGTTTTCTTCAGTGAGCTTTTGAACCTCTTTTTCCGTTTGGCTAATTCTGCTTTTTAAAACATTCTTCTCCTCATTGGCATTTTGAACCTCTTTTGCCAATTGAGTTAGCCTATTTTTAAAGGTGTTACTTTCTTTGGTGTATTTTTTTGGGTCTCCTTTAGCAAGCTGTGGACTCACTTTTCATGATTTTCTTACATCACTCTCATTTCTCTTCCCAATTTTTCCTCCACCTCTCTTACTTGATTTTCAAAATCCTTTTTGAGCTCTTCCATGGCCTGAGACCATTGCATATTTATTTTGGAGGTTTCAGAAGCACATGTCTTGACTATTAGGTCTTCCTCTGATGGTGAGCATTGTTCTTCCTCATCCAAAAGGGTGGAAGAAAATACCTGTTTACCAAGAAAGTAACCTTTTATAGTCTTAATTTTTTTCCCCTTTGGGGGGCATTTTCCCAATAAGTTACTTGACTTTTGAGTCCTTTGTCAAGAGTGGGGTATACTCTGTAAATTTTCAGGTGGTCCCAGGTGGCTCAATCAAGGAAGAGTTTACTGCTTCCCTGGCCTGTGCTCAGGTCTGGGAGCTACCAAAGCTTTTCTGCCCGGGATCTGCAAGTAATAGTCCCTTTCCAGAGCCTCCACCAGCTCCACTGTGCCAGCCAGTGCTCTTCCTCACCCCCAGGGCTTCCACTCAGGGCTGAGAACCAGATCAACAGCTCATTTCTCCCACGGTCTTTAGGGGGAGGGCTCCAAAATGGATGCTGCTGTTGCCACCGCCTGGGACCGGGAGTAGGGGAGGACCCTGCTCCCTTCTCACCCTGGTGAAAAAGCTTCCTCACTGACCTTTGAAGTTGTCTTTGACATTTGTGGGTTGGGGAATCTGAGAATCGCAGCTGCTGCCAGGGATTCCACCCCTGAAGCCTGTTCCTGCTTGTGCCATTTGGCCAAGGCTGGGCTGGGGTCCATGCGCCTTGTGATAGATCTTTCTTGTCAGTCTTCCAGGTTACCTTGGGCTGGAAATCTCTTTCACTCTGTCATTTTGTGGCTTCTGCCACTCTAGAATTTTAGAGTCATTTTTTACAGGTATTTTATGGAGAGCTACAGTAGGTTTGTCTTTCTGCTCTGCCATCTTGGCTCCACCCCTGAGCCATTTTCTTTAACTGAATTGGGGGTGTACAGCAAGGCACCATCTTGGCAGACGGACTGCACTTCAGGATACCCTGGTTCCAGTACCCCATCATCTATGACATCTGTGCCTGGCCCACAAGATCTCTTCTCCTATAAGCTCCAAAGACCTTCAGATGGTGAACTTTGAGTGATCTCCAGACCCAATGCCCTGAAGCTGCCCAGCATGTTCCAGTGCCTCAGCTTGAACTATGAGGAGGGTGTGTTGCCCTCTATTGTAAATAAGATGCTCAAGAGTGTTGTGTCCAAGTTTAATGCCTCACAGCTTATTACGCAGCAAGCCCAAGTGTCCTTGTTGATCACACGGGAGCTGACAGAATGGACCAGGGACTTTAGCCTCATTCTGGACAATGTGGCCATCACAGAGCTAAGCTTCAGCAGAGAATATACAGCCACAGTGGAAGCCAAACAAGTGGCCCAGCAGGAGGCACAGAGGGCCCGGTTTCTTGTGGAAAAGGCAAAACAGGAGCAGTGACAGAAGATTGTACAAGCTGAAGGTGAAGCTGAGGCTGCCAAGATGCTCAGGGAAGCTCTGAGCAAGCACCCTGGCTACAAAAAAATTGGAAAATCCGAGCTGCTCAGAACATCTCCAAAACCATCGCCACATCTCAGAATCGAATCTCTCTCACTGCTGACAACCTTGTGCTGAACTTGCAGGATGAAAGCTTCACTAGGGGAAGTGACAGCCTCATCAAGTGCAAGAAATAGACACCTCCTCCTGGCCTCAAGAGAAAACTGACCTCTTCCTCCCTGAGTTAGTCTTGGATGAGCCAGCAGATGGGTCTACTTCCCCCATCCCACCATCATGTGACTTTCCTCCACCATCACCCACCATCCCCTCCCCACTTGTTGGATAAGTGAAGACTGACAGATGTTTCTTTCCCTACTCCCCTTCCCCATCTTTTGCTGGTGTCCTGGGGTGTAAGGACTGTGTAATTTTTCAGTGATTTCTTCTCTAGCTGGTTTCCCTCCAAGGCTGGGAGGAGATAACAGCTATTCTAGGAATTCTCAATAAATTTTTATTACTTAAGTGGAAAAAAAAGAGTGATTCAGATGAAAGTATGGATGGCATACTTATCTGGTTTGTAGATGATTCAAAGCAGGCAAGGGTAGTTAACATGTTGAATGCCAAAGGATCCAAAAGGATCTCGCTAAGCTAATTATGGCATATCTTTAATAAAATGAAATTTGGTTGATGTGAATGTAAGGCTCCACCCATAGTTTAAAAAGAACCCAGGTTCATAAATACAAGATTGGGGAAGGGTATCGGACTATGGGAGGTACCTATCCATTTTTTACTTTGACCTGGTCTGACTACATTTGGAGCACTGGGTTCACGTTTGGGTACCACATTTTAGGAATAACATTGATAGTTTGGAAAACATCTAGGGCCAAGTAACATCTTCATGAATTTGAAGGGAAGCCTCAGAAACTGTCTTGTTTCAATTTCTTTTAAGCTTAACTGCTTTTCCTCTGTTGTAATGTGAAAAGACCAACATGAGAAAAGTCCAAAAGGAGAAAACGTGGAGTCCCCTGGAACTTTGGATAATTATTTTTTAATTATTTAATGGGACTAAGTTATAAACATGCTTTTGGCTGTGACTTGCCTCTTTTCTTACCAAAACCTATATAACCTCCTTAAAAAGTGATCTTCTAACCTGAGCATAAACAAGTCCAGTAATGGGGAACTGATTATGAGATAGTTCATTCCATTTCAGAATTATCCTCATCCTGAGCTGAAATTTGCTTCCCTGTACCTTCTACCCTTTAGTCTTAGTCTGACTTTCCAGAATCCCATAGTATAAGTCTTACCAGTCTTCCACAGGATTCTTTTCTTTAAATATTTAAAGGACTGTAAGATCCAAAATTGCTAGTCATTTTAACTATTCCTCATATAATATGCTTTCAAGTTCCCTATTTCATCTAGTTGCCCTTTCTAGATTGTCTCTAGCATCAGTGTCCCTCTCAAAATTGGGCATATTGACCAAACTTCTGGATATGGTTTATTGTTGTTGGTAAGTCATTTTTCAGTTGTGTCCAACTCTCTGTGACCTCATTTGGGGTTTTTTTTTGGAAGAGATACTAAAGTGGTTTGCCCTTTCCTTCTCAAGCTCATTTTACAGATGAGGAAACTGAGGCAAATGGGCTTAAGTGACTTGCCCAGAGTCCCATGGCTAGTAAGTGTCTAAGGCCAGAATTGAACTTGGGAAGATTAGTCTTCCTGACCCAGTATTTTATCCACTACAATATCTATTATAATCTGCTATCTGTAATGGGTTTCTCTTCTCCATTATTCTAGACACTATATATCCCAGTCACATTTGAGTTTTTGTTTACACCCAAAAAAAGATATTGACTCAAACTGAAGTCTGTAGTTAAGTAACACTTCTACTTTTTCCCATGAACTATTGTCTAGTCACATCCTGTAATTGACATAGTTGAATTTTTAAAAATTCATTGTAGAAATTTGCATTTATTCCTATTAAATTTCATCTTAGTATTATGCAGTAACAGATATAGAGATCCAGTCATTGATAAAAAGCATCAAACAAGATAGGACTGAAAATGGAATCATGAGCCATGTTAGTAGAGACTTCCCTACAGGATGATGAGGATTCTTTCCCATTCTTCACATCTGCCCATTCACCCTCCCCATCTACCTCACTAGAACCAGTCTTTATTCTTCTCCACAAGGAAATTGTGAGAGATTTTTGTCAGTTGATTTGCTGAAATATTGTATTGGTCCCCTATTTTAACAGTCTAATAATTTTGTCTAGAAAGCAAAATAAAGTTATTCTTGCATGACCAGATGAACCTCTTCTATGGGCTTATTTCTTCCCTTTCAAAGTACTCACAAATCCATTTCTTAGTCAATTCTAGAGGGTTGTTTTGTTTTGTTTTGTTTTTTGCTGGAGATTAAGCTCACTAGTCTGAAGTTTGAGGAATCTAATTTATTCCTTCTTTTTGGATACTGAGATATTTGCAGATCTCCTATATTCCATGATTCTTTACAGATTATTGTCAGAGCATTTCAGTAGTCATAGCTGCACATTTTTTCACTGTATTCAAGTGTAATCCAGATTAGGAGACAACTTCATTTTAATCTTGGATGACACACAGTATCTGCTTTGTGAAGGCCAGTCCAGCTAGGTGCAGAGAGGCTCATCACCTGCAGACTGACCATCGGTGGTAGATTCTTCCACACGAGACAAAAATATAACATAGCCTATCCCCAAGAGATCATAAAAATGGGAAAGGGTCCCACATGTACAAAAATATTTATAGCAGCACTCTATGTAGTTGCCAAAAACTGGAAGTCAAGGGGATGTCCATCAATTGGGGAATGGCTGAATAAATTATGGTATATGAATGTAATGGAGTACTATTGTGCCATAAGAAATGATGAACAAGAAGACTTCAGAGAGGCCTGGAAGGACTTATATGACCTGATGCTGAGTGAAAGGAGCAGAACCAGGAGAACTTTATGCACAGCAACAACCACAGTGTGTGAGAGTTTTTTCTGGTAGACTTAGATTTTTGTAATAACACAAGAACTTCTTACCAAAAAAAAAAAAAAATCCCAATGGAGGATCTCAAGGCAAAATGCCTGCCACACTCAGAGAGAGAAATATGGAAGTCACTCACATATTGTAGCAGATCATGTTTGTGTATGTGTATGTGTTTGTGTATCATGTTCTGATTTGTTATACGATTTCTTTCATTTATCTTAGTCTGACTACAGAGCATGACTATAGTGAAAATATACTCAATAGGAAAGTATATGTAGAATCTATACAGAATTGTATGCAGTCGTGGGGAGGGAGGGGGGAGTAGGTGGGGAGGGATAAAATCGCAATTGTATGGCAGTGATTGTTAAACATTACAAAATAAAAAAAAAATATAACATAGCCCTCAGTCCCTTTGTACTCTCTCTTCTGTTTCTGTCATGACAGCAACAGAGAGTGCTACAATTCATAGCATTTTTAAGACCATCTGTAAATACTAGTAGTTGTTGGGACTATAGATGTTCAGTGACTGAATTGACAAAGGAAATGAACCATGAATATCAAGTCCTGATAAATAGGAAACCAGAAGACAGAATTCCAGTTAAATGGAAGAATGGCTCACACTTTCTCCTTAGAGCTGGTTTCATTGTACTCCCAAATGCAACATAAAAACATAATTTCTTGTGGCACAATTATCTCATCTTGCAGTACTTAGGCTAAGTGTTTTCAAAAAGACCACCATGAAGTTAATTGCAGCCTATGCATCAAGAGATGTTGCAGAGGATGAGGTGGTAGAGATATTTTATGAAGGTTTTGGTTAAGAAATCAGAGTGTAATTATTACTTGGTGACTTTACTGCAGAGGGAAAGATGGCAAAAAAAATGTTTTGGAAAATATGGCTCAAGAACAAGAATAGAAAGAGACCAAAGGTTCTCCATTATATAGAAATCTGGAATTCTCTCCCCCTCAGCTCTGCATCCTGGCTTCCTTCAAGTCTCAGTTAAAGTCCCAGCTTCTGCTAGAAGCCCTTCCCAGTCCTCTGTATTCTTAGTGTCTTTCCTTTTCTCGAACTTATCTTGTACATATCTTGTTTGTTCCTAGTTGTTCCAGTTTCAGAATGCAGTAGGTTTAAGGTTTTGGGAAAGAACAGAACAGGACAGGATCCTGGATGCCAATGGGCTCCTGCCTAAGGGCTCCTCTTGACCTTCCTAGCTTTAGAGTGAGTAGTGATAGTAACTGTTGCTGTTTCCCTCACAGCCTGATGTCTTTCTTTTTCTTGGCCTCATTAAAGGGACCATGCCCTGGCTACTTCTTAAACAGGCCTATTCAGTGAATGGGTGTTGCTTCACCCTAAGCGAGTAGATGCAAAGACCTTGGCCTAAAGGGCCCAAGGTCTCCCAGTGCATCCTGGGTCATTTCCAGTCATGAATATCTGGTCACTGGATTCAGATGGCTCTGGAGGAGAAGTGAGGCTGGTGACCTGCACAGCCCTCCCTCACTCAAAGCAAAGTCAAGTGCAAGTCATGTCATCATTTCTCTGATGGCATGGTCTTCTTTGGCAACAGATGAACACAATCGTAATTGTTCACTTGTTGTTCCTCTTAGTAAACTGTGAACTCCTTGAAAGCAGGGGCTGTTTTTTGTCTGTCTTTATATCCTCAACACTTAACACAATGCCTGGCATGTAGTAGGTTTAATAAATGTTTGTTAATACCTATACATTATAAATACTTCCTTCAAGAAGAGAGTTGGGAAACAATAAACAAGGTTAACTCTGAATAATATCACAAAAATTGAAATGGATTGTGTCTTAAGAGCTAAGAAATGATTGACTCCTAGTGTGGGAGTTGTTTCTGAATCTGGTCTGCATAGTCAAACCATTGTCTTTTTAAAACAAAAATCAAATTGTTACCAAATCAGAAAAGTACCTAAGCAGAAGAAGCTATGGTGTGCATTTATTTAAATTGACTCCAAACAGATCTATTTATTTTATATACTTTTTGCTGTGTATATATTGTATTCTTCAATAGAATGTATGTTCCTTGAGAGTAGAGAATAATTTAATGTCAGAATCCTTAGCACCTAGCACAGTGTCTGGCACATAGTAAGGACTTAATAAAGTTTATTGATTAATCATTTGAACATTATTTACCATTTTAGGGGTTTTTAAAATTTTTTTTCATGAGTCAGGATCATTACATGAACAAATGTTTATTATAGAGGTAGTCACATGTATCTAATGTAATAAATCAGTAAACTTTGCACAAGGACCTGAGAGACTGGTTACAGAGTCCATGGGCCTTTGTGTATCTACCTTGTGATGGCTATTTCATTGACTCACAGGTTTGGTTGTTTTTTTTTTCATGAATAGCTGGGTTCCCAATGTTGAAGCAGTTGAAAATTAAAGTAGGCTATTATTATTTGAGGAAAAAGTTATTCTGGTCACATTAAATAGCTGAACCTTGGAAGAGAAATCAAGGCTAGAGATATAGGTTTGAGGTTCTACTATGTATAATGGTTATTGTTGTAATCACAGAAATGAATTAAATCAGTGAATTAACTGATAGGATCAAAAATTGTAATGCCCCAAGTTACAAAGAGGATGTATTCAGGACCCCTTGTGTATTCAGAAACTTTATTATTGAAATAACATGGAAGGATCCTTTCTTCAATGTTATAGAAAATAGGTTAGGATATAAAAATTTCAATAAATACTGATGTCAGATGTGTTGGAAAATATGAACTGCACGCATCATAATATAACTTTAAATTTTTAAATGTTTTTTTAAAAAGACAACAAACCTTCCTAACTTGACTAGCACAGCTCTGCTGCTCCACAGATTCTCTAGTCATCATCATAGCTTCTCTCTAATGAAACAGAATATTCTGGTACAATGATGTACCAATACCTAGTTATATGATACTAGTATTTGTTTGTTTTTATCAAATACCTTGATATTCCTTGAACTGCCTCTAAGAGGGACATCGTCGGAGGCATGCCAGTGTAACCACCCACCTACTACTCTCTCAGACAAAATGAACTTCAGATATCAAGCTCACAGTATTCTTGCCTTTCTTTCAATCAACATAGAATCACATGCCATGTGAATACCAGGAATTTGTTCCTGATTGCAGCCAGACATGAAAGATCTGTAGAATACCATCTGAGGAGTGTAACTGCCCCCAACCAAGACAGAAGAAACCAAACCTTATTCTCTTTATTCCACTCAACAACCTTCTCTGTGTTTAGCCTCAGAGATTATAAACAGCTTGAAAAACCATGCTTTCAGCTTTCATATACAGGAGCTTCATTACCAGAGGATTTATTAATGTAGGTATCACTTTATCTTTCAGGTCTTTCAGTTAAGAGAATATTTATTCTTTTTGAAGAAATGTGAAGGAAACTTGCATGATGAAAAAGGATTTTTGAGATAATTCTCTTAAAGGATTTTTGTAATTTTTTTGTTGTCAATTATCTGTAGCTGAAATTGATTAAAAGAATCATTTTAAACCCTGTCTGCTCTACCAAGCAGCCTGAGAATGATTCAGTGTTATCAGTCTTTCATCTTTATGACATAAGCAGCCTGGTGGCAAAGTAGATAGACTAGATAGGACCTGGAATCAGCAAGACTCATCTTCATAAGATCAAATCTGGCCTCAGACACTTACTAGCTGTGTGACCCTGGGAAAGTCACTTAACTGCTGTTTGCCTCAGTTTAGTCTCCTGTAAAATGAGCTGGAGAAGGAAATAGCAAGTCATTCCAGTATCTTTGCCAAGAAAACCCCAAAAGAGGTTATGAAGAGTAGTAGGTCATGACTGAAAAATGACAGAAACACTCATAGGATGTTCATGTGTTTTTTTAATCTCTCAGAGAGTATGGAAAATGAGGATGATGATGTTTATATGGTGCTTTCTAATCTGCAAAAGCATTTTTTTCCTCAGCAAACTTTAGAGCTAGATATTATTAAATAGTATCCCTGTCAATAAGGAGACAAATAAGGAGATGGACTTGGAAAAGTTAAATAACTTCTCTTGATTATATAGTTGATAAGTTTGAATAGGGATTCCTCCTTAGGTCTTCTGACTCCAAGTTCAGTATTCTTTCCACTCTGACCAAGAAGCCAAGAAAACTTGGGCTGTTGGGGAAAGAATGTATTCGTTCAACAAATGTATTAGCTTCACATCACAGATCAATTCTGCAAACATTAACTATCTCCCATGTGTGAGGCATTGTGCCTTGCACAATAGGAATGCAAAGACAAAAGAAACAGTCTCTACCCTCAAGAAGCTTAAATTCTACTGAAGGATAAAGGATGAGGGAAAAGTAAACACACAAGATAATTCAAAGAGAAGATAGAGAGTGTTAACAACTGGGAGATTAGGAAAGGCTTTGGGTAAGGGATGGCACCTGAGCTAGATCATGAAGGAAACTCAGCAATCTATCAGGTGGAAGTGAGGAGGAAATACATTCCAGACATGGTGGAGACAGCCTATGCAAAAACAAAGAGACAAAGGATACCTTAAAGTTTGGGCCTCTTTTGCTAGCATAGCCGTGTTATTCCACTGGTGCTCTAGGTATCTTTACTTCTTCTGTCTCATGTGTTAGAATGGGGTACTGGTCCCAATGATATACCAGTGCTTAGTTGTAAAAATCCCAGTGTTTGTTTTCCCCTCAGATATATTGATACCAGTAGGTCATGTGAAGAGAAGTAATGTGAAACGTTTGGAAAGGTAGGTTAGAGCCCAATTGTGAAATGCTTTAAATAGCATGCTAAGGAACTTATATTTTATCCTAGCTGCATTAGGAAGCTAGTGAAGATTTTGAGTAGGTGAGTGACATGGTTGGAATCTGTGCTTTAAGGTAATTATTTTTTAGCAGCTGTGTGGAATATATATTGAAGTGGGGAGAAACTGGATGTAGAAAGACGAATTAAGACTAAACCGGATGAGAGATAAAGATGTAAACTATGACAGTCTTGAATGAAGAGAAAGGAATGGTTGTTAAGTAGAGCATAAAAACAATTATGAGGGATATAAAATTATGTAAATAGGATGCCCATCATTGGAGAGCCTGAGTTCTAGGAAATGGGTGTGTACACACAATTAATACACAAGGCAGTGTAAGGTAAGCACTGCTTGTGTGTAGCGAGGGAGAAGCAACAAGGAGTAGTGGGAAGAGCATGGAATTTGGAGTCATAAGGCTGATGTTCAAATCATAGCAGAACTACATACCCATGTGACTCTAGACAAATCATTTCTATCTCTGGGCCTCAGCTTCTTCATTTGTAATACAAAAGTGTGAGACATGATGATCCTTAAGGTTCCTTTCCATTCTGAGTCTAGGCTCCTATGCATAATATAAACAAATAATTCTGTAGAGTAGTTCAGTAGGCTGAGCTAGGAGGGAAACATGGAGGAAGCATTCTTTGTAGAAAGGAATTGCGTAAGCAAAGATGCAAAGCTTGTTTAGGGAACAAGATTTGGACTGGTTTGAAAAGCATGTTTTATTGTCCCAGGTAACAAATACACTTAGCTTAGTTAAGTGAACAAGTTCTAGGTTTGCCTTCATCATGAAGCAGTCTCCATTTCCTACAGGGACTCAGAACCTGCTTTCTCAAGACTGCATATCTCTTCAAAACTTATTTTCATCATGGACCATGAAAATACCAAGATGTGGGGAATGGGAAACATTGAGATCTTTTTGCATACTCTCTGAGTCTTAAATCTTAGAGGAGCACGCTAAGCTCCATCTGCCCCAGAATCCATACTCACTAATTTCCTGAAATGCTTCAAGGACCCCATCCACAAGGCTAAAGTACAATTTTGAAGCTCCCTGCCTGAAGTCATCCTTACATAAACTCAAACTTAATATATGCAGTCTCCCTTTTACATCCATACTATTTTCACCCTCTCTTCTTCATATAATCCCAGGCCAACAAGCACACTCACAACAGACACAGCTACAAGGGACCACTCTTAGAGGTCATCAGGACACCACAGCAATGTTTGATAAATGACTCCCTCCACTTCTCCAAAACTAGCAAAGTCCTCATGTTAGTTTTATGGTCCCACAACTATTTACATCTACTTGGGGCAACTAGGAGCATTTTATAGCTCAGCTCAAATCTGCCGGGTTCTCAACTTTTTTTTTTTTTTTTAAGCACATAGGATGACATATCTCCAAATAAGACTGCTTGGACAAATGTAGTCTGTTATACTTTGGCTCTGTGATTTCATTAGTTTGGGTCACCTTCTAGTCATGCAAATCCAACTTTTTCATGCTTTCTCTTATGCATAAGTCTTCTGTGATTTTGATTTTTTATTTTTGCTCTAATAATTTGATGATCTGACTGAATAAAGACATTTGATTCTGAGATGACTCCTCTCATACTAGTGGGTAGCCTATTCCTGTCTGTTAAGTAAATTTCTTATTATTTCTTCTTCCTTTTCCTTTTTCTCCTCTTCCCTCTTACTCCTCTTCTTTCTCCTCTTTTTCCTTCTCTTCCTCTTCCTCTTCCTTCTCCTCCCCTTTTTCCTTCTCTTCCTCCTCCTCTTTCCTCTTTCTCTTCTTTCTCCTCTTCCTCCTCTTTTTTCTCTTCTGCTCCTCCTCCTTCTCCTCTAACTAGTCTGAAAACTACCTCCTTTTGCCTAACACTAAATTTGATTAATTTTTGAAATAATGCTCTGCTGAATTTTAGGACAATAATACTAATTTGCATGTCAGAAATGCTTTATCACTTTAACAGACTGGCCAATTTTAGTAATTGCTGCACACGCATTTTTTTTTAATAGAACAGCTAGATGTAGTCTCAGCACTTTTGGGTCCCTTTGTGAGCCCAAAGTTGTCTTCTTTACTAGATCTCCTTCCTGTCTCCAGTGTTAGAGCAACCACCTGGAAGTTACTGTGTGGGTTCCATTTTAACATACTAATGATGCTGTTAGTATTTAACCTGAGTGATTTTCCTGTAGAATGATCTTGGGCATTCTACAGGAGGTAGAAGGTGGTGAAAGAAGAGGTGAGAAGGCAATTGAAGAATGTAACACCAGCACCGATACGACTGTCCATTTCCATGGGTAGTATGTTTCTATTCCTTACATAATTGAGGCATAGGTAAGTTTTATTGATTTCAAGAAAAATACCTCATGATGGATTAGGAATCATTTATTTTCAGGGTCTTCATTTCTACCATTTTTTCCCAGACAGTTGAGACCCCTTTAGTTTCATTCCATGTGGTAAATTCTCCTTTGTCCATTTTTCCCCCAATTGCCCATTAATAGAGAATTGCCTGATAAAGCACCACATACACAGTAGGTAGTTAGTAAATAGTTGATAGTGATATATTATGCATCAGAATGCAGATAGTTCTGTTTTCGAGACTTCACTTTATTCATCAAAAAATACTGCCAAACAAGTTGATCTAAGAAATTTCCCTAGAAATAGCTATTGTCTTTATTCTTAATTTATCTTGTGGTCATTACTCGAGTGCCACTGACTTATTGTCCTGTTGCTTGTCCTGTCAGATTTCCTATAAAGTCGGTATCCACAGATTGGGGAGGGATGTGAGGAGAGGGAGTCCCAAGCTATCTAGGATTTTCTCCGTAAAGGTGATGATAGTGGGAGCCTAGCCAAGTCTGGGAAAGGATTTCCTTTACCTGAATCCCCTGTAGTAGGTATAGCAACTGCAGGCGTACATTGAATTAGAGGATCGGATATCTGGACTTGACCTCACAAAAAACCTACTCTTCATTGATACCTAAATTGGAATCCATACCACTGCATTCCCCAAAAGTAGTCAACCAGAGAGAACCAATCACATTGATGGATAGCTCAAATTATCAGGAAGCTTTTCTATTATGTCAAACCAAAATCTGTTTGTCTTCAACTGTGTACCAATTCCCCCCCTCCCCCATTTCATATAATTCTGCCCTCTGGTGTCAAGCAAAACAAGTTGAATTGCTTTCTTACATGATAACTCTTCAGATACTTAAAAAACAAAGAAAACTATCATATTCTTTCCCCCCATTTCTCTGTCTTTTATTCTCCTGGTTAGGTACGCCCAATTTCCCCAAACAGTCTTTGTGTGGCATTGTCTCTACTCCTTTCACCATCTTGGTTATTCATCTTCTTCAAGGTCAATGTCAGTTTGTCCATATCTAGTCTAAAAGAATCAGCTTTGCTAAAGTAAAATGCGGTGAGAGTGTTCTCTCTTTTGTTCTAAATTCTGTGGCTCTTAATGGGATTTGATGGTCATGTCATAAACTGTGGATTTACATAGAACTTGTAGTTCGTTAAAGATCTCAGTTTTTGTCATTCTCCATCCTTTTTGTGTTCCATTAATTTTTTTCTTTATCTTAATATAAAATTTTACATTTATCCCAATTGAATTTCATATATTATATCTACTCCTTTATTTGTGGAGTTAAAACATGCCATCTGTGCTTTTCATCCAAGTCAGTAATAAAAATGTTGAGCACTGTAAGCACAAGGAAGATCTTTGAGTTACTACTGTAGCTCTCACATCAGGTTGACATCAATACTATAATAATTACTCTTTGGGGCCATTAAGCCAGTTCTGAGCCCACATATCTTTTGCTAATCCACAAAGGCAGCATTGAGAAACTTTATTAAATGCAGTGCTGCAATCTGGGTATTCCGTGGAATGATGTCCAAGAAAATGAGGTTAATCTGGCAAGACTTATTCTTGATAAAATCATGCCTCTGTTAAGTTATCTCTACTTTCTTTTCTAAATGCTCAAATTTTTGAGCATTTAGTTTTGAGACTCTAGCCTCTTTAGTTTTTTTAAAATAAATTGGGACAAAATTTGCCCATTTCTACTCCTGAAGCTTTTGACCTTTTTTGTGATTTTTTTAAAAAAAAGATTCTTGAAAGCTGCTCAACCATCACATCCAGCAGTTCTTTAAATACTCTTGGCATGCAGTTTGTCCTAACCTGGTGACTTGAACTTGAGGGTACCTATTTCCTCAATTACTTTGGACTTCAAGTTCCTATTAACCATTTTTCTCTGTTTCAGTATAAAGATCAGTCTCCTTGGTAGAGAAAAAAGAAAAATAAAAGATGAGTGGCTTCATTTTCTCCATTACATGTTACGATTGCTTACCCTTACCACCATCAGTGATCTTATCCCTTCTTTGATTTTGCTCTTCATCACA
Organism: Notamacropus eugenii; assembly: GCF_028372415.1. Classification (NCBI taxonomy): domain Eukaryota; kingdom Metazoa; phylum Chordata; class Mammalia; order Diprotodontia; family Macropodidae; genus Notamacropus; species Notamacropus eugenii. The sequence continues at coordinate 190,052,600 of NC_092873.1, read as the reverse complement.
ATATAACTTTTAAAAATTCTATTTATGGTTCCATAAATTCACCGTCATCTCAGCTTATTCTGAGATTTACTTTTCTTAGGGAATTGTAGCAGCATTTCCTGCTTATCCTCAGTTACTTGCCTATGCTTCCATTTTTTATACATTTCTTTTTAAAATCCAAATTGGTCATGGAGTTCCTCATATATCCCCATGGTGGCCTTTGTTGACAGAACTCTGATTTTGTATTATATTGGACTTTCACTAATGAGTTTTCTCTTTCTCTTCACTTTTGTTCCAAAAAACTTTAACAATGATTGAACTATAGATACAAAGACAAAAGTAGTCTTTAGCATCAAGAAACTTATATTCTGCTGAGGTATACACACAAATATAGAGACACAAAGTTGCTACAGAGTAATCATGCAAAGTAGTTTCAAGAAAAGAGAGCATTAACAACTAGGAAAGTCAAGGAGGGTGATATGTAGGAAGTGGCATCTGAACTGTGATTTGAAGAAAGGTAGGGAGATCTGTGAGGCATGGGAGAGGAGAGAGTTCGTGCCAGACATGTCCTAGCCATATGGAGGTTGGAGGTGGAATGTAGTATATTATAAACACCTAGCAGGCCAGTTTGACTAGAAAGGAATGGTAATGAAGGGAAATAAAATGGATGTTGTTATTTTTCAGTCATGTCTGACTCTTTGTGACCCCATTTGGGTTTTCTTGGCAAAGATACCAGAGTGGCTTGTGTCATTTTCTTCTCCAACTAATTTTACACATGAAGAAACTGAGGCAAACAGGGTTAAATGATTTGCCCAAGGTCACACAGCTAGTAAGAGTCTGAGGCCAAATTTGAACTCAGGTTTTCCTGACTCTATTCACTATAGAGTGTACTGTACTCTATCCACTGTGCCACCTACCCACTTCCAAAATGGGGTTAATTGTACCTTAGTGCTAGTACCTTCCTCCTGTTGATTATCTCCAGTTTAATCATGTGCGTACATAATCGTCTGCATACCATGTTAGACTGTGAGCTCCTTGAGAGCAGGGACTGTCTTTTGCATCCCCAGCACTTAGACAGTGCCTGGAACATGATAGATGTTTAATAAATAATTATTGACTGACTGATAACACCAATCAAGTTTTGAGTATCAAATGGGATAATATAGAATAAGTTCTTTGGAAACCTAAGAAGTGCAGTATGTCATCTATTCTCATTACCAGCACTTTCTCCTTTCTTTTAAGAATTATATCATTCTTCCTGCTAACTACTAGCTCAGAGAGCCATTCTTCCAGGCTTTTTGATTTCTCATGTATCATAGAGATCAAGTACATTTCATGTACACATGAGGGTTATTTGGCACCAATACAGACAGACACAGACACTCTCTGTGGGCCACTGGAAAATTCCCCAGTTAGTATATGGGCACCACATTTCATCATGTTTTGCTTGCCTTGAATGGAAAACAATATTGACTGAACCATGCTGAAATAAAATGATTTCTGTGCCATGTGAACAGCTTTTCATTTAGCTGACCAAATGATTTTATTCTAATTAGATTGGACCAAAATAATCAGTCAAGCCTGATTTAATATTGCATCTTAATTATGGGCACAAACATTTTTCATTTTGCCATTATTTGTAGAAATAGTTACCAGCCCTTATACTTGATAATAATTCATCATTCTTAGTAATATTAAATGTGTACCTTTGTACAGTATTGTGCAACATTTTATCACAAATGCATAATCTCTGTTCATTAGTATCTTGTCAAATTATAGACAACCCAGATGAAATAAACAAAATGTAACTAAAATGTTAATAAAAGTTCCCTCCAAATCATAAGAAATAATTAGAGGGTGCATCTAACTCACAGAACAGAATTAATTATCTTTCGTCAAAAACCATTCTTCCTTCTGACTTTCCTAGTTCTGTTAATGGCACTACCAGTCTCCTAGTTCATTTATTCATTTGTATCTTTTCTTTCATCTAATGATTTCAAATTAATGCCTTTTTCTCAATCCTCAGCATTCTTGACCTCTCTTGACACAGCTTTTCACCGTGTTGGTCATCTCTTCATTATTTTCTCCTTTCTGAATTTTTTGTGACACTGCTCTTCTTTCTCCTCCTACTTGTCTGATTAGTCTCTCACAGTTTCCTTGGCTAGATCTTCTTGTGTACTCTTTTTTTTAAAAAATCTCTATGCTACCTCATTTGATGTTCTCATCAGTTCTTATGAGTTCATTTTTCATCTTTGAGTAGATCTAGATGTCTAGCCCTAGTCTGTATTCTGAACTCCACTCTACAGCTCTATAATAGGCAGTAGCCTATTATATACATTTAGAATCTCAAAATATCTAAGACATAATTAGTTTTATTATCCCTACAACCTTCCCCCTTCTCTGAATTTCTCTCCCACCACAGTTCTCCTAGTCACTCAGTTTTCTAACCTTGGTATCATCTTCAACCCCTCTCACTCTATAAAACCAATTGATGGACAGGTCTTGTCATTTCCACCTTCACAGTATCTGTCATATGCATCTTATTCTCTCCACTAGTAAATACAAGCCCAGTTCAAGCCCTCATCACCTCTTGCCTGGAAAATTGCAAATGCCCTCCTGCTTGATCTCCCTGCCTCAATTCTCTCTCTACTCCATTTCTTCCTTTATGCTGTCTCCAAAGTGATTTCCCTAAAAAACAGGGTGAACTGTATCAGCTCCTGCTCAGTGAATTCTAGTAGCTCCCTGTTTCTTCTGGAATCAGATAGAAATTCCTCTGGCATATGAGGACCATTCACAACCTATCTTTCTCATCATCTTTCATATTATTCCCCTCCACATAGTGTGTGACCAGTTATACTGACTTATTTGCTCTTCCTTGCATACATCACTCCGTGTTCTAATTCCATGCCTTTGCAGTGGCTCTCCATCATTCTTTGGAGTTCATTTCCTCTTCAATCCTGTGCATTCCTGGATTTCTTAAAAGACTCCTCAATTGCTATTTTTGCAAGAGACCTTTCCTGGGTCCCCAGCTTTTAGAGCCTTCCCCTCCAACTGCATGCATATGTTGTATTGTCTAGTTACATGTGATCCTACCCATTAGAATATAAGCTCCTTAAGAGCAGGGACTGACTGCTTTTCTTTTCATTGTGTCCCAGTGTCTTGGCACATAAAAAAGCACTTAATATTTGTTGAGTGCTTGACTCATATGTTGACTCATCTGGAGTCTTCTTTTACATATATCTCATAGAATCATAGATCACATGATGAAGTTGGACCCCAGATGTCATCCAGTCCAACCCCTTAATTTCATAGACATGAAACTGACACTCCCTCCCACCAAAGAGGTAAAAATGCCTTGGCCAATAAGTGATGAAACCGTAATTCAGACTTTTTTTTGAATGATATTTTATTTTTCCCAATTACATGTAAAAACAGTTTTTAACATTAATTTTAAAAAATTTTGAGTACCAAATTCTCTCCCTCACTTTCCTCTGTCTTCACTTAGGTGGTAAACAGTTTGATATATGTGCAGTCATGCAAAACATTTGCATATGTATCATGTTGTGAAAGAAAATACAGAGCAAAAGAAATCATGAAATAAAATGAAATATAAAAAAGAATACTCTGATCTGCATTCATACTCCATCAGTGCTTTTTTCATCATGAAGTCCTTTAGAATTGACTTGGATCATTCTATTACTGAAAATAGCTAAGTCCTTCACAATTGATTATTTTGTAATACTGCTATTACTGCGTGCAGTGTTCTCCTGTTCACTTTGCTTCACAGCAGTTCATGCAAATCTTTCCCTGTTTTTTTCCAATCATTCTGCTTGTTTTCTATAGCAATTAGTATTCCATTACAAACAAATACCACAACTCATTTAGCCATTCCCCAGATGCTGGACATCCCCTCAATTTCCTTTTTTTTGCCATGACAAAAAAGAGCTTCTATACATATTTTTATACATATAGATTCTTTTTCCTTTTAAAAAACACTGTTTGGGATACAGACCTAATAATGCTATTTCTGGATCAAAGGGTATGCAAAATTTTATAGCCCTTTGACCATAGTTCCTAATTGCTCTTCAGAATGATCAGGTCACTTCACAACTCCTCCACCAACAATGCATTAGAGTCCCAATTTTCTCACATCCTCTCCAATGTAATTTTCTTTTTCTGTCATATTAGTCATTCTGATAGATGCGAGTTGATATCTCAGAGTTGTTTGCATTGCTCTAATCAATAGTGATTTAGAGCTTTTTTTCCCCGCAAGACCAAAGGTAGCTTTAATTTCTTCATCTGAAAACTGCCCATTCATATCTTTGACCATTTATCAATTGGGGAATGACTTGTGTTCTTATAAATTAGACTTAGTTCTCTATATATTTGAGAAATAAGGCATTTATCAGAGATACTTGCTATAAGAAGTTTTCCCCCAGTATTCTGCTTTCCTTCTAATTTTGATTACATCAATTTTGTTTGTGCAAAACATTTTTAATTTCATATAATCATAATTATCCATTTTATATCTCATAATGCTTTCTATCTCTTGTTTAGTCATAAATTCTTCCCTTCTCCAAAGATCTAACAATAAACTATTCCTTTCTCTCTTAAGTTGTTTATAGTATCACCCTGTAAATGAATCATATACCCATTTTGACCTTATCTTGGTATACAATGCAAGATGTTCATCTATACCTAGTTTCTGACTTAATGTTTTCCTAGCGGTTTTTGTCAAATAGTGAGTTTTTGTCCCAAAATCTGGGGTCTTTTGGTTAATCAAACAATAGATTATCATGGACATTTGCTACAGTGTTTTGTGTACCTAATATATTCCACTGATCCACCACTCTGTCTCTTAGCCAGTTCTAGTTTGTTTTGATGATTGTCACTTTACAATGCAATTTGAAATCTAGTATTGCTAGGTCACTTTACTTCACTTTTTCCTCCCATTAATTCCATTATATTCTTGACCTTTTGTTCTTCCAGATTAATTTAGTTATTATTGAAATGGCACTGAAAAATAAATTAATTTAGGTAGAATTGTTATTTCTATTTTATTGGCTCAGCCTACTGTAATACCCATCATGTCAGCATACCTGAGGACTTCTGCTGTGAAGAATTTCAAGGGTCCAATTGCATGGTATAATGAACTCTCTATTTATTCAGCAATAAACTGAAAATTGATAAAGTAAAGCGTAACTTTCATAGCAATATCCTTAAGCAAAACGTATCTCATATCTCATAATACTCAATATGTCATATGGCACATAGCATATATCATTGCATCCCCCAAATCAGGGGGTCCCAGGCTAGGGTTTTCCCTAGCACAATGCATCTTTAAGGGGTAGCAGAAAATACCACACCATCCACCCCTAGGTCACTGTAAGAACAGTCTCCTTAATCAATACACAGTGTCCATGTAAAGTCCTTTCTCATCTTGACTCGAGGCTGACTGCCAAACCCCATGACTCCTCCTCCATGGGCTGACTACTCCCAGCTCTTGCCTGGATTTACACACAGGCAGCTCTCTGTTCCTGCTCCTTGTCTCGGTTCATGGGGACTGTTCCACTCCAAACTTGCTGCTTCTGCCTGACAGCAGGCTCCAGAGTCTCCTGCCCACAGCTTCTGTTTCTAGGAAAACAAAGCTTGACAAGGCTATAACAATATTTATGCACATTATCAGTACCATCTTCTCAATTCACTTGTTAAGACTTCCGTTTAAGAAATCAACACGGACCAATAGACAGAACTTCTGTCTGAGAAATCAACAAACAGGGTTTCCAACATCACAAGCATTCTTTCTGTTAGGCCTCCCCACAAGCAAGTTCCGCTAGCCCACTCAGTCTCGTTTCTCTCTCTCAGCTCTGCTTTTCTCTCTAAAAGCAGCATAATATATATACACTGTTTCCATGTAGAGATTCTTGATTGGTTCAATCAGAGGCAAGACTCAATCAAAGGCACTTGATTGGCTAAAACTCGATCCAGAAAAATAGCAAAAAATCCTGCTTTGCTTGTTGTTATGCCTACCTGTGAGAAGTTAATATTTTTCCAGTTGTTTAGATTTGACTGAAAAATTTTTTGTTAATTGTGTTCATATAGTTTCTGGGTTTGTCATGGTAGGTAAACTGCCAAGTATTTTTTTATTGTTTACATTTATTTTAAATGGAATTTCTCTTTCTGCCTCTTGCTGCTGAACTTTGTTGGTAATATATAGAAATGCTGATCATTTATTTGGGTTTATTTTATATCCTGAAATTTTGCTAAAGTTGTTAATTTTTTCATCTAGTATTGTAGTTGATTTTCTAGGATTTTCTAATTATACCATCATGTCATCCGCAAAGAGTGATAGTTTTGTTTCCTCATTGCCTATTCTAATTCATGCAATTTCTTTTTCTTCTCTTATTGGTACAGCTAACATTCCTAGTACAATATTGAATAACAGTGGAGATAATGGGCATCCTTGCTTCACCCTTGATCTCATTGAGAAGACTTCTAGCTTATTACCATTACAAATGTTTTTACAGGGATATTATATGTCATTTTAAGGAAAGCTCCATTTATTTCTGTACTCTCTAGTGTTTTTAATAGCAATGGGTGTTGTATTTTGTCAAAAGCTTTTTCTACATCTATTGAGATAATCATATGATTTCTGTTGCTTTTGTTATTGATATGGTCAGTTATGCTGATATTTTCCCTAACAGTGGACCAGCTCTGTCATCCTGGTATAAATCCCACCTGGTTATAATGCGTGCAAGATCCTTATGATATATTGCTGTAATCATCTTGCTAATACTTTATTTAAAATTTTTGCATCAGTATTTACTAGGAAAACTGATCTGTAGTTTTCTTTCTCTGTTTTCTCTCTTCCTGGCTTAGATAACAGCACCATATTTGTGTCATAAAAGGAATTTGGTAGGATTCTGTCTTCATCCCTTTTCCCAAATAGTTTATATCATATTAGAATTAATTGTTCTTTAAGTATTTGACAGAATTCACTTATGAATCTATGTAGTCCTGGGAATTTTTTCTTAGGGAAATTATTAATGACTTGTTCAGTTATTTTTTCCTATTATGGGATTATTTAGGTTTTCTGTTTCCTCTCGTGCTAATCTGGGCAATTTATATTTTGCAAATATTCATTCAGATTGCTTAAATTGTCAGATTTATTGGCATATATCTGAGCAAAATAGCTTCTAATAATTGCTTTATTTTCTTCTTCATTTGGTGATAAATTCATCCTTTTCACTTTTGAGTTATCCTGATTGTATTTCCACAGTACTTGAATTGTTTCTTTCTAGCTGCTTGCAGAAATTTCTCTTTGATCTAGGAACTCTGAAATTTGGCCACAATATTCCTAGGAGTTTCTCTCTTTCAGGAAGTGATCAGTGGATTCTTTCAATATTTATTTTGCCCTCTGGTTCTAGAATATCAGGACAGTTTTCCTTGATAATTTCATGGAAGATGTCTAGGCTCTTTTTTTGATCATGCCTTTCAGGTAGTCCCATAATTTTTAAATTGTCTCTCCTGGATCTATTTTCCAGGTCAGTTGTTTTTCTAATGAGATGTTTCACATTTGTCTTCTATTTTTTCAAACTTTTGGTTTTGTTTTTTAACTGCTTGGTTTATCTCATAGTTATTCATTTTCCTGAACTCAATTCTCTTTGAAAGAACTATTTTGTTCACTGAGCTTTTTGGACCTTCTCCTCCATTTGGCTGATTCTGCTTTTTAAAGCCTTTTTCTCCTCATTGGCATTTTAGACCTTTTTTTCCAATTGAGTTAGCCTCTTTCTAAAGGTGTTATTTTCCTCAGCATTTTTTTGGTTCTCCTTTAGCAAGCTGCTAACTCGTTTTTCAAGCGCCTCTATTGCCTGAGCCTAGTTTAAGTTCCCTTTGGAGGCCCTGGAGGCAGGGGCCTTGACTTCCTGTGATAGTATGCCTTGTTCTTCCTCATCCAAAAGGATGGAAGGAGACACCTGTTCATCAAGAAAGTAACCTTCTATAGTCTTATTTTTTTCCCCTTTTTTAGGCATTTTCCCAGCCAGTTACTTGACTTCTGAATCCTTTGTCAAGACAATGGTCCTATTGGCAGTTCTTTCCCCAGTATTGTGTTCAAGGTTGAGACTGGACTCAGCTGCTCGATTCCCCCCTGTGGCTTTGAGTGGGAGCAGCGGTGTCACTGAGGGCTGAGGTTTAGATCAGCTGCTCCCTACTGCCAGAGGCTTTAAGCTGACCTGCCTGGACAATAGACCCAGGTTGCTTCCAGGCCACCGAAGCTGCCTGCAGTCTGCTGTTGCTGTTGCCGCTGTAAGGAACCCCGTTCCCCTCTCACCCTGCTGAGAAAGCCCTCTCACACTGACCTTTGGAACTTTCATTGTCACTTGTGGATTGGGGTATCTGGGACCCTCCCTGCTGGTAACTCTGGCCAGGAGGTTTGTTCAGGTCCTGTTCTTCCCAGTGCCACCTGGCCAGGGCTGGGCTCTGCTCTGCTCAGTGTCCTGTGAGATAGGCCTTTCCTGTCAGCCTTCTAGGTTACCTTTGGCTGGAAACCTCTTTCACTCTGTTGTTCTGTGGCTTCTGCTGCTCTAGAATTTGTTGAGAGTCATTTTTTACAGGTATTTTGTGGGCTGTGTGGGAAGCGCTAGAGTATATACACATCTTTCTACTTCACCATCTTGGCTCCACCCCTCCTTTTCACTTTTGATACTAGCAATCTGATTTTCTTCTTTTTTAATCAGATTAACCAGTGGTTTATTTTATTGTTTTTTTTCATGAAACCAACTCCTAATTTTATTAGTGCAATGGTTTTCTTATTTTCAACTTTATTAACCTTTCTTTTGATTTTTTCAGGATTTCAAACTTGGTGTTTAATTAGGAATTTTTAATTTGTTCCTTGTCTAGTTTTTTTTTAGTTGCATGCCCAATTCATTGATCTACTTTTTCTCTGTTTATTAATGTAAGCATTTAGAGACATATATTTCCCCCTAAGTACTGCTTTGGGTGAATCCCATAAGTTTTGGTATGTTGTCTCATTGTTGTCATTCTCTTTAATGGAATTATTGATTTTTTTCTTTAATTTGTTCTTTGACCCACTCACTCTTTAAGCTTAGATTATTTTTTCCAATTAATTTTTAAACAATCTTTCCATGGCCCTTTATTGAATGTAATTTTTATTGAATTATGATCTGAAAAGGATGCATTTAATATTTCTGCCTTTTTGCATTTGATTGTGAGGTTTTTATGCCCCAATGCATGGTCAATTTTTGTGTGACTGAGAAAAAGGTATATTCCTTTCTATCCCATTCAGTTTTGTCCATACCTCTATCATATCTAAATTTTCTAAAATTCTGATTCACCTCCTTAACTTCTTTTTTGTTTATTTTTTGGTTAGATTTATCTAGTTCTAAAGGGGAAAATTGAAGGCCCCCACTGGTATATTTTTACTGTTTTCTCCTGTAATTCATTTAACTTTGCTTTTAAACATTTGGATGCTATACCATAAGTAAATAAATAAATCAAATGGTACAGCATTCAAATTAGTATAAATATTATTTCATTATCTGTGATACCTTTTAGTAAGATGTAGTTTTCTTCATTATCTTTTTTAATTAGATCTATTTTTGCTTTTGCTTTGTCTAAGATCATGATTGCTACCCTTGCTTTTTTTTTTTTTTTTTAACTTCTGCTGAAGCATAATTGATTCTGGCTAGCCCCTTACCTTTACTCTGTGGTGTCTTTATGCTTCAGATGTGTTTCTTGTAAACAACATATTGTAGGATTCTGTTTTGTAATCCACCTTGCTATCTACTTCTGTTTTATGGATGAGTTCATCCCATTCACATTCATGGTTATGATTACTTACTGTGAAATCTCTCCATCCTATTTTCCCCATTTCTCTCTCTCTGTCTCTCACTCCCCCCTTTCTATTTTTCCTCTCTCTCTCCCTCTCTCCTTTCACACTGTTCCGTCTTAACAATGTTTTGCTTATGATCACCTCCACCCCCAATCTGCCCTCCTTTCTATAAGTATCACCCTTTCTTATTCCCCTCCCCTCCTATTTCCCTATTGAGTTAGACAGATTTCTATACCTAATTGAATGTGTATGTTATTTCCCTCTTTGAGTTAATCCCAATGAGGGTAAGAGTCAAGTGATGCCCACCCCCCACATATACCCCTGATCCTTCTCTCTATTGTAATAGGTCTTTCATGCCTCTTCCTTTGAGGTAATTTACCCCATTCTACCTCTTTCTTCCCTCTTCTCTCAATGGAATCCTCTTTCTCACCTCTTAATTTTGTTGTATGTGTATGTGTGTGTTTTTTAATATTATCCCATCCAAGTAAACTTATACCTGTGCCCTCTGTGTATGGATACTCTTCTAACTGCCTTAATGGTTATATAGTTCTTAAGAGTTACTAGTATCATCTTCCCATGTGGTCATGTAAACTGCTTAACCTTACTGAATCCATTATATTTTCTCTTCCCTTTAACTTTTTATGCTACTCTTGAATCTTGTCTTTGAAAATCAGATTTTCTGTTCAGCTCTGGTCTTTTCATCAGGAATGTTTGAAAGTCCCCTATTCCATAGAATGGCCTTTTTTGTTCCCCTGAAAGGATTATGTTCAGTTTTGTGGGATAATTCTTGGTTGTAATCCTAGTTCATTTGCCTTCAGGAATATCTTATTCCAAGCCCCCAGATTCTTTAATGTAGAAGCTGCTACATCCTGTATAGTCCTGACTGTGGCTCTATGATATTTGAATTTTTTTTCTGGTTACTTGCAGTATTTTCTTCTTGACCAGGAAGTTCTGGAATTTTGCTGTAATATTTGTAGGAGTTTTCATTTTAGGATCTCATTTTTTGGAGGTGAATGGTGGATTCTTACAATTTTTATTTTACCCTCTGGTTTTAGGATCTCAGGGACAGTTTTCCATGATAATTTCTTGAAATGTGATGTCCAGGTTCTTTTTTTTTTTTTTTTTTATCATGGCTTTCAGGTAGTCCAATAATTTTTCATTTACCTCTACTGGATCTATTTTCAAGTCCATTGTTTTTCCATTGAGATATTTCACATTTTCTTTAGTGAGCTTTTTTATGCTTTCTTTTCCTTTTGGCCAATTATACTTTTTAAGGAGCTGTTTTCTTAATTGAATTTTTGTACCTCATTTTCCACTTGATCAATTCTGCTTTTTAAGGAGCTGTTTTTTTCAATGAATTTTTGTACTCCTTATCCCATTTTTTTGTCCTTCCTTTAGCAAGATGTTGACTTTTTTCATGATTCTCTTGAATCATTCTCATTTCTTTGTCCAAATTTTCTACCCTCTCTTATTTGATTTTTAAAATCCTTTTTGAGCTCTTCCAGGAGTTCTTTTTCTGGAGGCCTGAGACCTAATTCGTATTTTTCTTTAAGGCTTTGCATGTAGCCATTTTGACATTGTTGTCTTCTGTGTTTTGATCTTTCCTATTGTTCTTTTTTTGTGTTTTTGCTCACTTTTCTAGCCTATTGCTTGACTTTTAGTTTTTACATCAAAGTTAGTTTCTGTTCCTAGAGTGGAGAGGGAACTGTCGTAAGCTTTTTGCATCAGGGCTGTGGGGCCTTGCCACTGGCCTGCTCTGCTGGGATTGTGGGGCCTGATCATTGGCCATCTGCTCCTAAGGGCACAGGGTCTAGCTGCATCCCTTTTATCTGAGTAAGATAAGTTTCTGCTGACCTTCTAAGTTGTCTTAGGGTGATTGGTTCTGCCACTCTAGAATTTGTTTTGAGGCATTATTTTATAGTTGTTTGTAGGTGAATATGGGAGAGTTCAGGGAAGTTCCTGCCTTATTCCACCATCTTGGCTCCTGGAAAAAACATCGTTCAAGTTTAAAAGGATTATAACTTCTCAATTTCCCCCCCACTATACTGTGCTTATCTATCATATTTTTTTATTCCTGCTGCCATTGCTTTTTCCAGCCTTCTTATCTTTCCAAGTTGACTAAAAACAGTATAATAACAGCTAACATTTATATAGCGCTTATTATGTACCAAGCACTGGGCTAAGTGCTTCACAATTTTTACCTCATTTGATTCTCACAACAACCCTGCAAGGTTAATGATTTTTATTATCACCATGTTACAGATGAGGAAACTGAGGCAAACAGAGGTTAAGTGACTTGGTCAGATACTAGTAAATATCTGAGGCTGGATTTGAACTCAGGACCTGACTCTAGAACCAGCACTCTACTGCACCACCTAGTTGTCCTTGTTGCATTAACTTCCTAAATGGTCTCTATTTTCCCTAATTCTTTCTTTCTAGGAGCCAAAATAAACTGCTTAAATCAAAAGGCTGACTGCTCAAAAATCCACACTGTCTCTCCATTGTACCTCTTGTAACCACCAGTAGAATATAAGTTTGTTGAAGGCAAGGAATGTATTATTTTTTTAACTTTTGCCACCTGGTATGGTGCCTTACACATTATATACAATAAATATTTATTTAGAAGGTATTTTCTATTCAGGTATAGACTTGCTATTAAATCTCTTCCATGATAGCTATAGATGTGGTGGAATGGGAGGTAATAACACTTTGTCCCAGTGGACAAGATGTTTGCTGTCTTTTCTTTCTTCCTACATAATATATTAAAAATAGCTTCTCATATAAATATGGTTCTAGGGGATTTCTTTGTTTTTTCCCTCTTTCAGCTTTCTACAATCCATTCATTATGGGACAAATTAAATGAAGGTATGCTATTAAATCTATTGTTGAAACTCTAGGGGGCCATATATCTTGTTATTTTCCACATTCCACAAAGAACTCTTTAGCTTTATGGACTGAATAGTCCAGTAAATTGCTTTAAGGGCTACTGGAGTGCCAAGAGTATAGAACCAAAGGGAAAGGGGTCTAAAGTATAATTGCATTTTGAGGTTGTTGCTACCCTGCTGACTCTTAAGAGGCAACAGTGAGCCTGGTTATTGATGGGTAAAAACTTCTGAAGATTCAGCTAAGTACTTTACTTAAGTATATGGATAATAGATTCTGTGGTAATGCTAAATACTTCATTCTGAGGGAAAGCCACAGACTTGTGGATTTACTGCTTTCAGTTTACTCAGAATTTTTTCCCTTAGCATGCAAGGATATAATATCATTTGTATTGACAATATTGAGAAAATATGTCCTTTTATCTTTGCTTAAGGAGTTGCTTTTTTATCAAATATTGACTAATAAAATCCATATTTGCAATAGTTATTTTAAGTGTTCTGTTTCAAGAATGTGTTGAACTAAGAATATTTAAGGTATAGGAACCAAGTAAATGGAAACTTGTTGAACTGTGGTGTAAAGCAGTGGTGTCAAACTCAGCTAAAAAGAGGTCATGTTAGACCACACGGAAGGATACCTGCAGATTGCATATTGACTTAGAAAACCACATATTATTGCTATCTATATTTGATTGTGCTTTTGTTCATTGTTGTTAAATTGCATTTTAAACTGGTTTATATTGTGGGACCACTGCTTGTTTGATACTTCTGGTGTAAAGGACATTAATCCTCTTACTAATAATTCATTTTTTTAAAAGAGATTAGAGTTAGATTTGATTTCTTTAATGTCTCAGGTTATCTCTCTGGACATTACTTCTCTTAGAATGTTAAAGCTTATTGTGTTAACCTTCCTTCTACATTGTACATAGCTTACACGTAACATATATGGGCTCTTTGAGGATAGGGACCGTGTTTTTGTCCTCCTTTTTTGTATTCACGCTGCTTAGCTTTTGTATTCCCAATACTGGCACATAGTAAGTACTTTATAAATTCTTCTTGACTGACTCAGTGTCAAGTCAGAAGGGAAGAAGCATTTATCTAGTATCTACTCTATGCCAGGCACTATGTGTACTATGTACTTTACAAATATTATCTTATTTGGTCTTCTCATTAACCACTTGAGGTAGGTGCTGTTGTTATCCCAAATTTGTAGTTGAGGGAACTGAGGCAAAAAAGAGATTAAGTGACTTGCCCAGGGTCATATAGTTGTGTGTCTGATGCTGAATTTGAGCTTAGATCTCCCTGACCCCAGGCCTAGCTCTCTAATTATCGCATCATCTATCTGCCTCTTAAAAAACCTATTGGTGATGATATTTGACTTGTTAGATATTTACAATGCTTGTGAAATTGTTCCTATAAAACCTCTATACTATTTCGTTTAATAGGTTTTTGTACAGCCAGTTAATACTGCTAGATGGAATATGCCTGTATGTGTGCACATTGATTTGGTAAATAAAACATAATTTTAGGAATACTTCAAACATAGAATTGTGTGGCACTTGGAATTTCTATCCCCTGTTCTTCAGTATAAAGGGAGTCAGAAGTATTATGCTCAGACTACAGGTGGATGTTTATTAGACAAGGCACAAGAGGGTCATGGAGCACTGAATGGAATCACTGTTTGAGAGCAGCAGTGCAGGCTCGCTAGAAAAGCCTTTTCTCACCATTTCTCTTTTCATATGCCATGTGTACTCCCAGCATTCCTTGTCACGGAGATTTTTTCTGACCATCCATCCTTACTTTACTGTGCACGCTCCCTTGTCTCAAGACCATAGGAATCTTAGTATAGTTTTTGTTCTCTTTTTTTCCTCTGTTGATTTGATTGTGAAGCCTTGGTTTGTATTTGACTCCTGTACCTTTGGCTGCTACTCCTTTCTTAGATTGCAGATCTTTTTCCAGCAATCTACAAGGAGTAGGTAAAAGTAGGGGAAACCTGTGGCCTTGAGGCCACATGTGCTAATTTCCCCAGAGGACCCAAGACACAGAAAGTTCCAAAGAAGAAAGTGAGGAAACCGTAGCTTGCAGGACTCAAAATGAGAATGACTATGGTCATTTGAGTTTGACAATTCTTTTCTACCCATATCAGTTCCCTATCTCATTCCTCACAGTAGGTACTGTTACAAACCTTTTCTTTCTTTCTTCTAGCTAGCCCCCCACCCTGCCCCCACTCATCCTTACAGTAAAATAACCCTAGCTTGCTTCTTCATTAAGAAGGTTGAGCTCATCTGACATAAACCCCCTCAGTCCTTTTTCTGTTCCTCAAACTTTAGCATCATCATGCATGCCCTTCTCTTACATTCCTAAGACCTCTGCATCCTAGGCCATTGCTAGTCATCTTGACTTTTGTCTTGCCATTGGACTTTGATGCTTCTGGAGGAAAGAGTGAGGCTGGTGACTTCTAACATCTCTGCCTCATTTAAATCCATTTGCCACTCTAGTCATTACCTTCATGATGTCATTCCATCTCTTAGAGAACTACAAACAGAACCTCAGCAGCATCACTTTCTCTCCTTCCCCCAGGGCATAGAAAAGAGGTCTCTATTCTTCAGTAAGCAAGTCCTCTACCCTTGAATGGGATTCCCTTTGTCCTTCAGGATTTTGCTGCTCAAAATCTTTTGGGACTCCCTGTCACTTACCAAATAAAGTTCAGATTCCTCTGAGTGGTGTTCATGGGTCTTCGCAACCTGGAACCACTCCACATTTGCAGCCTTCTCTCATGTTATTTCCTTCCTCAGATTCTCTATTCCTACCAAACTGGACACCTTTCTGCACCTGAAATGTGCTCTCTTCCTGTGTCTTTATATAAGAAGTTACCTGTGCCTAATTTGAATGCCTTCCCTCTATTCTAAATTCGTAACTATTCTTTAAAGTACAATTTAAGTACCAACTCCTCTCCTAGGAGGCTTTCCCCCTCAGTCCTCACAGAAAAAGCACTTTGTTTCACAACTCTTATACATTTATCATGAATTGTAGCTAGCTACCTGGGTGGTTGTCATTTCCTTACTATATTACACGCTGCTCAAAGAAAGTGATTTTGTCGTTTTTCTAAAATGTATATTTCACCTTACGTTTATGACTGTCAACTTAGTATCTTGACTCTGTTCATATGGATCGCCAGGAAACAGGTGAAATAGAGGAAGAGAAGGTTAGAAAGGATACAGTTTGTCAGAAGGAGCAAAACCAGATAAAATACCCTCTGTGATACTAAGGTTAGCACCCTCTCAATAGAGAGAAGATTGGACTAATATAAGAAAATTATAGGGATATATAATGTATACCTTATACAGTGTTTTTAGTTTTAAAAAACATTATTTTTGTCCAGTATTAATCCAGGTATGCAAATTAGGTATTCTGAAGAACTATACCAAACTGAATTTATGCTACTTTAATTGCTTATTGATAAACCTTAGAATGATTAGGGCCAGCTAAGTACCAAAGGTAGTGTGTCATAATGGTTAGAGTGCTGATTTTGGAGTCAGGGAGATCTAGGTTCGAGTCTTGCCTTCAACCAGTGTTTTTAATCTATAGATTTTGCAAAAATTTAACTCATGTGCTTTTTAAAAAATCATTTCTTGGTGCATTTTATTTCTTCATATGACAAGCATTTCCCTAATTACACTATGACTTACTTTGCAAAGTTAAAAAGAAAAAAGTTAAGTAAAACATAGTGGAAGGAAGTATGAAATAATGTGTATTTGGTTGGTTGTTGTCCTTTTTCTTCAAAGAGGACCAAAATAACATCACCATGATAAAGTAAAATTTCATTGTGTCTGACTGTGGCTGATCAGACCAATACGAGCTTGGAATGCTCTACCACAGGTTGGGCACAGATAGTCTGTGTTAATATTTAGGGTGGATATCCCAAATTTGCGCATCCTGTGTTTACTTTGTGCTGTCTCAATTCTGCTTTGCTCAAAGAGCACAGGACCCTTTCTGATGTGGACACGCCATGCTGAATGGGCCTGTGCCAGTGTCTGCCATGTTGCATAGTCAAATGCAAAGTTCTTGAGACTGTCCTTGTATTGCCTCTTCTGACCACCATGTGATCGCCTGCCCCATGCGATTTAGTACAATGAGGTCAGCACAACGGCTCTGTAGACCTTCAGTTTAGTAGTCAGTGCTCTCGTGCCTTCCCAGTCACCAATGGAGTGAAACAGGTCTGTGTGCTTGCTCCCATGCTTTTTAGCATGATGTTGTCAGCCATGTTGACAAATGCTTTCAATGAAGATGAACATGGCATCAGGGTCAACTACCGTACTAATGGCAAGTTCTTCAATTTGAAAAGACTACAAGGCAAGAGACTTCTTGGAGAGACTGTTGGTGCACAATTTTCTGTTTGCAGATGATTGTGCACTCAGTGCAGTCTTTGAAGTTGAGATGCAACATAGTATGGATCAATTCTCTGCTGCCTGTGCTAATAATTAACACCAAGAAAACACAGGTGCTCCATTAGCCACCACCACGCCATCCATATGTGGAACCATTGGTTACAACAAATGGAGAAGCTTTGAATGCTGTGGATAAGTTCACTTACCTTGGTAGTGTACTTTCCAGGGATGTACACATTGACAATTAGGTTGACTGCATGCATTGCCAGAGCTAACTCAGCACTTCACAGGGTTTTGTGAGAACCAAATGAGATAACATATGTAAAACACTTAGCAAGCCTTAAAGCTTTATATAAATATAAGCTATTATCTTATTTTGATGATTTTTAAAATGATTTTATTTGTTTTCTGTGTTCTACAATCACTTCCATATCTTAGATTTTTCCCCTCCCTCTCCCCCTTCCCCCCTACCTCCTCACTCCCTCCCTGAGATGGCATACAGTTTTATATAGTTTCTATACATACATTCCTATTAAAACATTTTCACCTTAGTCATGTTGCATAGAAAAAATTAAAATGAATGGGAGAAATCTTAAACAAACCAAAACATAGTACAAAAGAAAATGATCTTCTTCATTCTGCAATCAAATTTCATAGTTCTTTCTCTGGATGCAGAAGGCATTTTGCCTTAAGAAACAGTTGGGAATTATTTAAGTCCTTGCATTGCAACGAAGGACTAAGTCTACCAGAAAAATTCCTCGCACACTGTGATTGTTGCTGTGCACAAAGTTCTTCTGGCTCTACTCCTTTCACTCAGCATCAGTTCATGTAAGTTTTTCCAGACCTCTCAGAAGTTTTCCTGTTCACCATTTCTTATAGCACAACAGTATCCCATTACATTATGGTGATTTTTTTTAAATGTCCTGAAACTTCTGAAAAGAATTAGTCCTTCCAAGTGTAAAGTGAAAATTTATTGGGGGAAAAGCCTTGTGCCATGTTAACCCACAGATTTAAGTAAGCCAAGTACTTGTTTCTATTACTAGATTGTACTCCTGTTATTTTGCACCATGAGCAAGTGAGCCAGATTACTAAGATAAATACATCTGTATTGAATCTGGAAGCATTTTAGATGAAAATATTTACTAACATCTGTTACAAAACAGGCATAAATCAAAATCACGTAATTTGTGAACTTAAAAATAATAATATTTGTATAATAATGTTTGAGGTCATGAGTATAATAATGTAACATCTGTTACTAGTATTTGTTAACATTATTAAAGGATTAAAGAATCAACAAGAGTTGATTCTGTTCAGGGCACAGTAAAAATTTCATCTGTATTCAATTTCTGTAAGTCTAGCTATGGTCATAACTTCTTGGGGTCTAATTAATATGCTCACGGATGTTACGTGACTTCTTCAAGATCACACAAATTGTAAATGACCCTGATGGTAAATGGTTAAAAGTATGACAGTGCTTTCAGAGTTACCAGAAAAGTATAGACAAAGTGAAACAACTGCATTTCCATGAGTTGTGAAGGAAAGAGGGAAGGAGAGGAGAAAAGAAGGAATCAAACATTTATTAAGCACCTGTTAGGTACCAGGCATTGTGTTATGTGCTTTACAAATATTATCTCATTGGATCCTCATAACAACCCTGGGAGGTAGGTACTATTCTGATCCTTATTTCACATTAAATGAGACTGAAGCCAATAGAGGTTAATTGACTTAGGGTCACACAGCTAGAGATGACAATAAAAATTACTAACATTTATATGATGTTTATGGTGTGCCAGGCACCATGCTAAGTGCTTTACAATTATTTAATTTGATCCTCACAAAAACCAGAGGAGGCAGGTGCTATTATTGTACCTATTTTACAATTAAGGAAACTGAGGCAAAAAGAAGTTAAGTGATTGTTCAGGGTCACATAGTTACTAAGTGTCTCAGGCTGATTTGAACTCAGGTCTTCCTGTCTCCAGGCCCAGCTCTCTAACCACTGCATTTCCTAGCTGCCTCATGAAACTTCTTTATGCTACTGAAAGCTGAAGTCTTTGAAATGAATGGCTATACAAAGTTGAATAAAAAATGGCTCTAGATATAATCGTATTCCACCTTGGTTAGAAGGTATAAGAAATTAAATTAAATCTATTTATTTTGAATATTTTGAGGGACAGACTTCCCTTCCCCCATAAATACAGCAGATTTATAGCCCTAGGAAGTGCAACTGACAAAAACAAAGCAAAACAAAAACCTGCACTAAAAAATAAAATCTCAGAGCAATGCCATAAATTCTGCAGATTCATCATTAGAGAGACATGGTTTTAGAAATCAGTCATCAGTCCTCTTGGTTCTGAAATCAGTAACAACATTATACATACTGGAGATAATACATGAATATAGAGGCACTGAATCTTATTCAGACTGAGAAATTGCACTGGATATTTTTTAATCCTATCTGTAACCAAAAATCTGTGTGATTTTTCAGTAAACCGAAATGAATAAAAAGATACCAAAATATCTCTTATTTTCAGTTGAGTATGTATTAAATTATAAAACAAAGCTAATTTTTGCCAAATAACAGTTGTGCTTACAGTAAAACTCAAAGAGTAATTTATGAGAAAAGAATGATATATTTTTTCTTTTCATTTTCAAAATTTTGTGCTCTGTATAATATCTTATCTATTTTTGTTGTAAACCAAAGAAAAGTAGTTGATGACACCAGCAGTGGAGATATACTGCTTGAAAACAATTCACCTATATGGAAATGAGGAGAAAATTTGAAAACTTTTTTTCCCCTCTCCTACTTGTTTTAAAGGTAATTATTCCATTTCTGTTTAGTAGTCCTACTTGTGTTTGTCCTTTGTTCTTGAAGAAGACCATGACATCAAGATAATGACATGACTTGCAGTTGACTTTGTGAGTGAGGGAGGACTGTGCAAGATCACCAGCCTCCCTTTCTCCTCCAGAGTCATCTGGGTCCAGTGGCCTGATATTCATCAGGATGACTAGAGATGGCCCAGGATGAAATGTGAGACTGGCCATTTTAGGCTGAGGTCTTATCACATTTTCACTTTGAGTAAGATACACCCATTCAATAAATAAGCCTCTTTAAGTAGTTACTTGTGGGATGGTCCCTTTTAATAAAAAAAAAAAAAAAAATTAAACTAGGAAGGGAAGACAGACCCCTATAGGTCAATATCTATATTTGTCTTTGATTGTTTATCTTAGATTGTTTTCTACCACACTAAGGAATGAAGTGATTGACATAGCACAAATGTTAAGATAAGTTCTCTATTTAGGAGGTTAGGAGTTTACCACTGAAATCACAGGTCCAGTCCCTATATGTAGTATAGTAGTACTGAAATATAATTTGATTGGTACTGGTTGTTACTTGGAATTATTTTGTTCTTGTACAGGTTGCATTTTTGTGACCAGTGTATCTAAATCCAAATTGTACATTTACCTGATAAACTTATAATTTGTATTAATTTCTTCTTGTATGTGTTAGTTTCTTGATATGTTATTTTGTATTACATTAGCTACCGAGGTAGATATTGGATAATGGATAGTGTGCTGGGATTAGAGGCAGGAAGACCTGAGTTCAGATATGGCCTCACACTTGCTAGCTGTGTGATGCTGGGCAAGTCACTTAACCTCTGCTTTCCTCAGCTGTAAAATAATAATAATGATAGCACCTACCTTCCAAGGTGGTTGTGAGAATATAATGAGATACTTGTAAAGTCCTTTAGCACAGTGCCTAGCGCACATACACTTAATAAGTGTCTATTCTTTTTCTCTTCCCTTCCCAGAATAGAAATTCTATGTTAAATATCCGCACTATTAGACTTAATAACTACTTAAATTAATTTTAGTGCCTAATGGATCATACTAACACTTTTAGGATTCTTTCTTCATTTTCAATCACATTTTTACTGTTTTGTATTATCTTTACATAATGAATTACAAAGTTGATTCGAAGGTGTGTTTTGTGCTGTTTGTTCCAGGCCTTAAATTGCCTCCTTAAAATCTTTGAGCATGGCATATTACTTAGATTCTCAGTTCCCCAGTTCTGATAGTATTCATTGTAGATGAATTGTTGATCTGCTTTAGTGTGGTGACACAAGGAATTTTCACACTGGGAATTCCCTATGCTGATTTTTTAAAAATTGACCTTGTTTTAAATGTATATTGATTAGGATATAAAGCTGTATAATGGCCTTGGGTTTCTTGTTGAAGTTTGATCTTTTCACCAAGTTCAAGGATATTATAGGAGCTATTAAAAAAAAAAAGTCTGGTCTGTGACTTTATAATTAGATTTTCAACCTATGTAATGTGCCATTTCCTCACTGATATCAAGGATTTAATGCCATAAATATATAAACTACAATCTCCCTCCCCTCTATCCCCACCAAAAAAACACCCTCAAAGTATAAGGAGTGGTGAATGAAAAGTAACCAACTTCAAGTAAGAAAAAAATATGCAACAACATGTGAAAAAAAGCCTTCATACCTACTGAGGAATTTAAAATAGGCTCTGGACTGGGGAATAGTTAACTAGCTGTAGAAAATTATGTGACTCTTCATTTCTAGATGTTTCCTGTATTTGCTTTACAGTAGTATTCAGAAATTTGCCCAGAAGTGTTCATTTGCAAATGTATGGAAGAGCCCTGCCAAACCTCTAACTAGTCCCACTGGCTCCCTTTCTGTGATTTTTAAAAGATGTAAATAGTACTAGCTTAGCCATACTTCTCTGACTTTTTGGCAATTTTTAAGGCCTTTCATCTTTGCGGGGAGAGAATTTGATCAGAGTCTTTGCTTTGGACAGTTTTCCTTTCTTCCCTTTAGGTGTCAGACAGAACTGAGAGTTTGAATTAAACTTTGAGCAAGTGGACTACAGAGAAAGTAAAAACAGGTTCAAAAGGGGGTTAGAGAAATTTCTATATTTGTAATAAATTACTAAAAGAATCTACAGATATATGATGGTAAAGGCCTAATTTTAAGTGACATAATGGAGGGAAATCATATTTTTCCATATTATATTCCTTGGTAGCACTTTCAAAATACTGTTTGGATTATGACTGTGACATTTTTTTAAAATCATTTTATGTTTGATGATATAGTAAAACATTGCTAATTGAGAATAATTGGGGGGAGAGCTTAGTCAAGTAGAGCCCATAATATAAATAAATAGTCATCATATTCTACTTAACAAATAAAATGCTTTATATCAGCAATTTGAAGTCAGTTAAATTAAACTGACATTTATTAAGCACTAGGCCCCTTTAAGAGGACTTATGGGTGAATGTGAATGAGAATAATACAGAATGAGCAAGCCTAATTGGACTTGAGTAAATGCCCACTTCATTAAGACCATAGCTTTATTGGCATATTGGGGTATATGCAGGGCATTGTATAGGCACCAGACAAAAATTGACTCCCTTGCCCCAGTGAGGAAGATTAGTGTTACTCTACTTTTATTTTGGGAAAACTAGCAGCTTGATGTTTTTGTTACTACACCATTTGTAGGCTCCTTGCCCTAAAAACCCATGAGCTTTAGCTGTTTAATAGAGCTACTCAGCTGAAGAGGTGACTAGAAACCTGACATCTCACACATCACCTAGGAGGGACTTGTCAAAGTTGGGTGTACCAAGTCCAAGAACATTCAGAGAATATTTCCACTTACCTCAATCATCACTAATCCTCTTTCTCCTCCTGCAGAAGTCCGAAAACAATTGTGTGTCCCCCCAAAAAAAATTTTACTGACTTACCCGGTTGATCCTTTGTCCCCATGTTCTTGGACCCTAGTTGTTTTATATTAGGCCCTGAGATTTCTCTTAAGTGATTTAAGATGAGCCATAATAAAATATTTGTCCGTCTGTGTTTTTTTAAGTCTTCTTTTTTGGAAAGCTGCTTCCAAGTGTCGTGAATGAATGGAGACAACCTAGTTACTGATCAAGTGAGAGGTCATAGAGTCATCATAAGATCATAGGAATTTAGTTGTGGGGCTGGAGCTTACCACAGAGACCAAGTCTAATAACCATTTTATTATACAGATGAGAAAACTCACACCCAGAAAGGTTAAATGATTTGCCCAAAGCTACATAGACAGTAAGTTTACTAAGCACTGGGCATACAGATAGAAAAGCTAGAGCAGGGGTACCTTTTTGTATCATGGCCCCTTTTTGATAGTCTCATAAAGTAGCCAATATAATAAAAATGACAATTCTACTTAAATTAATTTACTTATTCAGTGCCATACCAAATCAAAGAATGAAAAAAGATTTTATAGAGCAAAAAAATAACAAAATTCACCTGGAAGAACAAAAGATCAAGAATTTTGAGGGAATTAATAGGGGAAAAATGTGAAGAAAAGTAACCAAATTCATGATGATACCTAGACAAGTCAGATGGCAATAGCATTATGTTGAGACTAAAACTATCTCTTTGTAGTTTCACATTATAGTTCTAGTTCTGCCTTTAAAAACAAAGAACAAATATTCTCTTTTCTTTGTGGCAACCTTGGTATATTTGAAAGTAGTTTTTATGAAGAAATTTTTTTTTAAAGTTAATACAAGCAGTAGTAAACAGCAATAATAGGGGTCTGTCTTTTCTCCAAGTTTAGATAAGAGGTACTTCACCTTGGGCCCGTGAATTTTAAAAATATTTTGATGACTGTATTTTATTATAGTTTCCTTTAGTTTTCACCAAGTTGCTAAAAAGCTATAATGGGGGGAGGGAGGAAAGCAAGAAAGGGAAGGTTAACCCTGATCTAGATTCTTCGTGTGATATTTGTTGGTGTTGCTACTGTTTCCATATCTTGGTAGGAAACAAGATTGTAGCCTTAAGCAGAGGGTTATAAGATGAATGAATATCAAAATCATTCCATATTATCACCTCCATTTTAATTAGTCCTTTCGAGTGCTATATATGGATCTTCCATGGTCAAAGCCACAAATGTTTGCAAGCTTCATAACTTTCACCCTTTCTTACTTATAGCCACAGAATACATAGTATTCTTTATGAACCTTCTTAGCATTTAGATATATGCTGGTGGTAGTGATGGTGATGTGTGTGTGTGTGTGTGGGGTGTAGTATATAAAATAAATGGGACCTTAGTAATTTAATTATCTTTTAAAACACTAATATATTTTTATGATTTTCCCTTCACTTGAAAAGCGAAGGGAATATTTCTCAAAATATCACATAGAAGCGAATAGTAGCAATGTAAGAAAGGGTAAGAAGGTGAAGTTGAGTAATTAAGGGTAAATGTTTTATGCATGCTGAGTAAATGATTGTGAATTAGATATTCAGTCATTTATCACCTCAAAACCATTAATTATAATTATGTCAAAGTAAAGAACAATGGTGATGGGGAAGAAATCATTCTAGGGAATTCATCTTACAGCTCACATTCTTAACTGAGGATTCACGATTTTACAGGGATATAGAAATATAGCTATATATAGTTTTTATATAAAACTAGATATATAAAGTTATATATGACAGTTTTATATATGATATGCAGTTATATGCATATATAATATGTGTATAATGCATGTTTATTTGTCACTGCCTTTCAATAAAATTGGTTTCCTTTGTAATCCTATATATTACATGTTCTGCATTAAAAACATTACTTTTAGAAGGGATCCAATAGGCTTTGCTAGACTACCAAATTGGTCCATGACACAAAAAGGTTAAGAACACTTACTTACAGAAAAAGAAAATCTGAAGTATCTGAACAAAAATGAGAATGATGAATAAATTTTACAGGGCAAAAAGAAGTAAGAAACCCCCCAAAGGAAAAACAAAAGACATAGTAACAAAAATGTGTTTACTTCAAGGATATTCCAAAGTGGTTAGCTTAATAAGAGGAATGAAGGAAGACTTAGCATCTATACAAAGGTACATAAAGCCAATGAAAGAAGAACAGAAAAGATAAACATGAAATTTAATAGCTTGGAAAATCTTAATAAACTGGCAGATTCTCTGAGAATAGAATTGCCTTGGTAGGAGACAATAATGCAGAGGTGACAAAACAAAAACCTCTAAAACAAAATAAAACAATAAACCTCAGCATACCAGTAGGATGCTTTGATCTGAGATTCTTACAAGTAATGGAACTGGAAGTTAGGGCACTGTGAGAAAACCTTGTAATTGATCTTGTAGAAAAACATAAAGAAACAAAGAATCAAAATGCACATTTCAGGAAATAAGACAAGAAAATTTCTTGGAAGTATCAAAAATGTAAAGCAAACCAAAGATATAATCAATGTAGTTCATACGACATCATCAGAGAAGAAACCTTAATTTGTCACCCAGAAACATAGCTGTCAAGACTTGAAAGTAAAGAATGATTAAACATTTGATATATAACATGCCAGGGGATATTAAAAAATGTTATTATCTTTTTGAAGTTTCACTTTGCTAGAAAAATTCTGAAAATCTGACTAGGAATGAGAGAAAAATCTCGTTAAAAAGGGAACAGGGCACAATAATAGCTAGCATGAATACTATTATTTCTTATTACTTGCATTTGGGTAGCAGGGGCAAAGAAGAAAACTAGGAGATAGCAGAGGAAAGTCTGACTAGTGTTGAAACCATGCTTCTCTGTGTTTTATTAGGGAGAGCGATATATACTGGGTAGGGAGCAGGAAAGACCTGAGATTTTTATTTCTGCTTCAGATATTTACTGGTTAAGACCTTGGAGAAGTCACTTAACAGCCTCAGTTTTTTCATGTCAAATATGGATAATTATTAACACAATTGTTGTGAGGATCAAATGAAGTCATGTATATAATGAGCTTTGCAAAATGTTTAAGTCCTGTGCAAGTGCCAGTTGTTAACAGAATTTATAAATTTAAACAAAAGATCCTACACATGAGTATGTCAGCTAGCCAGTAATTCCAATGCATACCCTTGCTTTTTAAAGTCATTGGTTGTACACAGAATGTTTAATTGGTAGGTATACTCAGCTGACTCAAGTTCTTCCTCACTTTTGATTTATAGTTTAGATTTAATGCCACTTCTTTCCTCCTGGGCTCCCATAGGATGAATTGCAATGGTTATTTTTAAGATTATTTCTGTTCTGGTTTTTATCACTGGTACTCAGTTCCTTTGTGGAGGGCTTCTTATTTAAAAAAGAAAAAAGGTTAGTGTATTTGTTTTTATCATGAATTTCAGTAAACCTATTCATCTGGCCACTACTTATGTGCTGATGCATTGATTAGCATGAGTACATGAAGAAGATAAAATAAGCAACTATATGAAGTGTTTTTGTAATGTGTTGCCAGGATTTCTTTATTATAGAGGTAATTATCACTATCTTGGTATAATGCCTAAAACAATTAAAATGATTTTTTCCATATTTTTCAATTAAACAATTTTTTAAGTAATGTGACATGGACTTCATGTTTTAGTTACATTTTTAAATTGCAATAGAATTGGAATTTGCATGTCAAGAAATGGATTGGTTATTAGAAAAAAATAAAGACCTATCTCATCTCTTTGTATTACTTAATGTTAAAATTTACACCTTTCTATATGATTATCTAGAAAGGATATTTGTCTTTGAAAAGCAGGTTCCCTTCTCATATTCTGTGTCGCACTGTGCTGGATGCTGGGGGATACAATGATGAAAAATGGTGATTCTCCTCAAGAACCATATTCTAAGAGGGTGTGTGCATATGGAGGAAGGGGGAGGAGGCGTGAAGTTGTTGTGCACAAAGAAGTGATTCAAAGTAAGATGTGATGTAGGCTAAGGAAAAATGTGGACAAAGCCTGCTAAAAATATGAGTAAAAGATTTGCTTCAGTGGGATAGGAGAGGAGAGTCAGAGATGCTTTGGTATAAAACAGGTAGAACCTAAACTGGATTTTATGGGAGAGGAGGATTTTAGGAAGTGGAGATTTAGTTGCATTCCATATAGACGGAGGCGAGAGAGTGAAGGACCTCTGAAGATTGCAGAGTAATGCTGATCTAGAAATGAAAGTAAAAGCTTTAAGGGTAGAAAAAGTTACAAAGAAATCATCCCTTAACCTTCTGGAGCAGTTTGTCCTTTTGGCAATGAAAAACAACCTACTAAATTAATTCATTTTAATGGTTTAGCTATCAAGAATTCTGTTAAAGCAAAGTTAATTGCGAATAGATTTATTAGCCCTACAAGTTAAGAATACTAGTTTATTTCTGTGGATTGTTTTTCATTATTGATAAAATTGAAAATTTATGAAGAATTTGTTAACTTGACTGGTAATTCATGGTATCTTACAAGCAGAAAGGTTTTTGCCAAGAAGAGATACTGCAAGAGATTACCTTTTGAGTATCTTGACTGAGGACAAGTCAAGGACAAATCTTCTAGATTTCAAATCTGTCTCTTTTTGAAATGCCATGCTTCTGCACCCTAGTTATTGACCAATCTTTCATATTCATGATGATTTTAAGTCCCTTGATTTCCTGATTGCCCTCTTTAGGACCTACATTAGCTTGTGAGGTCCTTCACTAAATGGTGATGTCTAGAACTGAACTCAGTCCTCCAGTAGTGGTCTGACAATGTCAGGGTACAGTGGAACTATTCCTACCTCTATTGTGTTTTTAATTAATACAGTTTTCAATCAAATTAGCATTTTTGAGATGGGTTTCATGTTTTTGCTTCTTATTGTGCTTGCAGTCTGCTAACTTACACAGGTGTTGTTCATGTGAACTGCTGTCTGACCAAATCTTCCCCAGTTCTGTACTTATAGAATTGATTCTACGTTCCCAAGTGCTTTAAACTTCAATTAAATTTTAACTTTATTAAATTTTAATATATGGACGTGCCTATATACCATTCTATTTCTTGAATAGGGCAGTTCATTTACTGAATGGCAGAACATATTTACTCCTTATACTATGTAGTAGCTTTCCATTTCATAATCATACCTTATGTCTTTTCATTCCTTAGCTATATGAGCATGTCCTTGAAGGATTTTCATTCATTCAGCAAACATTTACTAAGGCCCTACCACATGGAAGGAAGACACTGTGCCAGGCCTTCAGGATTCAAAAATAAAACATAACATAATCCCTGTCCTTAAGATGTTTATTATCTAATATGGTGGGGGTAGGATAGGAGACAAAATATATAAGAGTAAAGAAGACATACCAAGCAAAATTTTATATGAGATGGAGAGAGATCTTTGATCCATAGGGATCAGAGAAAGCTTCATAGAATAAATTAGAGTTGAGCTAAGCCTTGAAGGAAGAAAAGGATTTCACAAGTGGACAGTCATAAAATTTGTATTCCCTTTTGATCTTTGCTTCTTATTTTTTTCTTTTAATA
Source organism: Notamacropus eugenii (assembly GCF_028372415.1). Taxonomy (NCBI): domain Eukaryota; kingdom Metazoa; phylum Chordata; class Mammalia; order Diprotodontia; family Macropodidae; genus Notamacropus; species Notamacropus eugenii. Next base: position 190,024,183 of record NC_092873.1, on the reverse strand, counting down.
CTTTTATTTTTGTCAAAGCCACTATATGTGCATGTAGGTTAAAGAGAAAGATCTTTACTTCCACCCTGTTAAATTCCAGTAGATTGTGATTGAAATAACTCATTTATATGCATGATCAAGGAAGGGGAAGGGGAATCCACCTTTCCCCTATAGTTTCTATAGTATCTGTATAGTATGGTATTCTATAGAATCTTTGAAATGCTTCTATTTATCTGGAACTGAGACCAGCATATTGAAATGAAATGGAATTATTGTGATACAAAAAAAATTAATTCAAGAGAAAAAGAAAATTTTTGTGTAAAAGAGAACGAATCAAAATTCTGACACACACATTCTTCCCTCCCCCAAACCCTTTGAAGTATAATATTAAAGAACTCCACAATCTAACTTCAGCTAATATCATCTCATAGTATTCCCCTTCAAAAACTCAATGATTACATTAAACTCCCTATATTTGCTACCCCTGCTTGCTCTGACCTTTGTTCCCACTATCTTCCCTGTCCCATCCTGCCTGTTTCACTCAAAATCACATCTCCCTTTAAAGATGTGTCTTATTTATGGTTTTATTCCTTAGTACAATAACTTGTAAATAATGATGATGATGATAATGATGAGAACTAGCATGTGTATAAAACTTTAAGGTTTGTAAAGGGTTTATGTGTATTATTTCCTATTTTTCTCTCCATAAGTACTATTGTTATTGCCATTTTACAGTTGTTGAAGCAGGTAGGTTGTGACTTGCCCAGAGTCACACAACTAGTAAGTGCTTAAGGCTGCATTTGAACTCGGGTCTTTCTGACTCCAGGACCAGTCCTCTAGCCACTGTACCACTTAACTACATTATAGATGTTCTTAAATGAAATTCTCTAGTAATGTGGATTTTTCTATATTAGTTTACACCACTAGTTATTTGTATTGGGTCAATATTTAGTTCAAGTTGCTGCCATTGATCTGCTCCTCTAAAACAATGGTCTGTAAACTTTGTAATAGCAACAAAAATTATGCATATTTATGTACAAATTATATGCATGCACTATTATATTAGTATGCATATTATAAAACTTGCGCAAAAATTGACTTTTTTAAAAGAATGAGGTAATAATGAAGTTGTATCTGATCCTAAAGGGGATAGGGGGTGCTCCTGGGGTTTGTTGTTCATCCTTTGTTCTGAAAGAGGACCATTTATTGTGTAGGGGAATGACATGATCAGATTGAACTTAATTAGGAAAGCTATTGCAGTAGTTTGGGCAAAGGGTGAATAGGTTCCAAATTAGGATGGTGGTTGTGCCAGTGGTGAAAAGAGAACAGATGAGAGTATGGAGGTAGAACTGACAAGATTTGGGAACCAAATGGATATATGGCTGTGAGTGAGAGAAAGTGAGAAACCCTAGATAATACAGAGGTGGTGACCCCCTAGGTGACTTGAAGGCTATTCTGGTCAGCTTGAGGAAGTATAGAAGATGGGTAGATCTGGAAAAAGGAAAGATAATGAAATGATATGTTACCATACCTATTCATTCAGTGTGTACTCACTCTGTCCCAACCAGATAGAAAAGGAGACACAACTCTTATTTACCAGTCATTGCCCCCTCTGCAGAGCTTCCCTTTCCCCAAAGGTACCTGCCAGCAGCCATAAAGTGATCTGGGGTACAGGAAGTGGGATGAAATTTCGCCTGTGGTCTCTATGCAGCTGCTGTGAAGAGTAGTAAATTAAGGTTATAACTGCTCTAAGTGCTTGTGAGAACCTGAAGGGGGAGAATGAGAGCTGGAATAAGGAAATGAAGGAAAAGGGAATAAACATTTATTTAAATAGCACCGAAGATGTGCCAGACTTTATGGAGGGAAGGGAGTAGAATGCAGGAAAGTATAGTTGTGATTGTATTGGAGAGAAACTGTAGGATTGGATTACCAAAAGAGGGTGGAATTTGACCCAATTTCTTCCTTTCAGTTGATTGATCTCTCCCTTTCTCCCTCCCTCCATTTCTTCTCTCTTTCTATCTCCCTCCTTCTCCCCTCCTTTCTCCTTTTCTCTCTTGCCCTCTCTCTCTCTCTCTTCCCCCTGTCACTCCCTCTCTCTTCCCACAGGCAGGTTCTCTCTCTCTCTCTCTCTCTCTCTCTCTCTCTCTCTCTCTCTCTCTCTCTCTCTCTCTCTCTCTCTCTCTCTCTCAGTGTTTCTCTCCATCTCTCCCTGTCTCTCTCTCACTCTTTGGAGTCAGGCCCGTTAACACCTGACTTTGAAGACCACTGCTCTCAAGAAAACAGTATTAATTTCTACTTCTTCTCCCCCAACTCCAGGGTCTTCTCTTACTACTTTGTATCCATCTAAACTATGTCTTAACACATTCTGCTACAATCTCTGCTACCCAAAGGTTGCATTGCTTTGAATTTTTATTTCTTTATATAAAGAAACTATTGAATTGTATTCTTTTTGTAACAGTCACAAGAAAAGATATTTTCCTAGTTCCAAAGACACATTATCTAATCTCTGTATTTCTTTTGTGGTAACTATTTTTGAGTGCAACGTGGAACTTATTCATACTATTTGACATGTTCTTTTAAGTATATTGGTGACTGTGGGTCTATTAATTTATTTGTTTATTTTTATATTGTTTTCTGTTATTATATATCTATATCTGCCTGAACCTGGAACCTGAAAACAACTGCTTCAGTAACCAAAGAATCATCTTTCTCGAATAAATAATGTTTAAAACACACACAAATTGCCAATGGAACATTTTGGGAGATTTTAAAATTATAAAATAAAGCTATTATTGAACACTATGTATCTAGTTATTATTATGGTGCTGTTACTAGACTGGGGCACCATGTTAATGAATTAGGAAGCTCAGCAGACAAGGATCTCTGCATGCAAATGTTTTAAAGGTTTTCTCCTTCAACAGAATTTGTTTTATCTATTCTAGCAAAGCCTCATTAATATGAGCTATCCTGTTGGCCAGAAGATGAAGAAAACCTTTTGTAGCTAACCTCATAATGGCATCTGTTAAAGTATTATTCCATTTGCATTTATAAATTTGTGCATTATATGTGACCAATGTAAGCACCTTTTAGGACTACAAAGAAAAGACAAGAGAACCTGTGGAATAGAAAGTGATGACTGTCATTTGCATTTACTTACCACTTCTCTGAACATGGAAAAAATCATGCAATTTCTCTGGGCCTCTGATTCCTCATTTCTAACATGAGATGGTTAGATACAATAACCTCTGAATCTAGGATCCTATGATCTAAGAGATATTGTCACTATTTGATGAATCTGGAAAGATTTCTTAGAGGAGGTGAGATTTCAGGAATTATTTGATGATATGGGGAGTTTGTTAAACTCCTTGATGTTCCAGAGTATGTCTTACTGACCATAATGCCTAACCCAGTCTTGTACAAAATTGCTGGTTGAATTAAAATAGGCAGGAGAAAGAAGGAAGGTATTTTCACTCACATGAATTTGTAGACGGGACAACCAATATAAGAGATCTTTGAGCAGACTTCTTAAATTAGTAGAGGAAATAGAGAAGGTAGTTTGGGGTTGATATGATGAAGATTGGGACCTGATCCATAAAGTGATGGAGGAAAATTATTCATAGTCCTTAAAATGGAAGGCTAAGAATGTGACTTTAGAGGTATCATACCATAAATCTTATAAAGGGGGCAGTGATCTTGGAGAGAATGTCAAAGACAAAGGTTATCATATTCAAGGTGAGAGATGGTATTAGGGCTTACACAAAGACTTTGGTAAACTGCATAATTTAATGACTATAGGGTTAGAAAAAACATTAGAATAGTCTCATGAGCCAAATCAAATTATCTTTCTCTTAGATTCTATACCTAAATTGGGTTTGCAAAATAGTACCTAAGTTTTACCCACTTAGAATATTTTATTTTAACTAATGCTATTTTGACATAGCATTAAAATAAATATGTTCTTCAGGGATAGTAAAATAGTTGTTTATCTTTCCAAAAAGTTTTTGCTGTTTGCCAAAGGATAAACAGCCATCTTTGTGTGTGTTCATCCTTCATTGCTGGAGAAGACCATGCCATCAGAGAAATGGTGACATGACTTGCACTTGACTTTGTTTTGAGTGAGGGAAGGCTGTGCAGGTCACCAGCCTCACTTGTCCTCCAGAGCCATCTGAATCCAGTGATCAGAAATTCATCAGGGGTTAAGTGACTTGCCCAAGGTCACGCAACTAGTAAGTGTCAAGTGTCTGAGGTGAGATTTGAACTCAGGTCCTCCTGACTCCTGCACTGATGCTCTATCTACTGCACCACCGAGCTGCCCCAAACAGATGTCTTTATACTTTGTTTGAATAGGTTTGTTGTTGTTGTTTCTTAATACACCTTGATTATTTCACTTCAGTCATCTAGAACAGCAAATTTTGAGGTTGGGATTTTCTTGTAAAATACAAATTTAATTCAAGTGCTAATGCATAGTACTGGAAGTTTTATTTGCTACATCTAGTCTTAGCAAGCATTTAGTTAATGATCTCAAAAGGAGGAATACTCAGAAAAATTTCCAGATTCTTTTAAAATGCTAAATTTCTGAAAAAGGAAATAGGTGAGTGATGGGGAAAAATCTACTAAGAGATCTCTTAGTTTTTGAGTGAGCAGAAAAAAAATGACAGATGAGCTTCAGTGTAGGCAGGTGTAAAATAATATGTTAAGGAAAAATGAGACTGTATTCACATATGATGGGTTCTGAGTAGATAATAGAAAATATCTGGAAATTTCCAAGCCACAGGAAAAACTTTTTCCCACTGCATTTCATTGCATGGGAGGAAGGTAGGAATATATTTGTTTTTTTTTAAAATATATCTATAATGAATTTCTTGGTTTTGCAACATAATACATATAATTTGGTTTACATGTAAAATGTGCATATTTATTAAGTTGAAAATATCTTTTTAGTATAAGTAGATATAATTTCTAGCATAGATGATTCTGAGTTTACTTTTACTTTTTTAAAACAAACTTTTTTGCTATCTTTAAAATGTTTTTTAAGATTTTCTCCAATAATTGTTCCTCCTCCCAGAGAGCCATACCATATAACAAAGAATATTTTTAAGGAAAGAAATAAGAAGAATATTAGCAAAACCAATCAATATATTGGAAAAAAAATCTGAAAATATTTGCAGCGTTCCGCACTTGTGCATCTCTCATCCATTCAGAGGAGTGGGAAAAGGAAGTGATTTTCATATCTCTTCTTAGGGGCTATCCCTCTTCTTTGCCATTTAGCAATGTTTCCTTTCTTTTGTGATGGTTTTTTTCCATTTAAAATGTTGTAGTCATTGTGTATATTTTTTTCTTGATTGTCCTTCACTCTACCTCAGTTGACATAAGTCTTTCCATGTTTCTCTGTCTTCATATCCATTTCCTATAACAACATAACATTCCCTTAACATTTGTGTACCAGAGTTTGTTTAGCTATTCCCCAAATGATGCACATCTACTTGGTTTTTAGTTCTTTGCTGCTGTTGCTGCTACTATTACTACTACTACACACACATACACATACACACACACACATTCTATTGTGGATTTTTAGTGTATGTGGGGACTAGTCTTTTTTCCTCTTGATGAATACATGTTTTCTATCAATTAGTATTAATTAAACATTTTTCTGAATTGCATTTCTATTTGAAACTTGGAAAGTTTTCATTTTTATTTATTTTTAGTTTTCAACATTCAATTCCATAAGATTTTGAGTTCCAAATTTTCTCCTCATCTCTCTCCCCCCCAACCCAAGGTGGCATATAAATTGATATAGACTCAACATATGCATTCATATTAAACCTATTTTCTCATTAATCATGTTATAAAGAAGAATTAGAACCAATGGGAGAAATCACGAGAAAGAAGAAAAAAGAGAGAAAGAACAAATAATATGCTTCTATCTGCATTCAGACTCTAAAGTTCTTTCTCTGGATGGAGAGCATTTTCCATCATGTGTTTTTTGGAGTTGTCTTACATCCTTAGATCCTAAGAAGAGATAAGTCTATTAAAATTAATCATTGTATAATGTGGCAGTTACTGTGTACTATGTCTCCTGGTTCTGCTCATTTCACTAAGCATCAGTTCATATAAGGCTTTCCAAGTTTTTCTGAAGTCTGGCTGCTCTTCATTTCTTATCACACATTGGTATTCCATTACATTCATATATCACAACTTGTTCAGCCATTCCCCAATTGATGGGCATCCCCTCAATTTCCAATTCTTTGCCACCACAAAAAGAGCTGCTATAAATATATTTGTACATATGGGTCCTTTTCCCATTTGTATGATCTCTTTGGGATATAGACCTAGCAGTGGTATTACTGGGTCAAAGAGTATGCACAGTTTTATAACTCTTTGATCATAGTTCCAGATTGCTCTCCCAAATGATTGGATCAGTTCACAACTCCAACAGCAATGCATTAGAGTTCCAATTTTCCCACATCTTCTCCAGCACTTATTATTTTCCTGTTTTGTCATGTTAGCCAATCTGATAGGTGTGAGGTGGTATTATATGGGGACTAGTCTTATCTTCCTACACTTTCTCCAACATTGAGTATTCCCATCCTTTGTCATTTTTGCCAGTTTGCTGGATATGAGGTAAAACTTCAGAGTTGTATGATTTGTGTTTCTCTTATTGGTGATTTAGAATATTCTTTGCTCCAGAGAGCAATTATTATTGTTAATAGTTACTAATTGGTTATTAATAATTTATAGTTTTGTTTGTAATTTTGAGTTTTTTGAATCACATTGTTGCCAGATACCAACTTCTGGGAAAAGCTGTTGTGAAGAGAATAGACTTTTTCAGCATTAAATACTTTGGAATTGTTGAAAGTACTATAAGACTAAATACAGTCCTGCTCAATCCTAGAAATGCATTAGAAATAAGAGTATGATAAAACCATGGTGTAATTCTGTATGCTTCTAGGCATATTGTAGTAAGAACATAATGGAGCTAGAATAAACAGAAGGAAGGGGAGTTAAAATGATCATGGCAGATGGGCATATTATTATATAGGAGTAGACTAAACATGGCCACTGGATTGGAAAAGATCAGTTTACATCTTAATCCCCAACAAGGGCAATGCCAAAAAAATGTTCAAATTACCAAACAGTTGTGCTCATTTCACACATTAGCAAGGTTATGCATAACATTCTGGAAGGTAGGCTTCAGCAATATGTGAATCAAGAATTACCAGAACAGGATGGTTTTCAAACAGATAAAAGAGCTAGAGACCAAACTGCCAACATTTGCTGAATTATGAAGAAAGCAGGGGAGTTCTAGAAAACCTGCTTCTGCTTTATTGACTACTTAAAGCCTGTGACTATGTCAATCACAACAAAATGTAGCAAGTTCTCAAAGAAATAGGAATACTAGATCATTTTACTTATCTCCTAAGGAACTTCTGTGTGGGCCAAGAAGCAACAGTTAGAAGAGAACATGGAATAACTGATTGGTTTAAGATTGGAAAAGGAGTATGATAAGGTTATATATGGTCATTTTATTTAACTTATATGCAGAGTACATTAAGTGAAATGTCAGACTGGACAAATCAAAAGCTCAGAGAAATGTCAACAGTCTTAGTTATGCTGATGAGAATACTCTGATGGCAGAAAGTAAACAAGAATTAAGCCTCTTGTCAAAGAGTATAAAAGCTGTCTTTTAACATAAAAAAAGAAAAGAGATCTTGGCAACTTGTCCCATCACTTCCTGGCATATAGAGGGAGAAGAAATGGAAGCAGTGTCAGACTTTATATTCTTGGGCTCAAAGATCTCTACAAATAGTGACTATAGCCATGAAATTAAAAGATACTTGCTCCTTGGAAGAAAAACTATGGCATATCTAAGCAGCATACTAAAAAGCAGAGATATCACCTTGCTGACGAAGGTTTATATAGTCAAAGCTGTGGTTTTTCTAGTACCAGTGTATAGCTGTGAGAATTGAATTGTAAGGAAGCCGAGCACCAGTGAATCAATGCTTTCAAATTGTAGTGCCAGAGGATACTTTTGAGAGTCCCTTGGACAACAAGGAGACCTAATCAGTCAACACTTAAAGGAATCAATTCAGACTGTTCACTGGAAGGTCAAATACTGAAGCTGAAGCTTAAATACTTTGACCACATAATGAGAAGACAGGGCTCCTTGGAAAAGACCGTGATATATATTGTATATTATAACAGCAATGTTGTTTGAAGAATAATTGTGAATGACTATGCCATTCTGAGTATTTTAAATATTAAAATCAACTACAAAAGACCAATGAAGAAAAAACTGATAAATAGAAGAATGAAAGAGAAGAATATGGTTTTACATATGCATGTATGTGTATATATACATATATATATGTGTACATGTGTTAAAAGATGGCCTTTTCTAGTGTGGTGTGGGGAAGAAGGGAGACAGTTAAGAACCTAAAATGTAACAGAAAAATTAATTTAATTTAAAAATAGATAAAGCTGTTTATGCTATTAAAAATAGACCTTGATGTTGGGAAAGATTTAAGGCTAAAGGAAAAGAGGATGACAGTGGATGAGATGATAGTGTCATGGAAACAATGAATATGTGCTTGGAAAGATAGTGGAAGATAAAAGGGCTTGTTATGATATAGTCCATGGGGTCACAAATAGTCAGGTGACTCAACAACAAACAACAACAGACTAATGAACCAGCTAGGACTTTAATCTGGAAAGATGAAAACCAAGAGGATGTACTTTCCCAGATAAGGTATCAGCCTTCATGAAGTACTTCCTGTGTGACTTATACTGTCCTAAGTACAATGTGCTACATAAGTACAGGGGATACAAATACAAGCAAAAAGGAAGACGGGCCCTTCGCTTGGGAAGTTTACATTCTAATGGGGAAAGATGGCACACAAAATGGAGCTGAAAAGTTGGGAGTGGGAAGAAAAAAGTCTTGAGTACATGGTGTCAAAGTCTAGAAAGTCAAAAGGTAGGCCAAGAGGAGAATGAAAGTTGGTTATAAATGCTGGTTCACTTAATGCTGAAGTACTAAAAATATTTCTTAAGTATTGTATTTTAGAATATTACATGTCTTAAAGGCTGGAGTAGTTTTTTATGACTAAAAAAATAGAGTATTATATTCAATGAACAGTAGGCATGTGCACTTAACAAAACACTCTAGAGGTAACACATAAGTTCAAGAAGCATTTCTAATGTATTCCTGAAAAGAATGTGCAAATTAACTATGCCAGCAGAATTACAGATGTAAAGAATCTTGTGTTTTATCTTGTCTTTTTACTCATGACTTATTTTGGCATTTAGTCATATACCTTGAGATGGTCTTAAATGGTTATAATTTGTCGTGGTTTAAGGTAATTTCCCTCCTACCTAGAAGATTTATTCTTTAAACCATTTAAAAACTGTATAGGTAGACAATTTAAAAATAACTACCAAAGGGCCTCATTTTTCAAACATATAGAGAACTAAGTCAACTTCATCAAAAATGCCATTCCTCAGTTAATTAATAGTCAGTGGATATGAACAAGGCAGTTTTCAGAAAATCAAAGCTATCTATTACATGATAATTATTAATATTATTAATTATTACATACTTATTATTATTATCTATTTTTCATTACTTGAAAATTGCTCTAAATTGCTGTTGATTAGAGAAATGTAAATGGAAGCAACTCTGAGGTACCATCAGATTGACCAGCATAACAGAAAAGGGAAATGACAGATGTTGGAGGGGATGTGGGAAAATTGGGACACTAATGCACTGTCGGAGTTGTGAACTGATTCAGTCATTCTAGAGAGAAATTTGGAACTATACCCAAAGAGCTATAACACTGTGATGCCCTTTAACTCAGCAAAAGAGATCAGAGAAAAAGAGCATGACCTAAGTGAACAAAAATATTTATAGCAGCCCTTTTTGTAGTGGCAAAGAATCAGAAATTGAAGAAATGCACATGAACTGGAGAATGGCCCAGCAAGTTGTGGTGTATGATTGTGATGGTATGAATACTCTTGTACTTTAAGAAATGACAAGTAGGATAGTTTCAGAAAAACCTGGGAAGACTTATATGAACCGATGTGAAGTGAACAAAACTAGGAAAACATTGTACACAATAACAGCAATGTTGTACAATGATCTACTGTGAATGACTTAGCCATTTTGATCAATGCAGTGATCCAAGATGATCTGAAGAATTTATGATGAAAAATGCTATGCAACTCGAGAGAAAAAACTGGAGTCTAATTGCACATTGTAGTATACTTTTTTCACTTGTTATTTTTCTTGCTGATTTTTTGGGGGAGGGGCAACATAGCTAATATGGAAATAAGTTTTGAGTGATTTCACATGTGTAACTAATATAACCTTTCTTGCCTTCTCAATGGGTGGGGAGGAGTAGGAAGGAGGGAGAGAATTCAGAATTCAAAGTGTTAAAAAACTCAATGTTAAAAATAATTTTTTTAAAAAATAGCCTCCAAGTACTTCCTAACCTTATTAAAATATAATGATGAACATAATCTAAGCTTTGTGGATGTCTTGGACATGCCATTTTGAACCTTGATTATTTTGCTGTGTTGTGAATACCTCCAAGGGTCTCTGAATTGTATAGAGTTGTTTGCCCTTAGACGAATCAGCTCCATCACCTCCAACATAGCACTAAGTAAATATGAGGTACTCAAAAATTACTTGTTTTTATTACTGACTTCTTATAGTTGTCAAGGCTGGCGTCAGAAGCCAAAAGTATAGCAGCGGGGAAAGGGGAAAAGAGAAAAAAGGAGGCAGGAAACCCGTCGCTTAATGAGCATTTATTAAGTGTCTACTATGTATCATGTGCTGTGCTAAGTGGGGAGAGAAGAAGAGACAAGAAAACAGAAGAGACAAAAAACCCTTTTGCTTACAATAAAAGTAAAAGTGACTGTGTAATGGACGCTATAAAAGGCAAATCCAACTGATAGTAGAGGACTTAAGTGACTTTTAAGAAAAATATACCAACTAGAATAGCACAGTAACTTAGTTATGTTCAGACTGGAAGTAAACACTCTTCTCTAGCTTACTAGCCTCTAAAAACTGTTGAACAAAATAAATGTTTAATAAATACTTTTATTTATTAAAAGCTAATCAACTAAAAACAAGGCAGAGAAGACTTATATGAACTAATGCAAAGTAAAATGAATAGAACCAGGAGACCAATTTGTAGAATAACAGCAGTACTATAAAGATAAACAACTTTCAAAAATTTGGGAATTATGATAAACACGGTGGAAAAAAATGATACCCCAAGGTATGAGAAGGAAAGAGAAATTCATTCATTTAAAAATATTTTTAACTTCATTCTAATTAGTTGCTAAGTCCTATTGATTCACCTCTGCAGTGTTTCTCACTTATGTCACCTCCTTCTTATCCAGATTGCTGCCATCCTCCTGTGGCCCATTAGGGCCACTGTAATATTCTTCAGAATATTATCTGGACCTCTCGCATCTCCATTCTGCTATCTCCCATTCATACTTCTTGCAGATAATAATATTCCTTTTGTGCATCTCTGCTTACCTCAAAAATCTAGCACCACTCTTCTTTTTTCTAGTGGTATCATATTTCCCTTCATTTCTCGTTGGCACTAACCAATCTATACAACTCATCTACCCTGCCTGATATGGGAGTGGCAGAGAAAAGTCAAGAAGATGAATTCTGTGTTTAGTTCACTTTCCCATAAGTTTGGATGTTTTCCTTTCTTTCTGCCAGTGCATAGCATGGGGACACATGCACATGTATGTATGTATGTGTGTGTGTGTGTATTCCCCCCCCACACATACATATATATATATGTGTTTATTGTGGAAGTTAACTTTTTAAATTGAAATTAAATGCATATTTTAAACCTAAGTAAGCAGCCAGGGTAAGTAGCAAACTGCTATATAAATGCTGACTAGACTTTAGGGATTAAGGGAAAAGTTAATAACTCTAAATTAGCCTTTGTTAGAAAGGGGGGAAGCATAATAATAGTAATAACTCATTTATATAATGCTTCATGATTTCATAGTGTAGTTTTTTGGTTTGGGTTGTTTCTTTGGGGTTTGGTTTTTTTGGGGGTTTTTTTGCATTTTCAACTGGTTACATACAGAATTGTGTAAGAAAAGTAGTGAAAGAAATGCATTCTGGGGATGTGGGAAGTGTAGGAGATAATTGATAAGCATCTCTACTGTGATACACACAATGTGAAGAATTTTCAAGGAAGGTTCTCAACACATTGGGTAACCCTGCTGGGAAACCCTGTTTGGGAAAACGTAAACAGGAGATGCAAGTATAGGCACCTATGGACTGCACTTTACATCATTGTAGGGAATGCCTTCACCTACGAAATCACCATTTTATTGGTATATTCAGCAAAGTACTTTGCATATGACTGAAAAGTTAAGTTACTTGTCCTTCACGACTTAGCTAGAAAGTGTCTGAAATAGGATTTGAACGCAGATCACCTGACTCCAAGTCTAGTCATGCTGCCCTAATGATGTCAGATAAAGCTTTAACCTTAACATTATTTGCTATTAAATACTATGTAAATATAGTAGTGTATGCATAATAGTATATGTACACTTATGTGTGTATATATATAATGTATATATACATATATATGAATATATATGTAAATAAAATGTATCCACTATGTAAAATTCATAGCTAGCAAAGAACTGACCTATTACTTTGCTCAGAATTCACCAAACTGTAGCTACCAACGTAAGATGATAATATCCCTATCTTTTCTAACAATCTTTCTTCTGGCGATATTGGTCATATACAAACTGCTTGTGGTGATTCCATGCTTTTCCTAGGTAAAAATGCAAACAGTTTTTGTGACAGCTTTTTCATTTATATTTTATATATTTTATGTTGATATATAAATTTGAGCTTTTAACTTGGGTTTCAACTCTTCTAAATTATTATAGTTCTTAGCTATCTGTATAAGTGAGACATTGCTGTGACTTTTCTTGATAGCCCTAGTAAATATGGGGCAACAACATGTATATGTGAGCAAATTATATATTCCATATTTCCTCCACTGAATTCAATTCAACAAAATTACTGCCTTTGGGAAATTAATGAATTCAAACTTCTAATTGAAATGAAAGCTTGTCTTTTAAAAATATTTTTTTCAGTAATGCTATTTGACTATGAGTCTTTGAATACCACAACATAGGTAGAATAAAAATTTTGGCCCATCCAAAGGGTGATGGAGAGGCATCCAGTGAATGAGTACGGTTGTCATGTTAGTCCTTCATTCTCTAAGAGGACCATGACATCAAGATGATGACATGTCTTGCAGTTGATTTTGATTTGAGTGAGGGAGGTCTGTGCAAGATCACCAGTCTCACTTTCTCCTCCAAAGCCATCTGGGATACTCATCAGGATAACTGGAGATGGCCCAGGATGCAGTGTGGGACCCGGGCCATTTAAGGCTAAGGTCTTATCAGAATTTCACTTTTGAGTGAGATACACCCATTCAATGAATAGGCCTCTTTAAGTAGTTACTTGTGGGATGACCCCTTTTAATAAAAAATAATCAAATTGGGAGGGGAAGACCCTCAGGGTTCCTGGGTAAAATAATGAGCTTAAAGAATGAGTAGGGTACAGACACTGACAATGAGAAATTGTGTAGGGAAACAATGTAAAGGATGCTATTAGTCCACCAAAGAAGATGGACTAGTCATGTAGTGAGAGTGAAAGAGCTGATGGAGTGTTCCATTAATAGCTTAATTAATTAATAATTTATAACTAAGTAATGTCAGGATGTCAGGAAGAACTGGGAATGATATTTAAATTCTCTACCCCTGAGAGTTGTTGTGGGAAAGTTCTCTGTAAGCCTTGAAGAACTATACATATGTGAACTGTTACCATTGCATAATATTGTAGAGTTTCTACCATGTTTGTAAATATAACGTCAGAAAATTTCCCATCACTATTTCTGTTTGCTCCTCATCATTACTGCTTTCCCCATCCATTGATTCATTCACTCTCAAACACCACTTTCATCATGTCACATATCTTTTCAGGAAACTATTATCTACCTAATGGTCATATATTGACTGCAGAATTGAATCTGAAAGCCTTTGCCTGGCTTTTAGGGCACTCTTTGTACTGGTAGTATCCTTCCTCTCCACTATCCTTATCTCTCACTGCTCTTTAGTAAGGGTTATCATATCTCCCTTCACACCTAGCATAGACTTAGGGTTTTATACACAAGAAGTGTCAATAAATCTTTGTTGAAGAGGACAAAAAAAGAAGGCGGCTCCTAGCATGGTGGGTAAACCCCTTATGAGGGATTTATGGGAAGACATGGACAGAATGAGTTGCACACAATGAAAAGACATGGATATATTGCATCCTGCTCCATTGTAAGGAGCACCTACATTGCTAAGAACACAAATCCACCCAAATAATGGACTGTTTCTTTAGCATCTATTATGTGCTGGGTACTAGTGATAGAAAGATAACTATAATAGGGGCTTTTAATTTAATGAAAGCTGGGGGTGAAGACACATATACAAATAATTATTGCACAAAGGGAAATGAGATACCTATCATCATGGTTTTATTGAGCAATTACTATGTGCCAGACACTGTTTTAAGTATTGGAGATGCAAAAACAAAAATCTAACAGTTTGTGCCTTCATGAATTTTATATTCTATTTGAGAAGACAACATGTGCAGAAATAAATGTGCACAAAAAATAAATACAAAGTAAATTTGGAGAGATCAGGGAAGGCTTTATGTAGAAGATGGCACTTGAACAAATTTTTGAAGAAAATGAAGGATTCTAAGAGGTAAAGGTGAATAACGAAAGCATATCAAATATGGGTGATAGGCAGAGATGGGAGACAGAGTATCATGTAAAGAACAAAAAGAAGGTTTTTATAGACTGGTCCACAGAATATAGAAAGCTAAATAATACATAATAGGGTTGAAAATGTAGATTAAAGCTTACAGTGGTGTAGTGGCATATATTTTCCAAGAGACAGTGATGAGTCCTTAGAGTTTATCGAGTAGGGGAGTGATATGGCCAAATTTGAACTTCAGAGAAACCATTTTGGAAGTGCTGTGCACAACTGATTGGTGAGGAAAAACTGAGATAGGAAGAACATTTATAAAGTAATTGCAATAGGAAAAATGAGAGGTAATGAGCATCCAACCCAAGTGTGTGTTTGTCCTTCGTTGCCAAATAAGACCATGCCATCAGAGAAATAATGACATGACCAAATTTGGGAAAAGGCTAGGTTTTGGCCAAAAGAAGATGCATTTAATTTTTTATCTTTTCGATGTAAGATAGCTAAGGGACATCTAATTTGAACTATCCAAAACGCAGTCATAAACATCTTCAGATGGTGTTCTGAAGAGAGTATATGTTCAGATCTATAGGCTTGGGAATCATCTACATAGAGATAATTAAATCCATAGGAACTGATTAGATTACTAGTGAGAAAGTTGAGAGAGTAGAAGGCAGCTCAAGGTACAGCCTTGGGGCACATCTATAGTTAATAGACATGGCATAGAAAATGAGCCAGCAATGGAGAAAGAATAAGAAAGAACATTGGAACAGATAGGAGGGAAGACAGTATCCAAGAAGAAAGGATGATAAACTGTCAAAAACTGCGATGGGGATTGAGAAAAGGCTCCTCAGATTTGACAATAAAGAGATAACTGTTAACTCTGGAGAGAGTAACTTCAGGTAAGTTCAGAGGCAGCTCGATTGCACAGTGGATGGAGTTTTGGGCCTAGGGTCAGGAAGACCTAAATTCAAATCTTGCCTCAGACACTTACTAGCTATGTGACCCCAAGCAAGTCATTAGCCTCCCTCAGCCTCAGTTTTCTCATCTCTAAAAGAGGGATAATAATGGCATTGCCTCCCAGGATTGTTGTGAGGATAAAAGGAGGTAACTCTTAAAGTACTGGAAACCTCAAAGCACTATGTAGGTACTAGTTATTATTGATATCATCATCATTATGGGATGAATTTGGAAGCTAGATCGCATAGGATCAAAGGATTAGTGTGAAGAAAGGAAATGGAGTCAGCCAGTGTAGGTTGTTTTTTCTGGGAGTTTGAGGAAAGGGAAGAGAGATATAGAATGATGATCTTGAAGGGATGGTACAATCTTTTTTTCAGTCTGTTTTTTCTCCAGGATGGGAGATATAGGTATATTTTTGATTTTGGCATCAAGGGAATGATCCAGTAAATAGAGGAAATTCAGTTTTAGAGGGGACTAATTGGAGGGTAGGTAATCTGGAAAAGTTGGAATGCGTTATGATCAATAGTACATGTAGAGCATTTGTGAAGAGAAGTGTCATTTCTTCATTAATGACTGAGAAAAAGGAGGAAAGAACAAGAGGAATGTCAAGAAGTTTTCAGGTTTATAGTAGGAAGAAGAGGGAGCTCATACCAGATGGTCTCTGTTTTCCTGGGAAAGTAGGTGGTGAAGACCTTAGCTTAGAAGTTGGAGGGTCAAGAATGTTATTCAGAGCTTGAAGGGAGAAGAGCCTCTGTGGTGCGTGTGATAGAGAATTAGAGAATAATAAAAGGGTTACCTTGCTGTGGTGAAGACATAGTTGGACTAGACAGCATAAAGTTGTAGTGGACCCAGAATACTCAGTTGCATGATTTCCTCTAGCTCTTTTCAGCAGCATGTGAGTAGGATGGAGATAATCTTGAGTTGGTAAAAATCAAAGGAAAGATCCAGGCAGTGTTCTATCAAAATCTATATAAGAGACATAGCACTTTCATCTTGGGAGTCAGGAATAGCTTCATGTAGAAAATGTGTGAGTTGGGCTGTGAAGTCTTATGACAGATGGATGTTGTGATCAGGTGAGGCAGAATATGTTGCAGGCATAGGTGACAGTATGAGCAAAGGTAAAGAGGAAGAAGAAGGTAAGATAAGAATGGAAGGAGGGGAAGAGGTTAAAATTAAATAGTCTTATTTGGGTAGGACATGGATTATGTGAATAGCATTAGAAGATAAGGCCAAGCAGATAGGTTAAAGACATGATAGATAGCCTCAAATTCCAGACTCAGAATTATATACTTTTTTAAGGAAATCACTAGGCAGACACTAAGAGTTTTGACTAGAGGTGACATCATCTCATTGGCTCTTGTAAAATATTCAGATTGAGATGTAAAAGATGTATTAGAGATGAAATGCAGGCAGAAAAAGAAGCAAGGAAGCTATTTGAATAATCTTTGAAGTCCTAAACTGAGATGGTTGCCATGGGAGTGAAGAGGATGCGCCGGATTTGAGAAAGATTGCAGAAGTAGGAACAATAGCATTTCAGTTTACTCATCTGTCAAATGGAGATAATACTGACCTCACTGGGTTGTTGAGAAGACAAAGGCTGGGAGAGATCAAGGATGAGCATGAGATGCTGGGACGATAGCAATGCCAATGAACAGAAATAGTCAAGGTAGGGGAAGGAACAGGTTTGGAGGGGGATAAAACATATTCCCTTTGACATACTGGATTTGAGGTGTCAGTGATATATCCATATGAAAATATTCAAGATAATACTAGAAACATAAAGCTAGAAGATTAAAGTTCTCCTCTAATACTATCTCATGGCATAGAGGTGACTCTGGGCTCTTGAAAGTGATGCTCCTTAAATAAAAATTCTCAAACCTGAAGAGCTTGAGAGATGGTGTGGTGTAGTGGTAAAAGGACTGGACGTGTAGTGAGAGGATCCAGACTGAGATCACAGTTTAGGTGTATAATGGACAAATCATATTACCTTTATGTATCAGTTTCCTTAACTGTAAAATTTTTTTAAAATCCACTTAGAGGGTTGTTGTGAAGAAATTATTCTGTAAACTTTAAATTACTCTAGAAATTTTAAATTATTTTTCTTGTCGTTATTACAGCTACAGGCCAACACTGGACTCTATATGTCTGTCATCCAAGGACTGGCCTTGCTAAGGCTCAGAGATATTCAGTAACAGAAGGCTGTTGATCAGGTAAAGAATGTTTTTTTTGGCAACAAGAATTCAAAAAGTGCTTACTAAAACATATAATGGTTGCAGTTTGCATTAATCAGTCAAACTGCAGAGCTATTGAAAGGTGTTATTACAATGTTACTATTTTGACAAATAAACCATAGATGTGTTGTTTTTACATTTTATAATAGGAATCATTAATACATTATTAGGAAGGCAGTAATAAATAGAATCCTGCCCTTGGAGTCAGAAGAAGGGTTCAGGTTCTACTCTGACACATACTATATACTGTGATTTTCCTTTGTAACCTAGAGGGAAGTCACTTAAACTCTCAGTGTCCCAGGTAACTCTCTAAAATGTTAAGCTAAAAATGAGTTGTCAATCTGTATTGGAGGAGAAAGTTTCCACACTGAGAGTTCCCTAAACTTGTGAAATTACAGATTTGAGCTCCTTCCCCAAATATATTATTATACTGTGTTACACTCATAGAGCAAAGCATCACTGAAACAGCTCAAATGAAATGTAGGATATGCAAATTTGGAGTATCCACCCCAAATGTTCACATGAACTATTTGTGCCTGACTTGTAGTAGAGCATTCCGAACTTGTATTGGTCTGCTCAGCCACATTTGGACCCATTGAAACTTGACTCTTAGCATAGTGATGTGACTTTAATCCTCTTCGAGAACAAAGGACAACAACCAAGCAGTCAACTATATCCTGTATTGATAAGCAAGATTGTAATTTTAGTGTGTACTCAGAGGCATTTGGTGGTGCAATGGATAGAGCTCTGGCCCTGGAGTCAGGACAAACTAATTTCAAATCTAGTCTTCGATACTTACTAGTTTTATGACCCTGGACAAGTCTTGACCTCTGTACCTTAATTTCCTCAAATAACACTACCTATCTCAAAGAATTGTTGTGAGGATCAAATGAGATAATAGTTATAAAAGCACAGATACTATATATTTATTCTTTTTCACCTTCCCTTTTCTACTTATATTCATATAAAGAATTCACATGGATTCTCTCCATATTCATGTTCACTTGATATAATTTCTTTTAGAGAAGTGTATTTAAAATTTAACAAAGTAATAGGTTGTAATTATAATGGGAAGCCATATGGTTTTACAGCTTTAGACATCATTTGGTGTTTATTTGATATTAGTTATAGGGTCATTATATTCTCATCAGTCTTTGAATTCTTTTAAAAAAGGGTTGGGGTGAGAAGGGGTTATTACAAGATTGGAATATTCTTAAAATGAGATTTTTCAAAATATACCTTTCATCAACTACTCTGCCTATCTGAAAACACCATAGGCTTCATGACAACAGGGTGAAGAGCGTTGTAGGTTATGATTACCTCTAGACACACTTTGAAATACCAGCATTCCATAGTTCATTTATGTCTTTAGACCTGTGACTTCATCAGCATAGGAAAGTCCTGATATCCAAGCTCTATCCACTGTTAAAGATTTGCAATCTGTAACTTGCAGTTGTAGAGTTGCCTGGTGCCCTGCAGTTTAAGTTACTTGCATATTCACATTGCTGGTATGTGTCACAATGAACACTTGAATTCCAGTCTTCCTGGTACTAAGATGAAGCCCTCTGCTCTTCCCCGTTGTCTCTCAGAACCATCCCCAGTGCATGCTATGGAGAGGGCAATCAAATAGTTAAATATTTATTGATTGTAACACCTATCCTATGCATATTATTGACTTACATGCTATAAGGAAGGGTTTTTGTACACTATAGGACAAGCTCATGAGCTAAGAATGGCACATTGATATTTTGTTGTTGAGTCATTTTTCAGTCATGTCCAAGTCTTCATGACCATATCTGGGGATTCTCTTGGCAAAGAATGGTTTGCCATTTTCTTCTTCTGTTCATTTTATAGATGAGGAGTACAATTTATTGGGGGGGGGAGGGAAACAGTCTTAGCTCATTGATTGTACCAGAGCAGGTGGCAGGCCAGATTTGGCCCATGATTACTACCCCCTGCCATAGGGGATAGAGAAATAATCCAAAAAATATGGTCCTAGTTTTTAAGTAGCTTGCAATTTAGTTGAGGAGAGAGAAAACTGACACTTTTCTTTTTACATTTGTATGATGCTTTGTAATTTTCCATGTTGTTGTCCAGTTGTTTCATGTTCAACTCTTGAAGTTTTCTTGGCAAAGATTCTGGAATGGTTTTTCATTTCCTCTGGATCATTTTACAGATGAGGAAACTGAGGCAAACAGGATTAAGTGACTTGTCCAGGGTCACACAGTAAGTGTCTGAGATCAGATTTGAACTTGGGTTTTCCTGGATTTATGCCCAGGGCTCTACCCACTGCACCACCTATCTGCCTGTAATATTCCATAAGAAGTACTAAATTATGTAGTATAGATTTTAATAGAACAGAAGTTCAGCAGGAAAGGAAGGTGAATGAGGACTAGACAAAGTGAGAAGTGAACAAAGGCTTTGTGGAAGAAATGGAATTTGAGTTGGGCTTTTGGGGAAATTTTGGTTAGTAGAGGGAAGATTTAGCTAAATTGGATTCAACCTGTAAATATTACCAGGCAATTTACTTTTGCTTAGCTTGTAATACTTCTAAAAATATGTCCTCTTTTCATTGTCTGGATGAATAGATGCTTTTGTTTTGTTCTTTAATTCTATCAGCATGAAATTACTTTTTATGCCCAATTTTTGCATGCAGTGAATTACCAACTTTAAACTTCTTATGAACATTTGCCTATTATAGCTTGTATTTTGTACCCTCAAATTTATCTTGGCTATCTTCCAATACCATAATTCTTATACTGGCAAATTCTTATACTAGCAAGTAGCATTTTACAGAGGGAGAAGCTGCTGTGTCAGATGAAATCATGTTCCAAGTATAATAAACAGCAATCAGTAAGCGAGTGGTAGATTTTTAGATTAGAATTATACTCAACATTGTTTATAGTGTGGTTTGTATAAAAAAAACCACATAGTAGATGGATCACATTGTAGCCTGCAACACTTCTGAGTGTAGCCTGAAACATTGAAATGGGAAATATTTAACAAAATAAATAAAAGTACAATAGAACATGGATAATGTTAATGTCATTTTCTAAGGCAGTATGCACCCTGTACCTGTTTCTATTTGAGTTGTTAAAATAAAATGATATAATTTTGTATCACTCTCCCATTTAAAGAAAACTGTAGGAGGTCAGAAAACTCAAGTTAAAATAACACAACTTCCAAGACCATATTGAGTTGTAAAACCCCGAGTTTCAACTGTCTATACACAAATGAACAAAGTACAGTCAAAAAGTGAAAGGAGGTAGAGATTGTAATACAGGAAGAAAAATGTTATTGAGACTTGGTGGGAGGAAGCCCATGACTAGAATATGGCTGTGAATGAATATAGCTTATTAAGAAAAAAAAACAGAATAGGTAAAAAGGGTAAGGGAATATTATATACTCACAAGACTACATAATTACACTTGACTGTTTGTCCTTTGTTCTCAAAGAAGACCATGACATAGGGTAGGTGATGTCATGACTTGCAAGTGAATTGGATTTAGGTGAGGGAGGGCTGTGCAAAGTTGCTCTCTTTTCCTGAGCCATCTGGGTCCAAAGGCCAGATATAGACCAGGACAACTAGAGATGGCCCCCATAATCACAGTAACTGTGAGTTGGAAGAATTCTTTGTAGCCATCTAGTCCAACACATACACAGAAAGAGTTCTCAGTACAACATACTCAACAAATGGTCATCCAAACTCTGCCTGAAGACCTGCCCTATATCTAAGCACACTATTCCACTTTGGGATAGTTTGCGTTGTTAGGATGTTTTATCTGACATCAAGCCTAAATCAGTATCTTTGCAAATACTGCCCCATGATCCTGGTTTTCACCACTGGGTCCAAATAAAACAAGTCCAGTCTCTCTTCCACATGCCAACTCTTAAACTCTTTGAAGACAGGTATCATGTGTCTCCTGAGTATTCTCCTCTCTAGGCCTTACAAATGTTCTTAAACTGTGGTGCTCATAATTGTTCCAGATGAGGTCCGATAAAGTCATTCAATAGTGGGACTCCCACCTCCCTATTCCTGGAAGCTGTAACCCTCTCAATGCAGTCCATGTTCCTGTTAGCTTTTTTGACTGCCACATCACAAAGCTAGCTCATATTGAATTTGCAGCCCTCTTAAACACCCTCGTCCCACCCAGATCTTTTTCAACACAGAAACTCACAGTGACCTCTCCAGAGACATGCAGAGATTCTGTGATAGACATGTCAGTGCACATGGAGAGAGAAGCATAGAAGGGAGAACACAGGGAGTCCTGGTACCATCAGGGCATTTACAATTCAAACTAAATTCCAAGGCTATGGCTTCAAGAGACTAACTTTAGGGCATTCTGGATGGATCTCAGGTTTGGCTAATCCTGAACCAAATAGCACTGAAGTTCAATTCAAGCCTTGACTCCCCAAGACTATGGCTGGTTGCTTGAGCACAGCTTGAGAAAATCCTCAGGCTCTGCACCAGCACTCCTGGAAACATCTTAATCCCAACAATGTCCCAGTCCCAACAGATTCCTGATCCCAGTGCTGTCCCAGTCCAGCCCTTGCCTATCAGGAGTAAGTATAGGCAAAAGAAAAAACAAATTTTTATTTTTTAAAGATGATATAATGGTGTACTTAGAGATCCTAGATATTTAATTAAAAGTTATTTAAATAATTAATAACTTCAGAAAAGTTACAGGATGTAAGATATATCCACATAAATCATTACATTCCTAAATATAACCAGGAAAACCTAATAACAGTTAGAAAAAATTCCTTTCCAAAGTAATAGGTAATAAAAGTAGTAATAAATAGTAATAGAAGATTTGGGGCACTTCCAAGATTTACTAAGGGACAATATGAATCTCATTTTGTAGAAATATAGACCCCAATAATTGAAGAAACATAATTGTTCATGGATAGGTTAAGCTAATATAACCTATGTTAGTTTAGTCATTCAATGCTGTTTCTATCAAACTATAAAAAAGGATATTTTATGGAGCTAGAAAAATAATAATGAAATTCTCATGAAAGAACAAAGGGTCAAGTGTCTCAAGAACAACAATGAACAAAGGGAACGAATTGGGGAGGTGGGGTCTATGAGGACTAGATATCAAGCTTTACTAGAAAGTTGTAATCATGAGATTGATTTGAGACAGAGACAGATTGGGAGACAGACTATCTGTCAGTAGAACTTCTGATTAGATTAGCTTCATGACATACAGAAGCAAACAAGCATAGTAGATTTGTTTGATAAAGTTATGTAAATGAAGAGACTGCATTAACTGGGGGGAAGACTCACTGTTTTTCAAAGTCTGCTGGGGAAACATAACAGCAAGTCTGGCAGAAATTAAGTTTACACCATATAATGTGATAAGGTCCCTATGGATACAGGGATCGACATATATAAAAGATCACGTTATAAACAAATTAGAGAAGCAAGGAAAGTTACCTTTCAGATTTATGGAGAGTTCATGATTAAACCAGTGACTGAGGGGATTACGCAAGATAAAATAGAGAATGAAGATTATATGAAAATCAATTTTTTTTTGCAGAAACAAATCCAGTTTAGTGAAAATCAGAAGACAGATAACTAGGAAAAATATTTGCAACTAATTTCTCTCCTAAAGGCTTCATTTCTAAGATACATAATGGAGTATTTCAAATTTATCAGATCAAAAGCCATTCCTCAGTAGGTAAGTGTTTAAGTATATAAACAGGAGATTTTAAAGGAAGAAATCTAAGTTATTAATAATAATAAGAAAAAATGTTCCAAATGACTGATAATTAGAGAAATATGAATTATACAGACTTTCAGATTCCATCTCATAGTCACCACACTGGCAAAGATGACAGAAGAAGAAAATGGCAAATGTTAAAGGGGCTGTAGGAGAACAGGTTATTCTGTTGGTGGAGTTTAGAATTGATGCAGCCACTCTGGAAAGCAATTTGGAACTATGCTTAGAAAGTTATCAGACTGTTCAGTAGTGGGCCTATAATCTCAAGAAATCAAAGTCAGAAGAAAAGAATTTGTATGTTTATAGCAAGTTTTTTTCTCATGGTAGCCAAAAAAGTAGAGTATGTCTTCCTGCTGAGGAATGGCTGAATTTGAATTGTGGTAAATGGATGGAATGAAATGGAATGTTGTGCCATAAAAGATGATGAAATGGACAATTTTGGAGGAAATTAGACCTGTGTGAGCTGATGCAGAGTGAAGTGAGCAGAAAAACAAGTACAGTTTATGCAGTGATAGAAACATTCCAAAGAGAACAACTTTAAGAGATTTTAGTATATTATGCTCACTGCAGTGATAAGCCAGGAGTTCAGAAGAATGGAGATGAAAACTACCACTCATCTCCACATAGAGTAGTGAAATATAGAAAGAAAAATACTTTTTTGAACATGGCTAATTGTGGTGATGCCTTTTGCTGGTCTGTAAAGCTAAATATTGAAGGCGCTTTTTTGTGGGGGTTTTTCAAATGGAGGTAAGAGTGGGTAGTGGAAGGGACAGATTATGTTTTTTAATGCTTGTCAATTGAAAAAATAAAAATAATTAACAATTTAAAAAAAAACAAAATCAAGGTGAATTATAGCCCTAGTGTTCCCTTGATCTACTAATTAAATAATTTTGTCAAAAAATAAAATGACATTAATCTGGCACGACCTGTTCCTGATAAGCCCATGTTGGGTTTTTTTGAGATGTTCATCAATCATCCTTTTAGTGATTGATTCTAGAATTTTTATGGAAATCTAAGTCAAGCTTACTGACCTACAGTTTTTTTCTTTCTCTTTTTAAAAATAAGGATCTTCTTCATCAATCTTGTGGTATTTCTTGCGTTTTCCATGATCCTTCAGATATCACTAATAATGGCTCAGCCATTATGTCTTCCAGTTGTTTCAGTTATCTGGACCAGGCGACTTAATCTCGTCAAAGGCAGTTAGAGCCTCTCATTATTTCCTTGCTTAAGTACTATCTCCTTGTTTATTATTTTTGTTCTGTCGTTGCCAATGTAAAGGTCTTTTCCCTTTGCAGGGAAGAAAAAAAAACAGAAGGAAAATACAAATGCAGCATCTCTGCTCTCTGGTATCAGTTACTATCATCATACTATCCACTCTAAGCAAAGGTTCTATTCCTTCTTTAGCCTTCCTTTTTCTCCCAGTACAATTAGTGTGTACACACACACACACACACACACACACACACACACACACACACACACGCACACACACACACGCACGCACACACATACAAACCAGAAAAAAAAAATCACAACCTATTTGGTATCCTTAACATTCCTCACCATCCTGAATTCATTCAGAGCTTTAGCTCTTCCATTAATTGGTCTTGCTTCCCTCTTCTGTACATTTTTGTCCATCCACGTTGACCTTTAAGACAGATATCACTTTCGTTGCCCATTGTGTCTCCAGCATTTCAGTCTTGAGCAACTCTGTTCTTACTAGCCTGTGTTAGATGTACTCCATCACTAGCTAGGAATCTGTCAGCCCTATAATATTTCTAAAGCACTTAGAACAATCCCTGGCACATAGTAGGTACTTAATAAATGCTTGTTTTCCTTTCCTTCTGAGCCATAATCCAGAAATGCACATCTTATTCTCAAATACTACCTTCTCAGCCAACTATTCATTTCCCAAATTAATTGTTCCCTTCTGCATCTCTTATAGTGAGAAACAAGTGAAGAAAATACATCTTCAGCCCTTATGGTCTTATTTTCTTGCCCAAGTTTATAACCACTGGCAATGGGTTTTAGGCCCCTTCTAGAAGTGTTGTTTGTGCCCATATGAATCAGCAGAAGTCAGTAGTTGTCATGTGTTTTCTTCAGTCTTTTGAGGTTCTCTGTTATGTTTTGGATACATCCCCCAAGTAGACAATGAACCTTTCAACTGTTTTTTTATTAGGTTTACAAATAGGAGCCTTACAACCTCTAGGCAGGGAATCAGTAACTACTACTGCTACTCATTTCTTCTTCCTCTATTTCTTCTTGGATGCTCTCTCACCCAATAACTTTTATGAGTCTGCTGTATCATCCTTGGGAGGATAAAAAGTTGTGTCAGGTGATGGAATTAGAAAAAAAAATTCAAACTGTACATTAAAATGATAAGAATTTAGAAAATGTGGAAATTTTTTATTACCATAACCATATACAGTGTTTTTAGGAGGAGAACCATGATTTAGTTCGAGGTTAGGATGATTCTTTTTATTTGTTTTTCAGCGCTCTTCCTCATATTACCTGCAATTTGGTTGGCTTTTCTGGCTGTCATAACACATTGTCATAACATAACTTCAGGGAACTTTGTACATTGACAATAGAATATTAGAGTTAAAAGGTTAGGTTCCTTAGAAATAAATCATCAAATGGCCTTTTGTGTATAAAAAAGCAGAGTGGTTTAGATTGTTTGATTTTTTTTTTTTCCACCTAGGGTCATACATTAGGTTAGTTGCAGGCCTACAAATAGAGAATCCGAATCCCATTAACTCCCCATCCAGAGCTTTTTCCACTGTACTGCAATTTATTTAAATAGCAATGTGGCATCAGTCTGCAAAAATTATTGGAGTAAGGGGGAAACTGGAGTCAAGATAATCAGTTAATAGACTGTTGCAACCAGTAATATGGTAATAGAAATAAGAACTTGTATTTGGCAGCTGCTGTGGAAAGGGAGATGCAAACACACACACACACACACATACACACATACATACACACATACATAAATACACGCACAGCTAGGTGGCATGGTGGATAGAGTGCCAGGCCTGGAGTCCAGAATACTCATCTTTCTGAGTTCAAATCTGGCCTCAGATACTTACTAGCTGTGGGACTCTGGGCAAGTCCTTTAACCTTGCTTGTCTCAGTTTCCTCATCTGTAAAATGATGTGGAGAAGGAAATAGCAAACTATTCCAGTATCTCTGCCAAGAAAATCCTAAATGGTGTCATGAAGAGTTGGACACAACTGAAAAGTAACTGAACAACATCATGTGCATATGTATATCTGTATTATGTGTATATCTGTATTATATGAATGTTCAATGGCACTGAATGATTGGACATAAGAGATGTATTATGATGATAAAGCAAAGTTTATAGATAGGTTTTGAACTTGGCTGACTGAGAAAGTATTAGTATCATATACAGAATGGAAAATAGGAGGGAAAACTGGTTGGGGATGGGGAAAAATTGAAATAAAGATGAAGTATGATTATCAAGCCTGACTTCCACTAACAAAATCTGTTGATTCATGTGGTGACAAATGATACAAATGATTCTAGTAGGAACCTAGAAATCCTACCACTAGGGATTATCAAGTCTTGGACAAATAACAGAAGATTTTAGGGCACAAAGTTGTGTTTCATCTTTAGACTTCAAAAGAGATTGGTTTACATATAGGAATTTGTCATTGACCAAAAATGAAGTGCATCTAACAATGACCAGCAAAAAATATATTTTTCTAGAAATTAGTAGATTTGATTAAGAGGTTTTAAACTGAAAACAGAGGTAGGTGAAAACCAGCCATATACATGTATATGTAGATGTATATGACCTGCATATGTATATACATGCAAGCATGTGTATGTATGTAAACATGTATACATGTAAACATAGACTTACGTCTGTGCATTATGTACATCTATGTGTGTATATATTTTGTAACACTTTTTGCTTAAGATTTATACATTGTTGATATTATGTCACACCTATTTTTACTACACCTATTGTGTAGTAAATAGTATTTCTATTATCCTTCACATAACCTACAATTTTTACTCTTTGGTGGTTGTGTTGTTCCATGAGTCCTGGCTATACCAAGTGTCCAAAAATTGTAGTGCAGTTTTAAACTACTAAAACTAAAGTAACATCACCAGAAAAATGTTGTTATTAAAAAGATGGAGTTTTGTTTCAGGGAGCAGTTTGGGATAATTGAAAGCATTGGGCAATTTCTTATATGCTTTGTATTCTGCTGTCTTCCACCAGTTATAGGTCCAGCTTATTGTTCTGCAGTGTTTGGCCAAAACACACACACACACACACACACATACACACACACACACACACACACACACACGCACGCGCACACACTTACACTTTCTCTCTCTCTCTCTCTCACTCTGATGGGCCAAATTATAGCCTTCACAACTGACATTTTTCATACATTCAGATTTTCTAATGTGTATTGTCGAGCCAAGTTCTTGAGCGGTTGTGGTTCTCTGTATTGTTCTGGGACTTGATGTAATTAGCAAAAAAAAAAAAAAAATCTGTAGGAGCTCACCATCTTTAAGGAATCCCTTTTTCACTGAAACTCTTTTATTTGGTAAGCTCCCTCCATATTCAATTCTTTGATATTTCTGAATGTTATGAAGGCTTTTTTTTTTTAATTTTAAGTTTAGCTTAAATTTATTTCTTTACCATCACAATTGTATGGCAGTGATTGTTAAACATTACAAAATAAAAAAAAAAAAAGAGTTCAGAATGGAAAAAAAAAATTTATTTCTTTACCACTTTCATGCATTACTACTAATTCTGCCCTTTGGGGCCAAGCAGAACAATCCCTTTTCCTCTTCTACATGATAAACCTTTGATGCTTGAAAAAGGTCATCAAGTCTGTCTCCCCCCTAAGTTTTTTCTTCTCCAGGCTAAATACATCCAGTTCTTTTAATCAGTGATGCTTATATATAGTAGAGGCATTCACCGTAATGGCTGCCATTACTTGGATATGCTCCAGCTTATCAATAGCTTTCCTAAAATATGGTATCCATAATTCTGCTCTCCAGATTTGATCTGACCAGAGAAGAATACAGCAGAACCATCACCTCCTTGTTCCAAGATACTTAGCTTTTCTCAATGAAGCCCAAGATCATTGTTGGAGAGCATAGAGATTTGAAGCAAAGAAACGTATTAGAAGGATATCGCAATAGTCCAGGCATCAGGTGACAATTAGCTTTTTGGCCCACTCATTTTGAGTTTTACAGTTCATCAAACCCTCAAGATTTCTTTCCGACAAAACTGTCTCACCATGTCTCCCCACTCCTGCACTTAACATAGGGACAAAATGTTTTGATCCTCTGTATAACTTTAAGAGGAAATAGGTGTAGTTGAAGAGCAGAAAGGCTATTAGAATGCAAGTTTTCCAAGTGTTTGAAAATGTTTATGGTCTATACAATTTTTAATCTATGTGTGAGGTTGAAATCAGTGTTTTATTTTTATTTTAAAACAATAGTTTGACTTGCACTTACACAATAATACATATTTTAATGGAGAGGATATTGTTGTCAGAAACAGTGCTACCCAAAGTAGCATTTAATAAATAGCATAAGCCACGGTGCCTTTTGTTTTGTTTGAATACCTTGCAGGGGTGGGGAACCTGTGGCCTTGAAGCCACATGTGGTCCTCTATGTCCTCAGGTACAGCCCTTTGACTGAATCACCTAGAGGACTACTCGTGGCCTCAAGGCCACAGGTTCCCCATCCCCAGCCCTTGGAGCTTTGCCTATTGGGCATGTTGCAGATGATTTTTTCCCCAAACTTATCAGTTATATATGGCACCTGACAGCTCACAATCAAATGCATTTGTAGTGTTCATCTAGTGAGACAGGAGTAAGACTGTTTCAGTCATTTTATTGCTTATTTTGGGCTACCTGACCATCTGCACCAAATCCTGGGTCAGAGAGAACCAATAGCATCAACAAAGTAACTGGATCTTATCCTGTATATGGCTTAGCTCTGTTTTAGGAACTCAGTCATCCTATTGGCATACTACTTGTGTAGGGGAAATGTGCATGGTTTATTTCTTCTCTTGGAGTAAACCGTGTACAGACGGAGTCTGTAGGTGGGTCTTTTCTCAAGAAGGAAACTGATGTGCTTTAATGCTACCTTTTTAAGTATGTTTATTCATCTGTTTGGGTTGGTAGGGGGAATAATTTAATTATTTTCCTTCTATTAATCAAAATTTCTCTGCATGGTAAACTGTTTTTAAAAATAATTTTAAATCACTCAGTCAGTAGGCATTTAAGTGTCCACTACGTACCAGGTATTGTACCACATTCAGGGGATATTAAAAAAAAAAAAAAGTAAAAACACAGTCTTGACCTCAAGAAACTCAGTTTCAGTAGGCAGGATAACATACAAATATGTGTACATGGAATCAGTCAGTTGGTCAATGTATTAAGTGCCTACTATGTTCCAGGCACTGTGCTAAGCCCCAGGGTTACAAAAAGTGGCAAAAGACAGTCCCTGTCCTAAAGAGCTCACAGTCTCGTGGGAGAGACAACAAGCAAACAATTATGTACAATCAAGCTATATATAGCATAAATTGGAGTAATTGACAGAGGGAAGACACTAGAATTAAGAGAGATTGGGAAAGGCTTTTTTTGTAGAGAGTGGCATTTTAGCAAAGACTTGAAGGAAGTCAGGAGGCAGAGATGAAGAGAGAGAAACTCCCTGGCATGAGGGATAGCCAAAGAAAATGCCCAGAGATGAGAGATGAAAGTGTCTTGTTAATGGAACGTGGTACAGAGTAAGATGTAAGAAAGATGGAAATATGGGTGTGGGGTAGGGGTAGGGCTGTGTTATGAAAGGCTTTGAATGCCAAACAGAACACCAAACATTCAAGATATATATAATATAAAATAGCAGGTAATCTCAGAGAAAAACCATTAGCAAGAAGGGAGGAAGGACATGAGATTTGAGCTGTGTCTTGAAAGAGGCCTGGATGTAGAAGCAGGGAGCAGAAGGCATTCTAGGCATGGGGTACAGTCAGTGAAAAAGCACAGAGCTGAAAGATGGATGGTCATGTGTGAGGAACAGTTA
Source organism: Notamacropus eugenii (assembly GCF_028372415.1). Lineage (NCBI taxonomy): Eukaryota > Metazoa > Chordata > Mammalia > Diprotodontia > Macropodidae > Notamacropus > Notamacropus eugenii. Next base: position 189,993,390 of record NC_092873.1, on the reverse strand, counting down.
TTAGGCATTATAGGCTACATGGAAGGGAGGAAAATGCAAAAGGATTGGTAAAGAAGGAAGAGGTCAGGTTATGAAGGTCTTAAAAAGAAATCAGACACAACATTTGACATTTGATCTTGCAGGTGATGAGCCTTTAGAGTTTATTGATCAGATAATCGATGTGGTCAGATCTGCTGAGTGGAGGATGGATTGTAGTGGGAAGAGAATTATGGCAAGAAGACCCATTAGAAGGATATTGCAATGGTCAAGGCATGAGATGGTGAGGGCCTGCCTGAGGATGGCAGCTGAGGGAGTGGAGAGAAGGGGAACATATATGAGAGATGGGAAGGTAGAAATGACAAGACTCAGCAATCGATTGGAAATGTGACATGAGAGTGAGGATGACAGCCAGGTTGTGAGCCTGGGTGAGGGGGAGTATAATGGTAGGCTCAACAGTGAAGTGAAATTTAGGAAAGAGAGGAAGGTTTGAAGAGAAAGATATACTGAACATTCTGTAAATCCAAGTAAAAATAATACTCGACTGAGTTCTAGGCCTAGCTCTGCCATCAGTGATCGGCAAGGCACTTAGCCTTGTTGGGCCTCAATTTCCTCAGTAAACCAGCAAATTGGACCTAGACAACATGCCAGGCACCTTCTATGAAATTCTGTGATTCCGTTTCAGGGCAGCTAGATAGTGCAGTGGGGTCTGGAGTCAGAACTCACCTTCCTGAGTTCAAATCCAGCCTCACACAATTAATAGCTGTGGGACCCTGGGCAAGTCACTTAACCCTGGTTTGTCTCAGTTTCCTACTCTGTAAAATGAGCTGGAGAAGGAAATGACAAACCACTCCAGTACCTTTGCCAAGAAAATCCCAAATAGGATCACAAAGGGTCAGACACAACTGAAACAACTGAACAATAACAAAATGATTCTGTTTTCCAGAGGAGTCAGGAATTACAGGTGTAATTATTTCAAGTAAAATTGTTTTCTCTTGGTCCTCATAAATTAACACTGAATACACTTTTATTGCTGCACTTCTCAGTTCTTACTGAAATGTATTAATAGAAAGTGCCACTTTGCTTGACTAACTCTGGAGAGTATACATAAATAGCATCATTAAGAACTGTATCCATCTTGTTAAGAAACTTGTGTAAATAATAAATATGAGAAGTTACTGCACCCCATTCAGAGGGTTTTTAATAATAAATCAACCAGCAGGGATAAAATAAAACTTGCCCACCACGGTATTATTACAGTTGCCACCCATTCTTTTTTTCCTCTATCCATGAATAAAGGGACTTCTTAGCTTCCATATGCAGACACATCATATTCTCCTCCATTTCCCTCATGAGAGGAAAAAGGTTAGTGTAATCTTCTCTTTGTTAAAAAGCAGCACAGTGTCATATAGCACTGGACTTGGGGTCTGGAGACCTCAGTTTGAACCCTATCTCCAATATGTATTAGCTCTCTGATATACAATTACTACTGGGGTTGAAGAGGGAGCCCTGGTTTTCTCTGTAAAATGCAGGTGCCATTTGTGTTACTTATTTCATGGTCGTCTTGTGAAGAAAGTACTTTGTAAAGTGCTATATAAAAGTGAGCTATTAATGTTGTTGTTATTATTGGAGAAGCAGCAGAAGGTGAGTGTCAGCAGCCTCTTCTGTATCCTAGCTTGAAATTCTCATGTAAAACCCAACTTGTTTCAAATTACTTGGTAGAGAATCTAAGAAGTGAATGGAAAAAGGAGGGCAGTTAAGTGAAACTAAGGTTAAGTCTCCTGTCTGTGGCTAAGGGGAGAAGATATAAAGTGGAGAATGGGAGACAAGTGAAAATAGAATGAGAGAGGCTGGTTTGGATCCTTTTCCTTCCTCCAATTAGCTTAAAGCCTGTGTTAAAGACTCAGAAAACTGTAGGGACATGTCTGTAGAGGCAGCATTGTAAGGTGGAGAATGTTGGACTTGGAGTCAGAAGACACCAGCGTTTATAATCCACTTTCAGCACTTACTAGTTGAGTTTTTGTAGTTGACGTTTTCTTGGCAAAAATACTGGAGTGATATACCATTTCCTTCTCCAGCTCATTTTACAGATCAGGAAACTGAGGTGCCCAGGGTCACAAAGTTATTAGTAGGTTTGAAGCCAGATTTGAACTCAGAAGAATATTCCTGACTCCAGGCCTGGCACTCTATCCACTGCACCACCTAGCTGCCCTACTAGTTGTATGGCTGTGGGCAAATCATCTTGTCTGAACTTAAACTTCCTTACCTTTAAAATAGAGCTTAATCGTTCCTTGGGTATCAACTTCACAACCTGTTGTGAGGATTAATAAGTATGAAGTACTTTGTAAACAACTAATAGAATATAAACTTTTAAAGTCAAAAAATTGTTTTGTTTCTGTCTTTGTATCCCCAGTACCAAGCGCAATATTCTAAAAATTGAACCACAAGAATTTATTAAAGCCCTTCGCTACAGTGCTAGGTGCTAATGATACAAAGACAAAAATTAAAGTCTCTGCCTCAGGGTGCTTACATTTTCTGAAAGTCACAACCTGAATGTGTGTGTGTGTGGTGGACATGTTGGGTTTGCCCAGGAGACATCCAATTTGAAATCACCAGTAGTTTATTAGTAGTATGGGACTAGAAGGAGAGAGATCTCTGTTGGACATATAGATCTGGCAGTTCTTTGCAAAGAAGATAGTTAAAATAATGGAAGTTGATTAAGTCACTGACAATAGAGAATGAAAAGAAGAAGAACCAGGACAGAGTATTAAGGTCACAAAGAGGATGTATGAGTTGTGACATGGATAAAGATTTGCATCTGGTAGTTACTTAGGCATGATTACACTTCAAATAATATATTTTCTGTCTTTTGTTAATTTCCAGTTTCTCATCAGAACTGGTTCTAGATTGTAAAGTTGTGAAGTAAATGCAGTTTCACTTTGCTAATGTGGTTCCTACATTACACTAAAGGTGCCTATCAACTCTCAAAGTCACTTGGCTACTCAAGGGTTTTTGCAAGCTTAATAGCGAATTCTTATGAGCTAAAAAGTTTCATGGACTCTAATGATGACGTAGGATAAGATGTGGGAGAAAGACTTTGGGGCAGGATGACCTTCCTAGAACTCCTTTAAATCACTATATTTATTGCTTAAGTAAGGTCAGACTTGATAATATTTTCATCATTTACTATTCAAATAAGCATTGGGAAGTGAGTCATTCTTTCCCTCCAGGGGTTTTCTTTCTTAAGACCAACTGTGCTGTTTTTTGCATAGTCAGAGTCTTTTGTCAGCTGCCTAAAGAATTCGTTCTTTTTTCTAAGAGAACTTTGTTGAGTACATCAGACCAGTTTTCCTGTATACGCAGATAGGTGTTTTGGTTTAGTTGGTTAGGATAGAATACAGAAGTGCTCAAAATTTGGGGTTTAATTGCCATTTAATCATAGAATCTTTGGACATTAAAGCATTTCATCTCACCTCCAATTATTTGATTTTACAGTCAGCATAATGAAGATGAGCATGGCTAGATGAAGGTTGTTTGTTTAAAAAAAAAATCTGGGGGTTTTATTGGCCTGTAAGCTCATTTTAAGAAAATGATATGATGGCATCCAAGAAAGATAATGTCTTCTTAGGCTACATTGAGAGGCATAGAGTCCAGGACTAGGGGAAGTGGTAGGCTTTGCTAGAATTCTTCCTTTTCAGATTGTGCATAGTGTATTGTTTTCACTTCAGATAGCACGTTTAAGAAAAGACATCTCTGGGAGAAACAATGAGAAGGCACAACAATATTTACTGTCAGTGGCACTGTCTTTACATGTTTTTTGTCATTGTCATTTCAGTTGTGTCCAACTCTTCAAGATCCCATTTGGGGTTTTCTTGGCAAAGATACTGAAATAGTTTACCATTTCCTTCACCAGTTTATTCTACAGATGAGGAAGCTGAGGCAAGCAGGGCTAAGTGACTTGCCCGAGATCACATAGCTAACGCTATATTTGACCTCAGGTTTTCCTGACTCCAGGCCCAGTACTCTCTTCACTGCACTACCTATACTACCCATACACACCCATACACACCCATACATAGAACATGTTGTCCATTTAATAGATTTTTACATTTAAAATTTGTTTTTATCAGCTGACCATTTTTGTTAAGTTGTAATTCTTTTACATTGGACACTGACTTTGTATAATGGCTAATATTAAATTATTAATGGCTAATATTAAATTTTATAATGGCTAATATCACAACTTAAATATTTTTAAAAATTGGTATTTTTCTCCATTGGGTTAATCTGTATTTATGATATACTTGCAAAAAAAAACTTTTCAAAGTAATATCTGTTTCTATACCATAAAAAGTTAGGATCTTATGACTGTAATGCTTGTTCCAGTTTGAAACAGCAGTTGTATTACTCTGAAATAATTACCCTTCACCTTTAGATAAATATGAAAATACATAATTAGATACTCTCCTTTATTAGATATCTGCTCACGGACTTAACTGTACTGATTCTCAGTTCTATTGTATAGCTGTTTGTCATGACTTTTTACTAGCATCCATTTCCTTCTCTAACATTCACACCAATGTGATCCACTGCAAACCTACCATGTGTTTTATTGTCTCTGTTATAATTTTTTCTTTCTGCTGTAGTCATGTAGCAATGTGCTCCTCTCAGTTCTGGCTTCTCAAAATTTAATATTTAGTCATTATATCTTGGAAACAAAGGGATATGTAATTATTTCTTAATCAGTTTGCCTGCAGGGTGTTTCTTTCAAGTTTCTGAGGAAGAAAAAAATGGTTCTGGTCACCCTGGGAGATGGGAGAGGTTATAGCTTCTGTGTCTTCTTTGTAAAGATAGCTCTGTTGTGAAGGTGAGTCCCTGCGTTGAATTCTGATCTCTTTGTGAAAGAGCCAGATCACTTCAAAGCAATTTAGTGGCTGTAGATGTTCAGATGATTCATACTGTTACAGCTTAGGGACTGACTGGATTGGCTATGTTTTCTGTCTCTGTGTATAGGATTCCTAAAGTTAATGAACACTTGAAGTTTGATGCTTGTGGCAGAGTGGGGATTGATACATACATCTGGTGTGTGTCGTCAGACCCTCTGTTGCTTGGTGGCTGGTAAGTTCAAATGTCTTTTCCTGATTTCATTTTTACCACACAATGAGAGTAGGTCCTTCTATGTGCACATTAGCAGGCACTTTTTTAGTAATAAATTGTAAAGTTGACATTTCAGTGTCTTGTCAAGAGTACTGTAATAGCCATATTTTGAATTAAACCAATTTTTAGAAAATCTGTGAAATAATTATGTTTTCTTCAAGAGATAAACTAAAACATCTAAATAGTCATTCTTTTAAAGATGTATTTATTATTTCATGTATTTGTGTTCTTGGAATTAAATTAGTTCCAGATTAGTAGTCAGGACAGTAAAGAAGTTTGTCATTCATAGAATTCATGTACCATTATGTAGAGTTGTGTACAGAGTGTACATAAAAACTATTAAGTTTTCACTGAAGAACATATTTTTCTTTAAACATTCTGAGGCTGAAAATTCACATTTAATTATTCGTTAAATTGTGCGTAATTAAGCAGTGTCATGGCTTAAGGACTAAGAAACATAGTAAAAAACTGAAAGCATTAGTTTTCTACACAAACCCAGGGTATTTTTAAAAACACACCTGAACCAAATGATACTCATCTGTTTTAATTATAAGAAACATATTTTTCCCCATAATTTAACTTTTGATTCTACAATATTAGGACAAATTGTAAAATTGCATTTTGCTATTACATTTGGATGATATTGTAACTTTAATTCCGGAATGTTCTTTGAAAATGATAGTAGATGGTGGATTAGCTCATCAGAGAGTAAGTTTAAGGAACCATCAGTGGCTTTTTGATGTTCACTATAGTAATAAAATATTTGTGGTTATAATTTTGTTCCTTCTGCTTTCTAGAAGAGCAGTCTAAGTCCTCATTTGATTTTTATGAATTTTTTAAAGCATTCATTTGCATTTTCCTGAAAGCTATTTATTTTAAAGGTCCTTTTATTATAATTTTACAGGATAGGCCTTAAAATCTGAAAATAAGAATTGGAGTTATATGTTTTGACTTCTACAGCATCACATAACTACTCATTTGTGATGTTTGTCTGACCCCTGATTTTTCCATGTTTACAAACTTGTTATTTCATGGATCAATAGAAGATCTCATAGCATGAGTTGTTTTTTTTTTTTTGTTTTGTTTTGTTTTACGTTTTGTATGTCAAAGACTCAGGTGGATGTCTGATGTTTTCAAATGCATAAAATAAAATCTGTAGGATTACAAAGGAAAACTACTTGCTCAAGATATTTAAAAAACAAGTTCATAAACCCCAAGGTAAAAACTCTTGCCTTAACAAAGCATCATTGAAGCATAATTTAATATTTTACAGTATATTCTGAATGTTAAATAGTAAAGATAGGCTTATTGATAATTAAAATAATTTTATGCTAATGATAATTAAGTATATTTTAATATCCTATATTTAGGAAATTATGAAACTCTTTTAGTAATTGCCAAATCCTACCCTGACCATCCCCCAAAAAGAAACAATCCCTACCCAAAACCAAATTTCATCATATTAACATTATTATTTTTCCATGATGTTTTCAAAGATAACTATAGTTTTGCCTATTAAATTTCATCTATTTGATTCAAACCATTATTCCAGACTGGCAGAATCTTTTTTTGTCCTAGCTCCATTATCTAACATGTTAGTCTCCATTCATAGATTTCTTCTATGTATCACTTTGCCTAAGTTACTGACAGAGTTTTTAGGATGAAGGACAAATTTATGAGACCCACTGCTCCATTAGAAATCTCTCTTCAAGTAAGCTTTAACCCAGTGATGATGTCCACTCTGTAGGTCCCATCATTCAGTCAATTATATAAATCCGCCCTACCTGTATTCTCTACCCAACTCCTCTTTATCTTGCCTATAAAGAGAACATGAAGAACATTAACACACCCCTTGCTGAAACATTTCCCCATCCAACCAGTCTATTAACTTTGTCACAAAAGAAGATAGTTCTTAAAACCAATAATCCCTGCTTTTCTTTTCTAAATGTTCCCAGGTGATTCCTTTCAAGATATATTTTAGAATTTTTTCAGGAACAAAGCCAGCTCACCAGCCAATCATTTACGCACTCCAGGCTCTTCTCTCTTCATAGTTAGCCTCCAGTTCCGTGTCTGTTTCCCTCAATCTTGAAAAGATTATGACATGACTCAGCAGTCATATCTACCAGTCCTTGGTAGTTCTTATGGGGCCCTGACTTGAGTTTCTTGAAGCAGCAAGGTGTTTTTACTTTCTCCTTGCTTTTCTTGGCTTTCATCTCCTTACTTACCATTTTTGCTATGTCTAACTCAGTCTGAAGATCATTCTTCAAAAACCCAGAAGCAAAATAAATAGAGTTCTGCCGTTCATTCAGTAAATATTTATTAAGTGCCTACTTCAGTGAGGTTCTCAGAAACAGCTTGGAGTATCCTTAAGAATGCTGGAAATTGTATGAAACACACTTAGGATTGCACCTCCTCTCTGATTTTCTAGTAATGTACTTAGATTTCCCAGACCAAAAAACACTATGTTGTGAGCGAAAAAAGATGGACAACCATTGGGCTATTTTGTCTCAAGTTTTATGTTACCGACATATATAGTTACAAACTGGAAGAGAAATAGAATAAGCATTTATTAAGCACTTACTGTGTGCCAGGCAATGTGTTAAACACTTTACAAATATTATTTCATTAGATATTTGCAATATCACAGTGCTGCAAAATGTTATTTTCATTTGGAAAAGAAGATTGTTGTTTTCCTTATTCTTTTCCTGGGCATGCTTTACAAGAAAACTCAGGTTCAAACCCCTAACATTTGAAGGACAGTCCAAGACCCATAGCAGAAAAATCTATCCTAGAACATCTGTTAGAATCCAAGAGAAACAAGGTGATTTTACTTCAGTATTACAAATTTGTAATTCCTTCGAAAGAGGATTAGGAAGGCTTGGGTTAAATTAATAAATAGCAATTTCTGTTAATGCATTAGAGAACTCAAACTCTATGTTGACCTTGTCTTCAGAACATCTAATTTGACGTTAAATTAGTGTCACTAAAAATTTAGTAATTCACAAATTATTCTTATTGAACCTTTGTTGGAAAATATTTAGCAAATTTAGGGGCCAGTTTGAGCATTTCTTTGCTCCACTACAGAAATATTAGGTTAGTTTTTATGTAATTTTAAAAAATGTATAAAACTCTTAAAGTAGTTGTTCATTATACTACTGATGTGTTAATATATTTTATGTAGAAGTTTAAATTTTATACCTCTGGCATACCTGTTTGAATTTCTCTGTTAGATGATTGTGAAGCATTTCCTTTAGGAAGAAACTCATACCAACTTCTGAGATCATTCCTTCTGTGTACTATAAGTGAAAATGATTTAGTTTAAAAGGGAATCACTGATAGTGACTAGAATGAAAAGATTATGAATTACTATGCACTCTTAAAGTGTTAGGATTTTCTAGCTGGAAGAGACTTTGGTAGTCACTTCATTTAGCTTCTCCCCCCCAATCAGGAAACCAGTATGGGTTGAGATGAAGTAATGGCTAGGTGACTTATTCAAGATAACAGAGTTAATTAACAACAGTAATTCATAGAATATTGAAAGTAATAAGAGGTATTGTGTTGAAACTTTTTAGTAATTATTGAGACTTATCCTGCTTCATTCTCTCTCTTCTTTAATCCATTCTCTAAACAGATGCCAAAATAATATTCCTTTAAAAATTTCTCTCCACTAAAAAAAAAAATCTATTTCTTTTTCTTCCCACCCTTACCCTATTGAGAAAAAAAAAAGATGTCTTTCTGCACCTTGGGTCCATCACCTCTCTGTCTGAAAGTGAATAACACACTTCATCATCAGTCACTACTAGTCCTGTACACCAGAGAAAGAGAAAAAGGTCCTATGTGTACAAAAATTTATCAGGTTTTTCTGTGGTAGCAAAAAAAAAAAAAAAAATCTTAGACAACTGGAAAGTTAGGAGATGCCCATCACTAAAGGAATGACTGAATCAATTGTGGTCTGTGGATAGAATGAAATACTAATATACTATAAAAAAATGAATAAAAAAGCAAATAGATGATTTCAGTGACATGTGGAAAGACATGTGTGAACTGATGCAAAACAATCTTCCTAAGTAAGGCACAGATCTATGTGTCTGCCATGCTGAAAAAATCTTGAGGGGCTCCCTGCTGTCTCTAGAATAAAATAGATTCCTTAGCTTTGCATTTGAAGATTTCCACAATGTGGCTCTAGCTTACTCTTCCAAACTGATTGCATATTAGTTCCTTTTGCACATTCTATATTCTAATTAAGGTAATCAATCAGTTGGTCCTTACTCCAGAATTCCCTCTCCATCTCTTTGCCTTCACACAAGCTGTCCTCATTCCTGAAATACAGTTTCTCTTCACTTTTGCCATTTAGAATCCTTAATCTTCCCAAGTTTTCTCAGAATATATATATAAGTTCCTTGAAGAAAGACTTTCATTTTTATTTTTGTATCCTCAATGCCTAGTGCAGTATCTTGTTTAATAAAAGTTGTGTTCATTTTAAATGACTTGAATCCAAGATAGAAGATCTCATCTGATTTTTTTGGTTAGATGAACATCCAAATTCATGCATTTCTTCCAAGCAAAGAATATTATTGTTCATTTGCATATGAAAGACAACATTACTCAGAAGTGATTGAAACTTTGAGTTTTAATATGTGAATCATCTTCTTTAACTGTATTTCATTCTTCCCAGGTGAATTGGCACATAGATTCATCTCGGAATGCCATTAGTGAAGAGAAATATTGATCCCAGGCACCTGTGCCATACAGCACTGCCCAGAGGCATTAAGAATGAACTGGAATGTGTAACCAATATCTCCTTGGCAAATATAATTAGACAACTAAGTAGTCTGAGTAAGTATCTTTGATTGTCAGTGCACTTAATTTCAAGATAAAACATGGTTTAATGTTTTTTTTTGGAAGACAATTCTCTATGAGTTTGGTTTTTTTTTTTTTAGGATGGGAGAAGGGGAATAAAACAGATACTGAGAATAGTTTGGCATGGTTAAGTAAAACCAAATAAAATTAACAAGTGCTTTTGAGATTCTCCCAAAGAATTACATATTCTAAACCAGAAGAACTTCAGTGGGTTGTCAAATGAGTCAGAAAAACTGCCATTTAGCCCCCCACTCTTCAAATTTTTCTTTTAACCCATTTGAATCCTAACGAGTTTTCATATAGACCAATTCTAAGATCAAATAAACATGTATAGGCGCAATACATTGTTTTCTTTTGTATGTTATGTATTTATCTAGGTACTTTAAAGCAAAACCCAACAGACATTGGTGGGAAATCAATTAAATTACTCTCACCTTTGTGTCTATGAAGGCGGGGTGATTATAGCTATTATGCTGGGAGCTCTGTAAGGCCTATCTCTCCATTTCCCCCAGAACTCCTTTACAAACTACCACAGGATGAGAAACACTCACTTATATTGATTAAGTAACTAATACCCAAGTAGATTTAAGACTTGCTGTTTAAAAAGATACACTATGATTACACCTCATAAAGTGTCCCTGGGGCTTCTGAAACAGCGTGTCCAAAACAGAACTCACTGTCGTCCTCCCTAGCCCTAACACAGAGCCTGATGAGCCAATGTGAATTTTCAAGGTTCACAATGTTGTTGATATCCTCCACTCCTCAATCTCATTCACATCATATATCCAGCAGTTGCCAGGGCTTATTGTTTCTGTCTCCACGACATCACTCCTGCACATCTTCTCCTCTTCATCTATGTAGCTGCTAGACCTAGTTCAGACTCCATCACCTCTCACCTAGAGTCTAAACCTCCTAATTATCCCGTTTCAGGTCCCTTTACACTCCAGTCTATTCTCTACTTCACTAGTGCCAAGCTCAAATAGAAATGCTTAGAAAACCACAAAATAATATCTGTGATACACTGCATTTTAATTTTGTTAACCTTTTCCCAATTACATTTTAATCTGATTTGGGCTGTACTGGGACCAAAAGTTTGACACTTCTGCAGTCTACTCATGATAGTGATTTTCCTAAAGTACAGGTCTGGCCATATGTCTCCCACCTCCTCCACAGTAAAATAAACTTCAGCTACTCTTTCGATTCTTGGATCAAACATGAATTGTTTGACTTTTGAGAATGACTTCATACCCTAGCTTCATTTTACCCTTCTAGCTTTATTATTTATTTTCCTTCATGTTCTCTATGGTCCAGCCATACTGACCTTTGTGTGGCCCCTCATGTATGATGACATTCATCTCCAGTCTTCATACCTTTATATTGTTTGCTCTTCATACTTTGGATGTTCTTCCTCCTCCGCTCTGACTCCTGGAATCTGAAGATCCCTTCAAGACTCAGCTTGTATCTTTCTTCTTGAGCCCTTTCCTAGTCATCCTAAGTGATAGTGCATTCTCTCCCCTGCCCCCAAGGCTACTTTGTACCCAGTATTAACATTGTGCCTGGCTCATTTCATAGTAAGGGCTTACTAAGAACTTGTTGACAACTGACTTGTGTCTGTTTTGCATATTCCTGTATCAGTTCATTTCTGTCTCCATGCCCCTTCTTCTCTCCCTGTGTGTAAGTGCCTTAAGGGAAGGGAATGTTTTATCTTTGTACTCTCAGCGTTTAGCCCTAATGCTTGACAAGTAACAAGTATTTGCTAAGTACTTGAATGAGTGATTGAAAAAAATACTAAAACCAACTTAAAGGATTTTTTTTAAATCATAAGGTTTATTTCTCATCAGTTGAGTATCTAAAGTCTTTTCTTGAAAAAACTAGAAAGCTTTTTTTAAAAAAATCTAGTCTTTCTTTAGAGAACTTCCATTATTGTTGGTAAACTAAAAGGCAGTCATTGAGTCAAAAAATATGTATTCTGTTAAACAAAAGAAGCAGTCATCTTAAATAGGGGACTGATTTTGTAAAGTTTTGCATTAACTAGAGAAATACTATTCCACAGAATACTTGGAATTAGCTATTGCTTTCCAGTGATAACATTTTTCCTTAATAAAAAATTAACTTAAAATTAGAGCAACTGAACACAGAAATATGAGTGGAATAAATGCTTTTCTATGAGCACAAATAGAATGGGATCATATTAAAATTAAGATTTGGGGGGGAGCTAATTATCCAAGAACCATTTCTGTCATTTTGTTGGTTTTTTTAATTAGTTAATATAAACAGATAAATAATTGATATGCTTTCCTATTTAAACCCACTGTTAACAAGTAGAGTTCAAATTAGAAATGAAGGGCTTCCTGACCTACTTTTCCCCTGGAGAAGCTCAGAATCAAAATTCTTTCTTACCTGTTTCTTTTTTGGAAATGCTTGGTAGCTTGCAGCCCCATCTGGTGACTTTATGATGAAAGTGAAATTTATTGATTTTTATTTTTGTAATGTTCTTACATTTTAATCTTTTGCCTATGTCATCCTACATTTTTAATTGTATAATTTCAAAACTCCTTGTTATGGGGTACTGATAGAAATAAAACATCAGAAAAATGGAAATCTTAGGAGCCTCAGGGTCCAATAATATGCTTAATACAGAGAGTCCCTTGCCCTTAGATATAATAAAAAATTTGGGTAAAAGTTTCCAGGTTGAGCACTTTGAAGCTCATGCTCTGCTTCCCCCTTCCCTCCATTTTATATGGACATCAAAGATCACTTTTTTTTTTTTTTTGCTAGAGTTGGTACTTTGGTGTTATCTCAGTTTTCCTTTCTCTTATTTTGTGCCATCATCTAAAATGATAATTCTCCTAGGTGGGAGGCTACAGTTTAATCAAGCTGAGGAAATCCAGCCTTGTAATAAAATAAAGAAGTGGATGTGAATATAACTTTCACATTACCATGTGTTCTAACATAATTTGTTGTCTCATCCCCATTTACGTTAGAAGTATCTTATCCCTACCCATCCCATGTCTCCACCCAACTCTGCCTATCCTCTAGATGCTACCATTCTATTGTTAGCAGACTCTGCTTTGCATTAGACATCTTCTTTTCACATTCTCTATCTTCTTACAATCACGGAAACCTGGTTTCACCTAAAAGACACTCTATTTGTGGCCACCCTCTCTTTCAGGCCTCCTAATAACAATGAGACAGGAGAAGTAGGGCATATTCCTTGTTGCTCACATGCCCTCTCTGCTGCCATCATCCTGCAAACTCTCTTCCTATGAGATTGACTTAGTCTATATGTATGATCCTCTATAGACCCTGCTGGCATTTATTTACCAGTCCGCAGTTCATTATTTCTCCTTTTTCAAGGAATTCAACATTTGGTTCATATTCTTTTGCCATCCATCACTTGCCCTTTTGGAGGAATTTAGCATATAACATACTTCAGTGTGATATCAACTCAAATACCTGATCTCCTGAACTTCCAACTTCGTTCTACCTCACCCACACATAGGAATTGTCATATCCTCAACCTCATCATCACTTGCATATGTTCTGCCACCACAATCCAGAATTCTGTAATTCCTCTGATAACATCCTAATCTTCTTTTGCTTCTTGTGCTTCTAACTTCCCAAATCTAATCTTCATCTTCATTGTAAACTCTGGTTCCACTACTCTGGCCTCACTTTCCTCTTTTTCAGATTTTGAACCTATATTTATAGATTATGATCAGTCCAACTTTATACTGTTTGCTTTCATACAGTCCTCTTTCCCTTTGTTTTTATCATATCTCAGTAGTATGTCTGTGCACATCTCACTTTAGTTACCTACTAGCAAATCAATTAATCCCTTTTGACCTCAGTTTCCTCATCTATAAGAAGGGAATAATAATACTACCTACCTCACAGAGCTATAGTGAGTGTCCAATGATGTAACAGTTTTAGAGCAAACTAGGTGTAACCCTGGACTCCTCACTCCCACCGCATTCAATCAGTTACCAAGTTCTGTCACTTCTATCTTCATAACATTTCTTATAAGTTCCCTCTTCTCTCCTCTGATGCTGCCATCATCCTGGTTCAGGCCCTCATTATCTCATGCCTGGACTATTGCAATAGCCCACTGGTTGGTATCCCTGCCTCAAGTCTTTCCCCTCTCCGGTCCATACTTTACTCATCCATCAAATTCACCTTAAAGTTCAAGACTGACCAAGTCCTCTTCTCCCCCCAAACCCATTCTATAAGCTCTAATGGTTGCTTATTAAATACAAGATCAAATATAAAGTCTTCTGACCTTGAAGCCCTTCATAAAATGACCCCTTTGTACTTCTCCATCTCCTTATATTGTATTCTTCATGAGCTCTGCAATACAATGATCCTGGCCTCCTTGGTAATGCCTCCCGACTCCAGGAAATTATTATATCTGTTCCCCCATACCTGGAAATCTCTCCCTTTTCATCTTGTCTCCTTGCCTCCCCAACTTCCTTCAAGCCAAAGCTTGGTTCCCACCTTCTACAAGAAGCCTTTCCAAGTCCTCCTTAATCTTAGTGCCTTTCCTCTGAGAGTGCCTCTAGTTTATTCTGTACACACCACTTATTTATACACAGTTGTTGCCTGTTGTCTTGCACAAAGCCACACAGCTAACAAGTATCTAAGGCCAGATTTGAACTCAGGTCTTCCTGACTCCAGGCCCCATACTCTATCCACTGAGACATCTAGCTGCCTAGGTTTGTTTTAACTCTCAAGTGGGGAACCTGTAGTCTTGAGGTCACATGTGACCTTTTGACTGAGTCCAAGTTTTACAGAACAAATCCTTTTATTAAAGGGATTTGTTCTGTGAAGTTTGGATTCAGTCAGAGGGCTGCACTTGAGGACCTAGAGGACCATATGTTCCCTACTCAATGTAGCTCTTTATACATGTGAACTCTTATTGTGACTCAGTGTTTAGAGACAATAATTGCAAGAATTATTGATTTGGGCTCGAATTTCAGCCCTTCCGCTTCCTAGCTATGCATAACCTTGAGCAAATCACTGAACCCTACTTAATCTTAGTGTCGTCATCTTAAATTAGAAATAATAATGCTTGTACTTTCTATCTCACAGAGTTATTGTGAGTTAGGTGCTTTGTAAACCTTAAAGCATGATTGAAAAGTAAGCTATAAAAAAAATAAAAATTTTGTCTTTATCATTGTCTTTCATTTGTTCAAACAAGTATTTATATAGTGCTGATGGTTGTTACAGATATAGAGACTGACATTTTTCAGTTTGAAAAATATTCTTGTTAGGAGGAATCAATTAGTAGATCATTAAAGGGTGTTTAGAAACGATGCTCTGTAACCATAAGTTATTATAATGTGTATATATTTGTATTTTTAAAGAACTATCCTACTGCAGCAGTTAGTTGAATCAGCTAATTCCTTAGTTTTTGTGTTTCTTCCTTTGCCATATGAATAATGGCAGTAGCTGACATTTATATGGGGCTTTAAGGTTTGCAACCTGTTTTCACATGAATTATCTCATTTGAGCCTCCTAACAACCCAGTGAAGTAGAGACAGGTATTTTTATTTGAAATTTACAGATGAAGAAGCCCAGGATTTCACAGAGATAAATTGCTTAGGTTCATATAGCCAGTGTCAGCAACAGAATATGAACCTAGATCTTGCCTGGCATCATCTAGCTTCTCTGAAGCTTT
Organism: Notamacropus eugenii; assembly: GCF_028372415.1. Taxonomy (NCBI): domain Eukaryota; kingdom Metazoa; phylum Chordata; class Mammalia; order Diprotodontia; family Macropodidae; genus Notamacropus; species Notamacropus eugenii. The sequence continues at coordinate 189,977,720 of NC_092873.1, read as the reverse complement.
ATAAATTTAAGGGATGAGGGCTTTCTGGAGAACAAAGGAAAGACAGGACTCCAGGCCTATTAATTTCATTGACATAAGAAACACCTGGGGGGAGGAGCCAAGATGGTGGAGTAGAAAGACTCACATATGCTAGCTCCGAACCCACATCACATAAAATACCTGTAAGGAAGAACTCCCAACAAATTCTGGAGCAGCAGAAGCCACAGAACAATGGAGTGGAGAAGATTTCTGTTCCAGAGAAACCTGAAAAACTGACCCGAAAGTCGCGCACCAGACCCAGAGCAGAGCCCAGCCCTGCCTTGGCTTCAGGGACGGAATCTCCAGTGGCCATGCAGGTCCCTCCACCCATAGGCACAAAGGTCAGTGAGAGAGCTGAGAGGGGAACGGGGTGTCCCCATAAGTCAGGCCTCCTCAGGAGGCAGCAGCAGCAGACAGAGGCTCCCAAAGCAGGCAGGAGCTCAGATCCATTGTTGAAGGGCTCTGCATAAACCCCCTGAGGGAACTGAGCCCCGTGTGGTGGCCCTGCCCTCACCTGAGCACCTGAACATAATCTCACACTGAATAGTAGCCCTGCCCCCGCCCAAAGCCCTGAGGCTGGGAAGCAGCATTTGAATCTTAGACCCCAAGCACTGGCTGGGCAGATCTGGCTGGGGAGATCTGGAGGCGAAGTGGGTGTGAAGAGGATATTCAGAAGTCAAGTCACTGGCTGGGAAAATGCCCAGAAAAGGGGAAAAAAATAAGACCATAGAAGGTAACTTTCTTGGTGAACAGATAACTCCTCCCTTCCTTTCTGATGAGGAACAACAAGACTTACCATCAGGGAAAGACACAGAAGTCAAGGCTTCTGTATCCCAAACATCCAGAATAAATATTCAATGGGCTCAGGCCATGGAAGAGCTCAAAAAAGATTTTGAAAATCAAGTTAGAGAGGTGGAGGAAAAACTGGGAAGAGAAATGAGAGAGGTGCAAGAAAAGCATGAAAAGCAGGTCGACACCTTGCCAAAGGAGACCCAAAAAAGTGCTGAAGAAAAAAACACCTTGAAAAATAGGCTAATTCAATTGGCAAAAGAGGTTCAAAAAGCCAATGAGGAGAACAATGCTTTCAAAAGCAGAATTAGCCAAATGGAAAAGGAGGTTCAAAAGCTCACTGAAGAAAATAGTTCTTTCAAAATTAGAATGGAACAGATGGAGGCTAATGACTTTATGAGAAACCAAGAAATCACAAAACAAAACCAAAAGAATGAAAAATGGAAGATAATGTGAAATATCTCATTGGAAAAACAACTGACCTGGAAAATAGATCCAGGAGAGACAATTTAAAAATTATGGGACTACCTGAAAGCCATGATCAAAAAAAGAGCCTAGACATCATCTTTCATGAAATTATCCAGGAAAACTGCCCTGAGATTCTAGAACCAGAGGGCAAAATAAGTATTCAAGGAATCCACCGATCACCTCCTGAAAGAGATCCAAAAAGAGAAACTCCTAGGAACATTGTGGCCAAATTCCAGAGTTCCCAGGTCAAGGAGAAAATATTGCAAGCAGCTAGAAAGAAATAATTCAAATATTGTGGAAATACAATCAGGATAACACAAGATCTAGCAGCTTCTACATAAGGGATTGAAGGATGTGGAATATGATATTCCAGAAGTCAAAGGAACTAGGACTAAAACCAAGAATCACCTACCCAGCAAAACTGAGTATAATACTTCAGGGGAAAAAAATGGTCTTTCAATGAAAAAGAGGACTTTCAAGCATTCTTGATGAAAAGACCAGAGCTGAAAATAAAATTTGACTTTCAAACACAATAATGAGTAGAAGCATGAAAAGGTAAACAGCAGAGAGAAGTTATAAGGGACTTACTAAAGTTGAACTGTTTACATTCCTACATGGAAAGACAATATTTGTAACTCTTGAAACTTTTCAGTATCTGGGTACTGGGTGGGATTACACACACACACACACACACACACACACACACACACACACACACACACACACACACTGAATTGAATAAGATGGCATCATATCTTTAAAAAATGAAATTAAGTGGTGAGAGAGAAATATATTGGGAGGAGAAAGGGAGAAATGGAATGGGGCAAATTATCTCTCATAAAAGAGGCAAGCAAAAGACTTTTTAGTGGAGGGAAAAAGAGGGGAGGTGAGAGAAAACCATGAAGCTTACTCTCATCACATTTGACTAAAGGAAGGAATAAAATGCACATTCATTTTGGTATGAAAAGCTGTCTTACAATACAGGAAAGTAGGGGAGAAGGGGATAAGCAGGGTGGGGGGGATGATGGAAGGGAGGGCAAAGGGAGGAGGGAGCAATTTGAAGTCAACACTCTTGGGGAGGGACAGGATCCAAAGAGAGAATAGAAGCAATGGGGGGCAGGATAGGATGGAGGGAAATATAGTTAGTCTTATACAACACAACTATTATGGAAGTCATTTGCAAAACTACACAGATTTGGCCTATATTGAATTGCTTGCCTTCCAAAGGGAATGGGTGGGGAGGGAGGGAGGTAAAGAAGTTGGAACTCAAAGTTTTAGGAACAATTGTCGAGTACTGTTCTTACTACTAGGAAATAAGAAATACAGGTAATGGGGTATAGAAAGTTATCTGGCCCTACAGGACAAAAGAGAAGATAGGGACAAGGGAAGAGAGGGCAGATTGGTGATAGGGGCAATTAGAATGCTCAGTGTTTTGGGGTGGGGGGAGGGGACAAATGGGGAGAAAATTTGGAACCCAAAATTTTGTGAAAATGAATGTTAAAAGTTAAATAAATTCATTAAAAAAATGATTGCTAAGATGGAATATAAAAAATATTTAAATCTAATGGCATATCAGAAGAAAAAAAAAGAAACACCTGATGAAAAAACCCCTACCAAGGTGGATCAGCGACTGTTTTGTAATTTATTCTTAGAAAATTGCCTGTGGGCATTGAGAGATTTCAGTGTCTTGTCCAGGGTCACTTGAACAATGTGTCAGAGACTAGTCTTAAATCCAGATTTATATATTTTAACTTATTTTATAAATATGTAATATATAATTTAATTTTATATATATTTTAATTATATGCTTTATAATTACCTAGGGGAGCAGGGGACAGGATTACTTCAGTAGCACCCCTCCTCCCAAATTTTGCCCCAGCATTTCAGAATAGGTATAATTAGCAATAAAATACCTAATTAGAACAGTGAATACAACTCTGAACCTGGAATCAAGAAAACCTGAGTTCAAATTATGCCTTAGATGCTTATTAATTGGGCGACCCTAGGCCATTCATTTAAACTCTTTCTGGCTCAGTTTCCTTTACCTACAACATAGGGGAATTGATGATATGTACCTACTTCTCAGCATTGTTGTGACAATAAAATGAAATAATTTGTAAAGAGCTCTGCAGACCTTATCATACTTGTATAAATGATTTTGTCGTTCAGTCATTTTTAGTCATGTTCCACCCTGTGAATCCTTTTGGGGTTTTCTTGGCAAAGAAACTGGAGTGGTTTGCCATTTCCTTCTCCATCTCTTTTTATAGATGAGAAAACTGAGGCAAAAAGGGTTGAAGTGATTTGCTCAGGTTCACTCATCTATTAAGTGTTCAAGGCCAGATTTTAACTCAGGAAGATAAGTCTTTCTGACTCAAGACCCAGCACTCTATTTACTGTGCCACCTAGCTGCCCATATGTAAATGCTAGGGATTATGATCATGATTAACCAGAGATAGCAGTGGTGAGCCTGATCCCTCCACCGGTTGCATTCATCCATGCCAGTGGTCATGATGTGCTCCCCAGAGCTATCCTAATTGGGAAGCTGCAGAGTAAGAACTATCCAAACTGTAAGCAGCATGAGAGTGGGTGGAGAGAAAGCTGCAGCAGCAGAACCACAAATAAAATCTAGCACAATGTGAGTGGGTGAACAGTGTTGAAAGCCTGGGCCTGACAGCTGGGTGAGTTTAGGGTTAAGAAGAAGGGGGAGTTGGCGATTGCTACAGCAATAAGCAGTAAGCTAGACAGTACACTTTCTTAGTACTCTGGGCCTGAAACGAAGCTTTAGAAGATTATTGTGATGAAGCACACACACACAAAAGGCAATAAAGCCATCTTTAACAGGAAAAAAAAAGGCAGGAGGAACAGATTAGGTAAGGAGAAATACTGAGTCCAAAATGTCTGTTGACTTATTTGTCTGTCAGAACAAAATGCTGAAAGGAAATGCAAATGTATCTAATTCTCCACCAAATGAAAATGTTATAAGACCCAGATAATGTTCTTTTATGGGACAACTTTCAGCACACAAATTTAACCAACTGGAATTATTTTTAAGTTAATATTCAATGCAACCTTTTGAAAAGAAAAATTTGCCTTTGAATGAGAAGTCTGCCTTTTATTGTAAAGATAAAACACAATGTTCTTGGCTTAGTTATTCTCCAGATGGCCATGGATCAGTCCTCACAGCTCTGTGAACACATAGTTACATCCTCCAAAAAGACTGACTAAAAAAAAATAAAATAAAACAGCGTATACTTAACGTGTAAATGATTGTTGATTAATTTCTGTTTCTGTAGGGAAGTGAAAGGAAAGGAAGCAAACATTTATATAGAACCTACTATGACCATCGTCCTACCAATAAACTGTGACTCTTACCTGGCAGTCATCTTTGACCTTCTTCCGCAGTATCCAATCAGTTGCCAAAGTCCTGTTGTTTGGGACTAGTATCTCTTGCATTTGGCCCCAGCCAACTTCCACTGCAACCAGCCTTGTCTGAACACTCATCTTTTCTCACTTGGATTACTGTAAGAACATCTTACTAGTCTTATCTTACTCTTTCTTTCTTGTACATGCTCTCTAGTTCAGCCAGCCTGGACTACTCAGTTCTGATCTTTCCACCACTCCTGTCTCTTTACTCAAGCTGATCCTCATGCCTAGAATGAACTCTCACCACCACCACCTCCATCCTTCAGGATCCAACTCTGATTCCAACCGTGTGAAATCTTCCCTGAATATTCACCAATCTAAAGTGATCTCTACCTTCTTCATCTTTTTGATAGTACATCACCTGACCAATCCTTCTCTACCTGTCATTATGTCACAAGTGGTTCCTTAAGAAAAAGGTCTGCATCATGCCTCTCTCTCTTTGTATGAGTCCAGGCCTTATGCCTTGAACTTGATCAATGTGGATTGAATTGAATGTCATATAATGAAAGCTGTAATAGCAACAAACTTATACATAGTAATGTAAATATATTTAAATATGAAGTATGAGCTTATCTATTTAAATGTTTCAAGTTGGTTGTGCATAAAAGGGAGAATATTTTTTTCCATATCTAGGTATTGATATCACAGCTGCTGTCCCCTTAAAAGATAACGTAGTTAAGAACCGAGATGCTTGTTTCTCTCGACTAAAAAAAATTGTATGTGTGCTTGTAAGAATTGTTGACCAGCCTATAAGACAAAAATAAAATACCTAGACAATCAACAGAGAATTTAAAAATGCCTGTTGTCCAGACTACACTACGGATGGTCCATTAATAAAGGTGATCCATATATTCAGTCATTTTAACACCAAACATCCTGCAAAGATGGTAATTCATGGAATACAGTGATCTTCAATGAATCCAAAAGAAGGACAGAAACATGATAGGAGGAGAGACATGTGATAGGTATAAATATGCTGTAGCATATTAGCAATGGCCAATTATTTGCAAGGAGTGGCATGATGACTGGTAAAGGAGGTGAATCAGTCATATAGCTACAATGAGAGGGGAGGGGCAAGGAAACAAACATTTATTAAGCACCTGCTATATGTCAGGTACTGTGCTAACACATTATAGACTTTGTCTTATTTGAGCTAACAGAAGGTTAGCCTATCTGCTGCCCTAGTATACCCATGTTTAAGGAGACTTAGAGAAAGGCCTCAAGTATGTACATGTGCCCCCTATGATGGATTTATATAAAGATATGAAGAAGACTTGCATAGGATGAGAATCCATAGAAAAGCTGCAAACTCTCTTACCAGAGGGTGTACCCACATTGCTGAGATCCCAGATGTGTTCACTGGAGTATCACTTTGGTCTTCTAGATTTCCCAAGGAGTAATGATTATCATGACAACCATTAGGGTGAGCTTGTAGTTTAAGAGGAATTGGCAAGCTTACACATGTGTCGCAACTAATATAACATTGCATGTATAATTGTAATCCATTAAAAAATACATGGCTACGTCAGGAATTATGTGATCAAAGATTCTATGTTCAGACATTGAATTGAAAATTAGAAAATACTATCTGGAGGCAAAACAGCATACGATAACATTTTTCTTTGAACAGTAGCAAAATATTTCAGATAGCATACAGGTGTACCCCATCTAAAATTCACTCAATATAAGGGAAAGGAAGGTTATAAGTGTTTAAATAGTGCCTACTACATGCCAGGCACTGTGCTAAGTTCTTTACAGATGGGATTTCATTTGATCCTCAAAACAACCCTGTGAAGTAGGTTCTGTTATTGTCCCCATTTTATAGTTGAGGAAACTGAGGCAAACAGAAGTTAAGTGACTTGCACAGGACCACACAGCTAGTATCTGAGGCCATATTTGAACTTGGGTCTTCCTGACTCCTGACCCAGCACTCCCTCCACTAGCTGCCTCAGTATAGTACAGTTTAGCATTTGTAATCTATAGAATGAAGTTGATTCATTTTATGTAATTTGTCATTTTAAACTTATTTTCATTCTAGAGCATATAGTGTTATAGCACCTTTTGGCAAAGCATAAAATTGGAGCCAGTCTCTATAAATACAATTAATTCTTGGGTGGAAAGAAAGAGTTGAGTCAAGTTCTAGGAACTTAGTTTATGAAATTGGAGGATCCCACCCACAGGAATAGCCCAAGACAGCTGGGAAATGTGTTATAACAAAGTAAAATTCATCTATCAAGGTCCCAACTATCCAGCAACCTTGCTTACCCAGAATTTAGCTGAGAATTAGAAAGTAAGCCAAAATAGAAATCACAGATTCCGTTCTCTAAATAAAATTAGTGTATTTTATTCATAGGAGAGGACTTCACCACCTCTTTATTTTTATTGGACACCCAGAGCTCTAAAAATCATTCTTTTCTGGTTCTAGAGACCTCATATAATTGAAAACCACAAAATAGAAAGAGATAAGGGATGCATGGTAAGGAAGGTGTCACAATCAGATACAGTTAGTTACAGTGGTAAGAAAGGACAGCTGACAGCAATGAGAGATGACCAAGAAATATAAAAATCCAAACACAAGAACTCAAAAGGTCTGGCACTTGGGGTCCATGTATGTGGGGTAAGCAACCCTACATAACTCAGGAGTCCTTCATTGTGATGATCCTGATTTCTTAGAGAAAAGGCAATGTAATGTATTATTATAGAGCCAAGTATGCAATTAGTGTCATGGAATTTAATCTATAGGACACTTTCAGGCCTAAAATATCTCTTTAAAAATATAATTTTATATAATCTGATAATTATTGGTATTTTGGATCATCTCGTTATATGAAAGTGTTTTCATTCTTGTTATTGCAAATGTAATGATTATTTTCAATTATAAATCCCCAGGCTAATTGACTAATTAGATTTTTAGAATTAAATTTGATTTCTCATTTTCAACTAGGATATTTGGGGTTTGGATGAAAACTAAATTTTAACCTAAATTGACTAGATGACTAAATTTAACAACTGCTAGTCCATTGAAAATGGAATATAAAAACCTAAGCATGTTTCATAGGGAGATCTCTGAGAGTTACTGTACTGGTGTAGATGTCTTGTATTATAGCTTACTTTAGGATATTCACTTTGCTCTTATAGTAATGTGTTGTTAGTCAATAAACATTCATTAAGGACCTACTTTGTGCCAGGTATAGTGCTAATACAAATACAAGTAATTAAAATATCCCCTGCCCATGAAGAGTTTACATTTTACTGAGGGGAGGAGACAACCTAAAGGAGAGTGGGAAGCAAGTAGGGTTTACATAGGTAGGCACAGCACAGGGACAGCCAAGAACTGCTTTGAACGCCTAGATCAGGTATGAGTCTGGAATAAGGCTGAATCAAATTAACCTATGAAAGCCCAAGATGATTCCAGTCCAATTTTCTGGTAGGGAGGGGGCAGAGATAGTTGCTTGAGTGGAGACAACATGATATAGAGATATCCAGTAGGTGATATTTGAAAGCAGGAAAATGTTTGGAATTTGTAGCTTATGATATTTCAAATATCTGTCAAATTTAGTATTCTTTTTAATGTTCAATTATTATCAAATACTCATGTAAAAATCTCTAGCTCATTTTTTGCCTTATTTATATTTTGTTTTGTAGGTAAGTATGCTGAAGATATATTTGGAGAACTATTTAATGAAGCACACAGTTTTTCCTTCAGAGTCAATTCTTTACAAGAGCGAGTAGACCGTTTATCTGTCAGTGTTACACAGCTTGATCCCAAGGAAGAAGAATGTAAGTTCACTCATGGTATTATATGTTGATTAAATATTATTTTTTATATCCAATGAAGAGCATATTTGGGGACAGAGCCAAAAAATATACAATTTTGCTATGAAGGTTTTTCTTCCAAAGATTCTTGATATATATGGTTTATTCATCAGTGAATCCACAACAGTTAATCCACAAGCATTTTTATGCATCTACCATGCTCTAGACACAGTGATAGCTACTGGAGATACCAATGGTGACCAAGGAAGGAGGCTTTGGTCTGAGTAGTCGTAAAGATTGTGAGTAAAGTTAGAAGAGAATAGACTGTCATTTCCTTTCCAGTAGCAATAGTAATACTGATTTAATTACTCTCCTTAGACAGGAAAAGGGTTAGAAATTGGGACTGGGGGATGAATGGGTCAGAACTCCATGCACATCAGCAGGATAGACAGCAAGAGTTTTGTGCTAAGGAAAAGCCCTGATATCTACATGGATGATTGAAAGAGACAAGAAATAGGGACTGAGGCCAATCAGATATAGTAGGGTCTGACAAAAATTTAATGTTTTTTTCCTTTTCCTCTCTTCCATTTCATTTACATACTTTTAATCTTAGTAGTGAAAATTCTATGAAACTGCTTTAGAAATCTTTAAATGAGTGTAAATTATTTTTATAAATGCCTTAATTTAGAATTTTTGTGCTTTATATGAGCAAGTCAAATACAGTTTTTTAAAACTGGTAGGAAATCTCCTCTTTAAATGGATTCAGTGCTGCTCTTGAAGGTTCCAGATTGTCAGGACTTGAGGCTGAAATTTTTCCCATTTTGATGTTAAGCCAGAGACATGAGATTCAGAAGCTACGTTACAAGTTAAAATAATTTTAGAACCTTTAGTGTGAAAGCATATCACATGCCTTCAAGCCTTGATGGAGTCGTTTGAATGCTATTGTCTCCCAAGTGCCAGCTTCTTTCTCTGCCAAAAGAAATATAAGAGCTAAGAACATAATTTTCACTTTCCTTCTCTTGAGAGTTGTTGAATGTGGCTCTATAATAGTCACTGTCTTCAGAGAAAAAATAATTTCTCATGAGTAATTTGCTTTTGTTCAAATATGAAACTTCAGTAGATCCAAACTTTAAGAGGAAAAATATCAGTAGATTTCTTGAAGCCAGAAAGCATATGAATAGGGAATGGACCACCTTCCTTTGACAGTGTGTCCCAAGATGTAAGTGACCAGAAGCAAAAACCTCAAATAAAGATATTATTAAATGGGCTTCTAGCTAGTTTCTATCACTAATGTGAATCATCAAAATGTGTTTACAGATCTATATATTAGAAGTAATTTGATAGGTACATAATTCCGATACTATCTCAGAATGAGAGAGCATCTTTTCCGAGTATAAAATAAAATCTTTAATTCTAAAAGAGACTTCAACTGAAAGTCAATACCTTGCTACATAAAGCTTTAAACTAGCAAAAATATGGAAGTGTTTTCTGAAGCCATATACAGTAGGCTCTGGAAATTTCTCACCTTGGAAAATTGGCTCAGCCATGTTATTAAAATATTATAGAAGACACATCTTTAAACCTCTCTCAAGCTAGAATTCAAAATACCCTGTTGATTCTTTTACCTTGATAACATCTTTCCTATCCATTCCATCCTCTCAGTGCAGACCCACTATGCACAATGATAACAATGTAAATGAGAATCACTAAAGGGAAGCCAAACGCTGAGTAACTAAAAGATCAGTTATATGGTAGAATTGTTTTTCTTTTTATAAGGGAGAGCTCAGTTCAGGGACGTGGGCTGTCATTATATTATATCCAGAAACGATGAATATAAAATCAGGAGTCAGTAAAACTTATTTTTTCAAAAGAGAGAGACAGTGACACACCAAAATAAAAATATATTGTTAGTCACTTGATTTTCACTAACATGAATCTCTTCTGAAAGCTTTAAATTCATGAGTCTATATAGGAATAAGAAGATGTTGTGAACTTCAAAGTTTAAATGAAAATCGGACATCCACAAAAGCCAAAATGAGCACTAAATGCACCATGAACTTAACATATGGATAATGTCAAGAAATGTAAAGTCAAAAATATTAGTTATGTAAGATGAGAGGAAAAAAAGGAAAATAAAATTGAATCTCTCTTTTTTAAGTGACTCTAGGGATTAAACTGATATTTTCCATTAATACTTAAATACAACAAGGAATTTTAATTTCAGTTCTTTATACCAATATGAATCACAGTTCCTCTATAACTTAGTAGTTTTAGTACTTAGGGCAGCTAGGTGACACAGTGGATAGAGTTCCAGATCTGGAGTCAGGAAGATTCATCTTTGTGAGTTCAAATCTGTCCTCAGACACAAGTTGTGTGACCTTGGGCAAGTCACTTAACACTGTTTGCTTCAGTTTCTCTGTCTGTAAAATGAGCCAGAGACAAAATGGCAAAACACTCCAATATCTCTGCAAATGGGGTCATGAAGAGTCAGACATAACTGAAACAACTGAACTCAGGCTTTTTTAAGTGCCTACCATGTGCCAGGTAGTGTGCTAAGTGCTAAGTATACAAAGAAAAAAAGCAAGTCCCAGGTTTCAAGGAAATAATGAGGGGAAATAACATAGAAACAACTATGTACAACAAGATATATAGGATCAATTGGGTATCGCCAGAAGCAAGGAGCTATAATTAATAGCTAATAATAGTTAGCATTTATATAGTTCTTTAAGGTTTTACAAGGCACTTTCCATATGTTATCTTACTTGATATTCACAAGAACCCGGTGTTTTATCTCAGTTTTAGAAGTAAAGTAACAAGGATCGCTAGCTACTATCTGAGGCTGCATTTGAAATTAAGTCTTCCTGACTTCAAGTCCAACACTCTAGCTATCGTGCCTACCACCCTACCACTAGAAGTAAGGGGGGATCAGGAAAGGCATCTTTAACAGCTATTGCTAGGAAATATGTATATGTGCTTTAAGGTTTACAAAGCGCTTTATAAATATTATCTCCTTTTATCTTTACAACCCTGAAAGGTAGGTGCTATTATTATACCCATTTTAGAGATAAGAAAGTTGAGACAGAGGATCACACAGCTGGTGAGTATCTGAAACTGAACTGGCACTCAAGTCTTCCTGATTCCAGGAACAATGTGCTATCCATTGTCCCATCTAGCTGCCTCTCATAGTAGGTGAGATTGTAGCTGTGACTTGAAGGAAGTCAGAATAGTGAAATGATGAGGGAGAGAATTCCAGGCATCAACGTCCAATGAAAATGCTCAGAGTTGGTAGATGCATTGTCTGGTTTGAGGAACAGCAAAGGAAGCCAGTATCGCTGAATTGGGAAATGGGGTGGGGGGGAGTAAAATATAAAAAGACTGAAAAGGTGAGAAGAGGCCAGATTTTAGAGAGTTTGAATGCTGAATAAAGCAATTTCTACTTGTTCCTGGAGGCAGGAGGGAGACGATGAGTTTGTTGAATGGGAGTTTGGGGGCATGGGATGGAGTGACTCATTCAGACCTATACTTTAGTAAGATCCATTTGACCATTGAGTGAAGGAAAGATGGGAGTGGAAAAAGTCTTGACGAGTGGAAAGCCAACCACAAAGCTATTACAGCATTCCAAGCATGAAGTCATGAGAGTTGGTTCCAGGGTGGTGGCAGCATCAGATGAAAGAGCATATACCAGAGATATTACGAAGATAGAATTCACAGACCTTGACAACAAATTGAATGGGGGAGGAGTAGATGAGAGACGGTGAGGAGTTGAGAATGATACCTAAGTTGTGAACCTGACCAACTGGGAGGATCACAGTGCTTTTGATAGTAACAGGAAAGTTAGAAAGAAGGAAGATCTTGGGGGAAAAGATAATCAATTTAGTTCTGGACATGTTGAGTTTAAGATGTCTATAGGACATCTAGTTCAAAATGTCTGTTAGGCATTTGTAAATGTGAGACTGGAGGCTAGGAGAGGTTAGAGCTGGGTTAGTGGAATCCGTGGAACTAATTAGATCACAAAATGAAATAGTCTTAATGAGAAGGAAGGTAACTGCTGGTTATCTACCATGACCTGTATAAAGCAAAGGAGATTGAGAAGGGGTGGTCAAATGGGAAGGAAGAGAACCAGGAGAGAACAATGTCAAACCTAGAAGAGAATATCAAGAACAGTGATGAATAATGTCAAAGACTTTAAGAGAGTTCAAGAATGAGGACTGAGAAAAGGTGATTCAGAGGTCATTGATAATTTTGGAGAGAACAGTCTCAATTGATGATGGGGTTGAGAGTCTTATGAGAGTGATAAGAAAGGAAATAGAGACACCAGTTGTTTTGGAATTCTCATGGAGAAACCACAAAAATGGGAGAGATATGGGATATCTAGTGAGAATGGATAGATCAAGTGGGAATTTTTGAAAATGGAGAGACATGGGCATATTTGTATGCAGTAGGGAAGTGATCAGTAGTAGATGGGAGAGACTGAAGATTAGGGGGAACAATCTGCTGGAGAAGATGGGTTGGAATGGGATTGATTGTGCATCTAGAGGAGAATGATTGGTGAGGAGAAGGGATGCCTCTTCATGTGAGACAAGGATGAAAGGAAGAGATAATGGTGGAAAACACCTAATTGACATAAGATGAGGCAAAGATAAGAGGACTCTTTTGGCAATGACTTAAATTTTTTTTTTTTTTTTTTAGTAAAATGTGAGACAGGGCTTTCATTTGGAGGTTCAGTCAGGTACCTAGGGGAGGTTTGAAGAGATATTAAAAGTTTTGGAAAAGCCCAGGTGGTGAATGGGATAGTGAATTGATTAGGGCGGCATAAAAGAATGCTGAGTTGCAATGAGAATCCAGTTGATGTTATATAACAAAGTTGTTTTTACGTGCTGAGTTGCAATGAGAATCCAGTTGATGTTATATAACAAAGTTGTTTTTACGTGTTGACCCATTCAGCACAATTTCATGAGTGTCTCCAGTTTTTATTCAGCAGCATAGGAGCTAAGGCATTGGATGGTGGGAGTAATCTAGGGTTGATACTTGGCAGGGCAGGATTTGGTGATAGCATAATGGTGCAACAGACTTCAAAAAAAAGGACAGTATAGAGTTTCATTGGTTCACTAAAAGGTAAAGATGAGGAAGGGAAGGGAAATGACTGGAGCCCATTCACGGTTAATGGCCTAGGAAAGAACTGAGGGTCAAGGGTTCAGAAATAACAGTGAGAATGAGGTTTCAAGGCAGAGGGAGAGGTGAAATGATAAAAGCTTGTGGTCAAATAAGGGAATTTTACAGTTCTTGAACATGAAAGTGGAATACTTTTTGGTGATTGCAAGATCAGAGATTTGGCTGTTTGATGGCGTATCAAAATGTATGTTAAGCCTCTCTAGTATGAGTGCAGGATTTAGAGAGGAAGAAAAGAGGCACTGAACTCAGTGAGGAAAGAAGAAAAGTGTTTCATCTCACCTTGGACCTTTAGAGTTGCTGGTAAATTCACATTTCAGACAATCCGGCCATCTCTGAACTTAAGTAAGCTGGTCCTTGGACAACAAACACAAAGTCCATCTATGAGGTCTGACCCAGTGGGTTGAATCAGCCAGAGTTTGTGCTCTGTTACCATTACCTTCAAGAACCCAGGATCACATGATCATCAAAATAAAGCATCATTGTGTGATAACTTGACAGGGAAATTTTACAAAATTGACTGAATCTAAAAAACTACCAATTCAAAATACCATGTTTCCATCTCTAAACCTCAACTCTAAATAAGATGTTTGAATAATAGCTAACATGTACATATAAATAATATCTGTGGTAGCTTATATTGTGTGTTAAACAGTTTACAAAACATTTTCCTCACTGCAACTTGTTGGAGGTAGTAAATGTTTTATTTATCCTCATTTTTCAGATAAGGAAATAGACTGAGAAAATTTAAGTAATTTGCCCAGATTCAAACAGCTAGTAAGTGTCAGAGCTGAGAGTCCAACCCAGGTCATCTGACTCCATACGATGATCTCTTTATTCTGCTGTTTAACTTCATTTCCTTTCTTTCATACAAAGACAAAAATTTAGACAAATTCCTGCTCTCAGGAATCTTCTAGCTTCATCCTAAGTAAATGAATAAAAGCTAATCAAATCAAACTTGTAATTATGCATCGTTTTTAATTCCATGATGTATTTACAGGCTAAAATTAAAGGTTATTTCAGGTATCCAGTTCAAATATTAAATACATACTCTTTGCTTACCACTGTTAGACACTGTGAATGAGTATTGAAATCTAATAATAACTTACAAGTTAAGCTCATTAAAGTTGCAAAGAGATTTATATTCATTGAACCAGTCACTTCTGTCAAAGATCTTATGATCCTTTTAAAAACATAGCTCATATGTAAGAGATAAATAAAAATTCAAGGTTAATATAATTGTCAAGATGAGTAGTGAGTGTTTGTTTTATGAGTTGAGAGAATAGAGAGGTTAAGGAGTAGCTAGGAAAGGCTTTAAAGGTGGAGCAAAGATCATATGGCAGCTACCAGATGGGATCACAAAGAGGTGTACATGATTGAAATGACTGAACAGCAAAATTTCCTCATTTCTAGAGCAACTAGATGATACAGTGGATAGAGCACTGGGCCAGGAGTCAGGAACACTCATCTTCCTGAGTTCAAATCTAGCCTCAGACATTACTAGCTGTGTGACCCTGGGCAAGTCACTTCACCCTGTTTACCTCAATTTCCTCATCCTCATAAAATAAACTGGAAAAAGCAGTGGCAAACCACTGCAGTATCTTTTCCCAAAAAACATCAGATGAGTCATGAAGAGTCAGACATGACTACAAACAACTAAACAACAACAAAGACCATAAAGGATTTGAATAGATGGAAAGGATTTGAGGAGAGCATTTCAGGCACATGTAGAATATCACAAAATGCATAGATGCATAATATTCCTCATTCAAAAGATAGGAAGGAGAATGAATTAGCTAGAGTGGAAGAGCTTGTGTAAGGAAGGAAAGTGTGGTTACATGGAGTAAGGTCAGATTGTTGTTATTCAGTCGTTCAGGGATCAGGATCACACTAGTAGGTTCCCAGGTGAGATTTTCATTCAGGTCTTCCTGCCTTCAGACTCAGCACTCTATCCGCTCAACTACCTAGATGCTCCGTGGCCCAATTAGGGAGGGCCTTAAAAGCCAACATAAATTTGCAGAGCCATTGACAGATTTTGTATAGGTTCATGATAGGATTAAAGGAGGATCAATCTGATGATGATATTGTGGTGAGACCTCTTAAGAGAGAGACCAGTTAGGGAGACGTTAAGGTTAAGGGCCTGGATTGAGGTGGTGTCATTTGGGATGGAAAAGAAAAGACTAATCCAAAAGACGTATTGGAGATAGAAATGAGAAGATTTGGTAACTAAATACAAGAGGAGAAAGAAGAGTAGGAAAGATTCAAGTATTTTGTGCTTTGAACTTCATTGAGTATGTAGTAAAGTTGCTAGCTGTAAAAAGTAATGCATAACCATACTTTCACATATTATATAACCCTTACCTAAAATGTATTTTTAAAGTATCTTGAGTATTCTAACAATAATGTATACAGTATAAGGCAAAGTCACTCTAGATATATACTCATATATAGTGATGATAAATGACTATCAGGCTTTCCAGTTCTGGCAGTTGGTTTACGTTTCTTACATTTGAAACTGTAAATGCAAGTATGTCAATTTTAGATATATATAGATTGAATTTTTAATAGTGCTTTT
Organism: Notamacropus eugenii; assembly: GCF_028372415.1. Classification (NCBI taxonomy): domain Eukaryota; kingdom Metazoa; phylum Chordata; class Mammalia; order Diprotodontia; family Macropodidae; genus Notamacropus; species Notamacropus eugenii. The sequence continues at coordinate 189,961,522 of NC_092873.1, read as the reverse complement.
GTTAGAAATAATTATCCCACATTTATTCCTCTCTCCTCCAATGGTACATAATGCACTTCTGCTGTCAAATGTAGCAAGTCATTAACATGTGACAGAATTACATATAGCTTCCTTAGAAAATATATGGCATTGTGGAGAAGAGGAGGAATCTAAAAGCTGATTTTGTAGCAGATATCCCTGATAAGGGTCTGATATCCAAGAGATGTAGGCAACTAACAGGAACAGCATTAGAAATGCTAGAGCAGAGAAGCTGAAAGTGATGAGGATTTAGAAAAGGACTTTGGATTTGTCAGTTAAGAGATCATGGGTCATTTTGGAGAGGGCAGTTTCGTGGACTGACACAAGCAGAAGCCATCAAGGTGACAAAGAAGACCAAAAAAAGAAAATGGCAACAATTATTAGACTAGATGTGGGCGGACAGGCGCACAAATTAACTAATTAATAAACATTTATTAATCCCTTAGGGCCAGCACTGGGATACAGATATGGCAAGAAAGATAACCTCTGCCTTTCAGGAGCTTATATCTTAATGGGGAAAGCAGCACACAAAGGAAGGGAGTATTGGAGCTATGGCATGGTTTGGAAATGGTTGTATAGACCTAATTCTGACCAAAATAAACCAAAACCTCACCAACAGATCTCCACAAGCAGTGTTCAGGGTCTGGTGAGAGAGGGATGAGGAAGATAATGTAATAGAGGTGACATGGTTTGGAAGGAATTGTTGATGGACCTGTGAATTGATTCCGCTATCCTGTCAATTAATTTGGGCACATACCCTTGGTAATTTAAGGTACATACCCTTTTACCCAGTGATACCACTACTATATGTGTATACATATATATTAATAGATGTATGTAATAGAGATTCACAATTTCACATGCAGGCCCTTTTTTTCTTTTGGTTTCTTTTGTATGTAGAAATGTTAATTTCTCTTAATATTTACACCCCCAAAATGTGTTGGTTTTGCTTTCTTATGTTATTTATTTCATTAATCATGTGAATATAATCAAAACTCTAGAAGGGTGGTCCCTTCTATTTGGATTTGGAAAGAGGAATCAGACCCACCTTGTGGGCACTTAATAAGGATTTATTTGTTTATCAAGTTTACAGTAACAAAAAGTTAAAATTAACACCCTAAAATATATCCTTTTTGCTTTATGTATATATTTATTTCATTTGTCATGTGAATATTTTCAAACCACCAGGAAGGGATTGGTGTTTGGGAAGAGGAATCAGACCACCTTGTAAGTGCTTAATAAATATTTGTGAAATTAAATCATCATGTTTAAAAACATTTACAAGTACAGAACTAAAGGGTCAGCATAGTGGAATGCATAAATTTTATGAACCATGCTGATTTGCAAAGTTTCATTACATAGTGTTACCAAAGTAAAGATAACCATTTATTTTCATTGCGGTTTAATGAACCTGATAATTTTAAAAGAAACATTATTCAGATTAACTATGAAGAACTATACTTTCCAAGTTATAGTCCCTGTGAGGTTTTTGTTTTTGTTTTTGTTTTTAACAGGGGCACTTAATGTAAACCGAATAAGTTTGCATCTTTTCATCACCCACCCCTATGTGTACTACATCCAAAAATGGCCGATGTGTTTGGGTTGCCACTTGCTACTCACAGGATGACTTTTTTGTCAGAACTTGTCTGCTCTTTTGTTTTCCTTCTCACCCATGCATTTTGTAGTACTCAACCAAATGGAGTCATTCCATTTATTCAACAAATATTTATTAAGCACCTGCTGTATAGAAATATAAGATGCTGTGAGTGATAGAAAGAAGAAAACATGATCTCTGCTTTCAAAGAGCTTGTTACATTCATGTCTGGAAATATGTGTGTTCATATACATGTACATTTTTCTCTATACTGGAAAACAACTGTTATACTAATGTGCTTAAATTTCATAATAACAACGGTGAGTACCATTCCTACTGTGGACTTTTAGCTAAACTTCAGATATTTTCATAAAAGTGACCTTTTTGTATATTTAATTTAAAATTATAATGTTATACACATCTAAATATGAAAGAGATACTTTCATAGGACTTTATAGAATAATAATAATATTCAGCTAATTGCATTGGTTGTTAAGGGGAATTGAACAAAAAACCTCCAGTGACTAAAAGCAGAACAAGAAGGGAGGAACAAAGCGTAGATGAAAATAAAAAGAGTGAGAGATCATTGTAACAAGAGAAAAAACAAAGAAGGACAGATCTAGTTCCTATCAGTTTCCCTGTCAATTGGGAAACTGCAAGCTCTAAGGATGATTTTTTTTTACAATAATTAAACTTTAAACCAATAAACAAAGCTTACTGAGCCATGCCACCTGTAGACAAATGTGTGTTTAAAGTATATTTAGTTATTGATATAAAACAAGATAAAATGTTTCATGACACTCCAACTTTGTATTTTCTATTCCAGTGTCATTACAAGACATCACAATGAGAAAAGCTTTCCGAAGTTCCACGACTCAAGATCAGCAGCTGTTTGACCGAAAGACTTTGCCAATTCCATTGCAAGAAACCTACAATGTTTGTGAGCAGCCTCCACCTCTCAACATACTCACTCCTTACAGGTAGGTGGCATTAGGAAGGAGCACGTCTACTAACCTTAATCAAACTTATACCCACATGGGCAGTTAATGCTAGGAGAAACTGTTTTTTTAATAGAGACTTTCTCTGTAAAGTGCTATCAGTTTTTATTTTAGAAAGGTCTCTCTCTTCCTTTCGTCCTTTCTTTCTTAATTCCCAGGCACTGTAGTAGATCAGGGTTATTATGTTTACAGTGATCACTAAAAAAACAAAGCAAAGACAAGGTATTATCCTGTTTAAAAAATGTTTTGTTATTTAAAGTAACATTGTTAGTTTGTAGGTTTCCTACCTCAGAAATACTTTAGAGTTTAATTTAATTTAGGATATTGGAACAGAATATCCCAAAGTTCTTGATTTCAGAAGACACTACCACCCTTGATAAAGGAAGGAAGGAAAGAAAGAGAGAGAGAAAGAAAGAAAGCTTTTCACCACTTGTAAATCCCAATGAGCCCATTAATAAGAAAATTTAGTGTGGGAAATAAGTCTCGATTGTCCATATTTTAAATAAAAAATTTATAGAAGACCATTTCAGTTAACTTTAAAATAAATACCTTTTCTATTTCCACTTTTTTCTGTCCAAGTTCTGAGTGTTCAAAGTATCTGATTCAGTATCACTTTGTATTGAAGCAGTTATTTCCCTTATTTCATGTTTTGGTTTATTTGATATATTCTCTGTGTTTTATCTTCATGAATTGATTGCTTTTAGTATAATTGTTCAATAATTTCCTTTTTCCATGCTTCTTAGTGTTACACTATACTTATACTCTCTGGGTTCTACAATGTGTTTTATCTGAATTATTTTACTTCAGGGATGATGGTAAAGAGGGTTTGAAGTTTTATACCAATCCTTCATATTTCTTTGATCTATGGAAAGAAAAAATGTTACAGGACACCGAAGACAAGAGAAAGGAAAAGAGAAAGCAGAAGGTATTTTATTTCCAACAGATTTTTTTAAAATCAGCTCTTTTTACATTAGTGTGGGGTTTTTTGTTTTTTTGTTTTTTACCCATATGAAATACAATTCCCTTTTACATTTTCAGTTAGTGATGTAGCCAACCATCTTTTCAACCATAGAGGGGATATTAGAGGACATAAATGAGTCTTTTCAAACTTTTTTATGAGGTGACAGACATTGGAAAATGATATAAGTGGGGGCTCCTGCCCTTACATGGTAACAGCATGACAGAAACACACACTTAGCATATAACAAATATCACAAACTTTTTGTATCATTTTTAAAAATCGTCACCTACACTATGTAATTCTGAATTCTGCTGAGAGAGTAGGGTGCTTCTAGATCCTACTTTTGACCGTGAAGTGTAGGTTAGGAAGGCTAAAAAAAGTGCAGAAGTGAATAAGAAAACTTTGGTAAATCACAGAATAACAGGAATGCCTAGCTACGTTAAGATTTGGTGGTGATGAGGTATTCTCATTAATTTGTTTAGTTTTCTAGATTATCTAAGTACTCCTTTTTGTTTCAGTCCATACTGAGAATCACTCTCAAATATATGAATGGTTGAACCGTAATACACAGGGGCATAACAGAATCTTTCTTTGATGATTGAGAATCTTGCAGTGTCTTACTCCGTACAGCTGCAGATGGTGCAGGAGGTTGACCTGAATAACCTAGATCGGAACTCAGAAGTTCTTGGGCCCTTTAAGAAGATCAGGCAGGCATGGAACACGGGCAGAAAGTTTTCAGTGTTTGACTTTTACTGAATCCCTGATAGAACTCATTTATTGAAATTTGCCTTTTTTTTGATAAAAGTTGGAATTTTAGAAAGGCAAATGGCTAATGTAAAAACAAAAAAAAGTTGAATGAAAATCATCATTAATTAAAACTTCTGGCTATGTAGATTCTTCCTAATTCTTTTTTCCATGAATGTAGAAAATATAGAAAGTAGAAAGAATCAAGGTCAACATGAGACAAAATTATGTAGTTAGAAAATTTTGTTTTTGTTTCCCATCTACCTACCTTTTAGACCCTTGTAGGTTCCCAGGACCTTCAGGATGTCCCTCAAACTACTTTTTCCCACTGGAGCCAGGTAGGGCGCTATGGTCCTTTCTCTGCCTCACAGGTTCTCAAAGTATGGCCCAGGGGTCTGTAGGGGAACTGTAGGGTCAAAAACTATTTTCACTCTTTACTAAGATGTTTTAATTCTTAATACAGTAAATATCAATAGATATAATCCATAGAGACAAAAACTCTTTGAAGGATCCTCAATAATTTTTATGAGCATGAAAGAGTCCTGAGACCAAAAAGTCTGTGATAACTTCTGTGTTTTGAAAACTCACATGTTTTGTATTCTGTTTTCCAATAGAATTGTTCTTTTGTGTGACACTGGATAACATTGGATTCATCACATAAACTTATTCTTCCCAGTGTGTTTAGATAGCTAACTTGTTTTCCTTAACAGATTGTATAACCCAACTACCATATATATAAAATTAAGAAGGTAATTAAGGGACAGTACTAACAGTAGAAATTCCAGGCAGTATGGTGAGCTGATGAGAGAAGTACTTTTCATTTAGTAGGATTGAAAACAAAGGCGAGTCGTGTTTGCGTGAGGGAAACAGTCAGATTCTAGATTAAATATTCAAGGAATCTGGAGGTAACAAACCAAGTAGTCAAGAATTAGCTCAGTAAATTAACTGTAATGTCCAGGAGAGTCCCTGGATGTTACAATTTTCTATACGATTTTGAGCATTTTATTTTGATTCATTATGAGCTCTTATAAATTTCATTTGCTTTTTGGCTTTGTTTCTGTACCTCTGTTACAGCAGAAAAATCTAGATCGTCCTCTTGAACCAGAAAAAGTGCCAAGGGCACCTCATGACCGGAGGAGAGAATGGCAAAAGTTAGCTCAAGGTCCCGAGCTTGCGGAAGATGATGTGAATCCCTTACATAAGCCAAGTGAAGTTGCTAATGGCCCGGCTTCTCAATTTGAACCAAGGTTCCTTTTCTTTCTAGGTGTTATTTTGTAAGAAGTCTTCTTGCAGAAGTATGAGTATAAATGTAGTAGCTATAAATGTCAATTATTCAGTAAATATTGTTAAGCACCTGCTGTGGGCCTTGAAGCTGTGCTAGGTAAGGTCTAAATACAGAGGCATTCTCAGGGAGCTCACAGTTTAATGCAGGATGTACAGCAAAAGGTGGCACAGCGGGTAGAGTGCTAGGACTGGAGGCAGGAACTCATCTTCCTAAGTTCAAATCAGACCTCAGACTCTTTCTAGCTGTGTCACTTAAGCCTGTTTGCCTCAGTTCTTTTCATCTCTAAAATGAGCTGAATGAGGAAATGGCAAATCACTCCAGTATCACTGGCTGAAAAAAAAAAAAAACCAACCCTAATGGGATCACGAAGGCATAACTGAACAACAACATCCAGTCATGTGCAGGCAAGATATATATAGGGTAAACTGGAAATAATCTTAGAAAGAAAACACTAGCATTTTGGATCAGGAAAGATATCCTATAGAATACGGGATTTTAGTTGAGATTTGAAGGATTCCAAGAGGAGGAGGAGAGGGGGAGATGTCTCTTAGAATTACGTCCTCTTTAGAAAATCATGTGGGGCATTATAGAGACATGAACTCCTACAGATCTGGGAATTATTTCTTTGCCTTTCTTTGTCTCCAGCACTGTCATACTGACATTAGCAGTAGAGTGAGCCCCTTGGAGCTGCCCCCTGGAGCTTCATGATGGGGGTAGCATTGTTTCTTAAGTACTAATGATTTGGTGGTATGTGAAAGAGGTTCTGAAACTCATAAATTCTGATGCCCTTTCCCCTCCCACAAGCCTTTCTCCTTGTATTGAAATGATAAATGCAAAACTAGAGTTTTCCCCAAACTACCAACCCTGCCTTCTCAGAGGTATGGAACATCCATTTGTGTTTGAGTCCTTCTCCCCCAGCTCTCAAGGGCTCATGTTGGTAAATAAAATGGCCACTAGGGATATGGCACTGTGACTAAGACCCTTTGTGAAGGATTAATGCAAAAGATGAAAATCAGACTTAACTTTTTTTCAGATAAAAATCATTAAAAAAATTCAATACTGTACATAGAATTTATGTCTCCATAAATTAAGTAAGCATTTAAGATAACTTTAATAAATGGAAGATTCTATTTCTGTACATTCATTAAAGAAAGGGACTGATGGGAATTGACATTAAAAGTAATGAAATTCATTAAATTACAATAATGGAGAGAGAAGGGAAGGAAAGAGTCCATGATGATTCCAAGGTGGGGAACTCTAGTGGCTGGAAAGATAAAAGAACCTTTCAAAGAAAGATGGAAGTTTGTAGGAGGGATGGAGATAATAATGAATTCCATTTTAGAGCTGTTGAGTTTTTTATGCGGGTGGGATATCCTGACAGAAATAACTAACAGGCAGTAGTGTGGAACTGGAGTTAGATATATACATACTTAGATTTTACATACAACGTACAAACCCACACCTGTACACATATTTATCTCTATGCTAATAATTCATTTATATGCTAGTAATGCATTTATATATCCAGACAGTCTCTCTTCTGAATTCCAGTCCTACATCACCAGCAAGCCTACTGGATATTTCTTTGGGGTTTTTTCTTGGGTTTTTTTTTTTCTTTTTGTTTTTGAGTCGATTGGAGTTAAGTGACTTGCCCAGGGTCACACAGCTAGTAATTTTCTAAGGCCAGATTTGTACTGACTCCAAGGCCAGTGCTCTGTCCACTGCCACACCTAGTTGCCCCTCTGCAGGACATTTCTAAATGGATGTCCCATAGGCATATCAAATTCAGCACATCCAAAAACAATACATCTTTTCCCCAAAACTCTCCTGTTTTCCAAAATTCTTTATTCTTGGTACCACCATCCATCTAGTCACCATGTTCAGATCCTTGGTGTTATCCTCATCACCTCATTCTCACTCAGCTATTCTATCCATGCAGTTATCAAATTTTGTCATTTCTAAACCTCCACATCTCTTGTATATATTGCCTTCTCTCCACTTACTCAGTCACCACCCTAGTTCAAACCCTTTTCCTTATCACCTGGACTATTACAGTGGCCTTGTACTTAGTCCCCCTGCCTCCAGTCTCTCCTCATTCCTATCCATCGTCTTCAGGGGCCGTCTCTGGTCATCCTGATCTATTTTTCTACTGGACCCAGCTAGCTCTGAAGGAGGAGGTGAGGCTGGTGACTTTGCAAGCCCACCCTCACTTAAATCCAGTTCACTTGCTAAGTCATGGCATCACCCTCCTGATGTCGCAGTCTTCTTAGAGAACAAAGGACAAATAGCAGCCACCATCATGTGTGCAGCTGCCAGAGTGTACCATTCCCAAAGAGCGTGGCTGACTAGGTCAGCCTCCCCTCCCTCAACAAATTCCACTCTATCACTGTTAGCTCTCTAGCGTTAAGTATGAATTCCTTTAGTATTTTCTTTTGGTATTTTCAAATCTAATCACTTTCTAATCTTTTTAAATTAATCTCCATATGGTATATGGCCCATGGTCCCAGCCATATTGGCCTTCTTGTTGCTCCTCACACACATTGCTCCATCCCCTTGTTTCTGTGCTTGTGTCCCCCTTCCCATTGCATTCCTGGAATGTTTCCTCTCACGTCTGCCTCCCTGGCTTCCTTCAAGACTCAGTTCATTTGCCACCTTTCATAGGAAAACTGTTGTTAGTACTTTCCCCTCTGAGGTCCCCTTGCTTTATAGACATGTGGTCCCCCCTGTTATTTCCTTGAGGACAGAAACTAGTTTTGCTTTTTGTTTTGTTTCCTGAGTGCTTGGTAAAGTGCCAGCCAAGTACATAGTAAGCATTTAATAAATGAGTATTGATTGATTCAAGACTGAGTACATAAATTGGATAGTCATTTGCACAGAGGTGTTAAGTGAAGCCAAGGGAAAGAGAATATAGAGAAGGGGTCCCAGTACAACAGTAGGAATAAGCAAAGGAGTTTGAGGAGATATGGTCAAAGAGGCAAGAGAACAACCGGGAGAGAGTCCTGTCATGGAAGCCAAAGGTGAAGAAAGTATGCAGGAGGAGGTTGTTGACTGTGCAAATACCCTAGAATGTTTTGATTTAGAGGTCCTTAATTTCTTTTTATCATATACCCCTTTGACAGTCTAACAAAGCCCATGGACCCCTTTTTCAGAATGTTTTTAAATGCACAAAATAAATAGACTATATTTATTGCTATACAGTTATGAAAATGTGTATATATTTTAATGGCCACAGATGCAGGTTAAGAGTTCCTGGTTTAATGAAATGAAAACTGAAGAAAAGTTCACTGGATTTAATATTTAGGAGATATTGGTGTCCTTGAAGAAAGTAGCTTCCATCAGGGAGTAAAGTAGGAAGACAAGGGAATAAGAAAAAATTAGAATGTAAAAAAGTGCAGGCAACAAATGTAGATGGCTCCGTCCAAGAATTTGGCTACAAAAGGAAAAAGAGAAACTGAATGATAGCTTGAAGAAATAGCAGAGTCCAGTTTGGGTTGTTTAAGAATGTAGAAAGGAGCCAGGGTGGAATCAGGGAAAGAGCTCTGCTTCTGGAGTCAGAAGAACTAGTTGAAAATCCTACCTCAGACACTTACTTTTGTGTGACTTTGGATAAGTCACCTTGTTCCCCCTAGGACTCAGTTTCTTCATCTTTAAAATAAAGGAGTTAGACTAAATACCTTTTGAAGTCCCTTCCAGCTCTATCTTTTTCCAGTGATCCTGTCTCCTGATTTGTAGTTCATGAGAAAGGAGGCAATGAATAAGGAGAAATCAAAGATAAGTGAAAGAAAAGGAATAATAAAGGGGGCAAGTTTCCAAAAGAGGTGGAATGGGATAGGAATGTTCATTAAAGGCAGGCATTCATTCTCTCTTCAAAGTCATGGTCATCTTAGGAAGCAGCAAAGCTTGCAAACACAGACAGGTGCATCCTACAGGCCAATGGTGGGAAATTCTAATATTTGATTTAGTATTATTGTTCTCCTTTTACATATGAGGAGACTGAGACCCAGAGCAGTTTTGAAGTGATATGACTATATGCCCAGGTTTCAGGCACAGGATACTGAGTGAATAGTGATAGAAATGGTGGAGGCAAAAGGTAAGGAGAAAATTAACAAGCCTAGTTTAGGTCATGTTCATTTGAGGTGTTCTGGGACTCTTGGAATTCTCCTATCAGCAGCCAGAGGTTTGAATCTAGAGCTCAGACAAGTAATAAGACTTGGAAATAAGTATTTGGTAGTCATCCTCATAGGAAGTAAGATTACCAGGGGGCAAAACGTAGAGAGTGAATAAAAGAGGCTCTAGGACAGAAGCCCAGGAAACTCTCATCTTAAGGAGTGGGGCAAAGGAGCAAATAGAAAAGGAAACAAAGCAAATTATAAAAGAGGCAAGAAGAGACTCAGGTTAGTGGGGAGGTCTCTGAATCAAAAGCATGAAAGAGTATTCAGTAGGAGGGAGTGATCAAGTCAGAAGGTGCAGAGAAGTGAAAGTGGAGGATTTTTTAAAAACTCATTTGGGGATCATTGGAGATCTTTGAAAGGGTGATTTCACAGTACGGTGTTAGTGGCAAAAATCAGATTAAAGGGGTTGGGGAAAGAGGGAGTTGTTAAGCATTGGAGGCAGCAAATGTAGGCAGCTTTTTCAAGCTATTTGACTGTGAAGGGGGAGGAGAGAATGGGGTAGAAGGATCAAGGCCTTAGAGACTTTTTAGGATTAGGGAGATCTGAGATTGTTCATAAATGCTTTGTAGGAAAGTACTTCCTGTTAAGGCTCCGAAGTCTGAGAATCTCAAAAGTCTTCCTGCAGTATTAATCTATTAGAGCTTTAAGACTTTTGGGATCCTTATATTTTGAAAAGATTTCCAACAAAAATGGTTTTTTAGAAGTTGTCACTTAGGTGGAATAACTCATTTCCAATATTGTTGCAAAAAAATGAGACACTAACATACTAAATATTTTCTGTTCTTTAGACCTCAGGCTTATGTGGATCATATGGATGCCTCTTACTCACTTTCTGCATTACCCTTTAGTCAGATGAGTGAACTTCTAAACAGAGCTGAGGAAAGGGTCTTAGTGAGACCACATGAACCACCTCCACCTCCTCCAATGCATGCAGCAGGAGATGGAAAACCCGCACCTACTTGCATCAGGTAACAGAATGAAGTACATGGGTAAATACTTCACTTGAGAAGAGTTGCTACATTTTTTTTTTCTCCAGTGAAGTATTCCAACAGAAGAACCTTACCGTGATGAAAAAAACTTACATTTCTTAAGAAGGATTTTGCTGATTGCATATGAATAATAGAATGCTGTCTAAGGGAGAGGAAAGTGGAATCTTTTAAAGGGTTCGGTTTTAAAGGACCAAGAAATGAAAGTCAAGCAAAATAGTTTAGATATGGTGATGGGTGTCAGTAAAGTGTTGGAAAAAGGATTTTCGGGATTGGGGGCAGAAAATCAGATGTGCTGCTCATAATCTTTCTCAAGTGTTTTTTGAAGCTTAAATTAGTCTGTCAGTTACTGAATCTAACAAATTATAAATTCTCTAAGGGAAGATGACCTGCATTACAAATTAGAGTAGAAATGAATGTTCTGTTCACTCTGGGCTCTATTATCCAGAAGATATATGGCTCTTACAAATCTGTCACAACCAAACTCTGTATATAATAAGTATCATTGATTCAATTAAGAGTATACATATTGGGGCCAAATACTCATGATTGAATACAGTCCTATCTTGGCCACAAGGATTTCTACAGATACAGTCGTACCATAAATGTGCAAGCTTAATCCATCTTGTTACTAAAATATAGAATATGAGTGTAAGAATTTATTTACTAGCTGGACCTTGCATGAGAGTTAAATGAAACTGGTCTAATGTGAAATTATAATTATCAAGGATTTATAATATGTTTATGATTTACACTTGTCTTGTTATCATTATACAATTCTTACAGATATCCTTTTCCTGTCATGCTCCTTCCCAAAAAAAAATCTTACAATTTTTAGAAGAACCTGTAAATATTATTACTGCTGGCAAAAGATACCGGTTAACTAATGCATTTGAAAATATGTTTTAGATCTTCTGTTTTTATTAACTGATTGGGGCATATCATTGTTGTTTCAGCTCTGCTCCAGGCTTGGTAGAAAGCAGGCCCCAGTCACCAGCCACAGGCAGAACAGCAGTGTTTGTGAGCCCCACACCCCCACCTCCTCCACCTCCTCTTCCATCTGCCTTGTCAACTACTTCATTAAGAGCTTCAATGACTTCAACCCCTCCCCCTCCAGGACCTCCCCCACCTCCACCTCCAGCTGCTGTTCTTCAAGCTCCAGCAGTGCCGCCCCCGCCAGCTCCTCTACAGATCGCACCTGGAGTCCTTCACCCAGCTCCTCCTCCGATAGCGCCACCTCTAGTGCAGCCCTCCCCTCCAGTCACTAGAGCCGCCCCAGTGTGTGAAACTGTACCCGTTCATCCACTCCCACCAGGGGAAGCGCAAGGGCTGCCTCCACCTCCACCACCTCCTCCCCTGCCACCTCCCGGCAGCATTCGGCCATCATCACCTGTCACTGTTGCAGCTCTTTCTCATCCTCTCTCTGGAGTGCACCCACCCCCATCTACTGCCCCTGGGCCTCATGTTCCATTAATGCCTCCATCTCCTCCATCACAAGTTATTCCTGCTCCGGAGCCAAAGCGCCATCCATCAACCCTGCCAGTAATAAGCGATGCCAGGAGTGTACTTCTGGAAGCAATACGGAAAGGTAACTTACCATTTCTCATTTAAAAAAGAAAAAAGGGAGGGAGGTGGGATGTAATGTTATTGGAAATGTAGTCAGACTATTACATAGCAGTATGCTTTATATTTTTAAAGTACTGTAAATATTTTGTATCTGCTGGTCTCAAGTCTCTCCTCACTCCAGTCCATTTGCCATCGAGCTGCCAGAGTGGTTTTCCTGAAATGCAGGTCTAACCATGACATCTCCTTAATCTGGGGCTCCCTATCACTTCCAGGATCAAATATAACTCTGTTTGGCATTCATAGCCTTTCATAACTCAGCCCCACCTCCTACTTTCCCAGTCTTCTTATACTTATGCTGTGAAGTGTACTCATGGATCTAATGATACTGGCCTTCTTGCAATTCTTTAAACAGTACAGCTCAGTTTCAGGCATTTTCTCTGACTGTCCCCCATGGCTGAATTACTCTCTCTCTCTTCATCTCTGCCTACTGGCTTCCTTCAAATCTCACCTAAAATACAATCTTCTGTCTACGGGAAGCATTTCCCAACCCCTCTTAATTCTACTGCCTCCCCTGTTTAAATTATTTCCTATTTTTTTCTGGTACATTTCTTGTTTGTACATATTTGTTTGCTTGTTGTCTCTCCCCTGTTAGATTGTGAGGTTAGCTCCTTGAGAGCTGGGAATGTCTTTTGTCTCTTTTTGTATCCTTAGCACTTAAGCTGGCACATAGTAGGTGCCTAATAAAATTTTTATTGACTGACAGATAAGTGTTCTTCAACAATTGCTGCTTTAAAGTCTGTTCAAATAAGCACTGACCCAATCAAGAAGAATTTATTAAATACCTACTAGATGCTCCATTGTGGTAGGAACTCCCACTCAGTTTTCAGAAGATCCCACTATTAGTTGAGCATTAGAAAATCACAGCATTTAAGATTTCAGAGTGACTTAAGGGGCCATTTAGCCCAACCCACAAAAATAGTCTGCTCTGTAACATTCCTGACAAGTGGGTCAATCAAACTTTGAAGATCTCCAAGAGGGAAGGAAGCTCCAGTGCCTACCAGACAGGCCGGCCACTCAGAGATAGCTCTGATTGCTAAGGAAGTATTTCCTGACATACAGCCTAAGTCTACCTCTCTAGCCTCCACCAACTTTTCCTAGTTCATCCTTCCACAGCCAGACAGAACATGTCTAACCTCTCTTCCCCATGACAACCATTCATGTATTTGAACAGATATCATTACTCACTTGCACTCCCCCAAGCTTCCTTTTTTCCAGCCAAACATCTCCAGTTCTTCCACCGGTCCTCACATGGCATGTTGTAAAGGCCTTTCATCATCCTGGTTGAATGCTCACTAGGTTATCAGCTTCCTTCCTGAAATGTGGCACCCACCTCTATGGGTGAGGTTTCTCTGCTTCTTTTAATGTGCAGCCTAATGTCACATTAGCCTTCGTGGCTGCCATATTGAGCTTTTCAGTCTGCTAAAGGCTACAAATATTTTCCAAGCGAACTATCAAAATCCTTATCAGCTTCCAGTTGTGAAATTGATGTTTGGACTCAAGTTTAAGACTTTACATTTGTCTCTATAAAATTTCATCTTAATAAATAATGGTGATAACAATGGTTAGCATTTCTATAACACTTCTTACATGTTATAACACTTCTCATTTGATCCTTATGACAACTCTGCAAGGCAAGGCTTTTATAAAAGATCCCTATTTTGCAGTTGAAGAAACTGAAGCAGACAGAGGTTAAGTCACTTGCCTACAGTCAGAAGTGTCTGAGACAGGATTTGAACTCAGGCCTTCTTGATTCCAGTTCCAGCACTTTTCATTGCCCCACTTAGCTTCCTCTAATGTTATTCTGTGTGACCCAGTGTTCCAGCCTGTCAAATTCTTTGAAAATTGACTCTGTCCTCAAGCGTGTTAGCTGTCTCTCTCAGCTTTGTATCATCTGCAGATTTGATAAACATGTCATCTCTGTTTTTATCCAGGGCATTAAATAAAAATGTTAAGCAGCCCAGGTAGCTTGATCCCTGGGTCCTTTACAAGTTGACATAACTCTTTTTAGGCATGGCCATGTAATTTGTTCTGAATGCAGCGGTTTTACTATGGCCTTTCTCCTATCTGTGAGTTGTTTTTTACTATGAGAATAGCATGAGAGCCTTAAACAGCTGCTTTGCTAAAAGATAGGTAAACTGCAGTTCCTTCATTCCCTCTAATCTACCAGTTTATTAACTCCCATGGAAAAAAAAGAACATAAGATAAGTCTGGCATAACGATTTTTAAAAATTCATTTTTCCCATGATTTTATTGGAATTGTGTCTCTCTGTACCAGACACAGAAAAATCTTTAAAATATTTACACTTGTAAAGGCATGTTCCTCTTTGTCCTGCTCCTGGGTGGGGCCAAGGATAGGGTGGCCAGCCTATTTGCTTCATATCACTAGAAAAGACTTCCCAAGCTGGATAGCTTAGAGGGTAAAGTAGTGGATGGTTGATCCTCTAAGGGTACGCCTTAGCTTCAAGTGAGTGATGGTTTCAGATTCAAAAAGAAACGGGCCACTAAACCACACATAAGGATCCCTGCAGGCTGCAAAAGATTGATAGAATTGAGTTAGCTTTATGGTGAAATGTGATCTGTGTTTTATTATATTTTTTCTTAAATATTTCTAAAAAGAGGAATAGTGTATTTATCAGATCTATGGAGAAGGGAAGAATTCTTTACTAAAGGAGAGATAGAATGCATTATGAAATGCAAAATGGATAACTTTGATTACATTAAACTGAGAAGTTTTTGCACAACCAAACCCAATGCAACCAAAATCCGGAGGGATGTAGTAAATTGGGAAAGAATTTTTACAGCTAAGCTCGGGGATAAAGGCCTCATTTCTAGAATATATAGAGAACTGATCCAAATGTACAATCATACAAGTCATTCCCCAATTGATAAATGGTCAAAGGATATGAACAGGCAATTTTCAGAGGAAGAAATTAAAGCTATCTATAATCATATGAAAAAATGCTCTAAATCACTATTGGTTAGAGAGATGCAAATCAAAACAACTCTGAGGTACCACATCACACCTATAAGATTGGCAAACATGACAGAACAAGAAAATGATAAATGCTGGAGAGGATGTGGGAAAGTTGGAACACTAATTCATTGTTGGTGGAGCTGCGAGCGCATCCAACCATTCTGGAGAGCAATTTGGAACTATGCCCAAAGGGCTACAAAAATGTGCATACCCTTTGACCCAGCAATATCGCTACTAGGACTATATCCCCAAGAGATCATAAAAATGGGAAAGGGTCCCACATGTACAAAAATATTTATAGCAGCACTCTATGTAGTTGCCAAAAACTGGAAGTCAAGGGGATGTCCATCAATTGGGGAATGGCTGAATAAATTATGGTATATGAATGTAATGGAGTACTATTGTGCCATAAGAAATGATGAACAAGAAGACTTCAGAGAGGCCTGGAAGGACTTATATGACCTGATGCTGAGTGAAAGGAGCAGAACCAGGAGAACTTTATGCACAGCAACAACCACAGTGTGTGAGAGTTTTTTCTGGTAGACTTAGATTTTTGTAATAACACAAGAACTTCTTACCGAAAAAAAAAAAAAAAAATCCCAATGGAGGATCTCAAGGCAAAATGCCTGCCACACTCAGAGAGAGAAATATGGAAGTCACTCACATATTGTAGCAGATCATGTTTGTGTATGTGTATGTGTTTGTGTATCATGTTCTGATTTGTTATACGATTTCTTTCATTTATCTTAGTCTGACTACATAGCATGACTATAGTGAAAATATACTCAATAGGAAAGTATATGTAGAATCTATACAGAATCGTATGCAGTCGTGGGGAGGGAGGGGGGGAGTGGGAAGTAGGTGGGGGGGATAAAATCGCAATTGTATGGCAGTGATTGTTAAACATTACAAAATAAAAAATAAAAATAAAAAAATAAAATATGAATCAGTACTATAAATAAAAAAAAAATATTTCTAAAAAGGACATTTTAATCTGGTTTGGGCTTCACTTAGCCCATGGACCACATGCTTGGCATGTCTGATATGGAATATAGGCTTAGTCACCAGGGAGATTATATATGTGTGCATGTTTTACACACACACACACACACACACACACACACACACACAAGTTTATAAGCCAGTGATGTGTCAGAGGTAGGAGGCAACATTTGAATCAGATGCATCGATCAGCATCAGAGTGTGAAAAGAGCTGTGGCCTCAGGACAGGAAAATGGTCCAGGACTGCAAGAACCTGAGTTCAAATCCTGCTTCATACACTTGGTAGTTGTGTGACCCTGTGCCCACTACTTAACCTGTCTCAACCTCTTTCCTTCATTTGTAAATGGGGCTAATAATAGCACCTACTTCATTGGGTTGTGAGGATTGAGTGGGATAACACATGTAAAGTGCTTTACAAGCCTTACAACACTATATGAATGTTAGCTAATTATTATAATTATTAATAGGGTTTCCATCATTTCCAGCCAGTTCCTCTCTGTTGGTGAAAATAAGATCTAGAACAGAATCTTCCCTTGTTGGACCCTCCAACATTTAGAGGATGGCATTATCTTTAAGGCAGATTAGAACAGTACTGACTGTTCTGCCATTGGCAGAAAGAGATTTCCAGCAGATTATACAGATTGTATAATACAGTCTTTGAAGTTTTCCACCATTGCTGTCATGCCTTTTGCCAGGTTTGCAATCGATTCCTGAACTCTTCCTGTTTTCTATTTCTGTGTAAAGAATATAGTTTGGAATGTAAAGGCATGTCCATAGTCCTTCAGATTTCTTTTTTATGATACTCCAAGAAAATACCTCCTTCTTAGTCATTTTGTTGCTAAATCTCATTTAATAAACACAGTTGTGGCATATTTTGGGTCTTTTAAAAAAAAAAAAGTCCTATATTGTATGAGCCCTATTTTTTTTATGTTTCTTATTATTAAGTTAATGTTCTGCTAAGATTAAGGTACCTCACTAAGACCCTATTGCAATACTTTAGAGAGAATAAATGCCATGCAAAATATACTTAATACTGCTTGGAGGTAGTGAGGTGGTACAGTGGATAGTATACTGGGCCTGAATCAGGAAAACCTGTGTGACCTTGGGCAAGTCACTTAATCTCTATCTCAATTTCCTCAACTATACCATGGGAATAACAGCAGGGATGTTGTGAGTAGCAAATGAAATAATATTTGTGAAGTGCTTACTTGGTACAGCACGTGCCACATATATATAAGTGGTTATTCCTTTCCCCCATTCCCATCCACCACTTAATTTACATAAATATAATACAACCACAAACCTATATAGACAACGGGAGAAATATAGTCATATTTTTTTGTATGCCCACCAGGCCAGATCTTTTGAGTTCGTGAGCTTTTTGAGGAATTTTGTCTAAGGTGTCATTTGGCAAAATATTGTATCAACTTAACACACAGCATGTTCACAAAACAGCAAACATCTATAAAACTTGTCCCCTTACAATTCTTTTTTCTGAGCATCTGGCCTTTCATTTTCCTATTAGTATTTTTCAAGTCCAGTGAACGTGTTCAAGAAAAGTTAATATTTGTCCCTTTGGTTTAAAACCTGTAATGACTTTGCTTTATTACACACCAGGTATTCAGCTACGAAAAGTAGAGGAACAGCGTGAACAAGAGGCTAAACACGAACGCATTGAAAACGATGTGGCCACCATCTTGTCCCGCCGGATTGCTGTGGAATATAGTGATTCTGAAGATGATTCAGAGTTTGATGAAGTGGATTGGCTGGAGTAAAGAACCATCCATTGATACACAACCAAACTGAATGCAAATGTCCATTGTGGTGCTTGTTCTTTGAAAATGGTTGGTCATTACTAGTATTTGTATTTTTTTCCCCTTCAATCCTTTTTTTTTTTTTTTTTGGTCCTATTTTTTCAGTTTACAAGAAAACTAGCACATCTTTCAACTTAAGTGTTTTATGGTGGCTTTCCTTACTTTTTTTTCCTGGAAAGAACATTACTTTGTTCATATAGACCACTAAGTATTAAGCATGGGCAGCTGTTACTAGAGTAGCAAATTCAGTTTGTTTTTGTTTTTTACATATCTTAATTGTGCACTTTGTGAATTTTAAGTTAATGAAGGTAACTGAGATTGAAATTCCAAGGGCAGCTGTATGTATTAATGAGCCTTATTCCATTTAAAATAATGTCAAGAAATGCATTAAACCTGTCAAGAGATCCCTACCTTGATTAAGTGAGGACACTAAGAAAGGACAGTAGTTATGTAGTACTGATGACAATTCAAGAAAAAAAAGAATGCTTGAGCTTTTTTATCTTTTTTTTATTTTTAAATAATTATGGCCTTATATTTGAGTGTTTAGCAGTTTCCCTTCCCCTGGCACTCCATCCCTTAAAATACATATTGTTATGTGGTACTATTTGCCTGCCTACAAGAGTTTGATTTTTCCATGTGAAATATTCTGACTGAAACATATTGTGTAACTTATGTAACTGTTAAGAATAATAGTCTGATTTAATAAAAGCTTCATTTTAAATGTTTTTAGTTGTTTTTTTTTAATAGTCATCCTCTAAATGGTATTAAAACCTCCCAAACTGACAAGATCACAGATTCATTTGAATTTTTAAAAATGGGATTTACATCTTTTTAAGTCTTAAGCCATAATCATGAAGGTATTGTATGGACTATTACATAGGGTACCCTAGATATTTTTCCTAAATTCACAAAAGAGAGGTTTCATAACCCTCTAAAATTGTAGAACAAAATGTAAAATTTGGTATGCCTCTTAATTCAGCCTAACTGCAACTTCCTTTACAACCTGGCACCAATTGGACTTTTTTAAGAGGCTGGTTTGAGTCTTATTATTTCAGGAAAAAGAAAATTTAATAATTGAAGAAGACAAATACAGGACAATAATTCATGCCAAAAGTCCTTAATATGAAGAACAGAAGATTTGAGAGTTAACCTGAGAAGAGTTTTAAAATATAGAGATTATTACAATAAGGATAAAATCAACTGATGGTGTTTAGGATAGAAAAGAGAAAATGGCCTTAAAATGCAGCAAGAGATATTTAGATTAAGTACATAAAATGATGTCCTAGAACTGTTTGACTCAGAAATAGACTGAATACTTTAGGTACAACCTTGCTAGTAGGGGATGGGACTGGACCAGATGACCTTTTGAAGTCCCTTCCAACCTTATGGAAGTGCGTATTATCAAAATTGGTCTTAGTTGTTTTCCAGAAAATAGGCCTCAATTTGTCTTTCCCCTAGTGAATTTAACAATACATATGTATGTGAAATACAAAGGCTGGGTGGTTGCTTTTCTTAGCCTCAACTGTATTCAAATAACCAGAAGAGATGAGGCTGATTAATTCAATCCAAAAGCCATTTACTGTGTGCCAGACATACTAAGACAAAAGTGAATCTGTTCCTGCCACCACGAAGCTTATTGTCTGCTGAGGGGTGTTGTAACATTTACCAAAATAAGTAAAAGTAAAAACATATAGAGTAATTGCAGAGGACATGAATGACTGAAGGAATCAGAAAAGGCTTCTATTAGGAGTTGTCACTTGAGCCAAGTCTTTAAGCAAAAAAGGCAGAGGTAAAGAGAGAGAGAGTATTCCAAGCAGGAGAGAGAAGTGTTGGGTACAACAACAACATAGAGGCTATTTTGGCTAGAACATAAATTACATGATGGGAAATAATCATGCTTAGAAAGATAGGTTGGGTGGAAAGACTTATATGAACTGATGCTGAGTGAAGTTTGCAAAACGAGGAGAACATTGTATACAATAACAACCACAGTGTGTGATGACTGATTTTGATCAACAAATCAAGGTCCAAAAACAGTTCCAAAGGATTCATGATAGAAAATGCCATCCACATCCAGAGAAAGAACTATGGAGTCTGAATGCAGAGTGAAGCAAACTATTTTTTGTTTTATCTTTCTCATGGTTCCTCCCATTTGTTCTAATTCTCCTAAACATGACTAATGTGAAATTATGTTTAATGGGAATGTATATAGAGAGCCTATATCAGATTGCATGCTGTGTCTTGGGGAAGGGGGAGGGTAGGGAGGGAAAGAAAATTTAAAATTTATGGAAGTGAATGTTGAAAACTAAAAATAAATAAACTTAAAAAAAAAAAGGTTGAAGCCATATTGTGAAGGACTTGAAATGCCAGGTGCAGTAAGATTTTGTATTTCATCTTAAATGCAAAGAAGCCATTGAAGCTTCTTGAACAGGAGCATGATGTGGTTACTCTCCAGCAGTTAGGAATATCAGTTCAATAGCTATTCAGAGGGGGCATTTAAGTGGAGCAGTGGATAGAGTGCTGGGCCTCATTTCAGGAAGACATATCTTCCTGAGTTCAAATCCAGCCTCAGATACTTACTAGCTGTGTGACCCTGAGCAAGTTACTTCACCCCCTTTGCCTCAGTTTCCTCATCTGTAAAATGAGCTAGAGAAGAAGATGGCAAATAATACCAATATTTTTGCCAAGAAAACCCCCGATAGTGTCATGTAGAGTTGGACACAACTGAAAATGAGTGAACAACAAAGCTACGTAGAGAATAGAATGGAAAACGAAGATGAGTATAGGGAGACTTATTTGAAGGTTATTGTAATAGTAGAGGCAAGAGGTGATGAAGCAGGCTGAACTAGGACTGCTATGTGGAGTAAGTAAAGGAGCTGTATACAAGAGATCAAGATGAAGGATAAATTAGGAACTGATTGGATATGAGGGTGAGGGAGATCTTAAGAGTTGAAGACATTCCAAGTATTCATACTTAGGTGACTAGAAGGATAATGGTACACTTAGCAAATATAAGGAATTTGGGAGGATGAGTACTTTTATGGGGGAAAGATAATGAGTTCCATTTTGGTGATGAGTTTAAGGTGCTTGTGGGATGTCCAGGTGGAGATATCTAGCAGGCAATTGAAGATACTAATAATATGGTACTGGAACAAAGTTGAATAGGAAAGGAAATATTTGGAAAGTTTGAAAAGAACAAGAGTGAGTCTGTAAATCAGCAAAACAACAACATTTATCCTAATTACTTGCTAGACTTGCAGAAAATGAATATGAAGATTAAAGTTAGGCAGACATTGCTCCCAATTGTAAATAAGGACAGACCTTAGCCTCAACACTCATTCAACTTAAATATTTAAAAGAATTCCCAAAGCATTGGAGAGCCAATTTCCAAAAAGCAACAACAAAACCAAGAATTTAGGGTTCTGTGAGGAGGAAACTGTACCTAAGAAATATTTTCTTCCCCAACAAAATGACAAGGTCTATAGGCTGCCTTTACTTTCTCTTCATCCATTCATTCCTCATTGTGATCTCTAGCCTTCAGAAACACTTTGATTCTATCCCATATGATGATACTTTGAATAAATATAGATATGGTATGAGCTATACTGCCATTGAGTTGATATATGACTTCCTAGAAAATCTTCCCCAGGGGCATCAGGAGAAGATAATCTATTCTACCACCACTCCCTTATTTTTTTTCTACACCTGTCATATTACTAGTGTAAAGCAATGGTTCTTGAATGGTCCTGAGACTCTTTCAATCTGATATAGACCCTCTTGGGGAGAGGGAGGGAGGCAGAGAAAATTTAAAGCTTATGAAAATTAATGTTAAAAACTAAAAATTATTTTAAAAAAATCTGAGAGGGCAAGGAAATTTTCAAAATACCAAGATATTTTTAATTTCTAATATTGTCAATATTGATAGCTAAAATCTACATAAAATTCTTCAAGGAAGGGAAATCTTCAATAATTTTTTAAGACAATAAAAGGTTTCTGAGACCAAAGAAATGGAGAACTGTTGGGGTAAGAGAATTCCTGGTGAGTAAGTTCCCTCTCCCCCTACTGATGATCAGCAAGTATTCTTCATCTAGAGTTTTATTTGCCTGAAGCACCGACAGATTGAGTGGTTCACTCAAGGTCTCTTAGGATAGTAGATCTGGGAAAAGACCTCAGATGTCCTTGGAAAACAGGCCAAGAGATTGATACTTGCCCTAGATCACAATAAGTGTCTGAGACAGGATTCAAATCCAGGTATTCCTAACCTCAAGTCTTCCATTCCACTCTACCCACAATACCACACTGCCACAATGTTAATGAGAATTAAAGATCTTCCCTGCCCATTAATGGGCCTTAGGTAGAGCCCATTAAGGGAAGCTTGATTAGTGGAGGCTTGTTTTGTAGGAAGGCCCATACCTTTTGTTAATTTCTAACAAGGCACTGGGCCATGAAGCTCTCTGGCTCTAAAAATTGTATATATGCTCTGAGGTGAGGTCTTACTTTGGAAGAAGGTTTGTGTGTCAGATGAGACTCTGGGTAACCATTAAGGAGCCCCTGGCTTTGAAAACACAGATGTTGATGCTTCTCTCTCTGGTAACGATGTATGTATGTAATGGTCAGACAGTTGGATCTGTCTGTTGATCTGTGATGTATGTATTGCTTATGGTCAGATAGAAGCCCTGTCTGTTGGTTTTTATTTCTCTGCTTCTACTTTCTCTGTTGGTGAATGTAATTAAAGAAGATTGTTGACCCCTTCAAAAGTTGCTTTCCTTTTAGAAAAGCAGATCTAAGAACCTGTGCTAGCAGGCCATCCCGGATATATTAGGGTGCTTGCTGCTACATCCTTATAGGTTGGTTGTGTGTTAGGATTTAACCTAGACTTTAAACCACTATGTTCTTGTCAACTATTGAGAGAAATAGTTTTTGAGAGAGATTGAGATTGTTTTTCTCTTCTATTAATAACCAATTATTAAATTAAGATTGAGGTTTTCCCTTCCTATTTCCTCATTCAGAAACCAGCCTCTCTAAGTTATTCAGCCAGCCTCTGAAGAATATTGATGATAGAAGAGATTGTCTAAATCCTTCATCTTGATTGGGACCTTCCACCTTCCCCCCAACTAGAAGACCTTATAAAAGGAATCCAGTCTAGATGAGGTCTTACCATTAGAAAATAAGCCCCTGTCCTTGGAACCTTCCATTAGAATTTAGGGTGACCCAGCTTGTGAAGGGGAAAACCTGCCAGAGTAGTCTGGGGAGAGATGAATTCTTTTGTCCAGATGACTGGTGATGATTGAGTCTCATGATCATCAGTCACATTCTCAACAGGAGGAGCTGAAAACATTTTGCCCACCTCCTCATTAATACGTCTACCGCTTCATTGGTTGTTCATCAATCAAAGTTGATTTTCACCATCAGGTACATCCTTTTCCAAAGGCTTTTTAAACATTCTATGTTCCCCAGGGGCAGAAGGTCCATGACTTAATTTTATTATTTTGATAGCCATAATTAATAAATTGATTATTAATTACCCAGAAACTATGTATCTCAGAAAATTTTAATCATCGCACTACTATGTCACTCTAATGAACTCTCTTCAAGATCAGTAATGAATTCCTATTTGCTAAATCCAATGAGCCTTTTTCTGTTCTCATCCTCAACTTGAAAAATAAATGATATTAATTTCTACTGAAGTGCAGTTATTCAAATATATGTATGTGTATATACATTTATATAGTATATATACATATATATATAGTACATATAAGTGTGTGTGTGTATATATATCAGTAAAAGGAAAGAAAACATGAAAAGCATGCATGCAAGATAAAAAATTGTAACAAAACTTCCAGTTTTACCACTTGTTAGCCCGACCTCCAAAAGATGTATAAATTAGCTTTGACTTAAGATTTCAATTGCCTTTGTTTTATGAGTCTGAGTTTCTATTTCTATGTAATGAGTTTATAGAAAAGTCTTCTTAAGTAGGTGAATGACAGGATGAAAGAAATCCTGGCTTCTCACACCCCCATTAACAATGAAGGGGAAAAAAAGCCTACCAAAGAAAAGAAAAACAGCTTTAAAAACAAAACAAAACAATAAAAACTGGCAAAAAAAAAAAGTCAATATAAATTTTAAATCCGCTGGAACAATTGATTCAGAAGCACCATCCATAGCAGTGGATACGGTCAAAGAAATCGTGCTAATTATCTCAGAGACATTCCAGGTAGATAAATAGAACATTTAGAGAAACTGAGCAGAATTGGCAATGTTAAGAAAAATGACAAGACCAAAAACCAAAAGGGCTTGCAAAAAAGAACAACATCAAAAAATCACTTGAGGAAATTAAGCAAGAATTAAGATACATGGGAAAAAGAAGTGAAAATAAAGAAGATAATGACCAATTTGAAGAAGACAATAGGAAATCTCAATGAATCCATGGAAGTAACCAACAGCAGGCTTGCTACAACTGAAAACTGAATTACATACGAGGCAAAGCAGCTAGAAACACAGACTCAAAAAATTCATTGAATTTTTCAAGTTTTTAGAAAATACACTGACCTAAGTGACAAGCCAAAAGAATAAATCTCAACCTGGCAACCTCTGAATTACTGACACTCCTGAGAACTTAGAGAGAAAAAAAAGAAGCTGGATCTTATTTTTCAGGAAATCAAAGAAAATTTCCCAGAATTGGTAAAAACATATGGTGAAATACAAATACAGTGGGGAGTAGATACAAAGGGAATTTTTCAGTCAAGAGTCAAAGGATATGAATACTTTTTAACAGAAACAAACAACCATAGGAAATGATGTCTCAAATCACTAAGATGAGAAGTAAAAAATGGAAATAATAGGTTTCACATTAAACTGGGAAATTCAGAAAGATTTTTTTTTGTGTTAGATTGTAGGGAATACAGAGGCTTTTGTTACTAAGTTGTTTTCAGTCATGTCTGACTCTTTGTACCCCTTTTAGGGTTTTCTTGATGAAGATACTGGAGTGATTCATCATTTCCTACTCCAGCTCACTTGACAGATGAAGAAACTGAGGCAAAGAGGGTTAAGTGACTTGTCCAGGGTCAAACAGCTAGTAAGTGTCTGAGGCCAGATTTGAACTCAGGAAGATGAATACTAGGAAGATGACACTCTATCCCTTGTACCACCAACCTGCCCCAAGACAAATGCACTGAAACACTATTAGTGGAGCTATGAATTCATCCCGCCATTTTGGAAAAAAATTGTGCAAAGAAAAAGCAACTCAACTGCTCTTATCCTGTGACCCAGTGCTCTCACTATTAAGTATATATGCAGGGAATTAAACAGAAAGAAAGCTTGCAAGTACTAATTGTAGAAAACTCTTTAGTAACTAAAAAAATGAAATTAAATGAAGTAGATGACCATGGATTGGGAAAATGGATAAACTGTGGCATATGAATGGAATAGAATGATCTGTGCCTTCAGAAAACTGCTGCTATGCTTCTATCAGAGGAAGACCCCTAGAAGAGGTTGAAAGAACACTCTCACTACTGTATTCTGCCTCCAAACTAGCTTAGAGATTCAGATCAGGAATTCATCTTTTGAGTTCTTCCAGCTTACCAAGTAGCCTAATAGATTCTGTTATTCTTATCACTTAATTTTTCTTCCTTTCACCTTTATTTGAATAAGGATCCCCATCATGCATTCTATCTCCTTACTCTCAGGTTTTTGGATTTCCGATGAGGTGATTAGCACTTCATAGGATGTCTTGTGTCTGTTTTAGTAAATTATTCATGCTCATTTCTATGATTAAATAAATCATATTGGCTTTTCGTTCATCTGATGGTCTACTTTTCTACCTTTGCAATTTTGAATTGTCTTCCTTACATATTTTAAGAAGAAAGAAAGATGTAGACCCAATTCTCCTGGACAAAAAGAAGAGTTTTAATATTTCTAAAAGATTTTTCTTGAGGCTGAGAACAAAACCGTCTAAAGCATCTGCATTTAATGAGGATTTCCATGAATTACTTTCACCAGTCACCTGGAATTCTCTAGGTACACATGGCTGCAATTGCTTCTCTTCTTTTCACTCTGCTGAAGTCATCTTCCCTCTGGTTATTTTCCAGATACCTCTTGTTGAAGAAAACGTATTCATAGGTCTTGAAAAAGTGTTCAATATTCTTTAAGCATGAATGATAGCTACATCACCTCGAGAAAGTATTTTAAATTCATAAATTTGAAAATAGAAGCCATATGGGGTAGCTAGGTAGTGCAGTGGATAGAATGTCAGGGCTAGAATCAGAAAGACTTATCTTCCCTTGTTCAAATATGGCCTCAGACACTTAACCAGTTGTGTGACTCTGGGCAAGTCACTTACCCTGTCTGCCTCAGTTTCTTCCTCTGTAAAAATAGACTGAAGAAGGAAATGGCAAACCACTGCACTATCTTTGCTGAGAAAACCCCAAGAGGGGGTCACAATGAGTCCACCATGACAAAAACAACTGAACAATGAGTAGCCATATACCAAAAAGATTAAAAATAATTTTAATAACAATGACCATTGTTGTTCAGTCATTTCAGTCATGTCTGATGGATCTCTGCCCATGGGGTTTCCTTGGCAAAGATACTGAAATGGTTTACCATTTCCTTCTCCAGTAACAATAATTATTGGGATTTACATAGCATCTTATGGTTTGCAACACTCTTCTTAGCTCTCATCTTCAGATCAATCTTGCGTGGTGGGTGCTATTCTTATCTCTGTTTTAAAAATGAGGAAACTGAGGCTGTGACCAGGGTTACACAACTAGTAAGCGTCTGAGGCAGGATTTGAACCCAGGTCTTCCTGACTCCATGTACAGTGACATACCACCTAGCCGCCTACTACATTGACAATAACTATTATTAAACAGCAAGGTTGCCCAAATACCCAAAACCAATACCAAACTCCCAAGAAGTGATGCACATCTATAATTAGTAGAAATAAATCATCTTCATTAAACTCTCAGATTGAAATATGACATATTATAGCTGTCATTAATGAATAGATATCATAGGTATACAGTTCAGTGGATTTAGAGGTCCATTATAACCCCAAGTATAAGTCTCACACTTTCTTCACTGCTATCCTAAGAAAAGATTTGTTTGTGTTTCCCAAGACTGGCCTGTAGGATGCATCTGTCTGTGTTCACAATCTTTGCTGCTTTCCAAGGCAGCCAAGCAGGCTTTGAGGGGAGAATGAATACCAGCCTTTAATGAGCATTTCAGCTACATTTTTTAAAGACTATCAATACCTTTTTTCTTTCTCATTATTGTAGGGCCAGCTGCTCTGACTTTCCTGCTAAAAGATTCCTCAGGACAACTGAGCATGTATTTAAGCCATTTGTGAATGTTCCTCTCAGGGTATTTTTAGTTTCTCCTCTCTTCTTTATCAAATTTGTTTAGCTGCAGTGTTCTTCAATGTCATCTTTGTTATCTGTACAGATTTCTTCCTTGCCTATTTGTTGGGTTTTCTTTTTTCCAAAGATTTCTGATACATTTTCAAAAATGTCATGACCTCACAAAGGGGTCATCTGGGTTCACCAGAAATCATCTTGTCCATCCCGGATAGATTCTCAGACAGATTTTTAAATAGGGGGACAGGAAGGGAAGGGTGCCTAAATGCTTTTAGATTATCTCATGTGATCCTCACAACAACCCTGGAAGGTAAGTGTTGCTATTTTACAGTTGAGGAAACAGAGGTTAATGACTTGTCCAGGGTCACACAGCTAGTAAGAGCCTGAGGCAGAATTTGAACTCAGGAAAATGAGTCTTCCTGACTCCAGGGTTGGCACTCTGTGCACTATGGCACCACCTAGGTGCCTTGTACTGCTTAACTCAGGACAATGCAATTCTGTGGGTTTTTAGGCATCAAATATAACAGAACTATTAAGTGACTCCCAAATGACTGAGTTACAGTATACACCCTGAAATCGATTGACATTCCAAAGCCTCACCACAAATCAGAATTCCCCGGTGATACTTCACCTAGCATTTACAGAAACTTTGGGAAATGTGCAAGGAAAATCCTGCTACCTATAACCCTCTGGGAATAAATCTGTCTGCATAGCTAAGGGGCTTTAGACAATTTAGGGTTCACCTTTAAGGGACTGAATAATTTTTCCAATAAATTCAATTTTTTTTGATGGAATTCTTTCTCCAATGTTCTACAGATTCCTCTACTTTTTTTAAACAGAAGCCATTCAACATAATTTAATATTTCACTGTTGACTGAGTCAAAGATGTAATGAAAAGACTGATAGGACTGAAATAAGAAATCCAGAGTCAAAGTCTGGCTCTTTACTTTACTAGGTACGTGACCTTGGACAAAGGTCTATCCCTTTCTAAACTTCAATTTCCTTATATATAAAATGAAGTTGTTGAACTAGGTTTAGGTTAAAGCTCATTTCTTTTTAGATGAAAATGTAAGTTCTTATTTTCTTAACTTTAGGATAAATTTGATGGGCCTGAATGTTTTTGAATCTACTATCAAAGTTGGATTCATTGTTATTGCTGGTGTGGTTTTAATAAGTTCGCCCACAGGTACTAGACCACAAATTATGTTAAACGCTAAAATTTAACATCTAGTGATTTTTTTCATTAAAATTTCACTGTGTGACAAGTGGGTTAGCTGTATACTGCAAAATTGCTCTGCTATTTAATAATTTAGACAAATCAACCAAACATTTATTGAGTGTCTCCTATTTACCAGGCATTGCTAGAGATACAAAAACAGGGAAAAGAATCTCTGTTCTCAAGAAGCTAACAATCTAATGGGGGAAACAACAAACAAATATATTAAGTGAGCTATATATTGGATAAATAGGGAATAATTAAGAGAAGAAGGTGCAAGAATTAAGGACAGGGAAAGGCATGCTGTGATGGGATTTTAGTTGGGACTTTAACAGAAGTGTAGAAAATCATGAACCCATTTTGACTGGATTCACTATAAATTTATGTTGCACAATCTCAAGTGGACCTTCACTAATGCTAGGCTGTCTGATTAACTCGCTATCAGTTGTGCTTCCAAACCTTTTCATCCCTCCTGCAACCTCCCAAGATTCCTCACCCCCTCTACCAACTCAGCTGAAATGCCCTTGGTGGTTAAAGGAAGCCAGGGAAGCCAACAGATGAAGATGAAGAACATGCTGGAGAAAATGCCTGGACAATTTTGTTCAGGAAGTAGCCAGGAGGCCATTGTCACTGGATCAAAGATTATGTGGCAGGGAGTAAGGTATAAGAAACCTGGAAAGGTATGAGAGGGCTAGGTTATGAAGGGTTTTACAGGCCAAACAAAGGATTTTGTATTTGACCCTGGAGCCAATAGGGAACCATGGGAGTTTAGTGAGTAGGAGGGTGACATGGTTAGACCCATACTTTAGCAGTATCACTTTAGGGACTGGAGGAAGGATTGGAATGAGGAGACCTATCAACGGCTATTGCAATAGTCCATGTGTAAGGTGATGAGGGTCTACTGGTGCAGAAGTGGTGAAACCATTACGACACAGGAGAAAGGGACATATTTGAGAGATGTTGCAAAGAGGAAATCTATAGGCCTTGGCAACAGATTGACTTTATGAGGTGAGATATAGTGAGGAGTTGAATATGACTCAGAGGTTACTAGCCTGAAGGACTGGGGAGATGGTGTTGTCCTCTACAGTAATAGGGAAGGTAGGAGGTGGCAGAGGGTTTAGGAGAAAGATAATGAATTCTATTTTTGACATGTTTAGTTTAAAATGTGTACTGTTCAAGATGTCTAAAAGGCAGTTAGAGATGTGAGTTTGGAGGTCAGCAGAGAGGTTGGGACAGAATAAGAAGACTTGAGAATCATAAGCAAAGAAATGGTAATTAAATCCATGGGCGCTAATAAGAGCAAGTGAGGCAGTATAGAGAGAAAGAAGAGAAGAGGGCCCAGGACAGAACCCTGAGGGACATCTTCAGTTAAAGGACATGATCTGAATGAGGATCCAGTAAAAGAGACTGAATAGGAGTGGTTTGCTGTTCATTCTTAATTTTTCAAAGAGGACCAATGATATCACGAAGTGATGAGTAATGTCTTGACTTACCCATGAAATGGATTTAAGTGAGGCAGAATGAAGCAAAGTTATCAGTCCCATTCCTTCAGAGGTGTTCAAGTCAAGTGGCAGGACAAAAGTCAAGACGACTGGCAATAGCCCAGGATTCAGTGGATGGTCTTGGTGTTTTCCATGCCTGGCCAAGTTCTAATTACTCCACAGCACCTGCTTCAGTTGCCTTCATGGCTATTAGGACAAATTGTTCTCATCCCCCCCATTCTGTGGGGGAGTGTCTTCACATATTTGGCATAGTCATTGCCCTAACTCACAAATGGGTTTGAGGTCTGTTGGTTACCCTCAACCTAGTTTAGCCCATCTGCTGAGATGGTTTTGCCAGGATGTAGTTTCTGCACATGCTACAGCTTCTTGGAGCCATAGGTGAGAGTTAGTGACAGGTGGACATCAAAGGTGGGTGAGCACCCCTGATATGAGTTCAGCAAGCCCTCATATCAGAGGTGCTAGTCTTCCCTGAGCACCCCCATATGCCCTGGAGTCATCCCAAAGGTACAAGGAGAATTTGGCAAGAGTGGTGTCCTGAAAACCTGGAGAAGAGAGTATCAAAGAGAAGAGGGTGATCAAAAGTGTCAAAAACTGCTGAGAGATCAAGAATGAGGACTGAGAAAAGCTCATTTGATTGAAGAGATCATTAGTAACTTTGGAGAGAACCATTTTGGTAGAATGATGAAGTCAGAAACTAGACTGTAAGAGATTAAGGAGTAGACAGTATTGTAGACAGTCTTTTTAAGGAATTTACACACAAAGGGCAAAAAAGATAGAGAAACTATTTCAATAGTCCAGGTAAGAGGCAGTAAGGACATGAACAAGGGTGGCGGTTATTATGTGAGTTGAAAGAAGGGGACATATGAATGATCTGGCAACTGATTGGATATGTGGAGAGAATGAATAGTTGAGAGGGTGAACAATAAGTTCCAAAGCATGCAAAGAGGTTGAGGAAAATGAGCACTGATAAAAGGCCATTGGATTTGGCAGCTAAGAGAATGCTGATAACTTTGGAGAGAGTAGTTCCAGCAGAACGATAAGGTTGGAAACTAGATTATAAGGGGTTAAGGAGAGAATGAGAGGAGAGGAAGCAGCAGCACCTGTTTTAGATGGTCTTTTCAAGGAGTTTAGCTATAAATGGCAGAAAATATATAGGACAATAGGTAGCGAGGATGGAAGGATCAAGACAGGT
This sequence comes from Notamacropus eugenii, assembly GCF_028372415.1. NCBI lineage: Eukaryota > Metazoa > Chordata > Mammalia > Diprotodontia > Macropodidae > Notamacropus > Notamacropus eugenii. The sequence continues at coordinate 189,930,082 of NC_092873.1, read as the reverse complement.
TGTTGTTTTTTCTGTATGGGGGAGACTTGGACATGTTCATAGATAGTAGGAAATGAACCAATAGACAGGGAAAGATTTAATATAGTGATAGAGTGGGGAAAACATTAAGGGCAATCTGTTGGAAGAGATGCAATTGAATAGGATTGCTTGAACAGGTGGATGGGTTAGCCTTAATATGGAATATGGCCACCTCAACATGGGAGTTGGGAGTGAAGGAGGAGATAGTGGCAAAAGGCATGTAAGTGACAGAAGATGAGGAAGACAGGAAAAGAGGAAGACATGGCAAATGACTTCATTTTTTTTCTGTAAAATATGGGGCAAGTTTCTTAGCTAAGAGGGAGGGGGAACCATGGAAGGTTTGAAGAGGGATGAAAAGGTTTGGAAGAGCTGCCATGGAGAGTGAGATGAGTTGACAAGGTAGCCTAACAGTAATGAGGGTTCAGTTGAAGTTGTGCAACATAAATTTGTTGTGAATCCCATAAGAATGGTTGCAAGATTTTTCTCTACCTTTGTTTACTGGCATGTGTATAGGAGCACAAGTGGTAGTGCCACAAGAGTGAGGCTTGAGAGTGTATAATTGGTGATCATATAATTGGTGATATGATAAGGGGTCTAGTGATTAAAGAAAGGAAGACAGGGTAGAGGTGAATTAGTTCACCAAGGGGGGGAGATGGGAAAGAGAGGAGAGAATGGCTGGTGCAGGGTAGATGGCCTGGGAGAGAATTGAAAGGTAAAGGGATTAGATGTTGTGGTGTAGACCAAGAATAAGGTTTTCTAAAGGAAGGCAGAGGGAGAGGTTAAAAGCCAAAAGATTATGGTCAGATAAAGGGATTTCAGAATTCTTGAGCACAGAGGTAATATATTTGTGGGAGATGACAAGTTCAAGGGTATGAACTTCTTGGTATGTGGTTGAGGTGGGGTGGAGACAGGGCATGGAAAGGGAGTAGGTTGAGGAATTGAATGGTTAAGGTGTTTAAGGAGTTAGTATATATGTTAAAGTCCCTTAACGTGAAGGCAATAGTTAGGGAGGAAAGACAAATTGTGAGTCATGTAACCGAATTCATTGAGGAAGGAAATGCAGCACGGTCTAAAGTAGCAACAGTTATTAGAATTTTGATTAGGTTGTAGATTTGAAAAGCATGAACCTTTAAGGAATGGAGGCTACTGAGTGATGGAATAGAATGGAATAGTGATGGAATAGAGAACCTGAGAGTGGCAATGGGAAGCAAAGAATATTCCAATTACTCTACTTTAACCAGTGAGTTGAGGGGAATGAGTGAAGGTGCATCCAAAATGGGAAAGAGTGGTCAGGGAGGTTGCACCATGGTGAAGTTTTCAGTAATACCTAATAGACAGAAGGAGTGGGAGAGAAAAAGCTTTAGAATGAAGGACAATTTGTTATCTATGGAATAGGCATTCCAAAGGGCACAGTGGAAAGACTGGGTAGTTTTTGGTTAAAACTTTTGAGGAGGGAGGTTGGGGGGTGGGGTGGGGTGGGGAAAAGGAACCAGGAGGGGTGAAGAATGGAGTTCAGATGATGACCTAGAGGGGTTCAGAGTTACAGGGTATGAAGGTATAACAGTAACCATACTGGCATACCCAGGATGGCTGCTAGCACATGTTCTTATATCTGTTTTACTAGGAAAGATAGCTGTTTAAAGGGTCAACAATCTTTTTTAATTACATTAGACAAAGAAAATATAAGCAGAGAAATAAAGACCAACAGACAGGGTTCTACTGCCTGAATCAGAACAACATTGCTCTACACTTTACATACATCCCTGGGTGAGAGAGACTTTACCTCTGAACAGTCAGGGAGCTCTGAACATACAGCCACTCAGAATCTCTACCAGGGAATCACAAGATCTTTCTCATAAGTGAGCCCCCAAAGTAAAACACCAACCTCCCAGTATATATAACAAAGACTCAGCTCTGGATTGGCATAGAATCAATAGGCATGAAACCTACATGACTCAGCACAGCTGTGAACTATCAGGGTTCAAAGGAGATTGAGCCTTCAGATGCTCACAATTTAGCCTGAGCCTGGGAAACTGAATTCCACAAAGAAAACAAAAAGAATCCCACTTTGCTTGCTGTTACAGAAGGGTATGACAGGGTGTGAAAATGTTTATTATTGAATAGAAGGCACCAATCCTCTTCCCACAGGAGGTTGAGGATCAGGGCTGGAGGCAAGTACAGCGTGAGATAGTAGGTATTTAGTCAGATGATTAGTTAGGAGACCTATAACAGCAAGGACCTCGGCATACTTAAGAGCACCTGCTGTACAGGTTGTTAGATCTACTTTCCTAAAAGGAAAGCAACTTTTGAGAGGTCAACAATCTACTCTAACTAAGCACACATATCAGGGAGATGTCAGCACCCTGAACTTCAGCAAAAATGCAAACAGAAATTACAAAAAGAAAGACCAACAGACAGGGCTTCCAATTGTCTGACCACAGACCATACATACATTATTACCAGAGAGAGAAGCACCAACATATGGGTTTTCAAAGCCAGGGGTCTCCATAGCAGCTACCCAGAGTCTCATCTGGCACACAAACCTTCTTCCAAAAAATAAGCCCCAAAGCAAAACCTCACCTCAGAGTAAATATACTCTTTTCAGAGCCAGAGGGCATGACCCCTGATGAACCAGTGCCAAATTAGAAAAGAACAAAAGGTATCTGAGATCTATTAATGGGCAGGGAAGATCTTTAACTCTTCCCCTCCACACACCATTAACCTTTCATTAACATTACAAGACCCTCCTTCACTATTTCCCTGCAGGAAAGGGCACAGAAGGAGGTAAACATTGAACCTGGCATTTGGGAGTCATTGAAACAAATCTGGCTGAGTTGGAGGTAGACATAGTTACTACAGTGACTGAGAGACATAGAATTTCAGAGTTGGAAGAATCTTGAGGTCATCTTGACCAACTCATAGAATATATGGGGTCCCACATTTTTTCTGCTCTACCAGGGAGGCCTCAGTCAAATTTTCTCCCTTACAGAATTTGAGAAGAATGGAAACACTCAGAGTATTCACCTTTGCTGGGTGCAAATGTTGTTCCTTACAGAGGGAGACAGGGAGGAAAACAGATTGTTTTTTTGGGAAAAGACAAATGGAGTTTGAAACCCTGGGGAGGAAACAAGATAGGTTGGGTTATAGATTTTTTTTTAATTTAATTTAATTATTATTATTTTTTAATGTTTTACAATCACTGCCATAAAATTAAGATTTTATCCCCCCCACACGTACCCCCCACTACTCCCCTCCCTCCCCATGACTGCATACAATTCTGTATAGGTTCTACATATACTTTCCTATTGAGTACATTTTCACTATAGTCATGCTATGTAGTCGAACTAAAATAAATGGAAGAAATCATATAACAAATCAAAACATGATACACAAAAACATGTATACACACAAACATGATCTGCTACATTCTGCGAATGACTTCCATATTTCTTTCTCTGAGTGTGGAAGGCATTTTGCCTGAGAAATCCATTTGGATTTTTTTTTTTAATAAGTTCTTGCGTTATTACGAAATTCCAAGTCTACCAGAAAAAACTCTCGTGCACTGTGGTCATTGCTATGCACAAAGTTCTCCTGGTTCTGCTCCTTTCACTCAGCATCAGGTCATATAAGTCCTTCCAGGCCTCTCTGAAGTCTTCTTGTTCATCATTTCTTATGGCACAATAGTACTCCATTACATTCATATACCATAATTTATTCAGCCATTCCCCAATTGATGGGCATCCCCTTGACTTCCAGTTTTTGGCAACTACAAAGAGTGCTGCTATAAATATTTTTGCACATGTGGAACCCTTTCCCATTTTTATGATCTCTTGGGGATACAGTCATAATAGTGATATTGCTAGGTCAAAGGGTATGCACATTTTTGTAGCCCTTTGGGCATAGTTCCAAATTGCTCTCCAGAATGGTTGGATGAACTCACAGCTCCACCAACAATGAATTAGAAAAATATGGAACGCTTCACGAATTTGCGTGTCATCCTTGCGCAGGGGCCATGCTAATCTTCTCTGTATCGTTCCAATTTTAGTATATGTGCTGCTGAAGCGAGCACGGTTGTAGATTTTTTTTACAAAGTGGGAGGAGAAAGGGAACAGTCTGTAGGCCATAGTCTCATTAGCTGCTCAGATTCTGAACCTCCATTCCCTGATCTTTGGCCTATAACTGAACTTGGGTTCTCCTTACTCCTTTTACTCTGCTGAAGGAGGTCATGTGTTGAATTGCTATGGTCTCTAAATTGCTGACCCTTGGGCAGAGCTCTGATTTTTCTGCTTTCGTTACCAATCTGTAACTGTGTGATAGTCAAATGAATAGGGGTTTTTTTTTACCCAGTTTTACCCAGGGGAACAAGTTCCTAAGAAATCCGGTCTAGTGCAGTTGGAACCTTTTTGAATAAAAGACTTTAGAACTGGAAATGATCTCAAAAATCTTGTAGTCCAATCCCCTCTTTTTCCATGTAGATGAGGAAACTCACTCATCCCAGGTTCCCACAGACAGCAGCAAAGCCCAGGACTAAATTCTCTCAGTTGTCAACACCATCCCAAAACTTGAATGGATCTGGAAACAATGATTCTTTTTCCTTTCACAATGGCCTTTTCAGTTTTGGGCTTATTCAGTAATTGTTATTCATGCCTGCTAATAATAGAATTTAGAGAAGAAGCAAGGGTGAGGAATCTGCAGCCTTGAGCCCTCTAAGTCCTCAAGTGGGGTCTTTTGACTGAATCCATATGAATTCATGCAAGCCTGAATCCAAATGGCCTCAAGGCCTCAAGTTCCTCACCCCTGGATTAGTTGATATAGGCCTGGACTTGGAGTCAGAAAACCTTGGATTCAAGTGCTACTTCTCACATAAACTCCTTATTTGATATAGGCTCATTTTGGGGTTCCCTATATCAATGGAATCATAGGTCTAGTCCTATTTTAAAATATGTGTGTATATTTACACGCATGTATGTATATAAATATGTATATACACACATATACACATGTACATATACATATGTACGTATATGTGTATACGTACATATGTATATAAATATATACACACATATGATGAATTCAGGGTACCAGAAATGATGAGTTTAGGGTGTACCCCAAGAATGTTAGGGTGCTACCTAAAATGATGAAGAATAGATGTGCAGGTCCTAGTGTCCTGAAAGAATTCACTTGGATAGTCTCCAAGTTAAAGAAAAGCATTTATTGGGGTGATGCACCTGAGCAAGCCTACTTTGATGTGGGAGAGTCAGGGCATAGGACCTATTCCCCTAAGAGCTATTCATGCTTCTCCTAGGAGGCAAAGGTGGTTAGCCAGGTTAAAGCTATGGTTTAAATATAATTTTATGGAATAGTGGGAAATGAGACAAGAGAATGGGAGGAGTAAACCAGGTTCCAAAATACCTGGGATATCAGGTAGTCTGGAGGTGACTATCATCAAAGAGAATAGGAAAGTGGAAGGGAAGAGTTATTTTGGAATTGGGGGTGCTTTGTGAAAGCACACAGATAAGTCCAGGGTGAGGGCTTCAATGCATAATCTTCTTTGATCCATTTTCGGACCCCTCACATACTGCATCTTACATCTCACATCCTGCATCCTGCTTATTCTATCAGCTTCAAGGACTCTTTTCTACCTCATCAATATATACATATATATATACATATACATACATATACATATATGTGTATATATTTACACATATATACATGCATATATAAAGATAAATGTATGCATATGATTACACAGTCATCATTTATACAGAAAAAAGTGATTAAATAGCTTTGACTGAATCTTGGACATCTCAGAAGGGCTATCAGAGGCCACCTGGTTCACCCAATACCCGGCCAAGAATCAGTTCTTTGGCTGTGAATTAATCTATGACTCCATTGCATTACCACAGCAAAGAGTTCCAGGTCTCTCATACCAGTCTTGCCCATACCACTTAAAGACAGCTTGTGGGTTCCTACATTCCATGGCAGAATGATTCTGACATCTCTCCTTGACTGCAGCTTCTGGAGAAACTGAGCGGTGCAGAAGAATTCATGCAAGCCTGAAGCTAACCTGGGAACGAGTGGAACTTCCTCGTTAGTAGATGATTCCATAAACGAAGGCTACACAGTCTCCAAGGCAGGTGGGCTGGGACACTCATGTAGGAGTCGTTTGAGGATTCTTTTTTATATGCCATTCATTCTGACGGATAGAAGTCCATCCCCATGGCTAAAACTGGGGACTCATATTAAGGGAAGCTGTAAAGTTAGAATTCAATAATGAGTTTTGCCTTTCCTACTCTTGTTCAATCATTTCTCAGTTGTGTCCAACTCTTTGCGACCCCAAGTGGGGTTTTCTTGGCAAAGATATGAGGGCAGTTTGCCATTTCCTTCTCCAGCTCATTTTACAGAAGAGGAAACTGAGGCAAGCAGGTGACTTGCCTAGGGTTACACATCTAGGAAGTATCTGAGGTCAAATTAGAACTCAAGATGAGAATATTCCTGACTCCTAGCTCAGCACTCTCTCCACTGTGCCACCTAGCTGCTGTTTCTACTCAATTCCTCACTAATTCAAGCTCTCCCCACTACTCCCATTCTCTTCCTGTTCCTGCCTAACTCTCCTGCCCTGTATTTATCCTGACAGAATCACAAAATCACAGAATTTCAAGGTTGGGACAGGATTAGCTAGTTTAACCTATTCTTTTCTAAAAAATTCTATTCTGTTTTTAATTTATGAAATAAAACAAGCATTTCCATAACAGAAGAATTTTTAAAAAGATGATTGCAACATGAAACTACAAATCTATTATGTACACCTTGATATTTCTTTTAAACATATAATAATCATGTAAATTTCCTTTTTTCCTTTTTTTCTCCCCCACCCCAGTGATGGTTACCATTAGGCACCAATATGTATATATCATATATACTAATATGTATACATTAGCAAATATTTGTATGTATTATATGTATATATTAGCATATATCATATTGTTGTATTGTGTCTGTCCATTTTCAAAGAGGACCATGACATCAGGAAAATGATAACATGACTTGCAATTGACTGATTTGAGTGAGAGAGGGCTGTGTAAGGTCACCAGCCTCACTTTCTCCTCCAGTCATCTGTGCCCAGTAGTCAGATATTCATCTAGCATATATCATATATACTAAAGTGTATATGTCACATTTTTGCCTAATGGTAGCCATTGGGGGCAGGAGAAAAAGAGGAAAAAAAGTTACATGATAACTTTATTATATATTTAAAAGAAATAGCAAGGTGTGTGTATATATATATATATACACACATATATATGAGGATTTTATATATGTATATATAATATATATAATAAATTATATTTATATATAAAATACATATGCACATATAATATATAAGCTACAATTTTAGTCTAGCTTATTCTTGAACAAGGATCCCCTCTATAGCATACCTGACGAAGTAGTCATCCAGCCTCCACTCACAAAATCTCCAATCAGAAGAAACCCCCAGGCAGCCTATTCCACCTTTGGATATCTAAATGTCAGAGAGGGTTCTTTTCCCCTGACATCAGTCTAAATTTGCCTCTTTGCAGCCCCTACCCACTGCTCCTTGTCTGTCTCTCTAGGGTCAAACAGAATATAGTAAATCCCTCTTCCATAGGATAGCTCTTCAAATACTTGGGAGGGGAGAAATCTGCCATATGGGTGCTTGAGTCTTCTCTTTTCTAGATTAAATGTGTAACCAGAGATTTAGAACTGGAAGGAATCTTAGATGCCATCCAGTCTAATTTTGTCTTTTATAGCTTACTATATATGAAGGGGTAAGAGCAGAACTGAACCTAGCATCTCTGGCTTTCAAGCCAGTAATATTTCTACTATGTTCCCAGGCTCTCACTCTTGAGTTCCTTCAATCAAGGCTTCACCTTCCTGGGATAGTGTTGGGGGAAGAAATAAACAGAAGCAAAACAAACTTCAACCACAGAAGACTGACAAAGTGATTTCCCCAAAGCACAGGTCTAACCATGTTTCTCTTCTACTCAGACCCCAGTGACTATTTCATCTAGGAAAGAAGATGAACCAGGCAGATAGGTGGTGTAGTGGAAAGAACATTGGGCCTAAAGTCAGGAAGACCCAAGTTCAAATCTGTCCTCAGACATTAGTTGTGTGATCCTGGGCAAGTCACTTTAACCCTGTTTGCCTCAGTTTCCTTCTCTGTAAAATGAGCTGGAGAAAGAAATGGCAAAGCACTCCAGTGTCTTTGCCAAGAAAACCCCAAATGAGGTCATAGCTTCTCATGAAGAGTTGGATATGACTGAACAGGAACCTTGAACTCTGTGGTCCAGTACTGGCTTACTTATTGATATTAACACTCAACACTCCACCTTTCATTTCTGTGTCTTTATACTCTTAAAATATAGATTTGTATAGTTAAAATGAGAGGCTAAAGTAAAACTGATTAGACCTCAGCTGAATTTAAAAAAAAATGAGCATTGCAATCATGATCTCAATCAAGGCAACAATAAAAATACACATGGTTAAATAAGTAGGCAAACTGCACTATGCTTAAAGATGCCATAAATAATAAAAGAATATCAATACCAAATATAGACATTATGCCTCCATGCATAGAAGTGCTTAAAGGAACATTAATTGAACTATTTGGAAGATTTGACAGTAAAACAAAAATTACAGTAGACTTAAACTTACGCCTTCCAGAACTAGCCAAATTAAAAGGGAAAGTAAATGAGAAGCTAAGAATATAAACATAATTTTAGAAAAATTATTTAGGATAGACTTTTCACAATCACTGAATGCCAATAAGCAAGCCTATTTTTCAGTGTTGCATGGCACCTTTACAAAAAAAATGCACTAGGGCACAATGAACATATAAATAAATGCAGAACCACAGAAATATTAATATTACAAACCACAAAATAAATACTCAATAGGAGAAATTTAAAGAAAGGATTCAGATTTAAATTGGGACTAAATAATGTCATCCTAAAAAGTAATTAGGTCAGTGGACAATTCATAGAAACCAAAATTTATATTATAAAAATTTTGAAACAATGCAATAAAACTTGTAACATATAGACAAAGTGGTCCTCAGAGGAAGATATGTATCTCTAAAAACACTTTAACCGGCAAAAAGAAAGAAGAGGTAAATGAACTGAGCACAAAACAAACAAAAAAACCCTAGAAAATAAACAATAACCCCTCTCTTCAATAAACATAAATCTGAAAGTCTGAAAATCAAAGAAATAAAACTGAAAAAAAAAGAGATAATATTGACAAAAAGTCAAGGGGTAAATGTTGGAGGAAGTGTAGGGAAAATAGACATACAGATGCATGACTGCTGGAGTTGTGACCTGGTTTAATTATTCTAGAAAACAATTTGGACTCTTAGAGAAGAGTCACTAAACTACACACACCCTCTGACCCAGCAATATTACTACTCAGAATGTACCTCAGGGATGTTACAGATGATAGCAAAGGTCCCATACACAGGATGCCCCAAATGCTCTAGTGCAGTCTTAGGCTATTAAAACTGCTAAAGCTAAAGACTGCGCTAAGACATTTAGAACACTACATAAAATTATTCATAGCAGCACTTTTTGTAGTAGCCAAGAACTAGAAGAGAAGTGGATGCTGATTAATTGGAGACTAGCCACAAAAAGGGGGGGGAGGGTCTTTAAATGTAATAGAATGTTGTAATATGAGAAATATGTAGAATTCAGAGAAACTTGGGAAAACATTCACTAAAGAAGAATGAAATGAACAGAAGAAAATAATTCAAAACCACAATAACGACATAAAGAAATAAATGTGGAAAGACAGCAGAACTCTAATAATGTAGTGTAAAAGACTCGGAGTGAAACATGCCTCCTCCCCCTCAGTAGAAAGATGATGGATCATAGCCAAAGAGTGAGGCACATGTTGATAGATTTGGCCAATGTCTTGCTTTGTTTTGCTTAACTGTTCTTTGTTGGGAGGCAAGGTCCTGATTCTATTTAGGAGGAAAGTATCATGGGGAATTTATACCAATGTGAAAAAAAAATCTTTAATGCAATTAAAAAATAATCAGAAGTGGTTTAAAGGAAAATATGTAACACTTTCAAACTTTAAAGTAAATTATTGCTCATTAATTTGTAATTTATTAATTGTTAAATTGTTTGGCTATATCTGAGCTGGTACTCTACCCTGCTGGGAGAACACCCATGTATGCCCTTTACTTAAAAGCTTTTTATACTTGGGAGTTGGGCTAACATGGGCAAGATGCCAGAATCTCTCATTATGAGCAAGACTGCCTGACTAGGCAGTCTTATTTTTTGATGGATCTGACAGTCTCTAATGGTGCTGAATAAAATCAATCTTCTGCAAGCTGAGATTTGAGAAATATTTACCATTCAGTGAAATCAGAAGGGGACCAAGAATACAAGAGATCCTTGTGCCCAACTTAAGGGAGCCACTCTATCCTGTTCCTCCTTCACTGATTAGGTAAGAAGTTAATTAGGGTTGAGAAAATTTCAAAATTGTTGCCAAAATCCCTCGGATCTCACATTGGTCTACAAATAAAGAATAGTCTGTAGGCAGCATATGTCACAGTGGTCTTAGCATTGGTTACTTGGATTTTCAATCTGAGAGAGGAGAGTTAGGAGATGACAGATGTGAGCTGGTATGATGATATTTAATATTAATAAAGGGCAGCTAGGTGGCTCATTGGATAGAGCACTAGGCCTGCAGTCAGGAAGACCTGAGTTCAATTCCAGCCTCAGACATTTACTAGTTGTGTAATCTTGGGCAAGTCACTTCACCCTATTTGTCTCAGTTTCCTTATGTGTAAAATGAACTGGAGAAGGAAAGGGCAAACCACTCTAGTATCTTTGCTAAGAAAACCCCAAATGGAGTCATGAAGAGTTGGACACAACTGCATAACAACACCATATTTCTGTATACTATACTATTTCCCTTTCCAGCTTTAAAACTGATTGTATTTGGAAATATGCCTTTTGCCCAGTTCTGCACTCATACCTACCACCCGAGTTCAGGTCTTCATCATCTCTCACCTGGTCTGTTGCTAAAGTATAGTTAGTTTCACTGCCTTAAGTCTTACCCTTCTTCAACATATTCTCCACACACCTGTCAAAGAGATACTCCTAAGGTATGGGTCTGATCATGTCATCCCACTTGCCCAAAAAGCTTCCATGGATCCTCTTGCCTTTAGGATAAAATACAAATTTTTCAATGTAACCTTTAAAGCCCTTCACCACCTAGCTTCAATTTACCCCTTCCAGGATAGATTATGCATTACCCTCCTTCATGAATTCTATACTTCAGCCAATTTGGCTTCCTTGCTGTTCCCCATCCTAGACATCCCCTCAAGAGATGTGTCAGTACCTGGCTGTTCATGCTTTGTCCCCCTTCTCCAACTGATACTAGGAGACTACAATATACATATTGATATTCTCTCAAACATCCAAACTTTCCAGTTCCTCAATTTACTCATTTTCCATGACCTACTCCTCTACTCAGCCTCAACAGAGATGGTCATACCCTCAATTTTGCCATCACTCACAAGTTCTTGAACTCTGAAATTCCTTTATATGATCATAATGTATCATTCCATTTCCCCTTCTGCTTTATAACCCCTATTCTTCATCCTCATTTTGACTTCCAATTCCTTTACCCTTCAGTTCTTGCCCACATCGTAACCCCTGAACCGACCTTCTCCTCCCTTCCCTATTTAACTCTATACTGTCCTTTTCACTTCAATCCCTTGGACCTATATCCTATCACTAATCATGACTTTGCCAAGCCCTGATCTTGGATTGTTTCCATCATCCTTTTTATACCCTTCTAATTGCTTCACTCTCCAAATCACCATGATGGCTTTTTCCAGGAACTTTTGCCTTTTTTTGTATCTCCCAGTGCTAAACACAATGCCAGGCACATTTAATCATTTTCATCCCTCTTCCATCCTCCATCCTTCCTGATCCTTAACCCTCTCAGAAAAGAACCCTGTTTCATATTTCACTGAAAAAATTGAGGCCATTCACTGAAAACTCCCTGTTCATCCCACCTCCCCATCTCACATCACTGAGATGCCCCCCATCACTATCTTCTGCTTCACTCCTCTCTCACATGAAAGGTCATTCATCTTTGGTGATGCATTCTCACTCACCCCACCCCATATCAACCTGTAGTCAAGTCTTTTCAATTCTATCTTAGTCACATTTCTCATCTATCTCCCCTTCTCTGTATGACACTCCCATGTCACATTGCTCCAGGTCCTCATCACCTCAAGGAGAAACTGCAGTAGCTTGCTAATTGGTTTCTGTCTGAAGTCTCTACCCATGGCAGTCTAGGCTCCACTCAGCTGTCATACTGATCTTCCTAAGGAGCAAGTCTAACCATGCCACCTTCTCTACTCAGACTCCAGTGGCTCCGGATTACCTCTGGATCTAAATATGCAATCCTCTGTCTGATGTTTAAAGACCTTCACATCTTAGCATCTTATTCTTTCCCAGTCTTCTTACACCTTTCTCCTCTCCATACACACACACACACACACACACACACGCACACGCACACACACACACACACACGCGCACACACACACACACACACACACACACACACACACAATACTGTCTTCCATACTATTCCTCACACAAGACCTCCCCTCTTCCTGCTGTGTACAGTTTCTTTAACTGGCTATTCTCCACACCTGGAATTTCCGCGCTTCTTATCTTTGACTCCTGACTTCTCAGGCTTCCAAGTCTCAGCTAAAACCCCACCATCTGTGAGAGGCCTTCCCAGCCACCATCAGTGCGAGTGCTTTTCTCTGAGATGACTTCCAATTAACCCTGTATATAGCTTATGTGTACCTAGTTGTTTGAATGCTGTCTCCCTCATTCCTAATTTACCTCCTGCAACCTTTCCTAACAATGCAAATATCTCCAACCTCCCCCTCCTCTCCCCCCAGGTCAGAGTAAATGAGCCTTCCTTAAGTGGAAGGTAATTTCTCTCATCAACATTTCTTATAGAAGTAGAGAGTTAGTATAGTGGTTAGACTCAGTCTAGAAGCTGTGAGATCAAGCTGATATATACTGGTTAATGCTAGTGCCTTCTCTCTGCTGATCATCTCCAGTTTTTTCTGCATATGTCTTGTCTACACATGGTCGTTTTCACGTAGTCTCCTCCCTTACACTGCAAATTCCATGAAGTCAGGAACTTTGGCCTTTTTTTTTTTATCCCCAGTCCTAAGCACAGTGCCAGGCACATTTAGTCATTTTCAGGCCTGACTCTTGGGAGCTCATTTGGGATTTTCTTGGCAAAGATACTGAAGTAATTTACCATTTCCTTCTCCAGCTCATTTTATAGATGAAGAAACTGAGGCAAACAGGGTGAAGTGACTTGCTTAGGGTCACATGGTGAAGCCGGATTTGAACTATGGAAGATGAATCTTCCTGACCCAGCACTCTATCCACTGTGCCACCTTGCTGCCCAAGCTTAATTATTTCTATGTTACTCAAGTTGTTGTCAACATCCTCTGGATTTCAATTCCATCAAAAACCCTGATGATCACCATATCTCATTTACAACCATGCATCAATAGCCTGAATGAGAAATAAACAGTTCTTGCCAGAGGATATTGCCCAATGCTAAAGTCTAATCAAAG